>NC_047679.1:94037906-95422906 GCF_011762505.2 Arvicanthis niloticus | reverse complement strand
TGGAGAAATTTTAATTATGAGTAAACACAAGAGAGATATATGGTAATGAATTAAATGTTGACAATTACAAATTACTGAAAAGTCTAATGTTACATTAATACTTACTCAAAGCCAAATATTCACATTACAGAATTAATTTGAGTTATAAAAGCAAGTCTGGTAGTTCATTTTAAAGTTTGATTATTATCGTACTTCAATTTTTAAACCTTTTAGTATTCAACTATTTTAAAGTTTTATGCTCAGTAAAAAATACTATTATTTTTAACATTGTTAACTTCTGGGTTGCTTCTGTAGACATTGTTAATGAATTATAAATGCATATGACTAAATAGATGCTCCCAGTTGACAGAAACCAATATTCTAACAAGCTACTTTTAAGATGCTTCAATTTAAAAACATGTCTTCTTTCTTATTATATTCATTGTAGTTTCTATTATGTATGGCATTAAGGATGCAATTTCAAGAATGTACTACAGTTTGCATCTAACATGTCCTTTAAAGGCAAATGTGGTAATGAATTGATCTCCGGGGATGTAACACTTGGGAGGTAGATGATCTTTTGGGCAGTGGATCCTAGTGAGAAGTCTTGAAGTCATTGAAGGAGTGTCCCCAAGTGGGAATAAACTTAGAATTCATACCGTCTATAAACACCACCACAGAACATACTAAAGGCCAAAAATTTCATCTAAAACTATAAAACTTGGAGAAAACACAAATGAAAGTTTCATGATATTGCACGCATTTGGCATTGAGTTCTTTGATATGGCACTAGAAGAACAGAGAATAAATGACATGAGTATACATTTCTCGAAACAAGGCCTACAAATGGCAGCATACTTAAAGAGGCTCAATAGCACAAACCATTAGAGAAATGCAAAGCAAAACCAAAATGAGACACCAGTTCGCATCACAGCGACTTGTAAAACAGAAGCAACAAATATTGGTGGTGATGTAGAGAAACTGGACCTTTTGCGTGTTCTTGAGAATTTAAACTAACGTAGCTTAGTGAGAAATACTATCAGGAAGTATTATGATGGTTCATCAAAAAAATCTAAAAACTGTGAGTACTATGATTAAGCACTTTTAATTATGAGTGTATAAGCAAAATAATTGAAAGTAAGTTCTCAAGCTGGGCATGGTGGCACATGTCTTTAATCCCAGCACTCAGGAGGCAGAGACAGGTGGATCTCTGAGTTTGAGGCCAGCATGGTCTATAGAGTGAGTTCCAGGACAACCTTGGCTGCATAATAGACCCTGTCTCAGAATTTAAAACAAAAAAGAAAGAAAGAAAGAAAAAAGATATTTTTTATCTTCCATAATTATAGTAGCTATTTACAATGTTAAAAGAGGAGTAAACAACCCAAATCTCTATCAACAGATTAGTAAATTAAGAAAATTTAGTATACACAGAGGGAGTATTATTCATCCATAAAAATGAAGGAAATATTATTTTCAACAACTTGATTAGAAGACAAAGATACTGTGGTGAGTATAATTGCTAGTTATACAAAGACAAATATGATTCCAGTACATACATGAACTCTCTAGAGCAGTAGCTTTCAAGCCGTGGGTCATTTGACCTTTTGAGGGTCAAATTACTCCACTCACAGAGGCTGCTATCAGATATCCTGCATATCAGATAGTTACATTATGATTCACAACAGTAGGAAAATTAGAGTTGTGAAGTAACAATGAAAATAATTTTATGGTTGGGGGTCACCACACCATGTATTAAAGAGTCACAGCATTAGGAAGGTTGAGAATCACTGATCTAGATTCATAGAAACATAATCATAGAAACAAAATCATAGAAACAGTTGGATTTTAGTAGGAGATACTGAAAGAAGAAAAGGAGGAGATGTTGTTCCATAGATATGGAGTTTCAATTTTGCAAAATGAGTAATTTATGGAGCTTGGTTGTATAGCAATAACCATTTACTCAATGCTAATAAACTGTACAATTAAAATGGATATGTCAGGAAATTGTATGTTGTATGTTCTTTACCACTATTCGAACTTTTTTAAAAAACTTAAAAGGATATAAAAATTATATTTTTTAAATAAAATTTTAAGGGAGCTAGAGAGATGACTCAGTGGTTAAGAGCACTCTTGTAGGTTGTTGTGGTTTTAGTCCCAGCACCCACATGTCAGTTTACAATTGTCTGTAATTTTAGTTCCAGTGGACCCATGGATCCAATACTCTCTTCTGGCCTCCATGAGCTCCAGACATGCATGTGATATTCTGATATAGATGCAGATAAAATACTCACACATATAATATAAATTAATATAAAAAGTTTACTTAAAATTTTGGCATGTAATTTTAAATATTTATGGGATTGAGTGCAATATTATATATAATACATGTACATAGTGTATGATTATATTAAGTAAACTAGCATATCTGTGAAGTCAAATGCCATTTATGCTGAGAACATTAAAAATTGTCTTGTTATTTAGAGATGTACAATTAAATGTCAACTATAGTTACACTACTATGCCTTCTTACAAGTTTTCCTCCTATTCAGCTACATTTCTACATCTGCTAATTATGGTTTCTTCATCCATTCCTGGTACCCCAGTTTTCCAGCCTCTGCTAACTATCATTACATCTTTTCTCCTGTGGCAGCCACAGTTTTTTAGCTTATACACACAAGTAGGAATATGCAATATTTTCCATGTGTAAATTACTTAATTTAATGAAATATTCTCCAGTTTTATCCATGTTACCATAAATGGCATATGTATTCTTTTATAGCAGAATTATATTTTATTTTGCATATATACCATATATTCTTTATCAATTATTCTAAGGATACCTAGGTCAATTCTGTATCTTAGCTTTTGTAAATGGTGCTGCAGCTGACATGGAGATGTTGGTATCTCATCAACATACATATTATATTTCCTATTTAGGCTATAGAAGCAATAGTGGAATTTTTTGGATCATGTGGTTGTTCTATCTCCTTTTATTGTGGTAAGATTCTATACTGTTTTCTATAATGGCTGTACTAAGTTATAGTCCTGCAAACAAATAGTAAATAAGAATGTGCCTTCATTTGTGTCCAATTTTTGTTTAAAAAAACTATTGTAGATTGGATGATGTGAAATACCATGGTGGTTTGGATTTGCAGTTCCCTGATTAATTAGTGATGCTGAATGTTGTTCATATACTTGTTGAATGTTTGAGAAATGTATACTCAGTGCATTTTCTGATTTAGTTTGGTTTGTGTGTTTGAGAGACAACATTTTGGTAATTAACTGGCTAATCTCTAATTGTTATCTTATGAGTAGATGTCACTACAGTTATGACTACCATTACTAGCTTGCCCATTTTTATAGTATATATTTTATGTCTGCTCTTGAGTTTCTTCTATATTCTGACTATTAGTACAATATTGGATTATTGAGTTTCCAATTATTTTCTCCCATTACTTGTGTTGTATCTTTAGTGGGTTTTTTTTTCTGTATAGAAGTTTTCTGTTTGATGTCCTCTCATTTGCCAGTGTTTGTTCTTGCCAATGGCTTTTGGAATGATGTTTAAAGCTTTCTGTACAGAGCAATAGCTTGAGATGTTTACCTTATGTTTTCTTCTAGTAATTTCACAATTTGGAACTTATATTCTTGTCAATCCATTTCATATTGACTTTTGTGAGTGGTGGGAGAATGAAGTTTAACTTCATTTTTCTGAATTTGGTTATTCAAACTCCCCATCAACATGCTCTATCTTTTTGCTTTAAGAAATGGCTATAAATATGTCCATTCATTTCTTAATTTGCTCTTCTACTCCATTGCCTATATGTTTATTTTAATGCCAACAGTATGGTTTTCTGGTTACTATTGCAGTATGTTTTCTCTAAGATCTGAAAAAGGCCATGTATGCCCAATTCTATTTTTATTCAATTTTGAGAAGGGAGTCCTAGCTAGAGCAAATAGTCAAGAGAATTAAAAGAAGGGCATCCAAATTGAAAATGAGGAAGTGAAACTCTCAGTGTTTGCAGATAGTAGGATTTCATATCTACAAAACCCTCAAGACTCCACAAAAATAAACTGAACAGCAAACTATTAGAACTGACAGGTCCAGTATATTTGTAGTATACAAGATAATCATACATTATTTAGGAGCATTTACTTAAGACAATTATGAATTTGCTGATGTAGAAACTAAGAAAACAATCATATTAACAACAATTTGAAGAGAATAGCTAGATAAAAAGTATATATTACCATATAATATATAAATATATAGTGTATATAAATGTATAATATGTAAAATATGTACATATTGCTATATATTCAAAAGTATAAAGCACTGACAATATTTAAAAGAGCATACAATTAAATGGAATTCATTCTCATGGATTAGAAGAACTAATATTGTTGATATGTCCATACTAGCTGAGGCAAAACAACATACAGATTCACTGCAATTCCTATCAAAATACCAATGACATTCTTTCAGGATTATACTGAGAATTTTGCCTTCTTTAAAAAACACAGAAATAGGAATGTGCTTTTATTTTGATCTCAGGTGTGGGGATGTGAGGCTGCCTTGCACTGTCTGCATCAGCTGCCTATGATTTGCCTAGTGCTTTAGCACAGGCATGATTCTGCCAGTTGCAGATAGTTTCTGTGATTGTGTTGATATTCTGGGAACTCATCAGTAGTGTATAAATGCTACAGTCCTAACAGGTGTGTTGGAACATTGGTTGGTTGTTGTTGGGCATTGTTGTTTGTTGTTGGTCCATGGTGGTAGTAGTGGTGGTTTGTTAAGTAGTAATGTAGAAAGAAGAAACAAGAAGAAGAAGAAAGTAGATACCCTGAAGGTGAAGATTAAACTTGCCCCAAGAAACTTGATGCCCCTAATCAGCAGGAAGTAGTCTAAGTCAGATCCTTTCCAACCCCTGACTTTATTCAGGGATCTCTTTCCTTTCCTCTCTATCCTTTGTTCTTTCTCCCTTTTAATATTTTTTACTTACTCACGTTACGTCCTGTTCATTGTTCCCTTCATGGTCATCCTCTCCCATATTTCTTCCCCCTAACCCCCTTCCCTTCTCCTCTGAGGGGGTTGAAAGGGTGGAAGAAAAGTGGTGGAGAGGGTGGAAAAAAGAAGAACCCAAAAAGTAGCAAAAGCTAGCTACATGGGATGAATTGTGTGTGTGCACGTGCGTGTGTCCATGTGAGTGTCTGGTGTTTATAAATGCTACAGCTGGGAAAAATGTCTCCTAAAAACCTAATTGTTAAGAGTTGTGATTCTCAATCTGTGACAAAATTAGTAGGTGATAGAAACCTTAAGAAGTACAGTGTTGTGTTAGGAAGGGGGGTTACCAAAGGCATGGCCTTGCTGAGTGTGTTGGGAACTTCAGCTCCTTTTACTTTTCACCCAAGACCCTCCTATTCTCTCTTGTTTCCAACCTGTCATGAGGTCAGTAGATTTCTCTCCCATGAACTGCTCTTGGGACATAGTACTTTTCCAAAGACTGAAAAGGAACATGCCAGCCTACCCTGAACTTCAGCCTTTACAACTGTGAATGAAAATAGACCTATCCTGCTTTTATGTATATTACTTCAGTTATTTTGTTAAAATAATGGAACGCTAACACAGAAAATTGATGTGTATGCATCTATTTTTTGGCTCAATTTCTTTGGGAAAAGCTGACTAATAAAATGTCTAATAAGATAACATTTGTCTGAATTTCACCATACTGAAGGATATCACTAGTTGTTGTTCTTTCTTCCAAAAGATTTCACTGATATCTACCTTTCTTCCCTCTTGGCTCTGCCATAAGGACAATAGAAATAGAAAAAAAAATAGGATATCTGGAAATCTTTATAGTAAACCACATTTTGTTTTATTGTTTTTTTAAAAAAATATTTTTATTCTTTGAAAATTCCATAATATATACAGTGTATTTTGATCTTATCAACCCAGTATGACTCCCACTCCTCCTTAGCCCCGAACTCCCAGTATCACTCCTGACTTCGTGTGTCCTTCCTCCTCTTTCTCCTCCTCCTTTTCCTACTCCTCCTCAAGTGCAATTTATGCTGACCAGATGTGAATAGCCTGGGGAACATCCACCTAGACAAGGGCAACCTACTACTGGCTGTATCTCCAAAGACGTCCCTCCCTCAACAGCCATCAATGTCCTATTCATTTTCAGATTTGGGCCTCTGGAGCCCCTACTCTATTTGTGTTGGATAGTTTGTTGGGTTAACCTTATGCTGGAACCAAAGATAGTGTGAGTTGGTGTGTGCAATAGCCATGGAATATCTGAAGACAGCATTTCACAGCTCTTCTCACCATCCTTTGGCTCTACATACTTTCCCCCTATTTCTTCTGTGATGCTTATTATGTCTTGGGTGCACAGTTGTCCAAACAGACGGTCCATCTATGGTTGAGCCCTCACTGATACTTATTATCAGCACTTTGATCAGTTATGAGTATCTATATTAACCAATACTCATTGCAAAAAGAAGTTTCTCTGACCAAGTTTGTGAATGAAGACAATCATCCTGCTGCAAAAGGACCACATCTTCTTTCTGTATAAAATGTTCTCTCCACTGTATTCCTACCTAGAGATTACCCTGCTGTGGATTGAGTACAGTTGGTTGCCAATTCAGAGCCTCTGGATATGGTTGGTGAGTATATGCTGTAATTTTCAGAAATCTCTAGCTCAAGCTTGACTCAGGTATGTTGAATGGAGATCTAAAGATGTCAGAAGGTCTGAAAGGCACAAAGCACAATAAAAGCATCAAACTTGTCTGAGTGGCCTTTGGTGGGAAGCTGTCAGGACCCCTTGTGCCTTAGTTGATAGTATCCTTGGAACTAAAGAAAGTTTAATAATAAGTCCAGAAGAGGCTTTGCATTTAGCAAGAAGTTGTGCAGGTCAGTGGGTGTGGTCCTAGGTTTTTGTACGTGTGGAAACTGTACATTTGGATGATTACAGGATGTCTGTGGCCCACCAGGAAACCCATGGAAGGAACCTGGAGTGTAAACAGAATCTCTGAACTCATTACTTTTATGGCTTCATAGCAGGGCTGTCCTTCTCAGCTGGCCAAGGAAGTTCAACATGTCTCTTCCCTTAGACTCTGGGAAGAATCTTTGTGTGTCTGGTTCTTCACATCACATTTAAACAGTAGATGTTAGGAGTTAGCTAAGAAGCCAGTATCTCCAAACAGTTCAGAGGACACTTTTGCTTATTAGAGATATTATTACATAACTACCACAGAACGTTTTGACATAACCAACAGAGATTTTTTTCCACAATTTTGGTGCTGGAAATTTAAGACAAAATGTCAGAAAGGATGGCCTTTCTCCCTGGCCTGCAGACAACCATTTCTTCCTGTACCCTCCCAGAGTCTTTCCTGTTTGTGTCCCTGGTTTCTTTATTTTTATGTGTCCTGCTCTCTTCCAGGGACACTAGTTAGATTAAATTAGGGCTCACCTAACAGCCTCATGTTAGCATAAGTTCTTTTTAAAGGTCTTATATTTGGAACATGGTCTCAAGATAGTAGGAGATGCCCCTCACTGGCTGGAACTCACAGGTCTCCATTCTTGGGACTAGTTTTCTAGTGAAATAGTAACAGATGACCCACACAAGCAGGGCTAAACTGGATACCGGATTTTCCTTGGTGATTGTAAAAGGAGAAGTTACTGATCTGCCAAGGTACACATTTATGTTTGATAGTACTCTCTGTCCTTGGACCTTAGGAGCAGTCCTTGTCTCTTTTCTCAAAAGGTTATCTTTTCTAGTTACTGAACTACAGACATTGTTCTTCAAATAGACATATATACGCCCTTCTTATTTTTTTGTATTTTATCCCTCCTTTCCACCATTACTTGTAAGTCAATGTCTTTAGATTCCTGAAATATGATGGATCTTGGAGTTTTAGGTGACTAGGAGTAGCTACAGTGAAAGGATGGTGCCTGGGTACAAGATCCCTAAGGGCTTATAAGATTCTTAGAAGCAGCTAACCTCTGGTGGCTGTCAGTGATATCTGTCTCTGTACTTATTATATCCTTGTGTGACTCCTTCACACATTAAGTAGGAATGACTTGTGTAACTAGTAGGATGTTGAGGACATATGAGAACTTTTGAGGTTAGGTCATGAAGTATCTGGTGTCTTCCATCTTATTCTCTTGAAACAGTTTATTTTCATCCTCATACACTTATTCTTTCTGCCCACCTCTTCGTTGAGGTTCCCAATCTTTAGGTGCAAGAATTGTGTTACAGATGTATCAATTGGTGTTATGCAATATACAGTCACTTGCTGAGTTTTAATCATTTGTGTTTTTCTGTGATGCTCTCCATTTGTTGAAAAGAGAAATTTCTTTGTTGATGTATAAGAGCTACAGTTAACTGTGGTTATTAGGATAAATATTCAGAATGCAGTTAAGAAATATGCTTGTTTAATAAAGTGGTGGTTGTATGTTTGCTTCCATGATCATGAACTCACTAGCATTGGGTTGTTGGCTACTTTCTAGTACCAGACACAATTTTCTTTTTATTAAGCAGGCCTTAAGCCCAATTAAAGAACTGTTGGTTACTGTCAAGATATGCATGCCACTATTGTAGGCTTAGGATTATTATTTGGCTGGATTATTTATTGGGAACACAAGGACTGTGGTAATAGTTGTTTATTTCTTTGTGTTTCTTTCTGTCTGGATAACTGAGTTTAAGATTCAGAATCTGAATCTGTCTAGGTAGCTGCCTGAGGCGATGTTGCCATTCGTTTGCCAGGAACAGGTAGGTAAGCCTACAGTGACACTACAATTGAGGAAACTTGGTTCTCGAATTATACAAGGATTTTTTTTCAGAAGTGATAATGGAAGAACTTACAGCGTTTTAATAAGGGAAGGGCAGAAAATAAGAGTAGTTTTGTGATTTATTGTGTAACTATTACATCAGCCTTGAGTACTTGTGGATTTTAGATGATGTCCATAAGCACTTTGACTCATTTCATTAAACCTTCCTGATTCATTGATAAAGGAGGTATTGTTACTATCTTTTTTTATATCATGTATGAAAAGAACTGAAGCTATGAAAAAGTTCAGTAATATTTCTGAGGATGTCATATGAGGTAAAGCATTATATCAACTCAGGCTTATAAAACTCCAGAATATAAGCATAACTAGTTTTAATAAATGGGAAGTCATTTACTGGAGCATAAGTAACAGCATCGTTGCAAAAAAGTGATGTTCCTTCCTTCACCCACCATTAACTGTTAGTATCCTTCCCCTTCCCATGCTGGAATACTGGCAAGACCAGCCCTATGTAGACTTTAGGAAATACAAGCTTTATGTCTAACTACTAAATGAAGTTGAAGTTCGATTTCTGAAATACTGAGAATTTTACAGGTAGGAATAGTGGTCTACAACCTCAATCTCAACACTTTGGAAAGAGAAGCAGGAGGATACTGAATCCTAGCCTAGCCCAGACCACACAGTGAGACTCTCAGTCAACATTATTATCATCTTTTTTATCATCATCATCAACAACAACAGCAAGAACAAATCAGCACAAAAGAAAAAACAAATGGTTCAAGAAACTCACTTGTTCATGCTCAAGGAATATGAATGTTTTACCAAAGTAGGTGATAAAAAACGAGAAATTGATCAAGCCTATGCTCCAACACAAATTAACTCTGATGATTTTGTGGCAAGTGAAATGTTAGTAGCAAAAGGACAAATACAAGACAAAAGGTACAGGGCTGGCTGGCTGGCTGGCTGGAGCTAGAGTCAGAGAGTCAGAGGACACAGGGGGCTGCTCCAAAACTTCACAATGGCCGTGGAATTTCATGTTGAATAAAATATTAGCTGCTATAATAGAAAATAAAATAATCAAAACAACTATCCTTGGTTTCTTACTGTTCTTGGACCAGCAATCTGGACTAAGTGTACATGGAATAGCTTATCACTGTTGTATGATGCATCACTCCTGTGGCAGGGCTTATTTATATGCATGATAGTGCATAGCTAGTTCTCAGCAGGGGTAATAGTGAATGAGACAAGTGTCATTTACCTTATAGCAGGTTAACCAGAACTTTGCATGATTTTTTTGTGTTCTACCAAAAGTAAGAGAAACAAGCTCTAAATGAATGAGTACTTTCTGCTTATGGCCTGTTTGAGTCTGCTTGTGCCTCATTGACTAACATACATCACCAAGTTGCTGTAGGCCAATCCAAGAGTTCTTGTGTTAGAGGAATGACTATGGATATGAGGAACACTGATTCAATGGTAGATGGTATTGCAACTGTCAGTTTTATAATTTCTAAAAATTTCAAAATTTATCTGAAAGCATTGGTAATACATAAAATCAAAGAAAGTATGGACAACTGAAAACAAGTAATAAGAACAGTAATAAACAATATTGTTGTTCTATATTGTTGTTCTATAATTTGAAAATCCAACATTACTTGGTATTAACATTTATAATACCAAGACATCATATCACTGCTTTACTGCATATCTTCCTGCAACTAGAATAGCCATCAAACTTTTTCTATCAGTATTCAAAAGTGATCTTGCTTCCTTCTGCGTTTATAATCACGATTCATCCTCTGTTCAAAATTTATCATCCTTCATCTGTAATGCTTGTTGCTACATTACTTTAGTTCACTGAATTCCCACTTTGGGGATTTTTACTTAAGATTTCTAAAGTGACTTTTCTCTCTGATATCTGTTTGAATGAATAGTTTCTCTTCATTCAGGGTTCTATTTAAATTTTTACTTCTGAGGAAGTCTTTCTGGAGCACCTGTTCTGAAATAGTTTCTCCCACATTATATCATTTGCTCTCTATACTGTTCTTTATAAAGCATCTGCTTTTTCTCTTTGTAGCAATTACCATCACCTGAAATTAATGTATTGAATTATTTCTTGATTATTATACTCCTCATACTATAGCATATGCTTCTTTTTTTATAAGGAAAACATTTAATTGGGGCTGTCTTACAGCTTCAGAGGTTCAGTCCATTATCATCAAGGCAGGAACATTGGCAGCTTCCAGCCTGGTACGATGTAGGAGGAGCTGAAAGTTCTACATATTCATCTGAAGGTTTCATGGAGAAGTCTCACTTTATGCAGCTAGGATGAGAGTCTTAAAGCCCATGCCAACAGGGCCACACCTACTCCAACAAGGCCACAACTCCTAATAGTGCCACTCCCTGGGCTAAGCATATTCAAACCATCAATGCACACCTCTACATCATTTAGGACCTATAGGACGTACTGACAGAATTAACTAACAGTTAAAAGCCTGCCCTACCACTCAGCCTTAACCTAGAGGTCTTCACCTGTAGGATGGAGATGTTAGATTGTCCTCCAAGTCTTTTCCACTCAAAATCTTATACTCTCTACTTACATAATTAGGCTTTTCAATGAAGTTCCACCAGATGAGATATATGGTAATGATAATAAATGTGGATGAATATCTAACAGTTTTATGTCTGAAATAGAATGTTCTATAATAGTTTTTAAAGCTATCACACATAGATAGTTTGCTGGAGTGAAACCAGAGTATCTTCACCAAAGTCAAGTGGTATATAGTTAGAAGCCACCCTGCGCAGGACTAAAACCCATCTCTGTCTCATAATAGCTGTGGAATTATAGGAGACTCATTTCAGCTCCTCTGATTCAGAGCACACTTCTTTGTGGAAGGGAGAACAATAAGAGAGCCTGCTGCAATTAATTTTTGTTTTAACTTTCAACTGTTTGTTTTAGAAACATTCCTAGAAGTAGATGTTACACACTGAGCATATTTCCCCCCAACTTCTTCCCTTTCCTTACCCCTCACTTCCCTAGTTTGTAGTCTTTGTTCCCTTAGTAGCACAAACAGTTTCACTTCTACTTTTAAGTCATAATTTAATATCTGTATATGAAATCTAGGAACCCCATTGAAAAACCATATTTATCACTTTGAGACTGGTTGAATTTACTCAATATGATTATCTCCAGTAGGATCCAATTTCCTGTAAATATCTTTGTTCTTTATTATTGAAAAATTTCATTGTATGTATACACTATGATTTCTTTATCTACTCTTTTTGTTATTGATCACCTATTTCAGTTCCATGACTTATGAAGAGTGCTACAATAAACATTCATATGTGAATATCTCTGGTGATGTTGATTTGGAGTCCTTTGGGCAAATACACAGGAACAGTAATATTTGTGTCATATTATAATCTAATTTTAGTTTTGTGAGAAACCTCCCTATTGACTTCCATGGTATCTGGCCTAGTTTGCATCCTGTTTTAATTACTGTTCTATTACTGTGAAGAGATGATACAACCAGGGCAACCTATAAAAGAAATTATCTAATTGTGTGCTTGATTGTGATTTCAGAGGGTGAGTTCATCGTTATCTTGGCAGCAAACATGATGTAGGCAAACATGGCACTGGGGCAGTAGCTAAGAGCTTATATCCTAATCCAAAGGCATTATGCACAGAGAGTGAGACTGGACTTGGCATGGATTTTGAAACCTTAAAGCCCATCTCCAGTGAAACACATCCAACAAGGCCATACTTACTAATCTTTTTTTTTGAATAATCCACAACTGGGAACCAAATTTTCCAGTATCTTTAGGGCCCATTCTTATTCAAACCACCACATATTACTTCCAGCAATGTGTAAGGATACCCTTTTGTCCAGATTCTTATTGCTACTTTTTTCTTTTAAAATTGTCTTAGCCTTTGAAAATGTCATACATGTACACAATAATAACCAGTTCCACTCTCCCATATTCCCTTTCCAACTTTCCCCACAACTTCCCAACATGTCTACTCCCCAAGTGTGGTATATTCCATTTCAGATATTCCATTCATATTCCATCTCCTAACAATTTTTTATTTCATTAGGCTACTGATTTGATTGTTTCATTTTTTGTTCAGTTTTCTTCAGTTCTTTGTATATTTTAGATTTTATTCCTCTGTTAAATGCATAGTTGACAAAGATTTTGTCCCATTCTATAAGCCATTACTTAACTTCATTATGTACAGATTTTTTTAAATTTTTTTATTCAGAAAGCCCTTGCCTTTGGCTACAAATTGAAATATTTCCTTACCGTTGCCTCTAATATTTTCAGAATTTTAAGACTTATGTTAAGCTGCTATGAGTTCCTGATAGAACATTCCTGTGGTGTCCAAAAGATACTATTTTGTTCCAGTGTTACCTGATGTCTGATTCTTATAATCTCCCCACTTCCATTATGATACTTGAGTATGGGGAGTGAAGATATGATGTCTTATTTTTGGCTGAGCACATCACTGACCCCTTACTTAGTGAAATTTTTATCCACACTTTGACTAGTTCTGCATTTCTACATTAACTACCATGTACTACACAGATGAATTTCTTTGAAGACTTAGATCTGTTTCCAGTTTTGTGAGGAAAAACCTTCTTGTTTTCCACAGTGGGACACCAATTTACAATGCATGCGCATTCCTGGTTCCCCACATCCTTCTTAGCAATTTTCATCTTTTGTGTTTTTAATCTTAGTCATTCTGATTGTCATACAATTGTGACACAAAGTGTTTTTAATTTGCATTTTCCTTATAGATAATAGAACATGTTAAAAAATATTTATAGAACATGTTAGAAAATATTGCTTAGCCATTTTATTGTTGAGAACTTTTGATTCAGGTACATATCCACTTTTTTGAACAAATATACAATGCATAATACTGTAAAAATTTTCATTCTTACAAAAATTATTTTTATGTATAACCACCAGTACCTGTATGCTTGCAACCATAGAGAGATATAGGATTATTATTATATTGGTTATGATAAGAGCAATATTAATCAGATTCTAGAAGATAGAAACATAATAAATAATATATTTATATGATTATTATATGAAATAGTTTAATTAAAATTAACTTTTTAATACTTGCATAATGTTTTATTTATTTTACCAATCTGCTTTTGTACCATTTTAATTACATGCAAATATTAAGGTCAGTTCTAGGTTAAGGATCTAGCAATACAATAGATGGAATAGTCAAGGAACAAGCAAGACAATAAACACAAACAGTCAAAGAACAAGCAAGGCAATAAACAAAGTCCCATGATCATTTCCTCATTCCCACAATCCCTGTTTCTAAGGGCTTATCAGGATGACCAAAGTATCTGAGCCTACTTTCTTGTCCTAGCTCAAAGTCATTTTCATGCCTGAAGCCTACTTTTTTGTTCTCGCCTAAGATTTAGATTCCTGCCTGAAATTACTTCTTTGTTCTAGCCTAATGTCAGATTCTTGCCTGAAGCCCATTTCCTTGTCCTTGGCCAATGTCAGATTCCTGCCTGAAGCCCATTTCCTTGTCCTTGGCCAATGTCAGATTCCTGCCAAGCAGCCCCCAAAGCTCTCCACATCTCCCCCTTTTAAATTTCATAAACAAGAATGAGCCTGTCTTAGGTCATTCTGACAAGAATGCTTTCCTTACCCTTTGTGGAATATGCATTATCAAAAGCAATGCACTTTTGTCTTAGGTTGGTAAGGCTATGTGCAGAATCTTACCTGCCCTTGGCTTGCCAGACTGTTAAATTAATAACTTTGTCTGGGGGGTCCATTTTTAGTTTCAAGCCATGTACTTTGTCCACCAACATGTTGATGTTGTTAAAAAGAAGCTTTAACATGATGGGCAGGAATAAAATTATTCCCAGCACAAAAAGGGCTAGCATGATCATGCTATATATGTTATTCTTGAAGCTTGACCAAAATGGAAATACTGAACTCAAGCAATGGATAATTCTATCAGCAGTATCTGCAGCATCAAATCTCAGCTGAGTAGCATTCTTTACATTCATAATCTCACTATGCAAAGTTAAAGCATCCAGAGAGGTGTTAAAATTATGCCAAATACCCTACTAAGTGTCTTTAAACTTTTTCCTAATTATAATGAGTATCGTTGTAAATTTTAGAAGTAACACAACTCCATTGGTATTTGGCATGACACTCGAGATGGCTCATTACTTTTTTTTATAAAAGACAACATTTAATTGGGACTAGCTTACACATTCAGAGGTTCAGTCCATTTTCATCGAGGCAGGAAGTATGACAGCGTTCAGGCAGGCATGGCAATGGAGGAGATGAGAGTTCTACATATTATTCCAAAGAGAACCAGAAGACTGTGTTCCACATGGCTAGGAGGAGCGTCTCAAAGCCCACCCCCACAGTGACATACTTCCTCCAACAAGGCCATGCCTACTCCAACAAGGGCACACTTCCTAATAGTGCCACTCCCTGGGCCAAGCATATTCAAACCACCACATTCCATTCCCTGGCCTCCATAGGCTTGTTCAAACACAGGAGTCTGGGGGGCGGGGGGTCAATCTAAACATAGCATATGGAAAATACGTTTAGTCCAACTTCAGAAGTCCCCATAGTCCATAGCAGTCTCAACAATATTAAAAGTCCAAAGGTCAGAGTCTCTTTGAGATTCATTCAATCACTTAGCTATAATCTCCTGTAAAGTCAAAATCAAAAAGCAGATCACATACCTCAAACATTACAGGATATACATTACTATTCCAAAATACTGAGAAAATAGTGAGAAAATACTGGACCAAAGAAGACCAAAATCCAACTGAGCAAACTCCAGACTCTGCATCTCCATGTCTGATGTTAAAGATCTCCAACTCCTTTCGTCCTTGATGACTGCTGTTGGCAGATCTGGCATTCAGCAGCAAGATGCTTTGTTCTCTGGTTTCACTCCCTGTTGGTAGCTTTCCTCAGCAGGTTTCCCATGGCTCTGGCATCTTTAACATCTTGGGACCTCCAAGGCAACTTAAATTTTACATCTTCTTGTTCCAATGTCTGGGATCCACACACTTCTGGGCTCCCACAAAGGACGTCAGCTCTGCCCTCTGTAGCATTCTAGGCTCTGGTTGACTCCACTGCACTGTTGCTTCTTTTCTTGGTGATCATCTCTTGGTATTGGCATCTGCAATTCACCGGAGTTTTTTGCTGAAACCAGGCATCACCAGTAGCCTTTCATAGGTTCTCTTCATGCTGCCAAGCCTCAATTTCTTTGAAGACCCCTTCAGTTCTGGGCCATGAAATGCAAATGAGGCTGCACCTTCACCAATGGCCTTCTCTGGCTTCTCATAGTGCCACGCCTCAGCTGCTCTCCATGATCAGTTAATGTCTTCAAAATGAATACCACCTGGTTGATTCTTATACATTACTAAGTGCAGCTGCAGCAGGAGGTACAACCTTGGCTATCTCTGGAACACAGCTTCTTTGTGTCCTCAGAAAACATTTCCTAGAGGATTTCACCTCCATGATGCTGATCTCTTCTTAATCACTGCTAATTTCTTAGCTCCAGCTCACTAACATCAATTGTCCCAGTAGTCTCTTCTATTCTTGACTAGAAATCCAAAGCCACTTGGCTGAAGCTGCTGAGTTCTGTTGCTTGCTTGGACTGAAACTTGGCTCCCTTGTTCTGGCTGTTTACTCTTAAAGTCTGAACCTCCTTCCAATAATTTGAATAAGATAAAGAGCATCAATCTTTAGTTTCAAACACCTATCAAAATCCTCTTGAATACTCAACACATTAGTAACTTTTTTTTGCTAAATGATTAACAAAAGTAGCTGTCTTAACTTCTTGTGTCAAGGCCATTGCAGAAGCAGTGGTGCTAGCTATTAATGTAATTAAAGCTGTTATACCAGCAATAATCAAGCCCAGTACTCTCTTCTGCTTAAAGCCTGACTCACTTCTTCTGGTACCTGCAAACTTTTTTCAGAATACCAAGGTCCTGTAATACTCAGGGCAATAAAACAAAATCTGGTTGATAGACCTTCATAACTGACATGCCAGATTTCAAAACACAAACACAATTAGAAGGTGTATAATCAATGCAACTTACATTAAATACTGTAGAAGAAACAAAAGTATTTTTAACTTGACAATTAAAAGAGCCTTAACACATGAGCTCTTAACCTGTTTGAAATCCAGATTCAGCCCCAACATTATCTCTTGCTAACATAACATCATAGAGAACTGCAGCTAATTTCCATATATCTCTCTGAAAATGTCCAGATCCAGACTTCCAAATGAAGACTGTTATTCCCAATATTGGATTGATTTCTAGACCAGTCCATGATTGAGTCCAAATACCTGGTCACATTTATTCAAAATACAAGAGTCATTATTACTTTTCCTTTTCCCACAATGTCTAAAAGCTTGAGGCAAGGCAGCTTGTACCATCTGGGATATAGGCAAGCAAAGGTGGGTCAGGAACATATGCTCAATACAGCTTCCCAGTCACCATTGTCAGGTCACTCAGCAAGCTCACAGGTGAGCATCATTCTTTATCCCAGCATCAGCATGTCTCACCAATCACTCTGGTGGCCACCATGCTCCTTCAGCATCCTATGATCCTGGGCATGTTAGAGCTCCTGGGAGTCCAGCTTCCTCTGGGTGTTGTGTGATTGGTTGAAGATATGGTCCCTAAGGTCTGCTCAGGGCACCTGTGCATACGGGAAGGAACACATCCATTTTTAAATTGGATTGTTTGTTTTCTAAGTTATTTGCTTTGTTGTTGTTCCATGTATTCTGTACACATTAACCATCCATCAGATGCATAACAGACAAATATTTGTTACTATTCTACAGGCTATCTCTTCAGTTCACTAACAGCTTCTTTTGCTTTTCAGAAAGTCTTTTTAATTTTATGAAGCTCTATTTGTTGATTGATGTTCCTACTTTTCTCGTGTGACCAGAGTTTTATTCAGAAAGTCCTTACCTAAGCCAATATCTGACGCATACTATCTACTCTTTATTCTAGATTTTTCAGAGTTTCAGGTCTAACTTTGAAATCTTTGATCCATTTGGAATTGCTTTGTGTGCAGAGTAAGAGATGCAGACCAAAGTTCATTTGTCTGTAGATGTCCATCCAGGTTTCCTAACACTATTTGTTAAAGACACTGTCTGCAATGTGCTGTGTGTGTGTGTCTTTATCAAAAATCATGTTGTTGCAGGTGTGTATCTCTATATCCTCAATTCTATTCTATTGATCACCATGTCTGTTTTGTGCCAGTATCATCCTGCTTTGCTACTATGGCTCTGAAACATAATGTGAAATCAGGTAAAGTAATATTGTAGTGTTTTTACTCAGCATTATTTTGCTATCTGGGATTTTTGTACTACCATATACCTTTTAAAAATTATTTTATTTATTTACATTCTAGTTGTCACTCGTCTCAGTCCCCCTCCCACAGTTCCTCATCCCATTTTTCCTTCCCCTGGCCTCCTCCCCACCAGGCATGCCCCTTCCCTGAGGTCTCAAGTTTATCTTGCTTCTCATCTTCTCCCACTGAGGACAAACCAGACAGCCCTCTGCTATATATGTGCCTGCGACCTCAGACCAGCTCATGTATGCGCCCTGATTGGTGGCTCAGTCTCTGGGAGCTCCCTGAGGTCCTGGTTAGTTGGAATTGTTTAGCTTCCTATGAGGTTGCCATCTCCTTCAGTTCCTTCAATCATTCCCCCAACTCTTCCATAGGGGTACCCAACTTCAGTCCAATGGTTGGGTTAAGTTGTTGGGAGCCAACTCCTAGCAGAAAGCGGCTATCATCTTTGCAGCCATCTCAAGCCATATACCCTGACAAGAGACTTGTTTTTCAACAGCCTACAGCAGCTGAGCACACTCTGATAAACATCTTGTTTATCCCACATATCTTATTTTGCTGTTTAGTGACCCCAGCTGCATCGTGCTTGTGGTAAAGAGTCTTCAGCAGTGTTCCCCTGCTTGTGCTTATAAATACCCAGGATTTCCTTGCAAGAAGGGAGACAGTAAATGAGACTTGACTACACACCTTGTCTTGTCTCCATTCTTCGTGTCTCTTCCCCTTTCCCCACTCTCTCTCTCTTGCTAGATAGACCCTGACCTGCAGACCGCAGAGCAGTCCAGGACATTAAATATCTGCTTCTGTCTCTGTCAGCTGCTGGCAGGGGCTCTCAGAGTACAGCCACACCAGTCTACCATTTATTTGTAAGCACATCATAGCATCAGTAAGTGTCAGACCTTGGTGTCCCCCCATGAGATGGATCTCAAGTTGGGCCAGTCATTGGGCCTTCTTTCCCTCAGTCTCTTCATTTTTGTGCCTGCAGTTCTTTTAGACTGGAATAATTCTGGGTTATAAATTTGACTGTGGGTTACTAACCCTGTCCCTCCGCTTGAGGCCATCTCTATCTACTGGAGATGGAATCTTTGAGTTCCCTTTCCCTAATGTTGGGCATTTTGGCTAAGGTCACCCCCATTGAGTCCAGAGAGTGTCTTACCTCCCTGGTCCCTGGTATTCTCTAGAGGGTTCCGCCACCTCCCACTCCCTGAGGCTGCTTATTTCCATTCATTCTCTTGTCCCTCTGGACTTCTCTCCTGTGCCCTTCCCCCAAATCTGATCCTGTTCACCTTTTCTCTTCCCCCTCCCCTCTCCCACCCTGTTCCCTCTCTCCCTCTGCCTCCTGTGATTATTTTCTTCTCCCTTCTAAGTGGGTTTGAAGTCTCCTCACTTGAACATTTCTGCTTGTTTCACTTCTTCCAGTCTCTAGGTTGTATACTAGGTATTCTGTACTTTTTGGCTAATATCCATGAATCAATGAGTATATACCATGCATGTCCTTTTGTGTCTAAGTTACCTCACTCAGGATGGTATTTTCTAGTTCCATACATTTGTCTGTGAAATTCATGATATCCTCTTTTTTAATAGCTGAATACTATCCCATTGTGTAAATGAACCACATTTTCTGTATCCATTCTTCAGATGAGGAACATCTGGGTTGTTTCCAGCTTCTGGCTACTATAAATTAGGCTGCTATGAACATGGTGAAGCAAGTATCCTTGTTATATGTTGAAGCGACTTTTGGGTATATGCCCAAGAGTGGTATAGCTGGGTCTTCAGGTAGAACTATTTCTAACTTTCTAAGGAACTGCCAGATTGATTTCCAGCATGGTTGTACCAGTTTGTGATCCCACCAGCAATGGAAGAGTGTTCCTCTTTCTCCACATCTTCTCCAACATGGGCTGTCACCAGAGTTTTTGATCTTAGTGCTTCCTGCCCTGTCTCTAACTGGAGCCTGTCTTTCCTATTATTTTGGTTGTATCAGAATAATATAATATTTTGGTTGTGTGGGGTGGGTGTTGCTACTGGGGTTAGAGCTGGGGCCCAAGATCTGCTCAATTCTTGGGCCCAGACCGGAAGGAACCAAGGCTCTGGGCCAGGAGTGACTTTCTGGGTCCTAATGGGTCCCAGCTACTCCCTGTTTGGGGCCAGGTGTTGCTTTCTCCTTACCTAAGATACTGCCCGGGTTAGAGTTCCTGGAAGGCCCACTTCCTCTGGGCTCTGTGAGATTGGGGGCAGTCTGCTCAGTGCTAGGTCCCAGACCAGAAGGAACCAAGGCTCCCAGCCAGGAGTTCATAACTCTTTCTATATCCTTGGGGTTATGGGACTGTTTAGTTTATCTGATCTTACTTTAACTTTGGTAGATGGTAGTTGTCTAGAAAATCATCCATTTCATCTAGATTTTTCCAATTTTGAATATAGGCTTTTGTAGTAGGTTCTGAAGTTTTCTTGAATTTCCTCAGATTTTGTTGTTATGTCTCCCCTTTCATATCAGATTTTGTTAATTTGGATACTGTCTCTGTGAGCTTTAGTTAGTTTTGCTAAGGGTTTATCTAGTTGATTTTCTCAAAGAACTAACTCTTGGTTTTGTTGATTCTTTCTATCTTTCTCTTTGTTTTTAAGTGGTTGATTTTAGCCCTGAGTTTGACTATTTCCTCCCTTCTACCTCTCTTGGCTGTATTTACTTCTTTCTGTTCTAGAGCTTTCAGGCATGTTGTTATGTTGCTTGTATGGGATCTCTCCAATTTCTTTATGAAGGCACTTAGTGCTATAAAATTGCCTCTTAATGCTGCTTTCTCATTGTTCCATGTGTTTGAGTATGATGTGTCTTCATTTTTATTGAATTCTATAGTCTTTGATTCCTTTATTTCTTCCTTGACCAAGTTATCATTGAGTAGAGAGTTCAGTTTCCATGAGTATGTGGGCTTTCTGTTTTTGTTGTAATTGAAGTCTAGCCTTAATCTGTGGTGATCTGATAGAATGCATGGGGTTATTTCAATCTTCTTGTGTCCCTTAAGACTTGTTTTGTGACTGACTATATAATCAGTTTTGGAAAAGGTACTATGAGGTGCCAAGAAGAAGTCAGATTCTTTTGTTTTAAGGTGAAGGGTTTGGTATATATCTGTTAAATCCATTTGGTTCATAACCTGTATTAGTTTCACTGTATCTCAGTTAAGTTTCTCTTTCAAGGACCTGTCTATTAGTGGGAGTGGTGTTGAAGTCTTCCACTATTATTGTGTGAGTTTCAATGTGTGTTCTGAGCTTCTGTAAAGTTACTTTTAAAAATGTGGATGCCCTTGCCCTTGGGGCATAGATGTTCAAGATTGAGACTTACTCTTGGTGGAATTTTCCTTTGATAAATATGAAATGTCCTTCCTCATCTCACTTGATAACTTTTGGTTGAAAGTCTATTTTATTGGATATTAGAGTGGCAAGTTCAGCTTGTTTCATGGGACCATTTGCTTGGAAAAATGTTTTCCAGCCTTTTACTTTGAGTGTCTTTGTGACTGAGGTGTGTTTCTTGCATTCAACAAAATTCTGGATTCTGTTTACCTGTACAGTTTGTTAGCCTGTGTCTTTTTTTTGGGGGGGGGTGTTAATTGAGTCCATTGATATTGAGACCTATTAAAGACAGATGATTGTTAGTTGTTTTTGTTGCTTGAGGTGGTATTGTGTATGTATGATTCTCTTCTTTAGAGTTTGTTATGAACTGTTTAGTTTCTTTCGATTTCTTGGGTGCAGTTACCCTACTTGTGTTGGAGATTTTGTTCCAGTATCCTCTGTAGGGCTGGATCAGTAGAAAGATGTTGTTTAAATTTGATTTTGTTATAGATTATCTTGGTTTTTCCATCCATGATGTTTGAGAGTTTTGCTGGGTATAGTATCCTGGGCTGGTAGTTGTGTTCTCTTCGTGTCTGGATGACATTTATCCAAGATTTTCTGGCTTTGAAAGTCTCTGTTGAGATGTCTGGTGTAATTGTGATAGGTCTGCCTTTATATATTATTTGGCCTTTTCCCCTTATAGCTTTCAATATTTTTTCTTTGTTCTGTGCATTTAGTGTTTTGATTAATATGTGACAAGAAGATTTTCTTTTCTAGTCAAATCTATTTGGTTTTCTGTAGGCTTTCTGTATATTTATGGGCATCTCTTTACATTAGGGAAGTGTTCTATGATTTTGTTGAAAATGATTTCTGTCCTTTGAGCTTGGATTCTTCACCCTCTTCTATTCCTATTATTCTTCAGTTTGATCTTTTCATTGTGTCCTGAGTTTCTTGGATAATTTGAGTTAGGAGCTTTTTACACTTTGTATTTTCTTTGACTGCTGTGTCAATATTTTCTATGGTATCTTCTACACCTGAAATTCTCTCTTCTATGTCTTGTATTCTGCTATTGATGCTTGCATCTGTAGCTCCTGATCTTTCTTATGTTGTCCATCTCCAAGGTTGCCTTCCTTTTTTTATTGTTTCTATTTCTATTTTTAGTTCTTGGATTGTTTTGTTCAATTCCTTCTCCTGCTAGATTGTATTTTCCTGTAATTCTTTAAAGGATTTATTTGATTCTTCTTTAAAAGCATCTACCTATTTGCATGTGTTTTCCTGTATTTAAAGGAGTTCTTTATATCCTTCTTAAAGGCCTTTTTAAAATCTTCTTGAGATGGGATTTTAGTTCATTATCTTGCTTTTCATGTGTGTTAGGGTAGCCAAGGTGGGAGAACTGGGTTTTGATGGTGCTAAATTGCATTGGGTGCTGTTGCTTATGATCTTATACTTGCCTCTCGGCATCTGTTTTTCTCTTTTGTTGGCTGTCCTGGGTGTCTCTGACTGGAACTAGCCTCCATGGAGGCAGGTAGAGCTCTATGACGTGAGTTAGAGCTGGTATTCTTGAAGTCAGGCATGTTGTCTCTGGTTAATGTGAGCCTCTTGTGTCTCTTGTTACTGTGGACCTCCTGGGAGGCTTGCAGGCTATAGTGTTTGGGTGGTCTGGCCCTGAGTGGGGAAGTGGGATGAAAGGGAGGTGGAGCTCCAGGGTTGAGGTGAGGGGAGTAGGTCCAGAGTCTGCTTGGCTGTGTGAGTGTCCCAGATGGCATGGGTATTTGGGTAAAATTCTTACCAAAAATTACCCAAAATTTGTGTCACCATGGGCCTCTTGGGAAGCATGAGGCTGTAGTGTTTGGGCAAGTGTCCACCATATAACTTTTAAGATTGTTTTTTAAATGTTTTGAGAAGAACTATGTTAGAATTTTGGTGATGACTGTATTTAATCTGTAAGTTGATTTTCATAGGATGGTTGTTTTCACAAATTTTCTCATCTTCTGATATCTTCAATTTCTTTATTGGGAGTTTTAATGTTTTTATTTTAAAAGTTTTCACTTTTAGTAGCTTAGTTCCAGGATATCTTAATTTTTGAAGTTTAATTTCTTAATGTATGAAGCCATAATCATTTATTTACTTTGTAGGAGTGGGAGTTAATCTTAATGCTTCCAATATGTTAGGCAGGCACTCTGACTGGAGCTACATCCCAGCCCTCTTATCTTTAAATATATAGCTACTGGAAAGTTACCTGGAGCTGCTGTCTGTAGCTCACATATTTATTTTTGTTAGTGCTGATCTAGTCTTTATATTTTGTGTGTAAACCAAGGCTGAAGCCAGTCAGAAGAGAAAGCTAACAATTTCTGTGCTTTTAAGTGACCATAAGGAGTCATTATTGTTGGTTAGGGAGTGTTTGACTTTTGATAGAACTGGTTACTGAAAAAGGTCATCATTTGTAGGTGTCATAAATACAGTGTTGAGAATGGTACATTGGACAAACAACCCTGATCCGATGCTTTGCACGTATCACACAATTTTAAGAGGCAAATTCCTAACACCATGGTTATAAATATTAGCCTACTGTTTTAATAAAGTCCCCACTGCTTATTTTCTTCCTGGGATCTCTATGCAAGGCCATGGGAATGAAGTGTAGTATTAAATCAGAAGAAAGAATAAAAAAAATCAGGTTGCTCATAAACAAATTTCCTATGGATTCACCAAGAATTCAGCCAGAAAAGCTTCATTAAAAGTACCTTGCAGAATGGCTGTCCATGTGTAGCTCGGTGGTAGACACACTTCTTTGGAGAGGGGTCTAATTTGTTTCGAATAGGGATTACTGATCTCTGTGGACACAGTCAATCTATTTAACACGTTTTGCCAGAGATCAAGTAAATCATCATCCCTGGCCTAGGAAGCTGATGATGTAGTAAGGAGAAGTAGACTCATAAGAAGAAATGCCTGCAACGCTGGGCAGTAGTTTAAGCCCAGCACTAAGGAGGCAAAAGCAAGCAGATCAGTTTGAGGCCAGCTAGGTCTATACAGTCAGTCTCAGCATAGCCAGTGCTATATAATGAGACCTTGTTTTTTTTTTAAAAAAAAAAAAAAAAAAAATCCAAAGAAAGGAAAGCAGAAAAAATGAAAAAGAAATGCCTGCACATGTTTGTAGTGCTTTGATGAAAGAAGTTGTCATTAGACTTGTATCATATTTATAGACACAATCATAATGTGCTCTGAAATATAATCAATTGTTAACCTGAAGTTTTTTTAAAAAATTGAATATTTGTGTGATGCTGGAATTTTGGTGTTGAAGTGATCCTCCTACTTTAGTTTGATGAGAAACTGGGACTACAGGTGCATTCCACTGTGTCTAGTTAAGTAGAATAAATTATTTAACCTCCTGGAGAATCCCATGAGATCACAATTATTCTAAAATGCTACAGATATGCAACAAAAGACATAAGGTCTTAAGTGGTAGAGATATTGAGTGATGGAGATTGGATTAATATCTAACAAGATTTTTTCCTTTATTACTGGAAAAAAAATATGTGTATCTGCCACCTGGAATGCACATACACATGAAAAAAAGAATCCTTTCATATGCACGCACAAGATATCCTAGCCTTATTCTGGCTAGTCTCTTCATAGAGTAGATATAATCCAAAAATTTGTGACTATCTTTTTTATCATCTTGAAAAGTATAGAATTCTAATCTGTAACAGAATAGTAAAATACCTTATTGTCACTTTCAGTAGAAAAGCAGGGCATCAAGTGGAGGGATGGAGTTGCCATCCCACAGTCAAAAACTCTGAGCCAGCACTGTTCCTGTCTAAAAGACCTGCAGGGACAAAAATGGAGAAGAGCCTGAGGGAAAAGAGGTCCAGTGACAGGCTCAAATTGGGATCCAGCTCCAAGGCCTGACACTATTACTAATGCTATGATGTGCTTATAGACAGGATCCCTACATGGCTGCCCTCAGAGAGGCCCAACAAGCAGCTGACCATGACAGATACTTATACCTAACCAATGGGCTAATGTTAGGGACCCCTGTGGTTGAATTAGGTAAAGGCTGGAAGAAGTTGAGGAGGAGGGCAACCCAGTAGAGGAGGAGGAATACCAGCAGTCTCAACAAACCTGGACCCCTGAGATCTCTCAGACACTGAGCCACCAACTAGGCAGCAAACACTAGCTGGTCGGAGGCTCCTGCCACATATAGAGCAGAGGTCTGCCTGGTCTGGTCTCAGAGAAGAAATACCTAACCCTCCAGAGACTTGAGGCCCCAGGGAGTGAGGAAGTCTGGTGGGGTGGTGGTGGGAGGGTGGGGACATCCTCTTGGAGACTGGGAGGAGGTATGGGATGAGGAACAGTCAGAAGGTAGATGGGGAGGAGGATAACGACTGAATTGAAAAAAAATCAAAGAAGCCGGGCAGTGGTGGTGCACACCTTTAATCCTAGCACTTGGGAGGCAGACGCAGGGGGATTTCTGAGTTCAAGGCCAGCCTGATCTACAGGGTGAGCTCCAGGACAGCCTGATCTACAGGGTGAGCTCCAGGACAGCCAGGACTACACAGAGAAATCCTGTCTCAAAAAAAAAAAAAAAAAAAAAAGAAAGAAAAAGAAAAAAGAAAAATAATCAAAGAATAAAAAAATACCTTTTGTGATAATGTGCACAAACAAAATGAAGATAGTCCCTTCAGTGTCCAGTTCCTGATTCCAATTCACTTCTGAGCATATACTGTATACCTGTCTTTTTCTTTTCCACAAAAAGAAAACACGATGGGGAATATACAACTTTTAAAGGTACATGACTTATTGCTCAATAGTATAATCATGGGGTAATGGCATAAATATTTCAAGTATACAATTTGGTTAATTATTGACATATGTCTACAATGTAAAACAGTTCTTGTAAAATCTTTAAGGAACATTCATGTCATACCTAAACATTTCTTTGTATCCTTTTTGTCTTTTCTGGCACTTGGTCTAATCCACCGACAACCACTTATCACTACAGATTCATTTTAATTTCATATAATTTTATATATTTAGAATAACACAATATGTCTGAATAATTGAGATTCATGTATCTAGATTGCTCTGTGCTTTGTACTATGTTTTTTTCACTTCCTTTATCTGGTGTGTAGTATTGCATGGCATGTATTGTCAATGTGTTGATCATTTATTGATGGATATTTGGATTGTTTCCAATTTTATCTACAAAAAATACATCTGTTAAAGATATCCACATACAACTTCTGTGTGAACAAAAGAAAACCTGGCTGTCCTTTCATTCAAGGGTTTCTGGGTCTGCAAACTGCCTCAAGTCTGTAAATTGTTTCACTGGTGAGATTCACTTTTGTCATGATTGAATGCAGCCTTTGTTTCATTTGTTTTCAAAATTTTCCATTTATATAGATCAAATAAAAATGTAGTAGGCCTCTTATCTGTTTCATACCTAGAAACACCATGATTGATCAGCCAGAATCAAATACAAGTCATGCCACCATAAAACTACGTCTGTCTGTGCTGACCATTATGGACATTGCTTTGTCTATGCTGCCCATGATAACTATGATCACCTTGCCTTTGGTGATTCAGTGCTGTCACCATACCCTCACTACTTCAGGTCCTAATCAAAGCCACTGCATTTATTTTATCCAACTGAGCATCAGAGTCTCCAATCCAGCTCTTCAGATGTGTTCATGCCCCTCTAGCCATTTTGTGCCTTATAGGATTAGTGAAGGTCATATCTTCTGGGCCTTCCCATTATGGAAGATTAGGTTTTATACCTCAAACCCACTCTACCATTGCAATTTCCCTGAGCCGTAAAATCATCAACATTAAGTCAAAGGATATCACACACCTATAACTCCTTTTCAATAGGCCATTGTTTTGACAAATGTTTTAGCCAATCATTCAAACAAACTTTGAACACCTCCCGCCACCCCTTTTAACTGTGCAAGTCTCCATATGAAACCTAGACTCTCCACTCAGAGGACCCATATTAACAAACTCAGACTGATCCAGTATTGTGTTCCTTCCAGCATTATCCCAACACCCTTAAAATCCATTCTCACACATATTCTTGAATGAATGAGCAAACTCATTAAGCTCTTTATCCCTGTAGTGCACCTCCTCATGGAGTACACTTTCTGTCTCCCCTCTAGGAATCTGTTTAGCCTTTAATCTGGTGCTAGATCTAGAGGGAAGTATGGTGGGCCCTGAGGGATATCTGTATTGTCTTGCCTGGAATCTCCTCAGAGAAATTCACTCACTGCTGCTTTAGCAGACAGTGAAAGATTGATTAATTTCCTCCTTCAAGGTTGTAAAGTCATGGGGGGTGGGTTACATTCTCTGCTGATGGTGGAGAGATTACTTCCTCAGGTGAGATAAAGCCTTGAGATTCTGAAGGTTCAAAATTCTCAGCTTCATTATGGTTCTATACATCTCCATCCCCAGTTACACAATCCCCTTCTTTACCAATTAATACCCTTACTTTAACACCAACAGGCTCTGAGGCTGGGACTTAAATGTTCACTGTAATTCGGCCAACCTTATAATTAGGGCTTCTGTCTGATTTTGTGAAACTTGAGCTCTGTGGTTTCTGGAGAAAAGGTTCTCTTCCAGGGCACACTTAGAAACCTTTAGACTGTTAATGTGCATCTGGAGTTGGTCAGTTTTATCACTGAGTTCATTGTTGTCCTTCACCATATTCTAGGATGCTAGAAGTTGGTTAATTTTATCATAGAGCTCATTCTTCTCCTTTGTCAATTTAGCCGGAGATGCTAAGAGCAACTAACAAGATTATCATTTCCTCATTTTTCACAAATTGTCAAAAGTTTTATATGCACAGTCATCAAATGCATTGCCTCTCTCACAATTGGTGAATCAGAATAATCAAATGCGTTTATCTCCTTAAGTTTGTAAAATAGTTCACACCATGGGCTTTCAGTACCCTCTGAACTTTTGGGAGAGGCTTCAGTAACTCTAGGTGTTGGAAAATTAGGTGCTGTCTCGCTAATAGGTATTAACTTTGTGGTTACATATACAATAATTTTTGAATAAGCATAGAGGAAAAGCCAGAGAAGTCATCCCTGTTGACACAGGTGAACTTGTTTGAGTACACTGATAGGTCAAAGTAATAATGCATATCACATGTGTATTTTGTTACCATGTTTTTAGTTTGATAATTGTGACAGGGCTGTCTTTAGTGCTAGCAAACTTTTGTGTAGCTTCTTATTCCTCAGTTTGCCTAAAACCTATCACTATTTGGATTTCAATGTATGGAACATAAAATACAATGATAGCAATATTGAGATTTCAGACCCCAGAACAGTTTACTGATGGTGAAATGAAGTATTGGAAAACACATATCATTACAGTCTCTAGTCTCATCACTCTCTCAAAAATAGGGGGAAATCCCACGGTGATGAATTAGATTGGTTGCTAAGAAGGCTCTGGTATTTTCCAAGAAGGGGCCTAGAAATAATAAATAAATGGATAAATGAATTATTGTGTGTGTATTTGTATGGTTGTGAGAATGCAGCTGCTCATGTGACACTGTAAAGTGTCTTTGAAGTTAAGAAAGCTTCAATCCCACTTAAAAGGGGGAAGGAAATAATCATGGGAGGCAGAGGGTGGGAACCTAGGAGTGAGAGGGGACTGGAGGGGGAAGTGGGTAGAGGATCAGGTATGGGGTGGGGGGGGTGGGGGCAAGAGAGAAGCCCAGCAGAGTGAAAGGAAATATGCAGCCTCAGGTGATGGGAGGTGGGGAGACTCTCTAGAAAGTACCAGAGACCTGGGAGATGAGAAACAATCAGGACTCAGTGTGAGTGACCTTAAATGTAATGCCCTACAGTGGGAAAAGGGAACTTGAAGAGCCCAACTCCAGTAGATAGACAGGGCCTCAAGTGGAGGGATGGGTTGCCATCCCACAGTCAAAGTTTCTACCCCAGAATTGTTCCTGTCTAAAAGAACTACAGGGACAAAAATGGGGAAGAGACTAAAAGAAAGATTGTCCAGCCCAACTTGGGATCCATTTCATGGGGAGGCACCAAGGCCTGGCACCATTATTAATGCTATGGTGTATGTACAGACAGGAGCATAGCATGGCTTTTCTCTGAGAGGCCCAATCAGCAGCTGACTAAGACAGAAGCAGATAATTAAACAATCAACCATTGGACTGAAGTCAGGGACCCCTATGGTTGAATTAGGGAAAGGATGGAAGAAGCTGAAGAGGAGGGTGACCCCATAGGAAAACTTGCAGTCTCAACTACCTTGGGCCCCTGAGAACTCCCAGATACTGAGCCACTAACCAGGCAGCATAGAAGAGCTGGTCAGAGCACCCACACACTCCCACACACATACAGCAGAGAACTGCCTGGTCTGGCCTCAGTGGGAGAAGACACTCCTAAGAGAGACTTGAAGCCCCAGGATGAGGGAAGGCCTAGTGCTAGGGGAGCATCATCTCAGAGACAGGGGAGGAGGAATGGGATGAAGAACTATGGGAGGGCAGATGGGGTGGGGTGGCAACAGCTGGATTGATGATGATGATGATGATGATAATAATAATAAAGCAGTAGTTTTCTCACTCTACCACATGAGACTGGGAGTCCTGGGGATCACACTCAGGCCATCAAGTTTGGTGGCAGATACCTTAACTGCTGAGCCATCTTACCAGCTTGAGACTAGAGCTTTACGTAGAAATGATGAAGTCGTCTAAAATGATAGATAGAAATGATGAAGGAAGAAATATAAGAAGGTGACCTGAAGCTTCAACTGTCAGGAAGGCGAATGATTAATGGAAAACAGGCAGGAGAAAGCTGAGTTGACTCTTTTTTTTTTTTTTTTTTTTAATTTTATTGGTTGAAGTCCAGGTTAATGGAATTAGAAGAAAAGAGCAAAGATTTAAGACTTATGAGTGTGGTCTCAGCAGAGAAGTAGTATAGCACAGATGTGAAGAATATGGGTACCAGAATCACAGTCCTTGCCATCCTGGGTCCTGCTTTAACCATTTACTAGTTCATAACCTTGGGCAACATGCTTAATTTATGGAGTAGCTCCAAGAGTACAGTGATTTCATAGCCCAGGGCTGGTGATAGTAGACACTCAGTAAAATGTTAATTGCTGTGTTTGTAGTTGTTTTTCCTCTTTTTTAATGTTTTGTATTCTAATAGGAAGAAAACATGAACTTTTCATTCCAGACCATTATAAGAGTTATGAACAATTAGGTGTATGAGCCTGCATCAGGCTTATTTTGGGGTTTTGGACCCACTAAGGTGATGAGACACCTCTTGCTCAAAATCTCCTTTGCTTGGTCTCTGGAGTGACTTTGTAGAAGCTGAAGTTATGGCTGGCAGGATGTACTTATGTACTTTGTGACTTCCTTGGAGAAGTCTATGCACTGCTGTCCCTTGATACTTGAGAGTTTTCACTTCTGCCTCCTGGACACTAGAAGCCATGTGGGCTCACACCCAAGTGTCCTGCTTCCAAAGGCTCCAGGGCCACTTGGCAGTCATCCTGCTTCCGGGCCCAGCCTTGCCTCTCTTTGGCCGAGTGTTCAACTCGGACCCCACACACTGTCCTAGCCCCAGCCTCCGCGCAGGCGCCGCCAGGGCCACCCCTGCCGCCATGTTTCCCCCGCCCACACACTCCCCTCCCACCATTCTCCGTCCCCTCCCCTCCCCAGCTGGGCTCCGGGTCCCCTCCCTTATCCCCCACCCCCTGGTGAGGTCAGGCGGAGGCTCTGCCGCTGCGGCCGCAGCAGCTCAGCTCCCATTCCCAGGCAGCCTGGAACAGGGACTTTGGCAAATAACTGGAGCGGCGTTCGGGTTAGGGTAAGCAATCTCCCACTGCCTGAAGACTGGGCGAAGTGGCCAGGGTGACCAGGGGGAGCAGTGGTGCGGGTGCCTGTGCCTCTCAGCAGGAGAAGACCCGGGCTGCGCTGCGCGCCTCCCTCTTTGGCCTCTGGGCGCAGCTGCTCTCGGAGGAGCGGCTGGGTGCAGGGACTCGGCAAACAAGGTGAGGCAGGATCCTGAAGTCACGGGGGCTCCACGAGCTTCCCCGCCTTCTGCAGGACTAGGAGTTGGGATCTGCACCGAAACGGCGAGGCGGGGAACCCTCTTGCTCTATCTCCACGCTTTGCACTTGCAGATCCCTTTGGCTCCACCAGAAGCTTGGGTACCTCTAGGATCCTAGTCAGAACTCAGTTTTCCTGTGCTTCTTTGTCATCCCTCCAGGATCTCTGGGTTCCTCTATCGCTTCCCTGATCCTGTGGGGTTCCTCTGTCAACCTCAGCCTCACGGTCTCTTGGCCTCTAACACTTTCTACTTTGTGCTTCCTAATCCATCAGGCTTTCAGAATCATAACTTGAGAGACTCCGCTGTTTTCTCCCCAGTCAAGAACACTTTTTCTCCCCTTCCTTCTGAGCTTTTAACTTAGTTCTGAATGCCTTTGGCTCTGAATTTCATGACTTTTTTTTCCTTTTTTTTTTTTTTTAAATCACAGTTGACGAATGGTTTTCTTGGAGGCTTACAGGGTTTAAGCCTATCGTTTACAGAAGAAAAAGATTGAACAATTTCTTTATTAGATACCATTTAATAAGCATCTGTTGAGGAATTTTAAGATTTCTTTCTAGGTTTTAATAGCCTAGTCTAAAATCCAGCCACTTAAAATGCGTGTATGTATGGTTGTATGCATTACTCTTTCATAGGCTAGACTGAAGGAGGTCTGGTGGGGTTTGTAAACCTGGCTTCATTTCTCTATCTATAAATTAGGATGTTCATCATTTAAACGTACTTAGAGGATGACTTTAGATTTTGGGAGCAAGTCACACAACTTAGTTCTAGGCTGGTTACTAAGCACACTGAATAAGAACTGAGAGGCCTTGGGGTTTAAAACTATCTCTGTTAGGAGGGTACCTGCCTTTTTTAACAGAAGCCACAGTTTCATATAGTACATTTTAGAACCTCATAATTCTTTAGAAAGCAATCAAACCAAACCCAAGCCCACTAGTTTTCGCCGTTTCACTTTCTTGCCCATGTAGTTGCCATGTTAGTTCCTGCACTGGGCTTCATTTGCTCATTTCCACGCTGTAATTAGTGTGAGGAAAATTGAATGGAGAAGCTGAAAGTGGAGGCAGATACCAGTGAATGAGCACATGCTGACGTATGCAGCTGTGTTTTTAGAAATAGGCTTTATCTAGTGCTCCAACTTGAAAGCTAAGAAAAATGAGTTAAAACAGTTATGACATCATTTTATATCTAAAAATATTAGCTCCTTTAACCACAAGTCCTTACACTTAACAGTGATAGACTTGTTTGCTTAATGTGTGATCAGGTGCTGTCTTTGACACAACAATTCCCTAATTGGCAACAGTCTCAGAAGCAACCACATTGAGAATAAAGATGGTGACTACGTTTCACTCTCCTGGTAGCAATTTTGAGGTCTGGTAGTGTAGCAATGAGAAGAGTTTCTGCTGCAATATCAAATTATACATTTGTAAATAGACAGGACCTTCAAAAGCTCAGTATTTTTAATCTGCCATTTTTATAAGCAAATATTAAACCATGTGGTGTGGTTCTATCAGTTTTAGTCAGTGTTTTGAAGAAAGTAATTTTCATAAGAGCAGTAAAGGATATCAATTATTTTAGTTCAGTAAGTTGCCTATGATACCTCCTTTTCCAATGAATTTCTAGAGTTCACGTTAGTTCTATTTAAAAAAATGGAAGACGGGTGGTGGTGGTGGTGGTGGTGGTAGTGGTGCCTGCCTTCAAACCTAGAATTCAGGAGGTGGACGCAGGCAGATCTCCATGAGTTCAAGACCACCCTGGTCTACAGATCTAGTTTCAGGACACCCACAGCTACACAGAGAAACCCTGCCCTCCACCAAAAAACAAAAGCAAACTAAAAAGGTAGATGATAGAGAAAGGGTACTTATTTTAGTAAGCCCACCATTTTAATTTTGGGGGGCAACCTATTTTTGAGACATATATTTTGTTTGTTTTCCCTTTGAGATTTTTATTATTAAGCCCAAGCTAACATTGCCACTGATGTGACTTTATAATGAAAAGCTATTAATTTTTGCCTGGAAGATTTTTTTAAAAAGTAAGTTAGCCATAAGCATTTTTTCTCTGAATTTTCAATATTTGGAGATTGTTTGATACACTTAGGAATTACTACACTGAATATTTCTGTTTCATTAAAAATTATAAATGGGCCTCACACAGCCCATGCTGGCCTCAGGTTTGATATGTAGCTGAGGGAGGATGACCATGACGATGTAATCCTGTGATTTCAGTTCTTGGATCACATACCACAGATCCAGCTCAGGCAGATGGTACTAAATCTAACTTCAATGTCTGCCCATATTTCTGTTTTCTTTTATGTTTATATTATGTTCATTAATTTGATTTGCAGTCCTGAAATGAGATTAACATAAATATTCAAATTGTTTGGCTTGTGGTATTTAATATATTATTAAAATCTTTTCAGCATCTTGTTATGGGTGTAATCCTCTTGTTTATTTCTCTAAAATGATAACAACTCGGTAGAAATCATATTTTAAGAAAGCATACAAACCATGTGAAAAAATGAACAGCCTAGTAAACTTTTTTAAAGTAGAGAAAATAATTTTCTCAGAGTTAGAGATATTTATAGCAAGGAGGTTTTTAAGTATTACTAAATAAGTTAATATTTCTTGGCATAAAATCTGTTGAAAGCCTCCCATCTTCCAAGGCTCTGTATATTAGCCACAGTATAAAAACCTTGTAAGTCAGTATTCATATAGATTGTAAAAAGAGCAGTAAAGAAAATACACAGACTATAGAAAACTCAAAAACACCTAGCTCCACACGGGTGGTGTATGGTGGTTAATGTTTGTTGTCAACTTATCTGGATTAAGAAATATCCAGAGAGTCAGTAAAACATTGCTTTGGGTGTGTCAGTAAGAGTGTTCTAGAATAGTGTCTGAATCTGGGTGGACTAGGTAAGGAAGACCTGCCCTCAGAGTGGGTGGGTACCATCCAATTGGCTGCAGAGAGCAGATAAAAGACAGTGAAGAGCTCCGCTTCGTCCCTTGCTGCCTTGAGCTTTGGACCTAGGCTCTGCTCTTAACCAGTGGCCCCTTAGGCTCTTAGGCTTTTGGCCTTCCTTAAACTGAGAGTTTCACTCTTATTTTCCCTAGTTCTGAGGCCTTCAGACTGGGACTGATCTCCACCGCCAGCATCTCCAGCTTTCAGACTGCTGTGGGACGCGACTGCCGTGGGACATCTCTGTTGCCGCGACTCTGTAAGTCAAATAATTCCCTTCTATATCTCCCCTTTTAGATTTACTCGAGTCTTCTATTGGTTCTGTATCTCTCTCGGGAAGACTAGTAACTATATAGCTTTTTAGTGAAGGGGTGATTTTGGAGCACAACCTAAAAAGAAGAGGGAATGAGTTTGCTTTCTTAAATTCCGGGAACACACCTGGCCTGGTGACACAGGCCTTTATCTTTAATCTCAGCACTCTGGAGACAGGGAGTCGGATCTCCGTGAGTTTGAAGCAAGCCTGGTCTACATAATTCCAGGCAACCAAAGTTACACAGTAAAGCTCTATTTTTTAAAAAAATCTGGGAACACATTCTCCAGCGGACATTCAGACATAGGATTCATGAAGAACAGGAAGTTGGTGTGCTGAGAGAGCTTAGAGAATGTTCGAGATAATCGATACATAGGATTTGGAAGTCCTCGGAACAATGAAAAGCCATTAGGGAATTTGAAATTGTTGGCTGAAAAAAAAATGTAACTTAAAAGCAACAGTGTCAACCAGCCAGACCCCCAACTCGGACCTCCCGAGGTCTCGACCCCTAACCAAAGAGTACACATGGACCCATGGCTCCAGCTGCGTATGTGGCAGGGGATGGCCTTGTTGGACATCAGTGGGAGGAGCAGCCCTTAGTCCTGTGGGGGTTCGATGCCCTAGTGTAGGGGAATTCCAAGGCAGGAAGATGGGAGGGCGTAGGTGGGTGAGGGAGCACCTTCTTAGAGGCATGGGGAGGGGGATGGGATAAGGAGCTTGGGGCGGGGGTGGGGGGAGGGACCAGGAAAGAGGATAACATTTGATATGTAAATACATAAAATATCCAATAAAAATACATGTTTTACAGAGTATTAAATTGAATACCTGGCTCAGTCATTTACATTAATACCCAAGAATGAAAACTTTGAAAAGTTTGTTAAATTAGCTACGTGATTCAGTTCTACTCTGTTTAGATAAGGGACTGGAGTTTAGAAACTCTGAGGTGTGTTCAAAGCAGGTCAAGCAGTCCCCTTGCCGCTGGCAAATTGTCCTCTGTGCTGCAAGGTAAGTTGTCAACAAGAGAGCTTTGCCAGACCTCGTGGCGGAGGCCTATAATTGAAGCCCTGCGGAGGCAGAGACAGGCAGATGTCTGTTCTAGGGCTGAGATGTTGTCTCAGAACAAAGGCTGAAAAACCAGAAACCCCACCAACCACATTCCAACAGACCATTGTGCTATTTTAAGAGTTTGTTTTTCCATGACTGATCTGTTAATTTCTTAGAAATATATTTCTTTTGGAAGGCTGGAAATTTCATTTATACACAAAGGAATTGTTTGGGTTTTTTAAAATATCATTTGGACTTTTAAGAGATATTTGTTATGTCTTTTTAGCTGTTGCCCCTGTAACATTTTCATATCTCTGTTCCTCTATGCTTTGAGTATAGGTTGTCTTAAGGGCTTCGTGTTTAAATTGGATTTTATTTCTCTAAGCCTTTTGTTAAAAGCAATCCAGATTTGATGTGATTTTCTTTTCTTTTTGGTCCCAAATAAGAAGGAGTATGGTTATTAACATCCCATAGGAGTCAATTCTAGTGTTTACAGGAGTATTTCTTATCAAATGACCTCTAGCGCCTCCTGTAGGTCCAAGTTCCAATTCCTTAACTGAGCAAGCCCAGATCTTTACTGACTTGTCTCTCCAGATTTTCCAACATTTTTATTGTTGTGGTTTATAAAAAAAGAAAAGGAAGCCAGGGATATGTTTGGTAGAGGCACGGTATGGTGCGGAGGGCAGAGGAAGGGAGTGCCTTTGCGGCCCATGCTGAAGCATCCCTTCCCCCACTGAGTGACCAGCCACATGACAGATATAGTTATAGTATGGAGTAGAGTTTATTTAGCATCAGGAGGGGAGTTAGAGATAGAGAAAGGCAGAGAAAAAGGCAAAGAGAGGGAGAAAGGGAGAGGCCGGCCATGAACACGTGGAGGGGGGGAGGGGAATGGAGAGAGAAGGGACAGAGATGGAAGTGGATAGAGGAGACTAAGAGAGAGAAGAGGGGCAAACAGCCCCTTTATACTGAGTTTCCAGGTAACTGTGGGGTGGAGCCTAGAAGAAATGCTAACATTTATTATTCTCATATAGATTTCTTTTGGTTTCAAGAGGTATTCCCAATATGGGACTTTTGTGTTTATAATTCATTTTTTAAATTGTTTTTCTCTGTCATTTCAAATCTCAGCACTGTTGAAGGAGTACTTTAAATAATCAGGTGAGTAGTAGTCATCAACTTGCCCTATTGAGTCATCATTAAGCTTATTTGATACCTGGCTGTCTCTACACTTGCTGCTGCTTCTGTGAAGGTGACCTGGACCTCATCTGTTTGCCGGTTGTTGGTATCCCAAGCACCAAGCCCATGATTTATCCTTTCTAGTTACTTAATAATGAATAATGCCTTGTGATGGTTCTCCTGTTATATTTGCATACCATATCGCTTAATACTGCTTTGCCTTGTACATATGTCTCTGGTATTCTAAAGCAGACTACAGAAGAGTTTATTTATGAAGCATAATCTTTGAGAACATAAACACTGTAGCTAGGCAGCTTGAGTTCTAATTCTATCTAGGATACTTAGTAGCTAGGGGCTGTGGAGTGAGGGAGTACCATAAATACACCCCAGTTCTTCATTAAAGTAGGGGAAACTAAATGTACCCCTTTTGATATTTTAAAGTTTAAATGAATTGGCTAGACTCACGATTGATTTGAAAATTTCAGATTTCTAAAGCTGGAAAAGTTGATAAAACTTTTATTTGCTAAGTTAGGTGCTAAAACTCAAGTCGTAACAAAATATAACTTTTAAATATTAAAGTCTTCTCTTTAGTGTTAGACTGTATCTTTACTCTAGAATTAGTAATATGTTTAGGAAATAGTACTGCAGACTCTAGTGGAGTATTACATTATATACAGTGATACAGGTTATTGCCTATCTGAAAGGATGGACATTTCTGAATTGGGATTCTTTCTGGCACTAAGATTTTTAGGATAAGAGATTGTACACCTTGTCTCCTCACAGTAAAGTCCTTACAGCAGAGCTCTGCACATATTAATAGTATGCTGTTGCTGTGGGTAGTGGAGATTAGGGAGGTAAATAAATTACCTCATCTTCTCAGTACCTTGCTCATAATGGTTATCATGTAAATTGTTACCTCATAAATACATGCCGATTTATTCACACAACTCTCAATAGTGAGGGCTGTCTGTCTGCTCCTTATATCAGAGGAAAGCAGATATAGCAGAGTTACACAATTGAAATTAGCCAAAACCCTGATCTGTCAGTACTGGTACTTGGTACTTGATCAATTGTCTAGGACCATGTTTATAGAGTATTTTTGTGGATTTGTTTGTTATTTAAATATCCTATGCTTTCTTACAACAAGGGAGTCTTTTGTGGGATCAGAATTCAATTAAGATGTATTTATTCTGATTATATACTCATTGTTGCAATTTCTAAACATTTATTAAACTCATAATATATAGTAAGAATCTGTATTAAAAACAGAAGAAAGATACCAAATGATTGGAACATAATCCCTAGTCCAGAACTATTTATAGTTACATAGGAACATGAGTGTTCAATATAATTCTTGATTTTTCTCTTTAATCTTTAAGTATTAAAAACATGCAAAAGAAGACCTAACTGACCTTAGTGTCTATTACGTGAATCTTTATTGATCATAACCCTCTCTTAGCTACATAATATCTTTGCAGCCATTTTATTCTAAGTTGACTGAATGTGGGGCTCCCCCTTCTCTGAGGAGAAAGGAAAGTGGTAATGTGGGGAGGGACAGTACTGAGAAGAGAGGGAGGGGCTATGATTGGGATATAAAATGAATAAAAAAATTTTGGAAAGAAACTCAAGTGAAAGAAGAGAATTTGTTTCTTAATAACTTAAATATGTGCTGATCAATAGGATAGATAATTATTTATACAAGGTATCAAGTAATTATAAAACCTAACTAATGAAGACTGTACATTTTATTAAAGTTATCTTACATTAAAAAACTAGTTTGAAAGATCATTCTTATTTATACTTGACAATCATTAATGGAATATTTTATTTATCCTTTCAATTTTGGTGATGCTATTTATAATTGTATGGCTCAGTGGATGTTTTCCTGGAATGTTCTTTGAATTGAATTTGAGCCCTTTTTCTGCCAATTAATTCAACTAATAGATATGAAATATGTGCAGTGTATCTCAGGTATTATTTATTTATTTATTTTTACTTATTCACTTTACATCCTGCTCATTGCCCCCTCCTGGTTACCCTCTCCTACAATTCTTCCCCCATCCTCCCTCCTCTTTTCCTCTGAGAGGGTAGGTACCCCCTAACCCTGGCACTTCAAGTCTCTTCATGGCTAGGCACACCCTTTCCCACTGAGGCCAGACAAGGCAGCCCAGCTAGCAGAACATAACCCAAGTACAGGCAAGAGCTTTTGGGATAGTCCTCGTTCCAGTTGTTCAGGCCCCGCATGAGGGTCAAGCTGTACAACTGCTACATATGAGTGGGAAGGCCTAGGTCCAGCTGTGTATGTTCTTTGGTTGGTGGTTCAGTCTCTGAGAGCCCCAAGGGTTCAGGTTAGTTGATTCTTTTGCTCTTCTTCTGGAATTCCTATTGCCTTAGGGGCTGCATTCCTTCCTCCTATTCTTCCAAAAGAGTCTCCAAGCTCCATCTACTGTTTGACTGTGGGTGACTGCCTTTGTGTGAGTCAGCTGCTGGGTGGAGTTTCTCAGAGGACAGCCATGCTAGGCTCCTGTCTGCAAGCAGAACAGATTATCATTAATAGCATCAGGAATTGGTGCTTGCCCATGGGATGGGTCTCAAGTTGGGCTGGTTATTGATTGGCCATTCCCTTAGTCTCTTCTCCATCCCTAATCATTGCATTTCTTGTAGACATGTTAAGTTTTGGATTGAAAGTTTTGTGGGTAGGTTAATGTCCCTATCACTCCACTAGAGTTCCTGCCTGGCCACAGGAGACAACCTCCCCAGGCTCTATATCTCCAGTGTTGTGAGTCACAGCTAAGGACATCCCCATTGATTCCTGGGTACTTCCCTTATCCCAGGACTCTGTCTTGTCCTGGAGATGTCTTCTACCCCCACCCCTATCAGTTGCATATTTCTAATCATTCTCATCGCCATCTGGCCATGTCTCTTGTCCCTCTGTAAATCTGATTTTGAACCCCTCCATTCCCCTCATCTCCCACCCAGTTCCTTCCCTCTCTGCCTCTTATGACTATTTTATTCTTCCTGCTAAGTGAGATTCAAGCATCCTTGCTTATGCCTTCCTTCTTGTTTAGCTTCTTTGGGTCTGTGGAGTTTAGCATGGTTATCTGATGATATCTTATGTTTAATATTAACTTATAAGTGAGTAAATATCATGCATATCCTTTTGGGACTGGGTTACCTCACTCAGGATGATAGTCTCACATTGCATTCATTTGCCCGAAAAATTCATATCTTTGTTTTTAATAACTGAATAGTATCCCACTGTGTAGATTATCACATTTTCTTTATGCACTCTTCAGTTGAGGGACATCTAGGTTGTTTCCAGTTTATGGCTATTATAAATAAGGCTGCTATGAACATAGTGGAGCATGTGTCCTTGTGATATGGAGGAACATCTTTTGGGTATATGCCCAGGAGTGGTATAGCTGGGTCTTGAGGTAGAACTGTTCACAGTTTTCTGAGAAACAATCTCAGGCATTATTCTAACCCAGCAGTTTGCAACCTGTGAACCACAACCCCTCTAGGGGATTGCTTATCAGATATCCTGTGTGTGAGATGTTTACATTATGATTCATAACAGTAGATAAGTTACAGTTATGAAGTAGCAATGAAAATTTCATAGTTGGGGATCATCACAACATAAAGAACTATATTAAAGAGTCACAGCATCTCTCAGGAAGGTTGAGAGCCACTGTAGTCTGACCTAAACATACAGAATATGTATTCATTGTTCTTTCCCATACTCCAGCTTCCTCAAACTGGAGGACAGAAGGGGGCATTGGATAGGCCAGTAGGGGGCTTCGGAAGGTTAGAAGAGGGCATTGAATCCCTAGTAACTCCAGTTACAAGTGATTGTGTGAGTGTTGGGAATTGAATCTTGTTCCTCTAGAAGAGTATTCTGTAATTTTAACCAGTGAGCCTTCTGTCTAGCCAAGTTTATATTTTATGAACCACATATTTTATATAAAGATTTCAGGAGAAGATTAACTGTTTTTTAAATTTACATATATGAAAATACTAACACAAACTCAGATATACATTGTACCTCGAAATGTAATATTCATGTGAAAATTTAAGTTAAACCCCAATATTTCATAGTCAGTCTCTCCAGGGACAGTTTTAAGTGTGCAGTTACCCCGCAAAGGTTATTGAGGCCATATTAGATGTGCTAGAATCTGTTCCTTTAAGTTAAATACTCATGTAGTTCATTAAATATCCATCATGACCTGTCAAAACATCATTGGTGCTGGTTGCTTGATAATGGCCAGAATGTTAACATGTTTTGAATTCCTAACATTGGTGGGTAAGAACTAAGACTGACAGTGATGGATTAGCCAAGGAACTGATATCTCCAGAAGAGAGATTATTAGAACACAGTGAGCACAAACTTAAACTACACAGTTGATAGGTCAGAGCTGTGGCCCATAGTGTGAGCACTTGCTGATTTGAAGTTATTGTTGCTAAGTTTAAGTTGTCTTTTTTTTTACAACACATTAAGTATACAATGTGTTAACTGCTGACTACTGGCATATTTGAAGCTAGATCAAAGTTAAGGGTCGCCTTGACTCTGATTTAAAAAAGTTTTCTACCACTTCAGATGGTTTGGGAAATAGGGCAGCAGTGCTTGTTACAGTGCAGTAGTTTAATTTGCTACAAATGAGAAAGATTTAAAAAATAAAAAAGCAAGTGTGACAAAAAGGGGGTTGAAAGTAAATGGGACAAGTCAGACAGTAAACCTTTCAACTGTCATCATTGCTGTTCCACTTATAGTTCTTTCTCATGCCAGATGCAGTTCCTGGGACTTGACATCCCTGTGCTGTTGTGTTAGTGCTGAAAGCCTGTAAAAACCATGCGTATAGAAGATGGTGATTAAGGCAAAGCCTTTGTGATCTACAAGGGAGGGGCTTCATAGTCTATTTAGTCAAAGTGGGTTAGAGAGTTGTGCTTTTTGGATCTGCTTTACAAAAAAAATAAGCAAACATTACTAAAGATTTGGGACGTTTATTGTTCTACTCACAGGTAATACTAAGTGGGAAGACAGTGGAGAGTGGTAATCGCTGAAGAGTTTAGGCCCTAAAATCACAGGCTTGGGTTCAAATCTTGACTCTTCATGTTCGAGTTGTGATTTGGGGTGAATTATTTCATTTCTGTGAACCTTAATTTTCTCTTGTAAAATATCTGACTTACTTGAAGTATTAAATAAGAAATACAGTGGTGGCGCACGCCTTTAATCCCAGCACTCAGGAGGCAGAGGCAGGCAGATCTCTGAGTTTGAGGCCAGCCTGGTCTACAGAGTGAGTTCTGGGACAGCTGGAGCTACACAGAGAAACCCTGTCTCAAAACTCCCCAAAATGAAACAAACAACAGCCACCACCACAAAGAAATGCTCATAAAGCTCCCAGCATCGTTCACGTCATACAATGCAAAGAGCTACTATTTTTGATTGGTTTGTTTTCATTTTCTTAAGACGGTTTTCACTCTGTAGTGTATACTGGCCACAAATTCTTGATTGTAGTTCTTGCTGCCCTTCAACTTGGGAATAGTCCTCTTATCTCTGCATCCTTAATTCTTCAGTTTTAGAGATGTACTACCATACGTGGTTAGCTATGCTAGCTATTCTTTGTGCTAGCTCTTCCTAGATTAGTGGCTGAATTAGTTGAAACTATGCCCAAACATGCAAGCACTGCCATTAATACATGGAACAGAAATATGAGAGATAATTGTGTCTTTTGTGTTTACGATAGCCTAATACTAGCTAAAAGACCATTTTAATATATTTAGAATGACATCAATTTCCTGACAGACATGAAATTTATGGTAAGTGTATGATACTTTATTCAAGTATATATTACTTTTTACTTTTTTATTTCTTATGATAAGTTGTCATTACTCATTTGTGTTTGAAAGTTCCATTTTTTGTCTTTTAGTCTTTTATTGACATTCTTATTAAGCTTGCAAAATAATGTTTTTCATTATATTTTCTACGTCTATATCATTGTATTGTGATTGGATTGTGTTCATATTTACCTTCTATTAACTTAGCTTATCTACTCGCTCCCTTCTTACTGCTCTCCTTCCTCTTCCCAAATATCATATATTAAATCTAGTTCTCATATGAGACAGAACATGCGACATTTATTTTCTTCCCCAATTACTCTCTCTCTCTCTCTCTCTCTCATTCTCACTTCTCTTCCTTTGGAACACTCCCTCTCCCTTTGTAATCTTTTGTTGTGAGTGTGTGTGTCTGTTCCTTCATATGAGAATAAATGAGAAATTTTGTCTTGTTTATGGCTTATTTCTGTGTGTGTCTATATATGTAAGTATGTGTATATGAGTGCCTAAAGAGGTCAGAAGAATGCCTAGACTCTTGGGGCTGAAGTTACAGGAAGTTCTGACTTCCAATGTGGGTGCTAAGGATGGAACTCCAGTCTTTTGGAAAAGTAGCAAATGCTTTTAACCACTAATCAATCTTTCTAGTTCCCCTCGCTTGCTTTACTTAAGATTATCATCTCTAGTTCCAAGTATTTACTTATAAATGATGTAATTTCGTGCGTATATATGCTACCATTTCTTCATTTTAAAACGTATGTGTCTGTCTCTCTTCCTGTCTATCCTGAACTCTGGAGTTATAGCTTGCTGTGAGCCACCAAATGTTGATTCTAAGAAATGAACATAGATCCTCTGTAAAAGTTGTATGTGCTCTTAGCCATTGTTCCATCTCTTTAGCCCCCAGTACACACCTTTTAGATTCAATTTTTATTGGCATATTGATCATATATAGTTATTCGTGATGCCCTAGGTTTTTATTTTCAGCACTGCAAAAATGAAAAAAGTAATTTTGGAAAAATTAGTTTTATTATACCCGTAGAGAAGTAGTTTAACTGTTAAGAAATCAAAATGCCTTTTATCATAGACCATGTTTTCTTTCTGCTAAAAAGAATTTATTGTTGCTGCAAAGGGGTCAGTGAGCTAGGCAGTAGAAAGAATGTTACCTGTAACAGAGCATTTTCCTTTTGAAGTATAGTTACAATCATTTAATCTTTTATCTTTGTGGAATATATAGTGAGTTTGAGTTACTTGCTATGAGGAACAGCTAGGAGTTGAATATGTTTCATTTCAAAACTAGAGGTAACGCACTAATCATATAAGAAGCTCTTGCAGGGCTGTAGTAGAGCACACCTTTAATCCCAGCACTCAGGAGGCAGAGGCAGGCAGATCTCTGTGAGTTTGAGCCCAGCCTAGTCTACAGTGCAAGGTCTAGGACACCTAGTGTTGAGGCCCGCACTGCCCCACGCTTTGGGGCTAAGTGCTCTGGTCCAAGCAGATCAGACAACAGGGTCTAGCAAGAGAGAGAGTGGGGATGGAGGGGAAGAGACTCGAAGAACGGAGACAAGCCAGAGTGTGTGACCAAGTCTCATTTATTGCAAGGCAATCCTGGGTATTTATAAGCACAAGCAGGGGAACACAGCTGAAGACACTTTACCATGTGCACCTTGCAGCTGGGGTCAACTAAACAACAAAACAAGATGTGTGGGATAAACAAGATGTTTATCAGAGTGTGCTCAGCTGCTGTAGGCTGTTGAAAAACAAGTCTCTTGTCAGGGTATATGGCTTGAGATGGCTGCAAAGATGATAGCCGCTTTCTGCTAGGAGTTGGCTCCCAACAAGCTATGGCCAGACAGAGAAACTCTATCCTGCCCCCCCCCCAAAAAAAAAAAGTAAGAAAAGAAGAGGAAGCAGAGGAAGCAGCAGCAGCTCTTTAGCCCAAGGATCGTTTTACTAGCTTTAGTTTTTTAATTAACAAATTGAAAGTAAAAGAGCAGCAGTAGAAATACCAGCCACCATATCTCTACACTTTCTTACACAGTTTGGTATTTATTAAAATGAGTTTTGGATAGACTAAGAATTTTTTTCAAGTGCCTTTTGGCATCACACAGGTGAAATATCCATTTAAACATTAATGAACAGGAATTTGCCTAACAATAACTTGTAAAGCAATCTTCTTTAAAATAAAATGCACCCACTATTTGGAAATAGCTTACAGTCTAGCCAGGGACCACTGAGACTATGAAATAATTTGATGTCCACTAGGGCTTATGATAGTGCAAATTATTGAATTGTTCTAATATGTATCATGAGGTTGACATTATTTCAAGTACTTTCAATGTATTTACACATTTAATTTAAAACATAACAATGTAATGAGGTAAGGACTGTTGTTCCCATGTATAGAAGAGGAAGCGGAGGCATTATAAAGTTTAGAAACATTTCTGAAAGTATCATATCTAATAAACAGGATAGTTAAGCATAAAATTCATGCTAAGTTTTAAACTCATTTCTTTTCTGTCTGTGAAAGATGACACATAAGAGAGTGTGATAGCTAAGAAAGCATATAAAAATATATATTGAAAAATGCCAAGGAATGATCTGAGGAGAATGGTAGCAAGAATACTTTTCTATACTGATGGGATTTTGCATGCTGGTGCTCTTGGAAGCCAGAAGAGGGCTTCAGATTCCCTACAGATGATTGGGAGTTGCCACATAAGTGCTGAGACTTGAAAAAGGATCCTTTGAAAGAGCAGTAAGTGCTAGAATCTGTGGAGACATTCATGTAGATCTGTGACAAGATATTTTTAAGATGTTGCTTCTGAATGGGGGACTTACTGAAAAGTGAGGAAAACCTTTCTTAATATTTTCATACCCAATATTTTGAACTGCATTTGCATGTGTGTCTGTATGTCCATATTTGTGAATATTTTCAATGGTAGAAAATTGAGATGGCAAATAAGATGAAAAATCTTTTATTAATAGTCAGGAATCTCAGGGTGTCTGGACTTGTGTAAAGTCAAAAGCTTTGTGTTCCTTTTTAAAGATTTATTTATATTGTTTATTAATGCATGCGTGTGTGTGTGTGTGTGCATATGCCTACAGAGGCCAGAAGAGGGTGTCATATCTCTTAGAGCTGGAGTTACCACTGTTGGTGAGCCATGTGATGTGGGTGCTAAGATCTTGGTCCTCTGAAAGAAAAGCAAGTGTTTCTTAACCACTAAGAAATCTCACCAACCTCAAAACCTGTGTTTTTAAAAACAGCATAATCAACTAGGTCTGATAATGTATACATTTAATTCTAGCACTAGGGAAGCAGAGGCACACAGATTTCTGTGAGTTTGATGCAATCCTGGTCTACATAGGGAATTCTAGAACAGCCAGGGGTATATAGAGAGACCCTGTCTCAAAACAAACAAACAAACAAACAAAATATGTAATTGATATACCATATAAATTTAATTTATTTGAAATATATAATTCAGTGGTTTTACTGTATTCACTGTAGTTTTGTTTTATAACAAGGTTCTCACTATGTAGTTCTGTATGCCCTGGAGTTACTATGGCCAGCAGGCTGGCCTCAGTCTCACAAAGATCTGCTTGCCTCTCTCTCTGCCTCCTAAATGCTGGGATTCAAGGTGTAAGGCACCATGGTCAGCTATTCACTTTCCAACAATCACCAACGATCAGTTTTAGAATGTTTCATCTTCCCTGGATGAAAGTAGATTGCTCATTTATTCTACTGATTTGCCTATAAAAATATCTAGAGATATCTTCTCAGTGCAGTTCAGAAGCTGCATCCCCCCCCTACAGTCTAGTTCCAATTTCCTGTTAAATTACTTTTAATTTCATTTTGAACACTTATTCATTATTCAATGGATTATGGATTTTCGTTTAAACTGATTGTATTATTGTATTTGTCATAAACTTTTGATATTAGTACTAAACAAATGTAAGTCAGACTTGTCTTTAAAAACAAAACAAGTAGATTAACCCACTAGTATGAAGGGCTATCTTCTGCTCTGTGCATTCTTTATAATAAACCATAACTAGAAATAGCTGAGAAATGTTACGGGTGCTGGTATTTTAAGATATTTTTCAGTGTTATGCCTGGCATAGGTTAGTTTGTAGAGTTTGTTAATGTAAAAAGAATCCTATGCCTGATTTTGGCTGGGGAATAGTACTGGGGTCCTGTGTCATAGAAAATGTCTAATATAGTAGATGCTGTGGTATTGTATACAGCTACTATGAAATGATTGTCATTTTAAAAACTTTTTGGCTACTTTTCAGCCATTCAGCGTTCAAAAAAGCTCTAGTTGGTGCTAGAATTGAGGACTGCCTTTTAGTCAAGCTGTAGTTACTCTTCCATTTATCTGTGTGAGTATTTGAGGAGAAAGTCTGCTCCCAGCTCTTCATTAAAGGAATAAGAGTGTTACTTTTCAGAGAGGGAATTGCTGTTTAATTTTTGTTATTAAAAATGTATCTCCATAATGAGATGTCATAAGCAAATTTTGAGTTAATTTTAGTTGGTCTCTTTTGCTTTGCTTTATTTTACCCACTTTTGATTTTATTGACTTTGACTTTCAAAGTGATTTTAAAATGTTATTATACTTGCTTAGTTTGTGCTTACTGTATATGTGACTGTGCTTACTGTATATGTGGCATTTCTAAGGACCACTTCATGTTAAAAATCACCAGATTTTTTCAACAAGATTTGCTGTAACTGTAGAGTGTAGTTTTTAATTGCTTTGGTGGATTGTCTGCATTGCCATGTACAGCAGAGGCATATGTACTTGCAGTTGGTGGGGAGAATAGACTCACACAAGATGGCTCTGGTTTTTCTAGAAGGAAACCATTTATACTATTTACCCATATCAGTGCTTCTTAGCTTGTGGGTCCTGACCTGTTGGGGGGGGGGGGGCGTAGTTTGACCCTTCTTCATAAGGGTTACCTATAGACCATCAGAAAACACAGATATTTATAGATAATTCATGACAGTAGCAAAATTATAGTTCTGAAGTAGCAATAAAGTAATTTTATGGTTAGAGGTCACCACAACATGAGGAACCGTATTAAAGGGTCGCACCATTAGGAAGGTTGAGAACCAATGATCTAGATAGCCTTATTGTCAAGGAACTTGATATCACATGGGGTGAGGGAATCATGGTATTGTAGATTCTGGAAAAAAATATTCTTGATTTAGAATGGTTGCTGTATATATAATGTTGCTGCCTTTATTATGGCTAGATTTTATTTATTACGCCTTTATTCTTTGCAACTATATGGAAATATGTTAGAAATTTACTCATTTAAAGCAACCCAAATTGGGGCTTTCTGAATGAGAGCATATCATACTTACTGTTTAGCCACAACAATTTAGAGTAATGTGAATGTTGAATTCTCTATGGCTTTAAATAAAGAGGAACCCATTGAATTAGTCTCATTAACTGTTGCTTCAAAATGGTCTGATATTTCTGCTTAAAGTCGTGCTTAAAATGGTTTGGAGTGTTAATGGTTAAGAAGGACTCTTCATGTGGCTTAAACCCATCTACTGTACTACAGATAGATTTGCTTTCTCTTCAGATAATGACTCTATGGCTTTAATTAACCTTCATATGTTATATAGGCAGCACTTTATTTCTCTGGAAGAAAATGAAGTATTTTGTATAAATTTACTTACGATAAATTAGTGAGTTCCCTGACGGAGGTGCTTGGATGCAGTAGTGACTAATACTGAGGTCTTTGTTCATCTTCTGAGCCAATCACAATATTTCTCTTTGTTCCCGTTTCTTTCAGAACATTGTATCTAAAGGAATGTAGAAAAGGCAGAGAATCCACATCTCTTTCAATGATATTACTTAGTGCTTGCACACATCACTTTCACAAATATACCACTAGCCATTTTAGACCTGTGGTGACATGTATCTAGCTACAAGGGAAGCAGAAACAATGCTGTCCTTTCCTAATGGTCCTGTGCAAAAGTTTTTCTTAATGAGAAGGGAAGAGCATATATTGGAGAATAACCAGAAGTGTCTCCTATACATTTTCCTAATGTAAACTCTGAATCATTGGTCAATTTCATGAATTTTTTTAAAGATGACATCTCTATAACATTGGCTACCTGTTTGTTTGTTTCAGAGGTATTGGTTTGTTGTTGGGTATCTCCATTGCTTTTGAGGAGCCTGGAGCAAGGCCAGCAAGGTAGCTGAAGTGTGTTGCAACAGAGGTGGCTTAACTTATGGCAGCCAGGAAGCAAAAAGAGACAGAAAGGGGCATGGGGTAGACCTCAGCAGCATGTCAGAATAACCCATTTCCTTCATCTCTTCTACTTCCTAAGTTTCTGTCACTTCCAAATAATAGCCCACCAGATTATGAGCTCATCAGCGGATTAGCCTAGTGAAAAAGTCACAATGCAGTTAATTCTTAAAAGCCAAACACCCGAAATATGGCCGTACCCCAAAGCAAGCATTGGCCCACGAGCATTTGAGGGCTCAAACTGTAATAAACTTAAGATTTGCCTCTAGTTGTCTCTTTAGCTCCTTCTCTCACGCCTACTAATGTTGCAGTCTAACTTGGAGCCTTACCCAGCCTACTTGCACTTCCCCAAACTGGCAATGCTCTCTTAGCCTCACAAATTTGCACTTGCTTCTCTTCTGGAATGCTAACTATTTCCTGTCATTCAGAGTTCACTTTAGATGACATCTCTTCTGGGAAGATTTTCTCGAATCTCTTAAACTTCATAATTCCACTCTGGGTTTTTTTTTACATGTTTATATAGCATCATTTGCTCCTCTCTTTAGCAATGTTTATTAATGTTTTTGCTTCTCTCTTGTTCACACTGGCTTGTGAGTTTATCGAGGGGAAAAAAGTCCGGAATTTTTATTGTTTGGTATGATACCTGGCTTAGATTTAGGTTTAATATTTGGTGACTGAGAAAATGGTTGAATGAATGTTTTACTTACTAGTGACATCTGTTGAGTCAAAGTTGACAGTTTATCCCTTTGTCCTCTTGAAACTGTAAATAGTACTAGCTATATAGTAGCTAGAACTGGATAATTTTATACTAGGCGTGGTTAAAGTCAGCTATTTTATAATAAATGCCATGTTATAGAAAGTATAAGTGATAGATGTATAAAATTTTAGAATTAGGAGCATCCCTAGGGTTCCCATAATGTAGCCCCTTTAATTTTTAGAGAGATGAATAATACATAGAGAAAGATTTCAAATAGTTCTTTATATATAAGGAATGTGCAGTGTCTTAGAACAGATGATATTTGTAATCATGAAAAACAATTAAAAATTAGTTGCCAAGGGAATAGAAGGGGTTTGAATAGAAAAGAAAGATTTAACAAAGGAATTAGGCTGTGAAAAGATCCTAGATAGTAGTTAGGATTTTAAAATGAGAGAATCCTCCAAGCGTAGGGAGTGTATACAGTTAGGAGGATGTACAGAGAGTTGGGGAACATGTTCAGCTGAGTGGTTTAGAGTTGTAAGAGGAATTGCAGAAAATTGGAACCAGAAAGTATAGGTATTTGGCTAAGATGCTACTCGGGGAAACCATGGGCAGTTTCTAATTAGATGATTGATTTAATGAAAATAACTTTTATATTTTAACTGACTGATATGTGGTCAGGGTTTAAGATAAATGAGTCATGAAACTGGCACAATGCCTAATATGTCAATTTAAAGATTAGGGGCTTAACTGGTTTTTATTTTTTTGTTGGTTTTGCTTACAAGAAAAAAATGATATATCACCAATTTGCAATATAATTAACATAACAATGTCAGAATTTTCCTAATGGAAAAATAAGCCCAAGCAGCTAACTTGTACTATCAGTAATGTGCATGCATTAGTCTGAAATTCTATAGATAATTGCATAAAGTCTCATGTTACGCCAATCAAGTGTAAACATTCCTGAAGTAACTGAGAACATGGTAGCAGCTGCAGCATCAGCCTGTGCTAGTTAACCGGTCATCTACAGTAGACAAATTAACATGAAACATGCACCCTTCCTATGCATGTGGAACCCATTTTGTTTAAGAATGGTTTTATAGCAAGCTAATACACTGCATTATAAGAGCTGAGTTCTGCAAATGTTACAGTTCCTCTGAAACTGAAAAGCATGAAAGAGAACTTGGATCCTAACCTTGTGCAGTGCAGATATTTTGTGAAAGGCACATCTATAAATATTATACATAATTTTCATAGTTAGTGGTGAGTTTGTTTATTTATTTATTTATTTATTTATTAGTATGGGTTTATGTAGTTCAGACGGGCCTTGAACTTGCTATATAGTGAAGGATGACTAAACTCTTGGTTTTCCTTCTTTAGCCTCCAGAATGAGTGAGCCACTATACCCTGCATTATATATTTCTTTATTATGTTTAAGTATGCCCCTTCTGTCTCTAATCTTGCCAGGACTTTTATTATGACAGGGTGTTGGATTTTTGTCAAAGGCTTTTTCTTTATCTAATGAGATGATCATGGGGTTTTTGTCTTTTACTTTGTTTATACGGTGGATGACATTTATTGGCTTACTTATGATGAACCATCCCCGAATCTCTGGGGTGAAGTCTACTTGATTATGCTGAATGATCTTTTTGATATGGTCTTGGATTTGGTTTGCAAGTATTTTTATTGATAATTTTTACATGTACATTCAAAAAAGAAATTGTTGTGCCTATTTTCTTTTTTCTTGGGTTTTAATCTGGTATCAGTATAACTGTGGCCTTATATAATAAATTGGGCAGTGTTCCTTCTGTGTCTCTGTTGTGGAATAATTTAAATATGGGCATTAACACTTCTTTGAAAGTCTAGTAGAATTCTGTGCTAAACCATCTGGCCCTGGGGTTTTCTTGGTTGGAATATTTTTAATGAGTGGTTCTACTTCACTAGGGGTTATATGTTTGTTTAAATTGCTTATTTGATCTTGACTTAACTTTGGTAGGTAGTATGTATAGAGAAAATGATATATTTTCTTAAAAATTTCCAATTTGGTAGAGTATAGGTTTTTAAAGTATGTCCTTATTATTCCCTGGGTTTCCTCAGTGTCTGTTATGACCCCCTTTTCATTTCTAATTTTGATAATTTGGATATTCTTTCTCTGGCTTTTAGTTAAGTTGGAGAATGGTGTGCCTATATTATTGATTTTTTTTCCCAAAAAAACAACTCTTTGTTTCATTGATTCTTTGTATTTTTTTCTATGTTATCACTTTCAACCCCAGGTTTATTTCTTACCACCTCCTTTTTTTTGGATGTTATTTCCTCCCTGCACCGTTTCTGTTGTTGTTCTAGAGCTTTTAGATATACTGTTAAGTTGCTAACATGAGATTGAAGGATACACATGACCTCATCTCAAAATATGTTACAATAATTTTTTCAAGGCTAGAGATGTAGCCATTTTGTAGACTGCTGAATTAACTATTATACATGAACTATAAGAGGCCTGTGGACAATCCTAGCACTTGACAAGTAGAGTCAGGAGGATCATAAGTTCAAGTACATCATTGGTTATGAAGTGAATTAGAGAACAGCCTGGGATATATATATATATGTATATGTATACATACATATATATATATGTAAAATCTTTAAAAAATATCTGCTACAAGTATGGTGATTTCCTAGTCAGAGAGGTAAGTATAAAGCAATTCCTATTAACACACATTAGCAAGGCACTGTAGTGTAATCCCAGTATTCAGATACTGAGTTATAAGAATTTCAAGCCTGAAGCCACCCTGGGCTACCACACAAGTTCAAGACTGTAATACATGTTAAGACTGATTTAAAACACAAATAAAAGAGCAGAAAATAGAATTAAAGGCAATCATTCTTAGTTTTCTAGTCATTTTTTTCTCATTTGTTTTCCCTTTTATTATAAAAGGAAAAATGGAAATAAACTCTGACCAGGGAGGCAGGTAGGCTAACTGATGATCTTTCAATGCTAAAATCTAATTCCCCAGTTATTGGTTCTGTGGGTATGTGTGCTTGCATGCACATATGTGCACACATGCATGCATGCATAGTTTTGTTTCATTTTACTATAATGTAGTTTGTATAACCATTTCCACAATGAAAATGTAAAACTAGCTAATACTATAAACATAAATTTAAGAACTTACGATAATGAAGGAAAGTAACTGGTATTTTTCTTATTATGTTCCTTTCCTTCATGTTCCAAGACTTTTATCATTTCCTTTCAGACTAGAAAACTTCCTTTACTACTTCTTGTAAGGTAGATAGATGTGTTAATGACAGATTCTTGGTTCCCTCATCCAAGAATGCCTTGTTCCCCTCAGCCCAGCCCTCATTTATTCCTGAAGGGCATTTTAATTGGATTCAGGGTTCTTGCTTGGCAGTTCTTTTTTTTAAGCACTTAAAAAAAATCTCCTTTTCCCTTTCCTTATGGCCTTAACATTTTCTGAAGATAATCTTGTCACATGGATTGCTTTTGCCACATAAGTAAAGTACTGTTTGGCATTAGTTCAGCTTCATGACTATGGATTTCTTATTTCTTTAAGTTTAATATTCTCCCCTTGTGTACATCTGGGTGTCTTTGTTTTAGTATCTTGCCTTTAAATTCAACCTGAAAATGTTCCATGGCAAGATTGAGAAATAAACAATCCATGTTTTAAAAATGTAGCCTGTTGTGAGCAGTGTGCGATTCTATCCAGGATGTTGACTATTCCTGCTTGTGTTGTCATTGTTCAGATAGGTAATTCCTTTCTTTTTAAAGACGTATATACTTGTTTTTTATTTCTGTGTGTGTGTGCGGGTCTGCAGGAGTATTTATGTGCTATATATGCTCCGGTGCCCACAGAGAGCAGAAGAGGAGATCCAATCCCCTAAAAACTTGAGTTATGCACAGTTGTGAGCTGCTTTGAGGGAACTCAAACCTATGTCCTTTGCAAGAGTAGTAAATACCCCTTTTTTTCCAATAATTTATTTTTTTATTCCTGTGACATTCCAATAACAGCCCCCCTCCTCTCCTTCAAATTCCTTACAAATTCCTCCCCTCACTACCTTTTCCCACCTAGGGACATCAAATCTCAGCAGAACTAAGCACATCCTCTCTCACTAAACTGCTGAGCCATTTCCCTAGACCACTAATTAGTTCCTTTTTTTCGTTCAATTTATAAACTGTATTTTAATCATACAAATATGTATTGCAAACAAGCCCAGTATATATAGAGTTTATACTGTTAATCAGTTTCAGGGATCCACTGAAATGTAGCTCCAGGTGAAAAGGGAGGGGTGCTGTAATCAGCTTTCTTTTGTCTTCTCTCCTTCTGGAACTCTGTTGACAAGGAGGTTTGATGTTTTGCTATCCTTTTTCAGAATTTTCTGACAACTGATTTTTCTTAAAAAAAAAAAAAAAAAAACCCTCACTATTTTTGTTGCTGTTGTTCAAATTTTCTAATAAGTAAGGTTCTGTGTCTTCCAGTTCACTCATTTCTTTTCCTGTTGCTGCCATTGTGGTACTGAGCCTGTCTTTTCAGTGAGTGTTTTTAATTTGATGATTGTGTGTTTTGGCTTTAAGTCTTTTATGTTGTTTTTCTTTGTATCTTCTATGTTTGTTCTTTCTTTTGTAAGACAGGATATCACTATGTAGTGTAGGCTAAGCTTAAACTTGTGCAGTGCTGAGATTATAGTGTCAAGAGATAAGGCTTTTGTCTTCCATTTCATTACTAAGACACTCTGTTGTTTCTCTTTTTTTAATAAGGCTTTTTGGGAAGTTTGCTCATCACTGCTTTATTCAAGTGCTTTCAAGATTGCTGTTTTAGAACTTTGTCAGTTTGAACATCTGCCATTTTGACATTTACTACTATTGGTGTGTGTGTGTGTAGCTTGATCTCTTAGTTAGGTAAATGAATTTGTATTTTGGTATGGGAACCTAGACATTTTGCACATTAGGCCATGTGATGCTGGATATGAATGAGTTGTCTTCCCTATCATCCTCTGATATGTCTCTGCCACCAGAGAACAGATGCAGTCTCTCAACTGCCAAACAAGTCTGGACTTTCTGGTTCCTCCAGGGACCCCTGGTGACAACTAAATTGCTACTTCCTTACTGATAAAGTGACAGTGTGGTGATATGTCCTTGCCTTGGAGAACTGGGAAAACCTTATCATTTCCCTCAAGGTAATCTGAACTGGCACCAAAAGAAAGGTAATAATGGCTGTGCAAAGGTGTTAACTGCCCTATAGGGCAGTGGTGGAAGAGAAACTCTTTACTTTGCTGCATGTGCCACCGTCCCAGTAGCCTTGTGAATATGGAGTCTAGGCTCCCTTATCACCCTTTGGTGATACAGATCGCATGCTACATTTTGGATTTTATGGGTTTTAGCTGGTTGTAAAGGTTTTATTGCTGTTACTGTCCCAGAATTTTTTGTTTTGCTCTTTTGTCCCTTTATCACTTGTCTAGATAGGAGAGGCAGAATATATCCTCACTTCCTCCCCCTCACTCCTTCCCTTCCTTCCTCCTTCCTGCCCTTCCTTCCTCAAAATTCTTGTTCTATTCTAGTTATGGTCTCTGTTCAGTGTCATTTGTAGATTACCATCTTCTTTGACTTTATATTTAGAGAAGGTGAGGAGAGAATGCCTAGAGCACTCATTGATATGCTGTTCCTTAGGTCCCAAGGTCGTCAGCCCATCTACCCTTTCTTGCTAACTTTCGGACTTATGCCATTTTTATTTCCATACTGTTTCTGTGGCTAGTTGTACTCTGTAGGAGGAGTAGAGAAAAGCTCTACCTACTTCATCTTCCCAGAAGCAGAAGTTTTAATTATTTTTGGCCTCGCCTAATTTTTGTCGTGATTTAATTACATTTCAGCTTGAAATGGAAGACTGAACTCTGGCCTCTAGAGACAGACAGTTTGCTACTTTTACAGTGTTATTTAAATTTACCTTTAGACAGACATTTCTTCTATTTTTGAAGGAAATAAAACAAAACAAAGAAACCAACATCAAAACATGTAGTACATACATAAGAGTTTGTCTTGAAAATTTTACTTACTCTTTTTAAAAAAGAAAATTGCCGGGCGGTGGTGGCGCACGCCTTTAATCCCAGCACTTGGGAGGCAGAGGCAGGCGGATTTCTGAGTTCGAGGCCAGCCTGGTCTACAGAGTGAGTTCCAGGACAGCTGGGGCTATACAGAGAAACCCTGTCTCGAAAAACCAAAAAAAAAAAAAAAAAAAAAAAAAAAAAAGAAAAAAGAAAACTGTTTGAGATTTCAAAATATGAATTAATCGAATAGATGGCCTAGGTCACCTGAAGAGAAAAATACTTTAAGCTATAATGCAGACTTTTGTCATTTTTAAGGTAATAACATGATATATGTACTGTTTAACTGATCTCCAGATGTTCACATCACTCCAACACCAATTGCATGGCACTTTCCTCTGAAATTAAAACCTTCTATCTTGGAGGGGAACTTCTGAAGACAAAATGTTTTACAGGAGAGTGAAACAGGGTGTTCTGGGGGCAGAGGATACTGCAGGGACCTTCCTTTAAGACAGGACATAAAAAAAAAAAAACACAAAATAGTTTTGGGAAACCCCTGAATCTGATTAGATTTACTAGCACCCCCTCTCTCTATATAAACAGTAAAGACTGTTGATAGTAACTTTCAGATGAGCCAAGTCACAAGAAGAATCAGAGAAACTTCCAAATAGCCTGAAAAGTAGCAGAGACCAGGTAAATTGCCTAGATGAACCAAAGGCCGGCTGAGCTGGCTAGAAAAGGCTCAGACCTACTGGAGCACTTGGAAAGGCTACTGCAAGCCATTGAGCTGCCTGAAGGCTGTGTAGCGTAGTCCAGGTTCTTAGCTTTTGTGAGCGATTACCTATGGTGATATGGGCTTTTGTGGTGGATCTGTTCTACTTATTCCTGTAACTAACCCCTCTCTCATATTCCTATAAGTAACTCCACTAAAACTCATTGCTTTACCAAGTCAGCCTTTGGTGGTGTTTAACACTTTGATCTCTCATGGGCTCCCTATCTGGGATGAGTAGAAGTATGTATTGTATCTCACCAGTTAACCAGAAAGCATATCACACTTCTTCAAACTTTTCCAAGACATTCTATCTTTGTTTATTGTACTGATTATTGAAAGTGTGTCTGCTGTACAATTCCTAAGTCTTTAAATGTTGTTCTATGAATATGCTTCATTCTTCCTGTTGTATTACTGGTGAGGAAGTTATGAGAGTGTGCCTTCAAATTAAGGACAGTAGTGAGGATTCAGAAGAGATTGCTACCTCACAGAATTAGGAAGGTTGAGAACCACTACTCTACATGTTATGTCACAAGTGATTACTTATGGTAACTTTGTAATATTAAAGTCCTCATCCTTTGTCCCGCATGGACATTGTGCTTTTGAGTCCCTGTTCCAGTCTGCTTCCTGCTTCTTCATAACTTCTCCTGATTTGCTGGCTACTAGAAAATAAATAACTGGCTAGCATATCTAGATAGTCTTTGACCTATAGATGTTAAATTTGTCTAGATTTTGCAGTTCCTTTTGTAAACAGCAGTGCACATCATTTCTGTGTATAGTCATGAGAGAACAGTCTACAGGTACAATTGCTGCGGCATACGGATAGGGATTTGGATCCTCATTGACCTATAAGGAACTTTTTTTAGTTTGTGCTTTTATGTAACCATCTCCCTACAACCTAACCAAAAAGTTATCTTTTCAGCCTCTGTATCTTCTGTGTCTAAGCTCCTGTTCTTTTGTTTTCTATCCTATTTATTTGTTTATTTCCTGTGCTGCTAGAAATACAGTGTTCGCATATGTTGGGGAAAATACTCTACCACTGAGCTACACCTGATTCTCTTTTAAAACTTTATTTTTTTTTTTTTAATTTTAAGACAGCATCTTGCTAAGTTACCAGCTGGCATTGATTTTGTAATACACCTCACTTCTGCCCCGCAGTATCTGGGCTTATGCCTTGTCTAGCTTAGATTTGTATCTGTACTGGCTGTGATGTTAGCTGTGTTCTTTCTGTAGCTTATGAAGCCGAATGCCTAGTACATTCACTTTCCCCCCCCCCTTTTAAAAAGTGTGTAAGTATTTAATACTCTAAGCTCTCATTTAAACATTGTCTTAGATCATCACAGTTTTTTAACTTCTAAAATTACATTTGTGTGTGTGTGTGTGTGTGCGCGCGTATGCATGTGTGTTTAGGTCATGTGTGGAGGCGTATGTGCCATGGTACATGTGTGGAAATCAGAAGACAGGTTTTTTTTATTTCTTTTCATAATGTGGTTCTTAGAGACTGAACTCAGATTAATAGGTTCGCCGGCAGCTGCCCTTATCCGCTCAAGCATCTTGCCAGCCTCACAGACTTTTCTATATATGTTATTGTTTAAAATTTTTTTAGTACAATTTCTGTTTCGATTTGTTTGGCACAGTGATTGTTAGTCAGAAGTTTAATACAGAGATGAGTATTTTAATTTATTATTGACTTTTAGCAAAATTGCTTGATCAAAAATACCACATTCAAGGCTGAATAGATAGCCCAGTCAATAAACTGTAAGTATGTGGGATCTGAATTTGATCCCAGGCTTTTACAAAAACAACTCAGGGGTAGTGGCACATCATTGTACTCTCAGTATTAGGTAAGTGGACATGGGGAGATGGGGAGATCAGACAGGAATTCCTGAGGCTTCTTGGCTAGCTAGCCTAGTCTACCCAGTGATACCACCTGTGAGATAACACTTGAGGTTGTCATCTGGTGTCTAGCATGCATCACATGCATACATACATACACACACTTAGACAATAATACACATGAAGACTCTCTTTGTCTCTCACACACACAGACACACACAGACACAGACAGACAGACACACACATACACACACACACGACATAGATAGAATATACTCTCTCCCTTTTTTGCATTTTATGGAGGGTTTAAAAAACCTGGTCCTTCTGCATGTACCTTTCAAGTGCTTGGATTTTATAGGTGTGTGCCATCATGCCTGGTTAATGTGGTACTGGATATGGAACCCAGGTTTTATGTATGCTAAGCAAACATTCCAGCAACTAAACTATATTCTTTGACCCTTAATAAATTGAAATTATTATAATATATAGTGACAGGGAGAGAAAAATGCCTATATCTCCTCTGTTGCTGTTTTTCCTCCAGTAATATCCACACAATACAAAATTGGCTATGGAAACAACAGTAGATTGTCTAGGAATGAGAACCTATCTGGAACCAAAGACACAGTATTTGTGATTCTGTTTTCCCCACATACAGTGTTTAACAATAATCATTAGTAAGGAATGAAGAAAATAATTCTGAAATTAATTTTGAGAATTTTCATGTTAGAAAATAATGACTGATACAGTCCCAATTTGCTCCGCAGACATTTTACCCTGTTTTTCTGTATATTAGTGACTCCTGATAATTTCTTATGTTTTTCTAACTCTATTTTGCTCTCAATATATTGGTCAAGGAAGTCTTTGTGGGTTAAAGTGTACTTTCACAAGGCTGTAAAGAACCTTGAGAAGTTTTTAGTGGCCCTTTCTCACCCCTAATATACTTTAGATGAAGAAACTGACATCTTCATAAAAAGTAAAAAAAAAAAAAAAAAATATTTACACCTTTATGACAGAGTCAGAAATTCTCCCTTTGGCTCTGATATCCCATTTTTCTTTGTTTTTTCTCAATTGGGTTTGTCATTAAAGCCGTTGATAGACCTTGGTATCTTCCAACAACTAGAGTGTTCTATGTATATAAATCTGCATGTAAAACTGTTTTTTTCCCCCCTCAGGAGTCTCCTTCATATAAAGGGGCACTATGACCTCAGTTGAAATGTTGGTTCTAAGTAATGGTTTGTTTGTGAAGTAAATGCCTGAACATAAATCTGTCAGCCCTTGTAGGTTGAAAAAAAAAAAAAAACTGATTCTCAAAGGATCCAGAATCTCCTTGAATGCATATTTATGAGTCTGATTTGGCAGACTAGTGTTAACAACTGCTAGCCTTATCCAGCTGTAAGGGGGTTTCACCAATGGTTTTCTTTGTAAATAATCTTCTCTTATCATGCAAACCTCTAGATCATTTTATGTGACAGTTTCAGGATGGTGCCACTGTTGTGTGATCCAAGTGGGGCATATTACTGATACAGAAAAAGAACAGGGTTTTCAAGTGAGTCAATGAGTTTATGAACACGGCAAGCATTTTCCATTGCTGATTGTTAGGGAGCTCATTGTCAAATGTTAGATCCATATAAAATCTACACACACCCTAACACACACACACACACACACACACACACACACACACGCCATTGAAAACAGCTCACTCTGTGTGCTCGTGTGCGTACACACACACGCACATGCAGGTCTCTATGGAGCTCACAGGGGACATTGAATCCTGCAGAGCTGGAGTTTTGGGAGTTTGGTGGTTTTGAGGCTCCTGGTATGGATGCTGGCAACTGAACTAAGGTTCTTTGGAAGATCACCAGCCCTTGAAGTGATTTTTAAACAAAAGACTGACTTGAGAATAGAATTATAGCATTTTTTTTAAAAAAAAAAATCAGAGTGCAGTTTGTAGAACTAATTAAAAGGAGAGAAGCCTTGAGGGTAGGGGCTTAGCAGACTAATACAAATTAAGATCTAATAAAGAAAAGGGAGAGGAGGACAGATGAATTTGATTGGCAGTCAAAGATTTCAGACCTGGAATGGATGAAGGACTGAGAAATTAGAAAGGAGTAAAGGTTTGGGCTTGTGTGTTCCTTGGTATGTGAAGTGTTTTATTTCTAGTGCCAGAGAATGCAAGACCCTGAGAGGAAAAATTAAATCATTTAGCTAATGTGAGTAGTTAAAATTTGGGCATGTTACAATTAAGAGTCTGGGCATGCATCTCAGCAATATTTGCTTGGTTTGTCAGAGGCTCTGGGATCAATTTCACAGTAAGGCAAAAAGAAAATTTGTGCCAGTTGTGTGTTCTGTGTAATTTAACTAGTACACAGTTTAATAGATGGTCCTGGGGATGGAGAAATGGATCAGTAGTTAAGGTCACTTGCTGCTTTCTCAGAAGACCTAAGTTCAGTTCCCAGAACTCTCCAAGTTAGCTCACAACTACCTATAAACTACAGTTTCAGGAAATCCGGTGCCCTCTTCTGGCCACTTTTGGGCACTGCATATTTGTGGTACTCTTCATACATTCAGGCAAAGCACTCATATACATGAAGCAAAATGCATCTTATAAAATAATAAATATAAAATTAGATTATTTCTTACCATAATAGAATAGTCAATATATATGTTTAAACAAATGTACTTTACAAGTAATCAGCACACAGATGGTAGCTGAAACCAAAATGATTCATGAATTCAAATGATTCAATGAATTGCACAAGGAGTGTATAAAATGGAGAAGACATTCAAGATATGGGAAAGGGAGACCTAAAGCAATGGTTTGTCAAAATCAGTATATCTGGGGTGAATGGAATAAGAAACGGAGAAAGATAAGATGACTTGGAGAATAATCATCTGTGTCAAGCTCCAGAGAGGCTATGTGAAAATGGACCACACATTCTTATTAACTTTCATTTAGCTTTGAGGGTAGCTTGATGACCTTGGTTGATAAAGCAGTTCATATACTGCATTGTTTTATACTGATGGGTATGCCAGTCATTTTCATGAGGCTTGTACTGCCATAAAACCTAGCAGTCATAATAGATTCTCAGTTGACACTTGTTACATTCATGTTTCAATATGCTTGTTTTTACTTCCCTAAGAAATCTAACTTATATCTCCTTATGCCTTGCCAAAGCTCATTATTTGCTGTCTACAGCAGTCTGCTATATTCTTATATGTAAATTAATAGTGAAAGGCTGTATTAAAATATTTAGAATTTCTAATTTTTTTTAATTTGGGCACTATTGATTTTATAACATTTTTTCCTCTTCTGTTTCTTTCGTAATGTGTTGAAATTTCACTTTCAGTGTAGGTTATTTGCAGCTGATTTAGAAAAAAGACACACACATACAAATCACATATACATGGACACAGACACACACACCACACCTGTGTGTGTGTATCTGTGTTCGTGTGTGTGTGTGTTTGTTTACATATATTCACCTACCCATCCCACCATCCCATTGATTTGTTTGTTTCTCTGCAGATTCCTGGCTAATGAGGGGGAACAGCATGCACATACTTTATTTTTCAAGTATTTTGCTTTCCAGGTCTGCCTTTATCCTTCCTCTTGGATTGGTGCTCTCTGGAATTGTGAGACACATTTAGTATTGTTATAGTTCACTGAGAGTATGAAGAACTTACTGTATGAATAGGGTATGACACAGGCAGCTGCTGTGTTAGTATTCAGAGGATCAAGGCTAGACACCTGGTCTTGAGTTTATGACTGGAAGCAAGGAAGCATCTACGAGATAAAGCAGTATGGGATGAATTCTATAAGAGCTATAATATATAAAGTAGAAATTCACAGAGAGTAATGACTTCTGCCTGAAATACGGAGGAGTTTGGGGCTGATCCTATGTATGTATAGAATTTAAATCACCACCTTGATGTGGATAGAAAGTGCAAAAGCATGTCAGGTTGTGGGGATAAATAACGGAAATGCAGTGATGCTTGGCCTAGCCTAATAAGGATAGCAGAGCCCAAGGGCAGGCAGCTGGAGTGGGTCAGTAATGTATCCAGCAGCTCTTTCAACAGTTTGTCCTGAGTTCTACTTCACCTGTGTCTCCTTTTTATGTGACTCCTTTGTCTGTCTGCCTGCCTTCCTTCCTGCCTGTCTGTTTGTCCATCTGTCTGTCCATCCATCTGTCCCTCCTCCCCTCCCTCCTTCCTTCCCTTCTTCCCTCTCTTTCTCTCTTCACACTACACATGGCTACAAGGAGTTTCTGAGTTTCCTTGTAGCAAGGCTGGAATTACTCTTTTAATTTAGAAGACACAGTACAATTAATTTAGTTTATGAAAAGTTCCATGTCTGATCTAGTCAGCTTTTCTGATTAGAAAGAATCAACACACACACACACACACACACACACACACACACACACACACACACACACCTGTCTGTCCTAGAACTCACTCTGTAGACCAGGGTAGCCATAAGCTCACAAAAGTCCAACTGCCTTTGCCTCCCAAGTGCCACCACAGCTCAGCTGACATGTTTATCTTGTAAGAAGAAGGAATACAGTTCTCAGAGATTGAGAAGAGTGTTGGCTATGCTAAAATTTCTGATGGGAGCAGTTGACACATACTTTCAAATGAGTTTTAAATTTTAGATGTCAGTGAATAAATTGTACTGATTTGTGCATTTTTCTCAAAAAATTAGATTTTATGACACATAGAAAATTTTTACAATATATTAACCATTGGGTAATCTTTTGTCATATTATTTTCAAATGTATGCATTCTTTGGTAATTTCAGACACAGATACAATCAGTGTATTTAGAGCACAGTCTTCCCCAGCTCTACTTGCTCCTCTCCTTTAACACCTCCTGCTCTCTCTCTCTCTCTCTCTCTCTCTCTCTCTCTCTCTAGCCTCTCAATTTCTTGTCATCTTTTTTCTCTCTTTTAATAAACCAGAGTCCACATAGCAGTTATTATGTGCACATGGATGCAGAGCACCACCCCCCTAGAGCATGGACAACATTCCATTAGCCACAAGCCTGAAGAAAGCTGACTCACCTTTCTCCAATGTCCATAAACTGCCAGTATCTCTCAGCTCAGAATAGGACATTGTGAGCCCCTTCTTTCTCTATGCTAGGGTGTTGATTGGTTTGATCTTGTACAAGTTTTATTTCTATATTGTTCAGGTATCCATAGCTACTGTTAATTCATGAAGGCAATAGCTTGCTCAGGTCCATAAGACATTATTTTGTGGTATCCTTTGCTGACCTTTGGCTCTTGCAGTTTTTCTGCCCTCCTCTGATGTTCCCTGAACATTGGTAAGAGAACAAGTAATGTAGATGTGCCACTCAGGGCTGAGGACTCCACAGACCACACTCATTTATTCTCTGCTTTGTAACCAGTTACAAATCTCAGTATTAACTACTATTGCCAGCATAAAGAAGCATCTCTGACGAGAATGGAGAACTTCTCTAATACAAGTAAATGGTAAGTATTTAGAAGTCAGTGTGATAGTATGCCCTTCCAGCAAAATAATAGTAGTAGAGGTATGATGTTCCGTACCACAGGATTTTAGCCAGGTTTCCAGTACTAGGCCTGCATTTATCCTTTGGACATCATTCCACATAAAGAATGCCATGCTCTTCTAACAATGGAAGGACTGGGGATTAAAGAAAATTGACATATAAAATATTAAACATTTATTACAAACTTACTTCTTAACAAGTTTTAATTTAAATACATTAAAATTTAATTACCCAGGAATAGGGAGGGAGAGACATATAGGAGATTCATATTACTAAATTTCTGTTCAGGTAGCTACTTAAAGTATGCCATTTTATTCCACTTTTACATCTACTTTAAGTAGTAATATTATTATAATTATGTACTTTATATATAGTAATATGTATTTATATAGTATATACTTTATATATAGTAATATATATTTATATATAGTAATACTTTAAGAAGTATTACTATAATTATAAAACCAAGGAAGAGAAATCAAAATGCAGGAAAAATATCTGGTAAATATATGACAAGGCTGAGGTTTAAGGTCATGTCTGCATATTTAAGAATCTTTCCCGCCTAATCTACTAGGAAGTAGTATGAGATTTTAAAAATGCTTAATTAGTTAATCGACTGAGTAATTGATGTGTGTGTGTGTGTGTGTGTGTGTTTATACACAATGAGCCTTCACAAATGGGTTCTGGCACTTGAATTGGTGAAAGAACACTGTGCTCTGGTAACTCCCTGAACCATCTCTCCTGCCCTCACAAGCTTATGAATAAAACTCTCTCCGAGGAGCTTATAGGCAAAGATCCACAGAAGCTGCCCAGCTTGTTTTCTTCTCTGTATACTCGACACTGTTGTAAATGTGTGTGGTAACAGTTTCTCCATATTTGGAGCAGAATGAGAGAGTTGCAGTAGTTGTCTAATGTTAGCTGCTAAGTACCTGAATTTTTCAGGGGTCATTAAAGTGTTGAATCAATACTTAAAAATAGCTGAAGCTTCTGCATTTGAGAAAGAGACATTTTTTGTCCATATATTCTAAACATTAATGCAGCCTAAATTGAGGATTGAGGGAATAGGGGAAAGCTGACCTTTCTTTTTTTAGGCTAACCAAACAGAATGAAGAAAGCAAAGACTGTCTAAACTTTATGGAGAAGTATTTTAAGCCTTTCGTGTTTATATACTTGAAATTTGGTATTTCCAATACCATATTTTTAATGCGAAAATAATGTGTACTTTAGAAATTTTTGTTGAAGACCAATATTTATAGCGTGAATTTATTTTTCACAGTTACGAAAACAAATTTAAGTTATCTAGTGTTGATGTTATAGAAGCAAAGCTATCCTTCACATGTACATTTTTATCTGCCTTAATTATAGATCAACCTAAATAGCCTTGGCCAATAAAATGAGTAATTTGTGTGTGTATTTCAGACTTAATCTGAAAATATCGAAATCACCACCACATGATTTGTGGTAGAAATCATAAAATTACTGATTTTGTGGTAAGGAAAATGCATGAAAGTCCTTACAAAATATTATATTGTGTTTTTAAATTTTTTATAGACTTTTTATTTATTTATTTGGGGCATGGGAGGGGATGAGAATGTGTGCACACTACATTGAACTTATGGAGGTCAGAGGACAGCTTGAGACAATTAGTTCTCACCACCATGTGGAGCTCAGGGATTGAACTCAGGTTGTCAGGCTTAACAGCAAACACGCTTACCTGCTAAGCCTTCTCACTTGCTCAGATTGTGCATTTTATAATCAGTCTGATCAGGGTTGTATCAAGGAAGTAGCTCGGGAAAAAGCATTAGTAGGGCTAAAAAAGGTAACAGCCTCACCAGGGCCTGATCTCTCACACTGAGGACACAGGTGACTTTCAGGCAGCTTCCCACATGTGATAAAATGTCCCTCTGTCTCATGAGTTAACCTTATTTGATTTAAATTCAAATTTGATATTTTGTTAAGAATTCCCACACAGTGGATGGAGCCTGGGGACTCTTATGAAAGAACAGGAGGGAGGATTGTGGCCTATAAGGGGATAGAAACTCCACAGGAAGACAAACACAGTCAACTAAGCTGGACCCCTGGGGATCTCAGAGACTGAACCACCAACTAAAGAACATACATTGGCTGGACCTAGGCCTCTTGCACACATGTGTAGCAGATGTGCAGCTTGGTCTTCATGTGGGTCCTGAACAACTGGAGCAGGGGCGGGGTAGTTATTCCAAAAGCTATTGCCTGCCTGTACATGGGGTATGTTGTTATTCTAGCTGGGCTTCCTCATCTGGCCTCAGTAAGATAGGATGTACCTAGCCTTGCAGAAACTTGATGTAGCAAGGGAGCGGGGATATACAAGGGGCGGGGGTCCCTACCTGCTCAGAGGAGGAGGAGAAGGGGGATGGGGGAAGGATTGTGGGAGATGGCTACTGAGAAGGGGGCATTGAGCATGATGTAAAGTGAATGAACAAAAAAATATTAGATATAAAGTTAAATATATATCATATTGAAGAAAAAAGAATTCCTAATAGTATTTCTAAAATACAAGAAGTGGGAATGGTAGATGAGCTTGGTGATACAGAAAGGAAAAACCAAAATCACTTTTTTGCTGTATCTTCACAGGCTGTATTTCCAAAGGATGAACTAATTATAGTATGACACATTGTAAGCATCAAATATCAGAGTCCACAACATGAGGAAATGTATTAAATGGTCACAGCATTAGGAAGGTTGAGAACCACTGGTCTAAGGAATGGTTTACGTTTCAGGTCGCCTTGCTCCCTTACCTTTGTCTAAGCATATGGTCTTTTATGACATGTGAAATGTAACATTCTGTAAGGAAAATTTATCAAACTCATAAACCATTTTGTTTTACCTTTTTTATTACATATATTTATTCTGAGTGTGTGTTTGTACATGTATGTGTGGAACTAGTTTTCCCTTTGTACCACATGAGTTCCAGTGATTGAACTCAGATTGACTATCTTGGTGGCAAGAACCTTTATCCATTGAATCATCTCGCTGGTTTTAAATCATTTCCTTTATTGTATCTGAGTTTGTGTCAGACCTTAGAAAGACATTGTGACCACTGAATTGTATTCTTGATTTTCTACTTATATAATTCTACTTACTTGTATTCAAGATACTTAATCTATGTGTAATATATGTGTGTGATACCAGTAGGATTTGTGTTGCCTGTAGCCATTTTTCCAAACACTGTTCATTTTTCAGGAAGGTGGTTTTGGATGGGGTTGAGACAAAAGTCTTGTTGAGTAAGTCCTGAACTCACGATTTGGATTAGGCAGACTTCCAACTGATGATCTCCTTGTCTACCTTTACCTTTACCAAGTGGTGGATAATCTTACCCTTATAAACTGTTTTTAGAAATATTAAAATTTATTCTTAAGTTCAACTGCCACATTGACAATATAGCTAATAGCTAATAATCATATATATATATATATATATATATATTACATTTTATCAAGACACTTCTCTGATCTCACACTAGTACTATATATTAGAGTTAATGTTACTTTTTAGTGGTTTTTAATAGCAATTGGGAAAGTTTTCACCTGTTTATTTTTCCTAATATATAGATTCTATAAATAGAACCTAATTATAGATTCAGCCTTTAAAATATCCATGCTCTCTGCATTTATTACTTTTCTATTGTTGTGATAAAATACCATCACTAAAGCACCTTAGAGAAGAAAGAGTTTATCTGGGCTTATGGCTGCATGATGATATAGTGGAGGCAGCAGTCAGCAAGGGTAGATGTGGAGAGCAGTAGGTGAGGGCTCACATCTTGAGCTGTAGGTCACTGCAGAGAAAGTGAACAGAAAGTGGTATTCAAGTTTTAACTTCTCAAAGCCTTCCTCCAGGGGCTGGAGAGATGGCTCAGTGATTAAGATAGCTGCTCTTCCATAGGTCCTGAGTTCAATTCCCAGCAGCTACATGGTAGCTTACAATCATCTGTAATTCTGTAATGGGATCTGATGCTCTTCTGGTGTGTATGAAGACAGTGATAGCACACACACACACACACACACACACACACACACATATATATATATATATATATATATAATGTTTTTGAAAAAAAAGCCTGCCTCCAGTAACCCACTTCCTTCAACAAGACCACACCTCCTAATCCTCCCCAAACAGTGCCAGGAACTGGGAACTTAGTATTCAAATGCCAAAAAAAAAAAAAAAAAAAAAAAAAAAACTACAGGGAAAACTTCTTTAACTCCCCCCATTCTTCTCTCTAAGGAATTTATTGAAATTATACTGAGGAAAAAATAACTTCTATATGAATTTGAGTCTGTCTGTTCCTGGATATGTTATGCTTGCATCCAATACTCATTTTCTCTGGTCCTTCATTCCTTTATGTACTTCAGTAAAAATTTGAAACTATATACTTTCAAACTATTTCAAACCTTCAACATCTATTGTGAGGCTTTATCCAGGTATTTTACAATTTTGATAAAATTTATAAGTAAGTGGTCTTTTTCCCACGGCATTTAGAATATGGCATTGATGCAATAAAAGCAATCCTCTTTATAGGATCAAGATTTTTATAGTGAGCCTCTTAACTCTGCTAGATTTTCAGATTATCCTTCTACACAATGTATAAGAAACATTGTGTTAGCTGTAAATCATTAGTCCTTAGTCTGTTATCTATGACTGTGCAACAGTAGAATCTCTTGAGAACTTGTTAGAAATGCAGGTTCTCTGGATTCATTCCATCCTAAATGAATGAGAAACTGTGTAGCACTCTGCATTTAACATGTCTCCAGGGGCTTCTTATGCTCAAGTTTGTAGACCATTGATACAAAGAATATTTTTTTATTTATACTTTTTCTTGTAATACTGTGTAGCAGGATTCAGTAGAACCAAATTACTAATTTCCAAGAGGAAGAGAGAGGAAGAGATTATGAGATATATATACTTTTTTTCATTTTTCAGTTCTTTAATTAGAGTAATCAGGAAGGGGTGACATTTTGGTAATTAGCAGAAGTAAGTTTGTTTCAAATTGAGACATTGTAGGCAATCAGAAGTCTCAAAGAGAGGAATTTCAAGACATTTGACACTTAATAGATGTTTGTTAAAAGAAAAAATAGCCCCTTTAATAATAGAAAAATAGCCCCAATAACAACTTGGAAATAATAGAGGATTTTCTTAATAGGAGTGCAATATAATCATCAGCAAAAATGAACAGTTGCAGAATGACAAATGATGTTATAAACAACAGTAAACTCCTAGGCATTCCTATATCTATTATGAGTGACAAAATTAGAAACTATGAAGGACCTTGTTAAGAAGGAAAGAGTGACACTACTGCAACTGAATGTATATGGCATGTAATGGAGAACACGATAGTAGTGACTACATGGTGATAACATGGGTGTATTGCCTCAGTGACTAGAGAAACAAATCTGAACTTTTTTGAGAAGAGTGTGTCATCCACTCTGTCATTCCACCAAAAAAAAACAAGAATCAGATAGAACTGTAGAAGTTTCATTCAAGTGGAAGTTTGGATCTATAAATACTTGTTAGTGTACTTTTCTGGACCCAGGAAATTCAATGAAGTTGACAATGAATTGACAACATCATTGAAAAATCCTTAAACGTACGATAAGAGAAAAAAATTACTTTTCCTATGTAGCCTGAGCAGCTCTCTCCAGGTTTAGTGCTACATAAAAAAGAATGATATAAAAACAGGTCAACTTCATCGTGAGAATCATTATTGTTACTCCTCCTTGATAAGAGTCACTACTAACTCTTGAAGAGAACCCATTTTTTTTCAGGCCTATAGCTTTAGCCCAACAGAGGTCAGTGGGAAGCCTAGCAAGCTGATCGCTTCGTTCAGTTATGCGATGTAAAAACAGATTTAGGTGAACCTCTTAGGATAGTATGACTGCTCTAGTTCATAATGTTTCACTGTTTAGAAGCGGTGAATATATGGAAACATATCTTGTGTAGTATTCAAATTTAGATTTACTATGTGAAAGAAATGTCTATCTACTGCAGTAGTTGGAAGTTTGGGGATATGACCTCTTCCATGTTGCAGGTAGGGTTTAGCATCTGAGCTTGTTTCCTATTTCAAGTTTATTAAAAACATGTCTAAGAATGGTATTGTCTTTCTTTTCTCTTGTTCCTTAAAAAAAAAAAAAAAAAGCCTGAAGAGGGTTGGGGAAGAGCCTGCCTCCCGTTCCTTAGTTAATTATTTTGTCTGTAAACCTTCAGAGCAGACACTTTTACAAACAAAATAAATTGCATGTGACACATCATATTTCTATTGTGATGAGTTGATTTATTAACAAGGAACATTAAAATAAAATGCATTTTGCTTCCCATCATACTAAAAATAAAGAGAATAAATACATAATATATACTCCACCTTTTTAATTGATGTTATTGCAGAAAAACAGACTTAGGTGTAGTTCAATTTAGTAGAGCAAACAACTGAAACAAAACAACCATGAATCTAATTCTGTTCATTTCAAAGAAAACAAAATTGCGACCTGATGTTTAGTGCTTAAGACTTTGATATGTTGTAAATTTATTCCCTGTTTTTTCTGCAACTACTCCTAAAAGCTTTGTGGGCTTTTCAAACTCTGAGTTGCCCTATTAATATGGGAACAGGTGCTATGTTTTGTAAAACAAATATTTGCAGTAACCTTATACTTTTCATTTCTTTTTTCTTACCTTACTTTCCACAGACTCCTCAAGCCTACTGATTCTGTTTTTACCTAAATTCCTCTATATGTGGTAGCTAATGATTTCACATGAATGAAAATATCAATAATATTATTAGTGCTATTTAGTGATTCACCATTGGGTTTCCAATATATTCAATGGTAAATGATTCAGTAATTTTCACTAGATGTATCATGGACAGTAGATACATGTATTAATATCTTAAAACTTTCATAACTTTTAAAGACAACACCATTTTGAAAAGTCTTGGTACTGATCTTCATAGTGAATTTTGGCTTCTTTTCTTCCTGAATAGGTCTGCTCAACCCTGAGAAGTGATGGATATTCTGCACAGAGGAGAATTGGTTGCTGCAATACTCCGCAACCGGTATTTATATAAACAATTTACTTTTTTTTAAGTTATATAATCTCTCTCCTATTTTATATACTTAACATAGAAGGTACTCAACAAATACTATTCTAAACCTATGTAAAAATAGAAATTATTTATTAAATAAGTAAAGAAGAGAATAACTGTGTAATCAGATAAAGAGTATTAGTGACACTGTATGCTGAGCTATTGAAAAAACAGAAAACATACCAAGAAAACACAATGGATATGAAATGTGAAAAGCTGGCATATAGTCACCAGAGATTATGATTTAAAATCTCAATTCTAAAAGCATTATCTGTGAGTAAATATAATCATGGCTTAATAGTAAAAGTCCCAATAAGATTTTCAAGTAGTACTTCGTGTGATTATGTATATATTTCTGTCACTAAAAATCCAGTTATATGCTTGCCAAGGAATTAATATGAGCCATTTAGAGCTCCCTGAGGCAGATTAAAATTTTAAATTAATGGTTTAAAGAAAAATACCTTTGTTTATGCAGGTATGAAAGAATATGACTCCTAGTTGTTTGATTGCACAGTTTGGGTGAAGCATGAGAATAACATATTCCACAGAGTTCTCTATGTTCTGGTTATTATTCATAGTAGGAGTATAATCTTGAGAAATGTTAACTGTTAAACATCAGTTTCATCATCTGTAAAGTGGGGCCATAATACCAATGTTGCAAAAATGTTTGTGGAGATTAGATACATATAATATGATATGTGTATACTTGTTATATGTATGAAGATAGAGAGGTTTGGCAAATAGTAAATGCTGTCTAAGTGCTAGTATTATTGAAACTTTAATTATTAAATTATTTTAATTATTAAAATGTAGCATGGTCAAACACACACATTACCATTAATAATAGAAGCATATACATCTGCTGTCCTATAAGATTATAATGGAGGTAAAAAGCCCTATGAATTCATCTAATAACATAGGACAGTTTATTACTTATGTGTCTGTAGAGATATTGGTAGGAATGTACATATTTTTCTGCATTTTGTTTACAAATTTTTGTTATTACAGTTGTGTGTTAGATATAATATTTTGTAATGATGATAAATGCGTACGTTATAAGGTTGTATGCCAGTTATACTATATTTTCAATATTATTTTAGAATTTATTTCTATTTATATATAAAATGTTGTCTAAAAAATAGTAGGTCATGTTACACTGACAGTAACATCATGTGGACAGTTTTCCTTAACAATGCCTCTTGACTATTAACTGACCAGCTAAGTTTGTATAAATATATAGATGTGTGCTGTGCATAAATTGGTAAAATTAACTAATGATGTATTTCACAAGGATACACCGCCATCATTAAGTGAGTCATGATGTGTTTGTGATTCTGAATTCTGAGATAATTTAAAATACAGGTAAATTGAAAGTAAAAAATGGGAAAGGTTAAGGCAGAAAGAGAATATATACAAAGTCATAGCTATTTTATATATAGCATACAATAGGTTTTACATAGTAATCCTAAAGTAATTGGGATGTGCACTATCATTTTTGGAAAGGTGTGATACTGATCCATACAGAGGGACTGTACGATGTATTTGCTTAATAATACTGAAATTAGGAAACTAATAAAAATAATTTGTGGGCATGTTGCGTAAAATGACAGAGGACACTCCAGTCCAGAAAGCAGGTAGGCTAACTGCAGATCTTCACCTCTTCCCTGTCTCCTTCAAATTCAGTGTCCCAGTCTCATCTCATTCCTGTAGCAGTCTTCTCTACACTCATCTCCTATCTCCAGTGGACCAAACAAATTTTCCTCTTTAAACTTCTCTCCACTCTGGGTCACTATGAAACGGCCAAATCTAAGAAGAATAGGAATAAATTTTTTACCTGATTTTGATTTAACTTTGGTAAGTGGTATCTATCTAGAAAATAATTCATTTCATTTAGATTTTTCTGGTTTTGTGAAGTACAGGCTTTTGAAGACCTGATGGTTTTTGTTTTCTTTTTTTTTCCTTAGGGTTTGTTTTTTATTTCCTCAGGGTCTGTTGTTATGTCTCTCTTTTCATTTGTGATTTTGTTAATTTGAGGACAGTCTCTCTGTCTTTTAGTTAGTTTGGGTAAAGGCTTGTGTATCTTGTTTATTTTTCTCAACAAACTTTCTCTTAGTTTTGTGGATTCTTTGTATTGTTTCTTGGATTGTAATTGATTGATTTCAGGTTCTGAGTTTGATTATTTCATGTAGTGTACTTTTCTTGCATGTGTTTTATTCTTTTTTCTGAAGCTTTCAGGTGTACTTTTAAATTGTTAGTAGAACACTGCAAATTCTTTTGAAGGCACTGCTTTCTCCTAGAACTTTCATTTTGTCCTATAAGTTTGTGTGTGTATGTTATAACTTCATTTTCATTGAATTCTAGAAAGTCTTTGATTTCTTTATTTATTCTTTAACACAGTGGTCATAGATTAGGGAGTTGTTCAGTTTACATAAATTTGTAGGCTTTATGTTGTTGTTGTTGTTTTTGAAGTCCAGCTTTAACCCATGGTGGTCTGATAAGATGCAAAGGGTTCTTTCAATTTTCTATATCTGTTGAGACTTGCATTGTGTATATGATCAGTTTTGGAGAAGGTTCCATGAAGTGCTGAGAAGAATGTTTATTCTTTTATGTTTTGGTGAAATATAATATGTGTGTGTGTGTGTATTAGTTTCATTATTTTTCTGTGTAGTTTTTGTCTGCATAACCTGCAAATTGGTGGGACTGGGGTGTTAAAGTGTGATTTAATCTGTAGCTATGTTTCTTTTACAAATGTGGGTGCACTTGTGTTTGAGGCATAGATGTTCAGAATTGAGAATTCATCTTGGTGAATTTTTCCTTCAATGAGTATGAAGTACCCTTCCTCATCTCTTTTGATAACTTTTGATTGAAAGTCTATTTTATTAAATATTAAAATGGCTATTCAGCTTGTATTTTGGGGCCACTTGCTTGGAAAACCTTTTTCTAGTCTTTACTCTGAGGTAGTGTTTGTTGCTGAGGTGTATTTCTTCTATGTAGCAAAAGGATGGATTCTCTTTATATATCCACTCTGTTAGCCTGTGTCTTTTTATTGGTGAATTGAGTCCATACATGTTTAGAGCTATTAATGATCAATTAATAGCTAGTTATAGTTCCTGTTTGTTATACTGATGTTGGTGGTATTAGCGTGTGTGTGTGTGTGTTCCTCTTATTTTGGTGTTGCTACGGAATTGTTAATTTCTTGTATTTTCATGAATGTAGTTATACTCCTTGGATTGGAGTTTTCCTTCTAGTATTTTCTGTAGGGCTGGATTTGTTGATAGATATTGTTTGAATTTGGATTTTTCTTGAAGTATCTTGTTTTTTCCCTCTTTGGTGATTGAAAGTTTTACTGAGTATAGTAGTCTAGGTTAGCATCTGTGGGTTTTCAGAGGTTGCAAGATATCTGTCTAGTCCCTTCTAGATTTTGTCTCTCTGTTGTGAAGTTGGGTGTAATTCTGATGTCTGCCTTTGTATGTCACCTGCCCTTTCTTCCTTGCTGCTTTTAATGTTCTTTCTTTGTGATGTACATTTTATGTTTTGATTATTATGTGGCAGGAGGATTTTTTTTCTGGTTCATTCTTTCTGTTGTTTTATGAGCTTCTTGTATGTTTATATGCATCCCTTTCTTTACGTTGGGAAAGTTTTTGTCTATGATTTTGTTGAAAATATTTTCTGGGCTTTGGAGCTGGGACATTTCATCTTCTCCTATTTTTATTATTCTTAGGTTAATCTTTTCATGGTGTCCCAGATTTCCTGGATGTTTTGTGTCAGGAAGTTTTTAGGTTTAATATTTTCTTTGACTAATGTATGAGTTTCTTCTGTTTTTTGTTCTACACCTCAGATTCTCTCTTCTTTGTCCTGTATTCTTTTGTTGTTGCTTGCTGTTTTTGTTCCTGTTCTCTTTCCTAGGTTTTCCATCTCTAGGATGATACAGTATTTCTCTATGTATCCTTGGTTGTTCTGAAACTTATTCTGTAGTCCAGGCTGGCCTCTGCCTCCTGAGTGCTGGGATTAAAGGTTAAAGGCATGCACCATCACTGACTGACTTAAACAACCTCTTTTTAAGGAGCAGCAGAAAGGCCATAATCGCTATTATTTAATATATACCTATATATCCTGTCTAGAGTTTAAAAAGAGACAAAATATCCTTTTTTGAATGCTAAATAATCTTGCAAAAACTAGATGTTTATATTCAAAAGAATGAACCTGCAGTCTTATCTTACACCAATCACAAAATAATCCTCAAATGAATAAAATACTTAAGCATAAATTCTGAGCTAATAAAATTCCTAGATAAAAATATAGATAGCACCCTCTTTAATATAGGTGACATTAGCATTGATTTTGATATAACATTAAAAGCTAGGCAACTGAATGAAAAATAAAGTACTTCAGACTGCACTACAAAATTTTGTGTGGAAGCTAGAGAGATGGCTCAGTGCTTAAAAGCACTTACTGATTTTGACAAAGAGCCAGATTCCATTCCCAGTATCTATTTGGTAGCTTACAAACAGGGTCTGAGGCCTTGTTCTAGCCTACAATGCACCAGGCATTCATGTGGTGCACATACATGCATGAAGGCAAAATGCACATAGAAGGAAATTAAATAAGTTATTTTACAAAGAACTTCTATAGGACAAACAAAACAGTCAACAAAAATGGAAAGACAGATTGACAGAAAGTATTAGAAAAACAAAAGATAAGCTTTAGAAAGGATGTAGGAATCATTATAAGGAATTATAAGAAAGTCTATATCTTATACAGGTAGGGATATATATTTGTAAGCCATTGTGGAAAGGAATATGTAGTAGGTTTTTCAAAAAGCAATATGGATCTACTTCTATGTGAATCAGATATCTTTGTTTTTAACATATGTGATGAGCATATTAAATGCACAACTTTCTGAGGTATCTTTATACCCATGTTCATTATAGCATCTTTCACAGTAGTCAAGAGATAGAAAACTACCTTTAATATAATACTGAAATGTTATCTTTTATATAATGAATTGTTCTATATAAAATCACAGTTGAATAGTGTCCACTCTTTTTTAAAGGGGTATAGCCATTTTCTATAACATGGGTGAATCAGGAGACATTTTGCTAAGTGAAAATGTCACAACTGACAGTCTTACTGTGGGATCTAAGGAAAAACAAGCAAACAAACCTCAGAGATGTAGGATGGTATGATGGACAGGGAGTAGGAAGAATTTGAGAAAAATGAGTCATAGAGTTCAAATTTATCCTTAGGTAATTTTCAGAGTTTTGGAGGTGTGAGGTACAGCTTTAGCATAATAGTTGATACAGTAGTATTTGATGAAAATTTGCCAGGAGTATAGATCTCTTAGGAGCTTTCACCAAAGACAACAAATATGGATCATGATGGAAATTATCTTAGTTTGTGGGTTTTTTTGCTGTTAAGAGAAACCATGACCAAAGCAACTCTTAAAAAATAAAACATTTAATTGGGGCTAGCTTATAGTTTCAGAAATTCAATCCATTATCATCATGGTGGGAAACATGGCAGAATGCAGGCAGACATGATACAAGAGAATGAGCAGAGAGTTCTACATTGTGATCCAAAGGCAACCATGTGGAGACTGTCTTCCTCAGGCAGCCAGAAGCAGATTGTGTATCACACTGGGTGTAGCTTGAGCATAGGATTCATCAAAGCCCACCCCTATAGTGACATACTTTCTTCAACAAGGATACACCTACTCCAACAAGGCCACACCTCCTAATAGTGCTACTTCCTATGGCCAAACATTGAAACACATGAGTCTATGGGAGCCATACCTAGTCAAAACTTTTACAGAAATGTTAATTCATTTGGGTGCTAGTAATTGTTTTACTTTGACTGTGACTATGTGAACTAAAACACCATGTTTATATACCTTAAATGTATACCATAAAATATATAAATAGATGATGGGTAGACATATTCATATACCTATTAATGTTATATAAGATTTTAAAATAATCCATAAAGGACTATAAAAGGCATTTTGATGTAAATAAAAATTAAAATAACAATGCGTTTTTGTCTTAGTAGTGGCTACTTCAAATTCCAAGGAAAAACATTTCACTAAAATAGCCATAAAGCATAACTATTTGGAATAATCTCAAGTATAATTCTCAGAAGTAAGGCAGAACACTTACATTATATACTAGGATCTAATTATAAGACTAAAACTGCCAGTCAAAAATAGATGTCTCCCTAGATCATTGTATAGATTCTGTAGCTTTCTCTTAAAGCTTAGGAAAATGCCTGATGTTTAATCTTATGTGCAGTAGGGCATGCAAATTTGAAACATATTCATGGAACTGTAAGGGGGGAAAAAGTTAATGATTTATGCTGTCAAGGGAAAAATAAAGAGGATTGGAAAAGGTAGGAGGAGGCCAACTTAAGAAGAGTTTGATGTGTGAAGGAATTGCTGCATGTGCTACATTGCACTGTTTTGTTGTATGAATGTGAATTCACCAAAAACTGTAGGACTTACTGACACTTTCAAAAAGAGACATGTTGTGTGTGTGAATTATTTGGGGAAGGAAGGCTGGAGATTTTTTTGGAGACTAGGTACCTATTGTAGCAGTCCAAGTGAAAAGTGGAAGAACACAATGTTTGACAGGGAAAATGAAGGAATGGGCTTGTGGAATATTTAGGTTAAATTTGGATGCATTACGTAGTCATACCCTACTTAGTATAATTTTTAAATTTATAGCACAACAGTACCAACAAGGTTGTCCTCTTGTTTTGGTCAAAATGCAACATATTTTTCAGTACTCAGATCAAATTCCATGCCCTGATAGTCCAAGAGGGTCTCTTGGCTTCTGACTCATTTAATACATTATTGTATGACATTTAATTTTGAAGCAATTTTACCTTGTTTATACCTATGACATTGTTCACTGAACTGTTTAAGAGCATGAGTGACTTACTAAATTCATTTGATGTTATTTATACTATGATGTTGCATAGTAGATTCTCAATAAATACACAAATTGGATCACTGATGAAAAATCATTCATTGCTAGTAACTTTGGTTAGAGGGTTTAAGGCCATTTTCATGTATTTCTTCCAGTCAGCCATCTTGTTATAATTAAGGAACTGGATTTGGCAGTCTCTGGAAGTGAGGTGAAATAATTGAGTTTAGATTCTAGAAATGGCCCAAATTTGTCTTGTTTGTTTTCAATTCTTTTTCACATAGTTTTCCTTTGGGGCTCAGGTATCTTAACTGGTATAATATATAGTCACTTCTCCCCAATCCCATTTCTGTGCTAAAACCTAGACTGTTTTTGCTAATTAGACCTGCTTCCAGGATGCCTGCCTAGCTCAGTTTGATTATGTGAGTTGCCTTACATAATCTGCAAATATAATTTTAGTTACTTATATAAATTTTTCAAAAATGTTAGTATATTAGTAAAGTTTATGTTTTTATATTTATTTTTAAATTTTTTAGGTTCCTGACTTTTTGTTCTGATTGAGCTTATAAACTTAATTGCCTTACAAATAAGACTTGAATTAATTTTTGTATCAACCTGTTAAGGAGCAGTAATTAGTTCCTCCACTTTAATTTAGAGTCCTGTTTTGTTATTTTTTTCTTATGTTTATAGGCCTTTTCCAAAAACCTAGTATATTGTAACATTTTGTTAAGCTTTTCATATTTTTTCTATTTCATATGAAAAATTTCTAATGAGTGAAACAACTATACTACTAATAATTTCATAATAATATATGATGTCAGATGAACACAGGACTAGGGCTGAAGCCAAATGATGTTTTAAAATATTCAGCATTTATTAATTTCAGTGTGTGCATACCTGTAAAATATGAAGGCTAGGGATATTAGTCTCTCCTTTTGAGTTAAAATCTCCAATCATATCTATATAGTATATATAATTTTGTTATGTACATATACTTTTGTTATTTATATATATGTATATGTATATATGTACATACACATATATATACACATACACACATATATATATAATACCTATATAGTTCCCACATAATGATTAATAAATAAAAACGTATTTGTTTAACTTAATGGAAAATTTTTAAAAATTATTACTTACCAAAGATCTGGCCTTTTACTTTTTCATGATTTATGTTTGTAAACTCATTTGAAGACATTTTTGTGGTTTTGATTGTAAGTCAAACAGTCCTCCAGAAAATGAATATGGGGATTAGACACAGGGTAAAGCTTAAAATACTGAGGCTATTTGTTTTTATGCAGTGGCTCATTTTGTTTTAGAAATCATGTGAATTTTGGTTATCTGCTACATTGCCGTAAGATTTTACACTATATCCAAAGTGTTGTCATATTTTCTCATCACTGAAAGTCTGTATTTTTTTTTTTTTTTTTTTTTTTGGTTTTTCAAGACAGGGTTTTTCTGTATAGCCTTGGCTGTCCTGGAACTCACTCTGTAGACCAGGCTGGCCTCGAACTCAGAAATCCGCCTGCCTCTGCCTCCCAAGTGCTGGGATTAAAGGCGTGCGCCACCACCGCCTGGCTAAGTCTGTATTTTTTATATAAATGGCATATAGATTTTATTAATGTTCTATGTTTTATAATCTTAAGGAATTTTTCATACCACACAAAGTTTTCTCTCTTCATAGGAAAGAAAAAAATGCTACTAGATTTCTCTTTTTCTACCACATGTCTTATGTTCATAATTTGTATTGAATTCTATAACTTTCTCTTGTACAGACTCATCTGCAGCCATCCTGTCAATCTTTGCCCATATGTTGATGAATTCATGTCTCAAATCTAAATGTTTTTCATGAATCTTAGGCTAAAGGTTTATTATTCTCACTTTCTGTCATTTGGGAAGGTAGGCTGCATTACATAAAACATTTATTGTAGAATACATGGTAAAAGGAGAACGCATATATGTAAGGCAACAAAATAGCCTAAAATACTGTATGTTCATTCTGGTCTTTTGGTGCACTTTTGAATGTTACCAAATTATAATGATAGAATGGGATCTGTTGTGCAGGAGTGCTTTCCACATTCCATTCAAGCCTTGTTTTTTTTCTTTTTCTTTTATTCTTGTCTCACACATTGCATCCTGATGTCAGTTTCCCCTCCTTCCATTTCTCCCAGTCCCTCTCACATTGTCTCTTCCTCCCCCAGGTCATACTAGCTGTGTAAAATATAGAAGGTTCCTTTACATCTCTGATTCTGTTTCATATCTAAATTAATGTCATACTGTGCAGGATATATACATATATGTGTATACATGCATATATATATATATATATATATATATATATATATATAGATAGATAGATTAAATGAAATATATCTAAAAGTTAAATTCCTGGCATATAGATAGTGAATATTAAATAATAGAAATGAAACACTGCTTTGTTAAACTGTGTATTGTGCCTTTATCTCTATCCTAGTTACATCATGAAAAATTTCACATGCCAATAATAACTTGTAGTATACAAAATAGCTTCATGTCATAAACTATTACATGGTATAAATAATTTTTAATACTAATTTTTAGGTTGATTCTGTTTTGAAGTGTTACTAGTTTTAGCGGTCATGATTTTTCCTTTTTCTTTTTTTCCTGTCATTGATTTTGTTATACACTGTGATATCAATAGCTATAGTTTGCACAGGATTAGCTGCTCAATTAGTATTTGCCAAATGTAAAGGTAAGTGAATTGACTGTCATACTCTTATGCTCTTGGACCCCTGCCCCATCTCTGTCATAGAATTAGCCACTATTGAATATATAAACAAGTAATTAGATAAAAGTGGAAAAAGTGTTTGAATGAGTACTATGCTTCTTAAAGTGTGACTATCTCACCTAATTTTTTATTGTGGTGGTATTTATGTAAAATAATTTCTTAGGAGTTTTATTAATGTGAAGAGACACCATGAGCATAGCAGTTCTTATAATGGAAAATATTTAATTGGGGTTGGCTTACAGTACAGAGGTTTAGTCTATTATCATAGCAGGGAGCATGATGGCTTGCAGGCAGACATGGTGTTGAAAAAGGAGCTGAGAGTTCTGCATCTTGATATGTAGGCAGCAGGGGACTGTGAGCCACATTGGGCATAGCTTCAGCATATGAGACTTCAAAGCTCATCCCCATAGTGACACACAAGGCCACACCAACTCTAACAAGGCCATGATTCCTAATAATGCCACACTCAATGTGCCAAGCATTCAAACACATGAGTCTATGGGCATTCCTATTCAAACTACCACAAATGCTTTTTTTTTTCTTACTCACTTTACAGCCTGCTTACTGACTCCCTCTTGGTCACCCTCTTTCACATTCTTTTTCCCTATTCCCCCTTCCCTTCTTCTCTGAGCAGGTAGAGGCCACTCTGGGTATCTCTTCACCCTGGCACATCAAGTCTCTGCAAGTCTTGGCACATCTTCCTCCACCGTTTTCAGGCTTCAGGGAGGCCTAGGTCTAGCCTGTGTATGCTCTTTGGTTGATGGTTCTTTCTTTGAGAGCTTCCAAGGGTCCAGGTTACTTGATTCTGTTGGTCTTCCTGTGGAGTTCTTATCCCCTCTGGGGCCTGCAATCCTTCCTCCTAGTCTTCCATAAAATCTCATTGTTTGGCTATGGGTCTCTGCATCTGTTTCAGTCAGCTGTTGGGTGGAGCCTCTCAGAGGACAGCTATACTAGACTTCTGTCTGCAAGCATATCACAGTATCATTAATAGTGTCAGGGATTGATGCTTGCCTGTGGGATGGGTCTCAAGTTAGGCCAGTTATTCTCCCCTGTATCATTCCCTTCCTCTATTTCAAATTCATGGCCTCGTTTCTTCATTGTTTTATGTACATATGTATGTATGTATGTATGTAGGTAGGTAGGTAGGTATGCATATAAACATGTGTAGGTTGTCTGTGTGGGCCACGGGATACTTGTAGAGATCAAAGGGCAACTTATAGGAGTCAGTTCTCCTTTTCTGCTATGTGGATTTCAGTGATGTAATTCAAGTTATTAGATTGGCTGCAGGGCTCTTCACCCACTGAACCCCAGTTTCTTGATTTCTACTGTCTTTTAAAGCCCCTCTGTATTGCTAACATTTTTGAAATAGCACTCCAGCTAATATTGTCAGGGTTAGAGAAGTCATTCTCCTAGTTCAGCTGGTTTCAGTCCCTCAGGGCAAAAGTTCTTGGCTATTTGAACTTGGTTGAACTAATTCACACCAATGTGTGAATAACTGATGCCTCCCTCATCCTGGAAGCCATAGTTAATATAATTTCAACAGGCTTCTGGTTAGCTTATATGAACCTGTAATTGCTATATTTTCTGGCAGTACTACAAAGCCAACAGTGGGTAGGATGAGGGAAGGTTGGAGGGAGAGGGAGTTTCAAAAGAGGAGGAGGTATTTTGAGCCTGCAAAAGACTTGTATAAAACCTTTTCTCTTAATTTCCCTTCTTGACCTCTCCCCCTTACAGTGTTACTGTGTATTCTCATGCACAGATTCACTATGTGCAGCAAGTCGATTCACTTTTTTTTCTAATAGCTAGATGGCAGTTCTTGATAAGGTGGTATTGCTGGGAGTTGTAATGGGAACTCAAACTGGATGAAAAAAAAAAAAAAAGGTTCCTGAAGATTACAAGTATCAAGGCTCAGCCTTGGTTTGTGACTTGTTAACGCATGGTCCCACCTTTGGCTATTTTATTGTTCAAAACCTTCTTCCATTAACTGCTAGCTACTGTCTATATTCCTGGTTGGCTGAGTATTTTCTGTGGCTCCTGGGCCAGTCTTTCTTCAGGATCAGATTCCTAACAGCTTTTATGCTTTTGATACTCTCAACTAGGCCATAAAGTTTTGTGCACTAAATTTCTGTGTCCTCAGATTTGAGTCCAATGTTAGTAAAACTCAAAGATCATATTATAAGTCTACAGAGGGGCTTTACAGTTTTTCTTTTTGGTGAAAGTCAACAGGCCTTTCAGTGGCTTCCCACAGACATTGTAGAGACAGTGGCTAATGATCTGTCAGTCATCATAGCTGCTGCAGCTCCTCCCTCACTCCCCCTCCCCCATATGTTTATCAAGTTTGCAAACAGGCTTTTTCTCCTGGGAAGTCCAGTTGTATTTTATTTTATTTTGTTTTGTTTTATTTTTGTATTGTTCATTGTGTTGATACCCTTGATACTTGTTCCCTGCTGGTCAATGTGAAAGGAGAGGCAAGGAAATTTGAAGGGTGTGTGGGAACAGGGACATCCTCGTGGAGACAGGGGTCATGGAGGGAGGTATAGGATGTAGAAGAGTAGGTAGGTAGACAGGGAAGAGAATAAACTTTGGAGTTTAAAATGTAAAAAAAGTGGAAAAGAGATTAAAGACAAATTTTTAAACTCAAATAAGTCATGGTAGCATTTTGTCTTCCTGTGTTTCAGTTGTACACTTAATCATGTTTTGTTTATTAGGGTGTATTCACTGTACCTGCTGTTGGGTTTCATAAAGACAACAGATTCCTTTGTGTACATGATGTGCTTTGACTGTATTCACCCCCATAGTCTGCTCCCTCTGCCTCACTCCTCATCATCATTCTGAAGGTAGCCTTCATTCCCTGCGTTTCCCATTTGTTTGTATAGTTTACTCTCGACTGCCCTCTATACCATTTGTGTTACTTGGTATTAGTGATGTGCAGTGGCTTGCTTGATTGAACTTACATGTTTCATATTTTTCTAGTGGAACATTGATTGTCAGTATTGGATCTCAAAATGAATTATTTCATCACCTCTGGCTGAAATAAGAATTGAATAGAATCTAACAATCGACAGGATAGGCCTCTATCATTTTTAATTACTAGCCTGCAGAAACGACTAGCTTTAGGAGATGCAACTTCATTGTTTTCAATGTTCATAGATGGCGTGGTGACAAACCTATGAAACACATTTCTTTACTCTCTAAGTTTTAGCCATTTTATCTTTACTTAGAAAATTGACAGTGAACATTGCTTTTATTCTAGCTAAACATTCCTCTTTCTCAGTCCAGTTCATTAGTAATTTACTGAGTCACTCCCACATCCGTATACTCCATAGTTATTTATCTACTGAGCCAAGCTTTCTGCCAGTCACAGAGCCTATCATACAAGCATCGAAAAGAGCCACTTTTAGTATACTGCTTGCTATTATGGTCTTTTATTTCTGTCTTGTGACTCATAGTTTTGTTTAAGGAGGATAAGACCCCTTTAATGAATCCTTATTTAACAACTAAAACTTAAATTTAGAGATAAAAATAAAACTACCTCTGCTGACACAATTTTCACCAAATTTATCTTTTTTTTTATTTGGTTGCTATTTGTGAGACAATGACTTAGGTATTATAAAAGTATACTTTTTTTTTTTTTTTTTGGTTTTTCGAGACAGGGTTTCTCTGTGTAGCCCTGGCTGTCCTGGAACTCACTCTGTAGACCAGGCTGGCCTCAAACTCAGAAATCCGCCTGCCTCTGCCTCCCAAGTGCTGGGATTAAAGGCATGCGTTCTCAGATTATATAAGTAGTATGGTATGCACATATATATGCATGCATGTATGTGTGTGTGTGTGTGTGTGTGTGTGTGTGTGTGTGTGTAGAAAGAAAGATGGGTAGGAGATGGAAACAAACAGCTGTACTCTAAAGAGATAGAAGGTATAATATTCAGTAGACTAGAACCCAGCGTTCATGTCTGGTAAGGAATGTGGAATGTTAGAACCCTAACATTGTGGAAGAAGTATCTATCCATGAACACTTAAGTATAACTAGATTTTTTTTTAGTTGATAGAGTATAGAATTCCAAGAGGAAGCTTCTATGAAACTAATTGTGTACAATTTAGAATAGGATAGAATATCTATGTCAAGAAATTACTGATTGATAGTCAAAAGGTAACCCCAACTTGACTTTGAGAAGCTATTTCTAGCACAGATATAAATTGACTCTTCGGCAACTTTTGTCATATGAGTATAGTATGACTTCCAACAGCTACTTCCTATTCCATGTGAAACTCCTCTTTAGGCATAACAATGTGTATAGGAGTGTGCAGGAGTGTGTGCATGTGCATGGACGTGTGTACGTGTGTGTGTGTGTGTGTGTGTGTGTGTGTAAGCCTCTAATAAACACTGAATTTGATGTCACATGCCTAGATTCTTGTTTTCCATTTATCTCAGCAGCTGTTACCAAACTGAATCATTTAATAACTTTGTTTTCTCACTGGTAGAATGAATGGGAACATTAACACCTACATTGCCTATGTGAGGAATAGGTAAACATGAAAATGAAGATGTACTTCAAAATTAAGAGGTATAATAAAACCCTAGAAATTCTGGTGGTTGGGTTTAAACTAAGACCTAAAACAACTAAATACCTAGTATCTGGACAAGAAATTCAGGTTTACAAGTAGTTGACAGATAGGTATATTTTTATTTGTTTATTAATCTAAAAGGTCTGAGTTTGCGATTGGGGAAGTTTACTTTATTTTTTGTTTGTTCTTTCAAACTGACATGATAAAAAATGTAAGCTTAATTAAAATCCTAACCCCTTTCAGGTTCTTACTTTAGGTTAATAAAATATGTATATTTCATGGTCAATTTTGAATAATTAATATTGGTTAAGTAGTGTGAATATCTGTCAACTGTATGGTTATGCAGTTGTATGATATGAGTTTTGTTCCATACTAGGTTCTTAAAGATTCATTTACTTATGTGTGTAAGTGTTTCGACTGAATATATGTATACTGTGTTGTGTTTTATTAAAAGATAAGAGAGGAGACATGTTTGGTGGAGGTGTAGTCAGGTATGGGGGAAGGGAGTGCCTCCATGGGCCCATGCTGAGGCATCCCTTCTCCCTGAGGGACCAACCACACAACAATATAGTATAGAATAGTTTGTTTAGGACATGGGAAGGGGAATTGAGAGAATAACAGAACCAGAGAAAGGCAGAGAGATAGAGCAGAGAAGAGGAATAGAGAAGTAGAGGCCTGCCATGAGCATGTGGGGGCAGGGGGAGATAGACAATGGGGAGAGAGGAGGAGGGGACAGAACAGAGTGAGAGCAGAAAGGCAAAATCAAGAAAGAAATAATGGGGCAAGAAGCTCCTGTTATAGTGAGTCAGGCATACCTGGCTGTTGCTAGGTAACTTTGGGGTGGAGCTTAGACAAAATGAACACTGTGTATGTGTATTGTTTACCAGTGGAAGGCAGAAGAAAGCATTGTCCCAGCCCCTCTGGGATTGAAGTTGCTGATAGCTATGAGTCATCATTTGGGTTTCTGCAAGAGCAGCAAGTGCGCTTACCCACTAAGTCATTTCTACTGCCCTGAGTTTTGACCTAAGGATGTCTGGGAAATTTCTGATTTGTTTCATTAGGATTGGGGTGTTTGGTGTCTTAGTTTGGTTTTTATTTACTATAAAGAGACAACATGACCATTGCAAGCAACCATTATGAAGGAAAACTTTTAATTTGGGGTGGTTTACAGTTTCGTGGGGTTAGTCCACTATCATTATGGTGAGAAGCATGGAGGTATGCAGGAAGACATGCTGCAGTAGGAGATGAGAGTTCTATATCTTGATCTGCAGGCAGCAGGAGACTGTGCCAAGCATATGGCTCAAGCATAAGAGATTTAAAAGGCTGCTTCCACAGTGACACCCTTCCTCCAACAAGGCCAAACCTATTCCAACAGGGCCACACCTTATAGTGCCACTCCCTATGCGCCAAGCATATTTGAACACATGAGCCTATGTGGGCCATACCTATTCAAACCACCACATTATGAAACCCTGGCCGCTTCTTCCTTTCCTATTTTGTCCTAATCCTATGAGGGCACAGGCGGCCATTATTAGTATCAGCAAAAAGCATTCTTAGCCACTCTATTTCCTTTGCCCTCATCTCTGCAATTGTATTGAATGGCAAGAGTACTACATTCTCCTAGTATACCTGGAGTATGAACTTCTGATCTATAGAAATATGCAGGATGACTTTTAATATAAATATCCTGGCTAAGCCTTTTTACACCAGTGATTTTCTAAATATGTAGATTTTTTTTTTTTTTTTTTGGGTTTTTTGAGACAGAATTTCTCTGTGTAGTCCAGGCTGTCCTGGAACTCACTCTGTAGACCAGGCTGGTCTCAAACTCAGAAACCCACCTGCCTCTGCCTCCCAAGTGCTGGATTAAAGGCATGTGCCACCACTACCCCGTTCATCCATAGATTTAAGAAGGACTTAAAACTCTGTAAATGACGAAACTCAACCATTTAGGAGATATCCTAAATATTATCAGCAGATGGAATGTTGTCATGAATGTGATGAGATTATGGTATTTTAAATGGTGTGTAAGTTAATTATACTAGATGAATACATGCTCGTCACAATTGCAAATATATGATACTGATTAATAGACTTGTACTGGTTGTAATTGTACTCATCCCTCTCCGTCATTCCCATTACAACCTTGAAATAATCTAGCTATGTTATTTGAGTAAAATACCCACTCTAATGAAAGCATAATATAAAATTGTTTTCTTTCCTTTCAAGCCTAAAGAAAACACTGTAGTAGTTACTTTGTTTTTTTTTTTTTATGAAATTAAACATGTGAATGGTCTGGCATATTTTGTCGTTTTTCAACTCATGGTGTCATTAAAATATAGCTTTAAAAGTTCTGAAGATGAAATGATTTTTATGTCCCACTACCTACTAGCCCTTCCTGAAGATTACTTGAGAATATGTGCCACATTTCTAATGTTGCATGCTCGTTTTTCTTCTGTATTTGATTTTTTTGTACAAATTAGTAGAAAAGTAACTGCTGGGGTTTTGTTCTCAATAAAATTAAGGGTACGTAGACAGCTTTTATCTTGGAAATCTTAATTTGGAGAGCATAAACTTATGAGTATTACCTACTTTTTGAAATTATTAGCTGCTTCCTCTTAATTCACTTGAACAAAAAAAATAGTGAGCATGACTTAAAAGTCTTATTCCATTGTTGACATAAATGAAAACATCATGGTTTTTGCATTGTTGAATAAATCTAAAGATATTTTGCATCTAAAAAACATGCTGAAACAAAGCTGAATACCAACAGTAGCTCAATACTGACTGAGTATTTGATACTCAGTACTTGTACTAAATTAATGGGATGTGATTCCATAGGATGAGAATGATATTCATACACCTAAGGACATTTTCTTTCCCTAGATTAATTTCCTAGCAAACAGTTAACCCTTTCAAAAATACCACATTCTTCTTACTCTTGGATTTCTGCTTTAATGGACCATCCTTGAAGATTTTGAACCTAGATAAAAATAATTCACCCTGTTTCTCTTTCTGTGGTCCTCTTGAATTCCTCTAGTTTATTGTATGCCTTCAAGGTGAATTCTTTTGCTTTACTGCAAGTGATAAAACACAGTCACAGTTTCCCGCAACTTAACAGCTATTTTTAAAGGCTACTTGTACAGCTTTCAGCTATTCTGTTAGCATCTTTCTCTCATCTGTCCTCTGTAATTTTTGAACTAGATAGACGATGCAACAAGCAATGACGCAAAGCTCTTTACTAACAGGGGTCCATCTCCCCCAAAATTCACATATTCTCCTTTGGAGCTTTAAATATGGTTTAGGAAGTTATTAAAAGTAGTGTGCACTTTGATATCTGGGAAAGTGGGTCTCTTGAGCCTTAATTGTCACCTTTTTAATCATTCTGCTTCACATAATGTACATAGGATCAAAGTGATTTCTTACACATTCTATTCTAAACATTAGGAATGTTGCACAGTTCCTCTTAAGAAACAAAAATGGGATGATACCATAGAAAAGAGTATAATTTAAGGTAAATCTATAAGTATAGATTTCATTCAGAAAGGGGGCTGAGAGAAAAACTGCATGCCAGAAGGACCTGTGGAGCAAAAGCAAGAAAGAACAAAGAAAACTGGGTATGATGGAGCATGTTAGGTTGGGATTTCTGGGCTGCTACAGCAGAAAGCTGAAAAAGCCCCATCAGCCACGGCATAGTGGATCCTTGGTGCTGTGCTTTTCTGCTTGATTAATTCTGCTGTTGATCCAGCCACTCACTCAACAAATGTCTTCTCATAACACAAAGGATAAAATGCAAATATTTTTGCTGCCGTGCCTTGTCTTCTACTACGTGGTCTTTTGCATGTCTGCCGGCTCTATAAAGTCAGTATTTAGCCTCAGTTGCAATAGGATTTTTATTTTTCTTCTGCTCTGGAATCCTGGTTCTGTGTTACCGAACCTTCTGCACCACATTTTTGTGTCTGTTTTCCTCACTCAGGAGCTTCTTGAGATCAAAAGAATTATGTCCCATTCACTTTTATATCAGTATCAGTAGTAAGTATAGCACTTAGCACAGCTAATTCCAAAAATAAATGAATTTTGAGTATTCACTGAATACTAAATTTTTATCACATGTATCTTTAATTAAAAGTGATCTAGAAATAATATGATCGGGGAATAGAAATGAAAGATGGAGGGAGAACAGTTACATGTCTCACTTTTTGAAGTAGCTTATTTGTTTAGATATACCATTAGGAGGTAGATTTCTGGAAAATTGGTGTAAGGGAGAAATGCAGGATTAAATGACTGGCTAGGATTTATTACAGTCTGACGTAGAGAGAGGGAAGTGTGAATGCTAATAAAGATTTAAGACCTCACTGCAAATAATAAAATGGTGATGCTTGCAAAAATAGGGTTACTTTTAAGTAAACATGTTTTGCCTAAGTCAGAGCTCCTGGTGCTAGCCTTTGTCTCACACTGCCTCTGCTGTAGGAGGAGCATGATGTTCCTGTTCAGTTTGCTGAAACTAAGCTTTGGAATCATTTGGTTCTCATTTTCATATCTGATCAGGAGTTTAGATATGAAATATAGCTAGTTCAACCACACTGACTGTAATTTCTTATCAAGGCAAGGTGTGCAGGACATAGGCTTTTGAATATAAAAGGCTTGTTTCCGTTTCTGGGAGTTACAGCTGAAGTGTTATACCAGGCAGAGGCACTAGGGTGCGCTACTGTGTAGTTGCAGAGCCTAGCTGTGCATCACAGCTCTTAACTTTAAAACTCCAGAGAATTTGATGAGAGAGGGATCCACAAGAACATGACAAATGATGAGAGTTCAAACCTTAAGAGAAAAATGGGCTTATTGGTAAGAGACCTTTCTTTTCTTTTATTTACTATTGTTACTTATTCATTAAAATAGCAAGCCTGTTGTTTTGAGATGTGGCTGTGAAGCGGTATATAAAAATCAATTTTATATGTATTGTAGAATTCAGGAGACATATTGGTAACCATGTAAAAATCATAGGGAACGTGTGTAAAGCTTGTTTTCTTCTTACAAAACCTCTAAGGAATATTTATTCTAGTTTAGACTGTAGAATGGATTTATTTATATAGCATAAATGTAATGCATGTTGAAAAATATGTATTTTTTTAAAGTTAAAATAAAGAATAGTGACTTGTATAGAAATACATAATTTCACTTAGTTACCAGAAGGTGGCACACAAGATTGTTCTTACATACACAAAGAAAAAAAATAATATTAATAAAAATATAAAATAACCTGTATTTAAAGATATTTTAGTATATTGTAATCACAGGAGTAATGCAATTGCCATTTGCTTTGCAAGGCTTAATAAGAAAATAATGACAAATGTGAATTTAACATAGTGTACTTGTTATTCAATCAAAATATTTATCTGTATAGAATTTTAAAAGTAAGCTTTGAAATAGTATTACTATTAAAGAGATGTTATCTAGAATATATAATTTTCACACAGAAATCAAATTCTCTTTAACTGTCATATTTTGTAGGGTGTCTTTGGACTTAAAAGGCATTTGGATAATGTCTTTGTCAAGGTCTTTTTAAAGATTCTCTTAGACTTTGATGTAGTTCTGACTTTAATAATGCACTAGTGCTTGTGAAATGACCCATAAAGAGATCTGAGCTCGTTTATTTTGAGAAAAATATTAGGTAAGGTAATGTTTGTTTTGCATAAGATGATAGCAACATCAGTGCAATAAATGCAAATAAATTATGCATTGTGTTGGAGCGCCTCAAACATCTGCCAGCCAATTGTAATATTTTTGAGGAGAGTTGACTGAGCAGCATATACTGCAGTGTTTCTGTAGTAGTCTCTGTTTTTAAAATTGCATTCCCGAGGCGACTCAAGAGTATGTCTGTCCAGTGTTGGCAGATTTTGTATATTTATCTTGAAAAGGAGCTAGTTGCATGAGAAAACTTCACAAAAATAATCCCACAAATTTTCTGTGCAGGAGATTGTACATCTATTGTTCTTTTTAAAATTAATTACAAGCAGTATGAAAATAACAACAACAACAAAAGAAATGGTAGTAAATGTTGCTAGCAGAACATTAGCCATATGTTCTCTGAAACCTTACAGTGTCTGTCATGTGCTTTCAGGTCTTTATGGCAAAGCAGTATATCAGAAAAGAACAGACCTTTAGGCTTAAAAAGCTTTTAAAACTGACAAAGCATCCCAAAGACTAAGGGGGGTATCTCCTGAAAACAATGTTTCTTTCTAAGATAATTTGATTAGCTTGGTCTTGTAGATCAGCTGCAAATCAATGCTTTACTTAATGCCAATCTGCACTTTATGGTTTCTGAAACATTAAGAAAGCTTCAAAAAACAAATGCAATCTTATGATTTTCTATGTTACATTTTGTAAAACTACTTTATATAATATTATATTGCTCTGAGTGGCCTTAAATGTTCAGAATTTTTAAAATATGACATATTAAATTACATTAAATATTTTCAAAGTATGTATTGAAAAATTTGAACCACATACAATAAAGCCACAATTAACCAGATTTTTTTTTTTTTTTGCACTCCACTTTCAGGAGACGGAGGCAATTGTCTTTAAAACAAGCCGATTTCAAGGATATATTCAAAAAAGCAGCTGCAGGGTATGTCCAAGGGTCTACATTTTCCTGTACCTGTTTTTTTCTGATGATAATTTATTTTCATAAAAGACCCTGAGGTATTTGAAGACATCCAGTTATCAAATAAACTTCCATGAATGCCTAGGGTCTGTGTTGATTGGGAAATGTGCTAATAATATTTGCATTGTTGTTTTGGCTTTGTACTCCTCATTGTATATTCACAAACCCAAGTTCATTTGCCTTTCATATCATTGCTGTGAGATAAACAAGGACAGTAGCATTTTTCTCTAATTTACAGAAAAGAAAATTAGCACTTGGGGTCATTCAGCTAATTAGTGTCAGAGTTGCCACCAGACCGCAGGTCTCTTGTTCTGTCCTCTTTTGCTAATGAATGAAGTTGAAAACAAGTTTTTAACTTTTAAACCTGTATTGCATAATCAGTCTAATTTGTACTATATTTCTTTCCTTATTCCTGTATGTCCCACTTTTTCCCACTGTGCATCTGTCTGTCTGCTTCGGTCAGACGAAAACCTTGCTTTCAGACTCTCCCTGACTAGAAAGATAAGGAAGGGCTGTGGATAGTGGTTTGACAGTTGGTGGTTAGCAGCCAATGCTGATGTGCTAAGGAAGACCAGTGACTGAGAGAGAAGACTATTATTGTAGCTTGGATATCTTGGGCAGGGGGTTCATTACCTAATTTAAGGCAGTCTTTCTCCAAGCCTGGTAGATCTGGTGTGATAATGAGTCTGAGTAATTGTTTAAAATGCAGAGTATGCATCCCCACCCCCAGACTTTGACATTTTATTCACCCCAGGTGATTCTTCACACATTAATATTTGAAAGCATTTGCCTTAAAGGTATAAGAGTTCTCTGTGCCTCACTACTGACTCTTGAAGAGCCAAGGAAAGAACATCTTTCTCTCAGCAGAATCTATGCTTTATGTCAAAGCATATCAACTAAGACAGTCAGGACAAGGGGCAGGGAAGAGTGAGGCATGAAAGCCACCATTTGTACACATTTCTGTGTGTGGATTTGAAGCATATTACAATGGCTTTTGGTGAAATTTGAAGACTGTGAGGTATTTTAGAAAGGCTTGTGTCTGTTTTAAACTTTAAGAAGGTAAAAGGCAAAGAAAAAGATGTCACTAAAAGATGAAAAATACATTTTGGTACTTCAGGAGCTAATTTCTGCCTGATTTCTTTCATTTGAAAATATTTTTAAAGACTGTCTAAAACATTGGACTGTCAAAAGTGTTGCACAGTGAAAGCTTTATAACATCACTATATTTCTTCCTATTTGGATGTCTGATGAGACATGTGGCCAGGACACATGTGCTTTTCTGTGTATTTGTAACACCTAGCAACTATGTCAGTCCTTACTTAGACAACTCATTTATCATGCAGGTTCTCTCAAGATAGTTTTAACCAAATAGTAAATTTGTTGGTTTTGATATTTGTAATATATAAGAAGTTTATATGTCACTATTGCCGGTGACTGATACGTTAAAGAGGCCTTGGTAGAAGGATGCATTTATTTGATGGCAATGCATGATCTGTATTTAATAAATAAATTTGCTAAATGTTTTTTGCTGATCATCTACAGGAGCAGTTTGAGCTCAGTCTGGCTACTTCTTCAGGTGTTGTTTACAAGTTTCATGATACTTTAAGAATCTGAATCATGAAAAATTGTATTTCTGAAAATCTCTAAGCATAAATATTTTTGCTTTAATATCTTGCAATTTTATAAGAACAAATTGTTCAGACCCTTTAATAGAAGACTGATAAAAATGTCCAGCAATATCTCTGACTTAGATCAAGCTCAAGGAGGAATGATGTTATTCTTGACATTATACATATATATATACCAACAGAGAAATGTCCTTCATTGAAGTTTTACAGAGTTTTTGGATGCTGTAAAAAAAATAACTGATTAAGGCAGATAATGAATTTGGAGACATGAAGTAGTAGCTCTGAATGTATTAGCAGCCTGTAGACAGAGTTAAAAATGCAAGTAGAAAACTCAAATTTAGATTACATTTAGCTTAAATGTATGGTCAACCTAGAGGGCGAATTCTGTTTTTATTCAAAATTGCATTTAGTGAATAATAGAACATAAGATAAAGGATAAGAAATGAATTATGCAATATTTAAATCTGCTTCTATAGTTCAGACAAAACACCATACATTTGTCATATTTCAGTACATTTTTGGTATCCTTTACTCACTTTGGGGCTCTCAAAATCACCAAAGAGAGGAACACTAAGTTTTAAAATGAGAAGGCTCTAGAAACAATCAAGGAAAATACAGGTATTGACTAAGTTACTAAGTCTTTCGGGTGTTTCCATAGAAGACAAATAATGGGAACCAACCCTTTAACATAATTGTTGGGCTCCATGTTATAGCAATGGGTCTATAAGTTCAAATTTGAGATGGAGTTGTCAAAGATTTTTTTCTTTATACTATTGAATCTTTTATGTTTTATTAGATACATGGTCATAGCTAGCCTCAATCCTCCTGCTTCAAGGTGTAGGTCTAGAGGCATATGCCACTCATACACAAATGAACTTTTACTTTTTTGATAGTAGGGTTTTCATTTGCTTTGGAGTGCTTCTGTTTATTTGTTTTTTGTTTGTTTATTTGTTTTGCTTTGCTTTTTCAAGACAGGGTTTCTCTGTGTAGTACAGGCTACCCTGGAACTTAATCTGTAGATCAGGCTGGCCTCAACATTAGAAATTCACATGCTTCTGCCTCCCAAGTGCTAGGACTAAAGGCATTTGCTACCACTGCCCAGCTGATAGTAGTGGTTTTATTGAATATATGTGTAGGAAATTTAAAATTTTAGTGAACAAGACTAGAAATCAGTAAAAGTAAACCACAACATTTTACATAGCAATATCATTTAGTATTGTATAATTTTAATAAATCATTAAGATTAATTTTCCATGACTACTGCTTCTGGAAGCCCCCCCACACAAATGTTATAGATTTGTAAACAGGGAGAGGAAGAGATTAAATAATCGGGTAATCATCCAATGTCAGCTTTAGCCAAAACAATAATGTTCTAATGGTAATATAATAGATCTTTGCATTTAAGTATTTATTTTTTAAAATATTAGAATTTTATCAATTAAACTTAGACTGTTGAAGCAAACCTACTATTTGAAGGCCTTTACATCCTCAGGTTTTATTAATGACAAGATATTTCTAAAATAGTATAGAAAATGTGATTTTTTTTTAATTGACACACTTTGGTGTGGTATGCCCTGTGCTTATTATTAAAATTTTTCAACCATCATAAATAAACAGTTAGAAATTACTTACTTTTACCAAAACAATATAAATATAAAGATTTACAAATTCAAAGATTGCCATATTTTCTTCATTCACCTGTTAGTTCTGCTTCTATAGAAAGTTACCAAAATGAAAAACAAAGTCCTGAAATGTTGAAAATGCAAGTATTTTTATTCAAAATAGACATATCCTTAGTTGTTCATTCAAATTTGCTCTAAATTTTAATTTTAACTATGTTTGGCTCTCATGGTTATCAAACCCACAGCTTCAAGCATGCCAATGGTCTTTTAATGAGCCACACCTATCCTATCCTGCACATTTTCAAATGGTTTTTTATTTGGATATGTTTGGAAGCTTAATGTCTTATTTCCCTCAAAGTAATTTAAAGATATTCTTAGGAAGTTGCTGAGAGGTATTTAACAAGGTAAATGACCCTTACCACACACCGCTTTTTTAGTAGGCCCATTTATTTTATTTATGTAGGTATATATTTTATTTAACATGTACGTCTTTTATTCAGATGGTATCTAGGCTGCTCAGATTTTTCATCAATGTGGCAAATACCTAAGTGAAATGGTTTAGTTTCAGAGGTTTCATAACTCAACGTCAACTAAATCCCTTCCACCTAAGGCAAGATGTTGGGAGCATATTTTAGAGGTTGCTTATGTTATAGTATTGAAGAGGGGGTAGAGAGGCTGATGACCAAGGCATAGCTTCCAGAGCACACCTCAGTGACCAGTGACCTCCTTCCTTACCTTTCACCTCCTCCCAAAATAATGTCATCATCTGTGACTCAAGCCTTCAGCCCTTGATAGAACATGTGGTAACATTTCTGCATTTCTATATATCTGTTGATTTTATATATATATATATATATACTTAATATGCACTGAGTGCCTCCAAATATGACAGAAATGATGTTGAGGTAGGAAGTTATGCAAATTAAAGAATTCTTGATTATGCTTAAAGGATGGTCAGTAATTTGGAGTGGGTATCTGATGTAACATGTTTGTGGTACAAGGTTTGCTAACATCATGCCATCTTACTTGGACACCAAGTAAATGTTCTCTCTAAGATGATGATAAACCACCTCTTTATATTGCTGTTTATAATTAATTTTAAAATTATAGCATAAACATCATTTCTTTAAATAACATATATTAAAATCCTTAATTTCTGCTACTACATCCCTAGTAAATGCCGGCACTCCAGTTGGTAGTTAACATACTTCTAAACAAATGGGAATATTCTAAGATACTGAAGGGTAGAAAAGAAGAAAAGATATAAATATTATAGATACTACCAGAAGATAGACAGCAGGGATGGCAAGAACCATTCAACATTTATCTCTTTTTAGCTTTAACAGAACAATGAGTAGAGTAAGTATAGTCAAAATCTGCAGGTCCTTTGGTTCCTCAACAACTGGACATTTGTTCGTTGCTTAATATAGTCCCTGAGAATCTTCATCCACCCACTCCTACTACTGAATTAAGCTTGACTTAGCATTGATAGGTTCTACCAATTAATTAGTAAAAGTGTGTAGGTGGCAATCAAGTAAGACTTCCAATAATAAATGTTTAACCATATCTAAATGTTTGACATAAAAATCAGGAAGTTCTTTCTGTTCCCATTCCAGTTATTACCTCCCTTGCTATTCCTTAAACAATTTTGTTCTTTGATTCCTTATATCACATGCTTTTTCAGTCCTCCAGCTCTTTACATTGCTGTTCTACCACTACATGACTAATTATTCTTAGCCAGTGGAGCTATTCAAGGGTTCTGCCCTTCACATTACTTATACTACCATGGAGTAAGGGATTTGATGCTCTGCACTTGCATATGGTATTCTGTCAGGAGTAGTCATATCTATAATTGCATATGTCTCCATACATCTGTTGTGGGACCATATGTATCTGTGTAGTTCTATTAAGAAATTTGCAAAATAGAATTCTCCAATATAGTATTCTGTGAGAAACATTTGAGATTGATTGTAACAAGGCTATGAGTATGAGTACCTATGAAGAAGTTTATTGTATATTTTGCATTCAATTTCACAGAAACAAATTAATGAAACAGACAAGCACTGTTAATCTTACTGTGTATGAAAGATACACACATACATGTAAAGAGTATTTCCCAAAAGAATTTTGATGTGCTGTTCACCTTTGTTGTAGTTATTGCATATTTGGCCAGAATTATAAATCTAGAATTGCCAGTACTGGTTGTCATGTAAATGCTTTACTAATTGGTAGAACATAATATAAATGAATATGTAGCTTGGTATGATCTGTAACAATCTTGTCAGGACAATATAAGTAACATAGATATTGTAGATTGGTCTGAAGAGATAGTGTCAAGATTGCTAATTACAAGATAAATAGATTCCTAGAATACAACAGGCTGTACCAGCCAGTCATAAAATTCACTTCTACAAGTTATTTAGGGATAATTATTGAGAAAAAGAATCAAGAATATTAGCTGTATTGTCTCTATTTTCCCTATACCAAGACTGCCTGAAGTTGTACTTATATTATTTTTCACCTGACCATTCTTTGACACATTGTAGAATTAAAGGTTCAGGTGTGGTTCTGCACATGTACCTTTTCATTTGGGTGATTCTGTCCCATTTCTGTCTTTCAGTGGACGTTCAATAAGTGGATTAAATATATCTTAGTTGTCCTTGTTTCTTCAGAATATGCTGAGATAGTTAATAGGATGTGGTTCACTTCAGATAGAAGCATACATCTAATGGATAGTCTGAATGAAAAAAAATCTTCAAGAATGCTGTAGAAGTAATTCTGGACTAGGAGACTGAAAGCAATCTTTTAGCTAGTCAGCACTACGACAGAAGACAAATTAACTTCTCTGGGTTCAGAATTTTTATCTCTACAGATGAGAATACTGAAAAAGATGTTTTGCAGGCAATCTACCAGTTCTAACATCTTATTTTCCTACTTTGGAAGCCATAGGGTTCTGTGGTACAGGAGCTGTCTAAAAATGATCTTTCTTTCTATGGCCTTGACAAAGAACCATCATTGTCTTCTAGCTATTTTATCTCTGATATGTATATTATACAGGTACTTAAGACATTAATGTTTATAAAATACTTAGAATACCTTCTGCCTTCTGTGGTGCTATATGATAGCATCCAAGTGTTTGGTAAATGAAATCAGTGCTTCCTGTGCTATGATTAGGGGGCAGTAGGAAAGCAGTGTTTCACTGAATCGGAGTAAAATTATATTTTAAATGTATAATTAATCATTTTTATATAGATGCAAATATTTTGAGTTCTGGGATATGATGGTAATTATGATTACATTCAATATTTGCTATTAGGCTCTCTGGTAAGAGAATGAAATCTGGTTAATTTTGATACTGCTAGTTTGTAATGTGGCAATTTTACCTGTGTACTGTTTATTTCTAAACAATATATGAGGAATGGTATTGTTAAGCAGATTTAAATTGATGACAATTTATTGACCATATTTCTACTTAAAATAATTGTTTTTTATGCCCTTGGCATAATGATCATTTGCAGGTGACAGATAGTTACAAAGCATATAGCAACTTATTAAGCCCAAAACCTAGAATTGAATGTAAATAAATGCTTAAAATCAGGTCTAATGGTATTTGCATTTTAAGTCTTTAAGAATGCTGAAAATGGGATGCAAGGAAGCAGGTTTGTTTCCTCTCACTTTGAACAGCTATTAAAAATCATTTTATTTAACACTAAGTCTCTCAGAAGTCTAGACTGAAAATTGACAAATGAAATTGACTTAGATTCGTTTCTTTGGCTCTTAATGATATTAGACAACAGTTTTGCTTGTTTGTTTGTTGTTTACTTCAGTCAGTTGATTGTTAACAGATGAATGATACCTCAAGGTTATTTGTAAGAAAAATGATCATCAACTATGTACTTTAGAAAGCTGTAAAAGTCTCACCCTGTTTTCTATTCAGCAATTTTTCGGTGTCTTTCTGGGCAGATAGCTATTAGAAACACTTGTTACTGTGGTTTGGTCCAAGTCTGGCTTCTCAGAAGGTGAAGTCACATTTACAGTTGCTGCTTTGTAGAATTGCCATGAGATAAAAGCCTAGATCTCTCCTTCCTAAAATATACTTTTCTAACTACAAACAGCTAACATATTGCTATTTTAGATTTAATATTTTCAAATATCTGCATGTGCTTTAGACATTGAAATTTTATTAGAGACTCATTTTGGAATTAGGCATTCCAAGCTGGATGTATACATATATGTGTGTCTCTATATGTGCCTGTGTATATATGTTTATGCATGTATTTTTCTTTTGGGTTTCAAAAACCTACTCTGGCTGACTGTTTCTGAGGCCTTTCCTAGATAATGTGAAATCTCCCAATATAAAATGCTGACTATGGTATATTTGTATTTTTGAGGTTTTTTTTTTTTTTTTTTTTTTTTTTTTTTTTTTTTTTTTTTTTTTTAAATCAAGCATGTTTTCAATGCTAAGATGTTGATGGATATTCTTTACTTTGATTCGTTTAAATATTTTTCTGAGATAGTTTTGGGTTGAGTACTAACAGGAGTTGAAAATTTTTGGCCTTTTTCTTCCTGAGAAGTAGGTAATGTATGATAAAATAAAAATTACATGGGAGGTAATAATGGCTAATACCAATTTGATATTTATAAGGTTTATGGATTACTGATAAGTGCTTCAAAATAAACATTGTCTTTCCAGACATGAATGTGCATGTATATACCACTTCTACATATGTATTTATATCTCACAAAAAATGTCTTTTTGCTTCTATAATGAACTAAATTTGAAAAAGAAGCTGTGATTATCCTAGTTGATTTCATGTTGTTTCTTATTAAAGAAACATTCATCTTTAGGATTTTTTTAATACAAAAATAAATCTTTTTTAAGGGACTGAATTTCAGTCTTTAGAAAGCAGGACAATTTGAAAGGATTGTTTGGCTGGAGGTATAAGTTTATTGTCTAGATATGAATATAAGAATAAGTATGAGCTCTTTGTTATTGTCTTTAAAAGGTAGTGACTTTTCTGTTATTGGTGGTCTGCTTTATTAAATAGGCGTTGATGGAGACAAGATAATTTTGTTTGTACTAGAATAGAGAGGTGTTAGGGAGGTAGTTTGGTTTTTTTTGTTTTTTTTGTTTTTTTTTTTTATAGCAGCAACTTGCCCATTTAAGAAGCAGTATTTTTCAGCTTGTAAAGAAAAAGTTGTGAATAGTATTAATTTAATTTAACCTAATTTTACTTTTAAAGTTGCATAGAAAATTTGTAAATTTGTTTTGCTGCTTTAAACAAAAGTGTAAAACACCCAATCACTTTGGGATTATTTACAACACAATTGCCAGGCAGTATTTTAAAACAATGTAGATGAACCCTTTATTTGACATTGCTTTCATGGAATACCTCAAGCTGCTTTAACAGCAGCTTCAATTTTTGGAACCTCTTTGACAATCGCTAATCCCAAGAGGTTACTGGACCGCTGCTGAGCTGTGGAGTGGTCCCTGCTGGACACCTGCTTGGCTAGCAGTGTCGGTCTTTCCTCTAGACAATTTGTGAGCTGTTTGGGGGCGGGGGAGGAGTAAGGGGGTGAACGGGAGGAGAAAAGGGGAAGAAGGGGAGGGCAGTACTGAATTAGATTGTTGATAGCGTCCCTCCGAGGACTGCTATTAAGAGCGCGCTATTCTGTACTTCTGTGCTGCAGAAGACAGAGAGATATTCGTATTGCCACAGCATGTTGTAAACGTACGAGGTTTTGCTCATCCGGGCTTGGAAATAAAAATAGGGAAAGGAGTGCAACTTGAATCAGAAGCTACTAGAGGAGCGCGCAGAGTTCTGCAGCAGTTTATATTTGCTCTGACATTTTGCTTTCTTCTAACTGGAAAACAGAGGACCTGGCATTTTTTAAATGGGCTTTTCCCATAATGGCATTCTTGTATTGTGTGGCCAGAGCTTTCACAGGAGGAAAGCAGGCTGCTGAATTTAGTCACTGATCTCTATTAGCTGTGGCCTAAGGCTATGCTGAGGTTTATATCCCATTTGTACTGTTGCAGCTCAAAAGAAGAATGTTCAGAGGATGACAAATGTATTCTGAGTAGGTATGTTGTTTCATTTTTATATGAAACTCATCTATTTTTTTTCTGCTACTATTGGTCAGAAATCAGGTTAATAGGTATAGAACATAGTACAATGCAGCAGTATCCCTGTTAAGGTAGAACAATGGTATTGCAAGCTTTAAAAAAATAGCACCCTAGCTGCTTTTATTAAGTAAAGCTGCATTGTGTACTATGCACAGCACAGTGTACACACACACACAGAGCAATCAACACTTTTCTAATGAGGTGGCACTATTGTTGAATTGGAAGGATAGGATCATCTTATTGCTTTAGGGGACAGGACGATTTAAAGGAGGTACCTTGCATTCCTATTGTACAGATTGGAAGCGTCGGTTTTTAGGGCACTGGCAGAATCTTTTGCTTGTTCTCCGCGGCTGCTGTGTCAGTCCACTGTGGAATGGAAGTGTTAGTTGGCAGTCTGTTATGGAAACGCTGTTTACTGTTATTGTAGTACCGTGGTGACAACATGCCATTGAAATGGAAAACGAGCTCTCCTGCTATCTGGAAATTCCCAGTTCCTGTGCTTAAAACATCCAGGTCAACTCCACTTTCTCCAGCATACATGTAAGTGAGCGAAAATAGGATATTTAAGTGGGGTTTCATTCATGAATCTACCATAAGGCAAATCGTGGGAGGGGGATCCCAAATAGCAACATCTCCCAACTGACAAGATTGAGAAACAAACAAACAAACAATCAAAAAACCAGCCAAACAAACAAACAAAAAAACCCCTCTAGCTTGCTTACATTTAGAGATAACTGGCATGCCCAATTTAACATTGGTTTTGTTTTTCTAGAGTTTATTTTCACTTAAAGTGTTAAATGCAAATATAGTCCTGAAGGTATAAGCAAAGGATTATATAAGGAAACTTTAATGTTTAACATGAGCTTTTTGGAATTTTTATATATCTGAAACAGTGATTTCTTTTGTGTATTAGCTTAAATTCTGCTGATTCTTGATGTTTATGATATGTTAAGTATGGGTATGTTTTGTGTATTATTTTGGATGAATTTGAAACATTCATAGTTCATCAAATGAGTCTTTCAGTTGAGACTTTTACACTCTAGTTCTGTATAAATGTTAATGAATGAATGATATGTCTTTCTCAGTGTTCATTCAAGTTGTGAAGTACAAGTTCAAATTTAGGTGGCATGTTACTTCTCTGGAGAGTTATATATTCAGAGGTTGAAAAAAGAGTATTCTACACAGCTGTTTCGAAATGTGTTTTAAATAAAAAGGTATAGAAATACATTGGGCAATCTGGAATTTTTAAAAATTATTTTGAATCTATAAAATATAGCATTAAAAACAAAATCCAGAAGCTATGTTGAAATGATCTTTTGAAGTATTGTTCAAAATCTTCTTTTAGAAGAGGAATGAATGCCGGAAAGCTGGACCTTTTAAGAAAACAATATTAGGACAAGGAAATCTTTTGATTATTAAGGATGCGTGAACTCTGAATGTTCCCTTGAAATTAATTTTTAGTGGGTAGTCATAATGTGGAAATTCTTTTTGTTTTAAGTGAAATATGTATTTAGAAGTCCGTTTTGTGTTGTCATTTTTAAACTTTTGTTGTATGTGATATACAATAGTCAGGTCTTTTGAAAGGTACTCAGTTGCTTTCACTGTAATTGAAGTGATTCCCTGGAAAGCACTGAAAAAATGAGGATATTTCAGAGTCATTTTGAGATCATTTTTCATGATGCTCCTTGTTTGTATTCTTGGTTATTTTATCTAATTGGATAGTGAAGTCTTTTTTTTTTTTATTTTTTTGAAGTGAAATAATTTAGTTGATGTTTGTGAAAATACAACAGCTATGTTTGGGTTGCAGATGCTGTATTTAGGAAAAGCACAAATTAATGGGAGGTGACAATTAGTGGAGCTCCTTCCAATTACTTGAGAAAAACAGGATCACTTCCCAACTTTATGAATTTTAGCTAATGAGGAATGGTGAAATATATACAAAAAGCAACTAGACTATAAACAAAACCTTGGAAAGATTACTGGGTTACAATGAATAATAGTAATTAATGTTTATGGTAATTTTTACTATGTTTCACTGTTCAAATTATCCAAATTATACTCTCTTGTGCGGTTTCTTTGCTCTTTTTAGAGATGTTTAAATATATGCCAATATTTTATTAGTTCTTAATAGCCATAAGTTCAGATACAAGGTAATACAACATTTTTAACAAATAACCTTCTTCCCTTGAAGAATTCATCTGTTTAGAAGGTAAAAGCTAGAAAATATTGTGCTCTTACAGTGGTGAATACTATTTACTGGTAATACACATAGGTAAGATGGAAAGATGTCTGATGAGCTAAAGGTTAGGCTAGACTATTTTGACCCGTATCAGGCAAAAAAAAAAAACCACAACTGATCCCAGTGTGTTTTTCTTTATAAACAGATGTTTATAAACAGTGTGTTTTTCTTTATAAACAACCATCAAGTGAATATACATGGAGATGCAAATGTTTGATATGGAAAAGGGTCACTTGGGGAGTATGTAAATTGATTGCCTCTTGCCTTTTAGATCACAATGCATTGAGTCAGTTGGCCAACAATAATAAAGCATGTTGTTGTCATCAGTGCTTTATACTCTACTGAATCTATTTAACTTTAACATAAAATTCAAGCCCCAAATGATCAAAATTAAGTTAGATTACTGGGTTAGATACCAGTATTTGGTCTTAGAGTTGTTTGACTGGCAAATAAATCTTGGGATCTGTTGCTGTTGCAATGGAATAGTTAAATTCTGACTCGTTGGTATACTGTGATCTGTTGGACATTGATCTATAAAATCCTGTCTTAGAATTTCAAATAATATTTTGAATAATCTAGAATCATTCACAGTTTGTGTACAATCTTCTTATTCGTGTGCCTGTGCAGCACAAAGAATGCTTTACACTGTTTTATCATTATGTACTGCAATTTGTCAAACACACATTACATGACTTTGATTGGAAGCAAGTATTTTCTCAAAGACTGAACTGCCAAAATAAGGTTTCTTTAGTTATTGCACAACTGTACTGTAGGAATTCAGCAAGTATAACAAAATGTAAAGGGTCTTACATTATCTTTCGAAGACCAGTGTCAGTGCTGTTTGGCTCAAGCTTTGCTTTGATGCTGAAGACAGGTCAGGACTGCTATGCTAACTAACATCTGCTACAGTACAGAACATCAAATTCATTTTCAACATCAAACAAATATATTATGTTCGTTCCTGTGGGATTTATAGTTCCAGTTTGTTTTTTCTTTTTAGATAGTTGAAATTTCTGGATATTTTCAAGGTTTGTGACCATAGTGACTATGGCACATTTAAGGAAAACTGTTTTATGTAGCATAAAATACATTTCAATTATGTTATAATGTGTCAGAGGAGATAAAAGACTTAAGATAATTTTTGGCCCTGTTTACTGAGTAGACATAGTCTTCCTCCAGCTTCAGGTTTGAACACATGCAGAATGCTATGCCATCCATCTGGATTTCTGAAGGGATTCTCTTAATAGAAACAGAGTCCATGGTAACATGTTTGTGATACCCCCATCTGTTCAACAGTAGGTTGAAGTTCAGCCCTTAGCCTTGGGGAGGTTCTCCTGGTCAGTGAAAACTACATTAATAGAGACTCTGCTCTTTACAGGTGTAAACCATATAAATTCCCCTGTCATTTGGCTTAAATTAATATAGCTGAAAAGGCAACTGCATTGAAGTGCTTTGCCAGTGTTTTAGCATTCATTGTTTTAAAACAGCAAATGGCTCCTTCATGTTATAGGATTAATGCATTGTTAGATTCTAAACGCACATTGAGACAGTATCAGTACTAGAAAATTTTCATTTTCTCTTCACAAACAGCAAGTTTTATCAGTAATAGAAGTATGGAAAGAAGGTAAAAAATAATTAGGTTAAGAATTATATGGTGCATCATAACAGTGAATTGTAACAAGATGGGCAGTATAATATCTTTTCCTTGGATTTTTAACTTTCTTAAGCTAAGAGATGACAGATATTAGTGAACTAATTTGAATGAGAATGAGTCTCACCCTCCTTTAGCCTGTATGATTGTAGCTGGTTAGCTTTCTGTTTAAAATTTGCTGTATATGTAAACTATATTTTACAATTAATGCCAACAGTGTGGTATTTCGTAGCAAATTCTTCAAACAATAAAATTCAGTCTTTAGATTCCCTGATAAAAAAACATTTCCCCATTTCTGGATGATTCAAAATACAGATATAACTAAAACGCATATTTTTATATTTTTGATATTTTCTTTCCCTTTTTTCCCCTAAGAGCATCCTCTACTAGTTCATAGAACAAATCAAAACTTGTTGTTTGGAAAATCTTTCTTAACTAGTGTAATCCTTCAGTAGTCTCTAATTTGGAAAGACTAATCACTTTCAGTTAACACATAAACTTTTAATTCTGTGTCTGTTTGATTTGTCTTTGCTACCTAACAAAATTATGTCAATAAATCATATAGCTAATAGATTAAACTAATTTGTGTTGCTCTGTAACTTCTGTGGCATGGTGGTTAGGAATTTGTATTGTCTTGGTTTACAGAAAGGTTACCTTATCATTTATTAATAGAAAATCACAGTGACCTTTGAGGTGATTTGGAGAGCTCAGACTTCCTTTAATTAGTGCAGGAACCCCTTCTGTGATATCTGTTGAGGGCGCCCATCCATGTCCTCCTTGAACATTGTCAGGAAAAAAGAATTGACTACCTTCCCCAGAATAGCACCCTTCTTTATTCATGGACAGGTCTTTGTACTGTGCTAAATCAGTTCCTCTTTTATTTCTTCATCCTAGTAGAATCTCGTATAGCTAGTATAGTTAAATTTCTTGAATAGAGCCAAGCTTGGAAACTGTCCTGTGTGTCATGGTTCCCAGACACTTCATGCTTAAGTTTTTTCACTCAGTACTTCTATACAATGTATGTGGTCCCATTAGGGAAGACAGCCTTTTGGAATCTGCAGACTTTTCTTGTTAGAGGTTTATGACTAGATTGCACATCCTCTTCATTTATTCTTTTAGCTATTTAAGATACTTTAGACTGGCATGTTCAAGTAAAGTTAAATTTTTCTCGTCAATCCCATTGTGTTTTTTTTTTAAAGCTCTTTTCAAAACCATTTAACGAACTTGCAAAATACTACATGTAACTCATGTATAAAATGACAGCTAGTGTTTCTTTTACTTTCACATATTTCAAAGAATTTTAATTGCCAATAATTTACCTTGCTTCATTCTTTTTATCCTTAATGAGATGCTGCTACTCAAAATCCCTCCCTGCAAAGCAACTGCCCATAGGAGGCAAGAAGTAGAATTGCAAATCTTAATATTATCATGAGAAATACACAATTACTAGGGATTCCTCCCATTCAACTTGAGAGAAAGTTCAGGCAAAATGTGTGTAGAACCAAATTTGAGAGAGAGGAACAAATGAGAGAGCAATAAGAGACTGGCCAATGTCTGTGTAAGTAACTTTATTGCAGTTAAAGAGTTCAGAGATAAGCGCTGCAGATGATATTTTAAGTTGAAGTGGCACTCAGAGTATTACTGTGTGTGTGTTGAAAATATCACAGGTAAAGAACAATGAATTCAATACTCCTAACTTACTCCATATCACAGCATACTGTAAGTTGTGTTGTTTATCATCATAATGTGCGACTGTTACCTATAGTGCTCAACTCTAGGAGCATCACAAGATACAGTCATACTGCATTAGATAATGTAGGCAAAGGTCAAAATTCAGAAGCTTTGCTTCTGAATGCATATTTTACAGCAAATAAAAGTAAGTGTGTGTGTGTGTGTGTGTGTGTGTGTGTGACAGTATTGTAAATCAGGAGCCACCATATTCTAAATCAGTAACATTCAGCAGTTGCTCCACGTTGCATGCCAAGAATAACTGCTGAGTGTTAGGCAAATGCAGTCCTTACTGTCAGTCAGTAACTATTCTTCATCTTCCATTCTGTTTTTATTCATGTTTTCCTTCTGTAAAAAATTCTGATTCAAGATGAGCATTAAATACATTCAATTTTGATACCGGATTTAAAGACAATGAAACCATTACAGAACCAAAGGGGGAATAGAGTCTAATGGGGCACAAATTGGAGATAGGTACCAGATTTTAAAACGTATTCTGCATCATATTCAAAATAGAGTAATTTATACTTTGACCTGATGGTATTCTTTTAAACAACAAAATGGAAGGCCATCCTCACGTTAGATAGGAGATAATTTATTAGTCAGGTGCTTTTTGTCACATAATGGTACTTACATAGCTTTCCAAGAAGCAATAGTTTCATCTAGTCTATGTAATGGAATTTTGGGTTACAGTGACATAATATCATTTTCAATTACAGTAAAATATTTTTATTGACATGGCTCACTATGATAAAGAGTTCTATTGTTTCTACTCAGTTGTTCACATATATGGCTTGCTAAAGTGAGAACATACAAACCTTGTTTCAGAGCACATCTTAAAATGGGGTTCAGTGAAGAAGTGAAATCAAATCCTGCAATAAGAAAATAAAAATAGCGTAACACTTTATCATGCATATCACATACTCTAAATTTCACCCTTTTTGAATGCCCATATTTAGTATGATTAATAATATTTATTGAGTGCTACTATGAAATTGCTAAGCAACTTCTATGATGCTTCTCTTAAACTGCATATATTTTTACATTCACAGACACAGAATTTCAGGTTAACTATTTAGCTTGTTTAGTATGGTAAGTGACACCATAATTTAAACCCAGGGTTACCTGATTTCAAAGCCTTTGCTACCTCTAATACCTTTTTCATTTGTGTAGATGTTTGAGTCTTCTAAATTAAGTTTAATGTCATTTGTGGTACCTGGTATGGACCCCCGGCTTTGTGGATGCTAGGCAAGGTCTGTAACACTAAACTCCACCCCCAGATAATACTTTTGCTACTTTTTATTTCATATTTTAATTAGATAATGTCTCACTAGGAATAAAATAGAGGCAGGCAGCCTGGTAGCTGAAAGAGCTTTTCTGCAGTGAGTGGTGGTATAGAAAAAGAGATTCATCCACATATTGTCAGCTGGCAAAGTTGTTCAAAAATATTGGGTCAACTTTATTCACTTGCTGAATAAAGTTGACCCAGTATAAATAAATAAAGTCTGATCTACTGTCTCCTAATATGTGTATAATTTCTTTCCTAAAATTATTTATGTGGGATTTTGTTTGTCTTTGACACAGGGTCTAACAATGTGGCCCTGGTTAGCCTGAAACTTGCTATGTAGAACAAACTAGCTTGGAACTCACAGAATTCTGCCTCCTAAGTGCTGGGAATATAGGGATGCACCACCACACTTGGCCTGTGTAATTCTTAATGCACTATTCTACTTTGGTTCCCTGTGGAAACTGGATACCATAGACAATGCTATAACTGGTATGCTCTTTTTAACACTGTCTAAGAACACCTTTCTATTCAGTTTGTTTAATATTTTTTTGAGGACAATAATATCGTATTGTTTAATTATATACAAGCACTCAATGCAAATTTAAATGTCCCATTTCTTAGTTTCTATTGCTTTAGTATTGAGTTAATATGTACTGGTAGCCTAAAGCTTCACAAATTTATTATTTTACAGTTTAGTAGATCATAAGATTGATACTGGTCTTAGCAGGCTAAAATGCAAGTTTCAGAAGGGCTGGGGCTCTAGGGGAAATCTATTTCCTGCTCATTTCCTGTCAGTGATTAAATGAAGTTCTCTGTGAGTATAGGATTAAGGTCCCCATTGTCTTGCTGGCTATAGCTGAAGGAGAATCTTAGCTTCTAGAGGGTAACTTCATTCCTTGACTTTTGACCCTCCTCCATCTTCAAAGCCAACAAGCTGAATCCTTTTTTTAAAATTGTTCTTTGACCCACTCTATTTTTTCATATAAGAAACTATGTGATTAGATTTGGCCATCTTGAGTAATACAAGACATTTTGACATATCAAGGTCCATAATATTAGTTACTTTTGCCTTGGACATGTTCACAACATGCTTTTGCCTTTATCATGCTCGTGAGGTTCTGGGATGTGAATATTTTTGGGTGTCTGCTCTAATGCATCTAGATCATACACGACTTGTATAGGAATGTAAAAAGAAAATTCCAGTAAACCAAAGTAATATTATAAACTTTGAATTCTTACAACTAAGCTATATTAATTTTCGGGTCAATAATTTTCTGCTTGCAAATTACAGTAATTTAAATGTTACATAGGCTGCTCTAAAACCCTTGCAACAAAATTTAATGAAAATCTTATTAAAAGTAGAATTGTCCATTGAAAAACTTATCACCTGGGTTTTGGTTGAAAGCATCATTAGAGCACTATAAAAGAACAATTTTGTGTTTCAATTTTTTAATAGATATTGACGACATCAATTTTGCAAGGAGACATAATTGCATAAAATGAGGATAAAATATGAACTAAAATGCTAGCCATTGAAATTGTATTATTTATTGGACTTCATAAAACAAAGACTATATGAACCAGATTTCCACACCTTAATACTGTGAAAATTAAGTAAGCAGTAGTCCTATCTTTTGGATGAAATAGTGAAACTCATTTTCTTAATAAGCATGAGCACCCAAAATATTTCCATTAATATTAGTGCTATTTAGAAATTATTAAGGTAAGTGCATGGTGCAAGTTGCTTGATATAACTGCATCATATTTCGTTGAAAACCTAAATTGTTCCATATTTCTTTCTGCCCTCACAAAGCATTTGTCTGTTCAAAAAACTGTTCAAAATCGGGTGAAGTAGAAAGTTTTCTAGAAAACAATACTAACTAGAAGGTTCTTACACATTTCTGCAAAGTCAAATTGACACAAGTTTCTGAGAACCTTTTCAACAATCTTTACACACACATCCTTTGGGTTAAGAATCAATAAAATTCAATGCAATTAAAATTTTTAATGTATTTTAGAATTATCATGCAATGGCATATAATTATATGATTGATAGCCTTTCTTATGCCCTTTAGTCCAAGGTTTCTGGTAGGAAATGAGAAAGTATTGAAATTTGAGTGTTCCTTAATTACTAATTATTGAGTGAAGTCATAACAGCAGGTGAGTACTGTTTGTGCATCTGTTACTGAGTTTTAAACCTGATTCTTCAAGTTACTAAATCCTGAAAAGCACTGTTACTAACCTTGGAGTCAAATGTAGTGAGGTTTTGAACGCAGATCCTTTTACCCAACTCTCTAGATACTATCTTCTTAGTAGTAAGGAGGCTTGATAGTATTTTTTCTTTCTTTTTATTCAGTATACTGTTTGTGCATGTATGTACATATATCATGCTGTGTATATAGATTAAATGACAACTTGCAGGAATTGGTTCTCTCCTTTTGGCGTGGTTTGAATGAGAATGGACCCCATGGGCTCATATTTTTGAGTGATGAGTTCCTAGTTAGTAGAACTGTTTGTGAATGATTAAAAGGAGTGGCCTTAGTGAAGGAGGCATGTCACTAGAAGTAGGCTTTGATGTTTCAAAAGCTCGTGGGCCCACTCTCTCTTTTTGCCAACTTCCTTCCTTCAGGTCAGGATGTAAAGCTTCCAGGTACTGCTCCAGTACCATGCCTGTTTGTTTTCTGCCATGATGATAATGGACTAACCCTCTAAAACTATAAACATGCCCCGAATTTAATGTTTTCTTCAATAGGAGTTGCCTTTGTCATGATGGTTCTTTACAGCAATAGAGCAGAATCTAAGATACCTTCCAACATGTGGATCCTGTGCATCCAACTCAGTTTGTCAGGATTGGTGACATGAACCTTTACCTAGTGAGCCATCTCACCAGCCATATATTAGCTTTAAAAGTTTTGAATATTATTATTCAAAACTGTATTATTATGTATTACAGTTTTGAAATTAAAGCATTAGGAAAATGATAAATTAGGGTGTCAAGCTCAGACCAGTATATGCATGTCACTCTTCTGCCCATGCTCTCCCTTCCTTTGTTTCTTTCACATTCATGTTTCTCACTGTAGATGGCTTAAAAATCAAAAATAGTGTTTAATAACCATTACAAAGTCAACCAGCTTCACCTTTTCTTCTGTTTCTAGTTTCAAAAATATTATAATTAATGTTAAAGGCCAGTTCACAACAAAGCCTCAACTAGCTCTCTCTTCATAGATATGTTCACTCATTTTGTCTTGTGCTGGGGTGAAATGTGGTCTCAATTAAGTCACTCTACCTTATTTTGAGTAGAAATTCAAAATAACTGAAATAGAAGTTTGAGGAATATATGTATATTCTAAGTTATAAACAGATTATCCAATTCGTGATCTTTGGAGCATAGCTCCGTACAAGAGTGTGTATGCGTAATCATTTCTAAACAATTCACAACTGTAAAGAAATTTGTGGAACTGTAACCAAAGTTTCATTTTAAGTAGACTTGAGATCTGGCTCATATATCGTGTAGATACACTGTTAGACATTTTAAATAGATGTAGCTAGAGCATGCTGCCTCGGAAATGTTGTGTTATACTGACACATCATTATAAACTTTGACTTTGTTTTATATAATTAAAACACCAGGTTATATTTTTTAATAGTTGATATTGTTTATTTATCAATCTAGATTTGTATATAGCCAGATATAAGGAAACAATCATTTTTAAATTGATGATTATATGTTAAATATGAATGGATCTCCACAGGGCTAAAGAAATGACTTGTTAATTAAGGTTATTTGTTCCTCTTCCAGAGGACCTAGGTTAGATATCCACTACTTACATGGCAGCTCACAGCTTCCTGTAGCTTCTTATGCCCTCTTCTGATCTGGGCACAAGTGGTGCATAGATATACATGTTATTAAAACACCAATACATACTTTTTAAAGGAAGGAAGGGAGGGAATGAGGGAGGGAGTCCTTAGAGACTAGGGAACAAATTTCAACTAAGTTTGCATGTTAGTTTACATGAATGATACATGAAATTCACTGGAGAATAATGGTAAGCATGTATTAAATTTTATTTAATTTAATCATTTAGTTAGTAATTGTTTTTCTGACTATATGACTTAACAAGAAACTACCCTGCCTGATGTTTATATTTTTATTTCTTAATACAATGTATAACATTTAAGAGATGCCCCATAAATGCTGAATGTATGACCTTAGAGAAAGTTGTTTTTTAAACTATAACCCTGTATAGTTAGTTTCTCTTCACATTATAGTATTGATCATCTTCATTGGAAATAGGTAGTATTACTTCATTGTATTGTTAGATGTTAAATTATAGCTTTCTTATCTAGAAAGAAACTACCCTAAAATCCAATCAAGAGAACAATTTGGTTATCCTATAATAGTCATGCCACTGTCACCAATGGGTACATATTTCCTGGCAGTTGGTATTGTAGTTTGCACATTCCAGTATTGAGTAGGACCACTGATACCTCCCTCATCCACCCCTCAACCTCAATAGTACCTTATGGTATTATAAAAGTTAGTTTGAAATTGGTTTTTGCATGTCCCACAGCCAAAGTATGCTATATCTTTCACAGCAATAGTTCTACAGGGCAAAAAGAGGCAATACTGTGTGTTGCTTTAGGAGTCTTCTGGTGTCTCTGTGACCAATAATAATTCAAAGGGTAGAAAACTGTTTTTGGCAATAAGATTTTTATTTAATCACTCATGCTATCTAGGAACATTATCCACTCCTGAAGTGTACTTCTGAGTAAGCCTTTTTAAATATAAATAAATATATAAACATCATTATACATATTTAAAAACCAGTAGGTTTTATTTAAGACACACTAGCTACTCATCCAGAAGACAGAGGTTTAATTAGTAGCACCCACATTGTGGCCCACAATCATCTGTAATGGTCACTTTTGGCCTCCACAGCCATTTGACATGCCCGTGCCATATAGATATCTAGGGAGACAAAACACACATATATTTAAAAAAAATAGTAAGTTTTCATAAGGCTTCTTTATATCTCTTTTGTAGTTAACTCATCTTCTGCCACCTTCTTTCTCTCATTTCCTTGAACATGTGATGTGAATAACTAGTCGGGAATACTAGAGTTTATAAACTAAGTGAATTATTTCCTAAATATATTTAAATATGATTGTTTTTCCATACTACTTGGTTAAAAGTAGACAAAAGGCATAATAAAAGCAACATAAAACAAAACATCTGTTAATTTATAAGTTTTATTTATTCTCTAATCAAGAATATTGTGAATTAATTGGAGGTTCAGTTAGTTAAGGTGGGCTAGGCCCAGTTATCTTGGAGCCAAGAATGTAGGGGTGATTTTTCATTTAGCCTCTAGTGCTTAACCAAATACCTTTGAACAAGAAGATAGTTTTCTGAGATATAAGATCAGTATCTATAAAAATGTTAAAGCATAATGCACATGAAATGGTCATCATAAATGTAGTGTATGAAGGTGGCAAAAATGTTCTGGTGATGTGAGTTGCCTTTTAGAATCTGAAATATTTTATCCATGGCTCGTTTGGATGCATAACAGGATATATTTGAGATTTCTGAAATTTGTTCTGATTGACTAGGTTTTCATCATTAAGGACCATTAAGACACAAGTAGTCAAATTCATTTTTATGTAGAATATACTGCACGCATGTGAAAAGATCATATTTTGAAGATTTAAAACTGTTATATCTAAGGAATGGCCCATGAAGATATAGTAAAGGTGGTAGGTACCATATTCTCATTAGTGGGCAAACTTTTCACACCTCATTAATATTCTCACTTCCTTGTGACTCATTTCTTTCTATCTGCTTCTTACCTACTCTGATTGTCATAAGTTATAATTTGCATATGAAATACTTTAATGTTCTGTATAGAAAGGAAAAAAGAAGGATTCTGTTTCATTATCTCAAATTAAGGTGGTATTTTATTACTACTTTACAACATGGAGGCAAAACACTGATAAACATAAATAATAAAATAATAAACATAAGTTGAATATAACTGGAAAATCTAGAAAGTGGTTGGGCTTTTCACTCCCTCCCCCCACTGGACTAATGCTTCTCCTTTTCTCCAGTAGATCTGTCTTGGTGATTGCTAATTTGCTTTTGGGTTATGGGATCTGCCTTCTAAATAAATATTAAATTTGTATAACTTAAGTGTTTGAATATTTAATAAAGTAGAATTCTAGGCATTTGAAACCCAGTTTGTTCATAGTATGGATTCCTTATTTAAATATGTCACTAGAGTTGAACAATACCCTGTAAGAAAAAAATGGTTTTAAAGCAAATTGGCTTGATATTGAAGGAGCTGGAGAGTCTAATCCAATTTCTTTATTGGGGCTTGAAGGAAGAGAAGCTAAACTCACTACTGTAGGTATACTGAGGCTTCTCTTTAGCCAGGTCTGATTGATTAATGGCTAAAGGTTTGTGTGTTACTAGAGGACAGATTCTGTCTTCACTATTTAACTGACAGTGATTAGAGTGTTTGCTATTTCTCTCAACTGACTGCTACATATTGCAATCTACTTATCACCAATACCCCTTTCTTAATTAGTTTTTCTATTGCTGTAAAGAGATATCCAGACCACAAGAACTCTTTTAACTCTTTTAACTGGGACTGGCTTATAGGTCTAGAGAGTTAGTCTGTTTTCATCCTGCAGGAAGCATGGTGGCATACAAGTAGACATGGTGCTGGAGAGGTAGCTGAGAGTTCTACATCCAGATCCAGAGACAGCAGGAAGAGAGAGACACTTGGCCTGGTTTGAACATTTGAAACCTCAGAGCTTACCCCAGGGACATACTTTTTTTCAACAAGGCCATATTTCCCAAACCTGGCTATAATTCCTAATGTTACTCCACAAGTATTCAAATATATGAGTTTATGGGGGCCATTCTTATTCAAACCACCACAACCTCCATGTGCAATCTGTCATGTTTTGTGCTGTCTAAAGGCAGAGGACTCTTTGAATGAGATATTTTCTATATACCAGGAATGGAATGAACATTCATTAATTCATTTCTTCACTTACTGTTTTATTTCTACTTCTGAATATATAGTGGATTCTGTTTGTTCTTTATCATCTACAATTCATCCACCCACTTACCCATTCATCCATCCATCTTTTCTTCTACCTATTCACCCACTAGCTACCTATATGCTCATCTGTTTGTCACCAAAATATTATCAAAACTGTTAAGATAAAAATAATATATAAACCAAGCTTCTTAAGTAGAATAAAATTTTGTCAAGGTATGTGAAACTTGATGTAACTTAATTAGTACCAGTGTATTAAATGAGGAGAGCAGAACAGAGTCTTAAAATATGGTAGGGTGAAAGCAAAATCATTAATTTTAGAGTTGTTCAAGGACAGGATTGAAATATTCAGTGCAAATGCTTTTTGGTTCGGATAATTAACTTTCATCCTGTTACAGTTATCTAATGGAGTATCATTTGTCATTCCATTTGTCTAGCCCAATTCTCTCATCTGTGTCATACTGCTATTTTTGTGATCATGATAGTCAGCATTGGAATTCAAAATCTGTCCTTTTAAATGCTGGTATCAGTAATCTAAAATCCTTCCTAAATTTGATCTGAATTATGATTGAAGAAGTACTACTCCTTCTTCCCATACGAGTACATAATTTTACCATTAGTATTTTTTAATGAAACTAGAATGATAAAAATGGGTACTTTTAATTTTTAAATATTTACTAATTTTTTAAAGACTTATCTATTTTCTTACTTATAAATTAGTGCCTCTGTGTGTGTACATGGCATGATTGTGCACACACATGCCCCATGTTTCTGCTAGTTCTTTTCTTCGAGGCCAGGAAAATTTGTTGGATTCCCTGGAGCTGGAGTTATAGACAGTATTGAACTGCTCCATGTAGGTGCTGGGAAACAAACTCTGGTTGTCTGAAAGAGCAGCAAATACTGTTTACTACTAAGCTATCTGTAGCCCTATTTATTATCAGATTTTGTGGGGCAGGGACAAGGTTTTGGTGTGCTGCCCAGGCTAAATCATAGGCTCAAGAGGTCCTCCTGTTTCAGCATCCCAACTAGTTAAGGATACAGGCTTACATTGCTTTAAAAATGTTTTATTTTTAATTTTGTAAATAGCATATTAATAATTATACATATTCCCAGGTTTCACTGTGATATTTCTATACACACATATAATGTATAATAATCAGAACAATAAAATTGGTATATCTGTCTACCCCTGTACATTTGTTATTTCTTTGTGTAGAGACTATTAATCATTGCTAATAGCTACTTTTAAGTCTTCACTTAATTCTTGTCAACTATAGTTATCCTACATTATAGATGATTAGAAGTCATCACACTGAACCATCTGGACCTTGTACCTGTTAATTATTGCCTCACCATCATCCTTTCCCATACTCGAAGCGGGGGATTTGGGATGCAATTAAATAAATCAGAAAATTACTTGCCTCCAACAGAATATATTTTTTTGGTATTTTCTCGTATTTATAAAATAAGCTTTTAAATATGAATCATTGTACAGTCTCTGCTATTTTTAGCTTTTAGCCCTCATGTAATGGAAACAATGTTGGCTCTAGGTTTAGACATGGGTTTGGATTCATAGTTATGATATGTATGTAAGGCATTAAACTTCCCGGGCTTTAGTTCCCAGTCTTGAAAGTAAGATTGTCATGAGGATTAAGTACCATATGAGAATGTGCCTGGCACAGTGCCTAGTACACAGCAGGTGCTGAGTGGATGATCTTATTCCTATGTTATTATGAACATCAGCTACTTAATCATGTAATTCTATTTTGAATATGGTAGATATGTGCATCTGAGAAATGTGCAAAATAGTTTTTTTTCACTTTGAAATGCCATTTTAACATATTCTTATCACCTGATTAATTTTTTTTTGGATGCTTGTATTATCACAACAGAAATAAAATGTTAAAAACAGCAGCTATTGATTAAAATAAAAAAATATTGTTTATGATAAATGTTTCTATTAGTATAGCCATTTCTGTTCAATGAAAATAGACTTAACATATATTTTATAAAATTACAAATAACTTCCAATGCTTTGTTTTTCTGATTCTTTTCAAACCTAACCTTATTAAGGAGATATGTTATCTATACTTTTCTTAGCCAGCACTTAATTTATGCCTTACTAATATAGGCCACCATGGTATTTGTAATTTCCTCATGTACTGTGAATTTTGTGGGTAAACATATAGTTCAATACTTAAAGTATTGCAGATACTTTTCATTTGTTAAACTGATTTTAGAATGTATTTTTTATGTTATATAGACTGCCTTTTTTTTTTACAAGTGTTAACTTCAGAAATTGGAAATTTTGTTCCTGAGTTTTATTTTGTAGTTTCCTAATTTTTCATAATGGGGAGAGATAAGATGAATGAGTATGAATATGCAAACATGTCTGATTTACCACTCAGATTTGGTTTGGGATGGATAGAAGAGAATACAAAATCTATTAACATCTTTAACATTTAATTCATACCTTAAATCTATCTGAAAACTAATGGGAAATAGTTTCTATCATCTTAAGTTTTTGATTCATTTCTCAAGGGTGGCAGGAAATACCTTGACAGATTTAGCACTCAAATTCAAATGAGTATGAGAACAGGTGGCAACAATTTTTCCTCCACCTGCCATGCAACTTTATCACAAGAAATGTTTCATTTAGCAAATGCTGCTGCTAGCACACACTTCTCTACTTCAGAGCAAACAAATGGAGGGACAGTGCTTCTTTGAAGAAAACCCCTTTCTTGATTTTCTTTTAAAACTGTGAGTTTGAAATCTAACTTTTCTTTTCCTGGGGACTGGGTTGTGGAAAGGATGAGTCATTGACTTGATTAACTGGCCTGCTTTATGGTACTGCCAAACCCTCTATGGCTGTCTCTCACTTGTTGTCTTGTTAGTATTGCTGTTCCTCTGTGCTCACCCACTGGCAGGAACATTTGGTTAGGATAATATTATTAATCTTGGAACTTAAAAATATTTGTGTTATACTTTAAATAGTAACAGGAGACATTAGTGTTTTGTTATACTGAGCTGTGTTATTACAGTATATGTTAGATTTAATATGTATAAGGAAATGATAGTAAGCTAAAAGTCACACTGTGAAATTAACCAGTAACTGAATGGAGGGAAACAATAAAGCTGTTGTTCATGTAGTTTACATTTTATTCTGATTCATGTTTTCTCTGACGAAATCCAAGTAACGCAGGAGTGTTTAAGGCAGACTATTTCCTTGCAAGGTCACCGTGCTGTTCTTTATTTGGTGTAAGCTAAAAGTTAATCTGCCAATGTATAAGTTGGCATACAAAACTTCCCTACTAGGAAAACTCATGTGGTTTTAATATATTCTCATGATAATAATTTCAAAAAGTACTAAACTGTTCCCCTTTTCTTTGACAGTGAAATGTCACTTTCTCTGGCTTTTATATTTAAGATGTATTTGTAGATTGAAGTGATAGAAGCCAAGAAAATGAAATGTACATTTTATAACTTATCAAGATAATACCTCAATTTCCAACACAATAGCAGGTTTTAGGAAACTTAGTCTTTTAGATGTAGATGCAGATCTAGGACTGTTTAGAAGGAGTTTTTGAGTTTGGACTCAATGCAAATTAGATGTGCCCCCCCACACACACACACACACAGTGAAGCATACCAACCAATGTGATTGGCATAGTAATTTATAAGAATATTCAGTTCTTCCTAGAATCTTGAAATGAACTTACCCATCACTGTTCTGTATTGGAAATGTTTTAACAAGATTCACAAAGCACTCCTATCATGGCAGTCTCCTAGGACATAGATTCAATGTATAATCCTCTATTATCATAAAAGAAAGAAAGAAAAAAGACTGATCTAGTAATTTTTAGAAGTCGTTTTGTCAAGTATCCATTTGGATGAACAGCTCCACATAGACCCCAGGGATTTCATGCATGTGTGCATGAGTAATTTTGAAAGTATGTCTTGTGGTCTATGCTTTGATCATTTATAGGTTTACAGATAGACACTTTGTATTGATTTGCATGCTCAGGGATAGTGAAGAAATTGAACATTTTTATTTGTTAACTATTTATACATATCTCTATATGAATTGTGAGTTTGTATTCATTTACATTAGTTTTCCTTGAGGTTTTTGTGAAATATGGAAATGTGAGATATGATTACAATGTTGGCTTTGCCTTGTTAACAAAAACCAATTGCTTAGACTTCTTTATTTTTCCTCAAACAACAGTATAAGTAAATACACTACTGTGTGTTCAGTGTTTTCATGTTTGCATTTGTTATAGTAAAATGAATCAAGATGCCTCTACCTTTAAACTAATCATCTTCAAAAACCAGTGATTATTATTACACCTTTGGCTGGTTCGTGCACATTTTATGAAAAGATTTTTATGAAAGATTCATTTTGGGTTAGCTGGTTGGTTGTTTTGAAAATAAAATGTGTTCAGTGTACAGGATTATTTTGGCAGCCATATGTAGACACTAATGTAGCAGAAAGTTTTAAGTTTTAGAAAAACTGATAAAGACATCATCTCCTCTAAATAACCATTGAGTATTTATATAATCACAGAGTTTGCTTAAGATTTGCAAGATTGTAATTTATTATGTGAAAATAAATGCAGTTAACAGTTGTTTTAAGTAGAATTAAGAAATTGTTATTCCTACATGAAATAAAAAAAAAACTTTTCTATATAATTATTTTATAAACCTCAGAGCTATTATCTACTGATCTGTTGTAAACACTTGAGTTTCCAAAATATTAGGAATGAGGAGATCTGAAGTATTCTGTTAGATGGCTTAGAAGATGTAGTGGTAATTAATAATCCTCACTGTGTTTTTGTACTGCTAACATTACTTTGTGGAGTCAAGCCAAAGATTGGGAAATATTTAAAACATGAAATTACTCACTTCACGTGGAAGTCAACCCCTCTATAGCAGGGTTTCACAACCTTATCAACATTGACCTTTTTGCTAGAATATCTTTGACATACAGAACTGTCCTGTGTACTATAGTATTCTCGAGCAGCATCCCAAGGGATGACAGTAATTGCCTACCCCTCCCTCAATTTCTACAGTAAAAATGTCCACAGCCATTGTCAAGGGATATGTGCATGGCAAGGGGCAGGAGTTGGCAGCACAATTCTGTCCTTTCCTCTACCTTTTAGGAACCATTGACATGTATATTGTTTTAACTAAATGACTCGAAAAATGTTTTTCTTAAAGACAAAAATTTTTGTTTGATAAGCATTCCCTTAATGTAACATGATATAATTGTGGCCCGGGCTTTACAAAAAGAGAAAGATATTACTTCCTTCAAGTGTTGAAGAACAATGCTCTTCCTTGCAGTCAATAAACTTGGTCTCCTAAGAAGGTTGACATGACATGTACTGTTACTGGTGCAGAAATAATAGGAAGTGTTTTGAATGTTAAAGAGTCAGTCTCCTCAGTATTCCAGAAGTCAAGTATGAGGGCTGCTTCAGCATTTGAAGTAATTAATTAGAAAGCTAGTTATCTCCCACTGCCACAAAAGGTTGTATTTTCATAGAAGCATTCTCAGTTTTGAGAGCAAGGGACAACTGACAAACAAGTTGTTATCTATAGTTTATTCAAAGAAGCTACTTCTAGGATATGTCATAAGGATAGAGCAGCTCCAGCTTTACCCTTGTCCTTGTTGAAAAACAATAATTGATGGTCATTTAAACACTGCGTGATAAAGAAATGTCTTTGGAATGATTCACAGAAATGAGATTCCATATTCAGTTACAGGGCATAAATTAAGCCTCTCATGCCAGGCTGTGTGTAAAGAATATAGAAATTAATAGCACAGTCTGTTTGAATTTGCTATTAAAATACTTTTAGATGGATAGGTATTTTCTGGGTAGAGACATGCCTTACCATCTATTTCTGACTTTCCCAATTGATTCTATAAATTTCAGTTCCTTGTTCAAACATATATATTAGTATTTTGTATGCTATGTAAGTTTAATATATATAATCATTCTTTTTAAAGCTATTTCTGCAACTTTAATGGAAAGCCATGTTCATTTTCTTTTATGCTTATCAAAATCTTACTTGAACTCTTCTCTATTAAATATCACTGAGAGATTAATAAAACATAGTTATATATTATTAATTCATTTTCGTTATATTATGGCTCTAATGTCATTAAGAAGAATTGATGTGACCCTTAAGGCAAGAATTTCTACTAATTATAACAGGATTTAAAAGCACTTGATCAGTGTCATTATTCAAAATGCAACATCTTTGTGTATAAAGTAGCTATAGTATTACAAGTCTTTCTAATTAAAACTGAGCAGCTCAGATTATAGATATTATAGGAAAAGGATAAAATCTTTGATATTGGAAGGTCCAGTTAAGAAATCAAATAATTTAAAATTCTGGAAGCTATATAGATAAGTAGAAAATTCAAATTAATATTTTTTCTTTTCTTAGTATCTACTTAGTATCTATCATGAATATACAAATGAAACCAAGTCAGAGCCAAGGTCTCCTTGTTCTTAGGCACATGATCTAGAAACCATGCTAGCTATCTAGAAGTTATGATACAAAAGGCTTCTTGTAAGAAATAGTGACAGGTCATTTCAGGGTGGTCATTTTTTCGTATAACCTTAGGAAATCCCTTTAACTATCAAAGGTTTCACTATAGTTTCTGGTAATTAAGTAACTATACATTTTACAATCCTTTCTATGGCCCTTATATATTATATTATATTATATTATATTATATTATATTACATTGCATTACATTATATTATACAGTATGTATTATATTAAACATAGATTATATTAAATAGTATATATGGATGTCTTACACTTATGTTATCCATTTCTTTGAAACAATGGAAATGTAAGTAGAATATAGTTATTTCTATAAATAGACTCAAATTGAGAAAAGAGAGCTAAAGTTTGTATTTTATGAGTTTATTTTCTTAGAGTTTATTAACAAAAAATTTATTTTGTTACATTTGACTAGAACTAGTACTAATAGCAGCCACATGAAGTACTGTAGTAATATATTGCAGTGATTTCTTTTTTAACTTTTATTAGTGTGGATGGATAGGAATTAGAATAATGCTAGATTTAAATCAAAATCTTGATTCAATTACTTGAATAACCTGGGTAAATTTTTTTAACACTTTTTTTGCTTTCCTTAAGAAAAAAAAAAGGAGATGGGGACTAGAGAGATAGCTCAGTGGTTAAGAGCACTTCTTTTTCTTGCAGAGGACCCAGATTCAGTTCTCAGCACCCACATGGTACCTCACGACCATCTAGATCTCCAGTTCTAGGGGATCTGACTTCTTCTTCTGACCTTTGAGGCACTCTTTTGGGTGCACAGACCTAGATGAAGTTGGATATTTATGCAGAATAACTAAAATAAGAAAAAAGACGGGCTAATAATAGGACATTTTTGCCTTAGGTTATGTTGAAGTAAAAGAGTTCATGGGTGTAAAATTCTTGGCAAGTACTTGATACAGAATATAAATCATTTGCTAGATTTGTCTCCTTAAAATTGGGTACTTGAAAGTAAACCTAACCATGACGTACACAATTTGATGATATTGCTATCCAAATAGTAAACTACATAAAAGTAAACTCTGTCACCCTAAAAGTTCTTTGCAACTGCAGCTTAAAAGTCTTTTAGTTATTTCCTCAGTTCTTCTCTCTGATTTCTGTCCTTTGAAAGCCTCTTAAGTATGTGTAATTTTTCTCTGCTATGGATTGGTCTGAGATTAGAATACAGGGAAAGAGACCTCATTGTATCAGCATATTCCATAGTTAGAATGTCAGCTGACAATTTTTCTAAATGGTTTCACTATTGTGAATTCTGTCCATTTTAATTTTTCCCTTTCTTTTGATTTAAAACATTTCAGATCACTCGTGGAAGAGGAAGACCAGCACTTGAAACTGTGCCTTGGAAGTGAAATGGGTCTCTCTTCCCATTTGCACTCTTGCAAGGCAGGAAGCACACGGATCTTTACCAGCAACAGCCACAGTTCCGTGGTGTTACAGGTAACGCTGACTACTCTTTTGGCAGGCTTTGTACAGATACAGAACCTTCCGTTTTGGGTTGTTGTTGTTTTGGGGTGCAGGATATCAGAAATTTGGAAGGCTGTAAATGTATGGGGATGAGAAGAGGAGGAACATAAGAATTTTCTGTTGTCAGCTCATCTCTTGTTTACATAGAAATTCTCAGAAATAGAATCTATTATTTAGAAAAGCAAATAAAACCCCACCAATGTAGAGATCTTGATTTGAAATAAATAATATTTTCTCAAGTTTAAAATAATTGCTACAGTTCAGTTTCTGTTTTATTTGTATAAAGTGTGTCTTGCTAGTATGTCCAATTCTTTTTTAAATTTAATTGTTAAAATTTCATTCATACTCAAACACACACATACACACACACACTATTTTTACATAATTTCCTCTCACTTCTCCTTCCTCTCTAAAGAATATCATGTTTGCCAACATTGATTCTCTAATCTCTATTAATCTCTATTGTATAAGCCAAAGTAAAAATCACAAATTTCCTATTCTAAATATTCTTGTTTTCTTCTCTCTCCTGCAGTTATCGTTGTCATAGTCCTAAGTATCACATTTATTTGATATCTCAGTTTTCATTGGTCATAGTAGGTATAGGAGTAGGGATGGAGACTACTGCATGTAATCCCATTGGTAGGTATAAGAGTTAATAACTAACATGAAAGGAGCAGGCAGAAAAGAAAAGAAATAGAAGCCATAGAGATTTGGAACTATTTTGGATGAACATTGACATTCCAAGTGACCTTACTGACCTCTGTGGTGATTGGTGAGTTAGAGAATAGTAGAGTCCTGCCGGGCTGTGGTGGCGCACGCCTTTAATCCCAGCACTTGGGAGGCAGAGACAGGCGGATTTCTGAGTTCGAGGCCAGCCTGGTCTACCAAGTGAGTTCCAGGACAGCCAAGGCTATATAGAGAAACCCTGTCTCGAAAAAACCAAAAAAAAAAAAAAAGAGAATAGTAGAGTCCTTGATACCTTCCAGATAGAACTACAATCTGCCCGTCTTTTTTGCTAGGTAAGAATATATATCATTTTAAATAATACTTATAATAAATTATATATATATCTATATAAAACATATATATATATATATATATATATATCTTTCTAAATGTATCTTAAGATTAAATCTTACTAGGTAGATTTTATGAATATATTTGATCAAGAACAACTACCCTGAAGTAGTTATAATATAATGAAATATGATGCTTATACTTATTGCCTGATACCTGTTTAGTGTAATGTCTCTAGAATCAAGTTTTTATCTCTAAAATGTAAGTCCTGAGCAAGGTATTTCTATATTACCTTTTCTTTCCAATCTTTAAAATCTAGGAGGTAAGTTTTAAAATGTGTTGTCCTTTGGATGTCCTCAACAAAAATTTGAGGGTCAGAGAGGAAGATGGTTCAGTCTTTTGGTACCTTGATACTATATACATAGTATAAATGTTGGGTTTTTTGGCCCATGTAAAAACTAGGAGGTTAAGAAGATATCAAGAACATAAGAGAAAACAATGTGTCTTTGTACTAAAGAACCATGTAAAACAACAGGGAAAGGCCCAGATGTATCTGTACAATGCTAATTATGGATACATACTCATTCATATTTGTGTTTTTAGGCCACTCATTGCATCCCTGCTAATTTTAATGTGTTAAACTTAGTAGTGATGACTACTATATTTTATAGCTATGGCTTCCAAATTTTAGTGCATGTTAGGATCATCAGAAGGACTTGTTAAAACACTGAGCACTGACTCTCAACCTAGAGATACTGAATCAAAAGTCTTGGGTATGACCTAGTAATTCCTATTTCTGGCAACTTCCCAGGTGGTGCTTTAACCCAAAGAATATACAGTGTTCTCCCAGTACCCACAGGAAGTTATTTCCAGGACTCACCACAGGGACCAATATCTTCTCAAGTTCATTACATGAAATATCATAGTGTTTCCCTATAACCTGAGTATATCCTCTGTATATTTAAAATAATCTCTAGACTATTGACTTATACACTTTAAACTCTATGTAAATAGGTGCTGTATTGAATTGTTTAGGGACAGATGACATGAATGAATGTTCTGAAATATGTTCAGCAAACATCCTAGGGTAGACTTTACTATACAGTTCATCCTCAGTTATTGAATTTTTAGATAAGAAACTCACAGAATACACTGCGGGTCAAATGTATAGTAGCACCACTGTATAGAAACAAGACTCTTCCTCTGCCAAGAAAAATGGAATCTTTTCTCTATGGATAAATAGATAAGATGATAGAGAGATGGACTATAAGTCATTGTTACAGCAGAGGAACATTAAAAATAGCCTAAATGTTTTCCCATTAAGTTTTTTTTTGCCATTTAGTCATATAATCTTTCAATTCAGTGCACAAATAATATATATTCTACTTTTTTGTTTATTTATTTTAAAACAAGATCTTGTTCTATAGCCCAGCCCTGGATGGCCTGAAGCTCGCTGTGTAGTCTAAGCTGTCCTTGAACTGAGGCAGTCCTTCTATCTCAGCCCCCTAAACAAAATAAATGTAGATAAATACAAATGTCTGAGAAACATTTAAAAATGTTCAGCATCCTAAGCCATGAGGAAAATACAAATTAAAACTACTTTGAGATTCCATCTTAATCCTGTCATAATGGCCAAAATCAATAAAACAAATGACTGCAAATGCTGATGAGGATGTACGGGAGGAGGGAACACTTATTCACTGCTGGTGGGATTACAGACTGGTACAGTCACTCTGGAAATCAGCGTAGATGTTTCTCAAAAAGCTGAAAATCAATCTAGCATACAATCTAGCTATACCACTCTTGGACACACAAAGGATTGTACATCTTACTGTAGAAATGCTTGCTCATCCATGTTCATTGATGCTCTATTCATAACAGGCAGGAAATATGCATTTGTACAGTGGAATTGAACTGTTATACAAAATAAAACTGTGACACACACTGATAAATAAATGCATGGAACTGGAAACAGTCATCCTGTGTGATATAATCCAGACCCAGATAGGCAAACACCACACCACATTTTCTCTTATATGTAGATGTTAGTTATGAGTCTTTACATAGGTGTATTTAATTGCAATACTCACAGAAGTTAGATAAATAGTATAGTGCTATATGGAAGGTAGGAATCTTTCCAGGAAAAGCAGAAAGAATATAGTGATATAGAAGGCAAAGAGGAATACTGAAATAAGAAGGATTAAGTGGGATGGTGTATGGGAGGTCAAAGTGGAGGAGGGAATCTAGGGAAGGAAAACAAATACTAGAAGCCTTTTGAAAAGCCATATGGAAACATACTACAGTAGAAGCATCCTAAAATATATACACAATACATACACAACAATGATTTAAGTGTCATTATCGTATAACTGGGGGACAATACTCCAACTAGACACCATGTGCTAGCAAATAAAAACACTCATATCAGGACCTGGTTATTCTTTTTGAGTTTGGTGCTAGTGATACCCCAAAGACCCGTAAGCATTGTAGGCTATTGCCTTTGTTCTTGATTAGCATCCAGAACTTGATTGCAAGATCCAATTGGTGAAAACACCACAAATTGAGTCATAAAACATGGGAATTTAAAGCAAGTACAGACCTGCAAGCTTCACCCCTGCTGACTAGAAGATGCAATGCAATCTACTGAAGGAGAATAACAATCCTCAGTGTTACTCAGTTGTAATGTCTGTGAGGTACAGTAATGACTTTCCTAGCAAGATACTGCTATAATAGTAGTTAAGAGTACTAATGTTTTCTTGGATATAAGACCTACTCCAGGAGACAGAACTCATTCTTGAAACTTTTATTGGAGCCAATATCCTCTGGCTATATGAGTCTTGGTCCATAGAAGAGAATATACTTCTATTTTTCTGCTAAAATGACATAGTATTAAAACAACTCCTAATGACCTATTGCTATACCCACAGATTAGTGCAAATCTTACCAGAAAAGCTACCTCTTTCAGTAGCTTTCAGAGAGACCAACAACTGGTCAGTGTGCATATAAAAACGGAATAAAAGAAATTTTTCCACCTAAATGGGAAATCTGTGTCACACCCCTCCCACAAAGTTTCAAGAATCATCAAGAGTTTAAGAGCCAGAAGCAGAAGTGGTGCATGACTATGAACAAATAGTGATTTCCAGACTCAATAGGAGAAATGCACGTTTGAACTTACAGTAATTCTGACAGCATGTCCAAGACCAGAGCGAACACAAGACAGTCAATATCCTAGCTTGCAGGGAGACCAGGATCAGTACAAAGTGTCATCCTAGCTGAGGGGCTATTGGCATTTGATAGCTTCAGAAAGCGCTTTGTTTTCTTTAGAAAAAAAACCAAAAATTTTCCTTTTTTTAATAGTGTGACCCATGAGTAAATGAGGCACACTCTAGGGCAGGCCTCACATGTGGGCTATGCAAATTCAAATTGATGAGTTAAAGGAGGAAGGGAGGAAGAGGGAGAAGGAGGGGGAGGAAGGGAGGAGAAGGAGAAGGAGGAAGAAGAGGAAGAAGCAGAGGAGGAGAAGGAGAAGTAGCCAAGGATACTTAGAGAGGTGTGGCTGTGGGACGACTTTGGAGAGGGAATGTATTAAAATACATTGTATGAAATTCTCAAAGAATTAAGAAAATATTATTTTTTAAAAGTATGTCCCCACAAACAGATTTTTAAGACCAAGCACTAAGAGGGAACCTTTTTCTATCTAATTTTGGATGGGTGGTTGTCAAGGGAATAAGCCAGAGAAGTGTTTAATATATAAATGTTATCATTGTGTTAAAATTAGCAACAGTACAAACTCCAGCTTGAGAGGGGTGATTGCTCCATGGGGAGCAACTGTTTTTAGGAATTCTTGCCCTGCATGATTACCCATTTCCAAACTGTAGTGAGACTAACTTGGTTCATATACTGCAGCCCCAACTAGAATTCTAATTATAGTATTACTAGCTAGCTATCTGACTTTGAGAAAATCATTTATCTACCTGGACCAGTTTTCTTATTTATAATCTAGGTGGAATATATGAAGAGTAAGTATCACAATTTATGGGCTAAGTGAAATCTATGATAAATATTTGTTTTCCTTCCACCCAAGCTAAACAGAGAAGATGTCAGGGAAACTGTAGCTGATCAGAAGTGATGGGTACACCAAATAAGGTATCCATCTGGTTGGCCTGAGTGACTCCAGAAGTTTAGTCATCTTTGTTAAATAGGCTACAACAAATTAGGCTGTCAAAGTGCCTAGAAAGACATTTGATATGTAATCAGCTTGGATTCCTAGAACCTTGAACAAGTCCCAGAAGAATCCATGGTGGAATTAGCAGTACAAATTACAGGTACTGAAGTAAGAAGATTACCTAGAGTTAGCTTAAAAGAGAACCGTTAAAGTCAAGGATAATCTCATTGCCCCATTTCTTGACTACTTCTGCACCTGTGCTTATTTTCTTTGTTTCTTTGACTTCTCCTTATTGTCCTGGGTTGACACTGTCTTTCTTTTACTATGCAGTCCTATGATAATAATTCTTGGTTTCATATGCATCAAGTGCATTTAACATTTAAATAAGAGCTTTATTGATAGGAAATTCATATACTACATACTTCACCTAGTTAAAGTGGGTTTTACACTGTTCACAGGATTTTGCAACTATCACAATGGTCTATGCTAGATTATCATCTCAAAATAAGAAAACCTATGTCTGCTAGCAGGTACTCAAAATTTACTGCCAACCCCTTCCATTTCCCTAGTAGCCATTAATAGTTCTGCATATTCTGAACATTTCATATACATGAAGTTACAAATATATGGCCTTTGTGACTCATTTCTTTTAGTAAGACCATAAAGTTTTCAGGGTTCATCCATGTTATAGCATGCAACATACTCTCTTTCTATGACCAAACAATATCCCATTGTGTGCATGTACTACATTTTATTCATCCATTTATTCATTAATGGGTACTTGGTAATTTCTAGTGTTTAGCTTATGAACAATGCTGTTATGATTACTTATTTACTAGTATTCTAATTTCTTTTTGATATGAGTCTAATAATAGAATCTCTTGCTCCTGTGGTAATTGTATGCTTTAGCTTTTGAAGAATTGGCAGAGTGTTTGCACTATTTTATATTTGCACTGATTGTAGACAGTTTCTTTATAGTAATAAAGATCCTTGACATGTAGTACAGTAAATAAAGCATGTAGTACATTCTCCTTGACCGTTCATCTTAGTTTTGCATTATGTCCATCCGAGCAGGTATGAAGTACTACTTGTGGTTTTGATTTGCATTTCCCCAATTACTAATTATGCTGAACAGCTTTTCATTTGTGCTTATGGTCATTTTTTTGCCATCTTTGGGGAAATATCTGTTTATAATTTTGGCTCAGTTTTTAATTGGGACACTCATCTTTCTAGTAACCAATAACAAATATTGTCTTCTATGACATTGATACAAATACATATCTGATAAATGGTTTGCCAACATTTCTCACAATAACTTCAGTCTTGTGTTCCTTCATTGTTCTGTTATAGCTATGACAATTTCTAATCCATTAAACCACCTACCCCTTTTTTGGCATTAATATAAAAGAGTTTGAATTTTTTACTGCTCTCAAAATTTATACCATTCTTTCATATATCATAGTTCTTCTTCCTCTTTCCTCTCCCTAGAATGTCCCTTCTTTTCTTTATTCTATTCCTATTTGTTCATAATGACTAATCGTACATGGTACATTTTAGAAACAAGCTTCTACTTTTGTTTTGTGGGTATTTTAAAAATTTTTGTTTATCAGACACATAAAACATAAAAGTATACATATTAATGAGTGGTATTGTTGGCACACGATAGGTTGTATAATGTTTAAATAAGATTAAATATGTCTCCTCAAATATTTACTGTTTCTTTATGGTAAGAAGCTTTAAAAATCCTTCCTCCTAGCTTTTCGAACTTTGTGATGAATGCTTGTTATCTATAGGCACCCTGCTAGGCAATAGCATACCAGAACTCTTTTTTCCTATCTAACTTCAGCTTAACAACCATTGATCTACTTCTCCCATCTAAGCTATTTTGTGACTAAATCAACTACCAGCTTCTACTTTATCCATATAACTCAACCCTTGAGGAATGTCAGCTCTAAGAAGGATTTTCCAGACCTGGTATCTAAATGTTTTTTCCCTATGTCTTGTGTTTTAGTGCTGGGGTGCATGAGTATTCTCCATAAATATCCAGCTTTGATTTTTTAATATTCTCTATCATTAAAAGAGCTTAGCCTCATACTTGGCATAGAGGAACCACTCAGTGCCTTTTTGCTGTTCTTATGAATATTATTTATGGGATGAATAAATTTAGATGGCAGTTTGTGATGCATTTTTGTATAGCCTTGCCTCATTGATGCTTGAAAATAGATCATGAGACAGAAATGGCCATCATTGTCATATTCACCTTGTATAAAGGGATACTGACTATCACAGAAGTTAGGAGACATGCCAAGATTCACATACTTATTTAGATGACACATACTTGACCCAGGTTTTCTGACTCTATACATGTAGTTATACTCTTAATTTTGTTGCAAACCATTTTACCTTTTGAAACTTCATCTCTTACAAATAATAGCTGATCATTAGCCATGCTTTTAAAAACATCAATAGAAGCTAACAATTTACACAATGATATAGTAAATCGTATTCTTAATAGAAATAGTAATATTACACAGATTATTTCCTTCCTTGCTTGTTCTTCTCTTCCTCTGCCCCCACCCCCTAAATATGATTTGGCATTTGGAAGCCATGTTGTTAGGACAAGAAGGCCATAGCAAGGGTACCATGCTCCAGCTGAACACTTCTATTACTGAATAGAAACAATTTCCTGGATACTGTCTATGCTTATTTAAACCCATAGAAAAACTTAAAAATACCTCTCTGTTCTGACCAAGATAACTGACAGCATCCGTTCTTAATAATTATCACACTGATCTTCCCATGTTTTCTCCACTTTTGCTGTTTATGTTCTCTGCTTAATTTTAGTGGTAAAGTCACTGTAAGATATTATCTTATAACCTTCAGTTATTTCCTAGCTAATAGCATGTTTAAAATAGGGTTGTTTATAAAGGTTAGGCAAAGTAATGTGTCTTACTTTCTACTTACTACATACATACATACATACATACATACAATGGTATGTTTAGTTTAAAGTAAATGTTTGGGTTGATCTTGGCAGGTTGATAACGTTTACCTCATTGCAAAATTTTATGATCATAAGGGAAATGGTTTTAAAAGGATATTGCTGAGCCTGGCATGACGGTAAACACTTTTAATCCTAGCACTCAGTAGGCAGAGGCAGGTGGATCTCTGTGAATTCTTGGACAGCCTAGTCTACAGAGTTCCACAGTACTCAAATAAAAGGAAAAAAGGCAACAAAGCAAACAACAAATGAAAGACAATCACTTCTAGCATTCTGTATGTAAAGTATTGATGGTCTTCTTTCAGTATTGGGCAGATTGCACCAGTGAAAGTCATCCAGCTTTAAGTGTTTTTAAGGGAGTATTCTTAAGTACAAATTCATAGCTATGTAAATATTTACATTATCGGATGCTTCTAGAATAAACTTTAGTAGTTTGTCTTTCAATCAATTGATATATGTCAGTTAAATTATCAAATTGATTGGCAGTTATTAAAATATCTAGAGTTGATTATCAATTCCATCAATTCTCGTGTTAGTTATTTGTATCTCCTCTAGACATTATGTCTCAGGTTTCATTCGTGTGTGTGTGTGTGTGTGTGTGTGTGTGTGTGTGTGTGTGTGTGAGAGAGAGAGAGAGAGAGAGAGAGAGAGAGAGAGAGAGAGAGAGAGAGAGGTGGAGAGGGAGAGAGAAAGAGAGGTTTAAGGATCTCCTCAAAGAAACTGTTTTTGTCTTTATTATTCTTTTGCTATTTTTCTGTTTCACGTTTAATTGAATCCCATTATGGCTTTGACTATTTCTGCTTTTCTGCTTAATTAAGTATCACAATGAGAACATGGAGTTCTTTCATATGGGACTTTCTCCTAGTCATTTACAGATAGAAATCCCTCCTAAGCCCAGTTTACCTGTATCTCATATGTTGGGAGATGTTGCAATTTCATTCAGTCAAACCTACTTTCTAGTTTCCCTTTGAAGTTCTTCATGACTTATGTGGAAGTGTCCTATTTACTTTTTTATGTTTTTTTTTTCAATTGAAAAAAATAAGAACGTCATACACAAGTATTGTGTTCACATCATTTCTACCTCTCCCTCTCCTCCACATCTTCTTGTGTTTCCCCCTCTCATTCCTTTCCAAACTCATTTTTATTATCATTGATACACACACACACACACACACACACACACACACACACACACACACACATCCACTCTAGAGTCCATTTAATGTTACTAGGGCTAAGCACTGGGATTGGATAACCTGTAGGGGAGTTTTTCCTTAAAGAAAACTGATTCTCAGCAGCCACTGAGTGTACCTCTCCTAGGGGATAGACCCTTAAGAAATATCCTCCATCTGCATTAGAACATTACCTGATGGTGTCATTATGCAAGTCTTCTTTAGAGAACTATAGTGCTTGAGATTTCATGGGTGTGGGCTTCCCTGCCCTGTTCAGAAGATATTACCTAGCAGCATGTCTCCTGGTTCTCTGGCTCATACACTCTTTTTACCCTGCCTCTTTATTATTATTTTTTATTTTTTTTATTACAAGCCTTAAGTATAGCAGTTGTATTGTAAGTGTATCATTTGGGGGAGCACATCTGTTGTCGGTTGTTCTGTGCCATTTGACCACTTCTGGATCTCTGCAATGGTCTCTATATGCTGGGGAAAGTGGGTTCTCTAATGAGGAGTAAGAATACAATTAGAAATTATATTGGTTTAGAAAATAGATTTTGCTCTAGGACCTTTGACCTCTCCAGCCATGGGTTTCCAGCTGGGTTTCCAGCACCAGGCATGAATTTCCTCCTAACTGAGTGGGCTTTAAGTCCAGTTAAACAGTTATTGTTTACCCAATAAAATAAGTGCCATTATTGCACCAATGCTAATCCAGTCATTATTGTCCTTTCAAAGACTTGAAGAAATTCTGGACATCTTTCCAGTTTGATTTCTCATTTAATCAAACTAGTCACAAAACACCCTTTGTATAACCTGGCTCATTTAAAAATATTTTAAATAAGTTTTATATCTCACAATGGCATGTATTTTGAACAGTATCCCATAGGTGCATGGATATAATGTATATTTGTAGTTATTAAGTAGTGTATTTTATAAATCTTAGGTAGATTGAGTTGACTGATGGTTGTATCATCTATACCCTGACTGATTTCTATCACATTTTAAGGCCACCAAGATTGTCAGCATTGAAATCTATAAGTAGAAGTGTGAATCTCTTTTGTTCTCTCTCTCTGGTTCTTCTAGTTTGGGCTTCATGTATTTTGAAACTCTACTCTCATGCCACAGAAACATTTACTGATTTTATATACCCTTGAATAATTAATGCCTGTATCACAAAATGACTCACATCCTCACTACTAATAGTCTTTGCTCTGAAATCTGTTTTGTCTGATACTATATTTATTCCAGCCATGTTTTAGTTACTACCAACTCAGTATAATTTACCATCTTGTTACTTTTTATTTTATAAATTAGAACATACAGTGAATGTGATTTTTTTACTTGTATGTCCTTATATATGCATTGCAAATATGTCATTTCATTTAATCCTCACAATTATGATGACATAGAATGATTACATGACTCCACCTTATTTCTTATTACACCTTGGTGGTCCCTTCTCCTAATTCTTGGGAACTACAATCCATTTTCTGTTACTTTGTTTATTCAAAAGAACCCCCAAATATAATATACCCCGTAAGATACTGAAATTGGCTTCTTTTACATAGTCTTGTCTTTTCAACCCATGTACTTTGTCATGCATGTTAATAATCTGTTCCGTTTTAAATACTTGAACAGTTTTTTCACAGTATGACACTTTGTGGTGTCTCTTGGCTGTACTATTTCATATTGACCATTTTCCCAATACTCTCCACTTATCAGGACCGTCTCCATGATCTAAAAGCTGAGGCTTCATACCCTGCTGTGCTACATACATACCACAACTACACCTATGTCTTGATCCAGATATAGAGAATTAAAAAGTGAACACTTACCATACGGGCTAGCATGCATATCATCATACTAAAAGAAAGCTGCTTCTTCCTTGGAATTTTAGGCACTGCCTTGAAATGCTAGATGACTACTTACAGGAAGCATTTGTCCAAGTCTTCGCCTTGCCTTGGTCTACAGGCTGGTGGAGGTTGGGGGAGGGGGTGCATAAGAAGGCATCTCTCCAAGCACATCTCCCTTACATTTTGTCCTATAAACTTAATTGTCTTGATCTTTTCTAATTCAGTTTTGCCTGGGTGTCAATGCTGTACCTCTTTCCAGGCTTCAAGTTGTGACAGTTAAAGTTCCATCTAATTTGTTTTCTGACTTTCACAGATACTGCCCTTTTGGTCTTTAAAAGCTCTGTTTTTTCATATATTTTGACTTGGTTTTAAGGTGTTTCAGGAGGTAACATGAAAAAAAAAATGCTCCTGGTTTGCCTTCTCTGGAAATGTGTAAGCTAAATATCGAGAGCCAGGACAAAATTGTCTAATTATTTTAGAGGAGATTTGATTGCTAATTGCTTTCTAAAGGGGGTCAAATTTAAATTAGGCTTTGAAGGAGGAAGGCCATCCATGTGAAAAATAATGGCATAAATAAAAAGTCATATGCTTGGTTACAGCACACAGGGGCATAAAAGTTATGGGGGTATAGTTGGGTTAAAGCCAAACTTGAGAAGTCTTTGAAAGGCAGTAGTTATGATGCACAAAATGATAGAGAGCCATTAGATGTTTTGAAATTACAAGCTGTGTTACATACTGACAACAGTGTTTAGTATTAATATAAACTTTTATTATATTCAGCCTATATATCTCCTTTAACTTAAGTGCATCTCTTCTTCTCTGTCCTTTGAATCAAATGAGAGGCAGCCTTATAAAAGCGAAGCTCATATTGTTTTGATCAAATATGTGACATCTCCTTAAACTCATTACTTAAGCTTTCCTTCTTTGGATCTTAAAATTTTCCATCTTTGTTTGGACAACACATTTTCTATCAGTAATTTATTGTTATTGTAAAGATAAGTTTCCTGTTTTTGTTCATTCTTCTTGCAAAATTAGTCATCACATCAGTTATAATGTGCTACTAAATTCTTTGTAATGCAGAAGTAAGTGAAATATTTGATTATCTCATTACCTTTAATACCATAATATACATCAGAGTTGCTTTTAGCATGATAGTCATATATTTCATTTGAGTGCTACTGCTATTCAACCAATTTTTAAAGTTTTATTGTTGCTTATTTCAATATTATAGTTTTATAGCATCAACTCATTCTTTCCTTTTATACAGTAATTATGACAGTAATTGTGAGATGAATATGTCTCATTCTTTTAGGGTATTTATGTACATGCCTCTTTGTCATAATATTTGAATCTTTGCTACATTGATTAAATTCAATGTCAAGAAAGTAAAAACATCATAGTGCGTGTTTTCCCCCAAAGAATATAGAAGATATATAGAAATATATAGGGAGACTGATAAAAGGAGAAAAAAGTAAATGTTTAGAAGCTAAGAACAAACAAGTTTTTCTACATGAGAACCAAGACCCAGCAGAACTGTAGTATAGAGAAGTAAGAGAAGTGCTGAGACCGAAAAGGAAATTGAAATCAACGGAAGCAATTTTGAGGACACCCTTAAATGTTAACTAGAGGCTAAGCAATGTCCAGAAAACTGAACTCTTTGTATGTAGAGGGGTGGGGAACATTAGTTTATAGTCATTATATAAAAGGAATGAGTGCAAAGTTGCTCAGAGAAATTATTTTTGTAATGAAAGTGTACACTTTGTGGATGATCTGTAAGATCATTTCTAGAGTTAATCAGAGGAAAAGATTATGAGACAACTATGATAAAATGCAGAGAACAGATTGTGGCATGCCAACCCCCAATTGATACAGTTACAAGACCACTTCTACACCAAAGGCTCAGGGAAAATCACAAAAGAGAGGATGGGAAGGTTGTAAGAGCTACAGAGCCTAGGTGTCTGCTTGAAGATAGTGTCTTCTATCTTAAAGGGACAGAATTCATCTTGTAAAACATACACATACATTGTGAAAACTGCCCATTGTAATCAAAGCATTTCATTCTTGAAAGATTAGATACAGGGAATAGAGACAACTGCCCTTGGTTGCAGGGCCAGAAGGAGTTAATCAACAGGTACTCTTCACCCTGGGACCTGTCCTTTCTCTCCATTGTAGGAGCCAGTCCGTTCATTCTGAGCTAATCCTTTAAGCCTTTGGAGACAATTAAGCCTCCTGTTGGGACTCCCTATACTCCTTTTATCAAAGATAATTAAATCTTTGACTTGAAAGATAATTGGCCAAACAGCAGCAGCAGTAAGCTGAGTATTAGAATATTTAAAGTACAATCCTTAATTCTCTGAGAGAGTAAACAATTCAGATGATAAAATGAACTCCAGTCTTGCACTTGATACAAATAAATACCCTCTCCTTTTCTGCCTCAAGGGGAAAAAAGTCATCAAAATGCAAAATAATCTATTAAAGTCCTACAGCAGTACTATCCATGTGATTATGAAAAGCAATTCTGGAAGGTCAAAGATTTTTATTTCATGTGTGGGGGAAAACAGAAGTGTGAATGGTAATCTATTTTTCCTCCAATTAAGGCAAATAGGTGTCTCAATAAATGATTTCAGATACTTACCCTGTTCTTAATGTAAATTAGCCTTAACATTATATTTTTTCATGTACTAAAATCAATGGATATATAAACAAAGCAGTTTTTATTTTTTTTTTTTTTGAGAACTCTTTGGCTCTGTTTCCAAAATACTCTAGATGTACAATATTGTAAGCATAAGCTTAGCACATAGGGCTTGTAAGCATTTTCTCCTTGATTCCTTACTCAACCCGTATGCTTGTTACAGGGCTTTGACCAGCTTCGGCTTGATGGATTGCTTTGTGACGTGACACTGATGCCAGGTGATACAGATGATGCCTACCCTGTGCACAGAGTCATGATGGCATCTGCTAGTGACTACTTCAAAGCTATGTTCACAGGTACGTTAGCTTTTGACACGCTGTGTTCACATCAATAAATTAGAAGACATCTGTGTGTATGTATATATCTAATATATACTAAACATATAATACATATTATACACATATAATTTCTAACTCAAAATCTAGTATTTTACTCTTTGTCATTCTAAAACGAACTTTCAAAAGAAATATTCACTAATCTGTGTGCTTGGGTGTGGTACTGTTTGAATCATGTTCTCTACCATCTGTTCTACTTCATAGCCTTTTTAAAAAAAATATCTGAATGGACTATCACAGACTCTTTGCCCCTATAATATGATCTTTAATCCATCAAAAGATATGAAATGACAGAACATTTGAAAGCACTTGTATTATATATGATCTCCATTAGTATACATAGAATTTCTTCAAGTGTCCTTTTAACTGTAAAAAAGGTACAAAAGCAAAACTGTGGAATGGATGCTTACTTGGAATAAGACTCACCCTTGATTTTGCTGCATCTAATTACCAGCAAAACCAAGTTTGACCTTAATTATCCACCTTCATTTAATTGACTGTCTTTTCATTTAAGGTGGAATGAAAGAACAAGAGTTAATGTGCATTAAGCTTCATGGCGTGAGCAGAGTGGGTCTTCGGAAAATTATTGATTTCATCTATACTGCAAAGCTTTCTCTTAACATGGACACCCTTCAAGATACACTGGAAGCTGCCAGCTTTCTTCAGATTCTTCCGGTTTTAGACTTCTGTAAAGTATTCCTCATATCTGGGGTAAGATGTTTCTATATTTTATTTTTCTTGTGATACATGCTCATGTAGAGTTAGAGAAGAGCTCAATTATATAGACATGTAATACTCATCATCAGAAAAAGATGTTGTATAACATGTGGTGTAGGAGTAAATGGAAAATAAGACCAGTGAATTTTATAAAGTAGAATCATTTAACACAAGCCTTCCCTGTAGTCAAACGATGTGGAATACTAATAACATTTGATAAATGTATATACCTTAACTTGTTAAATAATTTATATACTTTAACTTAGATTTATTTCATTGATTTTATACACTTGACTTAATTTTATACAGTAGACTTCTTTAATAGAATTGCATAGAAAAGTAATTTGAGCTTCTAGAATTCTGATTAAACAGGCTTGCATTTTTTTTTCTTCTTTGAATATGGGGACTCAATCTTAACTAGCAGTTAAGGGCAAACTTGCAAAGTCATGAATCTTTAGTTCTTAGAACATACCAAGAAGAGTGGTTAGCTCTTTATCAACTAATCAATGAGCTGTATAACAGTTGCTCTCTTCCTACCAATACTGTTTTATTTTAGTCAAGACCCTTAATTTACTCCATGAAACTCTTTGGCTTATACAGAGATAACAAGATTTCTATAGTTCCTGGAGCCTGCTTTTGTGATTAAAATTATAGTAATAGTAAAATGTTATGTATTTTCTAGTTCACTATTTGATAGATAATAAATTTTTCTATAATTGGTTTTAACTGTCAACTTTAATATTGATAATTTGCTCCTTGGCCTCTTAGGACTTTTGAACATTTATTCTTCCTTAAAATAGTAAATTTTGGGAAAACATTTACCTAATTTTTTATTAATAAGAAGCTTCTTATCAACAAATGAATCAATAACAAAAATATGATATAAGTTCACAATGGAATCATGAAAAGAATGCATTCCTATCATTTACAGTTAACAGGGATAAGCTTAGGGTATATTGAGTGAAATAACTCACACATATGAGGAAAATAGTGGTTACCAAACTCCAGGGAATGTAGGGTTAAAGAAAGTTATGGAGAAACTGGTTGGTAGGTACAGAAATAGAGTTACATAGAGAATATTCTGGTGTTCTATAATAGCACAGCAGAGTGACTATTTCCAATAATGTCTCATATGTTTCAAAATAGCTATAAAAGATTATTTTAATGTTGGTACAATGAAGAAATTATGAATGGTTAAGATCATAGGAATGCTAATTACTCTAATTATTATATAGCATACATAAACATATATATACATACATATATAAACATATATAAACATGTACTAGTAAATTTGTATAATATATGTGTTAATTCAAATTAAAATAAAAAATTTAAGCATATTTAAAAAAGAACATTTGAAAATGAGAAACTTTGTCTAAGTGTACCAATGCTCATTTAATTATACTATTGAAATCTGTTTTTATTATATTTCTTACCATTTTAGAGAACTCAAATGACTATAATTAATTGTAAAATTTTTAAGTTAATTGCTATTTTAAAGTTTTATGACAATATGGACGTATATTATTGACTTGTATCATTACTACCGAATAGTCTAAATGAAGTTTATTAATTTTTCATGGAACTGTTTGCCAATATTACTTAATTTGTGTATGAAATTTCATTTTAATCTTATTATACAAATCCCACACTGTTAAATATTTTCCCCTAGCTTCTTGTTACTAACATCATATGAAAGCTTCAAATAAACTGCCATTGTATTGAATGTATTTCCATGATGCCACAAGTTCAAGAATTAATTTTAGAGTAGCTCTTGCATCTTATGTTTGCAGACCCTTTTATATCACTTTCCACTGAGCTTAGCAACACATACTCACCTTAAAACCAACTAGGAAAAGTGCTATGATTTCTTCAGGACAGTGGTTAACAAGAAGCATATTGACCTATTATCTAACAGAAGTTGTGTGTTTATAACTTCAGATATTTTGATCAATACTTTACCTGAAAGAAGATGGCCAAATTTATCATATGTGTGTGTGTGTGTGTATCTGTATGTGTGTATGTGTGTCTGTGTAAGAGAGAGACAGACAGACAGACACAAAGTATATAGGTATTTGTGTGAGAGAGACAGAGAGGGACAGAGGCACAAAGAGACAGAGACTCAGAGAGATAATGTGTATATATTTTTATATGTACATACATTTTTGAGACAGGGCCTCACTATATACCTCTGGCTGGTCTACAAGACCAGACTAGGCTGGCCTCACATGCAACAGGGAGGCCTTTGCCTCCTAAGTGCTGGGATTAAAAGCATGAACCATCACACCTGACTATATTTAATGTTAGTATATTACTATAAGATTAGTACAGAAGAACTTTTCAAGATAACTATTTAAAAACAGTTTTTATTTAGAGATGGAGTGATAATGATTTTATATAGTTGAACATTTCCAGTAATTCAGAAGTTATTTCCTTAATGTGTCTGAAGTATTTGCTGTAACTAAGGCTTGTAACCTTGAAATGCCTTCATTATCATGAACAGTTAATATGCTTTTTAAAATTATGTTATTCATTCTTAATAGCTTCAGCAGACAAGCTGCCCCCCCCCCATATACTGAGAAGGCTTCAGATTAGTTATATTGTTCATTCTTCCATCACTTTTTAGTTTTCCTTGCCTGTGAACTTCTAGTAGATGCAACCTTTTCTGAACATCATTCTACTTTGTTCATAATTCCTTTTCCTTACTGCAATGTGCCTGTGTGCTTTTTGGTGGGAATCTCCTGCTCATGTTCTTTCAACTGTTTTAGAAAACTGGCAGATTGTTAGTCCCAGGATCTTTTCTTTTTCTGATGCATTGTGTTTCTTAGTTGAACCACTATTTAGCTTTAAACTATTTCTCCCTTCTTAGCAAGTGAAAGTGAAACAGGAAAAACAATATTCCTGGGGGGCTTTTCTACTTAGAGCTTCAAGTTTCAAGATACTATGACTATTTCACATAGGAGGATTTTTTTTCTTTTGGTTATTCCCTGAGCAAAACTATTATGGGTAATTTATTATTAAGATGATCCTATGCTTTAAAAAAATTGTGTGTTGAAATAAAATGTTTTGGCAGAAACAGACTTCATGTTTTTAATGAAGCATTGAGATTATAGCTCAAAGAACTGAAGCACTAATCAAGTTGGAGCTTTGAAAAGAAACATTGCTTTTAACTCTTAGTCACGTGTGTGGATGAAGAATGGTGGCTAGTAAAATGTGAATTGGCAAAATGAGATCCAGAAAGAATTTATGCAGCAGTTTTGAATGATAGCTTTAGATATAACAAACTCGCTTTCATGTTACTTAAAATTTCACCTTTGTTTAACAGAGCCTGAGGCTCAATAGAAGAAAATCAACCTTCTGTCCAACCTCATCATCCTTTAAGAATATTGCTTTTCTCTTAGGGTAATAATTAGTATTATATTTTATAGGATCTGGCAGTTTTGTTATTGCTGTATCATTTTCTTTGTTGTTATGGGAAAAAGAACACTGAAATGAACATAAACTACTGAGGATTAAGGCCATAAATCAGACTAGATAAAATTATTTATAAAGTTAAATAAGTATCTTTATATGTTAAAAAGGTAATGGGAAAATTGCCTTGTTTTTAGTCACACACTTTAAAGATATTACATTAGGGCTTTTGAGTATACCTCCTGTCTTAGGTCTCTAGCACACTCCCTTTTTCTTCTTTAATAAGCTGTCTTTATTTCTATCACTAAAATGTAAAAGTAAAGGGCTGGAGAAATGGCTTACTGGTTAAGAGCCCCAGCTGCTCTTCCAGATGACTCAGGTTTGAGTCTCAGCACCTACATGATGGCTCACACCAATTTAACTACAGTTCCAGGGAATCTCTTCTAGCCTCAGCAGGAACTAGGCATGCATACAGTACATGTGCATCCATTCATGTAAAACACACACACACACACACACACACACAGCACAAATCTTTTGAATAAAATAATTTAATTCAATTAGTTCTTTGTCCCTATGACATCATATCACAATATTTTGTAGCCATTCCTCATTTTACAAATGGACTTAGATCAAGATTTTCATTCATTTCAATTTTTTAGTTTGAAATATTTGTCATCTATTATCTTCTGAAAAATTAATTATTGTGAAGAAGAATAATAACAGGCTTGTCCACAATATACACCTATGTAATACTAGGTTGCTGAAAAGGATACTTGGAATTAACAGAAAATTACATATATATATATATATATATATATATATATATATATATAATGTATAACATATATTACATATATATGTATATATATATATGTTGAGAATATATACTATAGATAAATAAATATGTATATTAAGTACAGTATTTTTCAATTTCACCACATATAATAGGAAATGAATATTTGTCTTTTTTTGGCTTGTTTCACTTTGCATGATATTCTTCATTGGTTTCTTCATCTGTTCATCTGTTGATGTACATATATTCTGGTTCCCTACCATGGCTATTGTGAATAGTGCTTTAGAACAAATGAATGGATGAACATACATCTCTGTGGTATGTGGTGTGCTAGATTACCTGGAAGTGCTATAGCTGGGTCTTTAAAAAAACTTCCATCTTTAGTTTTTGAAGCATATTTACACTGACTTCTGGAGTGGTGGGACTAGTTATCATATATGTTCCCATCAGTAGTTTTTGAGTTCCTGTCCTCATCCCACCCCCATCGTTGCCAACATTTGTTGTCATTTATTTTCCTGTTTGCTATCCTGAGTAGAGTGAGAAAGAATCTCGAGGTAGTTTCGTTATTGAACTTGGGGTCATGTCTTGTGCCCAAAGCTAGGTCTGGCCACAGGTCTTCTTCAATGGTCAAACTAAAATGGAAAGGAGAATAAGGAGATTTAGCCACTTTGGAAAAGAGACAGAGAGATCCCTCAAGTCTCCCCACCCCCAAGTCCATGGTTGGAGCTCTAAAGTGAGATAAAAGTTTAAATAGAAGGCACATTTATGCAGTCCCAAGGCCCTCTTTTGATTCCTTGGTATCTGGGCTTCAGTCTCATCCTCTAAGGTGGTCTAACAAGTTGCAACTATGTGTGAAATCTCTTTCCTGGATTTAAATTCCCCTTCTTTTCTGGGGCTTTTGTTTTCTCCCAGCATGAGATTCCTAGAGAAATTTCCATTTGGGGGAGGGGGTGGGGGTGGGGTGCATGAGTCTGTTGTTTCAACAATCTGATAGACTGAAAGACTTTTGACTCATTAGAGTCAAAATGACTCTTTATGAGACTCATAAATGACTCTTTAGAGACTTTTGATTTCTTTTAGACCTGTAACAGTTTGATTTGCATTCCTCTGATGGCTAAACATGTTTAAGTTGTTTGATATATTTATTGATCACAGCTAAAAATGTTGAAAATTGCTTGATATGTTTATCCATCATTTGTACATCTTTAGATCATTTGTCTATAATTGGATTTGTTCTTTAGTTGTTGTATACATATTTTAGTTATCCCTTTGTTCTTACCCAAAGGTTCTATAACTTTTGTCTTCTAATGTGCCCTGTGCCTTTGCAGGGATTCTGGCTAGAAATGTGTGTTACACCTTCTGCTCCCATATTTAATTGCTTCCATCTTTCAAGTTGATTGAATTCGTCTTTGGGCCTGGTTTCATACAAACTAGAAAGCACTAAGTAGAATTTAATGTGTGGAGTGGATGATGTAGAAGAAGCTGAAGTGATGGAATTGGTAGTATAAAGGACTTACTAATAGATTTGCTCAGGAAACATTAAGTCACACAAGTGGAATTGAGCTAAGGGAGCACTGCCTCCAAAACACTCCAAAGATAAGCAGCATGCTTACTAGGCATGGTAGAGATTTACAAAATTTAGGGTGCTGGGATGTAAATGTTTACTCATCAGAATTACTGGGCCTTGATGGGCCATTAGGCTTTGATTCTCATAACAAAAGAGAAAGCACTGATTTGAAACTAGCCACTAGAAAGACATACCTCTAAGGAGCAGCTGGGGCAGGCAGGCAGTTAGGGTTAAACCATCATTAAGTAAGTCCAGGTCTGCCATTAATCCTTTGTTCTCTTACCAGAAAAATACAATTCTGCCTGGTGGGTAAGATGATTCCGCAGTAATGATTAGTTGAAAAAGAACAACTCTGGAATACTTAAATTAATTCCGGCACTATTCAAATTCTTTGTTGTGTATATCTGCCTAAGTGGCCCGACTTAAAGTGTCCTGTCCCTATGTAAATTGTTCAAGGGCAACCTGGGGTTGGAACCCAAAAGGTGATTTAAGAATGACAGCAGTGATGCATTTATAAAAAGATAGAAGAAATATGTTTATGGATGTGTGGTAAGGTATGGGGGAAAGAGGTGCCTCCACAGGCCCATGCTGAGGCATCCCTTCCCCCTGAGGGACCAGCCACACTACAGTATAGTATACAATAGTTTATTTAGGACATGGGGAGGGGAGTTAAGAGGGTAATAGAAGCAGAGAAAGGCAGAGGGGAAAGGAGAGGTAGGAGGAGGGGGAGAGAAAGAGAAGTAGAGGCTGGCCATGAGCACATGGAGAGGAGAGGAAGGGAATGGGGAGAGAGCTGGAGCAAGAAGGCAAGAGCAAGGGCAAGAGAGGGCAAGAGAGAGAAGAGGGGACAACAGCCAATTTTATAGAGAGTCAGGCACACCTGGCTGTTGCTAGGTAACTGTGGGGAGGAGCATACTTGGCTGTTGCCTGGTAACTGTGGGGTGGAGCTTAGACCAAATGCTAACAAGCAGCATATATAAAATGCATAAGCCTAAGGTGTTTATAATCCTTGAAACCTTTTGAGTGTTTACTCTTATTTGGACATTAACCACAGTCAACCAGGAGCTTTCTTTAGTAAAGAGCTTTACTACATCTCTAAGTGTGTGGAGTGATTTCTCACTGAGAAGGTGTATTATTTCTATAATGTGGCTAAGGGATAGTTGAAATTTTCAGATTTTTATTTTTAGTCTCTACTTTTTCCGTTGAAAGTATAAAAGCAGGCATTAGTTTGTTTAATCTGTACCAGGATCTCTTTGTATATAACACTACTGCTTTGACAAATAATACCATAGATTTCTAATCAAGTGTACCACTGAATCATTAAATTACATTAACAAAGGTGTTTGGGTGCAGCTAAAATTCATTTGAATCTGCAGCAGCAACAGGACTAGCATGTTAATGAGAACACAGGTAGCAAAATTATAGTGTGTGAACTGTTTTTAGGATGGCTTGAAGGTGTGAATTAAGAAAATAATATAATAATATATGCCAAGCAAATAAAAGTAAAAATTTGAAGAACAATTTTAGAAAGGCCTAGATGTGAGTGAAGAATTTTCTCTTGCTTTGTTGTTCAGTCTTTTTAAAATGTAGAAGATTTATATGATCTAGAGGAAGCCAGAATGTGTGCCGCCCTTTTAAATAAAATAATACTGCCTGGACTCACTTTTGTTATAAATCTGTTCTCATGTGTAATTACTTGAGAATTCTGGCCAGTCTTTCAGATGAAATTTGATAAATTGGGATGAAATTAGAATTATTTCTACTGTAAGATTTCTTAAAATAACCTTTAAGTATCATTGAAAGTATAAGATTTTCTATCCTATATAAATTATACTACAAGATATTGCCTGTATCCATTTCTAAACTACTACCTGATGTAAACATCTAGAGATCATCTACCTGAGACATTATTAAGAATTGGGAATGAGAAGTGGATCAGAGTGAACAAGAATAAAGTAGTCCTGAACTGTGTTAAAATTATTTTCTGTTTGCCATCAGCTTTAGTCTGTTTATATGGTCAACTGTTCTTTGAGACTTGAACTTTCATCCTTATAGTCTACAAATATTTGATGAAAATTAATTTCCCAATGCAGACTTCCCCTGTGTCTCATTTATAATTAATGAGGTTCTGGTAATTTTCTGTCCTAACAGGTATTACATTTTGTTATTGGTCTTGAATATTTGTAATACTGATTTAAGTAGGTCTTAACTTTGCTTGTATCCCCACACTGTAGTGCCTGTTGTATAGAGGCTATAGAAAATAGTTAGTCCTTTTATAAAGAAGATGACAATTCAGAAGGTTATCAAAAACTCTCTAGTGTTATTTTAATGGTAGGAGTTATTTGTATTGAGTAGGTGTTCTATCCAAGTCTTTTCCAGTTCTTTGCATCTGTGTATATGGGTTACTGATGTCTAGAAGGTATTCTCCAAATGCCCCCACATAAAAGATAGGTTTTTTTTCCTCCTGTCATATTAGTAATGCTTACTGACTGGATATTATTGAAGACAGGGGCAGGGTGTTAGAAGAGAATAAAATGTCCTAATCCTGTTTCTTTATTATCATCATCATTATAATCATCATCAGTTTTTGAGACAAGGTCTCACTCCACCCCAGGCTGGCCTCAAACTTATGGCAATCCTACTCCTAGTCCACAAGTATGCATGTAGTAGGATTATAGTTGCACACCAGGATGCCAGGCTCTGTTAACCATTTAGGTAGATTGTTTTTTAAATCTTGACTATTGGGCTATTTTATTTCTATTTAGATATTTTCATTTCATCATTGTTCAGGAGATAGGGATCTCAGTTTGTAGCCCAGGCTGGCCATAAGCTTGTGAGCAACCTACTTCTGCTTCTTGGATGCTAGAACCATAGGCATATACTATCACACCCACCACATGCAATAAATTTAGATTTAATTTGTAACTAACTGATTTGTAACAGCTGGTGGTCCCTTTTTAACATCTTAACTGCCCATTCTTTGTTGATTTTGTTAGTAGTCATATCAATAATGACAAAAATGGTCATCTTTTAGAATTTTGTGCGGTCATAAATACTTGCTTATCCCTACTAGTAAATTTTTTCAAAAGCATAAATTACCTTCCCTTTTTATACTTCCTTTGGAAAGCAAATTCATCACCCTAAACAATAATGCCTCCCACCTAGTACCATCTGAGTAATCAAATATGAACTATAACTCTTTTCAGTGCAACTGAAAGTTTTTTGGCACATCAATATTCTGCTTCTAAAATAGGATTAAAATACATTTAATATTAGAAATCAAAGGTATTGGTACTTTATTAAACTGTTTACTTCTAGAGAACCAGAATTTATTTTTCTTATTTTGTGCTAGTTTATTTTAGGTGTTTTAAAAATGTAACTACCAAATAAAGTAGGCAATGAGACATTTTGATGATTTTTTAGAAGAAGCAAGTCAGTTTTCTTAGGGGAAACATTGCCAGTGGTTCTCTACCCCCTGCTGAGCCCTCCAGGCTCAAATGGATAGCTCAAAACTCATGCTCACACAAAAGCCCCTGGTAAAACCAGGACCTTTGTTAAACTCCATGAACAACAAAAAGATTTGTAGAGAGAAAATAGGAGCGGACAGGGATTACAAGGAGATAAAAGAGGTTGGAGTGAGAGTTAGTTCTCAATGTGAATTGTGTACATGTATGAAACTTGAATACCAACAGGTGTTAATTAATTAAAATCAAGTCATTAAAATGAAATAGAACAAATAATAGAAAAAAATGAGAATTCTTTTTGAGAAATGTATCTATGAAAGCAGTTGTCGGCTAGTCTTATAGTTTTTACTGTTATAATATCTGAGTTGTTATTTGATGCAAAGGAGCAATGCTTTTAGCTTTTGTTTTCAGTACTGGGGGTGGAACTAATGGCTTTCCCCATGCCAGGCAGACACCCTACCAGTGAGCTACATCTCTAGCCCCTCATTTCATCTTTGAAGTGAAACATCAATTAGAAAGATTAACCATATAACACATGCCTTAGTATTACAGTTATGAGGCTAACAATGCATTGATGAATTTTATGTTACACATTGTTAATGCACTGTGACAAAGTTAAGAAACACCTACATTTGAGCCTTTTTCCTGTCTTTGTGTTGTATAAACACATGGAAGTAATTGTCTGGTAGACTTGTTTTATGGTTTTTTTTCTTGTATTATGTTTGCTGATTTTATTTTCCTGCTTTTCATTTTGACCTATCAGTTATTAGAACATTGCAAAGTGATCCTGGCCAGGAAGGAAGGGCCACTTGTATCACTTCTCCATTTTGTTTGCTTTCCACTTTAAAGCATATTTAAGTTTGTGCCGGGAACATTATTCTGGGCTCATTTGGATTCTAGCTAGTATTAGAGTGTGTTAGTACTGACAGAATAAATAAGGAAAGTTCCACTGCCAAGACACGAACAATAGATCTCCCCAACTCATCCTGCATGAATTTTAATATAGATACACCATCCTTCCTGCCCTCAACACATTCTCTAACTTACATTTCTAGATAAATACATGTAAAATAACTTTGTACAAGAAGCAACTGAGCTATTAAGTCATTTCTTGTGAACATCGACTTTGAAAAGAATCCATATATATGAGGGATTGTAACAAAGAACACCTCTATAGAAAATGGAAGTCAAAGAATTAGATAATAGACTTTTTTTCTGTTTTGTGGCCTGCTAATTGTATGTGCTATTTTGAACAACCAAGAGAAAGAAGTTGACTTGACTGTAATTGAATAACATACAATTTTTCCAAATTTTCACCTAGCAATAATTTCATTAATATTTAGGAGGTAAATAAATTTTGAGGAAGAAAAACTTATTTTGGACATAGTCAATTGAAATGCTGTGTCTTAGGTTAAGAGCGTTTTGTTTGTTTAGCTATCACTTTGCTGAACCAGATGAAGGTTGTTTGCATCTTTACATCTTTATGCACTTAAATAAGAATTTTATTTGCCTTTATATGGATTTTACAAAGTGTTATCCTTCTAAAATAAGAATTTTTGTGATCAAAATGTAGATGTCCAGAATTTTGTTTTAATGTTTGAATTTTTTTATTGGATTCCTAGGTCACTCTGGATAATTGTGTTGAAGTTGGACGGATTGCCAACACCTACCATCTGACAGAAGTGGATAAATACGTCAACAGCTTCGTCTTAAAGAATTTCGCTGCATTGCTGAGCACTGGGGAGTTCCTGAAGCTTCCCTTTGAGCGTCTTGCCTTTGTGCTTTCCAGCAACAGCCTTAAGCGCTGCACCGAACTTGACCTCTTCAAAGCTACCTGTCGCTGGCTTCGCCTGGAAGAACCTAGAATGGACGTTGCTGCAAAACTAATGAAGAATATACGATTCCCGCTGATGACACCCCAAGAGCTCATTAATTATGTGCAAACGGTGGATTTCATGAGAACTGACAATACTTGTGTCAATTTGCTTCTGGAAGCCAGCAATTACCAAATGATGCCGTTTATGCAGCCGGTTATGCAGTCAGACAGGACTGCCATTCGGTCTGACACCACTCATTTGGTTACACTCGGAGGAGTCCTGAGACAGCAGCTTGTCGTCAGTAAAGAATTGCGCATGTATGATGAAAAGACCCATGAGTGGAAATCTCTAGCCCCCATGGATGCCCCAAGATACCAGCATGGCATTGCTGTCATCGGAAATTTTCTCTACGTCGTTGGTGGGCAGAGTAATTATGACACAAAAGGAAAAACGGCCGTCGATACAGTGTTTAGATTTGATCCTCGATACAACAAATGGATCCAAGTTGCATCCTTAAATGAAAAGCGCACCTTCTTCCACCTAAGTGCCCTCAAAGGATTTCTGTATGCAGTCGGTGGGCGAAATGCAGCTGGAGAACTACGTAAGTCTCTCTACTTATATTACATACAGAATATTTTTCTTTTTTCTTTTTCTTTCTTTTTTTTTTTTTTTTTTTTTTTTTTTTGGTTTTTTGAGACAGGGTTTCTCTGTATAGCCCTGGCTGTCCTGGAACTCACTCTGTAGACCAGGCTGGCCTCAAACTCAGAAATCCACCTGCCTCTGCCTCCCAAGTGCTGGGATTAAAGGTGTGCGCCACCACCGCCCAACCAGAATATTTTTCTTTATCCAGAAATTTGTTGTAGGTAACAAAATAAACAGTTCTAAAATTTTAGAGACAAAAATATGTCTAGGGTTTCATTTGTAAACTATTTTTTTCTAAGAAAATATCAAAGATCATCTGTATGTTTTATTTCTGCATAAAATATTAGCCAAGGTCCAAACTATAACTTAATGCATAGTTTGCTGAATTTGAACAACTATATAGCATGTATAGATATAGTTTTCATATTGAAAGATCAGTTTGGAATATATATTCAAGTAGTTTTTATTCTAATAGAGTCTTGATAGAAGTTCAGCATCATTCTTCATTCTCCACTATTAAAAGCCCACAAGCTATACTACTTAATAGGTTAAGATCCTTCTTTACAGAGGACTGGCTCTTCTTATTTCCTCATTTCCAGAATTGATACCTAATAGTGACCACTCAGTAAGATAATGTTCTTCTTGGAGTAAATGTATACAGTTCATCCAGTATTAGGCACAGTTTATTAACTATAATAATTAAGATATCTGACTTAGTTTTTAAAATTACTTTTACTGAAACAACAGACAGGTGTCACCATTGTATATTTCTTTTGTCTTCGTAATTAAACATTGGTCATTAGTATATTTAAATAGAAATATTTTGACTATATAACTCAATCCCATAAGGTCCATTTTAGATTAAATGCGAATAATATATTTTATTATAATGAATGCTAGGGATACTTCATTTTATACCTGAAACTAACTATTGTTGTTTTGTCTCTTTAAATTACCAACAATACATTCTTTTATTTGGAAAGTGTCTAGAAAGAATCATTGTTGGTTTGAAGTTGTTTGGTTGATTTTTATCTGTCAGTTGCTGTTGTTGTTGCCATCCTAGTGTGAGATATCAAACTCAGAGCATTATATGTGGTAGACAAGCACCATACTACTGTGAAGTAGTCTCCACTCACTAGCCTTAATTTAGCTCTTTGGTTCTACATAGAGTCCTTGAGGTGGCCAGTATCTCAAACTCTTTATCATCTGTCATGGCTTTAAATAAATTTTGAATCTTTCTCTCCTACTATTATAAGAAACTAGAGACTTTAGTGGTTTTTTTTTTTTTTTTAGATCAAGCTATTTATTGGAGAAAAGAGCTACTTCCATATTTTTTTACCTTCCTTTGTATAGAATACTTTCTTGATAGTAGCATAGCCTTAATGTTACTCATATTTTCTAACTGATTTCTCCACTTGAAGTTATAAAACGTTTTTCTGAGACCAAGTTTTATAGATCTGGGGGGCCTAAATGGCATTATCATTAACTACATAGGTTTTCCTATTTCTTTCATTAGTCAGATTTCTAAAAGCATAAGCTACTCATGCTTTTAACATAGACTTGACATTCTAGGTCTTCTTAGTTTAGCTACACATATTATCTTCATGTTATTGTACTATTTTAAGTGTATGACATCTGAAAATGCCTAGAAAGTACAAGTGATGATTTTGTGGTTTATTGAAAATGTAACTACCATAAAGATACCCTGCAAGAATTGACAGAATTCTAGGTAGCTGTTGGTAGTCATTTTGAAACATATATTTGTACATGGGATGGGTCTCTTTTTTAGAGTTGTGAAGGAATATGCAGCCACTTATTTTTAATCATCCTGTCCCTAATATTAATTAGGAATATTATTTTCAGGGGATTATACTCTTTAAGCCAAGGAAAATCATGATGTAAAACTAAGAAGCTGGAGTCTTCTTTTTTTTCTCATGTACCCCTGTGTTCTCTATTTTTCCTGTGTTGTGTCTAGATAGGAACAAAAAATAAAGTGCATTAGGCAAATAGCATAGTAATAGGCTACCTTGAACATGATCTGTACCCCTAATTAAGAGAAAGTCACATATTATATATGTACACACACACACACGACTTGTAACTATCCTTGGTTTCTCTTCTTAGTGAACACAGTGAATTCTTCTGAATCTTATCCATTAATAAGTGATTTCTTTATATAAATCCAAACAGAACTTAATGTTGGTTGCACTTTCTAGTTTTGATGCCCACACTGTTTTTTCAGAAGAGCAAAAAGAGGTCTAAAGAAGGTCTTACATTACATATATATATATATATATATATATATATATATATGAATGAGAGACTGTATGGGGTTACTGTTTGGTTTTTTTTAATTACCCATAAGGGGAATTTCAGACTTTCTGTCATCTCTTCTTGTAAAGAAGCATCCTCTTTTTTCTTTTCTTTTCTTTTTCTTTTTTTTTTTTTCCGGAGTTGAGGACCTAACCTAGGACCTTGTGCTTGCTAGTCAAGCATTCTACCACTGAGCTAAAGCCCCAACCCCAGAGCATCCTCTTTTTAACTCATTAGATTTCCACGATCACATGCCTATTGAGATAGAGAAGGTGATGGAGAGAGCATGGCAAGAAACAGGGATTGATGGGGAAAGTCTCTTAATAATTTAACAGGTTCATTGATTGGTTCCAGTACATCATGTAATCTTTATATACACAATATCCATTGCCCATATGTAATTATAAAAGGAAAACAGTGACGACCTTTGTAAGACATGATACATTAATTTAATATACTAGATCATTTCAAATTCTCCCATGGAGTATATGAGGGCTCTTAAGGGGAAAAAAAATCTAAGACTGTAGCACATAAAAAAAAAAAAAGCCTATGTGTATACCTGCATGTCTGACTCATCTCTGGAATGTAATTCCTTGTGCATTCTGTTCTCCCTGATACTGGTTGCAACAGGAAAATAGGATATGTGTATAGGAGCTGCCACTTAAGTGAAAAGGAATTTTTTTTTTTAAATTTCTGGCATTTTACAGAAATGTCTTTCGGTTCTTTTTCTCAACCTTTTAAAAATGTAGTATCATTATGAAATCAGCCTTCCATTGTGGTTTTCTATTTTTAAGAAGACTATAATGGCTCAGAGCCTTTCTCTGTAATTACATATTAAACAAACAAGTTTTCAAATGATGGAATAACAGAAAAAAATGATAAAATTTCAAATAAATAGACAGCAAAATTGCTAAAATGTATTAAACGAGCCCCCATACCCTTTAATGGATTTGGAGTTTTGTTGATTAGTAAACGGATTTTAGATCTAGAGTAAGTTCCACATTATCTCTCTTTTTTAAAGATTTATTTTATGTATGCGAGTACACTGTAGCTGTCTTCAGACACACCAGATGAGGGCATTGGATCCCATTACAGATGGTTGTAAGCCACCATGTGGTTGCTGAAAATTGAACTCAGGACCTTTGAAAGAGCAGCCATCTTAACTGCTAAGCCATCTCTCCTGCCCCAATCACGTTCTCTCTTAAGACTTACTCCAGACCTTGGTAAAAATCATCTGAGAAAACGAGGATCCCTAAGACAGATGAAATAAGAATCCTAATTACAGTTATGAAATGTAAGGGTCTCTAAGTTCTACACCAGAGCCTTAGAGCACTGAATTTGAGTCTCTAGTTTAGTAGTCAGGGAACTTCTGTAAAGTCTCAGAAATTTTAGTCATAGCTTTTGTGGTATTAATTCCCTGTTACAGCTAATGAGCCCCACTCTTATAGAAAAAAAGCAATTGTAGACAGTCCATAAACAAATACTTGGATCTTAGTTTCAATAAAACTTTATTTATGACCACTGAAATTGCAATTTCATATAATTTTTATGTTGCAGAATAGTCCTTTGGTTGATTTTTCCAGCCTTTAAAAGAATGCTATGCCATTCACCTTGCTACAATTGTGGGGCATAAGAAATGGGCATGGATTTGGGAGACTGAATTTGTCAGGGACTGAAGTTTCCTGACACCTTCCCCGCATTTTCCCTGGTGCTTACGATTGTAGCCATCACTTGAGGGTTCAAACTCCTTGCCTTGTGTTGTCTTTGCTCTTCCTCCCCTGCTTGTCAGACTTATTGATAGCAATATGTATCTGATTATTGCACAAATGTGAAAGACAGAGAAAAGGTACACATCAGATTTTGAATCAGCTGCATTTTATTTTCATACTGAATGCTATTGATTTCTCTAATAAAAACAGTTGGACACTGGAACTTTAAAGGTTGACAATAAAGCTAAGGGAACTGAAAAATGTAAAGGTGATTGATGGAAGAGGGAATGTTCAGGGTTGATGAGCTATCATACAGTTAGTGAGATGAATTTCCATCTTGCACTGAGAGGTTTTTGCATGAGAAACTATGGATGGATCTTAAAACCCCTATTAGAAAAAAATGCAATTAATGTACTGACACAGGAAGAGCATTATCTTTTCATACAGGGGAATGTTAACAACCACCGTGATTAGCAATTCAATCACTAACTCCACCATAAAAAGAATAAGAGGAAAATAATGGAAACTGCGTCTAGACAGGCGGATTAGATATAGAAAAGGACAGTTATAATGGAGAAATTTCAAAGTTCAAGGAAAAAATGTTTCAATAAGATAAGCATATAGCTAGTCTGGTCTTTTTTTGGCTTGAACTAGATGAAGAAAATGATAGGATGTGAGATTTGATTGCTTTCTCATAGAAAGTTTGTCTATTTATTACTTTTTAAATATCACATGGGCACTCAGTACATTAAGTCCCTTTGTGTATGAGACAGAAACGGGGGAGAAAGAATAGTGTACAATATACATTTTGCATGTCAGGTGACAGTCATGCTAAAAGCAACTAGAAAGGACTATTTTAAAAGGCATTGCAAAATAAAAAGCAATATGTACTTGAAGTTACAGATATACTAATTATACTGATTTTGCCATCACATATGTATACACACATTAGAACATCATAATGTATGCTATAAATACATCATTATAGTGTGCCCATCAAAAACTTGAGACTCCAGAGCATCATATAGGATATCAAGAGAATAGATCAGAATGAGAATAGTAAAAGATTTTGAAATAAAAAATAAACATGAAGTAAGTGAAAAAAGAAAGGACTAGAGTGTGTGAATTGCTAATGTATAGGCATGATGGGAGGAGCAAGAATACTTGGCATAAGTGAACTAATGGAATAAATGAAATTATTGTATAGAACACAAACAAAATGGTTCCTCTATCCTGGTATTTCCCTGTGGTTATTAAGTAGAGAATGTGCCATAGTGAAACGTATAGGAAATAAATCAGCCAATGATTATACCCTCAGACTCAGCTGTACAATAGGTTTTACAGATAGCAATGTTTGTTCCTGTACACTATGTCAAAAATAGATATTTAGAATTGATGTGTTATTCCTTCATTGTGATATTTTTCTTTTTCTGTATTTTTAGAGCAAAATAAATTTAAGAAATGTCAAATTAAAAAGTGATAAATAGATGGTAAAAAAATCCTTAGTGATTTTTATAGTTGTATGTTTTAGAAATTTATGTAATCTAGCCTAATATAATATCTCTTAATGTTTCATTTTAACAGTCTCAAAAATTATAAGAGCCCCTCTGAGGACTTTTATATTATATACTTTCAGAGATTAATATAGTATTATTATTATTCTACTAAAATAAAATAAAATTTGAGATTAAAATACCATTGTATTTCTTTTTTTTTTTTTAACAGCTACTGTGGAATGTTACAATCCAAGAACAAATGAATGGACCTATGTTGCCAAAATGAATGAGCCTCACTATGGCCATGCTGGAACTGTGTATGGAGGAGTGATGTACATTTCAGGTAGATAACTACCCTGTGAACATATCATAATAATGTTTATTCTTTTTTAATTAATTTATTTATACACTTTACATCCTGATCACTGTCCTCCACTTCTGGTCCCTCCTTGCCCATCCCCTCCCCTTTTCCTCTGAGAGAGTGGAGGCCACTCCTGGGTATCTCCCACCCTCACACATCAAGTCCCTTCAGAGCTAGGTGCTTCTCCCACTGAATATGATCTTTCCATATAGTGCCAGTAATACTAAGAATTTCTTGGAAAAAGTAGTAAAAATATATTTATGTTTTAGGATGACTTTTATGTATATATTTATGTGCGAATGCTTTGAGTATTCTATAAGTTTATATATAGCACCAAACCAATTAAGCTATAAATGTATATAATATATAAGAAATTGGAAAGTATTTATCTCCAGTTTATTTTTTTTAAAGTAATTCCGAGTACTACTCTGTATTCTAGTGAAAACCATTCACATGCAGTAATCATTTGCTTGACTTAAAATTAGGAAATAAAATATACATAATAATCTCTTTAAGTAATATATATATATATATATATATATATATATATAATTTCTTTAGTATTACAATGGGGATTCTACTGTGGCACCATTATATGTAGATATTTTATATGAAAATTCCAAAATTGCTCAAGTTTATTCAGTATTCAAATAACAACTTTCACTTTCAAACAGTTTGTACTTGTGTTTCCCTTCAGAAATTCATGAATTCAGAAATATGTTTTAACATAGTGATTACCTTTGATATTGACATTTAATTTTTAAGGCAACTTTGTTCACCCCACACACTTTGTCCTTCCCCTCTCTCTCCCTCTCCCTCTCCCCCTCCCTGCCCATCCCCTTCCCTCCCTCTCCCCCTCCCCCTTTCCTTTCCCCTTCCCCTTCTCTCCCTCCTCCCTTTTCCCCTCTTCCTCCCTCCCTCTCTCTCTCCCTTTTCCTCTCCTTCTCTGCCTCTCCTTCTCTCTCCTTCCCTAGTCTGCCTCTGAGAGCCTTCTCCCTCTCAATGCCAGGCAAATAGTTCTGTTATTAGAAAGAAAAGTTGTTAAGGGGCTGCTGAGTCACAGAGCATTGTCTCATGATGTCTATAGTCAAGAAGGATCTATGAATGGCTGTGTGGCATGTGGTTGGCAGGCTTCCAGGGTTCAATTCATGAGGGCATCTTACATTGACAGAGCCATAAAGGAAATCATATTGTATCGCCTACCTGTTTCATGTGTGTGAGTGCTCTACTATTGTAACAAGAGTTCCCAGTTCTCCAGAGTAAAACTGACACTTGAATAGTTTTAGTGACACTTTGGCATAACTGGTATATGCTGCAAAAATAATCTTCTACATTGATGTTAGGCTAAGAACTGAACCAATGTTATAACCAACAATGCTTTACTTTCTGGTAGGCATTTAAAGATTAGAAAAATATGCTTCACTGGGCAGTGGTGGCACACGCCTTTAATCCCAGCACTTGGGAGGCAGAGGCAGGCGGATTTCTGAGTTCGAGGCCAGCCTGGTCTACAGAGTGAGTTCCAGTACAGCCGGGGCTACACAGAGAAACCCTGTCTCGAAAAACAAAACAAAACAAAACAAAACAAAACAAAACAAAACACAAAAAGAAAAAAGAAAAAGAAAAAAGAAAAATATGCTTCGTTAATTTCAGTCTGGCTACTTGACAAATCTATGATACAGCTAAAGATTAGCCTTAGGTTGTCCCTTGTCTGCTGAAGATAGAGTCTGGTACTTTCATTACATAGGTTGGATTATTTGTGTTCTATCTCTATTCAGATTTTGTAGGTAATTTGACCTAATTTGGCCCAATACACCAACAACCAACTGATACAAATATAAAATTCTTATGTTCAAATTCCAAATCTTAGTTTATATTCAAAACTCTAATCCGTTAACTGGAATGGGTAGTTTGATGGAAAAGAAACTAATGGGTACCTGCAATTTAAGGTGTCCTAGCCCTAGTATTCAGCACCCATAGCCTACTCACTAAAATGTCACAACATACTGATTCTTTGTAGTTCGAATTTACTGTGCAGTTAACTCTAATAGTGTCCAAACTATATTTCCACCCACTGAAGCTCCTTAAGTATGATGGCTCTTCATTTGAGAAGGTTACTGTACTAATATAACCTTTTCACTTGTTTTAAATAGTTAAACATGAGATTTTTCTTTTCTTTGTTTTTGTTGTTGTTCAAGAATATGGAGTGATAACATGTGTATATTTATAATCTATAATATGCCCTAAAGTGTAGGAAAATCTGATTATTTATGGGAGAACCTCACTTTTTACATTCTTTAGGATTTTTTTTTTCTCATGCCCATTATTTTCATTTTTTAGGAGGAATTACCCATGACACTTTCCAAAAGGAACTCATGTGCTTTGACCCTGATACTGACAAATGGATACAGAAGGCACCAATGACCACTGTCCGAGGCCTACACTGCATGTGTACAGTAGGGGACAGGCTCTATGTCATTGGTGGCAACCATTTCCGAGGAACCAGTGATTACGATGATGTCCTGAGCTGTGAATACTACTCACCTATCCTTGACCAGTGGACCCCAATTGCTTCCATGTTAAGGGGGCAGAGTGATGTTGGGGTCGCTGTCTTTGAGAATAAAATCTATGTGGTTGGTGGATATTCATGGAATAATCGCTGTATGGTAGAGATAGTGCAGAAGTATGATCCAGAGAAAAATGAATGGCATAAGGTTTTTGATCTGCCAGAGTCCCTTGGTGGTATTCGAGCTTGTACCCTTACAGTTTATCCACCTGAAGAAAACACACCATCTCCTTCTAGAGAGTCCCCTCTTTCTGGACCCTAAGATCATCCTTACAATTAAGATGCTATATTCCTATCTTTGCAATGTGTAATGATTATCTTCTTTCCCACCCCCCTTAAGTAGCATATATGTTAGAATTAGCCTCCAGTGATTGATACAGAAAAAAAAAATTGACATTGATGTTACTTGTGCTGTTTGTATGGCCTAGAATGTTTATAAAGTGGTAACAAACCATCCTTGAAATATATCCCATAGAAGCTGATGTTTAACGTGAAAACAAAAACAAAAGTATTGTCTACAAAGTGTTTCTTCAGTACTTTTAAAATGCTGTGTACTGAGTGTAAGGTATTCATCATCTTACATTATAAGCCAAGTTGAAAGTGGATTATCGTAAACGTGCAACTGTGCTCACTAGGCTTCAAAGTCAAGTTTTCCTTTCATCTTTAACTGTAAGATGTCAAAGGGAGGCAGCCTGCTCCAACAGGAAATAATACACAAAAGGTTGCCAACTCGCATGAGCTACCTCCCTCTTTTCATAAAGTATTTTTGACACATCTGTCAACCCACCTGACTGTGTGGGTGCATTGAGAACACACCAAGTTTCTAAGACACACAGGAGAAATAACTGAAATTCACCAACACTAGTTTAGGGGGGAAAGCATGAACCCTCTGCTTATAAGAATTGTTTTGGGGTTTTTTAAGTGTGTATAGATAAACACGCACATACTTATATCAAAACACAAATTTTTAAAAATTGAGTATCAGGTCAAATAAATGTGAAATTAAAAAAATTCTTTTAAAAAGCAGCCTCCATGAAAAACGGGGATTCAGTATGCACACATTAAAGGCATATATTTCGAAGCATACTGAATTTAGGTGGATAAGGGCTAGAAATTTTGAGCAACTAAATTTATCACTTGACCAAATTTTATCGTAAAGAATTAAATTCTCTTTTTCTCCTTTGCTGTTGAGGTAACTTGCCTGTTGTGTGTATTGTGTATTCTGTAAACTCTTGGTTCATGAGGTTATTTAGCACAAAGTGTAACAGCTCCGCCTGGGAAGCTGCTTTGCTCTCTGATGTCCATGGTTTCCCTTCTTTTACTCAATAAAAACATTTAATGTCATTCTGCTCTGTGCAACTCTGTTACTCTCTGTGCGACTCCCTTATTCGCCGACTAGAAAGTTCCATTTATTCAATGTCTTTCTAGGGGCGAGACTGAGGAGGTTGAACTCATAGTATATGTGATTTTTATTCAAAGCACAAAGACTTGAGCCAACTCTCACCTCTCTGGGAAGATACTGCTTGTTGCCTTTGAGGAAATGGTTTGGGAAAGATGCTAATTGGCTCTTATGCAGCTGCAGTGCCAAGCCTGGGTAAACTATAAAAGCAGTTACATGTCCTCCTTCCTTTTCTTTTCCTGTCTCTTCCCTTCCTACTGTGACCTGCAAAGCTTGGCCCAAAAACCTATCTAAGGGTGATGAGAGTAATATAGAAATGACAGACATGTACAGAAAAGCTGGGGCCAGGTGAGGTGTTGTGAGTGACATTTCCACCTGCTGCAACCCAAGCATGTTGGGAATAGCATGGGAAAGAGGGAAACTAGTCTGGGTAGAAGGTATCTGTAGCCCAGCCATCTCAGGCTACATACATCTGAGAGGAGGGAGTTGCAGTTGCTAGTTTTTTCTCAAACTGGCCAGTTGTTCGTAAATATTTGTACTTGGGCCAGTAGAAGAAGGCTTTGCCAATTTCAAGCTTGAGCCCTATGGGGAAACACTTTGCCAGTTTCCCATGGTTCTGAGGCCTTAATCCTTTCCGTGGCTGTGTCCATGACAACAATTCATAGTCGCTCAGGATTTCGCTCACTCGGGATTCCTCTGTTCTTATACCTCCTCTCCCATCCTCTTCCTGTTTCCTTGAGAAGCTCTTTACTACTCTATTGCTCAGGTTGACCTTAATTTTCTGGGTTCAAGCCGTCTTACTGCCTCAGCAGCTAGAAGCACAGACTCATGCTACCTTACTGAGACATACTGAATTAGATTTCTGAAGAAGCTCTGTCTTGTCCACTCAGATGGAACCATGTAAAATGATTCCTTAGATGTTTACTTTAATTTTTTGTCCAGACAGGGTTTCTCTATCCAGCTTTGTCTATTCTGGATCTTGATGGGTAGACCAGGTTGGCCTCTAAATTCACAGAGATATACCTGCCCCTGTTTCCTGAGTGCTGGGATTAAAGGTTGTGCCACCATCACCCTGCCTAAGATTTATTCTTAACATAGGATCCTAAAGAAAAAGAATTGTAATCTATTCCACTTCAGCTACAAGTGTATAATGTACACTTCAATACAAACTGAAACGAGAACATAAGGCTATTCCAAAACACTACAGCAACATCTTATTTCTTGGCCAGAGGGAAAGTCTGGCAGCACAAGTTTTACGACTCTTAAATATAGTTAAGGGAAAAATATTCCCATTGATAGCACTTTTGCATATCACTAGAAGAACTTACCATAGATTTGAAAGATTCCTCCACTTTGGTAAGATTGTTTCTAAATGAGCACAACTTCTCTGGAGATTTTACTTTTCTATACATGAGCATATTCAGTAACATTTTACTGTTTTTAGGCAGGTGTTAGCTAAAAAAAAAAATGTTACTATTCTTTAGCTACATAAAACCACACAGGGGAGGGGAAAGAAAGAAGAGAAAGTCAGGTTGGTGATCTTCTAGCAGCTTGTCACGAGAATAATGCACAGCATATGCAATTCTCGTCTCTGCGTCCATGCCATGTGTTATTTAAAAGCAACTAATTTCACACTTTAATAGTTATTATTAGATAGTTCAAACAGCTGGAGAATTATTACATATTTCTTTTTTGGGAAATTATTTTCTTGGTAAAAAAGAACCTTTGGTTGGCTATGCAGGTGTTTCTTGCATTTTCCTGTTATCCTAGTTAGGGTTGTTATTGCTGTGACAAAAAAATACAACCAATAAGCAAGTTGGGGAGGAGAGAGTGGGTATATTTGGCTTACACTTCCAGATCATAGTCTATCAGTTGAGGAAGTCAGGATGGGAACTCAAGCAGGGCTGGAAACTGAAGGCAGTAACTGATGCAGAGTTCATGGAAGGGTGCTGGATACTGACTTGCACCCAAAGCTTGCACCGCCTGCTTATACAACCCAGAATCACCAGCCCAGAAATGACACCATCCACAGTGGGCTGGGCCCTCCCTCATAAATCACTACTTAATAGAATGTCTCACAGATGGATATTATGGGAGCATCTTTTCAATTGAGGTTCCTCTCTTTCAGATTAATCTAGCTTCTGTCAAATTGACACTAAACCTACCTTCATAAGTTCTTGGTGTATTTGAAGGAGGACTGAACTCTCAAAAGGTTAAAATTTTTCTTCTTGAACAGACTAGTTAGAGTCTAAAAGACAAAATATGGTTTGTTTTTTGTAATTTAAAAGAAATTCATGTGGTTAATATTTGCCTAAGAAGGTAAAATTATGTTTTGAAATCTTTCTTTACAGTTGCTGGAGGAGATTAAAACTGTATAAAAGTATTACAGCATTTGAGAGCATTCCTGAACTCATTCTCTCATATCTGCTCCTGAAAAAATACTCTAGAAAGCAGTTAAATTGTGTTTTTAATTGCATGCACCCCTTTTTTTCATTTTAAAACATTTCTGTGGAAAGTCAGCTTTGGTTCTTATTTTATTCTAGACCTCTGAGATTTTTCTTCCCAAGCATCTCCACTGTAGTCTTTTGTATATCATATTGCTTTTAGGGAAGAAAATATATGCAAAGCAACTTCTAAAGTTTTAATGAATCACTGTTTTAAGTTAATCAAATTAAGTATTTTAAAATTTTGGCAATCACAAAAATGTGTTTTAAAAATTGAAAAAATTGAGAAGAAAAGTACCACAAAGAAGCATTACATCAATGTTGAAAACTTCTAATATCAGTATACTTTTTCATAGTCTATGTAAAGTATGGTTTAAAGTATTAATACAGAATTTTCTGATATATTAATAGGTTTACTTCTGAATGTTAAGATAATATTTCTGGCCTGTCTTTTTTCTTATTTATTTATTTAATCATTCATTCATTTATGCATTTTACATCCTTATCACAGCACCCCCTTCTCCAAATCCCTCTTCATAGGTCCCTCTCCCCATTTCTCACTCCCCTTCATCTCTGAGGAGGGTGAGGTCCTCCTTGAAAACTCAAGTCACTGTGGAATTAGGCACATCCTCTCCCACTGAGTTCAATCAAGGTAGCCCAGTTAGGGGAAAAGGATCCACAGGCAGCAGAGTCAGACTAAGGCCCCGTTTCAGTTGTTGGAGACCCACATGAAAGCAAAGCTTCAAATCTGCTACCTATGTGCAGGGAGGCATAAGTGCAGCTCATGTATGCTTTTTTGGGTAGTGGTTCAGTCTCTGAGAGCCCCCAAGGGTCCAGGTTACTTGACTCTGTTAATCTTCTTGTTGAGTCTCTATCCCCTTGAGTACTGCAATCCTTCCCTCAACCCTTTCATAAGACCTCCCAAACTCTGTCAAAAGTTTGACTGTGGGTGTCTGCATCTGTTTCAGTCAGCTGCTAGGTACAGCCTCTCAGAGGAAGTGGGCCTCCCAGGACCTCTAACCTGGGCAGTATCTTAGGTAAGGAGACAGCAACACCTGCCCCAAACAGGGAGTAACTGGGACCCAGTAGGACCCAGGAATTCACTCCTGGCCTGGAGCACTGGTTCCTTCCTGTCGGCCTAAGCACTGAACAGATCTTGGGCCCCAGCTCTAAACCCAGTAGTAACACCCACTCCACACAGTTCTGATACAACCAAGATAATAGAAAGGACAGGCTCCAGTCAGAGACAGGCAGGTAGCACTAAAGAGATCCAGATGGCAAAAGGCAAGCGCAAGAACATAAGCATCAGCAACCCAGGGTACTTGGCATCATTAGAACCTAGTTCTCCCACACTAGAAAGTCCTAAATTCCCCATATCACTAGGAAAGCAAGATTCAGATTTAAAATCACTTCTAATGATGATGATAGAGGACTTTAAGAAGGACATAAATAACACTCTCAAAGAATTTGAGAACACAGGTAAACAGGTAGAAGCCCTTAAAGAGGAAATACAAACATTCCTTAAAGAATTACAAGAGAACACAACCAAACCGGTGAAGGAATTGAACAAAACCATCCAGGAGATAAAAATGGAAGTAGAAACAATAAAGAAATCTCAAAGGGAGACTACACTAGAGATAAAAAGCCTAGGAAGGAAATCTGGAGTCATAGATGCAAGCATCACCAACAGAATACAAGAGATAGAAGAGAGAATCTCAGGTGTAGAAGATACCATAGGAAATATTGACACAACTGTCAAAGAAAACAAAAAACGCAAAAAGTTCTTAACACAAAACATCCAAAAAATCCAGGACACAATGAGAAGACCAAACCTAAGAATAATAGGTATAGATGAGAATGAAGATTCCCAACTTAAAGGGCCAATAAATATCTTCAACAAAAATATAGAAGAAAACTTCCCTAACCTAAAGAACAAGATGCCCATAAATATACAAGAAGCCTACAGAACGCCAAATAGACTAGACCAGAAAAGAAATACCTCCTGTCACATAGTAATTAAAACACCAAGTGCACAAAACAAAGAAAGAATATTAAATGCAGCAAGGGAAAAAGGCCAAGTAACATATAAAGGCAGACCTATCAGAATTACACCAGACTTCTCACCAGATACTATAAAAGCTAGAAGATGCTGGACAGATGTCACACAGACCCTAGGAGATCACAAATGCCAGCCCAGGCTAGTATATCTAGCGAAACTCTCAATTATCTTGGAGAAACCAAGATATTCCATGACAAAACCAAATTTACACAATATCTTTCCACAAACCCAGCATTACAAAGGATAATAGCAGGAAAGCTCCAATACAAGGAGGGAAATTATACCCTAGAAAGAGCAAGAAAATAATCCTCTTCCCACAAATCCAAAAGTAGATAGCCACACAAAAATAATTCCACCTCTAATAACAAAAATAACAGGAAGCAACAACCACTGTTCCTTAATATGTCTTAACATCAGTGGACTCAATTCCCCAATTAAAAGACATAGGGACTATAGCAAATTCATGACTTGGAATTTATTATAAGGGTGTTCTCTATGTTTTATTTAGAAATAGCTGAGTGGAGTTAACAGGCAACAGTCCAGATTACCTTACATGGATAGCTGGTTTTCAAAACATCAGAAATCCTTAGAATTGACATGACAAACATTTCAGTATTAATGTTCATTTTCATTAGAGACCTGTCTGCTCCGGACAGCTTCCTATATTGAATTCTAAGAAGAAATTGAGCATCCTTGGAGTTACTCCAGTTGTGGTGAGACAGCCACTAGGCAAGAATTGCCACTTTCCTTCTACAGACAAATTACTGTCCAGAAAAGGACACACTTGCAGAATAGTCGACTGATTATATCTGCCTAGACAGAGTAATCAGCCCTTAATAATTCTGCAGCACTAAGGTCTGTCAGAAAATCCTGGGCCAGAAGGCAGAAGAACAGATGCTCCAACGTTTTGAAGTAGAGCGAGTGTCCAGGTGGTCAGAGGTCTCTATAAATTGGCTAAGTTTTAGAAACTATGATTTGTGCTTCCCACAATTATAGTTAACTCAGTCATTCTGGATTTCTGATGGGGTTGAAAACATATAGCTATTGACCTTAAGAGAAAAGATTTGAGTGGATGGTCGTCAGCTGACATTCATCCTAAAGCCAGGTTCAGAACTACATGTTTTAGTTAGAATAGATGACAGAGGAGCTGGTTAGTCAACAAAAGGATGGACTGGGTATTAGGACTATCCTGTACCTCACTGGTACAAATTGGCATAATTATGCTCTAATTGTATTTTGAGAGAAAAGTTTCATTTTAACAGGAACGGTGATGTGTAGGAGGAGCTAAGGTAGGAGGAGTACTGAGAGGAAGAAAAGGAGTAAGAAGAGGAGAAGAAGAAGGAGAGGAAAAGCTAGGTGATGAAAGAGAGAAAGAGGGGGAGACAGGGAGGCAGATATTCATGTATCTCCACCAGTCAAAGATAGTTGTTATATCTAGGTTGGTCAGTGGGTTACACCTCTGATTGAACAATTCCAAACTTATAAAGCCTATGATTAACATTATTTTTAAAAAAATGTATAAATGCAAAAAGGAAAAGGGGGCATGGGATAGGGGTTTCCTAAGGGGGGTGGTGGGGAATGGGGATAGGGGATGCCATCTGAAGTGTAAATAAAATATCTAATAAAAAAAAGACATAGGCTAATGGACTGGATATGCAAACAGGACCCAGCATTTTTCTGCATACAGGAAACCCACCTCAGTGATAAAGACAGACTCTACCTTAGAGTACAAGGCTGGGAAAACAATTTTTCAAGCAAATGGTCCTAAGAAACAAGCTGGAGTTGCCATTTTAAAACCTCCAGCCTGAGAACACAAAGGGAGGAACTCATGGCTCCACCTGTATAGGTAGTTGAGGGTAGCCTTGTCAGGCATCAATGGAAGTGGACTGCTGGCCTTAGTGCCTAAAAGTTTGGATTCTCTAGTGTTGGGGAATTCGAGAGCAGGGAGGTGGGAATGGGAGGATGGTGGAAGCACACCCTCATAGTAATAGGAGAAGCGAGGATGTGGTAGGGGGTTTTGGGGTGGAAATGGAGAGGCGATAACAATGAAAGGTAAATAAATAAAATATCCAATTTAAAAAAACATAATGGGTCTGGCAATTGTAGTTGAGCAGTTGAGACTTTTTTGTCAACAATTTATTACAAGAATTTTGTATAATCCTCAAGGACAAGGTATTGTGGAAGAGGCCTATGGAACTTTAAAAACTTGGTGAGACATACTGTTGCTGAGACAAAGAATGATGCTCACCTGTGTGCTTGCTGAGTGCCCTGACAAGGGTGACTGGGGAGCTGTATTGGACATATGTTCCTGACCCACATTTGCTTGACTATATCCCAGATGGGACAAGCTGCCTTGGCTCAAGGTTTTAGACCTTGTGAGAAGAGGAATTTGTAAAGTGGATGAAAGGAAAGCTATAAATAAGGGCCTTCCTTAATAACACACATATCCTGTGGCTCCAGATTTCAAAATATACCTTTGGAAAAGGCAGGCAGTCCCTGCTTCTATCCATACAGAAAGGGTTACAAAGAACTTGCTCTTGAAAGTATGTTGCAACCGAGGATGAACTATTTCACAAGGCTTGCTTCAAATCTCACTGTGTAGGCAGGTTACTTTGGTACAGGAAACTATTTTTTTAATAATATTTTTATTGAATATTTTCTTTATTTCCATTTCAAATGTTATCCCCTTTCAAGGTTCCCCTTCAAACTCCCCTATCCCATCCCCTCCCCCTGCTTCTATGAGGGTGTTCCTCCAACCATCCATCCTCTCTTGCCTTCCAGCCCTAGAATTCCCCTACACTGGGGAACCTAGCCTTTACAGGACCAAGGGCCTCTCTTCCCACTGATGCTTGACAAGGCCATCCTCTACTACTTATGTCACTGGAGCCATGAGTCCCTCCATGTGTACTCCTTGTTTAGTGGTTTATAGTCCCTGGGAGCTCTGGGGAATCTGGTTGGTTGATATTGTTGTTCTTCCTGTGGGATTTCAAACCTCTGCATCTCCTTCAGTCCTTTCTCTAACTCCTCCATTGGGGACACCATTGGGAGTCCCAGTGGTTGGCTGTGAGCATCTGCCTCTGTATTTGTCAGGCAGGGCCTCTCAGGAGATAGCTATATCAGTCTCCTTGGGACAGGGAACTTAAACCTAATAAAGAATATTTTCTTTCTTATATTATTGCAAAGCATTCTTGGAGGTAAGTGAGGTCCTAGGCAACCTATAATTAACTCAGTGTTATGAAATACCCAGTCTTTTTCTCTCCATACACCGTTTTGCCGGTAGTATGCCTAGTGCATATGGTAGAAAGAAAACCTCACTGAATATGTTTGCGCACATGTTTAATTTCTGCAGTCAGTAGGCAGAGTCAGGTGGATCTCTGAGATGGAGGCCAGGTTGCTCTACAGATTTAATTCCAACAGCCAGGGCTGTTACATAGAAAACCCTTGTCTTGAATAATAAAAGGAGGAGGAAGAGGTGGAGGAGGAACAGAAGATGATGAGGAAGAGTAGAAAGAAGAGGGGGAGTAAGAGAAAGAAGAGGAGGAAGAGGAAGAAGGAGAGGAGGAATAGAAGGGGGAGGAGGAGAAGTTGGGGAAGAAAACCTCTGCTATCCAGAAATTTAAATCTTTTGACATTAACAATAGTAGCTGTCGAATTCAAGAATGAATATAAAACACCAAGAACAATAATGATTTAGTAGACTTTACTTGCTTATTTATTCCATATTATGTTGATTGGAAGGAGAAAGGGCCCCCATAGACTCATGTATTTGAACACTTGGCCCCCACTTGCTGGGACTGTTTGGGGAGGCTCTGGATTACTTAGAAGATGTTAACTGTTCACGGCACAAAGAAACATTTCTGGTGAGGTCTGAGAGCTACACTAATCTACGAATACAGAGGTATAAGTTTAATGAATAGTTTAATACCATGCCTATTTTGCCAAACAATAATTGTAAGGTAACCAGTGCAGCCTATGAGTTCTTCAATTATGCATTCTTGCCCATATTTACAATACCAGGCATGCATGCCCTCCTGTGGAGCAGGTCTTTTCTGATTTTATATGTGTGTGTTTACAAATACTTATATTCACGTAGGTATACATATACGTGTACACATACACATACGTTCCCACATATTATGTATTATTAAGGAAAAACTTAGCAAAACAGTATTTGTGCATGTAAATACATATACACACACTTCATTACAGTGTAAAGAAAGTGTATTTTTATTGATTTTTTTCTTAGTACGGGTTTCATTATGACATTTGGGAGGTAGGTTGATTTTATGGGCAAACTAACCAAACACAGAAGCTAAACATTGCATTTTGTTTCATCTGGATTCTTCAAGTAAGGTTACAAGTTGAAAGCTATTTACATACAATGAGGACTTCATTTACATTTTATTTTGAATATTAAAATTTAAACATACTTACAGTTGAGGAACTAATATATTAAACATGCATACCCACTGTTTATATGAAACAATTATAAACATTTTCCATATTTGCATAATATAATGTTGTTAAGGCATTTAAAATTTATAAGCATTATGACATTTCTTCCTTACATATATTTTAATGTATAGTTAAGTATAGTTTCCTTCTTAAAACCCTCACCTTGCCTAAGACAATTCAAAATTTCTTACTGAGTGCAAATTTAAATACCCACTGTCTTACATGATGTTCTGTTGCTATAAAAAGACATTATGATCAAGGCAACTCTTATAAAAGCATATAAGTGGGGGCTTACTTATGGTTTTAGAGGGTTAGGCCACAATAATCCTGGCAGGAAGCAGACAGGTATGGTGCTGTAGCAGTACCCAAGAGCTTTCCATCTTGATCCACAGACAGCACTAGGAGAGGGAGACACACACACAGACAGAGGAGAGAGAGAGAGAGAGAGGAGGGGGAGAGGAAGGGGGAGGGGGGAGGGGAAGAGGGAGAGGGAGAGAGAGAGAGAGAGGAGGGGAGGGGTGGGGAGAGGGAGAGAGAGGAGGGGGAGGGGGAGAGGGAGAGGGAGAGAGAGAGAGTGGAGGGGGAGGGGGAGGGAGAGAGGGAGAGAGAGAGAGAGGAGGGGGAGGGGGAGGGGGAGGGGGAGAGGGAGAGAGAGACTGAAAGACTGAAAGTCTGAAGGCCTGGCATGAGCTTCTTAAACTTCAAAGCCCATACTCAGTGATATATCTTCTTCAACAAGGTGACAGCTACACCAACAAGGCCACACATCCAAATCCTTCCCAAACAGTTCCAGTAACTAGTGGCTAAGCTTTCAAATATATACGCCTATGAATGTCATTCCTATTCAAACCACCACAGCCATAAAATATTTGTCACCAAAGACTACAGTATTTCAATTTAGGTCAGAATGATAGTGAGGAAATTGGTTACCATCTGGGTATGATATCCCACTGAAGCCCTGAAGCACGATGAGTGAAAACTTCTTACCACAAATTTAGTACAGTGATTTTCTTTCCCAGAGTGCTAAGTACCAGGAGCAGACACCTGAGGGACATACCTAGTCATTGCTACTTTTTGGTAGATGCTGTTTTCCAAAGGTGCCATATCTAAGATCCTCTTCTTCACTTCCAGGCATTGTTCAGAAGCCTTGCCTGGGAGTTCTGGCTTCCTGCAGTCTCTGTGTGATGGAGCAATTCACACCAGCCCACCTCCGTACCTCCATTACCATTTCCCCTTCTGCTTCCTCTGCTTGGTCTTGAGAAGTAGAACTCAGGGGAAGCTAGGGTCTGTGAGCCACCCTAGTGAATGAAATATAAAGGATTGTTACATGTTCGCGGCTGGGGAGACTTTAGGATTCATGGCCAAGCTCTTCTCATCATTCTGACCTAGGCCTCAATATCCAAACAGTGTTAGTGCTTTGATTTCCTGGAAGCCATCCATCTCTACTGTCACCCTATTTGCTCCTCTTTGAGAATAAATGCATGCCAGACTGCAAATACTAATGAGAATTGAAGAGCTATCTTTATGGAGACACTAAGAATTTGTATAACAGTGAATCATCCTTTGTAGCAAGACAAAAAAAATCACTAATATGCATTGTTATACACATTTTCCCACTGATAGCAAAACATTCATTAACATTATAATTTTTAATTTTAATTTAATTGCATTCATTTATTTGTGTCACTATGTGTGTGGGTGTGCAAGTGCCATGATGGGCATGTGGAAGACAACTTTAAGAAGTTAACCCTCTTCTATCACGTGGGTCCAGGAAGTTGAACTTGGTTATTAGGCTTGCAGCACATACTTTTACTTTCTAGAGATCTGCTGATCTTCAGTCTATCGTGAAATCCTGAAGAAGTTGTTCTAATCACAGTGAAGGAATGCCTCCCCAGTAAGGTGGATGAACTTGCTCTCAACTGGAGGCAAGCAGGCAAGAAACAAAGTTACCTTTTTCTATCTGGGCTTCTTCTATCTCCTTTTATCTGGGCTATACCCACCCACATTTAAAATGGGTCTTCCTGCTTCAGATAATCTGATCAAAATATCCCTCAAAGGAGTGTCTTGCATCTTGAGTTTTAGTTGATTCCATATGCAGTCAAGTTAATAGACAATATTAACCATCATTTCTGCTGAGCCATATTTTTGGAGCAAATAAGGCAAGATTCTTCTCTCTCTCTCTCTCTCTCTCTCTCTCTCTCTCTCTCTCTCTCTCTCTCTCTCTCTCTCTCTCTCTCTCCCTCTGTGTGTGTGTGTGTGTGTATGTGTGTGCCTGCCTGTTTGTCTCTCTATGTATGCCATGGTGCAGATGTGGAGATCAGAGCACAGTTAGTAGAAGTAGGTTCTCTGTTCCCACCATGTGGGTGGTAGGGACTGAGCAAACTTCATTCAGTTAGTGACCTGTTGGTTAGTACCTTTACCCACTCACTGAGCCATCTTGCAGGTACAGGCCTCCCCCTTTTGATGAGGGATTCACTGCTCCCCAGACCTTCAATAGTCATACTAAATAAAATTTCTTCTGCTTGTCCACTTTGCTCTCATGGACCCTTGGTTGATTCCATTCCTTAATCTCCTATTCCTTTCGTATTTCTGATTGAGAACCTTATTTTCTTTCTAGTTCTTAGATCTCCTGACCTGCACAGAGATCCTTTGAGGAATCTGTCTTTTCTTATTACTTATTTTCTTAGGACAAAATGACAACAAAAAATAAAATTTACCACCATTTTAAATGACTAGGGGTCTGTCTGGGTTACGGCTAAAAACATCTATTACGTTAATTTACCAGAGTTATTTTCATTAGTAGGTTTTTTTCTAACATGACCCAACCTTGTGTGACAACCAATGAGAGGACCCTTTGCCTAATGTTTAGTGCTGCTGTTATTTTTAGTGACATCTCATTCTGGCACCTTAAGATAAGCTGATTTCCTCTGGATCATCTCCCCCATTTTTAGAGTAATATTTGAAGGGTCCAAAGAACAGTCTTTTTGAAGTCATGAAACGGAGAAATCCTCCACTAGGGCTGTCTCTGAGTGCCATGTGTATGCAAATGGTCAAGGCCAAGGTCCAGGTACTCTTCAAAGCTGAGAAGAAATTTGCAGCTTCTATTAGACTTACATATTGTGTAGATATATTTGTTTCCACTCTTCAAATCTTTATTGATTTCTTGCCCAATTCTGACAAATGATACCCACTTGTCCCATGGACCCAGCAGAGTCTCAAGAGGGAATAAGAATTGACAGTGATCCCCCAACACAAGTGGTACAACTGGTTTGTCCTGGGGAGAACACACACTTAGGCTTTCTAAACAGGAAAAGCAAGAACAACAAAACATTTTTCTTGGGGGACTAATTAAAATGTCACTCGCTGAAAAGTGTAAATGAAAAACAGCCCAATTTTTCTTTCTTCCATCTTTTTATAGTGAGAGGGAAAATTGAATTTTAATGAAGACTACTGCTATGCAATCATTTAAAACACACACACCTTGCATGAATTCACTTTCAGGGATTTCTTTATTGATGATCACAGATTCTACAATTTAAAAGTTTAAAGCTGAGACCCAAGCTTAATTGGCTTTGAATTTTGTGACTCCATAACTTCTCAAGAACCTTACTCATGAACAGTCACAGCCTTGACTTAATTTTCAGCCTCTGACAAAGAATTACTCTGCTTTCTGTCTCTAGAGATGACCCTGATTTGGATATGTCACATAAATGGAATGAAAAAAATGGCACACAATGTGTGTCAATTTTGTAAGTGGAAAGTTCTTTCGAAAGTTATTTGTATCAAATGGTAGTTTGCTGGAGCACACAGGTGAAAGAATGTCTTGCTAAAGTAAACATGTGAAAGGCTGTTTTCTAAAGCAGACACAAGTGAAAGGATGTTTTGATATAGCAGACAGGTGAAAGGACCCTTGATGAAGGAGTATAATATGACCCCACAGACAGTGGGAGATGAGTACTGAGCTTTGGTTTGTTCTGCCTCACTATTCTTTGCTAAAGACACACATTTATTGGTTTTCTCTACATAGTGTTTTAAGCTCAACTTGTGATAACTCCACCATTGAGAATAGAAACCCACTCAAGAACTGCTTGTGAGTTTTTTCCTGTAGCTTGCTGCTTCTGCAACCTCTACTCAGACAGGTTGGGGAGCCTAATGGTTTCTTCAGTATTGGAATACAGTTGCTGGTTTGTGCCTGGAAAAGACTGGACTGTAGCTGCTGGTGTCTGCCTACCTAGAGGATTGCTCTGCAGCTGCTAAGTCATATTTGGTGTTTGCTATAAGTCTGAACTCCTGCCCAAGATCAAGCTTGCCCCCAAAGAACTATTGCTGAATAGGTCCACTTCCCCATATCTTAATAACTTTTCTCTTCTAGAACCTCTGCTGGGTGGTGGGCTAGAGGAGAGGTTGAACGCTTATTAAAAGTAGATTGCAAAAATTATGCCTACAATTTTGTCTGCTTTCTTCAGCATCATTTCAAGATTTACCCATATTGTACCATGGATCTGTAGTTTATTTTTCATTATAGCATAGTATTCCATTTTGTATACAATCTAAAACACATTCTTGCTCATCCATTCATCAGTTGATGAATGCTTTGTTTCTATTGTTTCCTCTATTGTAATGCTTCCTTGAACATTCTGGTGTAAGTTTGAATGAGGATATTTGGCTTAATTTTTCTTGAATTCCCAACTAAGGATAGATTGGCTGAGCAACATAATGATTCTATGATAGCCCTTTTGAAATACTGCCAAACTAAAAAGAACAATTGGATTTTTTTGGTGAGTGTTTTCTCTAAGCATTTACTGGTGTTGACTAACAGTAGTAGTTGGATATTGTTGGCATTTAGTCTAGACTTCACACCACAGTTACCTGGCAACAGCCAGGTGTGCCTAACTCACTATAAAAGGGGCTGCTTGCCCCCTTCTCTCTCTCTCTCTCTCTCTCTCTCTCTCTCTCTCTCTCTCTCTCTCTCTCTCTCTCTCTCTCTCTTGCTCTGACCTCTTGCTCCCCCTTTCTCCTCATTCCCCTCTCCACCTCTCTCTCCACGTGCTCATGGCTGGCCTCTATTCCTCTACTCTACTCTCTCTGCCTTTCTCTGTCTCTACTCCTTCAACTCCCTTCCCCATGCCCTGAATAAACTCTATTCTATACTATACCTTCATATGGCTGGTCCCTCACGGGAAGGGATGCCTCAGCATGGGCCCACAGAGGCACTCCCTTCCCCCATACCTCACTGCACATCCACCAAACATATTCCTTCTCTCCTATATTTTTATAAAACAATATTTGGTAATGAAACCTGGGATTTAGAAACTCGAAGGTTCACATCCACTGCCACATGCAAAGTCATCACACACTAGCTCAAACTTTGGAGAACTGGTAAACTCCTACCTTCACTGGTCATTGTAAACGTCCTCAGGTCCCAGGGAAGAGTTCTTGAGTTCGGAGCCACCCCTGTGCTACCCTTGAGAATGGAGACATTCAGTCTTTATGACTGGTCTTTTTACTGATCCTCACTCATTCTAGAACCTTTAACCCTTGGGTGATACCCACCTCTCGAAAGTGGTTTTTGTGACCACTTGCTCTGCTCCCTGCTCCCTGCAGGAAAAGCAGGTCTCTCACACACACCCTTACCGACCATGCCCTGCCTGGGGCACTGTTTGCTGAGTTGCTGAGCTACTTTCCTGAGGCCATCTGCCCCTGCCCCTGCTCCAACCCTGCGCCAGTCTCTCTCTCTCTCTCTCTCTCTCTCTCTCTCTCTCTCTCTCTCTCTCTCTCTCTCTCTCTCTCTCTCTCTCTCTCTCTCTCTCTCTCTCTCTGGCTCTGTCCCCCTGCAGCAGCCCAGCCCTGTGCACCTGTGCTCCCCCTTCCATGTGTGTCCCTCTTGCGTAAAGAGGGGTGAACTGGCCTAAGTTGGAAATGGAACATTTTCAGCTCTTTCCAGGAGGATCAGTGCTATGTGCACATAGTCCACAGCCCAGAGCTGGGGCTGCTCGGAGGTTCCACACCCCCAGCACATCCCCACAGATGGGTGCCTAGGCCACTGCCAGCTGCCCCACTGCCTGAGCCACTCTGACACAGGCTGGGAAATGGGCCTGAACCCTGCCCGCTCAGTCCATGTCTCGGGCCTGATCCCGCACTAACACAGTCACTTTCTGTCCTGGCCCACAGCTCACACCTCCGCTGTCAGCTTTCTGGTTTCTTTCCATTCTGGTCCACATCAACTCTAAGCCAAGTGTACACTAGACAAAACTCTGCCATTTGTCTCTATATGTGTCTCTTCATGTGGTTTTTTCTGCTAATGAAACCTGTCAAAATCACTTAGCAATTAAGATAAAGCTTTTGTTCTCTCCTACCTTGGTAAATAATGATTTTTTTTTTTTAACAATATAAAGCTCAAACAAAGATCACTGCCTTTTATAAATATATGTTTAGCCTTATTTTTTGCTACTGCCATTAAGTAATAGTTTACTCTATTTGCCTGTACATTCTCAAACAAGCAATTAAACAAACACAGGCACTCTAACTCAGATATGTCCAATAGATACTGCTCTCAATCTTGTCAAAAGTCTACTAAATAATGTTGATGTTTATGACAGACTCTCAAAGCCTGACAGTTACCCTCAAGGTCTCTGAGAAGATATAGACACAATAACAAGAATCTACCTGGATTGTGGTATGATAACCACTGAGAAACACCGTTATTACCTTGCCCACTGCCAGGACTTGGTCTACACTGTGGACAGAACAGGATACGCTGAGAGTCAAATGTCTCATATTGCCTAAGTCAAGGTGGATCATTTCTCATTTCACACATATCTATTCCATAGAGAAAAAGCTTTTCATCTTCTGGGCTTGAAAGCCAGACTGATTTCGCCCAAGTGCCATAGAAACCACAGGGACCTGGAAACTGTTTAGATGGTGGACCATAGATAAAACTCTGTCATCCAAATTAATAAATGACTCCTATATTATAATTTATTCCTCCCCAGATTTCTGACTACATTGACAGCTTAGGTAACTATTGCCTGACAGCTAGAAAACAGACCTAGCTCCTTACCACAAGGTAATCCACGTTATTTCCTCATTAATAAATTTATTAACTAGGTAAGTCTGACAGCTTTCTTACAGACTTCACAATAAATGATACACAAGTTCAGATGTGAGCTTTCACAGATGTGACCTGTTACTTTCTTTCCAAAACTCAGCTTCCAGCAACTAAATGTTTCATATTTCCTCTTTCTGCTATGCCACTGTCCTAACATTATTTGGTAGAGTTCTTATAAATTTACCTAACCATAACAAAACATTCCACTATACAATTCAATTGTATAGTCACAAATTAAAATGATAAGTTTTCTTTGATTGTCTTTTAACTAAATTTAAAGTGTTTCTTGTGCTAAATCTACAATATAAGCTATCATGCTAAATATAAGTTTCCCTTGGTTGTCTTTTAACTATAGACTTAAGATATTTCTCATGCTAAACAATATGATCCAACTGTATAATCACAAGCTCAAATATAAGTTTACTTTGATTGTCTTTAAGATAAACTTAAGGTGTTTCTCTTGCTATATGATCAATAAACAAAATTGTTTCTCGTTATGATATATCAGTCTCCTAGACAGAAGAAGAAAAAAAAACCTTCTTGTTCCTTCTGCTCCATGAAAGTTTTTGTCTTCCCTAAGCTCATCTTAAAGACTGTTCATGTTGTTAAACAAATCTATCTCTTTTGTAAACTTATAACAACCCACAGGAAACCCACTCAGATCTACCTCTTGTGGATCAAATAGACTCCATCCAGATAAGTACACCTGCCAGTCAATAGCCTAATTTCTTACTTGCTACGTATTCCAGAGGGTGGGATTTCTCTCCTGTGCCCTGGAATTGGGACTCAACTCTCCTCAACCACCAAGACCTAAGAGTTTCAAAAGTATTTTCAAATGTACACCTAAACTTCCAAATGTACATGTAAGAATTTTTTCTCTCAAACTTACTTAACCTTATTCTTTACCTAATATATATATATACACACACAAGTGTGTGTGTGTGTGTTTCAACATCTTGTCAAGTCCAGGCATTTACTATAACCAGAACAGCTCCAGAGAAGAAACCCCCAGATGCTCCAATCTACTCTCACAGACACAGATGCTTCTACTGGACTTGTTCCTTCTATCTATCCACAGATGGTTTCACAGACCTTGAATAGCAAGGAAACAGCCAAGTCTCCTAAGACTGGACCAACATCCCCATACCTATTTTCCTAGGTTCCCCTGGAGACATGTCACCCCAAAGTCAGAAGGAAGTAGCTAAAGATCATGATGACCCTATTTCTGCTTCACAATCACCTCTTTCTAATTTTTCTTTTTTAATTAAACAAAAATGGGGGAATGTTGTCATTTAATCTAGGCTCCATCCCACAGTTACCTGGCAACGGCCAGGTGTGCCTGACTCACTATAAAAGGGACTGGGACTGCTTGCCTTCTCCTCCCTCTCTTGCCTTCTTGCTCTTGCTCTGTCCTGTTGCTCCTGCTCCACCTCTCTTCCCATTCCTCTATCCTATCTCTCTCCATGTGCTCATGGCTTCTCTCTCTCTCTCTCTCTCTCTCTCTCTCTCTCTCTCTCTCTCTTGCCTTTCTCTGTCTCTACTCTCTCAACTCCCCTCCCCATGCCCTGAATAAACTATATTCTATACTATACAGTTATATGGCTGGTTCCGCAGGGGAAAGGATGCCTCAGCATCGGCCTACAGAGTCACCCACTTCCCCCACACCTGACTGCACATCAACCAAACATATTCCTCTCTCCTATATTTTTATATAACACAACAGGTATAGTTGCTGGTAACTTTTCAACCTCTTTTTTCAGACTAATGTTTATTCATTTTTATGACTAGCAAGATTAGTGACATGAATTAACCTGAGTAGTGATCCAGAACAGAAGAGTTATCTGAGTATTTCTGTTTAGTGTTTTCATTACTCTATCCCAACTACAAACCTTGCCTTAGTTCTAGCCCCATATCTGTTCTTTCTCTACCACCCCACTCCTCATTCTATCACAAGTAGAATAAATTCTTTAAAATGGTACCCATATCACTTAATCTTCTGGCACAAAGAGGAACATACAGTATCCAGTTTAGTGGAACATACAGTATCTATATTATAAAATACAAAGAAAAAAATAAATAAGAAAGTGAAAGGGCACAAGAAGTCAGCCGTATGTGTTCAAATGACTAGAATCTAGCCTACTTCACAGATTCCTACACATCCACATTTATTATGGGGACATTCACAATGACTAGCTTATGCAATCAGACTAAGTAGGCATCCACCAACAGATGAAGGGGTGAAAAAATGCAGTATCTGTACTGAGGGGAGTATTATTCATTTATAGAGAAATACAAGCTTATGTGATTTGTAGAAAAATTAATGGAGTTGAAAATCATATTAAGCAAAACATTATCAGGTGTGATGGTTAATCTCAGTTATCAACTTGGTAGGTTCTGAAACCATATAGGAGTCAATGCCTGAGAAGGATTGTATAGACTATGCAAAACTCTGGGCATGCCTGTGAGAGATTATATTAGGTTAGTAAAGGCAAGAAGATTCCACTGGCTGGATTCCCTAACTGTTATGAAAACGGAGAAAGCTAGCTGAATACAGCATTCATTATTCTCGGCTTCCTGACAGCAGATGCAATTTGGAAAGCTGCCTAAATAGGACTTCCCCACCATGATAATACAGTTCCTCAAAGTGTGAGTCAGAGAAAACCCTTTCTCTTTAAAGTTTCTTTGTCAGGATACTTTATCACAACAGCAGAAAAAATAGATGACATAGGATACTATATTTTTCTTCATTCATGAAGCCTATATGTACATATATGTGTGTATATAATTACATATGAAAATAGAAGTGGAAGGATATGAGTATTAAGAGTATAGAAACTCATAAGGTTAATGGGGAGACTGTAGGACAAGTACATGCTGTACTTGAACAAAAATATTATCAAGTCCTTCATTTTGTATAACAAATATACATTAATAGTTTTTTAAATCATAAGGAGTTAATCATACAGTTTTATCTTTGACACAGAAGCAAAGGAAAATCCACATAGTAAAAGTAGTCTGTCTGTCTACTTTGAACCTTGATTGTTCTTTATCTAGCAATAACATCTGCTGGGATCTACCTTCTCTAAAATGGTTCATTTCCAGAAACTTCTGCTTTCAATCCTCTGCCTTAATAGAAATACCCTGGAGGGAAAGTTTAGTTGAATTCTCCTTTAATGAATCATATTCTGACCCTGTCTTCTACTTTTTTTTGCTTGTTCTAGCATGTTCTGTTTTTCTTTTGTTTGTTTGTTTGTTTGGGTTTTTCTTTGGGGGGGGTTCCCAGAGAAGTGCTCCTGCTCAACTTTCTCAATGAATTCTATTCTGAGCCTATCCTAATATTTTCTTTAGGTTAGCCCTCTAAACCGCTCCTGCAGACCTTTGATTTCTCCAAAAACACAATGGTCTGGCCTCCTCTGGAGAGCTCTGAGCATAAAGTGATGTGAACATGATCACATTAGACCATTCACTACCCATTTCTTCCCCAGACACTAATCTCATATGAACTCCAATGGTCTCATTTGAAAACTCAACAGCTTGTGACTAGAATGAAAAGAAGTCCTAGGCCTGCAAGGGCCATGGTGCTCATTTCCTTTCTTTATCCTGCACCATATCTATCCTCTTTTTCCTGTTGTTTCCGTCATCACAACTGTTGCCCAACACTTTCTCCTTTCCTACATTTGATGGTCTTTGAGAGTTTTGCATTTGCTGTCCTAGACTTAGCATAGGCATGGGACCAATTTCATTTCCCCTGGCTTAGTAACATGAAAGTCAACTGTCATATATGACAGTTTATTATATTATATCGTATTATAATCTGAAATAGATCATTTCAACTGTCTAATTTTTTCTTATTAAAGTGGAAATAATATCCATGGTGTTTACTTTTCTAGGTTACTGGGAGGATTGAATTAGACAAGTAAAACAATACGACCAGTATTTGACCAAGTACTATCCCTACAATAGTCTAGCTCTTTTTCCTCAGTGGGGGTGGGAGGAGACAGGGAAGAGTGGGAGTGGAGAAGTTAGATGGGTATGGAGGTAAGGAGCTTCTGGGGGAAGTTAGGGGAGGAAAAAGAATATGATAAAATATATTGTATGAAAAAAACCATTTTAAATAAAAAGAGTAAGACACAGCTGGGAGACATAGAGAGATCAAGAAAAGAGATGTAGAATCAGGGAAGAATCAACATAACCCCACATCACAGTAAGAGTTCACAGGAAACATGATATTTAAAGTAGAAACCTTGAAGTTGTGCTGCTGAGCAGATCTATCAGAACAGTGACTTTTTGGCAATGTGGATAATACCATCAAATTATTTCGTGGAATTTTGTAGTCTTAAATCTTTCCTGATGTCTAATGCCTTTTACTTTAAGCTGTATTGCATTTGCCTAATCTGCACACAGTCACTGCCAACAGACTTGGTAGGGAAATGGAGAGGACTCTGTTATCTTGTATTGGGAACCCAAGCACCTGAGTATTAAGACCCTTTCACAAATTGCTTTTCCACACAATCCTCCTCTTAGATGCCTTTCCTCTATTTTATGATGAAACATCAGTGTCCATTGCTATTCGACATGCACAGCACCTCTCAGAACTTGGAAGCTTCTCTTGTCTCAGGATAGGACTGGCTTGAATTAACAATGTCTGATTATCTTGTGCCTTGCATTTCCATGACTTTTGGTGTAATGCATTTATCATATCTTCATGACTTTCGACTGCATCCCCATACCCTGTTGTTCAGTTCTTCAGCTTCACCATAGTCCTCTGTCATAATTAAACTAGGCAGGATAACAACACAGATGCCTGATTATAATATTAATTACCTTCACATTGGATGTCCTGACAATGTTCTCATTACTCCTGATACATCACAAAGTGATTCTCCAGAGACATCCAAAGAGCAGCAAATCTAATTCTGGAAAAACAGTGATAACAAATTGGGAATGGTCCTAAGTAAAAACAAAAACTTAACTGATACAAAAGTTAAAGTATGAACCTGACCAAGATGCAGAGTGAGAGTTATAAAATGACCTAAGGTCATTGACAAACACTCAGCAAAATAACTGGCCAATGCTCATAAAATGTGTCAATATGAGGACAAAGACAGGCCCAGGCTGGAGAAAACCAAAGGGTTGTAACAACTACTACAACACAGGACCTGGGTTGAATTCTAGAACAGAAAATGAAAATTAGTGTAAGAAGCCCAAGAACAGTCCAGTAAGGTCAGCATTTCATTGTACTGAGTTAATGCAGTAGCCTTGTGCTGCTGACCATTTTGCCAAGGGTATGCAAGTTGTTAGGATCAAGGGAAACAAGCTATATGGGTAAAGGTATCCCTGGATTATTTGCACAAAAGTTCTGCAATTTTAAAAATCATTACAGAACAACTTAGTTAAAGTGATTCAAAAATACGTAGACATAGCTTACTGAACAACGTGAAAAGAGTTCAGTATTTGCCTTGTTACTACCTTGAAAGCTATGAATTAAGCCTAAAAAGTCCCCAACAGATTTATCCCTTAAATGCTTGTCTACCATTTTGTGGTACTGTTTTTAAGGCTGTAGGACATTTGGGAGGTGGCACCTGGCTTTTAAAAGTAGGTCACTAGGGATGGGGACCTTGAAAGCTGTGGACATGCCTGTTTCTTTTCTTGTGTTCACCACTTCCTATGTGAGTAATATGAACAAGCCACTAAAGTGCTTCTCCAATCATAACCAGATCTACAAAGCTTTGCCTCCCCCTGCCATGATGGACTGGAATACTCTGAAAGGAGGAGCCAGAATAAAATTTTCCTTTTTAAAAGTCATTTTATTTAGGTGTTTTGTCATAAGGACACGAAAAGTAGGTAATACACTGGTCCATGTTACTTCTTTGATATTGGCAAACAGAATGTTTCTACGAAAGTTTGGAGGAGTGCTTAGTGAGGACCCAGGTCATGCTAAGGAACGATTCTAGAGAAATGAATGTGCTCCTGGGACTGAGTTCTATTATCCCAACTTCTTTACAGAAGTTCAGATTAGATTTAATTGTAAAATGTACAGCTTATAACTGTTATGTAAGTGTACATATTGAAGACTGAATCACCTATGTTGGAGTCATCTCTGGAGGAAACAGATTACCGTTTATCACTCTCTCAACAACCATTGACTACCTGTAACTCTTTATCTAGTGGTATTGATATACCAACATGTGCAAGGGAAATTCCATAAGGTTGCATTACACCTTTAGAGATTTATTTCTATTACATGTGCATAGGCATGTGTGTGTATGTGTGTGTGTGCGTGTGTGTGTGTCCATCAGTGTACTGCCACATTCTCCTTTAACTGAAGTTACAAGAACTTGTGAACTTCCTGATGTGGGTACGAGAATCAAATTTGGGTCCTCTGAAAGAGAAGTATGTACTTTTAACCACGGAACCATTTCTTAGTCTCATATCCAACGTTTTTAGAATACTACCTTACACTTCCAGGATAGTCTAAGTTTTAATAACTGTTTTGTACATGAAATCACAAAGGGGGCATTATAGTTTTTGTCAAATTGACATATAGACAGACAGATCTAGGAAGAGAGAATCTCAACTGAGGAATAGCCTTCATCAAATAGGGCTGTAAGAATGCCTGAGGGGACATTTTCTTAAATACTAATTGGAGAACTCAGCTCTGGGCAGATGGGCCTGTGCTGTATAAGAAAGTTTAGCCAAGCAAACCAGAGGCAGTAAGCCAGTAAACAGTGTTCCTCCATGGTTTCAGCTTTAAGCTCCTGCCTTGTGTTCTTGCTTTGGTATTCTTCTATGACACACTATGAATAGTAAGAAAAAATAAAGGCTTTCCTCTACAAGTTGGTTTTGGTCAGCAATTAATCATAGCAGCAGAAAGCAAACTAGAAGAGGGGGAAATGTGGTCTTTGTTTTTTGTTTATTCTGTTTTTGTTTGGTTTTTTGGTGTGAAAATTGGCATCTCTATGAAGAAGAAGAATTGGGTAAAAGTAATGCAAAGCCATCACTTTATAACACCACTAAACAGTGTGATGTTTTGCTAGCCCATTTCTAGCTGCCCAAAGTCTCGTAATTTTACTTGGCTTTCTGTATTAAATTCTAAATCATTAACACTTCTTGTATTTCCACTTGATATGTGTTCTGGTTTAGTCACACAGAGCTGGTTCCACTGCTCCTTAGATATTAGATTTCCAATTGAATATAAGGTTAGGACATGTTAATAGCATTAAATAATTGTGATATTCTAGAGTCTTCGAGCAGTGAATTGGGAAAAAAAAGAATTATTATGGGTTTTGACTGTTCCTGTCTGTTTTTCTTTAATGTTAATTGACTTATCGAGTTTTGGTTGTAATCAAATTTTGGACATGTTTGCTGCTGCAGCAGAACTTTATTTTGCAAAATCCAAAGAAATTTCCTGAATCTAAAAGATCTTTGGAAAACCTAAGTAGTATACACACAATGAAATAGGAGAAACCCTTTGTGGTAGACAAAAGTTCTAAGATGGTTTTCCAGTACCGCCCACAGTGACCTGCAGATTGTTGACTATGATGACATTTCCATAAAGAAGGTTTTGTAAGATGCATTTAAAACCAAGGTTGTTACCCAGATGAGGCCAATCTAATTATAACAGACTTTTAAAATAGTTGTTCTGAGTTTCTAGAGGCCCAGCCCATGCCAGATTGATTCTAGCCTTGTAAATTGCTGAGCACATAACCCAGTTGAATCAAATCTTCTCTGATTTTCAGAATCATGAGCTAATAACAGTGCGTCTTCTTTATATATAATTGTGTTTTCTTTATATATAAAAGATCCTAATGTTTTGGTAGCTTGTTACCACAACTATGAGAACGAGACTACTCTCCAACAATTAGAAGAACTAGGCTTCTATTTTCATTCTCTCTCTCTCTCTCTCTCTCTCTCTCTCTCTCTCTCTCTCTCTCTCTTTCTCTCTCTCTCTCATCTTTTTGATTGTTTGGTTTTCCAAGACATAGTAGCCATGGAGGTCCTGGAACTTACTCAGTAAATCAGGCTAGCCTCAAACTCACAGAGATCTGCCTGTCTCTGCCTCCTAAATGCTGGGATTAAAGGCATGTACATACCACCACCACCACCACCACCACCACCACCTGGTCAAATAAACCTTTTTGAGATAGTTCTATGTTTACAGTATTCAACATGGAGGCTGCTATGCAAAACCCCAAAATGGCTACTGAGTACTCAAGAAATAACTACTATTTCTGAGTTATGTAGGAAAACCAATTTAAGCTTATTCCCGACTAGTTTACAAATAAATGAGACTCAGACTTTGGGTATTTTACTTGCCTTTGATAATTACTGGGAGGGTAACCCCAATCTACTTTTCTAACTGCTGTCTTGGCTACTTCCTCAGTGATGTACCCCATATACTTGCTGTTTCTTTACAGCATGTGACAGATGGACAATGGTCCATCTCCCCTCATGTTGGCTTCTTCCTCTTTGTTGTTCCTCTTCCTCAGTCTCTCATCTTTCTCCTCCAACCAGATCTCTCCAAACCCACCTACCTCTAATCTTTCCAGTAACTGTCTTGTGGTTCATTTTATTTAACCAATTGTTGTAATTCAAGGAACAATGTTTGCACAACAGAAGCTTGTAAACATGAGAAGTCCCTCATAGGTCTCAACCTTCTGGTATAGAATTTAGAATTACAATACATAGCAACAGACCAAACCTCAACAGAGGTACAATGATTTACAAGTAAATTATTTGATAGAATGATTTTAGGTTCAAATATCAGCATCTGACTGCTGGCTGGCAAGTTGGATACGACAGCTTTAGAAGGTTTAAAGCAAGAAAAAGAGTCATAGAAGTAGCATAATCAATATCTATGTGCCAATTAGATCTATGGATACAGAATGGCAGGTCTGTGTGAGTGACTTTCCTGTTAGGGACAGGGCTCAGCAGAAGCTGAATCTAAAGTCAAGAATGCTACAGAGCTGATCTAAACTCTGGAAAGCAGAATATGCAAATCAACTCTCTAGAGGCTATAAATACTGGATCTGGCTTTGTTAAGCAAAAAGGAGCTTCTCCATGCATGTATCATAGATTTAAAATGTTTTATTTTATGTATTATTTTACAGTTTTAATAATTTAAAATACTCTTCAGATTCAAATATATGTTGATCATAGTCTTTCCCTCCCCAAGTCCCTCCAGTTCCTCTCCCCCTTCCTACCCACTCAAGTTTAAGTTTGTTTTCAAAAAAGAAACAAAACCCCAATGGAAAAACAACCCCCAGACTAAGAAAACAAAACAAAACCATATCCAAAAAGAAAAGACAAACAAAAAGACAAGACAAAATGACACCAAACAAAAGCACACACATGCACATGCACACTCACATGCAAATATACACAAAACTGTGGAATTCATTGTATGTTGGTCCTGAACATACTCCTGAATATGAGACCTGTCCTGGAGTGATTGATGTATCCAGTATCACTCTATTGAAGAAAACTGATTTTTCCTCTCTGAGCAGGTATAAATGACAGTTCAGTTGTTATCCTTTACCCTAGTGGCTAGTCATTCATTCGTTCATTCCTATTTTTTAAATATTTTCTTATTTATTCAGTTTGCATCCTACTCAGTGGCTTCCTCCTGGACACTCCCTCCCACAATCCTTCCACAATCCTACCCCCTTTCTCATATGAGAGAGTAGGGCCCCTGAGCATCCTCCCACTCTGGCATATCAAATCTCTGCTGGGCTAGGCATATCCTCTCCCACTGAGGCCAGACAAGGCAGCTCAGCTAGAAGAACATATCTCTCAAACATATAACAACTTTTGGGATAGCCGGAGCACCAGTTGTTCAGGACCCATATGAAGCCCAAGCTGCACATCTGCTACGTACATATGAGGATTAGGTCCAGCCTAGCTAGGGGGACTTATTCCATAGACAGGAAACAGTTTTAGGGGTAGCCCCAACTCCAATTGTTGAGGGACCCATATGAAGACTGAGCTGCACATGTGCTACATATGTTGCGGGTCGGGGTGGGGGTAGCTCCAGCTTGTGTATGCTCTTTGGTTGTTGGTTCAGTCTCTGAGAGCCCCAAAGAACCAGGTTAGTTGACACTGTTGGTCTTCCTGTGGAGTTCCTGTCCCCTTAAGTGCTCACAATCTTCCTTCTATTCTTCCATAAGAGTCCCCAAGCCCCATCCACTTCTTTGACTGTGGGCGTCTGTATCTGTCTGAGTCAGCAGCTGAGTGGAGCCTCTCAGAGGACAACATGCTTCTGTCTGCAAGCATAACAGAGTATCATTAATGGTGTCAGGGACTGGTGCTTGCCCAGGGGATGGGTCTCAAGTTGGGCTGGTTATTGGTTGGCCATTCCCTCAGTCTCTGTTTCATCCCCCATGCCTGCATTTCTTATAGTGGCAGGATAAATTTTGGGTTGAAAGTTTTGTGGGTGGGTTGGTGTCTTTATTGCTTCACCGGGGTTCCTGTCTGGCTATAGGATATGGCCACTTCAGGTGCCATATCCCCAATGTGGTGAGTAACAGATAAGGTCACCCCACATTGATTCTTGTGTACCTCTCCTATTCCTGGTCTCTGTCACATTCTCGAGATGCACCCCACTTCCCACCCCAATCTGTTGCAGATTTCCATTCATTCTCATGGCCATCTGGCCATCTCTCCTGTCCCTCCTCACATCTGATCCTGAACCATCTCCATCCACTTCAGCGTCCTGAAGTCCACTTCACTGAGTTCCCTCCCTCCATCTGCCTCCTATGACTATTTTATTCCCCCTTCTAAGTGATATTCAAGTATCACTGCTTGTACCTTCCTTCTTGTCTAGCTTCTTTGGGTCTGAGGAATACATACCAAAAAACCCAAGTTCTTCCTTTGCCCCTAGTATGATGTCATTAGAAAAAGTCCTATGGCAATTTAAGTGCTTCAGGACATTAGAAGTGCCATGTGAGAGGTTGAGAATCCACGTCTGTAAGGTAGCTCCAAACATTCTCCCCATGAATCCCTTACATTTGTCCCTCAACCATATTCTGTTGTTTCTGGGCAGGATAATTTCTTTTTTCCCTAGAAATTTGGCCCATTTGAGGGTTTTTTTGATCATGGCCATATATAAAGACACCTGTTCCTTTTTTCTTTTATTCAAGTTCATTTTTATGAAGGTAAAAGAAATATTATTGCAGTCTATTGAAATTGCCCCCAGTGAGATGAATATATAATTAAATGCAGTCCAACTGTTGGTACTATTTTAGCACAATTGTGAAATACTAGACAAGATTTGCAATAGGCTGCATTCAAATGTGCATGTGGCTATATTGGATGTGGAAGGATAAATATCTTATTTAAGAGAGATACCTAAGGAATTTGTAAGCATAAATCTGTCTCATAATTCAGTACAAGGTAAAAACAAGGCTAAGAAGGAAAGACCAGGAGTGTTTTCCATCCTTGGAAAAGCACTAACTGGCCACACTGTCATTATTCCACCTTATCATTCTCTTGCTCAATTTTTTTTTTACCTCTCTTTTAAATAACAGAACTTCATTCTCTTATAGTTCTTTTTTAACATTTAATTTTTATTTATGTGTGTGGATGTGTGTTCCACACTTGTGCTCATGCCCATGAAAGCCAGAAGAAGGTGTCAGATCCTGTGGAACTGGAGTTAGAGTTGTTTGCGTACTGCCATGATGGCTGTGGAGAACCCATTCCATGTCTTTTGCAAGATCACTGAGTGCTGAACTACTGAGCCATCTCTCCAGACACTACACTTTTAAATTTCTTGTTATTCCAAGGCTTTTACTGGGAAAATATAAACAAATGTATATTCATTCCAGTAGAGTGCTGAAGACAGCCAGAGAATTAATTTCATCCCACTTTATCATAGTAAAGTTACTTATAGAAGTGTAAGTGACTCATATATGCTGCTATATCATTAAAAATTCCAGTATACTATGGTTGATAAGTATGCTCTGACTGCTCAGAAAGTCTTCTTCTACTAGCAATTGTCTACAGCTTTTAAAACTTGGAAAGGGGCCATGTGATTCTTGCTTCACAAGTTTATAAGCCTCTTCCTAGGACAGAATGTTTCTATTGGGCAGATTATATGTGTGTATATATACATATACATATATATATTATATTTATAAATATATATTATATAAAAATATATAGTATATAAATATATATAGTATATATATTATATGTAATTATATGTATACATATATATTATATGTAAATATATATTATATTACATATAATATATGTTACATATATTATATGTTATATATTATATGTAAATATATATTATATATAAAATAGTTTAATTTAGAATTATACATATATATATATTCATAGAAAGTTAGAATTAAACAAAACTCTAAGAACACTTCCAGCTGTAAAATTTGTGTTCCAGTAATTCCATACAAAAAAACAAAAAAATATTCTCTTGTCTGTTGGGCCTGACATGAGGTCTAATCTCCATTCCACCTTCACCCTTCAGTCATGTACACAGGTGGGCATGATAAACTGGCCCCAGGCTCTAGAGAGATTTACATACTAATAAGGTACCTGAAGGCCAGAGGGTGGAGTCAATTAAGCATTCCTCCTCAGCCCCTCCCCCCTCTTCCCCTCCCTATTTAACTCAGGTCTGCCCTGGGTTCTGGGGACACACATCCAGATCTGTCCACCATCCGTCATGCCAATAAACCAGTTTTGGAAACCCAAAGACTTCCTCGTGGGTTGGGGCTGTGCTGTGAGGAGCCGTGGAGAGGCCTTTAGTGAGCAGCCAGGCCTAACTTCCAGCTGGAGGAACCCAGGTCGTTCCCAGCCAACTGCACACAGCTTGGCTTGAGGAACCCTGCAGTTCCCCAGCCACTTTTTAAACCTACACTTGTCCGTTTTTGATGGCTAAGAAAGTTAAAGATTAGTGTTAAAGAGGAACAGAATCACCTACCTTCTTGATTTGGCAAAAGTTATCTTTAAATGGCTATTTACGTTCCCCAGTATCAATAGTCAAAAAAATTCTGTGCTTTAAATAAATGCAATTCCCACTTGACATCTTACTCTTCTTCTTTTTCTTTCTTTCTTATTTATTTATCTTCATTAATTAATTTATTTGTGCATTTTACATCCCAATTGTAGCTCCTCTCCTCCCAGTTCCCTCTCAGACAGCTCTTCCCCCTCCCCTTCTCTTCTGCAATGGGGGAAATTACCCCCCCCCCCATATACCAAGCCACCCTGGCACATCAAGTCATTGCAGGACTAGGCACATTCTCTCCCACTGAGGCCAGACAAGGCAGCCCAGTTAGGAGAACGGGATACACAGGCAGGCAACAGAGTCAGGGACAGCTCCCTCTCTAGTTATTTGGGGACCTACATGAAGACCAAGCTGCACACCTGCTATATATGGGGGTGGATCTAGGTCCAGCCCATGTATGCTCTTTGGTTGGTGGTTCAGTGTTTGAGATTCCCCACAGGATCCAGTTTAGTTGAACCTGTTGGTCTTTTTGTGGAGTCCCTATTCCTGCCAGTTTCCTCAATCCTTCCCCCAACTCCCCAACTCCAGTAATATTCCCTGAGCTATGCCCAATATTTGGCTTTGGATCTCTGAATCTGTTTCGGTCAGCTGCTGGGTGGAGCCTCTCAGAGGACAATTATACTAGGCTCCTGTCTGTAAGCATGATAGTGTCAGTGATTCATTCTTGCCAACGGAATCTATGTCAAGTTGGGATAGTCATTGGTTAATCATTCTCTCAGTCTCTGCTCCATCTTTGTCCTTGAACTTCTTGTAGGCAGGACAAATTTTGGGTCGAAGTTTTTATGGGCAGGTTGCTATTCTTATTCCTCCACTGGGAGTCCTGTCTGGCTACAGGAGGTGGGCACTTCAGGCTCCATATCCCCCAATGCTAGGAGTCTTAGCTAGAGTCACCCTCATAGACTTTTTGGAGCCTCCTCAATCTCAGGGAGATGACCCCTCCTTCAACCTCCACACCAATGCCAATTTTCATTTACTCTTCTGACCCTCTCTCCTGCTCTTCCTACACCTAATTGACCCATCCCATTCCCCTTCCCATTTCCTCCCCCACCCAGTTTCCTCTATTCATCCACCTCTGGTGACTATTTTATTTCTCCTAAATGAGACTCAAGCATCCTCCCTTGGGCCCTCCTTGTTAGTTAGCTTCTTTGGGGTTGTAGATTGTAGTAAGGGTATCTTATACTTTATGTCTAATATCTACTTATAAGTGAGTATATACCATGGATGTCCTTTTGGGGGTAGGTTAACTCACTCAGGTTGATATTTTCTAGTTCCATACACTTGCCTGCAAAATTTTTGATGTCCTTGTTTTTAATTGCTAAGTAGTAGTCCACTGTGCAAATCACCAAATTTTCTTTATCCATTCTTCAGTTGAGAAACTTCTTGGTTGTTTCCAGTTTCTGGCTCTTATGAATAAAGTTTCTATGAATATAGTGGAGCAAGTGTCTCTGTTGTATAGTGGGGCATCTTTTGGATATATGCCCAGGAGTGGTATAGCTGGATCTTGAGGTAGGTAGAACTATTCTCAATTTTCTGAGAAACTGCCAAATTTATTGTAGAAGTTTGTACTCCCAGCAACAATGGAAGGGTGTTTATTTTATGTGTATAAATGTTTTCCCTGAATGTATGCCTCTGTACCATATGAGTTCAATTCCCATATAGGCAAGAAGAAGGTGTCAGATACTCTGAACCTGGAGGTACAGGACAGTTGTGAGTGCTGAGAATTCAACCTAGGTCTTCTGAGAGAGCAAGTGTTTTTAACCATTGAACCATCCCCAACTCCTTACTCTTTATTTTTATATTCTCTTACCTAACTGAAAAAAAACCTTAAATCCTTAAATAGTGTTTACAGCTTTTATTCTTTATAAAGACTATTGAACCCAGGGCCTAATTATCTCTATGTCCATGAATGAGATGAGGAATTTGATCTCATTCACAATTTACAGAAAATTGTTTCTGATCCTGAGTCAGTGAGTGATGTAGCTGTGTCTATATCCAGGTCTCCTGTCTCTAGTCCTCTTTTCTCATATTTTGAATTAGAACACTTATGTTATTGGGCAATTACTTTGCACAGTATATTACTTTTGTTAACTGGAAATCAAGTTAAAGAAAATAAATGCATCTTGGACATGGCCTAAGATCTAGGATTGTGGAGCTAGTATTAGATCTCATCTATGTTTATTTGACTTTAACTTTGTGTTCTTCACTGTTATATAGTTAATTATTGCTTTTTTGTAGCCTGCTTATGCTTTGCTAATCTTCTTTAAATTATTATGATTTATTTATTTACTTACTTATTTACTTATTTTTTTTTTTTGAGACAGAGTCTCATTTTGTAACTCCAGCCTGTCTGGAATTCATTATGTAGAACTCACAATAAGCACACGATGAAAACAATAAACTAAGAAGGAAAGGTTAGGCTAAAGTCAACTGCTCTAAGCTTCACAATGGATAGCTTCAGCTCCAGCCTTTACCTCACTTTCATGCATGTGATATTCTCTGGTGTTTTGTAGTGTGGTTCTAGGATGGTCTTTTTCAGATGGTCATCCTTTTCTTCAAGACTCTCTTGGATAGAGGGTGTAGCTGAGTGGTAGACAATGAGATTCGCTTTTGTGAAGCTCTGGGTTGTGCCTCCAGAATTGAATGAAGAGATGAGAAACAAAAAGAAAAGAAGTATTTCCTCACAGAGGAATATAGGAATATACAGGCAACAAGAAGTTCTAGCCAGTATTACAAATCAAAGGATAGGCTAATGCTATGTGGAAATACGGGAAACATTGAAGGTAATATAGTCAAATAATAATGCACTCCCTGCTGGTATGGTGGTTTGATTACACTGTTCTCACAATATATTACAGATATAATTTTCTGGATTTACATTTATAAGTATAGAGACCTCCCAATTTTCAACTTAAACCATAATTCTTGGAATATTTGAGCTTGACTAGATCTTCAGAGCTCATAAGGAATGTGAGAGCCAGGTAGGGATAGATAACTTCCCAAGTTTTTAATGTGACCTTTTATCAACATATAAAAGTAATCAAACTGCACAACCAATATTCTCAGGAATAAAATTTCACAAGATTTTTTTTCTACATGGAAATACCTGAAAAACTTCCCCCAGATTTGTGCTGCCTAGATACCACTTCCAAAGACACATTTAATTGTTAAACTGAGGTATGTGCAGGTGCCAACATCACCAATTTTGAAGGTCAACTGTGTATTTGAAAAAAAGCCAAATATGGGTTCAAATTTCTTCTGTCTTATTAGATGATGTGGCATTGGGTAAGTTAATCTTTCTGAGCCTTGAATTCTCCATTTTTATAATAAAGATCATTATGGTAGCTTTTACATATAAGTTTTGTAAAGACTAAATGAGATAAAGTCCATATCAATTACAGCAAGATGCCTAAACTAGAATAAGAACTGGCATTGTTATTATTACTACTAACAATATTTTAACTATATATTTTGATAATACTTTTTATCACTGTATTTATAAAATGGCTATTTTATGATTGTTTAAATATTAGGCAAATGGTACAGTTTGAAGCTAAGTGGTCTTGGTACATCTATGTGTAGTGTGACCTATTTCAGAAATATAGAGCCCAATTACAAACTGGGGAAGAAATGTTCAAAATAGGCCTGCTACTTACTTAGTTATTTCATAAAAATCATAATTCCAAATTTGGAAAGAGGCATGTACATATATTGTTTCTTGTGTTAGGTTCCATATGAATGATTCATGTTCAAATTGTCTCTGGACAGGCTTAAGGCTGCTACACAGGCAGAACCAGGGCACAGAGAGGCATCTGGGTTGAACCAGCCTCAGGCATATAAAGAGGCTGCCATAGGGCAGAGGAAAAAGAACATTACTGAGAAGAAAGATCACAGAGAATGTGAGAGTGGGCTCTTAAACCCCCATTATATATTCCTTTTTTCTGTTTTAAAGATTTTCTTGGACTTTGGAAGAACAAACACAACTACAAATACAACAAAAGAAAAACTTCCTGCGTGGCATGATAAACATGAAGCATTTGATCATCAATAATCCAAATATGCTAGTCATAGGAATTCTTGGATCTTTTGGAGCAAAAGGGTATTGAGGCAAATTCACTTTCTTTTGGATTTTAGCTCCAGACTCATAAAACAGCTGTTTAAAATGTGGGCAAAATATTTTTGTTAACTAATTCATTGTGTGTGGTTGGGTGTATATGTGAGTGGTGGATATATAAAAAATACATATTTATGCATGTGTGAAGACCATAGGTGGATGTTGGATACCTTCCACTATCGGTATTCTCATTACTTTATTTTTTGAAACAGTGTTTTGGAGTGGTTCCCAACCTGTGGGTCATGACCCTTTGGGGGTGGTCACATAATAGATATTTATATTATGGTTTATAACAGTACAAAATTACAGTTATAAAGTAGCAACAAAAATGTTATGGTTGGGGGTCACCACAAAATGAGAAGCAATATCACAAGGTTGCAACTTTAAGAAGCTTGAGAACCACTGCTTTAACTGAACCCAGAGGTCACTGATTGGCTAGACTGACAGCCCACTATATTCTAGGAATCCGCCTATTTATGCCCCTCCTTTGCCAGCATTTGCAGCTAATCTAAAAATATTTCAGAGCATTTAAATTGCCCACATTTGAAAATGTACATTTCACATACAGGTAATAATAGTTAATGTAGAGAGACTGACACCATGATCTTGTTAATAGTAACAATACCATGCTTGTGAGTAGGGCAATTGATACATTCACCAAAATTCCAAAAACCTGGGGTTGACTAATGAAAAGTGAAAGAAACGCAGAATATTTACTCTTACTCTTGTTGAGGGGGTTGCTGGAAAATGTAATCTCTTTTATTGTATGCATTTTAAAATATAAATTTCAATTAGCTCATGGTTGTTTATTTGGTAAACTCACTGAAGCAAAGTCAACTTCTAAATGGAAGTCTATTATCCTAGTCTAGAGAATTATTCCCATTAAATTGACTTGAAATCATTTGGTAAGTCATGTTTATAATAATACTGGACCTACAGAAATATTGAAAGAACATTCCTTTCTAATTCAATGGGACCAGTATTTCTAAGAGCATCTTCCATAATTCTCTATAATTATTAGTCAAAATGTACAAACATACACACATTGCAAGTAATAAGTCTCAGATAGGAGGGAAATGAGCTTACCCATCTTTCAGGTGGCTGATCACCTATTTTTCAAATTCCCTTGCTGACACAGAAAACTTTATGGGCCTGTTTTACTAGAGATAAGGGGAAAAGCTAATTAAGAGCTGAGCCATTTCTCAGGGAGTATTATAAACTACACCATCTCTTAACTGGTTTTTTCCATGCTCTAGAAAGTAAGCTCCTCTTCTGTGCTTAGATAACCATTTATTCAGTTCCTTTCAGAAAGGCCCTTGTTTGACCTTAGTTACAAATGACACATGGCACATGGCACACAGTCTTTATGTGCCAAATCAGATAGAAGTTGGGAGAAAGTGGCGACCCTTTTATCCCAATGTGTTATTTTGCATTAATAATTTATCTTAAACACAAATTTAGATGGCCATATTGCCAAACATCCTGTTGTGTGAGGGTGGGGGGCGGGGGACCTATATAGACAGTCATCCAAGTTCAACAGTTTCAGTAATTACTTATGCTTCCCATCACCCCACTTCCCTTACCCTTACTTAAGTTGCAGGGTAAATATCTTTCCTTAAATGGTGTTGATAGAACTTTGTGAGTTTGAGTTAATTTCAGTACATTCAGTACTAGAACTAACTGCTGTCATTTTCAAACACCCAGAAGAATACCTTGCGTAGGCACAATCACTCTGCAGCCCACTCAGTAACATGAGTAATGATCTTTAAGTGAACTATATCAAGGCTGTAAGGGCTTTGGATAATTTAGACAGGAAAATTGGAGCAAGTGTGCAGTTCTTTAAAAAAAAAAAATCACTCTGATTTGCTTAGTGGAACTACATGATCTTTTACTGCCAGTGCCTCTCATGGAGTGCAAAAATAGATTTTCCTACACACCAAACCAGGATGGCTGTGTGCATGTGTTTGTGTTGTGTGTGCACTTGTGTATATATATGTACAATGTTATAGCAGAGATTAAAATGATACATCAGCATTTTTCCAGACTCATGAGTAATCAGTACTGAAAGAGGAACATTTATAATGCTTTTCTACTACTTCTTAATGGCTTAAGGTTATCCTGGGGTAAGTTTCTGACCTCAACTGGCTTCTGATGCTCTGCCAACTTGACACTAAAACCCTTTAAAATGGAATGGTTTTGTCTTGTATTAAATAATATCCCACTCAATACCTCCTTGAAAAATGACAGACAACAGGGTAATTTTTCCCCTTTTTACAGTGAATCATTCTACAATAAAGGATTGCAGACTCCAGAGAGAAAATCAACTAGCAGCCATAAAAGATGTTGACTGAGAGAGAAGGGGACCTTTTGGGTGGTAGGGAGAGAAGGCATTTGGTAGACATTTTCTCATTATACTTTTATCTCAGGTTTAGGTTTTCATAGATGTTGGCTAAAAAGAATAGGTCAGAGTACTAGACAGCATTCTAAGGAAGAAAGCCAGTATAGGTTTTAGGAGCTGATACTAGAGTCCTATTTTTTTTAAAAAATGGAAAACACTGTGGAAGCAACTGTTAAGTTTCGGCTCAGAACATTCATTTCTTATATTTTCTATCATTTTATTTGTATCAGAGCCCTGAGAACTGAGCCACATTGATGGTAGTATCCTTGCTTTTTAGATGTCCAAACTGAGGTCAAAGGAGTAGATGGAAGGTTATACAGATAGTTTATAGTCATGTGAAGATTGATACTGCTTCCAATTTTTCTGTTCCTTCTACCTTTAATACAAAGTAACTCATACATTCCTCCCAGGGACCAGGTTTTGACCAAGAAGGATGAAGACTTCTTCTATAAACTATAACCAATCCCTTCTATGCTCATGGTAAAATTTTTTTGCAGCATCTAGTAAGCAATGACTGTGTTCCTGTGAGCACGCCACTTCTTGTTCCTGAGCTCCTTTTGGACTCTCTGTAAAGTAACAATAGGGTCAGATGTTCTCTGAGCTCCTGCTCAGCTCTGACCTATAATTAACAGCCAATGAGGCATGCAGTGTCCTAATCATGGGCACACTATTTGATTATTTTTATCTCTATAGCTCTTGTGCTAGAGATATCACTATTGTATGTATGTGTGAATCAATGAGTTAATGCTTAAATGTTGACTTTGTAGTATTGACTGTAACTTGGACAAGGCAAACTTTGAAGCTATTTTTTTCCCACAATCAACACAAGGGATCCAGAAAACAGTTTCTCATGCTACATTATGACGATCTGCCCTGTACTAGTAATACTAAATGATCATGATGTTCCATGAGGAGAAAATGGAAGCACATTTGTACTTTCTATCCATAATTGCCCTGACATTGAGTCCCAGAGACTATGCACACTAAGTTTCTCCCTGAAGAGATAATTCAGCAAGTACAAACGCTTATTAATTTTGTATAGGACCTGGGTTCAATTCCCAGCATCCAATGGATGGTTTATCAACATCTACAACTACAGTTCCAAGGAATCTGCTGTCCTCTTTTGACCTCTGCAGATACCAGGTATGCATGTGCTACACAAATATATATGTAAGTAAAACATTCATATGTATAATATAAATCTTACAATTTTTATTAAAAATAACTCTTTCTCTGTTGGCAATGAATAATTGTATGTGTCATCTTGTCTGGTCTCAATGAGGCTGCTGTGCCTTTTGTTTTTGTCTGTTACTAGATTAGTCATCTTCAACTTTCATTTTTAGGGGACAATTTAGACAGATTGCATTGTATCAGAACTGAGTTAATAAAGACTCTTTGTTGTCCTGCACAAAAGCTGTATTTCACTAAAAATTACATTTTTAACTGAAAAATGTTTAGTTGTTTGTGTATCTAATTAGGAAAAAAGACATCTGGATAATAACCACATCACACATGGGTAGTGTGGCAGGGTAGAAAACATAGCAGTTTAGCATTCAGTCTGGGGATGAAATCTCAACTTGACTACTTAACAAGGTATGTAATCTTGGGTAAGTTACTCAACTCTCAGAAATATAGTTAACTCATAGGCTAAAATGAGGATCATTATGATGCCTCCTAAGGCATTTTGTAATTTATTAAGCACATCTAACACAGTACCTGTTAGAAAATAGTGCTGAGTAAATAGTTATTTTGTCAAAAGAGAGGACCAGTCCTCATAAAGGAATGTTTCTATTGCTACAAATATTTCAAGGACTACACATGAAAAGGAGCTGAGGACTTGCTTGTTCCTGTTTGCAGGATCTGGGGTAAACTCAACACTCAATGTTTTTTCAGTTACATGAACAAATGAGCAACCAGGAAATGAAATAGATTTTTGTAGGTGTTACTACCATTTCTGTTTATCAATAGTCTTCATTTTCAAGATTTTGTGACTTGCGAAACTACTAAGTCAACAAAACCAAGAGCCATACCTATTAGATTGGTGATCAATAACTATTATCTTCCATCAAATTTAAGGGCATTTGAGGATATATATATATCTTCTCAGTCATGACCTGTTATATTAGTCAGGGTTCTCTAGAGTAGCAGAACTTAGAGAATTAATCTCTTTTCCTTTTTCTTCTCTTTTTCTGTCTTTTTTGTCTTTAACCAAAAGTATTTTATTTTATTTATTTACATTTCAAATATGGTCGCCCTTCCCAATGCTCCCTCCATGATCCCCCCACCCTTTCCCCTTCCCCTTTACCTCTAAGAGGGTGCTCACTGTCTTCATTGGGCCCTTTTTTTGCATTTTCATTTATTATGTTGTGGGACATGCATACCATAGCATACATGAGGAGGTCAGAGGACAACTTGAGGCAATTGATCCTTTCCTTCTACTATGTGTGTACAAGTGACTGGAACCCAGGTCATCATGTTTGGTGGAAAAACACATTTATCTGCTGTGTCCTTGTGCTGGCTCCATTGTGGTCATTTTTACTAGTTGCTGTCTGTTCCCCATACCATGCACCTGATGCTGTCTCTGTTTTTTAAACTTTTAAAGAGTTTAAAATTTAACATCTTTTGTGTGTGACTATTTTGCCTACATGTATATATGTGTACCATGTCTGTGTTTGGTACTCACAGAAGTCAGACGTAACAGAGCTCCTGGAACTGGAGCTATGTTTGTGAGTTGTTATGGGAGTGCTGAGAATCAAACCTAGGTCCTCTGAAAGAACAATGTATGCCCTTAAACATTGACATAAAGTATATACATATTTTCTGTTGAATTAAAAATATGTTTTCAGTACATACTGAAGCCCAATACCTTTTAATAGTTATCATTAAGTCTATTCAACTGCTGTGAACAATTTGTACCAGATAGCAAGTTACTGTCCAAAGAGATGTTGCTTCCCATCAGTCTTTCCATATTTCAAAGACCATTCAATTCTCAAAATTTGAGACTCCCCCTACCATACACATTGTTCCTCTTTCTCTAATGGTTTGCAAATCCTACTCTGTCTCTCATGGGAAGAAGATGAATACTATGTTTACAGTGATAGGGCAAATAATTCATGAGATGATGAAGGGGAAATAATTCTATTTTTGAGGGAAAGAAAGCACCTAGACTTTCAGGTCTGAAACAAACCCCTCAGAGTAGAATTTAATATATCCTGATAGTAACCCTTGGCTAAAACCAAAAAATGAAAAAGATACTTTTCAGACAAAAACAGACATTGCCATATTCCTTTGAAAACTGGGTAAAAATGTCTCAATACAGAGATTATAGTGAGAGGAGAAATAAAATGCCCATTTTCTTATATGTAGCAATTTATTCTAGGGACAGGTGGTAGAGGTACTGGGGAATTACAATGAAGAATTACAGAGATAGTTTGGAGTAAGAATAACTTGCATTTAGGGACATAACTATGGTAATTTGAACAGTACTATTGCTATAGTCTATAAACAATTTTAACCAGGCCTGGGAGGGAAAGCCATCTTAGTCACTTATCAGGATTAGTCAGAAGAACCATGAGTTTGATGTTAGTTCAGGCAATTTAACAAGATTCTGCCTGGAAAAAAAAAAAGTCCTGAGACTGTACCGGCATGGAAGAGAGACTAGGTTCAATCTATAGAGCCACAAAATATCATCTTAAAAGTAGCAACTTTGCATTATTGATATCTGGATTAGATATTACATATATGCAACATCCAAGTACAGAAAAAAGTGGTATATATTGTCATAACCTAAGCTATATTGTATGGTTCCCTGCCACCTTCCAACTGTAATGGATAAACATCTGGCAGACAGCAATGGCTAGGAGCTTTCATGGGTCCTCAAATTGTCTGAACTTGGGTCCAGTTTTGCTACATTCCAGATGATCCTGAGTGTTTAACTCTTTAAGCCCCAATTAATACATGTTAAAATGGATTGACAGCACTCACTTCATAAAATTGTTATGAAAAACATTCAAAGTCAATGTATGTTATAAAACTGCAACAATTTGAGCATTTGGTGTTTGTTACCTTTACCCCTTGTATTCCTTATCTGTTAAGTATCTTTTCTGCATAGAAAGCACTTAGAATATTGCTTAGATTATTAGTTTTTATTTCTTTTATTTAAAAACGATTTATTTCAATATGTATGTATATGCCTCTATGTGGGGCTGTGTGCGTTATATGCATACAGGTGCCAGCCAAGGCTATGGGGCATCAAATGCCCTGGAACTGGAGTTTCAGGCAGTTGTGAGCCACCTGATATAAATTTTGAGTGATGGGAACTGAACCTTGCTCCTTTGGAAGAAAATTACGTACTCTTAACCACTGTGCCATCTCTCCAGGACTAGTTATCACCTTGAATGTTTGTCAACACCAAGCGCTATGTCAAATAAAACAACCATTTGAAGCAGTTACAATCATGGTTGATGGGGAAATTAGAACACATATGTACCATGATGTTGATGTTAATTTAAATTTTTATTTAATATTTTGATTAGGGTATTCTGTGTATGGGTCAAATGAAACCTTTCAGGATGTGTTTCTCTCTTTCTGCCATGTGGATAACTCTGGGAATCAAACTTCAGTTTGATGGAAAGCACATTAACTGCTGAGCCATTTCACTGCCCTGCCCATTTTGGTTTTTGTTTTGCTTTTTGTTGTTGTTGTTTTGTTTTGGCTTGGTTTAGTTTAGTTTTTGTTGTTTTGTTTTTGACATTTGTTCTTTAAGTTTCGTTATTTATATGTGAAGTGTTCAGTGTGTATATATGGTACATGTCAGAAGAGGGTTTCAGATCCCATTATAGATGATTGTGAATCACCATGTGGTTGCTAGGAATTGAACTCAGGACCTCTGGAAGAGAAACCAGTGCTTTTAACCGCTGAGCCATCTCTCCAGCCTCCCGTTTTGTCTTAATATCATAGTTCGTCCTTTTTCTTCTAACTGGTATGTAGTAGCTAGTATGTGGCAGAATGGACTTGAATCATAGTTTGCTTGAGTCCAAGTCTTGTATTCATTATAGCACACTAAGTAAATATACTGTGAATGAGATGGCCTATAGGATTATCAAAAGTTGGTTCAAAGACTAAATTAAGCAGAATTATCTTTTCAGTGTCAAATATTTCCTTCTGTGTTCTATTCATTGACAATAGCCATGGAAATAAGAGTCTCACCAAACACCAGGGTTAATCATTTATTTAGTATGGTAACACATGCTTCCTATTCAATTTCTTAGATATATGCTGAGATAACCAGTAGATTCAGAGGGCAGTCATAGTTTTGTTTTGAAGCATTGTGAATCCAGGTCAACTCACTGCCTCTGTGTTTAGTATAGAAGGCAAAGAAACATTGTGGATTGTGTTTATCATTTACAAAAGAAATCTAACTTGAATTTATGAACCTGGGCACACGTTAATGATACAACGATGTTACTTGTATTCTTACTTTATTGTAATGCTTTTTAAACTTTAAAACATACTTTATTAATTAGGAGATTCAAAAGCCTAGGATAAAATAAATAAACAAATTTTTAAAAAGCCTAGGATAACATAAAGTGCATTATGTCATTTTTTGATATTTATGTCTCTTAATTGTATGTTTATTTGAAAATAAAATTATAATTACACCATGTCCTCATTCCTTTTTCTTCCTCTAGCCCTTCATTTTTTCTTTAATTCATGACCTTCTTTTCTTTGATATGGATGTATACTAATATAAGCATATATATATATAATATGAATATAATTTGCTCACTTTGTTTATTATTATACATAAACATGGATATATATTGATACAGTGTACAGAAACATGTCACATTCATAACTCAGGATTTTCTGGCTGTGTCCATTGAAGGATTATATAAATAAGCCTTCAATATCATTGAATGTTGTGTTTGTGTGTGTGTGTGATTTCAGGGATAACCAAGTAGTATTAGATAATCAATTAAGGGGTTCATCCCTGGGAAAGACAATTTCTCCTTTTCTCAGCATGTCCTAGTTGCCTGTAGTTCTTTGTGTAGTCTTCTAGTCTCCTGAGTTTTCTTGTACGTATGTTTGCATATCTCTTATTATTGTCCTTGTTCAGGTCTTGTGTAGGCAGCCATGTTGTTGAGACTTCATGGCCATAGCTTCCCTCTCATTTCTATGGAAACTGTCTCTCAGAACATGATCATTCTATTGTGTGTATGGTGATGGTACTATAGACCACAGTGCTTTACAGGTGCTTCTCCCTCTTGAATATATATATATATATATATATATATATATATATATATATATATTCAACACTTATGTATATACTATATACATACACACATATATATACTATACATAGATGTATGCTATATATACACATATATGTATTTATATATGTGTATGTATTTATATGTGTGTATATATACTTATATATATGTATATATATTCATAAATATAGACATTTAATGATTTCAGAGTGAAGGTCTCAAAAACTTTAAGATCACCCTGGCTCCTTTTGGTCTGTAGTCTGGAATGTCTTGCCTAATGCAAAAGTCAGAGGCCTTGATGGCTCTCAACCTCTGGTAACATAAACTTACCATTCCTAATTGGAAACATTTCACTGAAGTGTGAGATGTATATTTAGGTTATTTTGGTTGTAATGAACTTGAATTTGTTTTAAGCTGTCATCATTCTGGATGCCATCACTAGCTGTACAGAATCCAAAGACTGGTGTGAATGCTTTTAGTCAATAACCCTGTTCATCTGAGAGGGAGTGTATTGACATCACTTCTTTAAACCTTCAATAGACACAGCCAGAAAAGCCTGAATTATGAATATAACATGTTTGAGTACACTGTATGAATATCCATGAGGTAAAGTGCCATGCCAGGAGTGGGACTTCAGGCTTGTTTACACAAGTGTGCCAGGGATGGTTTTTTTCTTTTTTAAGATGACATAGGAAAGAAAACAGAGCTGTCGGAAAGTTGTTAATTATAAAGGTCAGTACATTATTGCTCAACTGCTTTTATGAAAGTCACCACTGTAGGTTGTTTTTCTTTGATAGAGATTTCAAGAAAGGGTGGTATTCTTAAGTGTAAACCAACAGTCCTCTGAAAGTTTGATTTCCATATATTATTTAGATTTATAGAATTTCCGCTCTGCCTTTTTATCCTTTTCTTATTGTGTTTTCCCCTTCCTGTTCCTCTCACTTCCTGGGTTATTGATAAGGCTTGCTTACCTTTCAGTTCACAGACACACTGCTGTGAACTTCTCACTTTTGCTTGTTGTCACAAAGTCTGTGAAAAGTTCATCAACATGAAATACTAGCTCATCCTTTGTTACAAAAGCAGCCTCGTGTGTCATATGAAGAAAGAGCTAAGCTATGAGCATTAAAGTGCTTGCTTGCGTTTCTATTAAAAACATCTTTATCCATTTATTGTGTATATGAATGCACACAGGCACTACAGATCAGAAGGTAACATACCAGAGTCAGTTCTGTCATTCCACCATGTGGGATCAACTAAGTCTCTGTGCCCATGCCTTTACCTACCAAGCCATCTTGCTGGCCTAGCTGCTTCCTTCTTGATGCTCCAATCTTGGGCCAAAACTATGGTGAAGTAGAGTGAGGAATTTGAAAAATGAGAAATAGTTCTGTCCATGTCTGTAAGTACCACCCATGAGCATCCCTCCTGGGTATGGTGAATGTCTTTTCATTTGGGATGAATTGAGAGAGAAGATGCATCTAATTATTTCAATGAGATGGGTATTTGCAACCATGGGAAAAACCCAACTTCTTCAGTATTTCTTAGCTCCGCAGTAGTAATTTTATGGTGTATGTTCATTCCGTTTTCCTCTTGTCATTATAACTGCTTGACATGGTTTAAACTTTCCCTCAATAGTGGGAATAGTGGGATGATGTTTTCCAATTGGTAGTCAGGACACATTGTCTGATAAACCCCAATGTACTTAACAAGATAATGAAATAGAGTAATTGATTTCCAGACTATTGTCCACTTTGTAGATAGCATTCTTCTTAGACAAACAAGCAAGCTCAAAATGTGTCAATGTGAAAAGCTTTGCAAAGGCTGCTGTTCCATGTGACAGAAGGTGATATGGTTTACCAATTGGTCTTTTTAGCTCCTTTTTAGATTATACTTGTCTCAGTTGCTGGAATTACATGTAAGAATAAAAGGTAAAGTCCTTTAGGAAGGAAAGTACCATCTTAAATTCTGTAATCATAAAGGATATGGCACAGGGCACTTGAAATCAGTCCTTTTACATATTGCTCATACTTAGCACGTAAAATCTCAGAGGAATGTAACTCTTTAGGAGCCTTATGAACTTCTAGACTAAGAGAGACCAAAGAACCAATGTGGGCATGTATGGAAGCAGATGTGTTGTAATTTGCAAGTCTGGGAGGAAATGCTTCACTCCAGGATACATCATTAATATTGTGGAGAAAGTCTTTTGCCTCAACATTGAGTTACTCTAAGCATACGGAGCACCTGGAGTCTATAATAGATATACATGAATCATATGTATCCTGTTGAAATGTTCTTGAGAAATAGAATTATTTGAGCATTTTATAGTTTAAACCTTACATGAAAATGAGAGTTGAATTTCTTACTTGACAATGGAAACTCTTTTGTCTGTTTTAGGCACATTTTGTTCTTCCTTATGTCAGGATCTGAATGTTCCCATATTTCTGAAAGTCAGGTGAGAAGTGGCCTCTGGGTGCCCCATTTTACACCTCTGGGAAGTGTTTTGGCTTTAAGTTTGTAGCTGTCATTGCACTGAATCAAGAAGAAAGGCATTGGGATGTCTTTGTGCTTTTGGTTTAACTGGTGACCCTGCCAAACTGGAGTCTATACTCATCTGACAGTTTCCACAGAAATCAACTTGTGAGAAAAATTTCTGGATAGAAATGCCACTTTTAGACAATCTTCTTCAATTAGTGTCATCTTGAAATCTTTACCAGGTTTAGCTAACAGCCATGTCTTAGGTCAGTATAATTTATCACTTGGATACAAGAATGAAAATTACTGGGATATAGAATCCACCAATGTTAAAGTTACCATATGTAATGAAGGTGAATGCAAACTAAGGATAACATAATAAGAGATCAAACATTTATATGTGCATATAATATTCATTGTATTAACACATAAAATGAAAATATTGTACTAATGGGAAAAAACCAGTCAGCCTATTACCAAAAATCATGTTTGGCTAAAGCCAGCTAGTCAGTGAAAAAAGATCTCAGAGCTTTGCCCTTGGGATGTAGATCCTCTCTGTTATAGGTATCCTGATCTTATATTATTTATATACTATGGCCTGGAGTCCAGAACGTAAAGAACAAGAGTTAAAATCTAAGTGTATTCTAAATTCCATGTTCTCTATTTTTATAACTTATTCATTTTACTTCATTTACATAAGATATTAATATATTTATTTAGCATAACATGGTGACAAATGACAATTTTCCCAGCACTTGGGAAATAGAGTCAGGAGAATCAAAATTCAAGGTGAGCCCTGATATATAGAGAGTTGAAAGTCATCCTAGTCTATATGAGACTTGATATATTTATAAGAAAAAAAGATGCATTTATTGAACTTGGAGTACTTTTCAGGCATTGTACTAGGCATAGATGATATAAGTGGTGAACAGTATAAGATCTCTGTCTTCAAGTTTCACAAAACACCTGCAAAGAATAGCAGTGAACATAAACTTTGCAATCAGATTTCTTAAATTTGAATCTTCTTATTTCTACTTAGCAGCTGCTTGACAGCACATAACTCATTAAACCTCTCTCTACCCTGGTTTCTACTTTTGAATAATGGAGATAATAATAGTCATGACTTCACACACTCATTTGTTATGAAGAATAAATGAGTCTGGCCTACATTAAATATGTGAGTTTCTATTAAACAATATGAAGCTTACATCTTGCTGAAGAAAATATATATTCCTAGGTCATGATAACAGGAATCAAACAAGTTGATACATAAGGTGTCTTGATACTGTTTGAATCTTATGATACCTTTTTTCCTTGAAAAAATATTTATAGTATAAATGGAATAGAATTAATATATTTTTGCTTCTACAATGACAAGGTTCACATTAATTAATAATACAGTCTTGTTAAAATTCAAAGAAATATTTTGAAACTTCTAACATGTATACAGAAACATAGGAGACCTGTAATACCCAAAACAGTCCTAACTAAAAAAGACCAGTGCTAGGGCCTTCACAATACCTGATTCAAATTATATGATAGCAACATAGTATAGAACACAACATGATACTGACAGAAAAACAGACACATAGGCCAGTGGAATAGATTAGAGGAGCCAGAAAAAATTCACGCATCTATAGCCACCATTTTTTTTTTTAACAAAGGTGGCAAAAACATATTACATTGAATGTGGATATCAGAAAATGATGCTGTGAAAAGTGAATATAATCCTTGTCTCTCATCTTGTATAAAACCATTTCAAAATGGATAAAATGTATTAATATAAAACTTGCAGGCTATTAGAGGAAAAATAAGAGAAATATTTTAATACATATGCACAAGTAAATACTTTCTGAGTAAGATTCTAGCTGCACAGGAAATAAGATAAACAATAGACAAACTGGGGCCTCATGAATGCTAGAAAGCTTCCTTACACCAAATGGATCAGTGTACAGTAAAGAAGAAAGTATTTGCCACCTGTGTATTTGAGAGCACATTCACATCTAGACTATATTTTGAAAAAACTGAAATAATTACATAACAAAAAACTCCTATTTGTATTTGAATTCTGTTTTGTTTTAAATAACAAATGACAGTATTTATGTGTGAAATCATACATGTATAGAAAAAAATAGTCATACCTCATTCCCTCCCTTCAAGTGCACCAGATCACCACAATATGTCTTACTCCCAACCTCAGGTCTTTAATTTTTAAAATGACAAAGTAAGTACAATAAGTGCCCCCAAAGAAAAATAATTTTCCCTGTCCTAGGATCTATCAACTACCAATAGCTCCTCAATTCAGAATGGGGCCCCATGAGCTTATTAACCAGTAGCTTTCCATATTAGCTGTTTGAAAGAAGTAGTTGCAAAGATTAAAAGAGACCAATGCATTAGGTACTTCTGTACTAACTGTCACGTGGATGCTTTTCTGCAAAACTGCAACACTGCTGCTCAGAGGAGAACTGTGTCAATATAAATGCATATGAAAATGGATAGATAATAACACTTCTTGTTAAGCATTCAAGAAGTAGTCAACCAGTTGAGCCCCTGGGAAAGACAGAAAGGAATTCTTCACTCAATCCACAATGTTGGCACAGGATCTGTTTCTTTAGTTTTGCTTCCAAGTTGGTATTGACGTCAGTTACTGAGAACTCTTGGCTTTTGCTAAATTTCATATTCAACAGGATGGGCTTTGAAAAATAAATGGAGTGAAAAACCCATAAACTGGGAAGCTCTAAAAGGAGTATCCATGGCTAATGTAATCAGTGACAAATTAAGGTGACGTTTATGGTGGTGTTCCCCTTCCACCAGAAATGCCAGGACTGGTCATAAATTACTTCCTATGAATGAGTAGGGGGCCAAAAAGACCAGAAAATTAATGTCATTGAGAGGCCTAGTTTTGCCATAGATGGGTTAACATACAGGCTTGAGGTTTGAAGAATTATTAGTCTCAGTGTGTCATTTGGCTTTCCTTGATGTTCCAGAAAGGCTGAGATCAAACCCATAAAGCCAATACAAACTTTAGTAGAGTGAGACTGCCATTGCTGGATTCTGAGCTCTCCGCTGGCAAAACTGTCTCAAGCTTTTGCACTGGCAGAAGGAATCTAGAGATTTCAACCAAATGAAGAATATGGCCAAGGCTGAGTACTGGTGACCTAGACTCCCTGTTCTTTATGGTTTGGATGACAATGATGTTTTACCCACCAGAAGCCATAGTCCCCATCTTCAGTACTTTTTTCCTCCGTCATGGAATAAAATAAAAAAAAAATCTATTTGTAATAAAAAAAAGAAAAAAGAAAGAAAGAAAAAGGCTAAACATTTATCAGTAAAGTATTGGATAACTTTGACTAGGTGAAACTACGTATCAATTTATCAATTTACCATTAAAAGAGAGAGAGAGAGAGAGAGAGAGAGAGAGAGAGAGAGAGAGAGAGAGAGAGAATGCGTGTGTATGTGTTTGTAACTTTTTGAGGATTTATTGCTGAATATCAGAAGCCAACTGTATAAAATAAAATAATGTTTTGTGAGAACTCTGTATATACATATATGTGATGGTTTGAATGAGAATGCCCCCCCCCAGGTTCTTATATTTTAATGCTTGGACCCCAGGTAATAGAATTGTGCATTTGAGAAGAATTAGAAGGTGTGGCCTTCTTGAAGGAGGTGTTTCATTAGCATTCTCCCCTCCTTGTTTCCCTGTCTCCTCCTTTTCTTCCTCTCTCTCTCTCTCTCTCTCTCTCTCTCTCTCTCTCTCTCTCTCTCTCTCTGTCTCTCTCTCTCCTTAATAGTTGCTGCCTCAACATATAAGCTGTGAGCTACTTCTCCAATATTATGCCTGACTGTTGCAAGGTTCCCTGATGTGATGGACATGGACTCTAACCCTCTGAAACTGTTGCCTTGGTTATGTTTTGCCATGGCAATAGGAAAATAACTATGAATGAATGTGTGTGTGTGTGGGGGGGGGTGGTGACAGAATTCTGAAGTTATACTTACCCACAATTCTCATGTTGTGGAAAGTATGAGGGGAGACAGTTTCTTCTCCTGTATTTTATACAATATGTATTATTAAAATTATAAAATACATATCAAAATATTAAAATATATATTTTACATTCATGCCTTTTATATGATCAAGACACAGCACTCTTTTGCATAAAGAAAACAAAAAGTCTACTTTTGATACCATACTCACATTGAACTGCTAACAAGAGTTCTGGAAAATTGCCTTTTCCCTAAAGAATGGTATTGGATTTCATCAGCTATCAAATTCTTAGCCTGCTGTGCTATGGCTTCAGGGAGAATTTTAACCACTTATTTGTTAACTAAACGTAGATATTTCATGTCCTGTCTTTTCCTTGAGTGTCCTCAATCCATTTTTCCCACAGCCAAAAGGGAGTGGAAGCCCAGCAAGGAAGAGCCCTGGGCTTTAAGGATACTTTGACCAGAGCACTGTGAGTCTAGTCAAAGCCCTCTGGCATTGACTAGACTACACTAGGGCTTTGACTAGACTACACTAACTATAATGTAGGTGGGAAAACTACTCTGTGTTCTGAGTAAGGTTCAGATAGTAAAGTGGGTTGCTTGAGGAAAGATGAGTCATTACATTCAAGCTGATTGATCTTTTTACTGTGCCATCTTGTCCCAATCAATGACCCCATAGAAGCCCTATTAATGAACTCAGAGTGAGCATACAACTGAATTAAAAGATATAATAAAAATTTCTAGGTGCTATTACCTAGATTCATTACTTCCTCACTTCTCTGGTGTATTAGTGGGCAGGATCCAGGGACATAGAAGATGATAATTGTTTGGGAGCTTGAGCTTGGGGCTTGAATATATACTCAGGAATACAAAAGCAGAAAGTGATTCCCGTTTTTCTTCTCCACACTCTTTGCATCTCACGGCTATTCTTTATAAATACCTATTCCTGTATGGTTGATACCTTTGCACCAAATTTCCCAGACAGGACTTAAAATCCTGTTAAAATATTGCCTTGAAGCATTGCTAAGTGTACAAGTAAAGAGAGGAAAAGTTTGTGGTAGCATTGGAAAATTATGAATGACTCAGAACTGAGTGGCCCATCTGATACACCAGGAGGCCAGACACTGCTTATAGGGAAAAAGACACTAACTCATTGGCTTCATTTATAACTCATGCTGTTGGGCCTTTCAGACCTGACTAAAAGATGTGATTCTTAAAACTAATACTTTATTAATAATTTGAGAATTTCATTCAATGTATTTTGATCATATTCATCTCTTCCCTCAACTTTTCCCAGATCCACTTCTACCTTCCTACCTACTCAACTTCATGTGTGTGCGCCACCCCATAACACTTACAGCGTCTAGCTTGTATTGTGCATATGCTCTTGTGGATAGAGTGTAGTCAACTTATTAAGGATTACACCCTAAACGCACAGATACTCATAGACTCTGTCTCTGTCTCTCTCTTTCTGTAAGAAGTTGTCAGTTGGGGATGAGACCCCATCCCTCGCTCCTGTCCTCCATGCTAGGATTCTGTCTGGCTTCAGTTTGCACTGTCACAACTGCTGTAAATCCATTTGAGTATCTACTCTTGTATCTGAAAAACATTGTTTTCATGGAGTCATCCACCATCTTTAGCGATTATACTCTCTGCTCTCTCTTCCATGAAGATTCCTAAGCCTTGGATTGGAGGGGTGTGGTAGTGTGCTGAGTACTTCTAAGTCTTTTATTTTCTGTACTCTGAACTATTGTTGGTCTCTATGTTAATTGCCTTCTACTATAAGAAATTTCTTTGATTCAGGCTAAGAAATGCAGTAATCTGGGTATAATGATAACTTGTTAGGAGTCATTTAAACATATTATTTACTTACAAAAATAAAAATAGTAGGTTCTCTCTTATAACCTATGAAATAGCTAGGCAGTTTCTTGGCTTTAATAATGATGCAAGTGATGGGTTCTCTCTCACAGAGTAGGACTTAATTTTATTCAGAATGTGTTTATACCTATAATACCTGTGCTACTATTGCACCAGGAGGCAGTGTGATCTTGCTGGAACAGTTGTTATTATAGTTCTCAGGTTCACAGCAGGGTATGATTCTCAGGTTCACCTTGGGCAGAATATATCTTCTGGCATATGGAAGCTAGCTAGAAGGGATGAAGATTCCAGATCAGTACCAACTTAATTTCCCCATGTTTTATGACTTGACAATGTAGCATCTTCCCCAATAAGGTCTTGCCATCAAGTTCTGAAGGGTAATCGAGAGCAATGGTTATAGCTTATAATTTTGGGGGGTGGCCTATGGCTTCCTACTAGACAGCAATTCAAAAATGGGTATACCTATTCTCAGTACGAGGTATATGCTATGTTTAGTTTTGGTATTGCCCCCTTTATAGGATAACTCCATTTAAACTCTATCTATCTATCTATCTATCTATCTATCTATCTATCTATCTATCTACCATATGTGTGCGCACATATGTATGTGTATATACTTTAGGAAGATTCTACAATGTTTGATTTCCATATGCCTTTTCCAAAAGGCTTTGGGTGTTAGTTATCCATCCTGTACTTCCTCCTACATTTTGCCCTCCCATACCCCAACCAAATTGATCTTTCCTTTTTCATTATCCACCCCCCCCCCTTTTGGAACATGATTTTAAAACATCAGTGTTTTTCTGGCAATATAGTCTTTGAGACTCACATAAAGTTTTGTTTTGTTTTTACTTTTTTATTCAATTTTATTTTTTTTAAAAAAGATCTATTTTAAACTATGTATATAAATATGTGTGTCAGGGGAGGTGGGGAGTTGGTAAGGAGTGATTGCAAAGTGCAGGTGAACATAAAGCTCAAAAGGAATAAAAATAGCCCTGGAATTGAAGCCATAGGCCATTGTGAACCACCTGATATGGATACTGGGAACCAAACTCAGTTATTTTGTAAAGGCAGTAGGTACTCTTAAAAAAATAAGCCATCTGTTCAGCCTCCTGTTTTTTCTGTTTATTTTTATATTCATCTGTTTTATTTTGGGTGTACATGTGTATGGGTATGTGCATGCCATGGCTCAGGTATAGAGGCAAGAGAACAACTTGCCAGAGTCAGTTTCTTCTTCCACTACACAAATTCTAGGTGTTAAACAGGTTGCTGGGTTTGATGGCAGAGTAACTTAACCTGCTGAGCTACCTCAGTGAACCAATTTTCTAAGTCATACTCTATCATCTAGGCTGGCCTGGAACTCTATATGCAGTCTTACATTGATGGGGACCTTCCAGCCTCATTCCTCAAGTACTGGGTTTACAGGTTTCATTTTTACTCAGCAATAATTTTACATATTTTGGAAACATAATGTGATTATGGATACATTTGTCTCTTGTATAAGGTTCAGATCAGACTAATGAGTATAATAATTGTCTTAAAGCTTATCATTTCTTTTTAGTAAAACATTAAAAATTTTCTCTTGTAGTGATTTTGAGCTATTATATTGCTGTTATTAATTCTAGTCAATCTACTATGCAATGGATCACTGGAATATAATTTTCTTAACTAAAGTAGGAAGTCTTTTCTTGAGAAAAGACTTAAGTCTTTTACTTGCTTTTCATTTTGCCCCTACTTCAGAGACTGTTTCTGTCTTCTTCTTGAAGCTGATCTGGATGACTCTTCTGTGTCCCTTTGTGTCTATTCTCAGAGGTGGGCAAGGCTTGGCAGTGAGTCATACATTACTACTCATTTGGAAGTTATTTTAAAAAATATTTTCTTTAATATTTGTACATGCATATAATACAGTTTTATTATCCTAGAGAGAATGCTTTGGGGGCTTTCATTGTATTTGTAACAGAAATCATGAATATGAATAGATCAAAGAGGTGCTCTTCATTCTGATGATCACACAGCTTGTGAGAAGGTTGAGTGAATGATGTTCTTCTCTGGATGTATTTCATTCAGAGAACAATATGGTTTAGGTGAGACTAAAGTGCTTGAAGGGATGGATTACCTTGACCTGGGGCTCTTTTTACGATAAGGAAAGAAGCTAATGAAAGTTGCTTAGTCTGTCATGATTCATTTATTCTCAACAAGAATAATTTTCTCTTTTTTTTCTAAATAGAGTCCAATGCTAGTGTTAACCACCGTGTGATCACAGCAAAGCAGGTGGGATTGAAAAATGACTGAAATATATAGTGTAGATGCATAAGACTATGAAAGAACAATGTTAATTAATAAAATTCAAGAAGTGATTGTCACAGAGAAAGTTCTGAATGAAGGATAGTTGTTTTTGAAAATAAATAGGTCACTTAAGAGAACAAAGAGAAGTTATCTTACTGGTAGAATGGTACACAAAGCTCAGAGTACACATGGAGAATTGTTGAGTTTAATGGAATGCTATTCTGATTGTCAGATGGCCTGGTTCTGAGAATGATTTTGTTCAGTATGATACCTTTGACACAAAAACACACCTCTAACCTCAAAGGGAATAGAAAATAGTTTATTCTGGAGACAAGTCTAAGTAACCAAGGCCCATGATTGTGAAACTAAGTATCTTAGTTACTTTTCAATTTCTTGAAAAAAAAAAAACAAAAACACCATAACTAAGAAAACTCTTATAAAGAATAAAGTCTATTTTTAATAGTAAGAAATTATTTAATTGGGGGCTTTCTTACAACTTCAGAGGGGTACGCCATTATTATCATATCAGGGAAGATAGCAGCAGGCAGGGAGGCACAGTGCTGGAGAAGTAGCTGAAAGCTTTAGGATTTACATCCTAATCCACAGGCAGCAGGCAGACAGCCAGAGAGAGGGGGGTTGGGACACACACACACACACACACACACACACACACACAGAGGGGGAAGGGAGGGAGGGAGGGAGGGGGACAGGGAGAGAGACTGGACATGATATGAGCTTTTGCAATTTCAAAAACCACCCTAAGAGACACACTTCCTTCAACAAAGACACACCTACGCCAATAATTCCACACCTCCCAATCCTTTTATTATTCTCAAACATTCCACTAACTGGTGACTAAGAATTCAAATATATGGGCCTATGGGGCCATTCTCATTCATACCATCACACTATATTACTGCAAGTTGCCACATGGAAGCAGTTTCATGAATTTTTTATAGTAACAGAACAAAGATAAACCAAGGAAAATAACTCATTGGTTACAATGGAAAGGCAGTTATGGAACAATAGGAGAATCTGTCCTACAGGCCTCAGATGCTATCTGATGACATTCTTAGCTTTTGGGCTGGTGGAAACTATTAGTCTGATAAGTTAATAGACAACAAAAGGTTTTTATCTATTAGTGGCAAGATGTTAGGTCTAATACAGAGGTGGGCAAAGAATGTCTATTCAGGAGGCTATAGCTAACCAATGATAAAGGACATTTACACTCTGGGCCTGCAACATGACAGCCTCTCCATATCACTGCTGTTCTAATCAGTCAACCAGTCTTTGTAGACACAGCTTCTTCCAGTAATGATCATTCATGACAGCTATGTTTGCTTTTTGGTTTTTGTCTTATTGTTTTGAAACAGGTTTTGGTTTTATAATCCACCTGCCTTTAAACTCATGGTGCTCTTACTCCAGCCTTCCAACTACTATGATTTTGGTATGCCTCATTATACTTCTTTATTTATACATTGTATTTTGTCCCAAAGACCAAAGGAACTAGCAGATGGTCTAGCTCTTTAGCCATCTTTAACTGCTGGATGAATACACACGTGCATGCATGTACACACACACACACACATATACATACACACTCGAGCATACACACACTAGTCATCAGGTCCCACTTTTAAAAGTTCTTTGCTATTTGGAGTTTTTTGTCCCAACTGGAGCTCTCACCCTTTCCCCAAGAGACTCCAACTTACAGTCTATTTTACAATCTACTGTTTGCCTTAGACTTGGAAGGGATGAAAGTATTTTTAAATGACACTTGTATTTCTCTCTCTCTCTCTTTTTTTTTTTTTTTTTTTTTTTTTTTTTTTTTTTTTTTTTTTGGTTTTTCGAGACAGGGTTTCTCTGTGTAGTCTTGGCTGTCCTGGAACTCACTTTGTAGACCAGGCTGGCCTCGAACTCAGAAATCCGCCTGCCTCTGCCTCCCAAGTGCTGGGATTAAAGGCGTGCGCCACCACTGCCCGGCGACACTTGTATTTCTCAATCTGATTATCAGACTATTAAAACAATATACTCCAAAGAAATGAGAATTTCTCCAGGAATCTTATGCTGGGAGAATGAAAAGCCCCAGTCAGAGGTGAACTTGTTTCCAGGATATAGATATCACAGAGTTTTAACAACTTGTCAGAATACCATATATGATGAGACTGGAGCTCTCACCCTTTCCCCAAGAGACTCCAACTTACAGTCTATTTTACAGTCTACTGTTTGCCTTAGACTTGGAAGGGATGAAAGTATTTTTAAATGACATGAATACATATATGGTATTCTTGTCAGAATACCATATATGATGACCCAAATGCTGCTGGGTCAGAGGTCAGTGGGACCACACCTCTGAGTGTGACTGGGCCTGCTTAGATGGACATGGTCTTGTCCTACTACTTCAGTGCTTCTCAATCTTTCTAAGGTTGCAGCCATTTAATACAGTTCTTCACCCTGTGATGATCTCCATCATAAAATTATTTTGTTGTTACCTCATAACTGTGTATCTTATTGTTGTTATACATTGTAATGTAAATATCTGTTTTATGAAGGTTTTATGTAAACACCTTTGTGAAAGTGCTCTTAGACTCCCTATAGGGGTTATGACCCACAGCTCTGCTCTATTCAAACCTTAATCTTACTTCGGGACCCAAAGTTGGGCAAGGTTTGGTATGATGGTTGCTGAATCTCTTTATCTCTCTTCCCAATGTGACTACATTGAATACCCCCTTTTTCCACTGTTAATTTGATTCTTTTAATTGGCTTATTGAGGATGGGTGGGAAGACATGGTTTAGAGCACAAGATGTGACCCCCCCCCATCTTCTGAATCCATTTTTAAGAATATATCTTCTCCTATGCTCCAAACTTGCCAGAGACTCTGCAGTCACCATTGAACCAACTTTGTATTAGGTGGCCTGATCTCAAAAGTTTTCATGATCTAACTTTTACTATGACTTTCTCTCCATTCTCCACTCCTCTCTTTATGTCCTTGTATACCCTAGGCAATTTGCCACTGAAAATTATCCTCTGAAAATGCATCATATTTTGTTAGAGTCCTTAGGGCATTGCCATTGACAAATCTTTCTTTTAGTTTTCAGGCACCAAGACCCAATGACTAAATGTTTTTCCCACGTGTGCAGCTCTGAAATTGAGTTCCAGCAGAGAAAAGAGGCAAGATTTCTGAGGATTCAGCTTAAATTCCATTTTTCTCTCACAAAACTTTACCTCTTTTGTGGGCATCTGTTTGCAATGATAGTCTCAAGGGGACTCAAGCATTATATGTTGGTTGAGTGAGATGAGTTTTTCTATCTTTGCCAACTCAATTTCTTTTTCTAAGCAATAATTTTGTGATACAAGATGAGGGGTGAACATTCCTGTTCTGGGACACTGATCAACTCTTTCTCCTAGTCTTCTTACTTACTTCCTAGACTCTCATTCTACCTTGAGTTTCTCCTTTCTTCACTCATACTGGCAGGACATCCTCTCATGTCCACCAAAGAGACAACACAGCCACATTGGGAATATTTATTGGAGCAGATAGGATGTATGTCAATGTAGCTTTGAAAAAATGGTGCCATTCTGTTGGCCTGGCACATACCACCACAAAATATGTTTAATCACTGCAGTCTTTCCTCTATTCTTCCAGTACTCTGTGCCACTCCACAATGTTTCTTCTCCAAACAAATGTGTGTGTGTGCCTGAGTTTATATGAGCCACATGCATGCTTGAGTCCACAGAGGTCAGAGGAAAGCATTGGATCCCCTGAAACAAAAATTATGAGTCACTGACAGAGACCATGTAGGGGCTGGGATCAGAACCTAGGTCCTCTATAAGAACAGAAAGCACTCTTAACCTCTGAGCCATCACTCCACCTCATCTAACATGTTCAAATTAATATCTTTCTTTATAGACATTAGCCTCTGAGCACAGGGCCTTTATTTTGTTGTCCATAAAACTACTAGGGTGTAACCAAATCTTAATGAAATGAATTCATAGTGAGTGAATTAGGAAATTTTGAGCAAAAGATAGAAGATAACAGATTTCTCTATCATTATATTGGGACACCTGCCATTTTGTCATTACTCTTTGTGGCTGAACAATGAACAGTCTCTTTCTGTGAGGGAAAGACATTGAATCATGCCAGAAACACACTTGTCTTTGAGTAGTCAATGTACTTCAAGCAGGAAAAAAGTATCAATTATCCATAGCAGCCATGAACCTTCTGCTCTGAACCAATAGCTAAACGACACACAACTGAATTAAAGTCTCAAATGTATCAATGGGGTCTCATATAGTTAGCTTTTAACTTGCTAAATACCAGATGATGACCATGAACGTTGAGCCTCCTACCTCTACTCCCTAACTGCCTGGATTACAAGCATGTGCATCTGACTCACCATTATCCTGACTGTAGTGGAGGACACCAGAATGAGCCAAAAGTACCCCAGTGGAGCCTGTTTCTGTGTACTCTGGGAATGCCTGAAAGAGAAGCTACAGATGACAGAGAGACCAGATAGTCTTGATCATTGTACTTATAGTTCTGGCCCCCTCTTTCTCTGCTTTCTTTTGTCTTCATATGCGACTCTCCATCTTCATTGAACTCTACCCTCTGTTCTGGGGATTAAAAGATATGCTAAGGTGACAAGGATATTTTCGTTTAAAACAATACTGTGTTAACTAACTTCCCTGCAGTACAATGATTTGAATTATTAAATTTGTATACTAGGGCAGAAATTTTCATGTAGACACGATAATGGAGAGTCCCTAAATTGTTGAGACACCAACTCAAACACTCACCACATAATAGACACAGGCAGAATGTTGTGGATCCAGTCAGAATTTGAGAGAACATACTTGACTTTGACAAAATTATTACAGAAAAAAAAGGCCAGTCATGAGACTGGAACCTCTGGCTGGGGTGGGGGGAGCTCCAACATGGGTTGGGTCAATTTCTTTGGCTGAAGAACCACACCTGTGGAGATGCACTTACCTTAAGCCCTGCTAAAGAAATGGGCATAATATTCGGTTCTGTAATGAGATACTGTACTTTGGCTTCCAAGAATCCTTACTCTAGTGCAAAAGCTTATGGACTGCATCCATGTGAGACTTTTAAGTCTGTCTATTTTTCTAACATATAACTTTACCTTTTTTTCTTTTGACCTCTTTTCAAAGCACACTTTAATTAAAACTCTTGGCTTTCCCTCTAGAGTTTTACTCTTTTTCTAAAGCCTTACTCCCTGCTACATGGCTGCTTCTCTGTCATGTATTTGACCTCAAGGCCAGAATAAGTGTCATGGTTTTTTTTTTTTTATTTTAAGGCCCCTTTTCTTTGTCCAGGTAGCTACTGAATTGTACAGCTTGCCTGCCTTAGCAATTTTCTTCTAAACTCTAATAAAATTGTCCCGAGGGTCCCTTTAAATCATTCTTAAGTCCTTTTATTAATGAGACTAAGAACTTTTCAAAAGGCCCCATATTTCTCCTATATCACAATCATTGCTACAAAAGACTAGATCAATGCAGAATGAATAGTCAGCAAGGCATCCTGGAGTGGCCAAGGCTGGAAGGATTTATGAACAGTCTGGGAGGCATGCATATTCTAGGCAACAGAGAGATGGGTTTCCTACAACTGAGGGGTAGACATCACTATGGCCTGGGTAGAAGAATACCTTGATAAGTGGTATCATTTCTGTTCTCAGAGTTCAAGTACACTCTGCAATCTTTTGATATTACATTTGATCTATGTTGTCTTCACATCAGTGAAAGATTTGAACAATACACACATGAATACTACCCTAGCTCTAGTAAGTAATCATCTCTATCTATATCAACATGTCACTTTTCTAGTCCTTCTGAAAATCTCTGTTAAATTAGTAGCATGAGTCACTCTTCTTGACTCTGTTGCATGGAATATAAGAAAGTTGGTTGTTTTTATTTGGTTGATTGGTTTTTACTTTTTGTATTTGTAAAGTTGGGGAATTTGTTAAAACGCCCCCCCCCTCCAAAGCTGGCTAATCAACATTTGTTTTCAACAATCCATCTCAGCCAGGCATGATAGCATATATGCTTGTAATCTGGGCTTTTAAGGAGTGGCCGTCAGAGGCTCAGAGCTCAAGATCATCATCTAATACTTAGAAAGTTTCAAGCTAGCTACATGAGACTGTTGGAAAACAACAACAACCCATCTCATCCCCTCTCCTCTAATGAGAAGATAGAATTTGCCAGCCCTGTGCCACCTCATGGCTAGCTGTGCAGAAATGTGAAGTTTCAGCAAATGTCTCTTCTGTGCATTCCCCGCTCCCAACACCCCCCCCCCCGCTCTTGTTGAGGGTGCTTGTTCCTCTTGTTTGCCCATTTCCTCTTGCATATTGAAAATGCTTCAGCTGTGTTTGTGTTGCTTTCTTCCTTCAGCTCAGAGCAATCTGTTCAATTTGAAGAGCCAGCAGCTTCTACAACATGCTAGAAAACAGGGTCTGAGTAACAAGAAACTTTGATTCTCCCCCCACCCCCCCCCCACCCCCCCACCCCCGTGGCAAATATCTCGAAGTTGCTTGTGAGGTGAGGAACACTTAAGTAACTTTAGGCCAGCCTGTCTTGCTCTGCTCATCCACAGTTTTCATTTCTTTATCCCCTTTAAACCATTGCTGTAAGAAGAACAATGTACTCTTTTTTTGCTTCTTCTGTTTCCCTACTTTTTTGAGTTATTATCACCAGAATAATGTTTGTTAAACTGTGCTATTTAAAAAGCGGCACTGTCTAAGTTAATTTATATTAGCTATTATGATCAACATCTATATCTGAAAGGAAGGTCTTGTATTTAGAGATGATATTTGATATTGTGGATTAAATCGTGTCACCACAAAACTCTTGTATTGAAGTAATAACTCCAAGTACTTTGGAATGTAGATTATGTGAAAATAAGGTGAATAAAGTTATAGTTAGTTAGGCTATCTATGGTCATATTGGTATGGGATGGATCTAATCCTCCTTGACTGGGCCCTCTATGAGAAAGAAATTTGGAGTCAGGCATGTGCATGGAAAAATGCCACATAAAGATGACTGCAGAAAGTTTTGTAGGTGAATTGGTGTCCCCATCCCTCCACTGGGAGCCCTGTCTGACTACTTGAGGTGGTCTCTTAGGTTTCACTGTTGGCCACTTTGGTGAAGGTTACCCACATTGAGTCCTGGGAGACTCTCCCATCCCAGATCTCTTGAACTTTCTAGAGATTTTCCCCACTTCAACCTCCACCCCCAGAAACTGCATGTTTCAATTCATTCTCCTGGCCCTCTGAGCCTCTTTCCTGTCCCCTCATACCTGATCCTGCCCCCATCCTCCTCCTCATTGCTTTTCTCACCAAGGTTCTTCCCCCTGTCTCCCATGACTATTTTGTTCCCCCTTCTAAGTGGGACTTAAGCATCTTTACTTGGGCCTTCCTTCGTCCTTCTATGCTCGATTCTAAATTCTATCAAACAAGGCACCCTGAGAAAGGCCTATCAAGTAGAATTTAACTTGTTAGTGCTGGTACTGTTGACCCAAAGGGTCCTCCTGCCAGGAGCTTTAAGGTGTTGGCTGGTCACCATCTTCTCCAGAGCTTCCAGTCTATCAAGGGACTCTTCTCTAGCTGGTGGATAAGGATTAACCTTATTTTTTTTTCTGTTGCCAGTGCTTCAGCCTCTCACTGCCCTAAGACTGGCACACCATCAGCAGGCATCTGATATTTTTCCCTTTGCTTTCTAACCATGGGTATCCATGGCAGCAACATTAGAAACAGAAACAAGTGCCAGAAGGTTTCTTAGGCCAGGCTGGTCTTTCCAGAGTCCAGCCAACAAGGGCAAAGCTTGCCCAGTTTGTAGCCAAAACACTGGATCTGTTTCAATTGGAAAGTCTTTCCAGGAACCAGAAACTATATCTGCCCTGTGTGTTCTTTAAGGGACTTATTTTTGTGAAGCTAATTCTTGACTCAACAGTTAAAATACATGGGTGATGTGTTATTGGTAGGATCATCCCATTTCCTAAACCAAAACTCAGTTGGAGGTATAATCTTTGGTTTTACGAAGGGTATTTATATATGTGAAAGCCTTTTGCACATAGTAAAATAATGTTTAGTCAATAACCTTACTTATAAGGAATATATATTGAAATTTTAATAAAATGAACACAGGCAGAGGTAAGTCACAACAAATAGTTCTTGACTACCTAGCATGAACTAAATGTTGTTCTTAGTATCTGAAATATATCATGGCACAAAATAACCACTGAAATTCCTGGCCTCATGAATTTCACATTCTAGAAACAGCCATGTTTGTCACCAAATCTTCAAACCTAACTATTTTTTTTTAATTAAAATCATTTCAGTTGTCAGCCTTTTATTAAACAAGGGTTGATGAAAAGAAAGTAGAATTACAGTCATATTCTGTATTGGTGTCATTGAACAGTAGATGTTGAAATGATTAGCACCACTATGAGATCTCAAAGTCTAGTTCCATGCACTGGGAAATTGTTTCTTATATGTGCTTGTCATTATCTACTTTTCTATATCCTTAGTGTACAGCACCAGTGCCTGATACCTGAGCGGTTCTTAAATATTTGTGGAACAAGCAACTATTCTAGGTTTCTTCTCTGTTCTTATGATAACCAAATGTGAGTTAGGGGAGGAAAGGGTTTGTTTCCAGGTCACAATCAAGCATCAATGAGGGATGTCAGCACAGGAACACAAGCAGACACCATAAAGGAGTGTTGCTCACTGATCCACTTCCTGGCTTCTTCCTATCTTGTTTTGTTATACTTCCCAGGACATTCTTCTTGAGGAATAATTCTGCCCATATTGGGATAGGCCCTGCCATGTAATCAAGACAACTACTCACAGACACCCATAGGTCAATTTGATCAAGTCAACTCTTTATTTGAGGTTCCCTCTTCCCAGCAGATTCTAGGTTATATTGTGTTGGCAATAAAACCTAACCAGTTCAATGACTGAAAAAATACGTAAATAGATGAATGAATTATTAACCTGGGAAATATTTGTCAGCTCTTACTGTATTTATGGAAAAGGTATGTTAAGGATTTCTTTTTACTTAATTATTAAAATATTTAATTTATTATTATTTCAGAATTTTACAATGTGTGCTTAATTTTTACCTTTTCTGCCCCATTCTCTCCCCCTCCAGCTCCTCCTGTGTCTCCCCATAAATTCATTATTATTACATGTATATGCATACATACAACTATATAAATATATATAAATACTATATAATTAACATGCTGAGTCCTTTTAGTGTTTCTTATATGTATATGTGTATAGGGATGACCATTTGGCATTGAATAATCTATCAAAGAGCTTTCCCTGGAGATACTGATTCTTCCTCTGTTAGCAGCCATTAATTGCCTGTAGTTCTTCATCTTGGGTGGGACATTGTGAAATTACTGCCAGCTCCCTTGGAATGCCAACTGGTGATGTTATTGTGCAGGTCTTATTTAAGGATCTATGTCATTAAGATTTCATCACACTATTTTACAAAAGGTATTTTGGTCCTCTGGCTCTTACTATCTGTCTGCTCTTCAGCAATGTTCTCTGATCCTTAGCTGTGGGCATTGTGTCAATTGTTCTCTGCATTTTGTCCAGTTGTAGATTTCTTTGATGGTCTCTGATGGAAAACAAAAGATTCTTGGATGATCAGTGAGTGGTGCATCTATCTGTAGATACAAGGCTAAATATTTAGGATGTTCTTCAGAATTATACTGATTTGGAATGTGGCAGTAGATTAGCCTCCAGAATCCATGACCTTAACCAGCCAAAGGTAGTTGCCTAGGTTTATAGTATCAGGCATAATTACTTTCTCTCTAATTAAGCAGGGCATAAGTCTGTTTAAGTGGCTGCTGGTTATTCCCAAGATATAAATCCTACTGTTGCACCTTTGTATATATATTGCTATGGTGGTCTTCATAGGCATTGGACAGGATAAAACTTTCTTTTTTAAAAAAATAAAACTTATTTATTGTTGCTTTTTGCCATCTGGTAGCATTTTACACACAGGCTTTAATCTTCAGAATGCTCTGGATTTGGTAGTAAAACATTTTACATTAAGTTTTGTACAATAGAAACTTCTTAGCAGTGAAAATTTTGACTGTAAAAAATTACATGCAAAACATACTTTTCTGAAAACACTTAACATTGAATAAAGCTCCAAACTTCACAAATGCAGAATGAAAACAGCATTTCAACTCCACCAAAAGTAGTTATCATAAAAGCTGTAATAGTCACCTAATTTCACTAGGCACTTTTCACTTTTTAAACAGGAGACAATAGAAAATATTGTCCATAAACAATATCCCAGCTCTATGGCAGGTTTCAGAAAGTTTTCAACTTCATGCTTTAATAGTGACAAGGTGAGTAGGATCATGATTGAGAACATGACCTGTAGGATACAACTTTCTTTTTTTAATTTTTTTATTGGATATTTTATTTACATTTCAGATGTTTCAATTGCTCATCCTTGGCAGTTTTCACAGCAACTTTGGGTGCTCGGAGAGCTAGTCCTTGAAGTAGAAGCTTCTAGTTCAATTCCAGTTTAATTCCTCTAAATCCTGGGCCCAAAGTGTGTTATGTATTCAGCAACCAAAGGTGGACAGCAGTAGCCTATCTTGGACTCTTCTGGCCAACCACTCAAAAGGAGATTTCCCATGCCTGGTACTAGAGTTTTTGTTAGATGGTGTATGGCTCTTTGTATGGGCCTTATCATCCTCAGTGGTAAAATGTGTTTATATATCCACACGCGCGCACACATACACACACACACACACACAGAGAGAGAGAGAGAGAGAGAGAGAGAGAGAGAGAGAGAGAGATGCACAGAGTTATATACACTTATATATTACATATGTTATTTTGGTAAGCAAAGTATGGTTTACTCGGCTGTTAAAATTATTCTTAGGATTCTTTATGCCCCACCCCCCAAAAAATCTCTCAGTATTTCTCTTCTTAATATTCAGAAAGTCCCCGGCCATCTTCACTTTCACATCTCCCCGCTCCCATTTTTCCCATTTTGCCTTCATAGCATGCTGTCTCTTCTCTATATTACCTTTTAATGAGAAAGGCATGGAACAAGGGAAAATGTCCCCTGTCATCATGCCTCTCTTATGAGAGTTGTGGTGACAATAACAATGAGTAGCTGTAGTCAAGACTTGAAATCATTTTCTCAGATGAAATAGGATTCTACAGCTAGTTCATTCATTCAGTGCTTCTCAAATTTCAACATACAACATTAAAACTACTGAAACAAAGTGTCCTTATTACATCTCAATCCCCTTTCAAGTGGGGCTTAAGAACTTAACATTTTAAGAAATTAACAGGTGCTGGCCATGCTGCTGATTTACTTATTTATGGATTTTTGAGAAACAAAGATCCATAATCAATGCTGATGCAACAGACAGTTAAGCATATATGCTCTTGCCAGCAATTAAATACTGGTTCTACCTCCTTATCCTTTGCCCCAAGACTTTTACCTGTCTGAGTTGTAAGTTTGGAATAATATTAGTAACTACTTCCTAATTAATGACTACCTCAGAGACACATGATAATGTATTTAGAAAAATAACACTAGGAGCTTGAGACAAACAAATATAAAGTATCATCATTTCTTTGTTTACCAGTAGCCTGGCAAATAGTAGACTTTTATTTATACATCAGTATGAAGGAGGAAGAGTACGTTGAAAAGCTAAAATGGAGAGTTTTTAGTTTAAAAAATTTATATTTGGGGTCTGGAAGGTGGCTCAGAGGCAAAGAAAACTTCAGTCCTCTTGCAGATGACCCACATGGAGGCTCACAATGGTCTGTAACACCAGTGCCAGGAAATTGGGCAGGGCCTTCTAGCCTGCAAATGAGCACCAGGGATGCACAGGGTGTAGAGAAAAGGATGGGGACCAAACATCCATATACATAAAGTTAAATTTTAAAAACATTTTTTACATTTTACATTTAAATATTCAATCCAAGGTTGAAGCAGTTTCTTGCATAATGCTGAAAGTGAAATGTTGACTCCAGAATATCAAAATCATTTGCTTGTTTATTTTGATCCTGGATATATCTTTTTTTTTTTTTTTTTTTAATCATTCAGCAAAGTTTACTCGGGAACAAAATTCTTCAAACGTGAGTTAATCCACTACTCCTGAAATGCCATCCCCTTTCCCCATTTACCCTCCCTAGAAAACCCCTATTCTATACCCCCTTCTCCCTTTTGCTTTTATACATTTTTTTTTTAATGTTAACCAATGGCTTTATAAATTTGGCAATGCTCAATATTAATCAGAAGTGTAACCTAATACCCAATCTAGATAGATCAACTATCTTTGACTGGCAGAGACATGTGAACATCTGCCTCCATTGTCTGGCCCCCCTTTCTCTTTCTCTCTCATCACCTAGCTCCTCCTCTCCTTCTCCTCCTCCTCTCCTTACTCCTCCTCTCTGTACTCCTCCCACCTTAGCTCCTCCTACATATCACCCTTCATGTTAAAATAAAACTCTTCTCTCAAAATACAGTTAGAGCATAACTATACCAATTTATGTCAGTAAGGTGCAAGATAGACCTAATACCCAGTCCATCATTTTGTTGACTAAGCAGAACCTCTGTCATCTCTTCTAATTAAAACACTTAGTTCTGAACCTGGCATTTTTTTTTCTTGGCTTTAGAATGAATGTCAGCTGAAAACCATCCTCTCAAATCTTTTTTCTCAAAGTAAATAGCAAGGATTGGCTATGAGACTATAAGTTTTCAACCCCGTCAGAAATCCAGAATGACTGAGTTAACTGAAATTATGGGAAGCACAAAGCATAGCTTCTAAAATATAGCCAATTTATAGAGACTGCTGAACACGTGGACAGTCCCTATACTACAAAACGTTGAAGTATCTGATCTTCATCCTTCTGGCCCAAGATCATCTGACAGACCTAATGATGCAGAATTATTAAGGGCTGATTACTCTGTCTTGGCAGATATAATCAGTCGACTATTCTGCAAGTGTGTCCTTTTCTGGACAGTGATTTGTCTGTAGATGGAAAGAGGCAATTCTTGCCTAGTGGCTGACTCACCACAATTGGAGTAACTCCAAAGATGCTCAATTTCTTCTTAGAATCAGAGACAGGAAGCTTTCAGGAGCAGACAGGTCTCTAATCAAAATGAACATTAATACAGAAATGTTTGTAACATCAATTCTGTGGACTTCCGATGTTTTGAAAACCAACTATTCATGTAAGGCAATCTGGACTGTTGTCTGTTAACTCCTCTCAGCTATTTCTAAATAAAATATAGAAAACACCCTAACAATAAACTCAAAGCCATGAATTTGCTATAGACCCTTAACTCACAGGCTAAGCATCTCAAATAAGTTAAAAAAGTTAAAGAAAGACTGGTTCTAAGCCTTGTATTCCTAAATGTGTTATGTAGTCGCAATGCCTATGATAGTAACAATATTCATCTCACTTTTATATTAATAAGAAGCTCATACCAATGAAAACCTTAAATTTGAAATCAAAGTAATTTTTATACCATTTAAGAAATTACAACTTCATCTTAATAACAATTATACATATTTCTACCAGTAGGTTATGGCTATGCAATAAATCCTAGCTAAACTTCCCTGTTTAACCAAAACCACTACTTTTCCCTAGAAAGACAACCCAATATTAACCACCTCAGTCCCCAAGCCCAGGGAATAGGGGTGCCAACTCTTCATTAACTTCTTCAAGCTGATTATGGGTGTTGAGATATTAGAAGAGGGGCAGGAGGAAGAGTAAATTGATAAGCCTCTGACACTGTGTCTCCACTGCATCCAGCTGGAATTCCAGGACATCAGAGGTTCGAACAGGTCTGCTCAGCTTGCCTGATGAGTAGATACACTAAGGCTATGTATTCTGCAATATACAATTCTCAAAACAAATTTTAGTATCAAGATAATTGTTTGTTTGAATTCTGGAATCTAGTCTTCTGGCGGCCTGCCTCTGTCATGTCTAATCCATATAATTCTGAGAGTTTCTATGAGGGTGTGCTCCCACCATCCTCTCATTCCCGCCTCCCTGCTCTTGCAATTCCCCAACACTAGGGAATCTAAACTTTCAGGTACCAAGGCTGTCCACTTCCACTGATGCCTGGCAAGGCCACCCTCAACTACCTATACAGGTGGGGCCATTTGTGTTCTTGGACTGGAGATTTTAGAATGGCTACTCCAGCTTGTTTTTTAGGACCATTTGCTTGAAAAATTGTTTTCCCAGCCTTGTACTCTAAGGTAGAGTCTGTCTTTGCACTGAGGTGGGTTTCCTGTATGCAGCAAAATGCTGGGTCAAGTTTATGTATCCAGTCCATTAGCCTATGTCTTTTAATTGGGGGAACTGAGTCCATTGATGTTAAGAGATATTAAGGAACAGTAATTGTTGTCTCCTGTTATTTTTGTTATTAGAAGTGAAGTTATCTTTGTGTGGCTATCTTCTTTTGGATTTGTTGGAAGAAGATTACTTTCTTGCTCTTTCTAGGGTATAATTTCCCTCCTTATATTAGAGCTTTCCTGCTATTATCCTTTGTAATGCTGGGTTTGTGGAAAGATATTGTGTAAATTTGGTTTTGTCATGGAAAATCTTGATTTCTCCATCTATGGTAATTGAGAGTTTTGCTGGGTATAGTAGCCTGGGCTGGCATTTGTGTTCTCTTAGGGTCTGTATGACATCTGTCCAGCATCTTCTAGATTTTATAGTATTTGGTGAGAAGTCTGGTGTAATTCTGATAGGTCTGCCTTTATATGTTACTTGGCCTTTCTCCCTCACTGCATTTAATATTCTTTCTTTGTTTTGTGCACTTGGTGTTTTCATTATTACGTGATGGGAGGTATTTCTTTCTGGTCTAGTCTATTTGGCATTCTATAGGCTTCTTGTATGTTTATGGGCATCTCTTTCTTTAGATTAGGGAAAGTTTTCTTCTATAATTTTGTTGAAGATATTTATTGGCCCTTTAAGTTGGGAATCTTCACTCTCATCTATATGTATTATCCTTAGGTTTGGTCTCCTCATTGTGTCCTGGATTTCCTGGATATTTTGTGTTAAGAACTTTTTGCATTTTGCATTTTCTTTGACAGTTGTGTTGATATTTTCCATCGTATCTTCTGCACCTGAGATTCTCTCTTCTATCTCTTGTATTCTGTTGGTGATGCTTGCATCTATGACTCCTGATTTCTTTCCTAGGGTTTCTATCTCCAGGGTAGTCTCCCTTTGTCATTTCTTGATTATTTCTACTTCCATTTTTATGTCCTGGATGGTTTTGTTCAATTCCTTCACCTGTTTGGTTGTGTTCTCTTGTAATTCCTTAAGGGATTTTTGTGTTTCCTCTTTAAGAGCTTCTACCTGTTTACGTGTGTTTTCCTCAAATTCTTTGAGAGTGTTTTTATGTCCTTCTTAAAGGCCTCTATCATCATCATTAGAAGTGTTTTTAAACCTGAATCTTGCTTTCCTGGTGATTTGGGGAATTCAAGACTTTTTAGTGTGGGAGAACTAGGTTCTAATGATGCCTAGTACCCTGGGTTACTGATGCTTTATGTTCTTGTGCTTGCCTTTTGCCATCTGGATCTCCTTAGTGCTACCTGCCCTGTCCCTGACTGGAGCCTGTCTTTCCTATTATCTTGGTTGTATCAGAACTTTGTGGGGTGGGTGTAACTACTGGGGTAAGTGCTGGGGCCCAAAATCTGCTCAGTGCTCAAGTGCAGTCAAGGTGCTGCCCAGGTTAGAGCTCTGGGAGCCCTGTTTCCTCTGGGTTCTTAGAGACTGGGGACAGAGCTACAGCCCAAGATTTACTCAGTACTCTGGCCCAGACCAAAGGGAACCAGTGTTCCAGGCCGGGAGTGACTTCCTGGGTCCTTGTGGGTCCCAGTCACTCCCTGTTTGGGGCAGGCCTTGCTGTCTGTCCACCCAAGACACTGCCCGAGCTAGAGCACCTGGGATCCCTGCCTCCTCTGGGTTCCTAGAGATTGGGGGCAGAGCTGCCACTCAAGATCTGCTCAGTGCTCTGGCCCAGACCAGAAGGAACCAGTGTTCTGGGCCAGGGGTGACTTCCTGGGTCCTTGTTGGTCACAGTTACTCCCTGTTTGGGGCGGGCCTTGCTATCTGCTTACCTAAGATACTGCCCAGGTTAGAGTTCCTGGGAGCCTCGATTTCTCTGGGTTCTGTGTGATTGGGGGCAGAGCTGCTGTCTTGGATCTGCTCAGTTCCTGGGCCCAGACTGGAAGGAACCAGTGCTGTGGGGTGGGAGTGACTTCTTGGGTCCTTGTGGGTCCCAGTTACTCCCTCCCCGGATATATCTTGATGGACATTCAATGAGTTGAATTCCATAAGAGATTCAGATGCTAAAAATTGATGGGCATATTACAGCTTAAGCATTAGAAGTGAAAATAAGGTGTCAGATGTTCTTAGTTTAGTGGGTGTCATCCATTGTCCGGTGAGCAAACCAAGTTAATTGCTAAAATAATTCTGTTGCCCTATTTCAAATCTACATTCATCAAAAGCTCACTGGCTTTGTGTGAGATTCTTACTCTCCTCCTTCACCTAGAGATTTCCTTGTTCGTGTTCTATCTCTTCTTCTTACTTTTTCCTAATATGTGTATAAGTATGTATGTATGTATGTATGTATGTATGTATGTATGTGTGTGTATATGTACAAAATATATACATATCAAATCAATATCAAAAATATAGCCCAAAGATTGTTCACATGCACTTAGCTGCTCAGTAATAGAGATTACTGTGCCCTGACTTAGACCCAGGAAATAAGAATCCCTAGGAGTATAATCAGAAAATCTACATGTTTTGAAGGATTCTAGGAAGCTACTTCACATACTTAGTATTTGCAAGGCCTTGTGTTTGGTACCTAGAGTCTTCCCCTTAAATAATTCAGCTTTCTTTGGTACACATTAGAGATTTTCCATTCTATATGGACAATGATAGATAATTATATTGGTACTTTATTTATAATCATCATGAGAGGCCAGAATATTGACTCCAGGATCCCCAGTAGTTTCATAAAGCTCTCTCTCTCCTGGGCCACATTGAGCCTTGTAGCTAGACTGCAGTAATAAACAGCTAAGGATGATAAACTTTTCAACATGACTATTAATAATTATCACAAATGCTATTTTGATAAGGGCAGAGCTGGATGTTTTGAAGACATAAAATTGGAAAGCAATATGAATCCTGATTTCAGATAGCTCTTGTTGAATTTATATAATCCAAATTTATATCCCCACTGGTCTTATTTATAAAGTTGAATGTTATCTGTTTGAGTCAAAATGCATAGCCAATAACCACAAGCATTCTTTGTTAATTGGGAGGAAAAAGAAGTTATTAATTGCAGGTCAAATAGATCAGGTTGAGTACCCAACCTATGGAAGGATACCAATGAGAAGGATCAGTTTATAATTATGTGCTTGGTGTTTCTGCATGATTTTTCACTGTTAGCCTTCAGAAATGCTGAGAGCTTATTCACACTCTGTCAGCCTAACCTATTGACCCCAATTTCTGAACTTTCCTTTCACTGTACACCTTGCTCTGTCATCTCTTGGTCCGGATTCTGATCTGGTAACTCATGTAACGAGAGTCATTTACTGTACTTGTTATTTTCTTGCCAACTCTACTTATACATAAAGAAAATTGACTTCACTGTCTGCATGATTCATTTCTATTGGTGTGATAAAAACTTGAAAGAAAAACTTAGAAGAGAAGATGTTTAGTTTAGCTTATAATTCCAGATTGCAGTCTATCACTGGGAAAAGTCAAGGAGGCAGGAATATGAAGCATCTTGTCATATCTATGGACAAGAGCAGAGGGAGAAGTAATGCATGCATGCTTTCCAGTGCTCAGCTATATCTGTTTTTTACTCAATTCACAGCCCAGATCACAAAATGGTACCACATACATTCGAGGTGGGTCTTCCCATTTCAGTTGACCTAATTAAGAAAATCCTTTACACCTATGCTGGCAGACTCACACAAGGCACATAATTTCTCTCTGACTCTCCAAAGTCATTCTAGTTAATATTAATTGACAATGAGATCTAACCATCACATTGTCTATCTTTCTGAAGAATGTGCTGGTCTGTAGATGTACATGCCCAATCTTATAATATCAAAATTTGCTATTGCAATACAAGTCTTGGTTCCACATGTGCTCAATCAGTATAGCACTGAGAAGACTATGTTCAAGTTAAGATTAATTTTAGCCAGGCCTGGTGGCACCAGCCTGTAAGAGCAGCTACTTGAAAAGCTAATACTGGACGATCAGAAATCCAAGACCTACCCATGCTACATCCAGGGATGGCTCCTGTGATTTAATGAGAACCTGTCTCAAAGTAAAAACATGAAGACATAGCTGAGAACTTGTCAGTTTCTGTGACACTCTAGTGTGATCCTTTGAATGAGAATGGTCCTTATAGGCTCATAAATTTGTGTGCTTGGTCCTGACTAGGAGGTGCAGCCTTGTTGAAGAAGGTGTGTTATATGGGCAGGGGGAAACATTAAGGTTTCAAAAGCCCATGCCAGGACCAGCATTTCTCTCTCTGCCTGCTGCTTATGGATAAAATGTAAGCTCTTAGTTACATCTCCAGCACCATACCTGCCTGTTTGCTGCCATGTTCTAATCATTATGATTATGAACTCATCCTGGACTCACTCCTCTGAAACTGCAAGCAAACCCCTCCCCCCAATTAAATGCTTTCTTTTATAAATTTTCCTGGTCTCTTCACAACAATAGAAGAGTAACCAAGATACCTAGGCTCCATTCTAATGACCAGCAGGAAGAAAAAAGTACTAAAATCTGCAGGACAAAAAAGTCACCAATTCTCCAAGGAAAGTTTCATTTATAGCTTTAAGTTTTGCTATCAGAAGCAAAATACTCATGGGAGCAAATATGGAGACAAAGTGTGGGACAGAAACTGAAGGAGGGGCCGTCTAAAGTCTGTTCCACCTGGGTATCCATCTCATGTGCAGTCACCAAAGGTAGAGGCTGATGTGGATGCCAGGAAGTGCATGCTGACAGAAGCCTGAAATAGCTGTGTCCTTAGAGGTCTGCCAGAGCCTGACATATACAGAGATGGATGCTCACAGCTAACCACTGAACTGATCAAGGGGTTCCCAATGGAGGAGTGAGAGAGAAGACTGATGGAGCTGAAAGGGTTTTCAGCCCCCGGGGAGAGCAACAATACCAACCAACCAGAGCTCCCAGGGTCTAAACCACCAGCCTGGGAGCACATAGGGAGGGACCCATGGCTCCAGCTGTATATGTTCGGGAGAATGGCCTTGTTGGGCATAGGTGGGAGAGGAGGTCCAGTGAAGGCTGGATGCCCCAGTGTGGGGGAATTCGAGGGTGGGGAGGTGGGAGTGGGTGTGTGTGTGAGGGCACATCCTCATAGAAGCAGAAAGAGGGGGAATGAGATAGGGGTTTCCTGGGCGGGGGAGGGGGAATGGGGAAAAAGGACAACATCTGAAATGTAAATAAAATATCCAATAAAAAAACTAAAAAAAAAAAAAAAAAAGATTCCAGGTTTGTCTGAATTTAGTTCCTAAAATGGAGGTCGACAAAGGATAGAAAATTAGCATTCACTGTGCTAATTCACCTCTTCATTATATACTGATACATTAATGTTTGGATGGAGGGTGATCCTATTGTTAAGCTAGGTGTCGGAAATTTCTAGATTTTAATTTTTTGGTCATCTTCTACAAAGTCAAAACTTACTTTATCAAGTAATTATCTGGGAACAACATCATTAAAAGCAGACCTTGGTCTTTAAACTCAGGTGCCCTGTGATTTGGTTTAATGCACAATTCCTGCTTACTAGAGTTCCTAAACTAAAACATTACTAAAACAAGCAGGTATTAGATCCAGTTAAGGAGAACAATACCAAATTAGTGTTGTGTGATTGATTATTAGTAAATGTTGGAACTACATTTGTAGTAGAAAGTATAATCTCAGCCAGGAATTTCTATACCACCTTAAACTATTTAGTTCCAGGATAAAAACTCACACAGCCTTTATATTTACAATAAGACTTAAACAGCACAATAGTTGGGCAGATACTATCCTCTATGTTATTAGAACATACTTTCCTATTGATAACCCTAATTTATTACTTACTATGTCTCATTGGGGCTGCTCTTAACTCCAATTGGCCAGTCTCCATGGACTTGACTCCTAACCTATGGAGGTTTCTCCTTACTCTTCCTTTCCTTCTTTTTCCTTCTCTTCCTCTTTTTCATGATGCCTGTCCAACCTCAAGACAGCAAAACCTAAATCCCACCTAAGTCTTTTCTGTTCAGCTATTGTTTGTTGGCATCTTCATTTATCAATCAGAAATAACTTGGGAGCAGGGTCTCAGAGCATCTTACAAATGGACTTTCTAGTCTCTTGGTCAACCAACCTCAATAGTAGCACAAGAATTCAAGCAACATTAGGCCAACCTACTGCATACATTTTTTTGTCTCTGTCATTTGATGTCTTTGATTGTTATGAAATCAAATTATCCTGTGTCCAGGCTGCTTAAGAATTCATTCTACATTTACTGTATTCACAAGACGCTTACTTTGTGATGAGAATGAGGGACTTTGGGAAAAGCTTTGGGAAAAGATTGCAGTTCTAATGAAGCTTGTGAGAAAACAAATATGACAACACTATCAAGATGGATATGCAGATCTTCTCTTGAGGGTGCTACCCTCTAAAAGGAGTCATGTACAAGGGGGAATTAATTGAAGGAAGCAGATTTTATGTTAGCAAGTGCAAGGGAAACATAAAGCTTATTCTCTGATGCTAAAACATACAGAAGTTCAAAACTGGGGTTTGGAAAGAAAATCAAGCAACTTTAAACAGTACAAGAAGATAGATGAGCTCCAAAGGTTGGATTTTAACTGAAGATATATGTTTCCCTGGTTTGGTCAAGCCAATGAAATTTTAACATGAATGAAAATAGTACCAACTTATATATGTTTGTATTATTTTGTTATTTTAAAAAGATGATCAGCTAGCTGGGCAGGTGGCTGTGGTAGTTTGAATAATAAATGTTCTTTGTCATCTTGGGTATTTAAAAACTTGGTTTATAGTTGATGGTACTGTTTGGGATGTTTAGGTTGGAAGAGGCTCTGAGAATTTAAAGACTTGCATCTCTTCAAGTTCACTTTCTCTTATTTTATTTCCTGCTTGTGCTTTGAGATATGAGCTCTGAGCTGTTCCTGCTACCATGCTTGCTGCTCGCTACTCTATTTCCCTGCTGGAATGGTGATAGGCTCCTGTTGCTCTGAAATTATAAGTCCAAAATAAATCCTTCCTTCTATAAGTTGCCTTTATCATGGTGTTTCATTATAGTAACAGAAACCCTGAGACAGCGGCTAATGTGTGAAATCCCAGACTTCAAGAGGCTGAAGCAGGAGGATTGCTATGAATTTTAAGCTATCCTGAGCTACAGAAAAATTTTGTCTGAAAAAATATGTGATCAGTTATGTATCAGGGTACCTGTCTTCTGCTAATATTCATACCACCACCAGGAAGGAATATTATTTTTGCAAATATAGCTAAGTATATATTTATATATTATTCCTTTAAGCCAAAATTGGTATTATTTAACAGGACACAAATATCACAAAAGTTATGTGAAAGTAGCGCCGTTTCAATGCCAATGGTATTACTACTATTCTTAACAGAATAGACTCTAGTCTATAGCAAATAGCACCAGCCTGAAACAATAGTAGCATTAAAAAAATGACAATACCAGGTTGAAGAGATAGTTAAGCATTAAGATCACTTGTTGATCTTGCAGAGGTCCCAGAATTGATTCCCAGAACCCACATGGTGGCTCATGCCTATCTATAACTCTCGTTCTAGTGGATCTCCAATGGTCAATCTGACATCTGTGAGCACCTGGTACAAATGAGATTTCTGAGGAAATTCCCATTTTCTTAAGGTCCATTGTTTCAATAGATTAAAAGACAAAATTGTCTCCTTAAAATATCTTCATTTCTGGCAGGCCTGTTACATTTCTGTGATTTATCTGTTGTAAATAGAACTGCAATAAACACTGAAGTGCAAGTATTCTGTTATCTGTTCACTTGGAGGCAATACTATTGACTTTGGTAAATACTCAGGAGTGATATAGTTGAGTCATATGGTAGATTTATTGTTAATTTTTTAAAAACCTCTCCAAATCGTTTTTCACAGGTTTTTAACAAAACCTTCAAATTGTTCTGTTTTCTTTGTGCCTACATTCTTGCCAACAATTGTTATTTCTATTCTTAATGACTGTCATTCTGGCTGGAGTAAAATGAAATCTCAATATAATTTGAATATGCAGTTCTCAGATGTCTAGTGAGGTTGACCGCCTTTTCATATATTTATGGCCATGTATATCTTCCCTTTTCAGAATTATTTGTTAATTTCTTTAGCCCTTTCACTGTTTGAATTGTGTGATTTCTTGTGCTTTAGTTTTTTTTTTTGTTTTTTTGTTTTGTTTTTTTTGTTTTTTTTTGTTTTTTTTTTTTTGTTTTTTTTTGGTGTTCTCTGTATACTCCTAATTGTAATATGGGAGATATACAGCCAACAGTTTTTATCTCATTTTGTATGCTGGTCATTCACCTGTTTCCTTTGCTGTGTGGAAGATTTGAATTTCATGAGGTCCCATTTGTTAATTGTAGGCCTTATTTTCTAAGCTATTGAAGTCCTACTCCAATGTGTTAAAGTGTTTTCTCACTAATACTTTCAGGGTTTTTTGGTCTTGCATTTTTTTCCCATGCAGGGTGAATTAGGGATCTACTTTCTTTCCACATATGTATAGCCAGTTCTCATCACAGGTTTTCTTGATGTTAGGTATATTTTTGACATCTTTGTTTAAAAATAAGTGGCTCTAGTTCTGTGGGCTCTGTCCAGATCTTCTATTCTGTTCCACTGATCCACAAGTCTGTTTTTTTAACAAGGCATACTCTTACTCCCATAGAGATTGGTCTAACACTGCACTAATAATAAATTGCAGTCTAAACTCAGCTTGCATATTGTATATATTTATATTATTGCATTTATTATGTTATATGAAAGATACTCTTTCTATGTCATCTGCTTATGCTGCCATAATGAAATACCTCAGACTGTGTGTTCTAAATAACAGACATTTATTTTCTCACAGTTATGGAAACTATAAGTAAAACATCAGGGTGCCATTAGACTTCCTTTCGCCTTCAGCCTCTCATTGTTTGCAGAGGATTGCTTTCTCATTGAGTCCTTGCATATATTTTTCTCTGTGTATTTTCTTTCCTAGAATCTTTCCTTCTAGTAAGAATATCAATATTATTGTATGAGGTCTCTATCATTAATACATTGTCTTTCCTTAACTAACTCTTTTGGTCCTATTTTGAGTTTTACATTGAAGATACTTTTCTTTCTTTTATGATATGATAACATTACCAAGACTGGATAATTTATAAAGAACAATAATTCATTTTCTCATAATTCTGAAGACATTGAATCCATGATCATGGCAATGGCAGGACTAATCTCTGGATCTCTGGTGGTGCCTTATTGCTTCACCGTCTGGATAGTAGGATCAATTCATCTTCACAGGGTAAAAGAACAGGAGAGGAAAGTCATTTCCACAAATTCCCTTTTCTCTTCATCTCTTTGTTATTTGTTTATATAAGACATCCAGACTAGCCTCAAACTTCTAAGACTCCTAAGCACTAGCATCACAGGGGAGTATCATCATACTGAGTTCTAAAACCCTTTTATGGCATCATTAATCCTTTATAAGTCTACAGTCTTGAAGATGTAAGCATCTTCCAAAAGGTCCCTTTCTAAACACTGCTCCACCGGGCATTAACTTTCTCACATATGCATTTTGGAGGTGACAAAATACTGGGGCTGAAGATACGATTCAACAGTTAAGAGTACTTCCAGAGTGCCCATCCATATTTGATTCCCAGCATCTACATGACAGCTAACAATTGTCTGTAACTCCAGTTCCAGATCTGACTTGTGTAGCCTCAGAGGGCAATAGGCATACAAGCAGCCAAAACACTGACATATATACAAAATAAAAATAAATAAAAATCTTTAACTATGTTCATTCCATAGCAAAGTATGGATTTCTACATGGAAGTTTTGATGGAATACAATATAGTTAATGTTGTCACTCTACCTGACCCTTCTGAGATTCAGTCTTGTAATAAAACAAGGTAATGTTGAGACATATAGTCAGAAGGCTAGGTATAACTTTTAAAGGACCATCTTTATCCTGATGAAATACTAAAACTCCTTACATATATTGAAGCAAAACTCAAGCAATATTTTATATAACTAAACCAGTCATGAGTCCATCAAGGACAGTGGGAGCAAGTCAGATATTGACAGACCAAGTCTGACAGTGCTTGTGATTGAAAGGGGATTCATCTTTGGGAGGTAGATTTTAAGTCAATGTAAAAATCAATTGTCAGTAGAAAAACTTGTTTTGGATTTGTTCTTGTGACTATTTCTTAATTCTGGTTTCCTAGACCAGTTATTACATTTTGCTTATAAATCTCTTGTTTTCTTTTGGTCCCATTTCTGGCTTACACTTTCTCTATTTTATACTTATTTCTTATATAACAGGCAGTTCAGTTATAGGTGTCAAATGTTAGGCTGCTTCTGGCATTTCCTGGAAAAGAAAGCTCCTGTACAAAACCTTTCAAGCCAATATTAGAATTCTTTCAGTTAACAGTAACAGAAGTAGAATGACAAATACCATTGGTGGTGAGCTTTCAGTGCCCTTGCAGTTATAGTCCCTGCTTTGGGGTTCTGGTTCTTGATTAATTCTGGTATCTGCTATGTGGAAACTGATTTAGGACTTCATTTCCCTCACAATGGGGCGGATTATAAAGACTCACAGAAGGTGCACTACATTTGTTTCTTTCTGCAAACTGCTGGGCTTGTCATTCTGTCAGAAAAGGAAATCAGGATTGTCTGACATTATATTCTTCATTGTCGGTTTGATAGATTGTCCTGCACACCCCAAAATCTTTGTCAAATTACTGCCTTCCACCTCCTTTTTTCTAGCATTTTTTAAGGTACAAACACTAACAAGTAAGTCTCCAATGCCTGCCCATGGTTTCCTCCATATTAAATATTGTCTTCCATTCACCCAATCTCAGTTTTTAGCTACCACATAGGTTTTCATGAGAAGGAAAACTGAAATGAATCAACTGTGCTGGCTACTGATGAACCAGCCTGCCTCCATCTAAGGCTTAAAAGCCATGTTATAGTAAAGACAGTCTAGGTTCATTCCTATTTCTGTTTAAACCTCTATTCCTCAAGAATTGAATTATGCCTATCTGTAAACTTAACTGCAAATGATCCTGTACTGCCTGTTCCAGAAATGACAATAATGTCATTATTTCAAACCATCTTGCAACCCTATCTTTGTTTCAAAGGTTGTTATGACTACCTGTTTTTATGATTACCTTGTTAGGACCACCTTGCAACCATGCCTTTTGCTTCAGGAGGCTATTATGACTATTTTGTTATGATATTTTACTCCTGTAACACCACAAAAATCCCCCATTAGGAAGTCCCCTATCCCTATATCCCCCTATCTTTGTATTCTTCACATTTGAAGCTGACCTCTTGAACCCCACCTTAAGAGTTGACAGCTAATGTATATGAATAAAAAAGTTTGCTATAATTAATTGCTTGCTTTAATAAATTTGACCATTATGATTTAGTTTGGTGGTCTTTTTCCTGGCACCTTTGGGATTAACAGCTACCTTCCTATTTCCTATACCTCTGGCTCTGGAAGAAACTATTTTCATCAGGAGTAGATGCCATGGTGCCTTATATTCTTGCCCAGAAAGTAACTGATTTTCCTTCTTAGCTATCACCAGATGTAAATTACTAGCTTTCCATGGCTTTGGTCATTTTAACTAAGTCCTCTTAAAATATTGAAAACTCCTCAAATACCAAGAGAATGAGAGTCTCTATTGATAGAATTTTATAGAAGAGTGTGCATGTAAGTTGGGCCTTTTTATTCATCCCAGTAATCCTCCAATTAGAGATAGCCATAGACTCCTTTAGTTATCAAGAAAACAGGGACATTTGTAATCATAGTATCCTCAGTTTCTATAGTTTACCATTTCTCTCAATTCAGGAAGGAGTCTGTACTTTACAGATTTCTTGGTTCAATGAATCAGATGAGATTTTTGGAAGATGTAAAAGTACATGAAATCCCTTTGTCAGTCCTTGAAGGCCTCCAATGAAAATCTTGTGCCAACACAAACATACAATTCTCAACTCCAAGGGAAACAAAGGTGGTTTATTCTGAAGCCAAACTATGAGTGACCATGGTCTGGAAAAACATAGATTTAGTTTACTAGTTCAATAATTTTCTTTTTTTTTTTTTGAGGGTTAAAAATCACACTTTAATCCTTTTTGAGGAGAACAGTGGAAATCATGGCATTACTTTCTTTTTTGTTTGTTTTTTAACTCAGAATTTTACTAAACTTTCTTTTTTTATTTTTATTTTATATTTTATTTACATTTTAGATGCTATCCCCTTTCCCCATTTCCCCTCACTAGAAAAATTCCTATCCCATGCCCCCTTTTCCTTTTTGCTTTTATATATATATTTTAAATGTTAACCAAAGGCTTTATAAGTTTGGTAATGCTCAATCAGAAGTGTAACCCAATCTCATAGCCAATCAATAATTTTCAATATGGAAGCAGTTTGTGGTGTTTTATAGTAAAAGAACAATAAAAGTTATAAATCAAGGCATCTTAATATATTGGTGGAGAAATCCGAGGAGTAGGTTATGCAAGATGGGGTGGGGGGGATGTCAACTATAGGCCTCACATGTTATATTGGTGGAGATTATGGTTCTGTTAATACATTATAAAGATACACTAGATCTGACACAGAGGTAGGCAAGGAATGGCTATATAGTAGATTAAGATTGATCAAGACAACTTGTAATTAGGCTCTGAAATGTCAACATTCCAAACTCTTTGTCTTCATTTAAGATTTAATCAGCAGGCCTCTGAAGACACAACTTTTTTTCAGGAGTTTTCATTCACACTTGTATAAAAAGGCACTACAAATGCCATCTTAAAATAAATGGTATGTGCACTGAACAATTAATTTTTTACTAGGAAATCGTAGTCATATAATTACTGTGATAAAGAAAATACTGGAACAACAGATTTAGAAGGGAACCTAAAGATGTTGAAAGGCATTATAAAATAGTAGGAGAGAACAGAAAAAGAAAAAGACAAACCTTTTGTGGGGGTTGGGGGAACGTCTTAATTTCTGCAAAATGAGGTTGTTAATGCCTTTGTACGAGAGCTGTAGTGAAGACTGAAGAAGAAGGATACGTGAAGTTCATCTTGCTGGTTAGGACTTGGGAGTTGCTCTGCTTATCATTACCATCATTAGCTGACAGATGAGGAAACAGAAAACCAAAGTTAGATGACTTACTCAAGGTAACTTAGCATGCTATTGCCAACAGAGTCTAGACTAGAATCTAGATATCCCCAGTCTCTGATAAACTGTATATCCCCATCATTTATTATATACAACAGATGGCTTATATTCACAGGGAGGCAAGATTTAAAATCTTGATGTAGTAATAGACAAGTCCACTGTTCTTTTCTGTGATCCAGAATAGGATTTGCTCAGGATAATCTTGTCAGACCAACAAAGGAATCTCTTGAAAGTCACCTTCCTGAAAAAAGTGTCACCCTGTGTGCTATGGGCTTGCTTGCATTAACTATTAGAGCTGTAATGGCATGACACAATTACTAATTTAGATAGAAAAAGTTGGTGACTTCACAGTGATTTTCCTGGCCCTGTGTTCTTAGTGCCAGGATTACGTATGTGGGCCAGCATGCCTGGCTGAGTTCTTTGATTTTAAGTATATTTGATATCTGCTAGTTACAAATATTCACTCCTTTTGATAGAAGAAGAAATTGAGGTCTACACAGGTGAAGGGCTTGTCCAGTGCTTCAAAGTGAGTAAGTTGCAGAATTACAATCAAGGTTTTGTGACAGTTCAGTGTAGGTTTTTTCCTATTTGAATTGTTCATGTTTAAAAAACCCTTAGTTTTTTTTCTATGTCATTACAGATGTCAAGCTTTTGACTAATAACATGAAGATTCCCTAAGGGCCATCTGAAGCAATGTTACCTAGATAGCCTCACTGTTAGAAAAAGGTACCCTGATTATGCAATTTTTGGAGCATAGTTTACAGATGACTCAGATTCTTGCATCTCTGTTTCACTCTAACTCTGTTGCAGACCGAAGTTTCTATTTAGATCTTCCTGATTCTGTCCTGTGATCTAACTATGTACATATTTCACCCTATAAGTAAAGTAGTAATTGTGCTCCTAACCCTTAAGTTCTTGAAATTGGGACCATTTTAATAGGACAATGCAAGCAATCATTGGCTTTCTCCATTTGTCTTGTCATTCTGTGCTCAGTCTCTAATCCAAGGCTGGTTTGGAGGGATCTAGATGCTCTATTTAGTAGGTCTATAACTAAGAATTTTCTGGTGGTAAGTATTTAAACTTCCTTCTATCACAGTGTGGTAACTAATTCTGTTATACTCTTGTGCTGATTAGTATTTTGCCAACTAGACACAAGATAGAGTCATCTGGGAAGAGGGTGTCTCACTTGAGAAAATTCCTTCATCAAATTAACCTGTGAATCTATTTCATGGTTGATGATTGACTTGAAAGGGCCCGGCTCACTGTGGGTGGTGGGCAGATGTTCCTGAGTATCATAGGTTGAGCAAGCCACTAAACAGTACTCCTCCATGGACTCTGCTGTAGTTCCTGACTTTAGATTCCTGCCTTGAGTTGTGACTCACCTTGGTGAAGAATTAAAAAGCATGAGCCAAAAAAAACCCTTCCTTCCCCAAAGTGGCTTTTGGTTAGTGTCTTACCATAGCAAGCAAAAAAAAGCAGACTAGAACAGCTCCTGGTAAGAGTTCTTAGAGACTATTAAAGACATTTAACAACCCCAGGGGCAGGCAGATAATTTCAAAGACTACATCTTTGGTAACACAAAGCCATATCCTTCACATTAAAGACCTTATTCAATTTATTCCAAGTTCCCTAATCAACATAGCAGAAGTTTCTTAAAAATTTATAGTAATAGAATGAAGAAAATTGTGAAGCAACACACTCTTTAGATATATTTGTGGGTACACCAGAGTGGTGAATTACAACAAAGAGAAAAAATCTCTGCTAAAGGCCTTGGATGATATCTGGCAACATCTAAACTTAAGATGCTATTAACAGCAAAGTCTAGAATAGAATCCAGATCTATTGGTGGAGTCGACACAAGAATGTCAAGTATATACAGAGACAGGCAATAAAAGAGGATTCATGAGGGCTAGCTAAGATAATATAATTTATGTTGGGCTTTGGACTTCAACATTCTATTTTTTCCAAGATTGCTGAAATTCTTCTAATCAGGAATAGCTCTTCCAGAAACTTTCATTGACAGTACAGATGTACCCCCAGTTTATTAGAACAGGCCTGCTAGCAAATGTAAATTGGGAAGGTGTGGCAGGAGGATCCCGAGTTCAAGGCTGACAGAGCCATATAGTGAATTAATGGCTATTCTGAACAATTTAGAATCTGCCTCAAAATAAAAAGTAAAAGGGCTCAGTGGTAGAGCACTTGCCTCTAATACACATGAGGTCCTGAGTCCAGAACTACCAAAACCCAAAGAAACATGGTTTATTTCTGACAAACTGTGGTAGCCAATGTCTGTAATTCCAGCACTCGGAAGTTGAGATAGGAGAACCATAATTCTGAGGCCAGCTTAGGCTAGATAATGAGTTCCTGGCCAGTGTTGGCTTCATAGCAAGGCCCTGATCTTAAATAAACAGACACGGAAAAAAAAAAAACAAATACAAACAGAAAATATGCTTCACAGTAGGAAGTGAAAGCTTGCAGTGATCAAAGATGGACTGGCAGAGGTTGTCAAAATAGCATTACAAATGACATTACTATTTTTCCATGGCAGCCTAGTCACACACACCAGCAAGAAGACTTACAGAAACTAAGACAGTAGCAGCAATATTTCACTCTCTGATTCTTAGAGACAACAAACCTTTGAGCAAAAATTACATATCATTAAACCTGATAAAAAAAGAAGACCTCTTGCCTTGGAATGTTTTCTTGCCAACAGCTGGTGGTCAGCACTAATAGGGATGGTGTGGGGGTGGTGTGGGGGTGCTTTGGGGGTGGTGTGGGGGTGGCACTACTGTTTCTGGAGTTGTTAGGGTCAGAGCTGAGATTTGCTATTTCTAACAGACACCTGCTCTCAATAGGACAATGAAACAAAAAGTAATAATGAAAAGCAGAAAAGAGATTTATTCAGTGAGGCCACATTGGGAGGAGGAACAAAGAGGCCTAGTGAACCCCCACTTCAGGGTTTTGACGAGAGGTTTAGGTTTAAATAGAGGGCAAGAGGTGTGCAAAACTAAGTCCTTGATCAAGGTGTGGTCCTGCCCATCATCAGTGTCTGAACTCCAGTGCCTCCTTCAAGGTGGTCTGACAAGTTGTCAGAACTGTATAACATCTCTTTCTAGGAGACAAGCCCTCAACCCTTTGGTTAGCCGGAGCCTCTTCTTTCTCTCAGCATGAGATTCCCAGGGAAATTCCAGTCCTTTTAGCATTGCCTCAATAGTTTGATAGCCAAAGAAAGAGGACTGAGTATCTCTTTAGAATATCTTCATCCCTGCCAGGACAATTACACTGCTGAGGGAGTCTGGTCTGGTAGCCTTTGAGATGGGAAGAAGTAGAAACGCCTCTAGAAATTTCCAAGTCCTTGTATATGTAAATAACTTCAAATTATGAAAATCATTTCAATTATATCCCCGATAGTAAATTATGTCCCCCATCTTTGTGCTTTTTATCTCTTAAATACTTTTTAATTTTCTTAAAAGATGAGAGAGCATTGTTATATTTCCTTGTATGTCCTATTGGAGCAGAAAAGGGGAACGAACAGTCAGGCTCTCACTGCTGTAAACTGATGTAACACTCTCAGTCCTTAATATGTAGAAGTTTGCACTTGTACTGCTCCTTAGTCTGGTATGAAGGTTAAAGAGGTACAGCAGTCCAATCAAAACGATTCCTACTCATTCATCACTGACTCACTCAACAAATATTATAATGCTTTTAGTTTGCCATACACTGAATCTGGCATTGGGGATGAACACAAAAATGTAATTGATTGTGGAAAAATAAATGGAAAATATTAGGAGAATATAGGGTACAAGAAACTCATGAGAAAGGAGTAACATGGTCGTAGAATGCTGCCGTGAGACTTCATAAAAAAAAAAAAAAGCAAGTTAGGGAAAAACATGTCCATGCAAAAGGAAGACACATATATGATAGACCTAAATACTAATGAGTTCCACTAGTGAGAATGAAAAGATGGAGACCCTGGACATGACCACAAACAAAGTCGTCTAGACCAAATATCATTTCTTTTCTCTTTTCTTTTTGTTTGTCATCTCAGAGCCATATTTCCTAAACTGTAAGTTCTGCTTCCCACACAATTCAGGCTTAGAGGTCTTCCTACCCTTCTATTACCTCTCTATTCCATAGGCCCTATTCTATAGGGGACTACCAGTACAGATGATGACTATAAGACTTGGCAACTACCTTCAGAAACCATTCCATTCAAAAGTTATTCTTTTAGGGTAGAAGACCGAAAGATGCTAAGAAACATAGGAAATAACCTTAGAGACTATAATAACTGTTAAGAAATGGAGACCTATGGGCTGAGAGATTACTGCTCTTGCAGATGATCTGGGTTTAGTTCCTAGCACCCACACAGTGATTCACAATAATCTGTAAATCCATTTGCAAGGGATATGATACTATTTCCAACTTCCAGAGGCTCCTGTATGTACATGCTGCTAGGTACACATATAAAATAAAACAAAACAAGAAAAAAAATGATAAATGACTGGAAAAATACTGTTAATCCCAAAGATGGGAAGAGAAAAATTACAGACCAAAACTGTCATGGCCAAATTAATTAAAGCAAGCTTTTTTCTTACTCATGTACATAGGCTACCTCTCCCTAAGATGGGGTTTGAGATGTCAACATTGGATGGGGGGAAGATAAGTGTTTTATAGCTAAGGGATGGAGGGTTTTTAAATGGGGGATTTGGAGGACAAAATAGGTGGGGTTACAGGAACAGAACATAAGCATATCAAGTTAGTCCTGAAACAAAGACACAGTCACAAGGTGGACATGACAAGTAGATATATCAAGGTAGTCATAGGTGGTCATATAATATTTTAAAACAAAATTTGACTTACAAGATAGTTATAAACAACTTTTAAAAACAAAGACATGATTGCCATTCCTAGAACAGGCAGTATAGACCCATTTGTGGTTAAGGTAGAGCATAGCCCAATCCTTGAGAAACAGAGGTTTAATCATAAACACAAATGAAACTTGTTTCTGTCTACTGTAAGATGGTTTTAAGCCTAAGATTGAGGCAGGCTAGTTTTTCAATATCTCAGCTGGTAAGGGCACTGAGTGCTTTTTCAGAGGACCCACATGGTGGTTTGTAACAATTTATATTCAGTTTCAACTGATTTAATACTCTTCTTGCCTGAGCAGACACAAGGAATTCCTATACTACACAGATACACATGCAGGCAAAGCACAAACACAAACACACACAAATGCACACACATAATATATATCAAATATTAAATTGATATCATCGGATATAAGATAGGAGTAACTATGCAGGTTTAATAAAGTACCCATAAATTTTCTGAACAATTTTATATTAGCTGTGACTTGTTTTATCTTGTGTTATCATTAATTGTGTTTGGCACATATTATTTATAAGCACTTATTTGGATGCATGAATATAGGTTTAGAATTTTATTATTTGCAGAGGTCTGTAAGGATAGATATCCTAAATCTTTATAACCTAGCTTGATGTGGCTATACATAAGAGGTAATTTGGTGGCTGGGGAGATAGCTGTGTAGGGGTAAAGGGTTTGTCATACAAGGACCTAATATGGACCTTAATGGGGATTTCTAGGGAAGGGTTAATGACCTAAAAGTCTCAGATGGTCTGAGAAGCTCTGGACAGGAGAGTTGAATTGGTTAATAACAACTGTGGAAGCTTCTGACCAAGCGCTCCACATACTAAACTCAGGTGGTGGTGGTGTCTTAACCTTTCATGACTACAGAATTGACCTGCAGACAGAATCTTCCATCTCCCAACCTCCCCTTTCCATCCTATAAAACCTCAAGCATCCTGTGCCTTGTGCATTTAGTCTCTAGTTCTTTGGAGAGACTGACCAATTCAGTTCTGATTAAAAGAACAATTCTACTTCTGGAGAGACCTGTCTGTTTTCTTTTATTTCCATGACACCACCATCGATCGCCATTGAACTCTCACTAGGCGACCTATCTCTTTTCTGAAACCCATACAATGGAGAAAGCATGGCTGCTTGCCCAGTGTACCAATGCTTAATGGCTGCCAGTGATCACTTGAAACCTCTAAAGTATTAGTGTGTCATTTTATCTCAGTTTGTGTCTTTTCCCTCATCTGTCCTCCCCCATTCTGACCTCCAGAACAGAGGCCCTCAGTCCTATGTCTACTGGACCACACCCACCACAGACTCACTGGGAAATCAAGGCAACCATATGTTTGTTAAAGATCTCTATGTTGTTCTTTTTCACAATGAGGATTCTAAAACAATTATAATCCAAACAAAAAAAGACACTCTCTTTAATAGGAATGACATATGTCTGTGCTTTTAAATGTGTTTTTTATATAAATCAATATATGTGTAAATACAAATTTTGAGGACTTAAGAATATTGTTATCAGTATAACCTCTTTAAAAACAAACGAACAAATGGGATTTTCAAGATTTTTGTTTTACCCAGGCTTATTTGAAAATGAAAACTAAACACCCAGTATCTATCTCTCAGAATACATGGCTTCTCTCCTGCCTTCACTGCTCCCTGCCTACAAAGATAATAGCAGGACTTGTTAAATGTCCCTTAAAGAAGGAGGAGATGAACACACCATTTAGATAGCTTTTTTAAAAAATTGGGAGGTTCGGAATGAGGAGATCTATGTGACTATAAAATGAACTTATACATACTGACTGAAGCTTTTCAGTATGAATGCTTTTGGATCATGCACAATCTTTGTCATTGATAGCCCCTTATAAACTATAAGTAAGCCCAATAAACTCATTTGTTTCCCCAGAGTGAACTCTGAAATTAAACTTTCATTTGCCAATGGGACCTTATGAAGAGGAGAGAGACATTGCTTAGACTGCCTCCCAAACTGTCACAGGGATTAAGGACTCACACCAGGTAGGAAACTCATGTGTTATCACTATTATGTCTCATGGTATTGAGAGACAAAAAAAGTTATGAGGATAAAAATATGGAAATTGTTTATTAAAGAAGGATTTGTATATGAGAATTAAGATGGATTGATGAATGGTACATAGAGGATGAGAATTAGAGATCATATATATATGATGGTAAAACTTCTGAAGTCTAAGATCAACTATTATAAAAGCTGGCTAAAATGTATGTCAAATCAAAGTTTATTTAGAAATACCTGTCTATTGAAATATTATACAATAGTTTAAAGTATCAGATAAAGTAACTTATATAGCCATAGTTATAGCCATAGTTATAGGCTATTTTAATTTAGTCAGGGGGACTGAAACAGAGAATACTTTCCCTTTTGCCTTCCAAGGTCATTGAGGTCCCAGGGGACAATGGGTCATCTCTAGGAATGTTCTGTAATTATGGATAGTCACCTGTTTTCTTGTTTGGGGAAACTATGGAGACTCTACCCAGTGAATTCTGATCTGTATTAAATCTAAAAAAGGAGAATCCATACAGAGATTTCATCAGTGCTTCAAAGGGAAGCCAGAGTCAGGCCCAGCGAGGCCCTTAACTTATATAGATGGACTTCACATAAATGAACAACTGGTAAAAAATTAAAACAAACAAGCACAGACTTGAGGAACCTGTGATTCTTTACAAGCCCAAAAAACCCCTGAGAACTAGATTCTCAATTGACCTTTACAGTACAAAAACAAAAATTAACTTTGGTTACCTAGTAAATGATCTTAAACATCTAGCAGAAAAGCATAAAAAAAAATGATCAGTAATTTTTAACAATTAACAGGATTGCCCTCTACTGACATACTTAAACATATGAAATAAATAGTATTTGGGCAGTTATTTTTTAATGGTTGTCTCCCTGATATATCTACTTGAATATATATATTACACATATATGATATATGTTTATAATATATGGTATACATTATATATCATGTGTTTTATACATATATTATATATGTATATATTATATATCACACAATACACACACATATATACATATATACACAAATATGTGTATATATGTGTGTATATATGTGTATATATGTGTATATATGTATATATGTGACAAGATCTTGTCTTACTTCTATCATGTAGTGTTTATCCACAGTTGGTAAAAAATAGGCCTGTCTCTCGAAACACTGGAGCCAAACCTAAAAGGTGTATTTACCAATTATGGAACACTATTGCTTTCTGGAGGAGTACTTCTCACACCTATAATGTGTCTTTCTGTACTATAACCACTCATGTTTCCCCATTAAAAGAGACTGCCAGACACTCTATTATCAAACTCATACATTTGGGAAATTGTTGGGGATAATTAAATGGTGACTCTGTGACACTGCTGGACAATCCTATAAAAAGACCCAATATGGTTGATTCTATTTATCTTTTAAATTGTCAATTAAGATATTGTCTTTAACTGACTTATTGTACATATCTTCTAGGTGCTTGGAAGTCTGCAGGTGTGTGATTACAGCTACCTTATCCTTCTACAGAAGAATGATAAATGGTCCAGTTAGCTGTACAATTACATTTTACCTTACTAAAGGAAACTCATGTTATTGTGTTAAAATGTTTTTCCTTATTATCTTCATCTCTCAATGTTCCCAACAAGATTATGAAACCCAAGGGCAGATTCTGTACTTACACTGGCCAATGAAAATATCTCCAGCTCTTCTACCAAACCAATGGCCTTACATCCTGTAATTGACCTTAGCGACAAAAATCAGTTTTGCTAATATCTGTGACAGAGATAGCCAGGGATACAACAGATGGTTTTCTTACATGTTCTTTTTCCTTTAGTAAGGGAAAACTCCCCTGACTCTTAACATTCTAAGCAGTAATTATAATAGTACTAACAGTCTCACTTTTGTATGCTATAAGATGCTGTCTTGTTCGCATAACACACTCTATGGATTCATATTGTCATCCCATGGGTCTCTTATATTCTAGAGCTTTGTCATCTGTTAAGTTTTATCAGCCCCACCCACAGGTTGACCCACCTCTGAGGCAATCTAACTGCTGCCCTTTCTACATTGTTCCTTTTCATCAGCTTGAAGCAGTTAAGAGAGATCTGGCCCCTAAAATCTCTAAAAGCAATCTGAGTGACCTCTGAAAAGGTGACTGACTAATGGGCCATCTGACTTATCCTTTTTACAATGGAGAACTAAAACCTTTGGACTAGGGGCTTCTTTGCATCAATTAACCTTTCTGCCTGATCAGCTCTCAGAAAAACCTTAAAGAAATTTCAGGTCAGCTAAGTCCTTTAGGACCAACTTGTTTCTTTGGCTGCTGTGGTAGCCCAAAACTAAGGAGCACTATTTTCCTGACTATGCTAAGCATGGGCTCTGTGCCCTCCCTTCACTAGGAACAATGCTTCTTTTCTACCAACAAATTCAAGCTGGTTCCAGATGAGAGCCCAAAGATGCAGAGACCAGACAAAATTTCAATGAAAAGTCCCCTCCTATGAATTAGGTTTGGCTTTCCTCCCACTCTGGCTCCTCTCTTGATCTCTTCTTTTCTTCTGATTATTCTCATACTTAGATTTTTACTGTCATTTAAATGTTTACTTACTGGACCCACTTTTCTTAAAATAACCAGGCTTCCCCCATACCAGAACAATAATGTCGCAATGTTAGTGCATCTAGTAGTACAACAGCTCCATTTGTTCTCCATAAATCTACTAAGAGACTTTCCAGATAATGTGGAAGTAGAGCTCTTGGTACAAGGAACCTTCATTGCTTTCACCTCAGACCAGAAACAATTCTTTGCTTTAGACTTCTGTTTTCTCCTATTCTCTCCTTCAGTACTGGGGAGCTGCATGTTGCTGCTGCTAGCTTCCTTTGGTGCAGCACTTCTGGCACTGGCCATTATCACCGTGAATGACTGGACTTACCTAGAAGGAAAATTTTCTCCTAGCATACTTTTACATCACCTATACTACAATCCTTTGCTTTGTACACTGCTATCCTTTACTGCACCCATTAGGGTGCCCTTTCATATCCAACTTTTCAAAGTGAAATACTCTTTTTTTTTTCACTAAGCACACCGACCCGCACCCCATCATGATCCTTCTAAGGTCTCAAATTTTATCTCTCCCTTAATCACTACTCAAGAGAGCTAGGTACCTCTCTTAAACACAACTCACCAGCTTATTTTTTGTTTGTTTATGAGACAGGATTTCTCTGTGTAGCCACGACTGTCCTAGAACTAACTCAGTCTACTAGGCTGGCCTCATACTCGTAGATCCACCTGCCTAGGCCTCCTGAATGCTGTGATTAAAGACAATTACCATAAGGCCTGGCTTACTATCTCTTAAAGGCAGCCAATTCCACTTAGCCAGCCAACTTATGAATGTGTCTGTACACTAAGGTCCAGCATTCCTGGGCTGTTCCTGCTTCCTGATCACTAAGGATCTCTTAAACTATATTTTTACATAATGATAAATCCCTTTCCCATACTCAAAGCAGTCCTCCCAAGATGCCTATTTTCTCCAGCCTTTTACTGTCCTCTACTCTTCCTCCCATCATGAATGGTGATCTATTGCTGTCCTCCAGCTTATCAACTCATCTGGCATCTTTTCCCATCCTGACTCAACACACTCCTTCTAAATAGCCACAGCCCTTTGAAACATAATATGAATCCTTTCCCTGTCAATATGGAGGCCCCTAGATACTGTGAGAAGTTGACTCCTATATCAGTGGCTTCTTTCTATGACTCCCATTTCTATGTTCTTCCATCCACCTTTCTGGGGACTTTTTCAGCTTCACTCTGGGACCAAATCAGTCATTTTTAGCCCTCTAAATTTTTACCTCTAGAAGTCCATGAAGCCATGACACAATCCATGACAGCTGATAAAGTTAAAACTCTCCTGTTATACACAGTCAACCTGTTCTGTGCTTCTAAGATTTGTGGGACAGAGCCTAGACTCCATTGTTCTCTTTCTTTAGGAAGTAGCTGATGCTAGAATACATCTCCCTCACCCCCACCGCTATACTTTTCTGTCTGTCCTCTGGGTCTGGAATGAAGTGTTAATTGACCTAAAAGCCTCAGATGGACTAAGCAACCGTCGGTAGGAAAGTTGACGGTACTGATAATAACTGAGGAAGCTTCTGATAAGAAGATCCACATACCACACCCACATACCAAACTCTACTCTTCTACTTCAAGACTGCAGGAGAACTGACCTGCAGATGGAATCTTCCATCGCTATCATTTACTTTTTTCTGTTCTTTAAAAGTCCCAGCCCCCTGTGCCATATGAGCACTGACGATAAACTGTGGCCCTTCAACTGATTAAAAGAACAATTCTGTTTTTGGAGGTGCCTGCCTGCTTTTTTTTTTTTTATTTCCATGTCACCTCCATTAATTCTTATCTAATGACTAACACTGGTTGGACTGGTGTATTCTTGTAGTCCCAGCAATGTGGAGGTAGACAGGAGGGTCCCTGGAGCTTGTTGGCCAACCAGCCTCACTAAACTCATGAGCCCAGTGAGATATACTATGTCAAAAACAAAATGGAGAGCTCACAAAAAAAGTAGAAGTTGCATAGATGGGGAGGTAGGGAGGATATGGAAGGAGTTGGGGGAGGAGATAAGCATGGTCAGAATATACTGGATAAAAAATTTTCAATTAAAAAAAGAAAAATCCCAAATAATACATAAAAATATATGAACAAAAATAAGATGGAGAGCAATTGCAGAAGACATCCAATATTAACCTCTGGCCAACACATATATGTTCATGCACACCTACAGACACACAGACACATAAAAATCATCAAGCCATTTTGAGTCATGCTATTCTAGAAGATCTTTGAGGCAGTTCATCTAAACATATATGGAGAGCACACAGAAGAATACTAGTGTCTGAATTCAGACTTACCTGAAAACATGCTTCCAGAAAATTTGGCTTCAAGTTTCAGTGTCTCTGATTAAAGGATCTTTTGGGGGCATTTTGAGAAGTTACCATACTTATTGGAAAAGAGAAGAATGGTATGTTTAGGAAAGAAGTTCAGACTGGTTGAAGCAGGATTTACGCACATGAATGGAGTAGAAATTGCCATTATGGCAGGATTGGAGAGTTCCTTCACAGAATAATTGTCTTATCAGCCTGCATCAGAAGCCAACCAACTAATGGCAAGTTCATCCACAGAAAGCCAATTATCAAACAATGATCTCATGGAATGATTCATTGGCCATGTCATTAATTGACTGATTTAAAATAATGTTTTGTTGTGTCTTGCTGCCAACCATCTTGCAGCCTGTGTGAGGTAATCGAAGGAAGCAGTCTGAGAGTAACAGGGAAATTGTGCCCTTTAAAGATGACAGCATAGCTCATCTTCCTCAGAAATCATCTGATTATAGTGTCACTGATGCTTTATGTTAATTAACTACTTTGTAACTTTTTGAAAACTAATTTATGCTGTGTGAGATATGTGTTATTTAGGAGAAGACAGGCTATACGACAATAACTAATTATCCTCAAATTCCCAGTGTCTTAAAATAACAAAGGTTTACTGCTTGTATGCCATGGCTATTGATATAGTCGGAGCCTCATAAAGAATATCTACTCTGAAAAATTACTTCTAGCTACAAGTTTCTTGAAGAGAAACCCAGGTGAGTAAAGATGTACCCTCTTTTGTTGTTGTTTGAGTTTAAATAACTCTTTACCTTTTGACATTAAACTGTAAGTACATCATTTCTGACCTTTCTTTCCCATTATCTAACCCATTCTCCCATCCCCAAGTATCCCTCCTTGCTCTCTCTTAAATTCATAGATGCACAATTACAAATTGCTCAGTCCTTATAATGTTACCTGTATGTGTAACACACAGTCTCATGGCTGACTGTATGATAGTGGGTAACTAATTGAGGTAGTCTTCCTGGGGGAAGAGCTTTTCTTTTGCTCTCAGCATTCCTCAGTTGCCTGTAGTACTTGGAGTAGGGTTGAGGCCCTTTGAACTTTCCCCTTCCATTTTAGTATGCCCAGTGGTGTCATCCTCCTTCAGGCAATGTTTAGGTAGCCATCTTGATGAAATTTTATGGATATAGTTTGTCTGACATTTCTGGGAGTCATAATCTCATAGCCTACTTCCTATTGCTCTGGTTCGGTATAATCTTTCCACCATGATTTCTGCAACTACTCCTGAGCTTTAGGTACAAGAGTTGTGTTGCAGGCATGTCAGTTGGCAATCAACACTGCATGATCTCTCATTCACTGCACTTTGATCAGGTCTGATTTTCTACAATGGTCTCTGTTCGTTTTGGGGAGGGGACAGATTCTTGCTATGTAGCCTTGTCTGTTTTGAATTTGTCATGAAGATCTTCCTGCTTCTGCCTTCCTAATGCTTGGATTAAAGGTGTGAACCACCAGTTAGGCTAACCCATCATCTTTTAATTGCATGATTTATGACACACTCTAGAATAGGAGAAGAGACTAGTGAGCTACAAATTACTTTTAACCATTCTGATCTGAGCAACTTCACTTTATGCTTCACTAATGAGAACTTAGTCCTAGATCTGTATTTAACTATGGGATGGATAGCTTTCTATAATGGGGTAGAGGAGAAGAAATTGGCTACTGATAAGAATATCTGTGTCTGTGTGGGATGTACTTAACAGTTTAGGATATTTTTAGAATTGCAGCAGTGTTTTGTTGAAGCATAAGATGGGGCACATGAATTCCTGAATGAAGGTTAGATTGTGAGTTGGTAACTTTAGCAGACTCCATCTCCCCCCCCACCAAAACACACACAGACACATAAACATTGCACAGCAACAGACAAGAGGACAGGAAGACAGAAAGATAGCTCTGATCTGTGATTGGAGTAAATGGGTTTTGATGAACTCATTTTCTTGTGAAATTAATTTCAGAGAATCAGCTTTGGGTGAATTAACCTTTAAACTTGAGATTCCTGACTAGCTCTCTGTTTTTGAATATAGCATAAGAAGGGATGGATGGTTGTATCAAACATAAAAGAATGGCTTTAGTTTGCAAGAAGAAAAAAGGTGAAAGAGAAAGAGAGAGACTGAGCATGCAAGGTTAGGAATATCTTGGCTCTGGCTCCCAGATAACAGGCAGAGGGAAGGTTGTGTGAAGGACAATAAAGTTCATTGATGGTCTCTAACCATGTCCTCTGGGAGGAGAATTAACATAACTATAGTGTCTTCCTTGAGCTTGTCTTACACACAATCTTTTGCTGGGAGCTTCTTTTATAAAGCAACATTCTCAGAAGCATTTTCGTATTTGATGTCAGTTTATAGTAAAATAAGCTAATAGTAATATTCTATAAGCTGAACAGATATTTTTTATAACATGTTTAAAAGAGATAATGCTGCCCCCCATGTTTAGATAAGGATTTAAACAAGTACGTAAAGTTGAAATCCCCTCGAATCTATTTTCTCAGTTAGACTATATGAAAGTGCAATAAAAAAAACTGTCCATGCCTTCTTTTGTTTCTTATTGGGTGTATCTGTTCCTTTTGGTAATGATGAAGGAAGAGTCAGGACACCTAATTCTACATTGAAGTCTGCCAATAGCAAATTCCATGACTAGATAAGTCAAATAATTTCTATAACAAACCCGGAGCCTAACCATCCTACCTGCTGTGTGTCTACCCTTTTAAAGTTATTTTTTCTCCTTTTAACTGATACATGAGATGTAAGAGCTGTACACATTAATGAGACTTTGTCTAAAGTTCAATGAATATATACATGCACAATATTTAAACCATGTTAAACATATTTTTAATTTTTGTGGTTATTTTGTTTTATTTTATGTCTATGGCTATTTTGCCTACATGTTTGTTCCTGTTGCTCACAGAGAACAGAAGATGGATTGGATCTTTGTAAGTGAAGTTCCAGACAGTTGCCAGGCACCACATGGGTGTTAGAAATCAAACTCAGAGCCACTGTAACAGCAATGTGTGCCCTTAACCATTAAATTATCTTTCCAGCCTTGTCTTTCCATCATTTTTTTTTCTATAACAAAATCTTTCATCAATGTTTTATAATTTTCACTGTATATATCTTTTATAATCTTGGTTAAATTTATTCCTTGAAATTTAATTTGTACTATTATATATATATAATAGCTTTATGATGTCTACTTTAGGACTTTTGATTTTAGTATGTTGAGTTTGTGTCCCACAACTTTGTTGAACAACTTCATTCATTTTTCTTATAGAGCTTGGTAACTTTTCTCTTTACAATATGTCATGTGTCACTAGTTACAATCTGACTTTTTTTCCAGCGTGGCTTTCCTTTATATCTTTCTGTGGACTAATTGTTCAGGCCAGGACTTCCAGCATTTTGTAGTTCAGAAATGGTGAAATTGCACATCTTTGTCTTTCAAATCTGAAATTAAATCTTCTGGCTTTTTCCTATTCAATATTGGATTAAGTATTGGCTTACAAATTGCTTTTTTTATGGTGAAGGATATTCCTCATATGTCTAATTTGTTCAATGTTTTTAATCATGAACATACATTGAATTTTTTATATTTACATGCATACATGTACTCTGTGTGTGTGTGTGTGTGTGTGTGTGTGTGTGTGTGCGCGCGCGCGCGCATGCACCATATGTCAAGCAGGAGGCCTCAGAAATCAAAAGAAGGCATCAGATCCCCCTGGAACTGGAATTATAGAAAGATATAAGTCAGGACTGGAGGGATGGCTCAGTGGTTATGAGCACTGACAACTCTCCTAGAGATCCTGAGTTCAATTCCCAGCAACCACATGGGGGCTCATAACAATCTATAATGGGATCTGATGCCCTCCTCTGGTGTGTCTGAGGGAGGACAGTTTACTCATATACATAAAAATTTTAAAAAAAAAGTTGTGTCTCCATGTATGTAGGTGCTGGGAATTGAACCTGATTCCTCTCCAAGAGCAGTCAGCACTCTTAACTGCTGCCCTTATTTCCTCTATTTTTCCTCATTTAAAATGTCTGTGGTGGGATCTCATTGAAATAGTACCATATAGAAGTAGCCCCAAGAAGAATGAACTTGAATGTTAAGTAGAACCAAACTGTGGAGATGATATTTTATTTAAAATTGAGTTAAATGTTAAAACACTGATGCAAATTTCAAATAGTAAAAATGGGCATATGAGAAAAATGAAAGCTGGGTGTGATGGCACAAGCCTTCAAGCCCATCACTTGAAGAGGCAGAGGCAGAGGCTCTGTGAGTTCGAATTCAACCTGGTTAATAATAGCAAGTTCCAAGCCAACCAGGGCTACATAGTGAGAACCCCCCCCCCATCTCATTTTTTTCCCTTTAAACTCCTGTTGCTGGCTGCCACCTTAGAATCATCTACCCCTGCTTATGATTTTGAGTGTCTTCCCGAAGAGTCTTTGAATGTAGAAATACTCATTTTAAACTTCAATTGCTCCCCACTTTAAACATTTTTCTAAGCCACACTCATTATACTCATGTCCTGACTGCTGTCTAATACATGTATTTACTAGATAGCCCCCACTCACACATAAACCATAGATTCCTAGTAAAGACATCTCTTTACTTACTTACATTTACGATAACTCAAAGTACTTGCACATTGGAAAATAATTACAGATTCCTTAAGTACACAGTAAGCACAGTCCACAATTACTATTTCAGTCCATTATGGTGAGAATTAACTTTGTCTACTATAGGGAATGTCTGTGAAGAATTAGAATTATTTCTATTTTCTTTTTTAATTCAGTGGATAAGGATAAACATTATCAGAAGATGGTGAAGCTGCTCCCAAACTTATGAAGGGTACAATACAAAGATCTTTCTTTATCCTGGCTGGGGCAGAGGCTATTGAGGTGGCTAGTGTCTGTAGATGTTCCAGCTCTCTGGAATTAATGAGAAAACCAGAAGTGCCAAGTCTGGCATGGCTTTGGTGGGAAAGGAATGACATGGTTCCTGCCCTTGGCTCCATGAGTGTCCATGGCTGCTGTAGGCATAAGGCTTGTTAGTATAATAATGTACATATTTTCACATTCTTACAAGGAAGATTCTCCCTGTTAATGTTAATGATTCCATGATAAAAAGAGACAGCATGAGTCTGGGAGGCAAAGGTATGGCTAATGACAGCTCTTAAGGCTCTGGAAAAAGCTCTAAAAATATGATTTTGAATATATATAATTTCTCAACTATGCAAAATATAAGGATGCAATATGAATTATATGAGGGGCTTCACAAATCCAAAGATACAAAGAAGGATGCACTATAAGCCAGTTTGTCAGAAGATACCAAGGCAGGCAGATATAAAAGCAAGCAGATTCAAGAGTTCAAGATTCAGAGTTCAAGGACAGTCTAGGCCCAGGTGTGGTAGTAATGGTAATTTCAGGAAGAATCCCAGCCAACTAGTTTACTGTCTGTGCTTAACAGAGGCAGGCAGATTTCTAAATTCTTTTGCAATGTTAAAAAAAAAAATTGTGCTTGATATCTCCTAAGAATTAAGGGGCTGGGATCATGGGATGCTGATTCATATGACAATCAAAAGGCAACTTGGAGTAAATAACTGGAGAGATATGTAAAATTTTAAAAAAATGGGCTTTTGATCTTCATGAGGTGAGCTAACAAAAAGTTATAGCAATTTTTAAAATTTTTCTCTAGTGAGAACTGAGCTGTTGAGAGATCTATGGAGAGCAAAAACAGCTCTTCAAACATTATTTTTTTTCTAACAGAAATTCTGATTTTAGTTGGAAAATCCATGGAGAGAAAACATGGCTTTTAGAATTTTTCATTGCTCTTTTAGAATTTTTTCTAACAGGATTTCTGACTTGGTTGGAAGGTCCAAGAATTTCTTTTACAGAAGTTCTAACTAGAGCAAAAACATTTCTAGAACAGAGCAGAACACACACACACACACACACACAGAGATCGAGAGAGAGAGAGAAGAAGAAGAAGAAGAAGAAGAAGAAGAAGAAGAAGAAGAAGAAGAAGAAGAAGAAGAAGAAGAAGAAGAAGAAGAAGAAAAGGAGGGGGAGGAAGAAGAAGCAGAAGAGGAGGAGGAGGAGGAAGGAAGGGAGACAGGGAGGGAAGGTGGGTGTACAGTTTAGAAAGCTGTCTCAGCACAACCTAGGCCACCAGCTTGGACTAGACTTGGCTTTGACTTGAGTCTTTTGTTTTCACCCCTCCCAAATACCCCTCTCTCAGGAACTCAGACATAGCCAAGGCTGGTCCTAGGCACAAAAGTAAGATAAAGGTGTTTTAGAAAGCTTATTTTTCTCAGAATTTATTGTATGTATGCCTTTACAAAGGGTATGAAGTATTGCATATTCTGATTTGTATTTTTAATTCAAGCATTCCAAGTGAGACAGAAAGAACTTCAGTTTGAGGCTAACCTGGTCTACAGAGATAGCCCCAGGCCAGCCAAGGACTATCTAGTGAGTCTGTCTCAAAGAAAAAAAAAAAAAAAAGAAAAGAAAAGAAAGAAAGAAAAAACTACACACCCAAAACAAAACCTCTTTAAAAAATCAATGATTATAAATTGATTATCTGGAATGTTTTACTCTAGTCATAAAGAACTGACTCATATGCTATTTATGATTAAACTTTCTTCACATGCCAGTTGTCATTTGAGCTCACATCTTACTTCTCCATTTCCCAAATCTACACTGTAGTTTCTGGAAGGTACGTTTATTAAATCAAAGAGCCTTATTCTTAATTTTGACCTTGTGTTCATTGTATTTCTCACGAGGCAGGTATTGTTCTAGATACTATAGTTATGCTAGTAAAACAGAAAAACACATTCTCCAATCATGAATCATGAAGACTTTCCCTTCCTTATCAAGGGAAATAACACATGAACAGAAATCTATAAAAACAATATAATACAATTATATATCATTATGAGTCATTTTCCAAATCTGTTGTTTATGGATGTTTTATGTTTGAGAGTTGCTTTGATATGACAAGCAATTACTATCATAAACATCATTTCTGTTTTGTTTCTTGCTATGAATGTGTAAGGAGTTCTCTTGAATATTTACTTAGCAGGGAACTGCTGAGTTAAAGAACATGTTTATGTTCAACATTAGTGAGTATGTCCATCTGTCTTACAACTAAAGGTATCTAAAATATGAAGGAGAATTCATGGAAAGAAGCTGTGTCTGCAAAGACTGATAAGAATGGCAGTGCTGTGGAGAGGTTGGAATGCTGCCAGTCTAGAGGCTACTTACACTTTTATTCCTTTGAGATGAGAGCTGTTTCTTTAGATGACAAAGAGATCTCAATTAGATAGTATTATTTGGTATTTTGTCAGAGCTTTATTTTGCTACTTTAGTGAAAACGTGGACATACACAAATTGGGTTTTCTTTTTTATTATCATGATAGTACCAATGAAAGTATCATGGTCGTTTGTTTCGATTCCGAAAGTCTTCTTAAGCCTTTTGCCACATTTAAGTAGTTTATTTCCTGTTTGTTTCAGAAACATCTATAAGCAGGCCTGATTTAAAGCACATTCGGGAATTCCAGGGTAGGTGACCTTTATGTTAATCTGTTGAGTCCATCTCTATGGACATTCCATTACCTGGGTGTGGAGGCTAGAAACTTGTTGAGGAGGTAGGTCTGGGAACTATTACTGAGGAAGTAGCTGAGGAAGACTGGAAACTGCTGCTGACCCATTGCCCTTGCCTCAGGCCAGGTGACAGGGCAGTTTCTGGCCTGGACTTGCCTAGAATTGCCTAGTTCTTCAAAAGAGAGAGTTAGGCCTAGTCTGCTTAACTGCCAATTTGAAGCCTGTCATGGAATCAGCCTAGCCTTCTCTGCAGCACATTCTGAAAAGACTGGAAGTACATTCACTGATCCAGAGTGAGACATGTGGATGTGTTCAATCTTCGGACAGCCTTCTCTGGATAACTGCTGGAAAACATTGGATCCTCAATGTTAAATACTCAATTCTGATTCTGGGAATTTCCACTTAATCTTACTATTGCCCCATGTCTTTCAGATATCTTGAAGTTAGGTAGGAAATTTTCTCCAGCTTGTTTTTGTTTTGTTTTGTTTGTTTTGAAAATCACATGTGTCATGGCTATTTTTTTTTTTTTTTTTTTTGGCACTCGGTACTTCCTTAAAAATTAGAATCACCTGGCCAAATTCCACAGAAAGTAAAACTTTATGGCTTTATTTGGCTTGCATTAAAGCTACTCATGATTTTAGAAAAAAACGAAACTGATGAAAACAAACACAAAAACGATATGTTATTAACCATATTATCCCATTGGAACTAGTTGTTAAATATAGTTCAAAGATTTCTCCCTTTAATTTGTCTACACGTAGTCCCCCAGAAAATGCCTAATTTTTCAATTGTGATACCATAAATGTTACTTCATTATAGAAATTCTCCATATAAGCAAATCAGGTTTTCATCTGTGTATTTGCTCAGTTTATTCTAGCTCATATTACTTTAAGTTCACTAGTACTAGTCCTTCATGCTCTCTTCTTTGACAAAGTTGGAGTTAGGCCCTTCACCAATAGGAAGGGTTCTGCTACACACCCCTTGGCATTCCCTCTGTAAGCACTATGAAAGTGAAAGCCCATTTTATGGTGGTTTTGTGTGGAAGCTTACTTCATTACCCTAATAAAGAAGCACATGGCTATACAAAATGTAAAACACTTGTCCTCAAATTAGAAAGCTTGTTTATCTCGTACTATTTCTAAAGCATGTTTCAACATCAGACACTGACTCTCTTTTCTCAATTGACAAAAGACAGGATTTGTTTGAGTATTCAACCTCTCTGCAATGCCAGTATGATAAGCAATGAGTTAACATGCAGACATAATTTTTCTATAATTACTGCACAGTTGAAAAAATATTTTTAAAATATCACTGGGAAGGGAGCTCAACCAATCTCACATTGCCAGTTTCTAACCCTGTTTCAAAAAACACCCTACCTTACAAATCCAGTGGTCTTGGAATTGTTTTTTTTTTTTTTTTTTCTGGTACTGGCTTTTGTACTTTTATAATTGAAAGATTTATCATATTTTATTGTAATAATGAAGGACAGAATTTTCAAAGATGTTAGATCAATGGATAGTTCTTATCCAATGGTCACATAGACAGCCCTACATATATATATATATATATATATATATATATATATATATGTTAAATTGTCAAATAAATTATTAAATATTCATTTGTGAAATATGTATATGTGTGTGCTGCTTATGCCTGTGTACCACATAAGAGCATATAGAAGCTTCTGAAGTCAGTTCTGAACCTGTCATATGGGTGCTAGGAATTCACCTTAGTCCTCTGAACAAGCAGACAGCACTCTTAACCATGGAACCATCTCTCCATCCCCTTTTAAGGTATTTTATATGACTTTTCTTTCTTCATGATTATGTTTTTGAGCAGAAATAATTACTGATAGTAATCAAAGATTTAGTAAAGGTATTTTTCTAAGTTTGGGTTTTATTATTTTGAAGAGATACCATGACCCCAGCAACTCTTATAAAAGGAAGCATTTAATTTGTGTGAGCTTACTGTTTAAGAGGTTTAGTCTTTTAATTGCCATGGTGGGAAACATGACAGCATGCAGACAGACATGGTTCTGTAGAAAGACTGAGAGTTTTATATCTTGATCCTCAGGCAGCAGCAGGAGACTCTGTCCCACACTGATTACAGCTAAAGCATGTATGACTTCAAAGTCAGACCCCACAGTGATACACTTCCTCCAGCAAGGCCACACCTACACCAACAAGGCAATACCTCCAAATAGCACCACACCCTATGGGCCAAACATTAAAAACACATGGGGCCACACTCCCATAGTACTTCAAACCACCACAGTACTTGTTTTTCAACACCAGTACTTTTGTCAAGGAAAATTGTAACAATGATTTGTTTTCAACCTTGATCTGTACTGAATTGATATTTCATATTCTTTCTTTTTTCTTTTTAAATGCAGCATTTCTATTGTGTTGGTTCCCAAGACAGGATCTTGTTATGTGTAGCCTAGGCAGGCCTCCAACTGGCAATCCTTGACTTACCCTCCTGAGTGCTACATTGCAGGTGTGTACCATCACTCACAGCTTCTCCTGTCTTTTATTATCATATACAGAATCATAATTTGGGAGAATAGGAAGCAAGACTTGTCATTCAAAATATGATTTTTTTTTCTGAAATATTGAATATTAGGATATTTATCTTTTGTGCATCTTTTCAGCCTTAAATAGAACCAGCTTATCAGTATGAAAAGTCAGCAGTCTCCTCCTGCTCTGTGATTCCCAGCTCACTAGCAAAGTTCCTCTTTTCAGGAACTTGGAATTCTATCACAGTTCCCATTAGGTAGATAGGACTCATTTGTTACAGGAATCTTGTGAAATAGAAGGAGCCTCCTGAAAGATCTAACACTCAGATTCTCTACTATCTTTTGGTTTCATAGATGTATTTTCTGTGCAAGCAACAGAAGCTTCCTAAGCACATGAACACACTGTGTACTTGCAAAGGAGATAGGGCAAGAGGCAGGCAACATGGAAGCACAAAGGGTAAAAGTCCATGTGGTGTATGTAATAATGTTTCTGGAAGATGGCACAGGTCTGCCCAGGAAAACCGTATTTCATATTTGGTGGAAAATTGTGAATTTTAATATAAGAAATGAAATAGGTGAGGAGAGAGACTGAGTAGGGAAAGGGAGCCCAAAGCCCAGGGGCAAGTTGGAGTTCATGTGTTATTGGATGAATGGAAGAGTCAGGCCCACCAAACTTCCATTCTATTTTGTTAAGGGAAAGATGCCTAAGTGCCATATTTATCTTCACATTCCTAGTCTTTTATATAGCCTGGAGTGCAGAAAAAATGATCCGCAAAATTAATTTGCATCCTTCCACACACTCCATACTTTACTCCCTGAGACTAGAGGTGCTACTACACCTAGATTCAGACTATACATTTTTAGAGGTAAAAGAAATTTTAAAAATATGCTGGGAAATTATATAATATTGGTTTGAATCCTCATTAAGAATAATGGTTTATGGTCAACCATGGAGGCCCATGCCTTTAATCCCGGTACTTGGAAAGCAGAGGCAAACAGATCTCTTTGAGTTTCAGGCCAGGCTGGTCTACACAGTGAGTGGCAGGTCATCCATGGCTGCAGAGTGAGACCTGTCTCAAAATAATAATGAAAATCACAATAATAATGATGATTATGGTAGTAGAGAGATGGCTCATCAGTTAAGAGCACTTGCTGATCTTCAGAGGACTTGAGTTCAGTTCCCAGAACCCATATCTGTTGGCTCACAACTGCCTATAGTCTAACTCCAGAGGGGATCTTATGCTGTCAGAACCCTGCACATGTATATGCACATGAGTTGCACATACCCATATATACTTATAGTTATTTTTTTTAAATGTCAAAAAGCAATAATAGTTACATATGACTTCTGTGGAAGATTTTCTAAACAAACACAGACAACTGTAAACCTAATTAACAGAATATTACTCTGTCTGCAGTAGTGTTGCTATGGTATTCTAATAAAATCACAAAATAAGCAGTTTTAAATCCACATTGCCAATTTGTAACTAAAATAGATACTGGAGTAATTTCTTGGCTTGAAAGATCAGGCCTTAGGGATAGATGCCAGCAGAACCCATTTCCTTTTTTTTTCCCCAGAACTTGTATTTTTTATGTGTGAAGAAATAGTGCACTGTCAATTCATACATTAGACAGGGACACTAGCAACATTTCTATTCTAGCTTTTGTGTGGTTGTTACCTAATGGTCATTGATTTGCTCCAACTGAAGTAGGTATTCAGTTTTACAGTCATTTTCAGAGTGAAGTGGGCTTTTTGTTCTGCAAGAGCAAACCAGATCCTTTGTAAAGGCCATCATTTGGTCTTTTCTTTGAAATGACAAAGAAGCTCCTGGGTAATTGCCCTAGATAACCTGGTTGTACAGCTCCTAGCAATTTAGAGGTTTAATCTGTGCTGGTCATGTATGATGGAACTGTACACACACACACACACACACATACACAGAGAGAGAGAGAGAAAGAGAGAGACAGAGAGAGAGAGAGAGAGAGAGAGAGAGAGAGAGAGAGAGAGAGAGAGAGTGTGTTGTGGGAGGAGAGAGGGAGAGAAAGGGAGAGAGACAGAAACAAAGAGAGGTCAGGGGACAGAGGGAGGGAGAGACAGAAATACAGAGAGAGACAGAGAGAACAAGAAACAAGCAAAGTTCTTCTACCTCCCTTTACTGAATTCAATATAATCTGCATGCTAGTTCAAACCCTACAGAGAGAAATGCTTTTGTGTGGCTCAGTGTCCCAGCAGGGAGCAGGTAGTACATTCTCTGGTGATTGAAAGGTTTTATTACAATGATTGTGTGGGCCGGGGCTAAGGGAAATAAAGGACAGTGAAGCATCCCCCACGCAGCTGCTGGCACTTGGAGGCCAGAAAGTATTCTCAGAATTGGAGTGCTCTCTACAAGAGCTCTAGGTTGGCAGGAGCTGTGGCTGCCGTTGCTACCTGGATACCTTTTAAAGAGAAAGCTAGATGTTCTCTTGGGAACTCACATTGACCATAGTATATAGGGAGGTCAAGACCTGAGGGAGTTCATTTGACATAATACACACAAAAAAAGACTACCTGTCCTTAACAGACTAAAGTAAAAAAGGAGTGGAGAGCAAAAAGGAAATAATCTTGTCTCATTTACGCCTAGATTTTTTTTTTCATTTTCTATAAGGTATACTGTCTGGGTCCCAAGAAAATAACACAAGCAAATAGTGGTTTCTCTTTCATAAATGGCTGAATATAAAAGGTAACAAGAGAATGACAGAGGTCACGGTTATAGATGAGAATGTGCTTGATGGTCTACTCAATATTCAACAGTGGGGTTATGCCCAAATGAATATTGTATTTTCCAGTCAGAAAATGAAATTCAATAAAACTGAATTCAATCAATGAGGTAAACAATTCTGACCAGTACTACTTAAGATCTAGAATATATACATGTATTATATATACAATATAATATACAGAACATGCATATATGCATCATATATCAAGCATCATATAATTCATCCATTTAAAGTACAAAATCAAATGGTTTTTATTATAGCCACAAAGTTACACAACCCCTGTCATTATCTAATTCTAAAATATTTTTTTCCTAAACTGTGGTAAAGTACTTGCCTAGGGGGGAAATTTTGTTTTTATTTTTCCCTCATTACAAAAAAAGTATAATTTCCATCTTTACTCTTTTGCATGTGGTATTTACCTGATTTTGCAGACTCTACTGAAAAGAATATATATTCCATATAGAACACACAGTTTAGGAAAGGATACTACAGTAAGTGCTTAAGCACTATGGTAGCAAAGGGTCAAATTTGGTGTCTTTATTTTTATCTTCACATGAAAGATAAAGCCATCCAGGAGACCAGCAAAAGTAATTTAACTGTATTGAAGGGTTAGTGTTACCTAGAATAAATTTGTCCTCAATAGTTAGTCTACCGCAAATGCCTTAACTGTGTAGGTTTGTCTGTGACACAGCCAGATGGCCTGTCTACTGTCTGGGGAGGGTTTTTTTTTTTTTTGGTGGGGAGGGCAGTATTGTGTGGGTAGAGAGAAAGCTGAGTTCCTGACACAGCTTTTATATGAATAGTTTGTTACTTGAAAGTTGTAAGAGGTAAGAAAAGTAAAGGAACACTAAACTTCTTTGTGTGAAAGAGACTCCAGACATCTCTGGGGCAAATCATACAGTTACAAATCCGATTTTCTCACCTTTTTTTTTTTTAAATAAAAGAAATAACTAAGACTGAAAATAAAATCCATTTGGAATGACTGGTAGCCACTACAAACATAAAGTGTTTGTATTCATTTTTTCCCCTGAAGGTTTATCTAATTTTCTCTTCTTCCTAAATCCATGAAACACTTGTGTCAAGTTTGTGACAGAATCCCTGAATCTCATGCGTAGCCTTGCTCAGCCATTTACAGCTTCAGCATACTGTTCCCTCAGGAGCAACACATAGCAAGACAAGTCTCTCTGCAATCGCTAGGCTAGAACAAAAGCCATGTCCCACTGGATACCTTACAGGATTTGAGGCTAATAGGATCAGAATTATTCAACTGGAATAATAACAGCCTGTTTTCTTTTAAATTTCATCATTTTAGCATGATTTGTCTGAAACATGAAGATGGGGGTCATTCGACCTGTTCAAATAAATCAGATACTGTTCTTTACTCTGTGTATTTAGATTCTTCCTGCATACAGCACACTGTGATCCAAATGAATGTTGTTATCTACAGTAGTCTCATGTTTGGCAAGGTGGTATTGTTTCAATGTTATTGTCAAAAATTTTAGTATACTTTCAAATTTAGTAATTTATATGCACACCAAGACATCATTGTTCTCTAATTTAGAACCACAAGATTAATATTGTCATGAACTATAAACAATTTAGCAAGTGGCTGCTTAGATCCCACATCTGGCACATCCTAGATGCTTGGTAGACAAGAAAATCAATCTCTCTCACTTTTGCACATGCTCATGAAAATTCTGGGCAAGATGAGATGTCTCTACTTACATGTGAACTTGGAATTGAATCCTCTGTCTAGGCATTCACATTCATCAGTCTTGGGAATTGAATTCTTCTAAATTCACATTTTTAATAGGAAAGGTGATTAGAGATGGTTGTCACTGTGAGCAAACACTGTAGATTTTGTCATTAACATTTGTGAAATGTGAACTCATATTTAAACTGATCCTCTTTTTTTTTTAACTGAGTGGAGAATATAAATTTAGCAATTCCAGGGACATAACAAAAATCTTCCAAGAAGAGTTGTCAACATTTTGAAACAGGAAGATTTTTTTGTATGTTCCTCATAAGGCTTTTTAAGCTTCTAAAGTAGCCAAATTCTTATACTTTTGAGGACTAAGCTGTATACTTCAAGGAGATTTGTCTCCTTAGCAAGTGTTCATATTGTCTTCAAAATTATAATGAATTGTCACTTTTCTCAGGAGTCAGTCTCTTGGAGGCTGCCTCATTGGTACCTTTGTTTTGTTTTGTTTTGTTTTTTAAAAATCGGGGAGGATCCCCAAGACACTGATAAAACAAATATTTCTTTCAAAAATAGCAGGTTATCTACTTTAGTATTTTTTAAGCATAGCATTTTCCCTTGGCAATTTATCAGTTCATTTCTATCCCTCTGCAAGTAATGCACATGAAAATGATGAATGATTATACCTTTATTTTTATTTCCTATGGAGCTGCCAGCCCTGGCTATTTACAGGAGATCATTATATTTTTATAGATCTGAAGCACATTTGCTGAGTCAGCAAAGCAAAGGCTTCCAGCAATTTCCCTGATTAAAGCTGCATCTTGTGGATATTGCAAACAACTAGTACCAAAATCACTTGAAAGAGGGGGAAGGAAAGACCCTGCACATTTTCTGGTGCAGCAAGTACAATGGAAGCTCTTGTAAAACACTGGTGCTATAATCTGAATAAATAAATAAAGTGAATGTCAGAAGCATCCCCACTCCCTAAATTTCCCCAAGAATACACTGGCACCCAAAATTAGTATAACTTTAGAATCAGAGGATATAGGTAGAGGAGGTGTGAGTAGAATTCTCCTTTAAGAATGCAATCTTTTTTTCTAACCTCTGATTCACTCAAAGGTCCCTCAGTCATCTCTAGAGGATTTCCTGGTAACATGGATTTTCCAGTCCATTATAAGGTTGGTCTCTTCCATTCTAGATACAATGACCATATCACTATCTCAAAGAAGTCTAGGATTTGGGACATTACATAGTGTATTTGCCCTGAAAAGACTCAGCACTATCTACTGTTTTGCATGTAGATACCACAGTTCATATTTATTCTTCCGGACCCTGTATTTTTACCATGCAGGGTAATAGTAAGCTCTTATTAAATGGGTACCTAGGGTAGTAAGAAAATCTGGACTAAATCTTTCATATAAGCTATTTTCCTTGTTTCTCTGACAAAATGCCTGATGTAAGGGTGGAAAGGTTTGTTATCTATCAGGGCTTAAGAAAGGATACAGAGGGCTAGAGAGATGGCTCAGTGGTTAAGAGCACTAGTGGTTCTTCCAGATGGTCCAGGTTCAATTCCCAGCACCCTCACAAAAGTGTGTAACTCCAGTTCCAAGGGATCAAGCAGCCTTTCCCGGCTTTTGTGGGCATCAGGTATGCATCTAGGACACAGATATACATGTAGGCAAATCATCTATACACATACAATATAAAATAATAAGAGAGACAGAGAGGGAGAGAGAGACAGACAGGGAGAGAGAGCGAGAGAGAGAGACACAGAGAGACAGACACACACAGACACACAGAGACTCCAAAAATCTCAAGATAGGGATGACTATATAGTTCAGAGGTAGAATGTTTACCTAGCATGCACAAGGCCATGGATTCAATCCCTATATTATAAAAGTTTAAAATGCAAGCCTTACAGAGCTGGGGATGTACCTCCATTAGTATAATTCTTGTCTATCATGCATGAAGCCTTGGAATCAATCTTTAGCTCTACATAAGCTAGTTGTGGTGATACAGTCCTATAATCCTAGAAATCCATTTTTGGAGGTAGAGTGAGCAGAATTAGAAGTTCAAGATTACCCTCAGATACATAATTACCTCAGATACATAATTACCTCAGATACATAATGGGTTTGAGGCCTGGCTACTGTTATGGGACAAATGGGTATCTGTTGCACTTGGCATGATGGCAGGGATTGAGCAAAGTAGGATGGTGGAGAGTGAAAAAATGACAGGCACACAAAAACATATACATAAAAGCTGGGGTTGGGTGGTCTGATCTCTTGGGTAGAGAAGCTACTGTATCCCAGAAGGTCAACATGTTTATTATACAGTTGAACAGGGGGAATGGGGTTATTACAGATAAATATGGAGGCAGCTTTATCTAATCTCAATAAGAACAGCCTATGTAGGGGAGCAGTTCTCATGACATAAGCATCTGATGGGGGAAAGCTATGGTGGACATTTTCATCTCACACTACCAACATCTGCACATTGACCAAGAAAAGGCTTTGGCATTCCTATGGGGGTGTGGGATTGGGGTTCTTTACCAACCCCGGTCTGCCTCAGCTCTCAAAGTATCCAGGCACCATTGGGTACCTGGCCTGACTAGAAGGAAGGAAATTTAGCTTGGCCAGGTGGCTTAAACAGGAACTCAGTCTCTGTGAGTGTAGGAGAAATAGCCTTCTCTAGAGATGCTTTTCAGTGAAACACATCTTCTTTATTGGGGATAATCTTGGAGAGTGGGTAGGAGGTTTTGGGGTGAGTGTACATACATCATTGACTGGGGCTGAGGTGCTTGCTGGGCTCCTCCTTATAGGAAAAGAGGAAATTGAACCTGTAATTTGGCTACCAGTCTATGTGACTACCTCAAGAGTGGTAGAGGTATGTGTGTGGGGGGGTGTGGGGGTGGGGAGGCTCATGTAAACTGGGACATACACGGAGAGTAAGGAGGAAAACAGTCCTGCCAGTCTAGGATGAGATTTTTGGGGTTTGGACATGTCTGGACCTCAGTCTTATACTGGAATTGCTTCTGAAGTCACCCAGCTTTCTGTCCCCACAATCCTTGAGATGGCAACACCCATATCAATAACACACATTTACTCAGGACATCTTTTGATCCCTACAGTTGTCTTTAAGTATGATAGAGGCTTTCTAGCCTCAGTATTAACTCAGAAATGAGGGTTCTAGATAGAAGCTCATGGTAACAAGAAACTTCTATTGAATCAGCAGTTTCCTGGGTCTTTGTCTTGTGAACTTGAAGGACAAATTCTTGGAAAACAAGAAGGTGAGTTAGGACAGGAGTTTCATTATAGGTGAGAGTTTAAGAGAAAGAAAGTGGTTAGAGCTTCTGTTTAGCAGAGTCACAAGAAATAACATATCTTTCTTCCAGTCTGAGATGGTGCCCTGAGCAGACCTTGGGTGCTAGCTTGGCACCCAGTCCCACAACACCGAAAGGAAGCTGAACTCCCAGGCTCTCTAACACACCCAGGATCATAGGTGAGGAGGCCACAACATCTGTCCCAACACCAGGAGTAACTGGGACCAGCAGAATCCAGGGACACAGGAACACATGCCAGGCCAGTGGCACAGAGTCTTCCTGAGCAGACCTTTGGCGCTAACTCTACACCCAGTTCTACAATACCCGGAAGAAGCTTGACTCTCAGTTGCTCTAACACACACTCAGGATCACAAGTGCTCTAACATGCCCAGGATCACAGGATCTCAGGAGCTTGGTCACACCAGGATTTCAGGATCCCAGAGGCACCTTGACTCCTAGGAGCTCTAACATACCCAGGATCACAGAGACAGCTGGACTCTGAGGAGTTCTGACACAACCAGGATCACAAGAGATATAGGCTCCAGTCAGAGACAGTGAGGGAAGGTAGCACTACAGATAACCAGATGGCAAGAGGCAAACACAAGAACATAAGTAACAGAAACCAAGGTTACTTGGCATCATCAAAACCCAGTTCTCCCACTATAGCAAGTCCTGGAAACAACATCACACCAGAAAAGCAAGATTCAGATCTAAAATTATTTCTCATGATGATGATAGAGGACTTTAAGAAGGACATAAATAACTTCCTTAAAAAATACAGGAGAACACAGGTAAACAGGTAGAAGTCCTTAAAGAGGAAACACAAAACTCCCATAAAGAATTATAGGAAAACACAACCAAACAGGTGAAAGTATTAAACAAAACCATCCAGGATCTAAAAATGGAAATAGAATCAGTAAAGAAATCACAAAGGGAGACAACCCTGGAGCTAGAAAACCTAGGAAAGAGATCAGGAGTCATAGATGCAAGCATCACCAACGGAATACAAGAGATAGAAGAGAGAATCTCATGTGCAGAAGATACCATAGAAAATATTGGCACAACAGTCCAAAAAATGCAAAAACCAAAAAGTTAACACAAAACATCCAGGAAATCCAGGACACAACGAGAAGACTAAACCTAAGGATAATAGGTATAGAAGAGAGCTAATATTCTCAACTTAAAGGGCCAGTAAATATCTTCAACAAAATTATAGAAATAGCATATCTCATCTAATTACTGGTATACACTTAACCTTTTCTTAAACAAACAAACAAAAAGGCCAATATACAAACAAGCAACAACAACAAAGAAACCAACACTCAAGGCCCAACCTCAGTGACTAACTCCTAATGGTTCCATAACTTTCCAAAACAGTCACTGAGGGCCAAACATCCAAATATGAACCTATGCAGAACATTTCCCATTCAAACCATAACATGTCTGTCTGATGTTCAAAGCCATTTTTAATCTGGTCCTACCTTAATCATCCAAAATTGTTTTTGCATCCTCTCCTCTTGCCAGTACTTTTCCAAGGTGGCACATGCCCTCTGTTTCTGAAATTCTTGCTATCTCTGGACTTTTTTTAAAAAATGAAATGTATTTATCTTATTGTATGTATATTTGTTTGAATGTAAGTGTATGCCTGCATATCATGTACATGCAGAAGCCCATAAAATTAAGAGGCATCTGATCCTCTGGAACTGGAGTTGTAGATAGTTTGAACTGCCAGATGGGTGCTGGACATTAAAACTCAGGTCCCTTATAAGAGCATTAAGTAAGTGCTCTTAATGAGGAGCCTTCTTCCCAGCTGTGGATCTCTGACCCTTTTGTACTTCTCTTACTTTCCCAGGCTGCTGTAATTTAAATTGCATCCATGCTGAGAAACTCATAGTGAACCTTCCAGATCACACAAAGACTTCCCTGTTCCTCATTTCACTAATATCATTCTCACTGTAATTCTTATGCCCCTTGGCCATATTTCATCACATATCATTTTCTGATTGCTTCATTTGGGAATCTAGCAAGTCCTTGGTGACTGTCATCTGGCAAACACTGATCATTTTCTGGGGGGAACAAAGGGTATTTGACTTAGGATAGATGATTGTCAAGTTAAAGAGATCTGAGACAGGAAACATTTTTAGATCTTGATGAGCAGTTCAGCACAATAACTTTTCCCCACCTTGAGTCATTTTTTCTGATGCCACAACAATTTCCCAGTGATGTCTGACTCATTAGCATCATGTATTAATCCCTGCTGTCTTGAGGTTACCTGCTGTTAAGATGGCAAAGCAATCCAGACAACCCCACGCTGCATTGATAATTTCCTATATTTATTTCAAAACATTCATTCTTTTTTCAGATCTCTGAGAATTTGACTTAAGCATTGAATCTGGATGGTTTGTCCTCTAAAGAAACTTTGTATTCCTGAATAGTGCTTTCAATGGGCAATTTCTGAAAATGAATGGATATATATATATATATATATATATATTCTTTGACAAAATGTATTATTTTATATACATCATAGTATATACATCATAGTATATCAAATGATCATCTTAGCATATTCTAAGTATGTAAAAATGTTCAAGTATTTTTCAGCTTGTCTTAATCAGGGTTGCTGTTTCTGCACATCATGACCAAGAAGCAAGTTGGGGAAGAAAGGGTTTATTCAGCTTACACTTCCACAATGCTGTTCATCACCAAAGGAAGTCAGGACATGAACTCACACAGGGCAGGAACATGGAGGCACGATTGGAGGCAGACGTCATGGAGGGTGCTGTTTACTGGATTGCTTCCCCTGACTTGCTCAGCTTGCTTTCTTATAGAAGCCAGGACTACTAGCCCGGGGATGGCACCATCCACAACAGGCTGTGCCCACTTTTGATCAGTAATTGAGAAAATGCTTTACAACTGGATCACATGGAGGCATTTCCTCAAAGGAGGATCCTATCTCTGTGATAACTTTAGCATGTGTCAAGTTGACACACAAAATCAGCCAGTACAACTGACCCCTTGTTAACTTGACACACAAACACATCACTACTAAGCCTCAACCCTTATGTTCTCATTAATCCCAAAGATCTAAATAATTTTAAAAGTCCCAAAGTCTTTACAAATTAGACATATTAAAATTTAAATCCCTTTGAAATATCCAATCACTTTTGAAATTCAAAGTTTTTTCAATTCAAAGTCTCTTAACTGTGTACTTCACTAAAATTCTTTTTTACTTCAAGACAGAAAATATCAGGCCACAGTCACAATCAAAAGCAAAATCAAACTCTAACTGCCCAGTGTCTGGGATCCACTCACGATCTTCTGGGATCCTCCAAGGGCTTGGGTCACTTCTCCAGCTCTGCCCTTTATAGCACACACCTTGTCTTCTAGGCTCTAGCTGCCTGTACTTTGCTGCTATTCTTGGTGGTCATCTCATGGTACTGGCATCTCCAAAACACTGCTGTCTTCCACTGCAACTAAACTCTCATAGACTCTCCTCATTGTGCCAAGCCTCAACTCCTTTACAGTCCTGGGCCATCAATTGCAACTGAGGCTGCACTTTCACCAATGGCCTTCCATGGCCTCTCACAGTGCCAAGCCTCAGCTGCTCTTCATGACCCCTTCATACCTTCAAAACCAGTACAACCTGGGTGACTCTTACATATTACCAAGTCTAGTTGCAGCACGAGGTACAACCTTGACTATCTCTGGAACATAGCCTTTTTGTGCTCTCAGAAAACACTTCCAGGAGTGGATGTAGGAAACATGAAGGTTGCTGCTTACTGGATTGCTTCCCCTGGCTTGTTCAGCTTGCTTTCTTATAAAACTCAAGACTACCAGCCCAGGGATGCCACCACTGAAAATGCCCCCCCCCCCATCACTAATTGAGAAAATGCCTTACAGCTGGATCTCATGGAGGCATTTTCTCAAGGGAAGCTCCTTTCTCTGTGATAACTCCAGCTTGTGTCAAGTTGACACAAAACCAGCCAGTACACAGCCTTTTGATTATGCTTACCATTTCTTTTTAAACTGAAAACAGAACTTTTTCATACAATATATTCTGAGTATGGTTTACCCTCCTCTCAATTCCTCCCCATTCCTCCCATATCCTCATCCACTCCTTTCTTTCTCTCTCTCTCATAAGAATGCAAACAAAACTAATAATATTACTAAAAAAATAAGATTAACAATAAACAAACCAGAATAACATAAAACAAACAGGAGAAGGGTGCCAAAGGAAAATGACATGAAATGCATACAGACACTGAGATATACATATTTCCACACAGAGAAAACCCATAAAAATTAGGTCTGAAACCATGATATGTATGCAAACACCTGTAAGGTTAAAAAAAAATCCTGACAAAGCATTATCTTGGCCTGCCCTTAAATGTGGTTTTATTCCCAGTGAGACTCCATTGGAGAAAACTAATTATTTTTTTGAGAGTGGATATCAGTTGGTGATAGCTTTTGGGGTAGGAAGTAGGCAAGTGTCTACATCTCCTCTCAGTATTGGCACCCCATCTTATATTATGAATGTTTCTCCTGCACATCTATAAAGTGAGCCACATGTGTACCTGTTGCCTGTGAAGGCCAGAAGAGAACATCAGATCCCTTAGAACTTGAGTTACAGACTGTGTGTTGCAGTGTGAATTGGCCATCCCACCCTTGGGATTCTACCCGAGTCCCCTGGGAAAGCAGCAAATGCTTTTAGTTGCTGAGCCATATCTCTAGCTTCCAAGTTTAACATTTCGTTCTTTCTTTTATCTTTTTAAAAATTAATTATGTATTTACTTTATACCTGGATCCTCCTTTCTTCCTAGTCCCTTCCTTTCACATCACCCCCTATCCATCCTTCCTCCCCTTCTCCTCAAAAAAAGGGAGGGGGAGGCTTCCCATGGTTATCAGCCTTACCAAATCAAGTTGCCTTAAGACTAAGTCCATGTTCTTCTATTGAGGTTAGACAAGGCAGCCCAGTTAGGCAAAAGGGATCCAAAGGCAGGCAATGTAGTCAGAGGTAGTCCCTGTTCCAGCTTTAGGAGTCCCACATGAAGACTCAGCTGCACAACTGTTACATATGTTTAGGAGCCCTAGGTCCATGTCATGTATGGTCTCTGGTTGGAGGTTCAGTCTCTATGAGCCCCTGTGGGCCCAGGCTAGTTGATTCTGTAGTTTTAAGAACAGTAGAAAGGTGGACACTTAGCAAGGGACTCTCTATTATTTTTTTCTGGATGCACATTTCTGAGCCGTCAATCAAAATTATGCGTCTCGCTGGTTTGAATTCCTAAATATCTATTTCCTCCATCCATTTCTTTAAATCCTATTTTCATCTTCATCGTTTATTGTGTCATTAAATTTTTACTGGAGTAGTAAAACAGTTTTCCCATGAGTCTCCCTTCTTACTTGCAGTTGTGTTTCTGTAAATTCCAGCCTACAAGAAGCCATCAGAATGTTATTTCTAAAACTAAACTCTGATTGTTCAATCCCTACTTAAAACACATTGATAGTCCTCTCAAGTCCACAGGATAAAATAGCAAACTTGGCTCTTCTCTCTCTCATGCCTTTGTGTTATTATTTATCCTGCTCTATACACTAGTAAAACTGAACTGTTTGTAACTTATCAACTTATCATGCGCAGGCCAATGTCTTTTCTCTCTACACACACTTTTCTCTCGTATATTTAATTCTTATTTGTCACATATGGTTTATTTCAGAAGCAAGGTCTTTCTTTGGCTATTTCTCTGCTTCTTACCTTCTCTTAAGAGTGTTTCTTGGTGGCTTTCTTGGCAATCTTCATTAACATCCTCTCAAATTCTTGTGATCAGGGTCTGCAACTTTTTTTTTCCTCTCAAAACAGGGTTTTTCTATTTGACGGAGGCTCTCCTGAAACTAGCTCTGTAGACCAGGCTGGTCTTGAACTTACAGAGATCCACTTGCTTCTGCCTCCCAAGCACTGGAATTAAAGGTCTGCACCACCATATCCTATTTATCTAACCACATTCTTAAAGGCCCCTACTGCCTGGAATTGAATATTGGAGGAATCAACTCTAAGTTAAGGTATCTTAAGTAATTTGCTTAATATCCCCTCTCCTTTTTTTCACACATATTTCACACATATTTGCCTTATGTGTGAAATGGTTTTGCTGTGATGAAGAAATTAGTAATGGTCTAGGCTTAGTATTCTTTCTAGTCCCATACACAAAAATAATACACACATTAACTGTAATAATTTATGTGCCCCAAACCTACCAGAATGCTTAAAGCAAAGTAAACAGCAACTTTTGGCTGATTTTCTGTGGGTCACATGCTTTTGATTGAGGTACAGGTTACACAATGTAAACTTTACCTTTCTAAAAGTGTACACTTCAGTTGAATTTACTGCAGCAACAGTGGTAAGCACCCATCACTTTAATTCAGTTCTAGAAAATGTCCTAAAAGAAAGCTGCATGACTTACCTGTTAGGCAGTTAATCCCTGCACCCCTTCTCAGCTGTTGCTTATAGGGAATATGACAAAAATGTAATGTTGCTGGCCCATTGTACAAATAAGAGTTTTTCTTCTGAAATGGAACCCATCTCAGAGATGGGATATTGTGTTGCAAATTCTGAGTCAGTCAAGCATTGGAACAAAATTCTTCAAGGTCACCACTGTACTGCCAAGTGTGGCATTACTCATCCTTTTATCTAATACAAGATTTCTTTGAAATGGCACAAAAGTAACAGTTTTAGTTCAATTGAGGACTTTAGAAAGAAAGCATCCCACATTGTACAAGACATACTTAATGCAGTCTGGCCTTTTGAAGTCTACCATCTGATGTATGTGGTGACAAGATAGAAGAATTCAGAGCAGGTGCTGTTGACAGCAGCATTCCTGTGTGGCATCCTTGGCTCTGTGACTCCACAATAACATTAGGTCCCTGTTGAAAGAGCCATTCAGGCTATCTGCTGCCCACCAGCTCAGGCCATGCATATTCATACTTGAGAACAACACTGCCTTAATAAAGAACGTTTTGACATTTCTTAAGGCCTGGCTATGGCTATTGATTTCTTCTCTCTTTCCATTGCCAGCTGCTGCCACTTTTCTGACCCTTTCAAGTCCAATTACACTCATATACTGGACCATTTCCTGCCTAGTCTCTCTCTCTCTCTCTCTCTCTCTCTCTCTCTCTCTCTCTCTCTCTCTCTCTCTCTCTCTGTCTCTGTGTGTGTGTGTGTTTCTGTAAAGGACCTCTGTAGTAATGAAACTGTATTCTAATATTAGGCTTGTGTTGATAGTCTAATCGCTGCTATTGGCTTTTGCCTACTGAGTATCCTGGATTCCAAACTGTAGGCCCATTGCTCCAATCTTCTACATTCATGACCCTGGATTCCCTTTTATTAATTTTGGCAACCATTGAAAATTTATACCGGAGCCTCCTGTTCTGATCCTCAGACGCTGTCTAGACTTCTCCCCATTGTCCTTCCATTTCTTACATTGGTACTGAATTTGTTCCTGTGAATATATTTCATATTTATGCCAGACAAGAGATAGTGTAATATTATCCTTAATAATGTACTTGCTTTAAAGTTGGTTATGAGTTTCCTCTCATATATGAATGCATATATAGGAGAAAGAAATCAAAGGAATTTATTGTGCATGAAGGGTAGTACCATTTAAAAATCTATTATCAGATTCATTTTTATTTTCTAATTACTAAGTGTAATAAAACTCAATCAGCACTTACATTTAATGCCTCATTTTGTGAAGCTTCTTTTCAATTCATAAAAGGGATGTATTTCAAACCAAAAACTCTGCAAAAGCCTACTTTTTCTTAATTACACAAGGAACCAGTAAAACTCCTGGTGTAGCTCTTCATCAGTAGGGACCTCCATGTTCCAGTTGATCTTTGCTATGCAAAATACATGAAAAGAGAGAAGTCAAGGCTGGTTCTTGTAGGGCTCAAAGGCTGGTCAGTGCACCAACTGCTGCATGATTTATGATGTAGAAAACACACACTCACTCTCTTCCCAGCCAGGCTAGAACTAAGGTAGTATCAGAAGTAGCCTTAGGGCTGCAAAGATGTGTGAGAGACAGGAGCCAGGCACATGAGATGGTAGATTCTATGGCATGGAGTAGGCTGGATATTAAATGAGATTGGTTTGTGGGTAAAATCAGTATTGAACCTTTCTTTGTATGTAAGGCTAAGACCAATGTGCCAGGAAGAAGATGGGGTAGTTTAGTAACAGCATAGATGTTGGCCTTTTCTGTGCACCTTCTAGGATGGTTGGTTGTCCTCCAGGCTGGCCACATGTAAATAACAAATCTTTCTGTGCCTTGAATTCCTCACCAAAAAAAAAAAAAAATGAGATTGACATCTACCACAGAGGTGGAATATCTAATAAGGAGGTGTTCAGTCCATTTCAGCTAATTCTTATTACTGTTATTGCTATAAAATTGTGTATAATATAATTGCAAAGGATATAAACTCATCAGACTAGCTAGACCTCTCTTATTGTCCTTCTACTTACTCGTTTTTTGGCATTAGATAAGTTAATCTTTCTTTTTAATGTAAACATAGTCAAAATTTATTCCTTCACAATTTCAAACACACATAAAATGTACTCTAATCATATCCCTCCCATTATCCTCTCTTATGTCCCCTTCACCCCTACTCAACCTTTCTTCTCAAGTCCTGAACCTATTTTCAGGTCTTTTGTGTGTGTGTCTCTCTCTCTCTCTCTCTCTCTCTCTCTCTCTCTCTCTCTCTCTCTCTCTTTCTGTGTGTGTGTGTATGTGAAGGTGTGTGTACCATACTCATTTAATTAGGATTGCTTATAAGAGAGTGGAGGTGCTAAACCACAGAGGAATATGACCACCCCAAACAGTACTATTAGCCCATGGCTCCTCCTGGTGGCATGGGACTTCATTGACTCTTCCCTCATCCATGATGGAATGTTGATGGATTCAGTAGTGGGAAGGTCTTAGTCATCTAGCTATTGTTGGGGTGAGTTCATGAATACAATGGCCATGTCCTGTCTAGGGAACAGCATTTCAAAGCACTTCTTCCCCCATTCGCTGGTTCTTATATTTCTTTTTGCACACACTCCCTGCAATGTTCCTTAAGACTTGGCTGGGCTGTAAATGAGTGACACAAATGTCCTACTTATGGCTTAGCATTTGACAGTCATTTACTCTCAGCAGTCTGACTAGTTATAAATCTATATGTTAAGCATCACCTGTTACAAACAGGAGCTTCTGTTAGCAGTGATGAGAACAGCACTAACTGACCTGACTGTTGCTTCTCTTCTTTGATACTGGAAAGCCCTCAGCATCAGGAAATTCCCTTCTTCTGTTTAAGTCTTCCTTTGGATAGTCCGACTAGCATATTGTCATAGTGTTTAAGCTTCTTTTGTCACAATTTTCTCATTTGTTTTGTGGGATAAATAGTAATACTTGTTTCATATGCTAGTTGGTAAGAATAAATGAAATTTTACATATATACAAAATTACAAAATGCATAACCATTAACATATGTAACTACATTTTCTATAGCATATTTCAATAATTTATTAATTACTATTGACATAAGAGTCATGATTACCTATAATAATTAATATGTAATATATTTCAACATATAGATATAATAATACTATATAGCAAGTACTAAATATTGCTGTCTGTTTTTATTATTATTACTAGTATGATCATCATTATGGTTAACAATGAGATGTGTATTATGTTATTTCCAGCATCGGAGGCCACATGGGCTCTCAAAGCTGCAGTCAGCATGATCCTCTTCTGTTCATGTCATATGCCAATCATGACATGTGAAAGGCCAGTGCCAGTGTCTACTGACAGATTTAAGATCTCTTTTCTTCCTGTCTGGATATTGAGCCTCCTCTTTAAGCATATTCTTGGAGGGTTTCAGGAAGATCCTATCTCAGTTTTTTGTGTGTTCTTTTTTTACTTTTTAAATAATATATTCTGATATTAACTCTCTAAGGGATATGTAGCTGATAAAGATTGTCCTCACATCCTATAGGCTGTCTCTTCAATCTGTTGTTTTATGAAATTAAAGGAGAAAATCACAGGAGGAAAAAGGTATCTTTTCAGGGTAGGGCTTCTAAGCAGCCAGCTGCTGAGAACTTATGAACACTAAATATGTGTAAGTATATGAAGAGTGTAATGATTTTTACCTCAGATGTATGATGTTTGTAATAGTTTTGGTAATCTTCAATTCATAATCCATAAAATCTGCCTGAAGTAGAAAAGTCAGTGTTTTCTTGTGGATTCACCCTGTGGTACAAGCATCGCCATAATCCAATTTCAGAATATTTTATCATTAGCAAAGAAATCAAAACTAATTGTGTGCCATTCCCCACAAGGCTAGCACTAACCAACCAGCAGTCTATTTTCTCTCTATTTATAATTATATGGCCATTTCATGTACATAGAATCATGTGATATGATGTATCTTTTATTATTATTATTGACATGATTCATATCATGACATATGTTTTCAAGTTGAATTTATACTGTACCATGTATCAATAAATAATTTCCTCCTTTTGTTGGTGAATAATATTCTAATATTTAGTGTTTCCTAATGTTAAAATTGTGGACAACGTTAGTCTCCAAGTGATACAACATCCTCACTCATCAGGAACTGTGTTACATACCTGTAGTCTCAGTACTTCGCAAATAAAAGCAGAAGGACTGAATGTTGAAGGCTATCTTGTACTTTATGGAAATTTTGGACCACCCTGAGATAGTTATAGCCTGTTTTTATTTTAATAAAAAAGGAACAAACAAATAAAATCAGGTTCAAAGTAACTCCACTTTCTCTTCCCTTTCCCCAATAAAAGGGAGCCCTGGGGAATTCTAGACATTGTTAGATATATGGAGAGGAATAGATATGTCTATCATACTCATTTAGATGTTCTGTTTTAGGTACATTATCACCAGGTGCTTACATCTTAATACAGATATTACAGACTATCTAATATATTTATATTCTATTCATAGAGCAGTTGTTGTCTGTTAGACATAGACATATAAGGAAAACCCTTAAGCTTCTTATCCTTACTTCAATAGGGAGGGTCTTTCATCTGTATGAGGCTGAAAAAAATGTTACTTTTGCATAACTATAGCTGGAAAGCCTATTAAGATAACTTGGAAGAGGAATGATATAATCTAGTTCACAATTTCAGACAGTTCTGTCCATGGTTCTTTGGCCCCATAATAGTGGTTGGACAGGCAGAGGAGTATGCTCTTTACTTCATGGTGGATAAAAAAGAGAAACAATGTCCAGGCAAAATATGGCTTTCAAATTCATGTTTCATTGACCTACTTCCTCCAATATCTACTACAAATTTCAAGAATATTTCACAAAAGTGTCACCAGCTAAGGATTGAGTTTTCAACATGTGAGAGCTATCTTGACAATTTCATTTCGCTTCATATATTATTTCAGTTTTTGTAGTAGGGCATTTTGTGTCTCTAGAGTTCTTCCTGACCATGCAGAAATGAGCAGGACAGTAGTAACCTTGCAAGTTAGGCTAACGTTTGAATCAAAATAGTCCTCTAGGTCAGTGACATTCGACATTCAGGGAAAATACTGTTGGTACAGAGTTTAGACTCAGGTGAATTTAGGTGTGAATTCTCAACTTTCTGAAATAAGCCTTAACTTCTTTAAATCACAGAATTTATTTATCAGTAAATGGACAGTATACTACCTGTTTTACAGAGTAGTGGTAAAGACTGAGTTTAGCTCAGTGCCTGATATATATTATAAGCTTGTCATTAAAGCAAAACCACCATTACTCCTACTTGTATACACTTAGTTTAACAGTATATCGTTGTGTGGCAATCAATAGTAAATTGGTAGTCAGACAGTCATGGATTTAAATTCTGGGTTATTAGCTATGTAACCTTAGATGAATTTCATGTAACTCATCTGGGAAGAGTCATGCTTTCTAGCATTGCTGAAACATTTAAACATGATGTTTTGTAAAGCATGTCAACACTTGATACTCTTTTAATATACAAGGGCTGTTGCTACTAATGAAAAGACAACTGTATATTCAAACATGTCTGCATGGTCCAGACAGAGTCATTGTTTCTTGTTGTGCTTAGTATAAACTCTATGATACTTTCCATGGCTTACAATTCCCTAAATAATCTAGATCCCCCAATTTAACAAATCTCAAAACCAGCCATTTTTCTCCACCAGAGCCACACTGCCTTTCTTGTTATGCCTTCACCATGACATTCTGGTTTTGCTTTGGGATCTTTATATTTGCATTCCATTTCTATATGTCTTCAGATATTCATGTTGTTAGCTTGTCATTTGGCTTCAATTCAAAGGTCATTTCCTTAGATAGGTCTTTACCAATCCTTCCAACATAGTTTCCCAATCTCCTAGTCACTGTTATTATTATTCAGTTGTGATATCTTTGTAGCATTTGATGCTACTTAAATTTATTTCTCTGGGTGTCCTGTGCATTGCAAATTTACTCCATTAGAATATAAGTCCTACAAGGGAAGCCACTTTAACTGTTTTGCTCATTGTTATATTATTATCCCTAGAGTGGGCCTTTGGGAATAGGAGCTTAAATGTTTGTCAATTAAATGAATGCATACACATGGCAATGATCTTCATTACAGTTTTAGATATCATTACTATGACTAGAAATAGTATTGCTTTATGGTATGGGACTGTCTGCAGATTGTATAAGAGATCATTAGAATGGCTCATGTTTCCAGTCAGAAAGAAACTGAATGTGCCAGCCTTCTGCATAGCATTTATCTTGAGAAGGTGCATTGGATATTTAGAAGTTTTAATTTCTTAGGTATAGTGACTAGTGCAGCAATAAACGTGGATAGGCAAGCATTTGTGTGGGAAATTTACTTAAAGTCTTTTGAGTATTTATTGAGGAGCAGTATAGATAGGTCATTTGGTAGTCTTAGTTTTAGTGTTTTTTCTTTGTTTTGTTTTGAGAAACCTCCAGGTGTTAATTACTATTTCATTGCCATGGCATAACACTGTGTCAGGGATAATTTATAAAAGACAGTATTTAATAGGAACTTGCATACTGTTTCAAAACTTGAGTCCTTGACTATCATGGTGGTGATCAAGGGAACAGGCAGTCCATTATAGCACAGGAGCAGTAATTGAGGGGGCTTATATCTTATCTGTAAGCATGAGCCAGGGAGAAGAAAGAGAGGACACTGAGCATGGTGTGGGCTTTTATAATGCCAAAGCCCATTTCCTTTACACACATCCTCCAGCAAGACCATACCTCCTAATCCTCCTCAAACAGTTCTACCAAGTATTCAAATATATGAGGATGCTGGTTGTTTTGGCACACAGCATTGGTAGAATTTGCTAAAATAGATGGAATAGGCAAATCGTAAGTTCAAATATATGAGCATTTGGGGATCATTCTCATTCATATTCCATATTATTTTCTATAGTGTTTGTATCAATTTAAATTTCTACCAATAGTAAATAAGGATTCCACTTTTGCACATGCTCACAAGTATTTATTGTCCTTTGATTTTTATTAATGATAGTTATTCTGATGGTATGAGATGGAATATCTTTTGCATTTTCCTAGTTACTAAAGTGTTTATTACTCTTTCAATATTTATTGGTCATCATTGATAATGAATAGATAAGTAAATACAAAATGACATTTTATTTAACCACAATGAAAAGTGAAGTAATGAAATTTGCAGGAAAATGGGCTAACACATGTTTTCTTCCAATTACCCTCCCTATATGTGTGTAAGCCATGAAGGTATAAAAACACTTTAGAGAAGCAGAAATTTAAAATTATTTAGATTTATTGTATTGTATGTGTGTGAGTCATTTGCATACATGCATATATGTATATATCCCATATATGCTTAGTATATCAAACTTCCGTGAACTTAGGTTACAGACAGTTGTAAACTGCCATGTGATTGCTGGGAACTGAAGCCAGATTCTCTGCAAGAGCAGCAAGTACTTTTTAACCACTGAGCTATCTCTGAAACCCCAAGAGGGAGAAATTTTAAGGGAGGAAAAAGGGAAAAGAGAGAGAGAGAGTAATGACATGCATATGACTTGAAAGTGGATGCAAGGATTATTTGGTTAGAGGAAGAAGACCAGCAAAAGCCTACAGAGGGAAGGGCCCAAGAGTAGGGGCAGAAATGAATTAAAAAGAACAAAATGAATGAAATTCATTATGCTATATACTACTTAAAATTTTAACACAAAAGAACCTGCACTGGATATCTAAATATATACTTTATATTAGCCCATGACCTGTTTGTATTTGTGGGGATATATTATGAATTGAATAATTTATATAATTTTACATGTTATCTGCCTTATTTTGCATGTACATGTAGGTTAGGAATGCTTTCCAACTTCAGCTGCAGAGTTTAGGAGGCACTGGGAGAATGAGATACTTGAAACAATACCAGAGAGATAGGTTGGTTGTCAACCTATATGTGCAGATGGTGAATCTACTGACAACAAAGTCTGTAGAGTATTCTGGGCTTGACAATTTTATTTTACATGAACTTATTAAGAAAATAATTGAGGATCTCTGGAAAAATAGGCAATGACAGTGTGCTGTCCCTGAAGAATTCACAGAGGCAGAATGTCCTTGTCAGAGACACTTTTGTTCTTTCTTCTTTGGTTTCAGAAAGTTAAGCATGAAAAGGAAAGGGTTTACCAATAGTGTTGATCACAACTTAGTGACCATGGATGATAGAGTGCCTGAACTTCCTAACAATTAAAGAGCTTGGGATACTTTCCTGAGATTCCCCTGTCTCCTGATCAAGTTTTTCTATGAATTGTGCTTCTTGGAGTTCTCTCTTTTTAAAACATTTTTTTGAAAAAAATATTATTTTGTTTTATGTATATGTGTGTTTTGTTTGACTATATCTACATGTATCATGTGCATGCCTTGTGCCCATAAAGGTCAGAAAATCTTCTGGTTATAGATGTTTATGAGCCACCATGTGAGTGCTGGGAACAGAATCTAGGTCCTTAGTTTCCTCTTGGAGTTTTCTTGAAGCCCTAAAATTTAGTATAATGACAAATTTAGATTTCAAAACTTAGAGGGGAAGTTGATCTGACAGTGATATTCTTAAATGATCATTGTCATTCTTTCCTGGTGATCCCCATTCACCTTTTAGAAGACCCTTTGTTTTCTAATGCAAATGTTTCAGAAACACACTTTACAATGTTGTAGCTTTTGAGCAGAGCAAGTAAGTTGAAAGGTAAACTGAAGTTTAAAAAAACGTAAGGACGCAGCAGAAATTGTTGTCAACTTGTGGGTTGTGACCCTGGGGGTAGTTGAATATCAGATGTTTACACTGTAATTCATAACAGTAGCAAAATTACAGTTAAAGAAGTACCAATAAAAGTAACTTCATGGTTGAAGGTCATCACAATATGAAGAAGTGCATTAAAAGACTGCAGCATTAGGATGGTTGATGACCACTAATATAACAGGAATTTAGTACCTTTTCTATTTATTAAATATTTATCAGAGCCCCTTGATAAGAAGGTGAGAGGAGGAAGAGCTATGTTACATTATCTTGCCCTAACCCCAGAGTTTTTTATTCCATATATCTTGTCCTTGGATATTAGCATTAAAACACTCCCAAGTGGTGTTTTTAATACAGATGTTTTGTGCAGCACATTTTTTGAGAAACACTGGTGTAGTCTCATAAGAGCTTTGTATACATGTGGAAAATGAGGTGTGGCAAGGACAGTGAATTGTTGGCTAGAAGTATCCTTACCGGGAATGCTGTAAAAGATTATTGCTTCTAAGATGGGCTCTGAGCCACGCTCCTTAAAGTCTCTTTTAATTTGTACTTGGATATAAATTTAATACCCTTTTTTATGATACTTGAAAGAGCTGTGTAATTTCATGGTCTGGTCATTACCATTGGCATTAAAGGATCGACTATTACTGCTACTTAATATATCTTCCCTAGTTTCTTAATGACTGCAAAGCACATGGCAGAAGAGCTCTCTTGTTTGCATATAGAGCACATATGCAGATAGGGAACACCTGTTCTTTGGTGAGTGGGCAGTATCTTCCTTGAGTATTCTTGCTATTCTACTTCCTCTTTCCTCTGCTGTTTTGAAGACATAGAAGATAGCATCAATAGTACACTGGCAAGGACACTTAAAGAATTATGTTCAGGACCAAAGTAAGGAAAAAGCATGGATGTATAGACCATATGAACTTCTCTTACCACTCTCATATTAATATCATGTGGGATATGCCAGTCATGTGGAAAATCCTACTTCTTCACCCCCTTTAATAAACTACCGTAGTTCTGTACTTTGTTGCTATGCTTAACCAAGGATGCCAGACAGAGATGAAGTGCCTTATGGCTTATATTCAAAATACTGCCTAGTCTCCCATTCCTTTGTGTCTGGAATGCTTGAAGTAGTTGTGTCACAGAAAACGAGTTGTGATAGAAAGAAATGTAAGTGATCTGTTTACAATTTTCCGTCCCCATAAGAATGAGGTCGACAAGTGAAACAGCATTACAGCAGGATTGGAAAATCACAGTGGTTAAATCTGTTAGAGTTCATGTCTCCCAACAAGTATAGATTGTGCTGAGCAGGGAATGCTGGGATGTGGATTGAGTCCTTCATGCCTGGGCAAGAAAGAGACAGAGAAGAGTGCAGGCAGGATGCAGCAAGTAAGCTGATCACGCCCCTCTTCTCAGCAAATGGCCAGCAGCATAGCTCCTTTCATTAAATCCTTTTCCTGTCCTGTCTAGGACAAAGTAAGCTCTGTTTAAGTATCCCTAGGGAGTTAGAGTGGTGGGGGCTGAGTGACTCCACGAATAGATTGAATGATTTTTGGTATGCGAAGCATCTTGCCAATTATTTTGCATAAACAATGTCAAAGAGCCACAAAAGCTTGCTTCTCATTCCCATTACTCTCATAGCTTCCTGCATGCTGATTTGCTCCAACCTCCCAGGGTGTTGCTCCCATAAAGACTGTAGACATGAGGATGGTGGTACGATGGTGGAGAAACTTTTCGCATATAGAATGATTTAAAAACTCATTTAGATTTAATAGAATAATTATTGAGATTAATTATTGAGATAAATGGTATGCCATGTAATTGAATATTGTATAAACAAGATATAGTGGCTATAATTATAGTTCTACAAATACCTTAATAGATGTATTAAGAGGAATCAGTGAGTTATGAAGTATTTCAGTATTTCTAGAAATCTTTCTGACATTTCAGACTGTAAATAATTATTCCTTTGATTTTTAGCTAGATATATGTAGTAAACATAAGTATGTTTTTGAGGGTGCTGCATTTTCTCACCTGGTATGGAGTGTCAGCTGGCAACATGAACATTTGCTTTGTATGTTGGCTTGTACTAGGTTCTATAGTGACTGTTGTACTTTGTGGTATAACAACCATTCAGGTAAAATGCATTTTGACTAGATGCTGTGAAGATAAGTTATAATCCTTGTATATTAAATGGCATGGGACTCTCTTTATTTTTATTTATGTCACTAGGAAATTTAAAATAAATTATCAGGAGTTATATTTTAATCATATGGTACATCAACTTTCAGTGTGTCTGAAATTTTCAAGTATAAAACAGACAAGGAGATCAAACTAAGGTCTTTCAGTGTTAATTATATGACCATGAGAATAGTATTTAATTTCTCCAAGTCTCAAGCTATGTCTTCAGAATGAGAATAACAACAGTATTTCCTTCTCATCATTTGTTCTAGAGATGAAGTGAATCAAATAGGGCATAGTAGAAAGCAAGTAAATTTTTACTTCTATAAATACAAGCCAGTTATCAAACAAAGGTTGTCGTCACGAACTTTGGGGTTACATAGATCCAGAAACTAATCTTATTCCCATTAAACATTCTGAAGACAGTATCATCATTTTTAACTTGGCTGTTACACTTCCAAACCGTCACTTCCAAGCCATAATCTCTTTGGACTTCAGTTTCCTCATCCATGTTTTGGAACAATCATAGGTGTCTGGTCTTGTCCCACACACAGGGTTATCCTGAAGCTTAAACCACAGAAGCAACAGGCTTACACAGCACCCATATAAACCAAACACTCAACACTAGCTATGGATGGACCTTACTCTGAAATAGGTAGAGCAGGCCTATAAAACTCGTTTACCATCAGAATAATCTTTGCCAAATTCATGGTGTGAGTAGTAGAGCATCTAAGAGGTTTGTCATCTTTTGAATTTATTCTCCAGTTCTCAAGTAGTATTTAGTGCCTACAAAAAAAATTATTTATTTAAATAAAATTATATATGCCATTCATCTACTCATTCACTTATTTATTTAAAAAAGAAAAACAATCTATTGAGTGCTATGACATTTGTTCATTGTTTAAATATGAATAAACAAAACAGCATGGTTCTTACTCCCATAGAACTTCTATTTTCAGTTATCTGTGAACTATTTTGCTAGATTCTAGAAAAATATGCATTGTGGCCTTGAATGTTTATGTTGTGTATTCCACTTCAATCCTGTTTGAAGCAGTGTAGCCTTTACTTGGAAAAAGAATAAGTAAATCTGGGTACACCATACATAAGTATGTGAAAAAAAATGCTGTGTGGTTGGCACCATGGGCCAGGAGTTATAGTATAAGCAAGACTTAAATGGAACGTAGGTGGATTGGAAGCAGTGATGAACATTACCTGGGCAGAAAACTATCTTGCAAGTTTATGTAGGATGTTGTTAAGTATCAGGGATTATGTAGTTGATGAGTGTCTTAGGACACTCAACCAACCCAGGGATGTCTCCATCCACAATAGGCTGGGCCATCCTCCATCAATCAGTAATTAAGAAAATACCTTACAGTTGGATCTTGTAGAGACATTTTCTTAATTGAGGTTCCCTCCTTTCAGATCACTCTAGCTTGTGTCTAAGTAACATAAAACAAGCACAATGAGTTAGATTAAAAACAAAATTTTGAATGTGCTTATTAGGAGTACAAATTTAACATTACTCAAACAGGAAAAATAGTACATGCAATGGCATTTCTTCAAAGTTGCAGCTTTTATTAACTACATATGCCAAGTTGTTGATGGTATATATATGAAAGTTATCAGTAATGAACAATTGGGATACAACCTAGTCAAGGAGATGATAACCAGGATGGTAATTGAAAGAAATGGTTCAGCAATTCTGTCTCTCTGAATTGATTTTAATAAATTAATTGGACAAAAGTGTCCTGATGTGTGTACAGAACATTTATCCAAGCATCTCAAACACTTTAAATAATGAAATCATCACTTCTGTACATGAAATCTGCCTTGACCCTTAATTTCCCACATCTTGTTTACTTCCTTCATTACTATAAATGTATTGTCATCTCCAGCAACAAAGCTTGTAGAGGCCCCTTTATACACTACTAGTGTGAATGGGAACTAGCACAGTCACCATGGAAATCATTATGAAAATTCTTCAAAATACTAAAAATTACACTAAAATAGGACCTAGGTTATTCATGCCTGGTTACAGATCCAAAGGAATCTACATCAACAGTCAACATACCACACAGAAACCTGTCCATTTAAATATTTTATTGTGACTCCATTCGTAGTATATGAAGTATAAAATTTAGTTTAAATGTCAATTGGTCGATGAGTGGAAAAAGAAAATGTGCCATATATATGTATGTACACAAATATATGCACATGGGATTTTATTAATCTATGAAGATTTAACTTATACCTTTTGTGGAAAAATGAATGTGACTTGAAGGCATTATGAGAAATGAAATATTTCAGACACAGGAAGATAAATACTGGTAGCCATCTATATATGGAAACTATAAAGAGTTGACTTGAATGTGATTACCAGAGGGTTTGGAGGGAGAAAAAGAGGGAGTAGGAAGTTATATAATATGTACCCGAATGCAGTTGGATAGAAGCAATAAGTTCTAGTGCGCTAGTGAATTGAGTATACTTTAAAAGAAACCATTAGGTATTTTATGAAAAGCTGAAAAAAGAAGCTTGAAAGGTCCAAACCCAAGCTCAACTAATAATCTACTTTCTGTTCATTTGAGTTTGCCCAGGAAGTTTATATAACTAGAATTATAAAATAAGTACCCTTTTGTGACTGTCGTTTTCTCTTTGTATAATACTACAAAGGATAATGCATGCACTTTACTATTTATTACTGGGTAGCATCTCATTACATAGATGTGCCAAATTCTGTTTATCTAGTCATTAATTGATACATATTTGGATTGTTTCCATATCTTTGCTAGCATGAATACATGCTTCAAGTTGTTTTGTGGATACATTTTATTTCCATATATGTAAATACACAGGTTGTCATCATGTTCCCATTCATCCATCAGTACAAAAGAAACTCATTCATGTACAGAACCAATCTAATATTCATGAAATATTCAGAAATATATCAAGTATGTGCTCAGTTCTCTGCAAAGTCACCCATTCAACTCACTCAAGCCAAGAAGAACAAAAATATATACCCGCTTAGGTTTGCTTACGAAGATGGATAACTAGTATACATTTCTAAAAAGTGAATTATCAAAGCAATATAAAACTTTGAAAGCTCAGAAAAATGTAAAGGTGCATTTCATTATAATACTAATATAGATAAATAGAAGAAATACTGAGTAAGTTCAATACAGTGTAGCAGTGGGGCAAGAGAAGGCCTGGACAGTGTGCTAGAGAGCTGATGATTTGATCTTATAATTAGAATAACAATTACAAAACACAAATGACTCTACTGGGCCCCATTTCTTTAAGTTTTAGAATAGTTAAATTGAATTTCAGCATAGCTGAACTAACCAAATCTGGGGGTAAATCTCAATTTGAATATGAACTCATGCAGTCACCTTGGGGGGAAAATCATTAAATTAATGGGCCTTCAGTAGCCCCATTTATTTAATTTTAAAAGTTTTTTCTTTTTGAGAATTTCACACATGAGTAGACTTTAGTTACATCAGTTCCAGTCCTCTGTCTCTTCGACTCCTCTCATATTCCCTGACCATTTTTAGAAAATTATTTTCTGCCTCTTTCAGCAACTATCAATTGTCCATATCCCTTTATATATGGATGGGGCCTTGTGACATTTCTTCTCGTCCATGTTGGCATGTCAACTGGAATGGTGATCATGCATGTCTTCTGCAGAAAACCATATTGTAGAGATTTCATGACTGCAGCTTCTCTATCATGTCTAGAAGACCCTTATTAAGTGGTGTTTTCACCACTGGTCCTTTGGCTCTTACAATCTCTCTGTCATACCTCATTTGTTCTGTGATACTCCCTAAGTCTTAGGTGTAGTTTGTGTTGTAGGTGTACCAAATGGGGCTAGATGCCCATGTTCATTTATTCTCTTAATTTGATCAGCTGTAGCCTCCGGCTACTTCAAAAAGAAGCTTCTTTGATAAAGGTCTAATGTTACACTTCTCTGTGGGTACAAGGATAAATATTTACTACATAGTTAGAAACCATAGTAGAAATTCCTTTGTATACATAGTTCCCTCCCCCCCAAATGAACAACACATTCAACATTTTTTGTGTGTCTAGATAGAGATTTTATTTTCCTACCTAAAATTTTAATGATAATGTAGGCTTTTAAGGACCCCATGTTTATCTTTACATAACATTCTTAGTTTCTTGCATGCTTGACAATGACATCTGTACATTAAAATGAAAGATTCTAAGTTTTAAGAAAGACCATTAGCTGATGGCCCAACACCAATAAAGCTATTCTAATATCAACGCATATCCTTAACTGCCTTGGTAGTCTAGTGTCATTGCAGATTTGACCCTAGGCAATTGCCTTTCATGAGAGTTTGACCAAGCATACAGAAGTCTGACTTTTTTTAAAATCCCCTTTCTATTTACATAGAGTAGAAACAACTTCCACTTCGCAAAAGTGATGATGTCTACATACCTCATACATGGAAAAACAAAGACAACCACACTATTTTTCTAGAGTCAAGCTTAGTGGTTTGTGTTAGTCTCTCAGTAAATGTTCGTAGAATGACTATCTTCTAAGTATTTCAGGATGGAGAGCTTGGAAAGAAGAGAAGGAAAACATTAGCTTAAGAATGGACCAGGTTTGAAATATTAGGAACATATTAGTGCTTCTAATAGACAAGTGGGAGATCTAGAGAAGCTGATAATTTGTGGGATAAGATAGATCTGATTTCAAGCTCATTAGGATTCCACTTGGATTTGTGGGTTGTCATCTTTGACTGGATATTTCAGATTAAAGCTCACGTAGAGGCCAGGGTTCAATGGGGAAATTTAGAGAGTATTCACAGTAAGAGGGTAGCAAAAACTACATTACTAGCTGCTATCGGTGAAGCAGTTTACAAAGGTCAAGGAAAGTAATGTGTCTAAAATGAAGCCTTAATGCAGTGAATAGGGAAAGCTCAGCTTATAAACTACATATAAAAGATATAGTCAAGAGATAAGCTATTGAAGACAATGTAGTATCAGAAAACATAGAAGGAGGTAAATTGTAAGAACAAAGAGATGTTTCAGTAGTTGTTAGATGATTCAAATACTGTGCAGAGCACAAGAACCTGAATACCTGCCTGGAGCAGTGTTATCCATACTATTTATGACACATGAGCATATGCATGTTGTAGCATTCCTTTTTTAAATCTATGATCAGCGTTTGTACTCGAGCCTAGGCAACAAGTCAGAAAGAGCAATTGAGGTCTTAATTTTTCCCATATATGTGTACATATATAATTTGTATATAGTTATATGTGTGCGTTAACATGTGTTTTAGTGGGCATCTTCTTGTTGTTACAAACACTTTACATTGTGGCTGTAAAAAAATACCACTATAATGTACTTGCTAAGAAAAATCTAACCAGCCATTGCTTAAATACTTTTTAAATTGTCTAGAGGAAAGAGGACATGGCCCTTTAAAAATCTTAATGGTTCCGGAAAGGTTCTGCAATATGTTACATTAGTTACTAAGGAAACCAGTGTATGCTAATGTCAACTAAAAGGCACAGAGTGCATGCTGTGAGCAAGTACAGGGTATGGCCATAATTTTCTACTCATTTCTTTCTTCCTGATAACAAGAAAAGAAAATTTAGAGGCGAGAAATTCAGACCAGTGCTGATGGCCATGCAGGAAGAATGACAAATGGCTTTAGAACTCACGGAATGCAGCCAATGGGTTACCACAGCTACATGGGTGGGCCTCAGTGTGGAATGGCCCTGAGGACCATGTGTCCTGAGGACTTCATGTTGTTATGGAGTTCTGCTTTGCTTGCTAACCTCACATTCCTCTTAGTGTAAGAGTTCTATGAAGACTCTAAGGGGGCTTCCAGTCCCTCACTGGGCAGTATCTCTGGCAGTTACAATAATAATGTTTGATCTCTTTCAGGCATTGATGCTGGAGCAGATTAATGACTTGATCACCACCCTAGAAAAGAACTTAGAGATTGTCATCAATGACCACCACCCTTAGACAACATTTGAAAAAATCAAGTTGGTGAAGCTAGGTTGAGATGTTTTTACTACTGACTATGATGTAGAAAACCTTAGGGAACAATTTGAAGTTCAGAAAGGCACATTCTTATTAATTAAGCTGGAGACCTTTTATAGCTAGGGAAGAAGAACAATCAATGGCAGCACTGGCTGACACGACTCTCACTGAGGCTGGACTGCTGGTCATTGGTTTCTTATACACATTTTTGCCCTCAGCTTCCTGATCTGATTTATTAAGTATTACTGATGAGTGGATATGCATTCTGAGGATTTAAGCTTCATATGACTGGTTTTTATATAAAAGTTTAGATTTTATATAAAAGTTTAGACTTTTAAGATTCTTAAAAATATTACTTCAAAATACAAACAATAAAACACTTACTCCTTTCTTTACAACTGCAAAATTGCTGCTTGCCAGTTAAGAGAAACTGGCTAAGAAACCTACCTTGTTTGCTTACACTTTGTTAATCTATAACAAATTGTTTAGTAACGAATGTACGTGGGTTTAGGGGAATAATTTGTTTTCTTTACCTGCATTATGTAATGTTATTTCTTGTAAAGATATTGGGGAACACACTGTTTTTTCATAATCATTTACTAGAAGAAAATGTAATCACATTATAATTGTATACTGTTTGAAAGATTTTGCTGGGATATATAAGCTATGGAAGAAAGACTAAAATATGGGTTGCTGGAACATTCTTTCTCCAATCCATAAACTATGTATGTATGTATGTATGTATGTATGTATGTATGTGTGGGTGCATGTGTGCATGTGTGTGTGCTTGTGTGTGTAAAGTTTGTTTGGATGTGTGATGGAGCTTGTTCCATCTACAAACTGTGTATTATGTATATATGTTTATATGTATGAAATACTTAGAGCCTGCTTACTGGAGTTTTGTTCTAACCATTCTATGTGTGAAAGTGTATATGTTTGTCTGTTAGGTCTGTACGCATGAATGTATGTATATATGTATGTATGCATGTATATTTGTGTGTATGGATTTATTGTACTGTCTTTTGTTTCATCCACTCAGTGTGTGTGTGTGTGTGTGTGTGTGTGTGTGTGTGTGTGTGAATTTTCTCTCTCTCCTTTTTTTTCTTGCTGCCCCCAAGGAGGTAAAAGAGTTCATAGTTTTTCCACTGCCCACAGAGAGTGCCAGCCTTAGTAAATTAAGCTTTGTTCCCTCAGAGAAAAGTCTGCTGAGTAACTTTTCTAATTGTTGGCTGCCTTTGTTAGCAGTCCCAGCAGGTATCTGGATCTACCCCAGTCAGCAGCTCTAAGCACTGACACCCCACCCCCAGTGACTCCCTGTCTCGGTTTAGCCACGAACCACATGGATATCAAAGCTGGTCATTGGCAGACCAGAAAATGAAACTCTTTTGTGTATGTGTGTGTGTGTGTGTAGAAGAGTAGTAACCTGATGACTGTCAGTCTAACTTATTTGTGACAGTGTGAACAACTGAATGACAACTACTTGAGAAAACATTTATGAACAAAAATAAAACATGCTTTAAAGTAATAACACCATAAGCACAATATATAAACATATACACATAGGAGTTGTTACCTCTAAAATATATAAATAGAGAGAGTTAGAAAATCATTATTGAAGCACCAGGTCCACAACTAGAAGTAAAGTAAGCAACATTTGCTGTTGTTTCATTTCAACTAACATTAAAATTGCAACATAAGTTTTACATCAAATTTCCCTATGTCACAATTAGAAATAATTTGTAGGGGCTAGAGATATGATTCTGTGGTTCATAGCACTTGCTGTCCTTGCTGAGGATCCATGTTTGATTTCCCAGCACCCACATAGTGGCTCACAACCATTTCAAACTCCATTTCCAGGGCATGCCATACTCTCCAAGAGTGATAGACACATCACACACACACACACACACACACACACACACATACACACACACACACACACACTCAGGTAAAACACTCACACGCGTATAATAAATCAATCTTTAATAAAACATTTGAAGCATTTCAGTATGCTTTAATTTTATCTGAAACAAATGCCAGTGTTTAGGTTACCATATATACATATATGTGTGTATATACATAGGAACTAACCCTCTAAATGATGGGATATGAGCAATCAATATTGTAAAGAATATAACAAGGATTTAAAAGATAAAGAAAATGGTTATAAATACAACAAAAAGGCTGTGGTTTTGAATGAGGGAAGATTTAGAAATAGAAGTCAAAGTAGGACAAAGGTGATTGTCAAGAGAAACAGAACAAATGTATTTTAGGCAGATAGCCCTTTATGTTTTCTAGGCTGTAGCCCAGAGCAGCTGCTTTCCCAGGGAGTGCTCAGGCCAAGGCTGGAGGTTGGCAAGCAGTTTCACTGTTCCAGTTTCCTTTTCCTTGGCCATTCTTCTAGCTGGAGCATATCCTGAGATGATCCTCTCTTGTTTGGATGGTAAGACTCAAAAGTTTGTCCAGCTGATGGGTAGCATACCTGTAAATTTTATGTCCTGGAAAAAAGAAAAAGTATCCAGATTGTTGACAAGATGCACCCAAATACACGCAGTAAGGATTAAGACTATGGGAACACAGGGAATTTTTTCCCTAAATGCTGTATTCATGAGGAAAATGTCCTGAACAACAGATATCATGGCAGGGAAAGGAAGAACAATGTGGACAAATTTGGTAGCCATTAAAACTTTATTTTCTATTACAAATGTGTTCAAAAAAACTTAAAATGAGATGAAAAATATATATTCAAATATGCAAATAATTGATTTTGTCTATGATGAAGCAAAAAATTTTCATAATGCTGTTGATTCAAAATTTGTCCATATGTAAACGAGGTGAACTAACTTGAAAGATTGTTCTGGAGTTGTTTTTAAATGCGCCACTATAGACTCAGTAGAGGCCTTCTTTATTCATGATAAAATTCTTCATATTTTGTATACTTTTGCATCCTACAATAAATCTGATAGGTGCTCCTTCTCACCTTCTTATAATTCATCCAGGGAACTTGACACAATCAACCACTTGGGCTTCTTGTCTATAAGCTATGAAACTGCTTCCAAGTACTTGAATCCAGGTGAAATCTAGTTTTTGTTTTTCCTGTTAGGCTATTCACAACCAAAAATCGAGAGACTAATATTTGACCACAAATACCCAGCAGTGTGTTAAGATTCCATTCTTTGTTGCTTGTTGTCTTTTGAAGGGAATCACTTCATTTTTTCTCATAGTGGGTGGAACTATTGAGGGAACCTAGTTCTGTGGTTATATTTTAAAAAGATGGGTTACTTTTCTCTGCAACTGATAGGTGAGTAGGACTCAAAATAGCCAGTAGCTGAGGTTTGAATTGTCTATAGGAGCCAGTTGAAACAAAGCCAAACATGTCTTTACAGCCTGGTTTCATCCTGGCTCCCTCCTTTGCTGTATAACTATTGAAAACACTACTGCAAGAGTTCCCTGCTTTATCTCCTTAGTTTGGTTATTATGCAAATGTTCATACTGTAGTATTTCAGTCATAGATGCTTATTTCTCCAAGTAATTATGGCTGAGCAAATGTGGGACTCCTATCAATTCCTTTATTTAAATTGTACTTTAATTTTCTTATGAGCCAGTGATGTTTCATAACACTTCTTTATATATTTTACCCATTTTTTTAAAAAAATCAATTGAGAATTTCATACATTCATTTTGATCATATTTGCTTGTGGGGCGATGGGCTGTGAGAGGAGCTGGGTACCTGGTTGAGCACAGGCTTTGAACCCTGGATAATACCCTAATGGGAAGGTAGGTGTTCAGCCTTGCTCCTGGGCCCTGGTTTGTTTCACTTATCCACAGCCCCTCCCAAAGAAAGGTTTGTGGCCTTAGGTCACATAGCACAGGTAGCACAGGTAGAGGGTGTGACTACAGGCTGCAGAGCCTCAAGAGATCTCCATATTAATGAGATACCTAAAGGCCAGAGGGTATAGCCAATTAAACATTCCATCCCAGACCCTCCTCTTACTCACAAAAGGTATTTAACCTCAGGCCCTCCCTGAGGACACAGGGTATAGCATCATCCACTTTCCGCCATGACAATAAACCTTTTAAAACCATGGACTTCCTCTCATTCTTGGGGCCCACTCTAGGGGACTGTGGAGAAGGTCTTCAACTACCACTGCCTAATATTCCACTGGAGGACTTCTCTATGTTCCAGCTATGGAGGCCTGCCAACTCAAGCAAGCTAGCTGAGCCAGCCTTGATCCAGCTAAGTTAATCACCTCAACCAAGAGTCTCATTCACCCCTCAGGGCACCACTGGAGCTTTTTCCCCATGCTCCTTTTGGCTGCCGGCCGGTCCAGCCCATATGCCCCCCATCTCAGTCCTTCTGTTGTCTCTCAACAGGTGCCTGGGTTCCACAAGGTCTGAGACCATCTGGTCTCCCACCAGCTGCCTCAGCCTGGAGACCCCCAATCCAAGAGCTTTGCCCCCTCTGGATCTCAGACTGAGATCTCCTCACATCTGGAGTGGAGTTCTGTGACTTCTCACAGCCCAAAATTCACCTGGCACTGCTTGGAGTGAACTCAGTCAAATTCCCATGCTTCTGCCCCATGAGCCACCTGGGGTGGCAGACATGGGGGAAACACAACTCAGCCCAACAGGACCCATGCCCATGAGCGAACTACAGCTCCACATTTGCCGCCTCCCATTGTTCATGATCTACTCCTCTTCCCTACCCAGTATTGTGTCCTCTTCTTAAAAAAACCTATTAAGTCCAATTTTTGCTGCTCATATGCTCTTGGATTTGAGGCTTTCCACTGGAGTGTGGTCAATCAACCAAGGGCCACAGTCTTAAAGAAAACAACCCTTTTCTTTCCCAACAGTGGTTGCTTGTCCAGAGTTTATCAGTTGTTGGGGAGGGCTTCAGGTGTACCTCCTTTGTCCATTCGGGCATTATATCTGTCTTGAACTTTACTAGGTATGGTGATTTGAATAGCAATGGCCCACATAGAGTCATGTGTTTGAATGTTTGGCCCATAGGGGATGCACTATTAGGAGGTGTAGACTTGTGGGAACAGGTGTAGACTTGTGATGTATGCCATTGTGAAGGCAGGCTTTGAGGATGCTTAAGCTACACCCAGTATATCACCCAGTGTAACACACAGTCCCCTTCTCCTGCCTGCAAATGAAGACAGAACTCAGCTCCTCCAGCACCATGTCTGCCTGCATTCTGCCAAGTTTCCCACTACCATGATGATGAACAAAACCTCTAAAACTGTAAGCCAGCCCCAATTAAATGTCTGCTTTTATAAGAGTTGCTGTGGTCATGACATGGCGTCTCTCCATAGCAAAGGAAACCCTAAGATACTATGGTTTTGCATGCTGTTATACCACTGTAAGTTCAAATGTATGACTGTTTTCCAGTGTTCATAAAACAGTTTCCTTGTATCCATCCAGCATCTGGGACTCTTACAAGCCTTGCATTCTCTCTTCCTCAATGACCCCTAAGCTTTTGGAGGAGAGGGTGTGATATAGATGGCCCATTTAGAGCCAAGGATTCTGCAGTGTCTTATTTTCTGTATTTTGACCAGTTTTGACTGTGTTATCATCTACTGAAATAAAGTTTCTTTGAGGTAGATTGAGAGATGCACATTGATCAATGGAATAGAATTGAGGACCCACAGAAAAGTCAACAGTTTTATCAAATCTTTTACAGAGACCTATATTTAAAACCAGTCTCCTCTGACCAACTAGACAAAACCGGAGAGAAAGCTGAATTGATAGGAGTAGAATTTATTAGGATCAGGGATTGGATTAAGTAGCAAAAATCAACCCTCATTGATATCATGGGTTACATCTTATGACCTGTTCACTGTTTCACTCCTCCTTACTTTCAAAGTATCCCTATGAGTCTCCAAGGTGCCTTGCAATTTACCATTAGTGAGGTATTCCTCCAGTTTAAGATTTTAACAGAATATGAATTTTATTTTCTAGCATACTACTCAGACACTTTTTTGATCCTTAACTCTTAAATGAAAGAATGAATAGGTAGAGTTATCTATAAAACTAATTCACAATGAAAAATTCATAGGTGTTATTAGGCCACTGATAACTCAACTCTTTAAAATAATACTTCTCAGAATTTACTGTGCATAAGGATTTCCTGGAAATCTTATAAAATGATATGTGTAAAGGAGAGAATCTCAGAATGTTGTTAGGTGATACCAGTGTGACATCCTTCACTGAGGATGAAGAGGATCTTAGGCAACAGCTTCCAAAATGTATCTGATGAAGCAGTTGTTGTGCAGAGATAGGGGGAAGAGTAACATTTTGTTAAATAACAGCAACAACAATAAAGTTGGAGTGTCTAGAGAATAGAATTGAACTTTTTCATCTTAAAAATTACCTTAGGGGAAGGGCTGAAAAGATAGCTCAACAGAAAAGGACACTGGCTGCTCTCCCAGAAGACCCAGGTTTGGTTCCTAGCACCCACATGGCAGCTCATAGCTGTCTGTAACTTCAGTTCTAGGAGGCTCTAAAGCTCTCCTCTGGCTTTCAAAGGCACTGCCTGCATATGGCGCACAAACACATATACAGGTAAAACACCCATAAAATAAAAATAATTAAATCTTTTAAAAGTACCTCAGGTGTTTTTCATGATTGTAATACTTTGGGGGATGGATGGGGCACAAATTTTCTATGGTTTTTGAGCCATTTTAGATTGGAGGAGTGACTCAGAGTGACACTGTAGAGATGTAAAAACATGTAGCTTCAATTTTGTTTCAGAGCCATTCCGGTACTTGGCAGGGAGTTAAGGAAGAGAAGGACAATGGTGTGGTATGTTTTTAACAATCAGTGCCAGTGGTACCTTTGACTAGCACAAAACATTATTCTATTTTGTTTTTGTTCTTTCCTAGAATTGTTATCCTTGAAGAGCCAAGGTATTAAATTAATCTACATATTATTTTTAACTCCTGAAAGTATCTTTGCATTTTTATTCCTACTTAAATTTTAAATCATACCACATTTCTTTCCATTGTGCAATCTATGAAACATAGGGAGACCTTATTTCCTTGGAATAATAGGACAGGGGTGCAGAGGAGTAGTCTATTAAGCAAGGGTGCTGGAGTCACTGTTATTTCTTTAACAGCTAGCCACCAAGCAGTGCAACAGCATGAGACCCAACGGTAGGATAGTCAGCGATCCACTTCAGTCTACAGCTATTCTGGTGTGATATTATTTCAGGCATCAGTGATGGCCAAGGTGAAAGCTTTTCAAATAAGACATTCTGAATGAGAAGTGCCGCAAGCGTGAGAGTCTGCTGGGAGTAGGTTGGCAGCCCCAGTGACAGATATGAGCTGGGAAACTCAGGCACAGTGAAAATATCACTGAGTCGCCAGAGGCCACAATACAAGCCAGTGGTATGGCTCATATTTGTATTGAAATTTTCTTATTTCCATTTCAGAGAGACAGACAGACTTTGGGCTATTTGATGTCCTTAGTCTTGAAATCATTCTTTGGTTACATCAGAGCCCCATAGTCACATACTCTTGAATTCTCTCTCTCTCTCTCTCTCTCTCTCTCTCTCTCTCTCTCTCTCTCTCTCTCTCTCATCTGTATAAATGGGGAGAGGTTGGGATTTGCAGTCAAACACATGGGAAAAATTTTCAGGTTATTCTACTTGAGAAAGATACTTCTCAAATGGACATTTGATTTGTGATTTGTCTACTTGCGTTATATATAGTAGAAAGCTAGAGGAGACTCTGATCTTGACCATATCATTATTTCTCTCATATCTTGGAGGGCCTAGAGTGACTTTGACAAACACTAACATGATGCTTCCAGTGAAGGTACCTATGCCTGGGACACTTGAGGGTCACTTTAACAGGCCAAAAGTTGCCACCAGTTGCTTATCTTAAACTCCAGAGAGCTGCCCCAGTGAACAGCAATGTCTATTGGAGTGCCTGCTTGTATTTGTTTAGCTGCCTTAAGATGCGAGTGTCTGAGAGGCCAAAGTATATTACACTTTCTGTTTACTAGTCATATTGTTAGCAACAACAAAGACAAATCACAATGTCACCCCCCAAAAAAAAACATGAACAAAGTGAAAGCAATTCTACAGACAATTCATTTTTCAAAAAGTGTGTGTTAGAATCCAAACCAAGCTAGCAAGCACAATGGGCCAAGCCAAACCAAGCTAGCAAGCACAATGGGCCAAGCCAAACCAAGCTAGCAAGCACAATGGGCCAAGATGGCTTCTGTCCTTTTCCTGGATGTAGGTGTTGACTGATCTTATCCAGTTGATGGGAGCTTGACTTCACACTGTGATTAGCTGTTTGGTACAAAGGGAAGGGAACAGGTCAAAAAAATATGAATCCTTGCTGGGCTGACTATCTTTGATATAAACAAAAATATAATATATAAAAACAATAACCAGTGAGTTTACTAAGTTACTTATCAATAAAATGCTATGCAAAAGCTGTAATGCCTTTGGGATTTTCAGGCACAGCTCTCTTTCTGCTGCCTGAAAACCAACTCTCAGTTTAAATATACATCTAGGTCTTAGGGAGCCATAGAGCCTAGTATGACTAATGATTTAGGGATATTAGATGATAGGGATTTGTGAAGCTGGAAAGTGTACTGAGACCTAGAACATTAAAGTCCATGCATCCTCAGCAAGGGCAAGATTATTTTTATGTGGAAGCTGAAAGTAATGATGCTAGGTACCCAAGAGAGTCTCAGATTCTTTTTCCCAAGGCTAAAGGCCTGGGATAATGAGGAAGCAATCTGCAAGTGGTTCATATTTTCTACCCTTTTCTTTTATTTAAAACTTTATCCAAGTGTAACAAGAAGGATGGCACTACCAGCATCTGCCTCTCTGAGGTCATGTAACTGGGACATTTTGCTTCTATAGAGACTTCTAAGGATATTTCATGTGTATGAGACAAGGATATAAAGTTGTATTTCTATAACAGAAAACATTTTAAAAACTTGGAATATTGCTTTTTGTAGAAAATCACAGCTCCCGTGCTGCAAAAAGATTTGTTTACAATGAAAAATGTTCCTTCCAAACCCCAATCAAATCCATTCTTATCTCTTCCCTTTAACTTGGTAGGGAAAATTAGGTTCCTATAGTTTTTAGTCTTTCAATTGATGCCAGTAAATGTAAAAGAAATCTTCCTTTGCTTCTTTGATAGTTGTTTGAAATTCTAATTGACCAACATGTGTCCAATCAACTCAGAGTTCATGCCAATTCAAATCTTCAGAAGGCTAGTTTGTGTATGTCATGAGATTAGTTTCTAAACCAAGAAAATACGAACCTAAATGAGGTGAAAATTGAACCTAAATTTGATAACATGATAATAGGCTGTTCCTGAGTTTTATGTCTCAATTTTCTCCCTAAGGGTCTCTCAAAGGAGGCTGCCTACTGAAAAAATAACAGTAAATTTTACCCATATTAACATTCCAAGGAGATTGGACTGACAGTATGATCGAAATGCACAGTTTCACATTGAAAAAAATCATAGACATGGCTCAAAACAAATTTTTAATCTATTCTTTGAAGAATGATCACTCTAGCCTATATCTGAGTATGGAGTTCAGTGAAAAAAAAAAAAACCAGCAAGAGACGGTGGTGACTCCATGTTCAGAGAGCAAAATTAGACCTACATTTTTTGTCTGCACAAAAATCACTTCAAAATGGATCAAAGATTTTATGAAATGCCAAAACATTTGGACAAAAAGCTCATAGGGTGGGAAAACTACACTCATAAAATCTCAGCAATATGATAGTCTAAAGAAGACCTGAACAATACATGTAACAATAAGAATCAAAGTAGAAAGAGAAAGCAATAGAGATGATACATGAAAGCAGAAGTAGTGCTTGGAAAGGAACAGGGGAAGGAGGGAGGAAGTTATAATAATAGGGGACTGATGATGACCCAAAGTATATTAGACACATGTATGAGATATCATACTGGAACCCATTTTACAACAAAACATAACAAAAGGAGAAAGAAATGCCTAACAAAAACAACAAAAAGATATAGACATGGAGAACTATATGAACAGTTCTCTAGTTGAACAGAAAATAATTCCAAGAATTGACAAACAGGATTATATGCAAGTAAAAAGCCGCTGAGCTGCAAAGGACATTATTAACAGAAAACAGCTTACAGAATGACAAAAATTTTGGTCACGAATAAAGACAGAGCTATCTTATGACCCAATTATACTACCTCTGGTCAAATACGGAAATGACTCAATATCCTACCACAAAAAAAAAACCCAACCATATTTATTGCTCAATTATTCAAAATTGCAAGAAAATTTAGCAAGCCTAGATACCCAATAATAGATGAATGGATCCTGAAAATGTGGTATGTGCACACAACAGCCATAAAGGAAAATTAAATTATCAAAATTTCAGAAAATGAATGTGGAAAATATTATATTAAGTAAGGTAACTTTGATTCAATTTTTTTCCTGCTTTCTCTTCTATGCAAATTCTAGTTTTAAGTGGTGAGTGTGAGTGTGTGTGTGTGTGTGTGTGTGTGTGTAGGACATGTAACCAGATAGGAAACTTCAAGAGGGGAAAGAAGAGAAAGAAGAGGTGGTAAGGAAGAGGGGCACATATGGTATGAAAGCCTAAAGAAGTTGCTAGCATCAGAAGGGTTCGAGATATAGGGAGCAGGAGGAGGGAGGGAAAGACAATGCAGAGGATAACAAAACCCAGTTTTGCTTAACAGTGATATAGTGAAACTTACTAATTTATACGCTAATTAAAAACTAAAAAGAAAAGTAAGGGTAGGAATGAATACATAGATAGAAAGTGATATAAAGACATAGTATAGAGCACTAAATATGGACCCAAGAATCCATTACTTTCAAGTAAACTGTTTTCTTCAAAATAAGAATAGTTTTGAAACATTGCAGTGTGACTATTCCCTAGAGGTGGCATCTTGCTGGAATGTGAGGAAGGGCATCAGAGAGACTGATGTCTTCTTTCTTGAATGGGCCTGAGTGTGGTTTGGAAGAATGAGTATTAAATGAAGGTTTGAACAGAGAAGCTATATTTCTAATAAAAAAAAAACTTTTGGGTAGTAAAGACAGATCTTTGTTTTTAGACAAGGCTTACTATGCTTCTCAGACTAGCCTCAAGCATACAAAGATCCACCTGCGTATGTTTCCTGAGTTCTGGGATTAACGGTATGAACTACTGTGATTGGCTAGAAATTATTAAGAGTAATATGGTATCAATAACTTATTTTCTATTTCATAGCAATGATGTGGAGTTAATGGAGTTAAACTTAAAACTATAGGTAGAAAAAAACAGGGGGAGTGGTTATAAACCTTATGGAAGAATGATATTGTAATATTTAACAAGCTGCAAAGCAGCTTAGTTAAGGTTTCTATTGCTGAGGTAAAACACAGTGATCAAAAGGTAACTTGGGAAGGATGGGTTTCATTTCATGTATACACCCAGGTAATAGTTCATCAGTGAGAAAAATCAGAACTGAGACTCAAACAAGGCACGAACTTAGAGGCAGAAACTGAAGTAAAAACTGTTGGAGGAACCCAGTTGACTGGCATGCTCCTTACAGTTTGCATAACTTGCTTTCTTATACAACTCAGGAACACCTGTCCAGGGGTGGTGCCACCCCACAGTGGCCTAGGCTCTCTCAAAACTATCATCAACTAAGTAAATGCCCCACAGCCTTGACCACATGCCAGTTTTACAGGGAAGGGGGAGAGGGCATTTGTCAATTGAGGTTCCTTCTTTCAAAATCACTCTAGCTTGTTTCAAGCTTCAATCTAACATAAATCCAGCTATCCTAATAGGCATTAACTAATCAGCACAGCAATAATTTGTGATAGTCAGGTCTTGTGGAGGTTCTGCCCTGACCTACATAGCAGAAGTTGCTGCATCAGCTATTTTTGCTATCACAACTCTCGGTGGAATTTCCCTGCCTGAGTTGGGAGTTCTGCTTTTGGCCTGCTACAGAGATCTGGGCTGAGAAATGGAAAGCTATACCATTGGCTGCTGACATGAAGTGATTTACATCATCAGTCACATCTAGGGGTTGGGCTTGCGGTTTTTGCCTTTATAAGCCTACTGTGTTGCAATAAACTTGAGCCTTGATCAGAACTTTGTCTTAGCTCCATTCTTCTTTCTTCCCTGTCCTTTAATTCCCAGATCCCCATTCAAGCTACCTATGTTGACTGGTACTACAAGGTATGAACACTGGAACACTTGAACAATATCACTTTGTATAACTCCAAAACAGTATTATATTCACAAAAGTTGTTTTGGGTCCTCACATTCTAGGAAACAGCATGGTAAGTCTAGACTCTCGTGCCTATTTATAGCATGAGTTTAAAGGGAAGAAGATCAATGGAATAGAACTGAAGACTCATAAATGAACTCACACACCTATGGTCACTTGATTTTGACAAAGGAGCTAAAACTGTCCAGTGGATAAAGGACAGCATTTTCAACAAATGGTGCTGCTTCAACTGGAGGACAACATATAGAAGAATTCAACTCCAAGTGGATAAAAAACCTTCACATAAAACCAGATACACTGCACTAATAATAGAAGAGAAGATGGGGAGGAACCTTGAATACTTGGGCACAGGGAAAAAGTTCCTGAACAAAATACCAATGGCTTATGCCTTAAGATAAAGAATTGACAAATGGGATCTCATGAAATTGCAAAGCTTCTGGAAGGCAAAGGACACTCTCAATAGGACAAACCAGCAACCAACAGATTGGGAAAAGTTCATTACCAATCCTACATCTGATAGAGGGCTAGTATTCAATATATACAAAGAACTCAAGAAATTAAACTCCAGACAACCAGATAACCCTATTAAAAATGGGGTACAGAGCTAAACAAGGAATTCTCAAATTCGGAAACTTGAATGGACGAGAAGCACCTAAAGAAATATTCAACATCCTCAGTCATCAGGGAAATGCAAATCAAAACAACCCTGAGATACCACCTCACACCAGTCAGAATGGCTAAGATAAAAAATTCAGGTGATAGTAGATGCTGGCTAGGATGTGGAGAAAGAAGAACACTCCTCCATTGTTTGTGGGATTGCAAGCTGGTACAACCACTCTGGAAATCAGTCTGGTGGTTCCTCAGAAAATTGGACATAGGATTACTTGAGGACCCAGCTATACCACTCCTGGGATATACCTAGAAGATGCTCCAACATATTACAAGGACATATGCTCCACTATGTTCATAGCAGCCTTATTTATAATAGCCAGAAGCTGGAAAGAACCCAGATGTCCCTCAACAGAGGAATGGACACAAAAATTGTGGTACATATACACAATGGACTATTACTCAGCTATTAAAAATAATGAATTTGAGAAATTCTTAGGTAAATGGATGGAACTAGAAATTATCATCCTGAGTGAGTTAACCCAATCACAAAAGATCACACATGGTATTTACTCACTGATAAGCGGATGTTAGCCCAAGAGCTTGGAATAGAGAAGACTCAATTCACAGACCACATGAAGCTATGAAGAAGGAAGACCAAGTGGGGATGCCTAAGTCCTACTTAGAAGGAGTAACAAAAATACTCAAGGGAGCAAATATGGAAACAAAACATGGGACAGAAACTGAAGGAGGGGCCATCTGGAGACCATTCCACCTGGGTATCCATCCCATGTACAGTCACCTAAACTAGACACTGATGTGGATGGCAGGAACTGCATGCTGACAAGAGCCTGATATAGCTGTCTCCTTAGAGGTCTGCCAAAGGCTGACACATTCAGAGGAAGATGCTCACAGCTAACCACTGATCTGATCAAGGGTTTCCCAATGGAGAAGTTACAGAGAAGGCTGAAGGAGCAGAAAGGGTTTGTGACCCCATGAGGAGAGCAACAATACCAATCAATCAGAGCTCCCCAGGGTCTAAACCACCAGCCTGGGAGCACATAGGGAGGGACCCATGACTCCAGCTGTATATGTAGGGGAGGATGGCCTTGTTGGGCATAGGTAGGAGAGGAGATTCTTGGTCCCATGAAGGAAGAACATAGAGTTGGGGGGAATGTGAGTTTGGGGAGGGGGGAGTAGGGGTGAGGAGGTAGGTGGGGGCACAGACTCATAGAAGCATGAGGATGGGGGATAGGATAGGAGGTTTCTGTCTAGCCTAACATGAGGTCTAATCTCCATTCCATTTTCACCCTTCAATCACATACACAGGAGGGCATGATAAACAGGCCCTAGATAGATTTACATGCTAATAAAGGTACCTGAAGGCCAGAGGGTGGAGCCAAATAAGCATTTCTCCCCAGCCCTTCCCCCCTCTTCCCCTCCCTATTTAACTCAGGTCCACCCTGGGTTTTGGGGTATGCATCCAGATCCATCCACCATCCTCCATGTCAATAAACCAATTTTGGAAACCCAAGGACTTCCTTGTGTGTTGGGGCCGCGCCGCCATGAGGAACCATGAGGAACCATGAGGAACCGTGGAGAGGCCTTTAGTTAATGAGCAGCCAGGCCCAACCTCCAACTGGAGGAACCCAGAGCATTCCCAGATGACTACCCACAGCATGGTGGAGGAACCCTGGGATCCCCAGCCTTATTTTTTCCTACAGGTTTCTGGTTGGTGGGGGAAAGTGGGGTAAGGGGATAAAATCTGAAATGTAAATATAATGCCCAATTAAAAAAAAGAAAATATTCTGAGTGAGGTAACACAATCACAAAAGAACACACAAGGTATTCACTCACTGACAATTGGATATTAGCCCAGAAACTTGCAGTACCCAAGATTCAACTCACAGACCACACGAAGCTCATGAAGAAGGAAGACCAAGTGGGGGTGGTTTGGTCCTTCTTAGATGGAGTAACAAAATATTCATGGAGACAAATATGGAGATAAAACATGGGACAGAAACTGAAGGAGGTGTCGTCTGCAGACTGGTCCACATGGATATCCATTCCATGTGCAATCACCAAAGGTAAATGCTGATGTGGCTGTCAGGAAGTGCATGTTGACAGGAGCCTGATATAGCTGTCTCCTTAGAGGTCTACCAGAGTTTGATATATTCAGAGGTGGGTGCTCACAACTAAACCTTTGAAGTGATCAAGGGGTTCCCAATGGAGGAGTTAGAGAGAAGAAGATGAAGGAGCTGAAAGGGTTTGTGGCCCCATGAGGAGAGCAACAATACCAACCAACCAGAGCTCCCAGGGCCTAAACCACCAGCTTGGGAGCACATAGGGAGGACCCCATGGCTCCAGCTGTATATGTAGGGGAGGATAGCCTTGTGGTGCAGAGGTGGGAGAGGAGATCCTTGATCCCATGTAGGCTGGAAGCTGAGTGTGGGGGAATTGGAGGGTGGAGAGGTGGGGGTGGGGAGTGGGTGGTGTGGACATCCTCATAGACGCCGGGGGTGGGGGGATGGTATATGGGGTTATTGGGCAGGGGATATATGGGGTAAGGGGATAACATCTGAAATGTAAATAAAATAGGCAATAAAAAAGAACAACAACAAAAACAAAAAACACCAAACAAAACAAAACAAAAATCAAAAAAGGAAAAATAAAGGGAAGATTTTCATGCATCAGAAAAACTACCCTAGGAGTGAGCAGCTAGTCTTCTGATTGAAATTGAAAAAGTCAGAAAAAAATGGGTTCCTTGGCAGTGATGTGCTAGGGAAAACTAGGAAGATAAATTCAAAGAGTTGGAAGTTGGAGGATAAGGACATAGGAGCAAGTTTTTGATTCAGACAGTGAGCATGAATCTGATAGAGGTCTAAATGTACAATGTTAACATGTTGGGGTGGAGGGTGACAAGGCTCATGATATACAACTGTTACTACCCTAGAACCAACCAACAAACCAACCATAAATGAATACCATAACTTCAGGGCCTAGAATGTCTACCCAGGCTGGTATATGACATATAGTCAATATGGTTCTGGTGCAGTAGAACCTGTTTTTGGGACATTACAGGAATGGCAGGTGTAATAGTGTCCCATTCCTCAAAGGGTAGATAGTAAATCACTGTGAGCTCAAATTCCCAAGTGGCATCTTCTGTTTAAAGACAGGAGATAACAACAACATAGTTGATGGGATGTTGGAATCCCCACATCCCAATTCCATCAGGAATAAAATGAATTGTTATGTTAAATTGCTATTGGGGGGCTGTTTATATTAGCATGTGATAAGTAGGAAAAATAATTTTCTCTTATCCCTTTCATATTGGATGAGGAAGCAGCTTCAGATAGAAACAAGTTTTATAAGGTCACAAGCCAAATTGCAGCAGAATTGGCAGTATGCTTCAGATCCCAGATGATTGATCTGGTTGGTGACCCTTCTGCCATACTAAACTTTCCACCTTGAGCCAGGGTGTGTCTTGAGTTTAGGCTACCGGTGGCTGTGTGGACACAAAAGGTACTAAGCCAGCTGATGGTTTCCAGTGCTGTAGATAGTCTTGAAGCCCATAGTCTCATTAGTCTTATACTCAGGATCTGAGCCAGGCGTCAGTATTCTCTTCTGTATACAAGCAGTATAAACAACCTATTTTTCAACCTCAATACAAGGAGAGTCAGGACTAGATATTCCTGTTTGTCAAAGTATCTCCATTTGGAACTTTCTGTTACAGAAAGGTGTGATTATTGCCAGAAGCCACTAATTGATACTATAGTTCTCCATGACACTGAAAAACTTGGATGATTTTACATGGGAGTAAAAGGTAAGTTTATAAAATAGAATTCCCACATTCCTAAGGCCACCATTTTAGTCAGTCAGGACTTCTGCTAAGTGTGCCAGACTTAGAAGTATAGACAGCCTTTTGAAATTTTTTGCATTGAAACTTCCAACATATGGATATGTGTTTAAAGAAAAGAGCTGCAGGCTTCTAGTTCCACACATTATAACTTGCTTACTAATCTATCACTAAAGAGCATGCTCACTGCCTTCAGGGATGCCTTTGCCAAAAAAGGATGCATTTCTCAGTCCAGTCTACCAGCTTGAAAAGCACAAAGGGGCTTGAGTAGAGAAGTTTATAAAGTGTTTTATGGTAATTGAGAAAGTCATTTAAAAAGACTGCTTCATCTGATGTGCATTTGGGAGTGTTCTGTGCTCATGCAGCCCAAGTGGCCACTGCCACTTCCTCTTTGTCTTAGCCAGGAGGCAAGAATACTGTGTTGTCTGAAGCCTTGTACAATTTAATAACATCCTAAGTGCAGGCCTTAATAATCATTTGGGATTATGATATAGACTTTTCTGAACATTTTGAAAGCATTTCTGTGCTCACATAGGGTCTTTATTTTGGTGGGAAGTGAGTTAGTAAAATGACATATTATTTCATTTAGAACAAATTGCCCTCAAATAATTGAGCATACACTCAAGATGTTTTCCTTATGTGAAAATATTTTTGAGGGATATGAGTCGTGTGGCTTCAAAAGAGGCTTCAATAGAATTCATTGAATGATTTGATTAGATTTTCTCTCCTGTGAACTTAAAAATGGGACTAAGATGTGATTCTTGGGACAGATTTAGAATTGGACACATTAAACATGCAAGGATGACATCTGGCTCATTGCTAAGCATAAATAAATTAATAGCTGTGTTAATCATGGAAGATTGATTGCTTTGTAGTTGTTATATTTATACTCTGAATTCTACGTGTAATTCTTTGAAAAAGTTTTGGCTTAGAATTAAAAAGAAGTCATATGTACCAACAGGTTTTTGAGCTCCTCATTGGTTAAGTATCAAATGTTTACCATGGTAACAGAAAATGTTCAATAAAATGTGGACTCTCTGATGGCCTAAACTATGCGATTTTTCACACATGAACCTATTTAGTTTTATAATAAATTACTGATGGGGATGCTATCATTTATCCTCTTCTTAAGGACAGAGGCAGCCAAGATACAAAAATCTACCATGTAACTTATTCAGGGTGACTCAGCTAGCAGCAGCAAGAGAAAGTATTCCATAGGTGGCCCAGATCCAGAGTCAATGCCTTTAACTCATGACTTATTCCCCTTGAAAGAGTTTTTGAGTCTCAAATCAAAGGTAATCAAGTGTAAGAAAGTACCCAGAAAAACCACAAAATGCTAGATGAATAGGAAGTATTTTAAGTTACTGAGCCCAGGAGAAGGCTTTTGTTTCCTATTTTGGTAGTAGGAAAGTGGTGTGATGATGAGAGAAGAAACTCTAGTGTACTAAGAATGATGCAGAAACCTCTCTAGGCTTTTGGGTGAGGCACACAATGTTGAGAGTACCAGCTGATTAGCTAATAAAGTGGTTGGCCTTGGATAAGTCATCTGAACTTCATTTCCCTAAACTTTATAAAGCACAACACAGGATTTAAAATAGATAATTGTTCTTAGACATCCAGGACTTACAGACCTCCTCCATATTAGATTTTATATCCTAATAACAGTTACAGCATCTCTCCAATAAATTTTACACACACCTCTGGGGCTTCACAGATCTCCTGAAGGTACTACATATTCCAAAGGTGCTATGATGAAAAAGTCCCTGACTACATGTTAGAAGCTCTTCGCCCCTTTCTGATTCTAAAATTGATACTCCACTTCATAAAACATGCTTTCTTGAGAATTCTATATAGAAAATATCCTTCATCAATCACAGAAAGTCATCATGAATCCTCTGTGCTGATGCAGCCAGAATTGCAGAAGTTAAAATTTAGGACTGGATTGCCATTGATAAAAGTGAGGAATAACTGTGCTAACTCATGAAAGAACCCCATGTTTCCATTGTATTTTATGAAGGAACTTTTTGAAAGGGGAGGAGAGACATAGTAGCAATATTTACCTTGATATATTAATCATACATTTAGCTTTGCACTGCATTTTCTAAACTGCCGGACATACTGCTTTTACTTCTGGTATCAGCAAAAGATAGCTGCACAGTTCCTGCTAGTCCACAGGGAATAAGAGTATTTTTTTATGAGAAGCAAGCTTTGGCATGGAAGCTATAAAAATTTTTATATCTATGAAAGTAGATACCGTCAACCCCAACTGGGTCCAAGATTTGTGGGTGGTATGTTGTGAAACATTTCTAATTACTGCGGTGAGTCCTGCTGGGGTTGCTAAAATTAAGCGTCTGTCATATCAGTTTCCTGCTGTTTTCAAACAGCTGCAATATTGCCAAAGAATCCCAAAGTCCACGAATGGTACAGAAGAGAGGAAGTGCTTACAGCAAAGCAACCCATCTGCCTTCTCATTTTGTAGATAGGCACACTGAGATTCTATGTTTGATCTGGTCCCTTGAGAAGATGTGGAGGCATAGGCATATGTATGCAGGAGATACATTTTTAAAAACTGTCAGGAGCAAAGCAGTAAGGGATAAGCAAAGTAAAATTGGACAGGAGGAGTAGTTAAACCAGGATGCAGTACCAACAAGAACTTTGGCTAATTCAGTGGGAAGCTGATGAGCTGGGGAGGGGGGAGAGTGTCCTTCAGTGTGGAGTCCTTCAGTATTGTCTTCCCCTGAGGTAAGGGGAAAGCGTAAGTCTCTGAATTCCTTCATTGCCTAATGTTGAACATCAGCTGCATGTGGAGATCAGGTGTAGTATTGTAATACTTTCTGATAACTGAAGGAATGAATGCCTTGGTTTGGAAGGGAGTTATTGAAGGCACACTATATCATCCATAACATAAGACATCTTCAAATTTACCTCCATTCCTCAAAGGCTACCTTACTTTAATCTACTTTATGTATTGCCACCACTGTTATTGTTCTAATAGCCAATTCCTATTGTATTGGTATGGCTTACAATTATTTAATAGCTCCTTATGCCAAGGTAGACAAGATGGCTTAGCAAGTAAAGTCTGTAAAGCAGGTAAAGTTTGGTACACAAGCATGAAGACCTGAGTTTAATTTCTGAAATGCATGTAAAGATGGAAGGTGAGAACCACCTTAGCCAAACTGTCTTTGACTTCAACACACACACACACACACACACACACACACACACACACACATTTTGGTACCGCCTCCAAATATAATAATAATGATAACAATGAATTAAAAATAATAATGAATAGAAAATTTAAAAGTTCTTTATGTATTCTAAATTGTCTAAAAACCTTACTTGGGACTGTAAGAAATGTCTTGGCCTGAGTATTGGCTTTAGCCACAACTTCTGAAATTCATCTTTTTACCTTTAGAGAACAGCTATACAACTACTTGGCATTCCATAAACATATTGCACTGTCTTTTACCCCAAAGCATTTTCCACTTAATTTCCTTTGTTTATAACATTTCTCCATACACATATGCCCTGGATACCTCTAGTTTAGATGTCTTCTTCCTAACAAAGTTTCTTCTGATGAGTTATGTGGTATACTGTAATGATTCTGATTGTAAATGTCTTCTATGATAGTGTATCAACATCGTCTACTTGCATACCTATCTTTGTGATGGTACAAAGAATATCTTTACTATGGCTCATTTGAACTTAGTATAATGACTGCAACTTGGTGGGCACACACTACAAATTTGCCATTTGTACAGATGACTTAACTTGCCCCAAACCATACTGTGTGTATGCCTCCCAAAGGAACTCTTTTTTAATGCTTCATTATGTTGCTAGGAGTATATAACATCTTATAAGAACTTTTCTATATCTGAGAACATATATTATGGCATAAAACCAGACCATGGCAATGATAGAGTAAAGGGATGTAGTTAAAATTTTTAAAAATGTTACATCTTCAGACTGGATGTAACAATATGCTTAAAAGGCGAATCTTACAGTGCCTTTCGAGGGAGATTTTTAAAAAGAGGTCAGAATCCTCAGGGAGTTTTATAGTGACACACTGAATCACAACACAGAATTCAGAACAGATTGGCTGGAGTATGAAGTGGTAATCATGGTTAGTTAGATTAATTCTTGATTATAGGCATGTCTTCTTTATGACAAATTTACAGGCTCCTCAGGGATTTTCCAGTAGAAGATTTTATCATTGTTGCTCAAAAAATCAGAGCCATATTAAAATGGTGGTCCTTGAGAATGATTACCAAGAAGTTTGAAAGACTTAACTAACATTCTCAGGGTGTCAGAGACTTCTAGGTAATATGTGAATTTTAGAAAGGTTCCATGCTCTTTTCCTGATCAAGGATCTTTTTTTCCAATGATGCAGTTAGCCATGGATTTTTCATTATACAGACTTTCTTTTGGAAATGTTACAGCAAAGAATTAATCAAGGCTACACTCTCTGGAGCCAATCAGTATTAGTTGGAGGGTATAGGCAGGGTACAATCTAGGTGGACCTGCTCTTGGGAGATCCTATCTCTCATCTATCTTTCTGTTTATTTTTGGCTGCTGTATTTAGCAAACCCAAGTGTTGTTAAATGAGATAGCAACAATATTGTGACAGGACATATATAATACATGGCAATCATGTTTATATTATGTTATATATCTGCAATTGACTAGATAAGTTAATGCTTTTTGAACAATGAATCTTAATTGTGTGAGGTGCTTGTGGACTTCTGAGAGAGTGTTTAAATGTTATGGACATTCTTTTTAGAAAAAAGGAGTTCACAAAGTTTTACATTCAATTTCATAGGGATAATGGTTTCTTCAAAATCTATCAATGGATCAATGATTAAAAGCTATTTAGAAATGAGAGGGAAATGGTACCCATTAACTGACAGCTGAGTATGTCCCATACATTGTGTTAAGCATTTCATATACATCGTCTCAATAATCATAAAATGACCATTTAAGGTAAATACACTTACTATTTTATAAATGAGAAAATGGTGTTTCTAAGAGTAGCTACTTCCTGTAAAAGTCAGCTGAGAGGTTACAAAACTGGGGTTTAAATGCAGAATCTGGGTAGGATCTTGAACATGTGGCCTTAGGTTTCCTACCATTTTCTCTAGTGAGTCATAAAAGCTTCTATCTCATTGGACATTATACTTTGAGTAGCAGTAACTAACCCTTTATCATATATTTTGTGTTCTTAGAAGCAACGTTCTTTAAGTGGTTATTCATGGTTATTCATTCTACCTTTAAATTCCTATCCCTTAAACTAAAAATCACTAATCTATTTCAACTATCAGATCAATAAAATTTCCCAGGTTTTATGATGTAGACTGTCTGTACAGAAACACAAATGGGAGAATGTCTCTTGTAAGTTAATATATTCTGTGCTTACACCACTTGGTATATTTTAGGAGTATACTTAGGGTACTTCATATAACATCATTCAAGCTATGATCTCTTGTCTATATTTAATTACAAGAAATATGTTAGAAAAGTAAAAAGTAAAATAAATAAACAAAATTCCCAAGTAATATGCAATGATTGGGATGACCATTACATATCATTTTAGATGTTTGTTTTATAATAAAATATAGACATTATATTTTAGTTAAATACATCTTTAAGAATAAGAGCATTTTTCTTCCAGTGTCAAAATCACATAAACATAGGAAAAATGAGACATTTCTTAATATCTTTTACAACTTATTTATACTCAAATTTTATTTGTACTAAAGGCTTACCTCAATAGTGGAATATATTCTTAGCATATACAAGACTCATGGTTTGATCTTGAGAACCTAAAAAGTGAGGTAGACAGAATTACAAAGATGAGAGAGATGGGGTAGGATCTGACAATACTAAGAAACTAGGCTAATCTTTTTCTAGACATCCTTGAACTTGATGTTCTATTTGTCCAATTTCCCTATGTCTATAAAAAAGTCTTTCACAGATTCAAGCCAATTTTTTTTTTTACTTTATACTATGAATGACACTGGGAATTCTGTGCTGTGTCATATCAGGAAGTGGTCTCACCATTAATGATATAAAAACTGACTACTAGCTTAAGGTGATGGCTCCCTGAATGAGGGATTTGTGGCAAGCTTTCCATCCATCTAAAACTAAACCCTTATCCATGTCCCCCAATTATCCTTCTAACAATTCCCCCAATGCCTTGTCTCACATCTTTTTAATAAGCATCAAGGTTTTACTTTAAAATAAAATATAAAAATCAAGTAGATGACTGCATTTTAGAGCCTTTAAATCCTTTCCCTGGAGCCCAAGTAAAGGAATGGAAAATGTCCTGGTTAGCGAAGGCCTTAGAAAAGAGTGGCAGGAAAACTGAAGAAAACTGAAGGCTTTGAAAATTTTCAGAGACATGGCCTTAGTTTAAACATTGTTGAACACAGAAAGCCTTTTTAAGAAGAGATCGTTCTCTCTGTCTCTCTGTCTCTTCTGTCTCTTCTGTCTCTGTCTCTCTGCATCTCTCTCTCCCTCTCCCCCTCCCTCTCCCATTTCCTTCCCTCTTCTCCCTCTCTCTTTCCCTTTCCCTCTCTGAATTTCTTTCTTTCTGAATTTATCCTTGCATGGACACACTCCCCCTGCCACTGTCTTCCTATCTGCTTGGTGATTTTCTATTCTTTGGGAGGAGGTGAACCTGCCCAAGTGCTTCTCCTAAATAAACCTGACCTTTTTGCTTTAAAAAAATGTCATTTCCCAGAAGTAAACATTCTTTTAAGAAATATTTAAAATTTATATACATGGATCTTTTGCTTGCATGTGTGTCTGTGCAGCACCTGATGTGCCTCATGCTCTCAGAGGCCTGAAGAGGGTATTGGATTCCCTGGAACTTAAGTTACAATCAATTGTGACAAGCCATGTGGGTACTAGAAATTAAATCAGGGTACTCTGGAAAAGCAGACAATGCTCTTAAACCTCTGATCCATTTCTCCAGCCTCCCCAAAAGACATTGTTATATGACAATCATATTTGTGGGAGGAAGTGGTCAGGTTTGGTGTTCTTAGGAAAAACTTTTCGATGAACATTTTACCTATAGTTATATCTTACTTCTGTCATAGTGGCAAGTCTCTACCTGCTTTATATCTGTAAGTCTTGGGCATGACTCAAACCTTTCTCCATCCTCACAACATATAAAAGCACTAACACATTTTTAACCCTTTTCTTTTTCTTGTATAAAAACACTTGGGATAATTTAGAATTATATCACCTTATTACAGTTAGAAACTAGAGTGTTCTTTTCCCGATATTCAATGATTAAAACAAAACAAAACAAAACAAAAAACAAAACTTATTTTAGGGCCTGGAAAGATGGCTCAGCAGTTAAGAGCACTTCTTGCTCTTGCAGAGGAACTGAGTTCAATTTCCAGCACCCAGATGGTGATTCAAAACTATTCATAGCTCTGTCCCATGGGACCTGAAACCTTCTTCTGATTTCTCTAGACACCAAGCACACACATAGTGAACATACATACATACTGGCAAAACATTAGTTCACACAAATAAATCCTTAAAATAATCTTTGTTTTACATTTTATGTGGCATTGGGTATTAAACTCAGAGTCTTGTGTATGCTAAGAACATACTAGACTTCTGTGCTACACCCCCTGACACATTTCATTGCATACTGCACAGGGATAAATACAGCTTTAACCTGCAGGAACAATGTGAGCGTTCAGGTGGAGCCAACACTGGGAGAGATGTTTTTGAGGGCACGCACATCTCTTTGACATGTCTTTGATCATACTATTCTGGTTTCAGTGCACCTCACCTCCCTTGTAATGCTGGTCTTGGTTAAGGAAAAACAAACTCAGAAGAGTAATCTATCTAAAAACTTCCTTGTTGTAGGTGCAGTTACATTATGTAACAGCTGCAAAGGAGCACATTTCTCAATGGGGTTTCCTAATTAGTAGGTATAAACAGTTTATCTGTAGCAACCTGTTTAGTTACCAAACCCACCTAATTAGTAAACGTTATCCAATATGCAGTGTGGCTGTTTGCTCACTGTATTGATTTGATCACGGAAACTGAAAGGCATCTTCTCTGATGAACTTTAGCAAAGAAAATGATCTAGCTCAATAGGAATGCTCTGGATTTGGGTCACTTTTGATGCACAGAAGGCCTACTAATTTTCTCAAGTAAATGCCTCCAATACACAGTGACAAGTTGTACTGGAAGTTGGCAATTTTTCAGAGCTCAGTGCCAGGACTCCATTTATTCCCTCTCTTGGGACTGAACAGCTGCTTCAGTGAGATGAGGCCTGGCTATTCCTATTAATAACACAGGGGTTGGATATCGAGTGGAGAGAAAAGTGAATAGAAATGATCTCTAGTCTGCCTTCTGTGATCCCTAACATCCATGCTTATGCAAATAGATTCTATTCTCCTATATACCAGGTAAATTGAGAAGAATGTGTTCAACAATGCAACAATTCTCTAAATACTGTGGCAGGCCCCATAGCAGATGTTGGTGTTACCATATAGTAAACAAGACTGACATATTGTTATCAAACATGGTCTACTGGGAAGGTGGGCATTAAAGACATAAATAAATGCAAAAATGTGTTATCATTTAGTGCTATGAAAGATAAACATAGAGATTGTGACTGAAAACACAGAAGAGGCTCACATGAACCTGGTAGAAAAGAAACATGTACCTGGGAAAACACTCTATTTGGTGCCTTCTTAATGAGAATGGAGGGGAGGAAGGACAACAGAGGAGTATGTGGAGTAAGTATGACCAAAGTATCTGATATCCCTGTATAAAAATCAACAAAGCAATCATTTGGTGAATTAAAATACTCTAAGAATTTTACATAAAGTAACATAAGGGTCTGAGTGATGCGGTTTCTTGCCTGACATGCATAAGATCCCAAGGTCCACTCATAGCCCTTCAAAAGAAAATGATAATGAATCAAAAGATGTAGTTGGCCAGTGGGTCTTAATCCTCCAAGATTTGTCAATTTCTATTGAGTTCAATAAGAAAAGCACACAGTGCATAATGAAATAGAGAGGAGTTAGGAATTGGTTTTTTGCCTGGGATAGAGGAGAATGGGCACACTCAGAGAAAAGTTATATATTTGAGGTGTGATCAGAAGGATCCCCAGTGAACTTGCGTAGCAACAAGAGGTAAGATGTTGAGGCCTATTTGAGAGAAATGACCAGCTGGCTCTGTTGAAACCTTGTCCTTTCTATAGAAGCCTCGTGTGGAAAATAACTAAATTGGAGCTAGTCTGTTAGAATCACTAAAGAGATTGCATAATAAGAGGATGCTAGTATTTTTCTGTGGTTTCCATAGCAAAAGAACAACATGCTTAAAACAATGCAAATTTATTTCCTACATCTGTGAAAGTCACTGTGCTACAATCACAATTCTGGTAGGGCTATAAGGGAGAATCTGTTTGCTATAGTTTCCAGATTTCAGAGCCTCATCACGTTTCTTGACTCATGACTTCCCTCCTTCACTTTGAAAGCAACCACCACCTCAGCGACTTGATCTTCCTTTTACAGATCTATCTATCTCTGATCACAACTAAAAAGTTTCAAGGGCTCCTATAATTTGATTGAGCCTACCAGCAAAATCCAGATAAATTTGTCAGGATCCTGAAACTAAATATATGCAATGCATGCATTTGTCATGTAAGATAAAAAAATTTAGAGTTGTCAAGAATGGAGATATGGACACCTTTAGGTTTCATTACTCTGCCTACTAAGTCCCCTTTGTTTCCCAAGCCTACCCCTCAGGCATTTCTGGAAAAACATGTTTCTTGAAAGACATTTTGAAATCACTGCTGTAAAGTACTTGTGTTCACTTATGTATTATTATAAATGTATGTTTGGAAAGAAATCTTGGTGGCATTCAATTGTGCCACAGTCTCAGTATTTAAAAACCACCTCTTCAGCTAGATCTGTCATGATTAATGTGTGTTTTAGTAGTTTCCACTATTAAGAATTTCCCTAGCACCCTATGTTTTTTTATCTGTGCCCCTAGTTGCAACTCTGCTCTCCCCTCCCATGTATGTGTGTGTGTGTGTGTGTGTGTGTGTGTGCATAGAAAGTTGCAAAATGCTCAACCAGGGGAAACTAGGATGCAAGCCATCTTTTCTTCATCCACCAACTATTTTGCTTTTGAGCCAAGCCACGTTAAATTTTGCGGGAAGCTGCACTGATAATATTCTTAAAACATAGCATTATTTTCCTAGGGATAAAGATGGATACTGGAAAAATTAAAATACAGAGCACGTGTTTTAAAATTAAGAGCTGGAATTGGAAATTCTTCTGTGCACCACTGAGAACCTGTAGTCTTGGAGGGTCTTCTCAGCCATGTCAGGGGGACATCGGACTGTAAAAAAAGAGGCATAGCCCATACTAAGCTTCTGCATATAAGTACATGCACAAACATGTTTTCTTCAAATCTACCCCTATTTATTCCCCTCAATATCTTTCCCTATTCTCCCCACCATTTTCTTTCCAATTTTATGCACTCTTGAAGAAAAACTGAGTCCATTTAATGCTGCCTGTATGGTCATAGGGCGGTAATATTGAAACATGGCCACATCCCTGAAGGGAACATACTCTGCCTCCCCAGTACATCTCAGCTGCCAATAACTCCTTATCTAGGGTTGGGACTTTATGAGCCCCTCTTACATCCATACTGGGATCTTGGCTGTGTTGATCGTGTGTACATAGTCACAGCTGCTGTGAGTTCATGTGTGCAATACCTGTATCATGTCTGCCAAATACTGTTTCAATCTTTGGCTCTTACAATATTTCTGACCCTTCTCCTAGAAGGCTTCCCAGATCTTGAGGAAATATTATATAGAGGTCCTGTTTAGAGCTTAGCAGAAAAAAAAAAAAACAAAAAAAAAAAAACAAAAAAAACAAAACAAAACAAAACAAAAAACCTTCTTATTCTTTGCATATTGAGCAGTTGTAAGTCTCTATATTAATCACCGCCTGTTGTAGGAAAAAAGCTTCTATGGTGGGAGGTGGGGGAATTCCCTTAATCTATGAGTATAAAGATAAGAACCTTATTACGTTGTACATTTAGCAGAATAATAGTGCTATGTTCTTCTCTAGGGCCTATGACCTAACTAGACATGGGTATTTGCTGCAATTAATAGTAATAGGCATGAGTTCTACCTTGTGAAATAGGTCTTATATATATTAGCTAGTAGCAACAAAATTTCATCACTTTGATTTTTTCATGTTTTGTCACTCAAGTGCATGGTGTCTTTAGAAATAAGGTTTTACCATCAAGTTCTGAATGGTAACAAAGAACAATACCCTGTAATGTTTGGATGGAGGGTGGTGTCTATGGAAGTGCATTGACTACATACTTGAAAACAGATGACCTATATTTGGCAGTAGGCTGTTTATTTATGTGGTGATGTATGCTATCTGGAAGAGACAGTATTATCTCATTCATTGTGGGTAACTTCATGTAAGCCCATATACTTCTATAGTAGTAGGCTTCCATGTGGCCTTTTCCTCCATTAATATCACCTGTTTTCCATCCACTTTCCCTTGAAATCCCTTACATGGCTCTTCACTGGTTTTCTGACTTCCATGTATACTCCAATTTAAACACACATGTCAAAAGACTCAAAGTTAACATCTCCATATGAAACAGAACATGCTGCATTTGGGGGGGGGGTCTGAGTCATGTTACTCAGTATATTATTTCTATTTCCATCCATCTACCTCAAAATTTCATAGTTTCATTTTCTCTACAGTTCAATAGAATTTTGTCATTCAGTTGTTAGTTGATGAATACTTAGATTGTTTACATTTCCTGGCTATTGTGACTAGAACGACAATGATTTTTTTTTTTTTTTTTTTTTGGTTTTTCGAGACAGGGTTTCTCTGTGTAGCCCTGGCTGTCCTGGAACTCACTCTGTAGATCAGGCTGGCCTCAAACTCAGAAATCCGCCTGCCTCTGCCTCCCAAGCACTGGGATTAAAGGCGTGCGCCACCACCACCAGCCTATAGAGTGACAATGAATGTGGCTAAGCAACTATCTGAGGAGTGGGATGTCAAGTACCTATCTCTGTAGTAGGATATAGTCTTTTGTGAATAAGCACAGGAGTGGTATAGCTGGATTATGTGGCAGATCCATTTCTAGATTTTTTTAGATACCCACACCCTGATTCCTAGAGTGGTTATACCGATTTGCGCTCTTACCATAAGTGATTAAGTATTCTTCCTCCAACAGCCATGTCAGCATTTGTTGTCATTTTATCTTAGCAATTCTGACCAGGATAAAATAAACTCTTAAAGTAGTTTTAATTTGTATTTCCCTAATGGCTAAGGATGTTCAACCTTTCATAAATGTTATCTTTTTAAAAATAATCAAGTCTATTTCCTCGCCTCCAACTTCTCTCCTACCCTACTACTAGTATTCTCTCCCAATTTTATGTGTTTGTTTTTATTCAAAATCACAGACTTCACTTGGAGCTTCCAGTATGTGCACAGGTATAAGGGTCATCTCCTAGAGCATGGGTAACCTCTCTTTAGCCACATTCTTAAAGAAAACCAACTTCCCCTCTCCTAGAAGCCATTAAATTGCTATAACTCTCAGCTATGGGTGGCACTTTATGATAAAATATTTCTCAACCATTTATATTTTTTCTTTGTGAAATGCCTGAATTTTTAGTTGTACTGTTTGTTTTCTTTGTGTTTCATTGTTTTTTGTTTGTTTGTTTGTTTAGCTCTTTGTATTTTCTGGATTGTAACCCTCCGTCAAGTGTAAAGAATTTCCCCATTATTCTTGGCTACCTCTTCATTCTAATTGTCCTGTCCTTTCCTTTGCAGAAACTTTCAATTTCATGAAATTCCGTTTGTCAATTGTTTGTCTTCAGGTCTGTGCTACCCGAGTTACATTCACAATGGCCTTTCTTGTGCTAATAAACTCAAGCATATTCCCTATCTTCTCTATGTCAAATGCATGTTTCAGGTCTTATGTTGACATTCTTGATTCACTTGAAGTTGAGTTTGTTTAGAGTGAGAAATAAAAATCTAGTTTCTTTTCTCTACATGTACCTGTTCTGTTTGACTGACATTTGTAAAAGATACAAACTTTTCTTCAATATATGTTTTTGGTCTCTTTATCAAAATTAAGGGGGCTGTGGCAGTGTGAGTTTCTATGTGGATCTTTAATTTCATTCCATCCATCATGTGTTGCTTTTTAGAGCAATACCACACTGTTTTTGTTCCTATAGCTCTGTAGTATACCTTGAAATAATGTATGATGATAACATTGTATTGCTTTTATTTCTCAGAACTTTTTTTGGCTATATAGGGTGTTTTGAATTTCCTCATAAGTTTCAAGATTATTTTTCAATGTCTATAGGCTTATGTGAGAGGTTTTGTGGGGATTGCATTGAATTTGTAGATTCTTTTGTTGAGATAGACATTTTCACAATTTTAACCATTCTGATTTTCTTTTTTTATGATTTTATATTAGTGGATAATTTTCATTTGTCCTTTTTTAAAATGTTTATTTATTTATTTTTTATTAGATATTTTATTTACGTTTCAGATACCATCCCCTTTCCCAATTCCCCACCCCGAAAACCCCTATCCCATGCCCCCTTTTTCTTTTTGCATTTATACACTTTTTCAAAATGCTAATCAAAGGCTTTATAAGTTTGGTAATGCTCAATCAGAAGTGTAACCTAATACCCAGCCTAGATATATCAACTATCTTTGACTGGTGGAGACACATGAACAGCTGCCTCCATATCCCCCCCCCCCGCTCTTTCTCTCTCTCTCTCTCTCATTACCTAGCTTCTCCTCACCTTCTTCTCCTCCTCTCCTTACTCCTTATTTTCCTCTCGGTACCCCTCTCACCTTAGCTCCTCCTACTTATCACCCTTCCTGTTAAAATAAAACTTTTCTCTCAAAATACAATTAGAGCATAATTATGCCAATTTGTACCAGTGAGGTACAGGATAGTCCTAATACCCAGTCCATCATTTTGTTGACTAACCAGAATCTCTGTCATCTCTCCTAACTAAAACACTTAGTTCTGGACCTGGCTTTTTTCTTGGCTTTAGAATGAATGTCAGCTGAAAAACATCCACTCAAATCTTTTCTCTCAAGGTAAATAGCCAGGATTGGCTATGAGACTATAAGTTTTCAACTCTGTCAGAAATGCAGAATGACTGAGTTAACTAAAATTATGGGAAGCACAAAGCATAGCTTCTAAAACTTAGCCAATTTATAGAGACCACTGAACACCTGGACACTCCCTATACTACAAACTGTTGGAGCATCTGATTTTCAGCCTTCTGGACCAGGATCATCTGACAGACCTAGTGATGCAGAATTATTAAGGGTTGATTACTCTGTCTAGGCAGATATAATCAGTCGACTATTCTGCAAGTGTGTCCTTTTCTAGACAGTAATTTGTCTGTAGATGAAAAGAGGCAATTCTTGCCTAGTGGGTGTCTCACCACAACTGGAGAAACTCCAAAGATGCTCAATTTCTTCTTAGAATTCAATATAGGAAGCTGTCAGGAGCAGACAGGTCTCTAATCAAAATGAACATTAATACAGAAATGTTTGTAATGTCAATTCTGTGGACTTCTGACGTTTTGAAAACCAACTATCCATGTAAGGTAATCTGGACTGTTGTCTGTTAACTCCAGTCAGCTATTTCTAAATAAAATATAGAGAACACCCTAACAATAAACTCCAAGCCATGAATTTGCTATAGTCCCTTAACTCACAGGCTAACCATCTCAAATCTGTTAAAAAAGTTAAAGAAGGACTGGGTCTAGACCTTGTATTCCTAAATGTGTTATACAGGCACAATGCCCATGAGAGTATCTACATTCATCTAACTTTTATATCAATAAGAAGCTCGTACCAATGAAAACCTTAAATTTGAAATGAAAGTAAATTTTGTACCATTTAAGAAATTATAACTTCATCTTGATAATAATTATACAGATTTCTACCAATAGGTTATGGCTATGCAATAAGTCCTAGCTAAATCTTAGCTAACCCTCCCTATTCCCACAAAAGCCGCTACTTTTCCCTAGAAAGACAGCCCAATGTTAACCACCTTAGTCCCCAAGCACAGGCAATATGGGCGCTGACTCTTCATTAACTTCTTCAAACTGATTATGGGTGTTGAGATATTAGAAGAGGGGCAGGGGGAAGAGTAAATTGATAAGCCTCTGACGCTGTGTCTTCACTGCATCCAGATGGAATTCCTGGATCTCAGAGGTTTGAGCAGGTCTGCATAGCTTGCTTGATGAGTAGATACACCAAGGCTGTATATTCTGCAATGTACAATTCTCATAACAAATTTTAGTATCAAGATAATTATTTTTAGAGGGCTGACATTTTATTAAAGATGTTGGTTCTAACAGCTTTACTTTTTTCCCCTTTTTTGAATATAATATTTACATTTAGAATTTTATCCCCTTACCCAATTCCCACCACCACCCAGGAACCCCTTATCCCACCCCCTCCTCCTGCTTCTATGAGGGTGTGCCCCCACCTATCCCCCACTCCCACCTCCCCACCCTCAGATTCCCCCCTACTCAGTGTTCAGCCTTAGTGGGACCAAAGATCTCCTCTCCCACCTATGCCCAACAAGGCCCTCCTCCCCTACAGATATACAGCTGGAGTTATGGGTCCCTCCCTATGTGCTCCTAGGCTGGTGGTTTAGACCCTGGGGGTCTCTGTTTGGTTGGTATTGTTGCTCTCCTCATGGGGCCACCAACCCTTTCTGCTCCTTCAGTCTTCTCTCTAACTTCTCCATTGGGAATCCTTGATATGATTAATGGTTAGCTGTGAGTATCTGCCTCTGGGTATGTCAGACTTTTGGGGACCTCTAAGGAGACAGCCTTATCAGGCTGCTGTCATCCATATCAGCGTCTGTTTTTTGGTGACTGCACATGGGATGAATACCCAGGTGGAATGGTCTCCTTACAACCTCTCTTTCAGTTTCTGTCCCACACTTTGTCTCCATATTTGCTCCCTTGGGTATTTTGTTACTCCTTCTAAGTAAGACCTAGGCATCCACACTTGTTCTTCCTTCTTCATGAGCTTCATGTGGTCTGTGTGTTGTATCTTGGATATTGCAAGCTTTTGGGCTAATATCGAATTATCAGTGAGTGCATACCATGTGTGTTCTTTTGTGATTGGGTTACCTCACTCAGGATGATATTTTCTATTTCTATCCATTTACCCAAGAATTTCTCGAATTCATTATTTTTAATAGCTGAGTAATATTCCATTGTGTAAATGTACCACATTTTTTGTATCCATTCCTCTGTTGAAGGACATCTGGGTTCTTTGCAGCTTCTGGCTATTATAAATAAGGCTACTATGAACATAGTGGGGCATATTGTCCTTGTTATACGTTGCAGTATTTTCTGTGTATATGCCCAGGAGTGGTATAGCTGGGTCCTCAGGTAGTGCTATGTCCAATTTTCTGAGGAACCACCAGACTGACTTCCAGAGTGGTTGTACCAGTTTGCAACCCCACCAACAATGGAGGAGTGTTCTTCTTTCTCCACATCCTCGCCAGCATCTACTATCACCTGAATTTTTTATCTTAACCATTCTTACTGGTGACAGGTGGTATCTCAGGGTTATTTTGATTTGCATTTCCCTGATGACTAAGGATGTTGAGCATTTCTCAAGGTGCTTCTCAGCCATTCGAGTTTCCTCAGTTGAGAATCTTTGTTTAAATCTGTACCCCCATTTTTAATAGGGTTATTTGGTTGTCTGGAGTATAATTTCTTGAGTTCTTTGTATATATTGGATATTAGCCCTCTATTGGATGTAGGATTGGTACTGATCTTTTCCCAATCTGTTGGTTGCCATTTTGTCTTATTGACAGTGTCCTTTGCCTTCCAGAAGCTTTGCAATTTGATGAGGTCCCATTTGTCGATTCTTGATCTTAGAGCATAAGCCATTGGTGTTCTGTTCAGGAACTTTTCCCCTGTGTCTAGGTATTCGAGGGTCTTCCCACCTTCTCTTCTATTAGTTTCAGTGTATCTGGTTTTATGTGAAGGTCCTTTATCCACTTGGACTTGAGCTCTGTACAAGGGGATAACAATGAATTAATTTGCATTCTTCTACATGCTGACCTCCAGTTGATCCAGCACCATTTGTTGAAAATGCTGACCTTTTCCCACTGAATGGTTTTAGCTCCTTTGTCAAAGATCAATTGACCATAGGTGTGTGGGTTCATTTCTGGATCTTCAATTCTATTCCACTGATCTTCCTGCCTGCCTGTGTACCAATACCATGCAGTTTTTTTATCACTACTGCTCTTTAGTACAGTTTGATTTTCAAATTTAGTGTGCAAAATACTGAGTACCTTTATGGCATTTTCATCAATGCTTGTCCCATACCTTCTTGGTCTCCCTTTTTTCTTTTGAGATAGAGTATCATGTACCATATATTGTTTTAGAACTTTATATGTTGACAACGATGGCTTTGAATTTCTCATCCACATGCATCTACCTCCTTAGTATTATGTATGTAAGACTAAATCTAATTTAAGCACCATTGGTGAATGTGTGTGTGTGTGTGTGTGTGAGAGAGAGAGAGAGAGAGAGAGAGAGAGAGAGAGAGAGAGAGAGAGAGAGAGAGAGTTATCCTGGACTTTTTATGCTAGACAAGCAATCTATAAGCTAAACTATAGTTCCAGTCTTTCTCCCCCTTTCTGGTCTCTATCCTGTCATTCTTCCTTCTCGGGCTTCTCCTTCCTGCTTTCATATTGCATTGGCCTCTGTTTCCACCTCTCTTGTCAAAAGGTCTGTTATTCACTTCTTATATTCCCCTTCCTAATTTCATGACCTTCAATGTCCCAAACACATGATACAAATCAAAATTTGACATACCTTCAAAATCAAGCATTATTAAATATTTATTGAAGATTTTAATATGGAACCAGAGGTGGAAAATGTTTAGATGTTTTCCTTCCTGTTATTGAGAATCTATAGACTAGGAGAGACATGTCAATTATCCAAAGGGTCTACCTGGATGAAAAGAAGTGTGGATCATAGTATGTATTATTGGAAGACTTGTACTACAGAGTTCCTAAGAATACCAAGGGAGTGACAGTCAACAACTTTATTTTGTTAATAGGCCCAGCATTTGATAGAGGGTAGATATCAACAATGGACCTTACATCTTTATGGCTCTGTGATGAAAACATATGAGTCCCTTGTCCTTAGATCAAGTTCAGAGTAAAACAGGAAAGCATAAATAGGTGGAAATCCTGAACTGTGTTTAATCCTAAAATAAACTGAAAAAATTCACTTAAATTTAGGAGTTGCCTAAATTTTGTTTTCTGCTTTCTGGTGAAAAGTGGTCTCTAAGTAGCGATTGAATTATGTTATAAAAGAACAAAATTATATGCTTACAGATTTGAGAACGAAGGGTATTGAGATTCATACCTCATTTGCTGTGTTTAGAAGTGTAGATTAGGTTCTATGTAAATGTACTATCTTCATCCAGCTGTGCTTCTAGGAAAGATTTGATCAATTGAATACTTTATAAAGAAGTGGAATTTACTTATAGTTCTGGAAATTAGTGAGGGCTTTATCTTCTAATTATAAAATAAAATAATGAATCATGTGGAAAGAAAAAAGGAAGAAAGGAGTATTGAATGCCTCTATTTTGTAGTTCTTGGTCTTAAGATATCTAGTATACATATCCCATATGGCCTTAATTTATTACCAGTGGTTGTACCTCCTGACTGACTCACTTCTTAAAGACCTCATTTAAAAAAATCAATAATTTCTTTTTTTCTTCATTCATTTTACAGCCCTATCATGGCCCCTTGTCACTCCTCTCCTCCCAATCCCATCTTCACAAATCCCTCCCCTCCTGTTCTCAGAGAAAGGGAAGCCCCTCCTCCCCCCGGGCTACCACGCTACCCTGGGACAACTCTAGTCCCAGTAGGACTAGGTACAACTTCTCTTACTGAAGCCCAACCAGGCAGTTTAGGTATGGGAAGGGGATCCAATGACAGAGAACAGAATCAGAGACAGCCCCTGATCCAGTTGTTAAAGGACCCACGTGAAGACCAAGCAGAACAACTGCTACAAATGTATAGGGGGACTAGGCCCTGCCCATGAATGGAATATGGTTTGTAGTTCAGTCTCTGTGAGCTCCCATGGGCCCACGTTAGTTGACTCTGTGGGTCTTCTTATGTCCTTGACTCCTCTGGCTCGCTCACTTCTATCCCCATCTCTTCAGCAGTACTCCCCAAGCTCTGCCTGATGTTTGGCTCTAGGTCTCTGAATCCGTTTCAGTCTCCTGTTAAAACTGTAGAAAATTGGCAAGTGAATTTCAGCCTAAGTTATTGAGGCACATTCAGAACTTTGTGGCTCGAAGGCTGAGTGAGCTTTCAGAGGTGTCAAAAAGGAGAACCCATATGATCTGCTTTATAGAAATAAGCTCATATAGCTGTCTGAAAACTTTCTCAAGAGGTACGAATGGCAGAGAAATAATAGCAGACTGTTCTACCTGAGAGAGAGAGGAGGATGGGGCTGCATTAAGAGCACCAAGAGAATTTCAAAATACTGATATTTTTCTATGGTTTGACATAGGAGAAACAATTTCAACTTCTACTTTCAACTTCCAAGGAAAAGGAAAACTTTTTATAAAATACTGGTCATGTTTAGAACAATGAATTTGGACTCACCTGCATATAAAAGCTTAGTAAGGCGCATACATAAATAAGGAAGGGCAGTAGAGATTGGCAATCAGATGAATTCATGCCCTACCATGCAGCCCACACCTTCAGATCCTGTGAGAATGCACAATCAAAGCTGAGTCTTTTCAAAGCAATTTTCATTATGTTGAATATCAGCAAAAATTTCAATAATTTTAAAAAGTGTGTGTGTGTGTGTGTGTGTGTGTGTGTATGTGTGTGTGTGTGTGTGTAGGCAAAGGGAATGGTGTCTGTGAGCTAATTTGACCTATGAGCTAGTATGACTTTTGATCACTAGTCTAAATTTTTTAGTATTATACAACTAGTAAGCAGAATGAGGTATGTGCGTGTGTTTATAAAAACCAATACTCTTTGTAAAAATGTAAGATTATAGTTATATATTATAGCTATATATTTTTATAGATTTTATAGATTTTTTCATACATATTATTCATGTAATGTGTAGCATAAGTCATTAAAATGCATTCTTCTAATATTTCAGACTTTCCCATCACCTCACCAAGTCACTTTCCCCTCCTCTTATCCTCTGAGAGGATGGGACCTCACAGGGTATCCCCCCACCCTGGTACCTCAATTTTCTGCCAGATTAGGCACATCTTTTCCTACTGAGGCCAGCCCATCAATACTGAGCTGCCTGTCTGCTACATATTTCTGTTAGTCTTCCTTTGTAGTTCACATGTACGTCTGGCCTTTTGATCTTTCCCCAACTCTTCCAAAGTGTCTTGATCTCTCTCTAATGTTTGGCTATGGGTATCTGCTTCTTTTGTTTTCTGTCTGCTGCTGGGTATAGCTATTCATAGGACAGTCATACTAGGTTCCTGTCTGCAAGCATAACAGTATCATTTATAATGTCAGGGATTGGTGTTTGCCCATGGGGTAGGTTTCAAGTTAAGCTAGATATTTGTTGGCCTTTCCTTTAGTCTCTGCTCCATCCTTGCATTATTTTTAGAAGGGACAAATTTTGGATAGAAATTTAGTGGGAGAAAGGTCTGTGGGAAAGTTTACTGTAGATGATCCTGGCTACAGGAGGTGGCCTCTACAGGTTCCATGTCCCTCCTGTTAGGCACATCAGTTAAGGTCACCTGCACTGACTCCTTGGAGCCTCCCCTAATCCCAGTCTCTGGACTTCCTAGAAATCCCCCACCACCACCACCACTACAGGGAGGTATAAATTTCTATTCATTCTCCTGATCCACTGGGCCTCTCTTCTGTTTCTCCCCATACTCTATCCTGCTTCCCAATCCCCTCTTTCCTTTACCCCCAATTTCTCTCCATCCATCTGCCTCCTATGAACAGTTCTTGGATTCAATTTGCAAAATTTTTATTATGTTTTGCATCTTTTTTAGTCTTTGTGTGGTTTAAGTATCAGGGTAAGTATGGCCTCATAGATTGAAGTAGTTATTGTTTCTATTTTTGTGGAATAGCTTGAGAAATATTGGTATTAGCTTTTTTTGCATGTCTGGTAGAATTCTGAACTAAAATCACCTGGCCTTGGGCCTTTTATTTTGGTTGGTAGCCTTTAATGCCTCTTTATATTTACTTAGGAGTTATGGATCTATTCAAATAGTTTACTTGCTCTTGATATAATTTTGGTAAGTGTTGTCTCTCTAGAAATTCATCCATTTTGTATAGATTTTCCCATTTTATTGGAGTACAGGCTTTTGAAGTAAAATCTAATATTTTTGGTTTGGGTGTTGTTTATATTTTATTTTATTTATTTTTTTTTGTTTTTTAATAGATATTTTATTTACCTTTCAGATGTAATTGCCTTTCCCCCCACCCCCAACCCAGGAACCTCCTATCCCATACCTGCTCCTACTCCTGCTATGAGGATATGCCCCCACCCACTCTCCTACTCCCACCTCCCCACCCACGATTTCATACACACTGGGGCAGCATCTAGCCTTCACTGGACCAAGGACTTCCTCACCCACCTATGCCTGACACTCTCATCCTCCCTGACAATTACAGCTGGAGCCTAGGTCCCTCCCTATGTGCTTCCAGGCTGGTGTTTTAGACCCTGGGAACTCTGGTTGGTTGGTAATGTTGTTCTCCTCATGGGACCACAAAACCTTTCAGCTCCTTCAGTCTTGTCTCTCACTTCTCCATTGGGAACCCCTTGATCAGCTCAATGGTTAGCTGTAAGCATCCACATCTGTATATTTCATGCTCTGGCAGACCGCTAAGGAGACAGCTATATCAGGCTCCTGTCAGCATGCACTTCCTGGCATCCACATCAGTGTCTACCTTTGGTGACTGCACTAGGGATGGATTCCCAGGTGGAGCAGTCTCTGGGCAGCCCCCTCCTTCAGTTTCTGTTGCACACTTTGTCTTCATATTTCTCCCATGAGTATTTTGTTACCCCTTCTAAGAAGGGCCAAAGCAATCACACTTTGGTCTTCCTTGTTCATGAGCTTCATGTGGTCTGTGTGTTGTATCTTGGATATTTCAAGCTTTTGGGCTAATATCGAATTATCAGTGAGTGCAAACTATGTGTGTTCTTTTGTGATAGGGTTACCTCACTCAAGATGATATTTTCTAGTTCCATCCATTTACCTAAGAATCTCATGAACTCATTTTTTTAATAGTTGAGAAGTTTTCCATTGTGTAAATGTACCACAATTTTTGTATCTATTCCTCTGTTGAAGGACATCTGGGTTCTTTCCAGTTTCTGGCTATTACAAATACGGCTTCTATGAACATATTGGAACATATTGGACATGCTATGTCCAATTTTCCGAGGAACCTCCAGACTGATTTCCAGAGTGGTTGTACCAGCTTGCAATCCCACAAACAATGGAGGAGTGTTCCTCTTTCTCCACATCCTAGCCAGTATCTACTATCACCTGAGTGTTTTTTATCTTAGCCATTCTGACTGTTGTGAGGTGGAATCTCAGGGTTGTTTTGATTTGCATTTCCCTGATGACTAAGAATGCTGAACATTTCTTTAGGTGCTTCTCGTCCATTTCAAGTTTCCGAATTTGAGAATTCCTTGTTTAACTCTGTACTTCCATTTTTAATAGGGTTGTTTGGTTGTCTGGAGTATAATTTCTTGAGTTCTTTGTATATCTTGGATATTAGCCCTCTATAGGATGTAGGATTGGTAAAGATCCTTTCTCAATCTGTTGGTTGCTGCTTTGTCTTATTGACAGTGTCCTTAGCCTTTCAGGAAGCTTTGCAATTTTATGAGGTCCCATTAGTCAATTCTTTATCTTAGAGCATAAGCCATTGGTGTTCTGTTCAGGAACTTTCCCCCTGTGCCTAGGTATTCGAGGTTCTTCCCCACCTTCTCTTCTATTAGTGCAGTGTATCTGGTTTTATGTGAAGGTCTTTTATCCATTTGGAGTTGATCCTTGTACAGGAGATGAGAATGGATCTATTTGAATTCTTCTATATGTTTGTCCTCCAGTTGAACCAGCCAATCAATGAACATGGGAGACCTTTCCATCTTCTGCGATCTTCTTCGATTTCTTTCTCCAGGGACTTGAAGTTCTTGTCACACAGATCTGTCACTTGCTTGGTTAGATTCACCCCAAGGTATTTTATATTATTTGTGACCATTGTGAAGGGTGTCATTTCCCTAACTTCTTTCTCAGCCTGTTTATCTTTTGAGTAGAGGAAGGCTATGGATTTGTTTGAGTTAATTTTAAATTCAGCCACTTTGATGAAGTTGTTTATCAGGTTTACGAGTTCTCTGGCGGAATTTTTGAGGTCACTTAAGTATACTATCATATCATCTGCAAATAGTGAAATTTGACTTCTTCCTTTCCTATTTGTATCTCTTTGACTTCCTTTTGTTGTCTAATTGCTCTGGCTGGGACTTCCAATACTATATTGAATAGGTAGGGAGAGAGTGACGACCTTGTCTAGTCCCTGATTTTAGTGGAATTGCTTCAAGTTTCTCTCCATTTAGCTTGATGTTGGCTCCTGGTTTGCTGTGTATTGCTTTTACTATGTTTCTTTATGGACCTTGAATTCCTGATATTTCTAAGACTTTTAATATGAAAGACTGTTGGATTTTGTCAAATGCTTTCTCAGCATCTGGTGAGATGATCATGTGGTGTTTTTCTTTGAGATTGTTTATATAAAGGATTACATTGATGGATTTCTGAATATTGAACCATCCCTGCATTCCTGGGATAAAGCCTACTTGATCATGATGAATGATTGTTTTGGTGTGTTCTTAGATTCGGTTTGCCAGAATTTTATTGAGTAGTTTTGCATTGATATTCATAAGGGGAATTAGTCTGAAGTTCTCTTTCTTTGTTGGGTCTTTCTGGGGTTTAGGTATGAGCATGATTGTGGCTTCATAGAACGAGTTGGGCAGTGTTCCTTCTGCTTCTATTTTGTGGAATAGTTTGAAGAGAATTGGTATTAGGTCTTCCTTGAAGGTCTGATAGAATTCTGCGCTAAAACCATCTAGTCCTGGCCTTTTTTGGTGGGGAGAGTTTTAATGACTGCTGCTGTTTCTTTAGGGGTTATGGGGACTGTTTAGATCGTTTATCTGCTCCTGATTTAACTTTGGTACCTGATATCTGTCTAGAAAGTTTGTACCACTTCATCCAGATTTTCCAGTTTTGTTGAGTATAGGCTTTTGTAGTAGGATCTGATAATTTTTTTTTAATTTCCCCAGTTTCTGTTGTTATGTCTCCCTTTTCAGTTCTGATTTTATTAATCTGGATACTGTCTCTGTGCCCTCTGCTTAGTCTGGCTAAGGGTTTATTTATCTTGTTGATTTTCTCAAAGAACTAGCTCCTTCTTTTGTTGATTCTTTGTATAGTTCTTTTTGTTTCTATTTGGTTGATTTCAGCCCTGAGTTTGATTATTTCCTGCCGTCTACTCCTCTTGGGTGTATTTGCCTCCTTTTGTTCTAAGGCTTTCAGGTGTGCTGTCAAGTTGTTAGTGTATGCTCCCTCCAGTTTCTTTTTGTAGGTACTTAGAGCTATGAGTTTTCCTCTTAGCACTGCTTTTATGGAATCCAACAAGCTTTGGTAGGATGTGTCCTCATTTTCATTAAATTCTAAAAAGTCTTTTTCAATTTCAATTTTCAATTTTCAATTTCTTTTTCAATTTCTTTCCTGACCACATTGTCATTGAATAGAGTGTTGTTCAGTTACCATGTGAATGTGGGCTTTCCATTGTCTTTGTCATTATTGAAGACCAGCCTTATTCCATAATGATCTGATAGGATGCAAAGGATTATTTCAATCTTTTTGTATCTTTTGAGGCCTGTTTTGTGACCAATTATATGGTCTATTTTGGAGAAGGTACCATGAAGTGCTGAGAAAAGTTATATTCTTTTTTTTAGGATGAAATGTTCTATAGATATCAGTTAAATCCATTTGGTTCATATCTTCTGTTAATTTCATTGTGTCTCTGTTTAGTTTCTGTTTCTATAATCTGTCCATTGTTGAGAGTGGGGTGTTGAAATCCCCCACTATTATTGTGTGAGGTACAATTTGTGCTTTGAGATTTAGTAAAGTTTCTTTTATGTATGTGGGCGCCCTTACATTTGGAGCATAGATATTCAGAATTGAGAGTTCATCTTGGTAGACTTTTCCTCTCATAAGTATGAAGTGTCCTTCCTTATCTTTTTTGATTACTTTTGGTTGAAAGTCAATTTTTTTTGATATTAGAATTGCTACTCCAGCTTGTTTCTTGGGACCATTTGCTTGGAAAATTGTTTTTCTTTCTTTAGTCTGAGGTAGTGTCTGCCTTTTTCACTGAGGTGCATTTTCCTGTATGCAGCAAAATTCTGTGTCCTGTTTATGTATCCAGTCTGATAGTCTATGTCTTTTTATTGAGGAGTTGAGTCCATTGATGTTAAGAGATATTAAGAAAAAAATGATTGTTGCTTTCTGTTATTTTTGTTATTAGAGTTTGAATTATGTTTGTGTTGCTATCTTCTTTTATGGTTTTTGGAAGATTACTTTTTTGCTTTTTCTAGGTTGTAGTTTCCCTCCTTGTGTTGGAGTTTTCCATCAATTATCCTTTGAAGTGCTGGATTTGTAGGAATATATTGTGTAAATTTGGTTTTGTCATGGAGTATCTTGGTTTCTCCATATATGGTAATTGAGAGCTTTGCTGGGTAGAGTAGTCTGGGCTGGCATTTGTGTTCTCTTAGAGTTTGTATGATATCTGTCCAAGATCTTCTAGCTTTTATAGTCTCTGGTGAGAAGTCTGGTATAATTCTTATAGGTCTGCCTTTATATGTTACTTGAAGTTTTTTTCCTTACTGCTTTTTGGTATTTTTTCTTTCTTTTGTGCATTTGATATTTTGATTATATGTGATAGGAGGAATTTCTTTTCTGGTATAGTCTATTTGGGGTTCTGCAGGCTTCTTGTATGTACATGGGACATCTCTTTCTTTAGGTTAGGGAAATTTTCTTCTATAATTTTGTTGAAGATATTTACTGGCCCTTTAAGTGGGAATCATCACTCTCATCTATACCTATTATCCGTAGGTTTTGGTCTTATTGTGTCCTGGATTTCCTGGATGTTTTGGGTTAGTAGTTTTTTGTATTTTGCATTTCTTTGATAGTTGTATCAATGTTTTTCATGGTATCTTCTGCACATGAGATTCTCTCTTCTATCTCTTGTATTCTGTTGGTGATGCTTGCATCTATGACTCCTGATTTCTTTCCTAGGTTTTCTATCTCCAGGGTAGTCTCCCTTTGTGATTCTTTATTGTTTCTACTTCCAGTTTTAGATCCTGGATAGTTTTTTTTTAATTCCTTTACCTGTTTCGTTGGGTTTTCTTGTAGTTCTTTAAGGAATTTTTGTGTTTCTTCTTTAAGGGCTTCTACCCGTTTACCTGTGTTCTCCTGTACTTCTTTAAGGGAGTTATTTATGTCCTTCTTATAGTCCTCTATCATCATCATGAGAATTGATTTTTAATTCTGAATCCTGCTTTTCCTGTGTGATGGCGTGTCCAGGGCTTGCTATGGTGGGAGAATTGGGTTCTGATGATGCCAAATAACTTTGGTTTCTGTTGCTTATGTTCTTGTGCTTGCCTTTAGCCATCTGGTTAACTCTAGTGTTACCTGCACAAATTGTCTCTGACTGGAGCCTGTCTTTCCAGTTATCTTGCTTGTGTCACAACTCCTCGGAGTCCAGGTGTCTCTGTGATCCTGAGCTCCTGGGTAGAAGAACTCCTGGGACTGAGGCTGCCTCTGGAACCCTGAAATCCTGCTGCTCTGAGTGCAGTGGTTCCTCTAGGATGGCTCAGGATATGGTGTCTTCACAGGAGCAGACCAGCTAGGTGTCTGCTCCAACCAAAAGAACCAAGAGAGGGGCAGAAGGGGAGGGGCAAGTATTTGGAGAAGTATTCGGAGGGGCAGGGTTTGGGTGATATTAGACTTTCCCATTTTATTGGAGTACAGGTTTTTGAAGTAAGACCTAATGTTTTTTGGTTTTTTGTTGTTGGTTTTTGGTTTTGGGTTTTTTGTTTGTTTGTTTTAATTTCCTCACTTTCTGTTGTCATCTCTCAGTTTTCATTTCTGATTTTGATAATTCGGATGCTGTCTCTGAGCTTTTTCCTTAGTTTAGCTAAGGGTTTATCTATCTTGTTGATTTTCTCAAAGAACTAGATCTTGGTTTTGTTGATTCTTTTTATTATTATCTTTGTTTCCAGCCATAATTTTTTATTATTTCCTGCCATCTTGAGTGTGTTTGCTTCATTTTGTTCTACAGCTTTCAAATGTGTATTAAGTATGAGATTTCTTGAATTATGAAGGGATTTAGTACCGTGAATTTTCCCTTTTAGCACTGCTTTCATCATGACCTATAAGTTTAGATATGTTGTCCCATCATTTTCTTGTTCTAGTTATCATTGAGTAGAGAGTTGTTCATTTTCCATGAATATGTGGGCTGTATGTTGTGTCCTTTATTGTTGAATTACAGCCTTTATCCGTGATGACCTGAGAGGATGCAAAGGGATGTTATTTTAATGTTCTTGTATCTGTTGAGGCTTGCTTGGTTACTGATTATACAGTCAGTTTTGGAGAAGGTTCCGTGAGCTACTGCGAAGAAGGCACATTCTTTTATTTTGGGGTGAAAACTTCTGTAGGTATCTGTTAAATCCATTTGGTTCATAACATCTTTTAGTTCCTTTGTTTCTATATTTTCTCTTTTGATGACCTGTCCATTGGTAAGAGTGGGGTATTGAAGTCCCCAACTATTATTATGTGGTGTTCAATGTGTAATTTGAGCTTTGTAAATTTTCTTTGATGAATGTACATGCCCTTGCATTTGGGCCATAGTTGTTTAAGATTGACAATTATCTTGGTGGATTTTTCCTTTGATGAGTATTAAGTGTCCTTCCAGATCTCCTTTGATATCTTTTGATTGAAATTTTATTTTGTTAGATATTAGATATTAGAATGGCTACTTCAGTTTGTTTCTTGAGTCTGTTGCTTAGGGAAACTTTATGCAGTCCCTTACTCTGAGGTAGAGTATATCTTTGTCAATGAGATGTGTTTTTTGTAAACAGGAGAATGATGCACCCTGGTTAAATATACAATTTGTTAGCCTGTGTATTTTTATTGGTGAATCTAGCCATTTGATGTTCAGAGACATTAAAGAACAATGATTGTTAGTTCCTGTTATTTTGATGTTGGAGGTGTTACTGAGTGTGTGTACGTGGTTCTCTTCTTTTGGGTTTGTTGTGAGATGATTAATTTCCTGTATTTTCTTTAGTGTAATTACCCTCCTTGTGTTGGTGTTTTGCTTTGAGTGTCCCTGTAGGGCTGGATTTTTTAGAAAGATATTATTCAAGTTTGGTTTTGTCATGGAATATCTTGGTTTTTCCATCTATGGTGATTTAGAGTTTTGCTGAATATAATGGTCTGATCTGACATCTGTGGTCTCTTAGGATCTGCATGGAATCTGTCTAGAATCTTCTGGCTTTTAGTGTCTCTTTTGAGAAGTCAGGTATAATTAAAAGTCTGCCTTTATATGTTACTTGGCCTTTCCCCCTCACAGCTTTTAATATTATTTCTGTGTTTTGTATATTTAGTGTTTTTATTACTATGTGGCAGAAGAATTTTCTTTTTGGCCCAATCTGTTTGGTGTTCTGTAAGCTTCTTGTACACTTATAACAGTTCTTTCTGTAGGTTACAGAAGTTTTCTTCTATGATTTTGTTGAAGATGTTTTCTGGCCCCTTAAATTGGGAATCCTCACTCTCTTCTTTTGTTTTTTTTTTTTTTTAAATGTTAATCAAAGACTTTTTTTTTTATTAGATCTTTCATTTACACTTCAGATACCATCCTGTTTCCCCATTCCCCCCCCCTTAGAAAACCCCCTATCCCATGCCCCCTTTTTCATTTTGCATTTATACATTTTTTAAAGAAATGTTAATCATAGGCTTTATAAGTTTGGTATTGTTCAATCAGAGGTGTAACCCACTACCCAACCTAGATATATCAACTATCTTTGACTGGTGGAGATACATGAACATCTGCTTCCCTGTCTCCCCCCTCTATCTCTCTTTCATCACCTAGCTTCTCCTCTCCTTCTTCTTCTCCTCTTCTTACTCCTTTTCTTCCTCTCAGTACTCCTCCCACCTTAGCTCCTCCTACACATCACCCTTCCTGTTAAAAGGAAACTTTTCTCTCAAAATACAATTAGAGCATAATTATGCCTATTTGTACCAGTGAGGTACAAGATAGTCCTAATACCCAGTCCATCCTTTTGTTGACTAACCAGCACCTCTGTCATTCTATCCTAACTAAAACACTTAGTTCTGAACCTGGCTTTTTTCCTTGGCTTTAGGATGAATGTCAGCTGATGACCATACACTCAGATCTTTTCTCTCAAAGTAAATAGCTATAAGTTTTCAACCCCATTCAGAAATCCAGAATGACTGAGTTGACTATAATTGTGGGAAGCACAAAGCATAGCTTCTAAAACTTAGCCAATTTATAGAGACCTCTGAACACCTGGACACTCGCTCTACTTCAAAACGTTGGAGCATCTGTTCTTCTGCCTTCTGGCCAAGGATCATCTGACAGACCTTAGTGCTGCAGAATTATTAAGGGCTGATTACTCTGTCTAGGCAGATATAATCAGTCGACTATTCTGCAAGTGTGTCCTTTTCTGGACAGTAATTTGTCTGTAGTAGGAAAGTGGCAATTCTTGCCTAGTGGCTGTCTCACCACAACTGGAGTAACTCCAAGGATGCTCAATTTCTTCTTAGAATTCAATATAGGAAGCTGTCCGGAGCAGATAGGTCTCTAATGAAAATGAACATTAATACTGAAATGTTTGTCATGTCAATTCTAAGGATTTCTGATGTTTTGAAAACCAGCTATCCATGTAAGGTAATCTGGACTGTTGCCCTGTTAACTCCACTCAGCTATTTCTAAATAAAACATAGAGAACACCCTTATAATAAACTCCAAGTCATGAATTTGCTATAGTCCCTTAACTCACAGGCTGACCATCTCAAATCAGTTAAAAAAGTTAAAGAAGGACTGGGTCTAAGCTTTGTATTCCTAAGTGTGTTATACTGGTACAATGCCTATGAGAGTAACAATATTCATCTCACTCTTATATCACTAAGAAGCTCATGCCAATGAAAACCTTAAAATTTGTAAACAAAGTAAATGGTGCCATTGAAGAATTTATATCTTCATCTTGATATTAATTATACAGATTTCTACTAATAGGTTATGGCTATGCAATAAACCCTAGCTAATCCTCTCTATTCCGACAAAACCACTACTTTTCCCTAGGGAGACAGCCCCAACATTTACCACCTTAGTCCCCATGCCCAGGGAATAGGGGCGCTGACTCATCATTAGCTTCTTCAAGTTGATTATGGGCGTTGAGATATTAGAAGAGGAGTGGGGGGGGAGAGCAAGTTGACAGTCCTCTGATGCTGTGTCTTCGCTGCCTCCAGATGGAATTCCCGGACCTCAGAGGTTTGAGCAGGTCTGCCCAGCTTGCTTGTTGAGTAGATACACCAAGGCTGATCATTCTGCAATATACAATTCTCAAAACAAATTTTAGTATCAAGATAGTTTTTTTTTTTTAAAGAGGGCTGACATTTTATTAAGAATGTTGGTTCTAACCGCTTTTCTATTTTTCCCCTCTTTTATTGGATATAATATTTACATTTCAAATTTTATCCCCTTACCATATTTCCCCCACCACCCAGGAACCCCTTATCCCATCCCCCCTCCTCCTGCCTCTATGAAGGTGTTACCCACCTACCCCCAGCCTCCCTCCCCCACCCCAGATTCCCCCCCCACAGTGCTCAGCCTTCAGGGTACCAATGATCTTGTCTCCCACCTATGCCCAACAGGGCCATCCTCCCCTACATATACAGCTGGAGTCATGTGTCTCTCCCTATGTGCACCTGGGCTGGTGGTTTAGACCCTGGGGAGCTCTGGCTGGTTGGTATTCTTGCTCTCCTCACAGGGCCACCAGCCCGTATGGTTCACGGTTCCCTCAATTTACTCTCTAACTCCTCCATTGGGAACTTTGATCAGATTAATGGATAGCTTGTGGGTATCTGTCTCTGGGTATGTCCGACTCTGAGAGACCTCCTAAAGAGACAGCCTTATCAGGCTGCTGTCAGCTTTCCCATCCTGACATCCCTATCAGCGTCTATTTTTGGTGACTGCCTATGGAATGAATACCCAGACACAATGGTCTCCCTACAACCCCCCCTTATGATTCTGACCCCACACTGTGTCTCCATATTTGCTCCCTTGGTTATTTAGTTACTCCTTCTAAGAAAGACCTAGGCATCCTCACTTGTTCTTTCTTCTTCATGAGCTTCGTGGTCTTCTGGTAGTTGAATCTTTGTTGTTTCAACACTTTTGGGCTAATCTCCGCTTATCAGTGAGTAAATACCATGTGTGTTTCTTTTGTGATTGTGTTACCTCACTCAGGATGATATTTTCTAGATCCATCCATTTACCTAAGAATTTCTCGAATTCATTATTTTTAATAGCTGAGTAGTACTCCATTGTGTAAATGTACCACATTTTTTTTTTATCCATTCCTCTGTTGAAGGGCATCTGGGTTCTTTCCAGCTTCTGGCTATTATAAATAGGGCTGCTATGAACATAGTGGAGCATATGTCTTTGTTATTTGTTGAGGCATTTTCTGGGTATATACCCAGAAGTGGGTATAGCTGGGTCCTCAGGTAGTGCTATGTCCAATTTTCTGAGGAACCGCCAGACTGACTTCCAAAGTGGTTGTACCAGCTTGCAACCCCACCAACAATACAGGAGTGTTCCTCTTTCTTCACATCCTCGCCAGCATCTACTATCACCTGAGTTTTTGATCTTAGCCATTCTGACTGGTGTGAGGTTGGTATCTCAGTGTTGTTTTGATTTGCATTTCCCTGATGACTAAGGATGCCTCACTCTCTTCTACTCCTAATATTCTTAGGTTTGGTCATTTCATCGTGTCCCAAATTTTCTAGATATTTTGAGTTAGGAACTTTTTTACACGTGGCATTTTCTTTGACTGATGTATCAATTTCTTGACAGCATCTACTATGCCTGAGATTCTCTCTTCTATTTCTTGTATTCTGTGGATGATGCTTATATCTGTAGTTTTTGTTCTCTTTTTTTAGGTTTTCTATCTCCAGGATTGTCTACATTTGTGTTTTCTTTATTGATTCTTTTTCCATTTTTAGGTCTTGGGCCATTTTATTCATTTACCTCGCCTGTTTGATTATATTTTCCTGTATTTTTTTTTTGTGTGTGTGTTGATTGGATTTTCCTGTATTTCTTTAAGGGAATTATTTATCTCGTCTTTAAAAGCCTCTGTCTTCATGAGATGGAATTTAAGGTCACAGTCTTGCTCTTCAAGTGTGTTAGGATTTAGTAGAGTTGCTGGGTTCCGATGGTGGCATATTATATTGGCTTCTGTTGATTATGTTCTTAATGCTTGCCTTTCACAATCTAGTTGTCTCTGGTGTTGATTAGTGTGAGTGTCCAGAGATGTAATAGGCCTCTGGGAGTCAGATGGTGCTTTATATCTTGGGTTTTATCAGACCTCCTGGAAGGCAAGTAGAGTTGTGGGGTGTGACAGGGTATCTTTATCTCCTACTGCTGTCTCTGTGTATGTGTTTGTGTGTGTGTGTGTGTGTGTGTGTGTGTGTGTGTGTGTGTGTGTAGGGTTAGAGCCTACCTCTTGGAAGGTAGGCAGAGCTGTGGAGTGGGGCTCAGTGTGTTGCTCTGTGACTGTAGCTAGTATAAGTGAAGACTGGAAAATGGAGCTCTGAGTGGATAGCACAGAGCCCATGGCTGCTAGGCTTTCGGGGGTTCTTGGAGGTAGGAGCTTTGGGGTGGGGAGGTGGGGCTTCTAACCTCTGTGTGTAGGGTTAGAGCCTGCCTCTTAGGAGGCTAGTACATCTGTGGGTTGGGGCATGGTGTGGTGCTCTGTAATTGCTGCTGTGGCTGGCATAGACCAGAAGCTGTGCTTTTTCTTAAAGATGTGCAACAGGGACCTGGTGGGTATGTGTAATCCCAGCACTCGAGAAGCAGAGTCAGGTGGTTCTGTGTGAATTTGAGGCCAGCCTGATCTGCAGAGCAAGTTCCAGGACAGCAAGGGCTACACAGAGAAACCCTGTCTTGGAAAACAAAACAACAAAAAGATGTGCTACATGCACATTTACAGTAGCTTGTAGTTTAACCTGATAGTGGCAACAATCTTTAAATATGCAGTACATGTTTTTTACATGGGGTTGAGTGCCTTACCCTGAAGCTGTTTATATTATCACCTGCCCTGGAAAAAAATGTAATATTTTGTTCTATTTTGTTAGAATTATTGTCATGGTAGTGTTTGCTACTGTGTGTCCATGCATGTTATGCACATGTATGTGAGAGAAGGAGGAAAGAGACAGATGTACTAAATTACATTTCAGAAATCATATTTCATACATAAAATATAAACTTAGAATAGGCTAACTTTTATTCTACTAGATGATTGAAGTATAAATACTTATATATGAATTATACATGTACTTGGCATATATATGAAATTGTTTCTAAACCATTAACTGTATTGAGGGACTAAATCTATTTCAAATAAACCTGTATCACTTAAGATATTGGAAGCAAAGAAGTATTTTAATTGCCAAGTTCCAAAGAAATTTAAACCAATTAAAAATGCTTATGAAGCTTGACTGTACACTTTGTTCTGTGAAATGGAAATAAAATATATAGCGACCTTGATTATTTATGCATTCACAACTCCGGAATGTATTCCCCTAAAGGCTGCCTTAATTATTGGCTGCCTCTGGAGTTCCTTTATTTATGTAGTTTCCCTGCTCACAAAAACTGTTTACACCTGATATCAACTTTCCTCCTGATACAAACATACATATACACATGTGTGTTCATGCACATACATACACACATTGATATCCCTACACATGTATGTGTGGAGACAGAAAGACAGAGAGAGACAGAGAGAGAGACTAACAGGTCAATCTGTAATAATTTACTGTGTATATAAATACTGTATATGTCCAACCTAGTTGGGACCTGGTTTGTGAAACTCTTCTGCAAGTAAGGCATATTGTTAATTGCATGTTATCACTCTAATCACAAAAATATTAAATAAATAAATGTTAAACATCTGTTTAGAGGAACTACTAAAAACTATTTTCAAACCTAGGTGCACTCTGTCTTCATACAACTTCATACATTAAGATTGAAAGGGATTACACTTTATTTGTTTCCATGTATTTTGCTAGGAGCAACTAACAGCATCTTGATAAATAGTTGTGATGCCTGAAACCAGAAGACAAAAAGTAAACTACCAATGACTAAAATTTAGGGCTTATCCTTTTACTAATACCAAGTACTAACCATCTATGATTAGATACATTCATATTTCTTGAATATTGTTCTAAATCAGTGTGTACATTGAACAACAAGCATTTGTTATACTAACAAAGCATACTAACAGATTATATACTTCATGTGAGAAGAAAAAAAACCCATAAGTAGTCCTCAGTCTCAGTTTCTTTGTCATATCCATGAGGAGTGGTGAGTATATATAAGCCCAGACAAACATTAACCCCTGGGCCATGACCTGAACTTCATTGTATTGAATGGAAAGGGAAATGAAAGGAACTGAAACCTGATGGTCTAAATCTGTCAGGAACAATTCTGGTTCCACTGTGCTCTGCACTGACTTAAAGGTTAATAAATAGATACATTGTAGTCATCATTATTTTTGTTTTAAATCACATTGATCACTACTTGAATTTACAATAGGACTACCATCTTTCAAATGGGGATTCAATGTCAGGTATAAGCAGGATTTGAGAAGCAGAGAAAAAATGTAAGTAAAGGGAGCCTGCAGGCAACAGCCAGGACAGTACTTAGGTGGGTGGGTTCAGAGTTGTTTGCAGGCAAATAGTCAAGATTTCTATATATTTCATCACCATTTCACAGAATAAAGTGTACAGTTCAAGCCTCATAAATATTTTTTAATTGAGTTAAATTTCCCAGGCACTGAGCAATTGAAAAACACTTCTCTGCTTCTAATATTTTAAATTTGACCATTTAAATATGAATGCAGTAAGTTGAGTCTCAGGATCCCGTTGGCTTAATGTCAGAAGCAACCTCTCATATGTCATTTGCTATCATTTGCTTCTGTAAGCATAATGAGTTTGAATTCTTCAGTCTTAGTAGAGGATATTGTCCTCTTTACTTTTTAAGTAGTAAGCAATACATTAATGTCATTATGTACATTTTGCAAATGAAAAATAATAGTCCGAGTGCCAGCGTACTAAAGTCAAGGCACTTAATGTTATGTTTTTTTCCCATTTATTTCTCCTCCCTCCAAGACACCCATTTCTACAATTATAATTATAAGAATTCTACGTAGGTTTTCATTTAATATGTATTATACAGGTTTGTGCATTCTTGCATTATAATTATGTTAATTTAAGGATGAAGTTCTTTTGAAGGTTTGGCAGCTACCTCTTAAAGTTTCTCCTCCCACTTGGAGTTTGGAGATACACTTACCATTCTGTGGCTTTGGGTTTTGTTTTGCTTCAATCTGTATAAAGTTGAGAGGATAGATTTTTTTATTTTGCCTACTGGCTTTTATGCTGCTTAGCTCAAGTCATCAGAGACAACTTTTAGCTTTGCATTTTGATCAGGCCCCTTTCACAGTGTTGTGTCACTATAGTTGAATTTCAATGGCATCAATTTCAGCTACTAGATTGGAGATTTGTATTAGGGCATTTTAGAAATGCTGGTTTCCAGTTCTTTCCTTTTGGGTAACTGCCAGATAACACAGCTTTTACTGTAATAGGTCTGCACAGACTGCAGCTGGCATGCCACGTGGGGCTGGAGAATGGTGAATTCAATCACTTTTCTCCATCCCTTTGATTATCACAGAAAGAGCTTGTCCTGGGGAGTTATCAGCAAATTCTGGCAAGGAATTAGACAGGACAAGAATCAGGGAGATAGCTGTCTGTGGGCTGTAGGGTGAGGAAGTACCTTAGCATTAGGACAAGAGCAGTGGTTGAAATTGAAGAAGAGAAAATAGGAGGGTGATACCACAGTTATGGAAAGAGTTGAACAGATTTTAGAAAGGATTTAGTGTTCATTTAAAAATACTGATTTTGTCATTGTTTCTCAGTCTCCTATTTAAATCTGATAACAGCCTTGTACTGTGTTCTTCCCTCTGCTCACTGCACTTTCCATCTCACAAACCATCCACTGCCTTTTCTGAGAGAAGAAATGCATTGTCTTCCTCTTCCACCACCACCAGTACTGTACCCTGGACCCTCAAATTAGAAAACTGAAGTTTGTATTGGCTAAGCAAGTGCTCCTCTACTGAGCTAAATTTCTAGGAAAAGTCGTGTTGGTATTTCCTAATGTCATATTCTGACTTTTTCAAACTTCATGCTTGAGATAAATTATGTGTTTTATTTAAGTAGGTTTTACCATTTCATTTAAATGGTAGTTGATTGACAGTGATGGCCTTGGAGAATGGTGGCAAGAGGGGTGAGTGTTTTTAGTAGCGATGCAGCACAAAAGTTGGGCTGCTGGGTCAGGATGCCAGGGGACAGCCAAGTAATAACAAACAAGAAGACAGGCACTATTGAGTTACTTTCCCTATAACTGTGACAAAATGCCTGAAATAGACAGCTTAAGGAATGGGGAGACTCATTGTCATTTTGGGATATATATGGTTTTGAAAGGTTTAGTCCATGTTTACCTCTTCCCATGCCCTTAGGCAAAACATTATCAACTTGGAGTATGAGTTAAACAAGCTGATCTGCCTCCTAGACAGTGACAAGTAGAGAGAAGGAGAAGGGAGTGAGATGGAAGGACAGAGGGAAGAGATACAACTGTTTGTTTTCATGGTGTGTTTGTGTAGAAAAAGAAAAAGAAGCTTCTACAATGCATGTGATATTCAGCCAATTCCCAAGAGAAGGCCCTGTACTACCCACTTTGTCAGTGGTTGCAGTGTCTGTAGTAGTTAAGACTCTGAGCTTTGTATCCTGACCCCTTGCTTCATAGCCAGATTCTTGGGTATAGTACCTTATTGTTTGGAGTTCTATATTTCTCATCTGAGAAACAGGGATAATAATACTTGATTGTATATAATCTCCATAGTAGCTTAGTCCTTGGGGAGAGGGGGGAGACACACACACACACACACACACACACACACACACAGAGAGAGAGAGAGAGAGAGAGAGAGAGAGAGAGAGAGAGAGAGAGAATAAAGCAGTACACTAGTAATCAACTTTCCTTTACTGTTTCTGCTACTGCTTGACTTCTTGCCCTGGCTTTCCTCAGTAATGAGCTATGACTTGGAAGTATAAGATGAAATAAACTCATTATTACCAAGTTTCTTTTAGTCAGTTCTTTTTTTCACAGCTACAGAAAGTAAATTAGAACATAAAGTAGGACAATGCTTATAAAACACATCAAACAATGCCTAGCATATACTGTGGATAAAATAACTTTAGGAATGATCATTGACATTACTATAATGTTTATTGTAATTCCAGCATAGATTCTATCTTTTCAGTTCCATAGCACAAATGATTGCATATATATTTATGGAAATGAATACTTCAGCCTTTATATGAAATTAGAAAGAGACTTAAATGATCACTTAGAACAGTTTCTTCAGAGAAGCTTGTATATCACGTCCTACAACCTTGCTAACATATATAGAGCTAATACACTGAGGTCCACGTGCATGTTTCACTAGTGTTATAGCATGACATAGATAATATTAGCTTTTTTTCCAGAAAGAAAATATTTACCAAAGCTTCCATTACATTAATACTATGCTTGAGGCGCTCTTTGGCAGGAGGGCAGTGAAGTGTGAAGCAGGCAAATATTTGTTATCTTATGCAAATCATAGCTGAAGAAAACCCACCTGTGTGTGTGACCAGTTGAACTCATTGATTCAGTGCCTACAGAAATGAATGTATATGAGCAATTGATGCAGGTTTATCTAAGGTGGTGAGGTGGGAGGGAATTCTGGAGATAAGCCTCCATTAAACAGCATTTGCCTTGTATATCCCCCACAAATTCTTGGCTCATCACCACTCTGCTTAACAATGAATACATTATTTTGAAATGATGATTGTCTAATATGAATATGGAATGGAATGGTAATACAATGGCAAAGAACTTAAATTGTGTAGCTGAGATTTATGTGATAGACCTGTTGCCCATGGGATGTGAATACATTGAACAAGTTATTTGACCTTTGTAAACCTCATTTACTCATATATAAAGTAGTAATGATGACAACTATTTTATAAGATCATTGTGAACATTAAACAAAAAGAGGTACCTAAAGTACCTTTGACCATGTATATAGCACTTGAAAAGTATTTTGTGTCGTACTTATGATAATAATATGATTACTCTTTGTATTTCTTATTTGTGTGCGTTGCTATGTGTATTCACATGTTTCTCTATGTATGTGCATGTATATAAGGGTGCATGCATGTGTGAGTATGTGTGTAAGGGCCAGAGATTGATATTGAATATCTTCTTTAAATTCTCTTTTTTGGGACAAGGTCTGTCACTAGATCTGGAGGTGACAATTTGGTTGAGTTGGATGGCCAGTGGCCTACAGGAGTCTTCCTGCCTTTGCCTCTCTAGCACTAAGATTTTAGCCATACCACCAATTCTGGGTTTTCATGTGAGTGTCCCCGGATCCAAATTCAGTTATTTATGTATGCATAGGATGCATGACTGATTGAAACCATTTTTCACAGCCCCATTTTGACTAGTTTTAATCAAAATGTTTGAGATTATTGTTATTTACTTTATTATTAAGTAGGGGAAATGAAATTTTTAGAAAGTAGTTATTATAAAGTCTTCTTATACTATAGACTAATTGGAAAAGTATGCAGGAATAATTTAGAGGCTTATGAGGGGATGCTGACTATAATTAACTAAAACATTATTTCTGCAAACTATATGGTTACCATGGGGTCCTCAAGTATTAACTAAATATTTTCAATGATGTGTCAAATTGTATACAAGCAGAGCCTCATCCCATATGTTCTCTCTCTCTCTCTCTCTCTCTCTCTCTCTCTCTCTCTCTCTCAATTCATCTTTGGTTAGAGAACTATTTTTCATCTATTGTGAATGTGCCACTAAATTTTTGTTAGAAAACTAGTTCTTATATAAATTCTTTTTCAAGTACAAGGGCTTTTGTTGAGATTGCATCATGTCTGCCATCATCCTTTTTCTCTGCTAACATCCTTTTCTACATTGTGTGTGAAAAACACATCATCTGTAGTTTTGCTCAAATTTATCACGTTTGAGCAGGTAGTATTATGGACTATGCAAAATTAATATGAATGTATATATTCAAATGTAATTAGATTTATAGTCAAAATGTCCGTGGAATGTTTATAAGTTGCTGTGTTCTGGGACCCTGACCTCATAGCTAATATGCAAATCCAACACTGAAAATACCATCACGGGGTAACTGGATGTACCTGTACATTGTACAGATGAGTAAATGGTACCACAGAAAAGCTAAGTCAGCTGTGGTAGGTCAGGTTGCCATTTAGTGACAAAGCTGAGTCTGGGACTTTGGTCTCTGATTGACCTAACAAATAAATGTGTCTTGTCAAAATGCTAAATGCTGCGTTATTATTACATTAGTGTCATGACACTGCAATGACTTTCAGTCACTTTTTATAGGTAGGAAATATTGTACTATGCTAATAGAAGGCTAGAACTTTTCCATATCTCCAGGAGATACTGGTATCACAGGTTAGCCCTACAGCTATTGGATATGAGGATAGTTCAAATTGGCTTGAATCAACATGAATAAAATTGTAGTCAGAGGTTAGAGAACTATTTAGGTTATCTGGCATTTTTACAGGTTATTTTCCCTAATGGAATTTATCATGTTTGGGCAGGCAATATTATGGAAAGGAATATAAACTTTATATGTAAGTATATAGTTAAAATGTAATATCTTCATTCTATCACTAAGTAGAATTTCTTATAGTATCAGCTTTGTCCCATCTATTCATACTTGAATTCGTTTTAACCGTTCTTTTTAAATTTATTTATTTTATGTTTGTGAATGTTTTTCCCACTTGGAAATATGTGCACCACATTCATGAAAGAGCCCATGGAGATCTGAAAAGGCAGCAGATCCCACTGAAACTAATGGCACAGGCAGGTGTGAGCTACCATGTGGGTGCTGAGACTTGAACCCAGCTAATCTGTAAGAGAAGTAAGTGCCCTTTACCAAAGTATCATTGCTCTATTCTCAAATGTCATCTAATGGTACCTTTAATGAATATATGGTACATGACTGATGGAACTATTGGGGGGTGTATTTTTCAGATGTGGTTTAGTGGAAGGATGTTAATTCATACTGAGTGTTATCCTGAAGGGGATATTGAGATACCCACTAGAATTAATCCATCCATCCATCCATCATCAATCAACCAGCTTCCCTTTTCTGCAATGAGATGGTTTTCTGTGCTGCTTTCCACGTTGTCTATCACTCAGCGATGCTTCTCCATAGGCTCAAGGTGATATAGCCAAGTGACCATGAACTGAAGCCCTTTAATTCAATGAGCCAAATAAAAATTTTCCTCTTATATGTTGATTTTCTCAGAAAATTTGGCATTAGAAAGTTGAATAATTACTCCTTCTAAGAAAGACCTAGGCATCCTCACTTGTTCTTTCTTCTTCATGAGCTTCATGTCGTCTGGTAGTTGAATCTTTGTTGTTTCAAATTTTTGGGCTAATCTCCGCTTATCAGTGAGTAAATACCATGTGTGTTCTTTTGTGATTGTGTTACCTCACTCAGGATGATATTTTCTAGTTCCATCCATTTACCTAAGAATTTCTCGAATTCATTATTTTTAATAGCTGAGTAATATTCCATTGTGTAAATGTACCACATTTTTTGTATCCATTCCTCTGTTGAAGGGCATCTGGGTTCTTTCCAGCTTCTGGCTATTATAAATAAGGCTGCTATGAACATATTGGAGCATATGTCTTTGTTATATGTTGGGGCATTTTTTTTTAACTGATTTGAGATGGTCAGCCTGTGAGTTAAGGGACTATAGCAAATTCATGACTTGGAGTTTATTATAAGGGTGTTCTTTATGTTTTATTTAGAAATAGCTGAGTGGAGTTAACAGGCAACAGTCCAGATTACCTTACATGGACAGCTGGTTTTCAAAACATCAGAAATCCTTAGAATTGACATGACAAACATTTCAGTATTAATGTTCATTTTCATTAGAGATCTGTCTGCTCCGGACAGCTTCCTATATTGAATTCTAAGAAGAAATTGAGCATCCTTGGAGTTACTCCTGTTGTGGTGAGACAGCCACTAGGCAAGAATTGCCACTTCCCTTCTACAGACAAATTACTGTCCAGAAAAGGACACACTTGCAGAATAGTCGACTGATTATATCTGCCTAGACAGAGTAATCAGCCCTTAATAATTCTGCAGCACTAAGATCTGTCAGATGATCCTGGGCCAGAAGGCAGAAGAACAGATGCTCCAACATTTTGAAGTAGAGCGAGTGTCCAGGTGTTCAGAGGTCTCTATAAATTGGCTAAGTTTTAGAAACTATGATTTGTGCTTCCCACAATTATAATTAACTCAGTCATTCTGGATTTCTGATGGGGTTGAAAACATATAGCTATTGACCTTAAGAGAAAAGATTTGAGTGGATGGTCGTCAGCTGACATTCATCCTAAAGCCAGGTTCAGAACTAAATGTTCTAGTTAGAATAGATGACAGAGGAGCTGGTTAGTCAACAAAAGGATGGACTGGGTATTAGGACTATCCTGTACCTCACTGGTACAAATTGGCATAATTATGCTTTAATTGTATTTTGAGAGAAAAGTTTTATTTTAACAGGAAGGGTGATATGTAGGAGGAGCTAGGGTAGGAGGAGTACTGAGAGGAAGAAAAGGAGTAAGAAGAGGAGGAGAAGAAGGAGAGAAGAAACTAGGTGATGAAAGAGAGAAAGGGGGGGAGACAGGGAGGCAGATATTCATGTATCTCCACCAGTCAAAGATAGTTGTTATATCTAGGTCGGTCAGTGGGTTACAGCTCTGATTGAACAATTCCAAACTTATAAAGCCTATGATTAACATTTTTTTAAAAAAATGTATAAATGCAAAAAGGAAAAGGGGCATGGGATAGGGGTTTCCTAAGGGGGGTTGGGGGGGAATGGGGATAGGGGATGCCATCTGAAGTGTAAATAAAATATCTAATAAAAAAAGAAAAAAAGAAAAAAAGTTGAATAATACATGTTCATCTATTTATCTCTTCATAACAGGGGAACATTATAATGAACCAAATATTAGATATGCTGAGGATAAAAAGACAAGCAAGACATGATTTTCAATAACCAGGAACTTCTAGTCAACATTTCAGGGTAAAATCTAGTAAAAGTGCACATACAGCTTGAACTTTATGATAAGCTAAGAAAAGACTGCAGATAAGAGAGCATGCTACCTAAACGGAGCTTTGAAATTAGTGAACGCTTTAGCATCCTTGGACTCTTATTTCAATGTTAACTACCTTTATAAGGCAGACATAGCTACAAAATATGCAGTTACTGAAGAATAAAATCATTAGGGTAGCTTTTGATTATCAATAAAGAAATTACATGTTCTCCTATTAAGGGAACCTTGATTCTAATGAATCTGCTGCTTGACCAGAGAGACAATGGGCTGTAAGTCTTCTTGTTGATTTTGTGAAGATTGATTTCTGCTGTGTTTTTCTGTGTAAGTGCCTGCCTGTTTGGACCTCTGCTCACTCTCTTGCACCTTTAAATCAGTAGAACACTGTTTTGTTAGAAAATGTTTCCTGCTACTGAATCTTCCCCTATGCTGAAGCATTGTTTGCCTGCTGACTGGCTCTTTGGGATACTTCCCACTCTTACCAAGATTACCTTTTGTGATTACTGCTAAGTGGCTCACTGATGATCTGACTTTCTCAAGGAAGTCTTTATGTGTCAATATTAGACATGTGCCATTATCCAATGCCCATCACTTCTCAGAAGCGACCCCGTTCCCATCTGTGATTTTGGCAGCAGCAACTTCACATCCCAGCAGATGCAGATCTTTGGCACTTATGTTTGACATTGGCTTTAGAGGCTGGGTTATTGATTGTGCAGTCTGCTATAGTACCAAATTAATATAATTTTTTAACCAATGGGGCATATAAAGAAGAAACTGAAGATGATTTATAACACCAAACCAGAAATATTTGTGCTGACATTTTATGTTCCTTTAAATTATATCAAAGCTAATCATTTCTTACCTTCAATATTGACATTCTTTTTTTTTTTTTTTTTCGGTTTTTTGAGACAGAGTTTCTCTGTGTAGCCCTGGCTGTCCTGGAACTCACTGTGTAGACCAGGCTGGCCTCAAACTCAGAAATCAACCTGCCTCTGCCTCCCAAGTACTGAGATTAAAGGCGTGCGCCACCACTGCCTGCCTCAATATTGACATTCTTATTGCAAGCAACCATTATAATATCATTGTGTTTGTGTGTATATGTATGTGAGTGCTTATACGTGTGTGTGTGTGTGTGTGTGTGTGTGTGTGTGTGTAAAGGTACTTGTGGAGGGAGACCAGAGGAGGAGGTGAGGTGTTTTGTTTTATCCATTCCCACCTTCTTCCCTTGTGACAGGATTTCTTACTAAACCTGGAGTTAGAACAGCAGCCAGCAACCACCATTGACCCTCCTATCTCTGCTGTCCATACCTCTAGGGTTAGAGTTGTTGGGTTCCAAACTCAGATCCTGATGCTTGTGTAGTAAGTGCATGTACCTTCTGAGCCATCACTCTACCCACACAGTTTTTTAAATGTGTTTGGATCATATCGCTAACATCCTAGGTGATCTACAGTCTATTCTGCCCCTGCCTCCAGAATTCAGAATTATCTTTTAAATGTTTTTCATCAGGTCTTATTATTTACCTATTCAAAGGAACCAATGATTGTCTATCATAGTTTGAAAAACAACAACAAAACAGTATTTCCATTTACATAGTCTATGAGTTCCACTTGCTTTCTGGTTGCCCCTACTGTTCAATAGTTATTCTTTTCCTTGCTCCATTTAAAACAAACTGGCCTCAGTGACTTCAGTGTGTTACTTCTCCAATTAGGAATGTTATGCCCCTGTGTAGTTGGATTTTTTTTTGTCTCATTGGAGTATCTTCTTACACACTACTCATTCTTATATCAAAAAGAGTAGCTTACCTCATAGTACCTGCTGCCTTATTTCTTCTATTTTCCTTTATAACCTGTTTCCTTACCTAACAATATTGTTCATGTATTTAAATGTATCTAATTATTTATTATGGATCTCTCCTATCAGGTTGAAAATTCTGTAATGGTGGTGACCTTGTTTTGTTTGGTATTTAAATGATAAACATCATTTAGCCCATGACAGTTTACTTAGTAAATATCATTTAAATAGAATGTACACACACACACACACACACATATATGACTACTATATTCTTTTAAAGAGTATATATATATATATATATATATACTGTATTTGAATGCATGCCTTCATGACAGAAGAGGGCATCAGATCCCATTACATATGGCTGTGACCTACCATGTGGTTGCTGGGAATGGAACTCAGGACCTGTGGAAGAGCAGCCAGTATTCTTAACTACTCAATGAGCCATCTCTCCAGATCCTGAAAATATAATATTCTATATGCTATTTGATAATTTTTTAAGCAATGGTATATTGATGAGATTCTTATATATCTATGTACTAGTTATTTTTTCCCTTGCCATGGAAAAACACCATGAGGAAGGCAACTTATAAAAGTTTCTTTTGCCTTATATTTTCAGAAGGATACAAGTCCACCATAGTGAGAAACTGTGGCAAGGCATGGTAGGCATGGTGGCAAGAGTAAGTTACTGAGAGCTTACATCATGAACCTGAAGCAGAGAGAGAGGGAAGTACAAGTAGGGAGAGGCCTTAAGCTCTCAAAGTCCACTTCTAGTGACTTACTTCCTCTAGCAAGGCCACACTTCTTAAACCTCCCCAAACACCTCCACCAACTGGGGACCAAGTGTTCAAATGCCCAAGATTGTTGGATTTAAGTGGGGGTCGTGTGTCTGCCCCACCACAGGGCTAGTGCCTCTTGTTTGACTGTAATCACCCTATGCTGGCATGGGGCGGGTGTCTGACTACGGGAAGCCTCAGGAACACCGCTCCATGGGTGGGGGCTCTTGGGCACCCAGGAACCTATGGAAGCAGCAGAAGAGCCAATAACAAAATGGGGGCCCATGGGCTAGACTGTCCCATAGTGGAAGGGAAGGGGGGAGAGCACTCTGGCTGTGTCCAGCCGGGATAGTCCTTGGCTTGTTGCAGTGGTTTGGCTTGGTAGTGAGCTGCTGGCTTGGGTTGGTGGTCACTGTAGCTGGGAATGCAGAGAGGTCTTCAGAGGGAGCTTAGATGACAGCTCTGTAGGCAAAGGTGTGTTCCATTGTTCCCCACTGTGGTGGATCCTGAAGAAAGGAAACAGTCCAAGGTTTTAAGATGTTTATTGTCATGGCAGAAAGTAGATGAGAAACTGCACCCTCATTTCTCAGGGCAGGCCTGAGGTTAAATACCTTTTGTAGGTAGGAGGGTCTGGGAAGGAAAGCATAATTTACGAAGCCCTTCTGGCCTTTAGGAGATCTTTAATGTGGAAATCTGTCTTGAGGCTTGTGGTCACACCATCTACCTGTGGAGGGGCTAGTGGGGGTGTTGCCTTTATGTGACTGAAAGACAAAAATCTATGGATGCCACATGTCTGGGGCCTGGAGTCTGGAAGCTTGGCAAAATGCCTACCATCCCATGCAGGGGACCCTGCAGGGTCATCTGCGGGGTCACCAGGGTTTCAAACCTATCTCAAGGAGAAACCAGGCTGCCTTTCATGGTCCTACACAAGACTGTGAGGAATAGTTTTTATTCAAGCCATCAAAATCTTATAAACACTAAAATACATAATGAATTTTATGTTTGGCTATTTAAAACATTCTTAAATGGTGACCAATTACAACTCTTAGAGAGATAGATGATTTGCATAAAAAGCAATAAAAAAAATTTTAAAATGGCATCTTGCCACCACACTAGAATTAAAAGAAATAGAATGGCAATAAAATGTTCAGGTGATCTTTCTCATATGTCACAAGGATGCTGCTAAAATGTAGATCCACACTAGTTTTTGCAATGATTGCGTTGAAAGGAAAAATTCTCATTAAGAGGAAGACAATATATGGTGCATGAGATTAAAATAGTCATGTTACTTTACAATCATACTTCCTACAAGTAGGAGGTGACACTGTAAATAAGAGAACATCTGGCAGCTACTCTGAAGGGGTGTCATGGGAAACCAAACAGGTGCCACTAGTATATGCCTGAGTGGCGTGTTCTTATTATTTTACTTCAAATAACTTGGTTTTCAAAACTCTTAGGTGTTAATATTTCTCTTGAACTTTATTATTCGTGCTCTTCTTCCTCTAGAAGCTAATCTCTACAGACTAGTTGCTTCTTGATGTCTGGTTAGACAAGTTTCCAAGTTTCTAAATTTTTAATCTGTATTCTTTCTTTGAGTCTGCATGGGGAAATTGGGAGAAAGGTTCTATGCCGTAACTAAAGTCTTAATGGGGAAACCTGTCATTGAATAAAATCCATGCAAGAAGTCAATGTGCTAAAATGTTTTGCCTAGATAAAAGCTTATAATATCTTATCTTGGAACTGTGCTGTCTTTGTTACAGTGTGATTTTTAATAGCTAGACACACAAGTTTTTTAGCACACTCAAATATAGAGCATGCTTCAATAAATAAAATGTGTAAATTCTTGAAAAACTAACAATTCAGTCTCCTGTCAGTATGTTTATATTGGTAATATCATAGTAGCATTATTTAGTATAATTTTCTTTTATTTGTAGATTATTATCCATGTCTTCTTCATTCCTTTTAGAATTATTGGAAAGAGAGAGGAGTGGGAGGCAAAGGAATGAGGGAAGGGGAATAGAGAGATAAGAGAGAGCAAAGGGGGGGGGAAGGAGGGGGGGGATAGAGAACTAAATACTAGAAGTGAATAGAACTGAGGTTGGATATCTTTGATGGAGATTTTGTTCCAGAACAATTGCTTAAATCTCCAAGGTTCTGATTAGTCACTACGAACACTAAATATATTATTTTTTTATTTTCTTTATTTGTGTATGTGTTTATTTCTGTGGGAGGGGGTGCTAGAGTACGTTTGCCATCACACACATATGAAGATAAGAGGTCAAACTTCAGGTATCAGTCCTTACATTTCTACCTTCCTTGAGACAGACAAGTGTTGGGAACCACTCTGCCCCACGTTTCAGGGCCAGGATGTCGGGGACCGCTCTATCAATGTTGGAGCCCACACTGCCAAAAGCCTTGGGGGCTAAGTTGTTAGAGCAGGCACTGCCCCAAGCTGCTCCAGTCCATGGGTAGGGTTCAGCAAAAGAGACAGTGAGGATGGATGCAAAGAGCGGAGACCAGACAGAGTGTGATTCAATCCTGCTTATTCTTCAGTCTCTCTTCCTAGTCCAAGTCCCAGGTCTTGAGTTCCTAGTTCCTAGTTCCTAGTCCCTAGTGCCTCCAAGTTCCAAGTTTTCAGTTCCAAGTTCTAGTCTCAATTGCCTACTTGTTTTCTTCTGTCCCAAGTGTCTGTCTTCTGTCTGCCTCTTGCCTTTTATATGTCTCACTTCTAAGTCATGCCCTTAAGTCATGCCCTTAAGTTTTATCTCTAAATCATACCTTTAAGTCACGCCTTTAAGTGACACACCTTTAAGTCTCACACACCCATGGGAAAATTCTGGGTATCTAAAACAAGATGTTATCAGAGTGTGCTCAGCTGTTGTAGGCTGTTGTAAATAAGTCTCTTGTCAGGGTATGTGGCTCAAGATGGCTGCAAGGATGATAGCTGCCTTCTGTAGGCTCCCCGAAGACAAGGTTTCTTCACTATTGTATAAGCCAGGTTAACTGGCCCTCAGACTTCTGGAAGTTATGTCCACCTCCCACATTCTCACAGGGACCTGATGGCACCTGACCTTTACAATAATTCAGAGTTCCTGAACTCAGGTCATTAGACATTCATGGCAAGTGCTTACCTACTGAGCAATTCCCCATCTCCTTCTTTTGCATTTAAAGAAATTAATGTTGCTGGCCATAGTGGTGCATGCCCTTAATTCAAGTACTTGTGAGTCAGAAGCAGGTAGATCTCTCTTAGTTTGAGACCAGCCTGTCTTAAATATTAAGTTCATGTCATTCTAGGTTACATAGCAAAACCTTATTTTAGAAAAGATGTATAGTACTCATGTTGAAAAATTTTGAAGATGTGGAAATATTTAGGAAAATGGACCATCATCACTATAATCCTATACTCCAAAAATGAGCTTGCTAGCATTTGATAGAGTTGAAAAATATTTCTATTAATTATAGATACATAGCTTTTTATTCAAATTTATATCAGGCATTGTCTGTATTATCAAAATTGTTTTACCTACCATGTTTAAAGACTGTGTATAAATGTATCAGAGTTAGGAATTCATTGAAAATTTAGTTTCAAAAATGTATCATTGTGATGGACTTTTCAATACACATATTTATATGTAAAATTGATTTTAAAAGTTCAAAAATTTAAGTTAGAATTATGTATAACAAATATTACTGTAAATTTGATGTAGCATCCTCTCACACTTTGTTACACTTTTAAAACATGTTATATATGCATATATATATATATATATATATATATATATATATATATATAGTAAGTTAATTCTCATCATTCCTGAATGTTACATATATAAATTCTCATTCTATCATTTGTTTTAAAACTTTCAAATACTTTCTGTGCTTTCATCCATTCACAGATACATCTAGAATAACATAACATTTAAACCTTTGAGTAGGTCACACAAACATTGCAGCTGAGTGCGTAAATCAATCAATGTTCTGCCTTTTTATTTCAGCCTTATACAATAAATAATATCCCTTGTGCAGCCTCAAGATTTAATATTTTTCTACAATGATTCACTGCTTAGCATGTGTTATGTAGCTTTTCTAAGCAAAAAAAAAAAAAAAATTCTATACCCCCAGGAGTATGTACCCATGAGTGATACCATCCACAATGGACTTGGGCATGCTACATCAGACTATCACCTAAGAAAATGTCCCTCACTTTGAGTCTTGAGAGTCTCTGACCTCCTAGGTATCTGGTGCTTTCTGGAGGGTCCCCCCAACCTCCTACCTCTGGAGGTTGCCTGTTTCCACTTTTTCTGCTGGCCCTCAGGTTTTCAGTCTTTTCCCCTCACTAAATACCAGATCAGATTCCCCTCTTCCCCCAGAGACTCTCAAGGTATCTTAGATGAAATGCCTGACAATAGGAAGAGTGAAGTTATAGAGCCCTCCTCAAACAGGAAGACAGGGCATCAAGGGAGGGATGCCCTCACAGTCAAAAACTCTGACCCAGAATTGTTCCTCTCTGAAAGAACTGCAGGGATGGAAATGGAGAGGAGCCTGAGGAAAAGAAGGTTCAGTTACAGGCCCAAAGTGGGATCCAAATCAAGGGGAGGTCCCAAAGCCTGACACTATTACTGAGGCTATGGAGTGCTCACAAAAATGGACCTATCATGACTGCCCTCCAAAAGACCCAACAAGCAGCTGAAACAGTCAGATGCAAATATTTGCACCCAACCAATGGACAGAAGCTGCTGACCCCTGTGGTTAAAATAGGGGAAAACTGGAAGAAGCTGAGGAGTAGGATGACCTTGTAGGAAGACCAGCAGTCTCAATTTACCTGGACCCCTAAGATCTCTCAAATATTGGACCGCCAACCAGGCAGCATACACCAGCTGATATGAGGCCCCCAATACATATACAGCAGAGGACTGCCAGGTCTGGGTTTAGTCAGAGAAGATGCACCTAACCCTCAAGAGACTGGAGGCACCAGGGAGTTTAGAGGTCTGGTGGGGTGGAGGGTAGGAACATCCTCTTGGAGACAGGAAGTGGGGAGGAGGTATGGGATGTGGAACAGTCGGAGGGTAGACTGGGAGGGGAATAAAATTTGGAGTATAAAATAAATAAATAAATACATTTTTAAAAAGCCCCACAGTCTTGCCTATAGTTCATTCTAATGAAGGCATTTTTCTCAATTGTGGTTCTGTCTTCTCAGACAGCTTTATCCTGTATCAAGTTGGGAAGAAAACATACAAACCAATACCCAACCAGGACACATGAGTTAGGATAACCGAAAGGTTTTTAGGCTTGTATGTCAAGGACCTTTCTTTAGCCAAAGAGTTACCTTTCTGATTCTTAGCATTTACAGTGAATCATTGTCAATCAGTTTTTAGTTAAGAAAAATAAATACAAATAAGCATTGCCATGCTTATGTGGAAAGAATTAGCTGTTCTTGTTATATCTAACAAGCTTATAGCTGCTCAGTAAAAACACTGGATGGTTGTCTAGGCAACGCAATGCATTCTTTCCTGCAAAGCACCATGGAAACCAGAGGCTTCTGAAGCAACTGAAACCCCAATAATTCTTATGTTCATTTTTATTTTTTGTTGTTGTTGCTTTATTGGCCTGCTGTGTTTAATATATGCTGTCAGAATGGACATGGGTTTGCAGCTATCCATTGGAGCACCATACATTCAGCAATGAGTACACAACTATTGTGGATTGTCCTGGCGTTGTTTGTATTTTGATGTTCTCATATAGGCATTGTGCCAGTACAACACATTTAAGAATACAAGGCTTAGACACAGTTCTACTATAATTTCTATTATAAACTGTTTTTAGATGATTAAGCAATATGACTTGAGGGCCAGATAACAAACTCATAGGTCTGAGTTAATTAAAAGGGTGTTGTTGAGATATTTCATTAGAAATGTCTGGGAGGAGTCAAGGCTTAACAGTTCAAAAATGCTTTGTGTAGACAGTCTTTAAAGGTGTCAGAAGTCCACAAAAGATAACATTTATGGCCATTTCTTTATTAAAGATCATTTGACTAGAGACCTGCCTGCTCCTGATAGCACCCCTTTCTTGAATTCAAAGAAGAAATTGGGCATCAATAGAGTTGCTCCAGTTTTGACGAGACAGCCATTAGACAAAATTGCCTTAATTCATCTACAGACAAAATGTTGTTATCTAGAAAAAGGACATACTATATGGAATAGTTGACTGATAATTTCTGACAAGACAAGGTAATCAGTCCTTCAAAATTCTGCATTAGAAAGGTCTGTCAGATGATCCTGGGCCAGCAGACTAAAGACTGATGCTACAACATTTTGAACAATGAGGGACTGTTCAGATAATCATTGGTCTCTATACATTGAATAAGTTTTGAAAGCTATGTTTTGTGTTCCTTATGTTTTCAGGTAATATTATTCATTCTCAGATTTCTGACAGGGGTGAAGACTAGTTGTATAGTTTCATAGCCAACCCAAGTTGTTTAGCATTAAAAAAGATGATAAAAATTTGAGAAGATGTTTTTCAGATGATATAATCTAAAACCAGGACATAAGTCAAGTATAGAATTATAAGCCTTTTAAGTTAAGATAGATGGTAGAGTGCTTTATCTAACTGACAAAATTGATGGACTGGGTGCTAAGTGTATCTTTTACTTTATAAATTGTAGAATGGTAAAAGTTGTACTCAATTTATATCTGAGAGAAAAGAGCCTTTTAATTGGACAAAGGGGGGGGAAATGTTGTGGATTGGCTTGGTGCTGTTTGTATTTTGATGCTAATTCCACTTTCCCAAGAAGAGCTGCCTCAGATAAGGAGTGAATCACATACTCATGTGACTTCACTTGAACCTTCTCCCCATTTTAACTTGTAAAATACAGGCTGGAGCCAGTGATTGGGCAGTGGAAAAGAAGGTGGAGCTGAAAGTTTTAGAGAGAGGGCGACAGAGAGAAGGAGGGAAGATGAGGAGAGGAAGGAGAAAGAGGAAGACAGAAGAGGAGGTATAGGCATGCACTTTGTATTCATATCAATTGAATTGTGATTCCTTGTATGGGCTTATTTGGGATGGAGATTTATCGCAACAAACAACTGCAAGCAATGATCCCACCTCAGTAGCCTATAGTTCAATAGTGAAGGGTAAGGGCTTCATGAGCACCTCACCCTGATTGTTGTCAGTTGTCCTGTGCAGGCCTAGGACAGGAAACCATTTCATGATTACAGTGGCTATATCATTTCCATGTGGGTTTCTCTTTACCCTTTTTAAAGGTTAAATACCATCCCTTCTATTTCCTCCCATCCTCCTGTGTCCTTTCCTGTACAAGCAGTTTCATTCCTAGCATCCCACCTCTTGACTTTCACTTTTATAATAGTCATCTTAACAAATGGTAAATGATATCTCATTGGAGGTTTCATTTACATTTTGTTGATGAATGGCAGCCTAAGTGTCTATCCACATATAAAATAGGATATTTATATAATGGAATATTAACCATGTTTACAAAGAAGAGAATTCTGCCATTTGTCATAACATGAATAAATTTGAAAGGCACTTTACTATTTGAAATAAGTCACATATAGAAATATAAATACCATATTATTTTGTTCATAGATAGACTCTAAAATGTTGAACTAACAGATATAGTGATCAAAGGGCTGAGGATGGATATGGGTTGGTGGTAGAATTCTTGCCTAATATGCACACAACATACATAGACTCTATCCTTGAAGAGGAGAAGAGGAGAATTAATATGAATAGTGGATATGAGAGATGAGAGAGGAGTGCTTGAGAAATATACAACACAAAGAATGTAAAGTATAGGCTTGAGTAAAAATGGAGGATCAATAATAACTCACAGATTGTAACACACTTGTCATATTGCAAGATGTTAGAGGGAAGTGGTAGGGGATTGTTATGAGGTTATGTAGAAAGTTTTGATACATTCCATAAGGTTTTTCTGTGTATTTAAAACCTTAAACTAGGAAGACTATTAATATAAAATCATAATGATTTTATCAGACTTGTCTGCCACTTGAAGTTTTGCTTTCATTATTTATACTGCAAATGGCACATCAATTGTAGAAAGAATAACTTTATACTTTACTATTTATGCTGAGGAATGTCTCCACAACCAAGCTTAGTGTGCACTTTATTAAACTATTCCAAGTATGCACAAGTCATTTCTCAATTTCTCCTGAATATCTGAGGTTAGGAGATAATACTATTGGTTCAAAATTCCCCACCATTTTTGTAGCCTTTGATGAAGAAGAAGAGGCAATCTCAGGCTTTTGAAGGGAGGTAATCAAAGGCATACATAGCCCAAGGACTCTGAACTTTCTAAAGGGCAGACACTTTCTAAGATGCAGCGTGTGAGCTTTAATCAAACAGTCCTGAGTGCATATGCTGCTTCTTATTCTCCAGGGCTGAGTGGGCTTTTGGTGTTGAAATTACATTGGCACTGTGAGCAGCTGGGAATTGGTATGCAAGGCTTTGTCTGTTGGCTTAAGAAGAGGAGCAAGAAGGATCATAAAGAAAGGCTTGTGTGGACTCGTTTTGTTCTGGGTCACCTTGAGTCCCAAACGTATTCCAGCTGCTTGAAACTGTGAATGACAGATCCTTTCTCTTTTCCACACTCGTGTCTTTTGCAGAGTAAGGGTGACAAAATAAGGGTTCCCTGATTGGTATCCCTCTGTGTTTTGAAATTGTGTTTATAACGAAAAGACCCAGAGAAGTAAGGAAAAAAAAATGTAATGCAGAGGTGTTACGGAAAGACAACGTTTTATTGTTTCTTTTCATCATCCCTTAAAGGCAAATCCAAATGAGCAATGCCAATAACAACTCTACTTCACTGTGAAAAATTGCTCTTGACTTTTGTAATTTGCATTGTGCTTATATTTATCATTATTTTTTGAGATACGCAAAATAAAAACCACTTGGACAAGCTAATTAACAGATGCTCTATTTGATTATAAAACAACAGACGGAAATAAGTAAAGGCAAATGCAATGATGTGTCTAAGTCACGAATACAGGGCTGGTGAACCCAAGCTAGTCAACTTATGAAACGCCCACTGAGCACCAGTTAGGCAAAGTAACCCTTTGCTTCTGAAAGTCATGACTTTGAGAAACCCAACTGGACCTGGGTGGTCACATTTATTTGCAGTTCTGAATTACTCCATTATCTTTTCCATAAAGCATCCAGCTTGCACTTTCAGCACAGTATTGATCTGAGTATGGCGCCTGTTTCTAATGTATTCTGAAAGGCAGAATTTTCAGCTGCCATTCTATGAGTCAAGTACCTGTATTTTTTTCTTTCTGATTCCCTTAAATCCAAGATCTATTGGGTTGTAGTGTGCCCCATAGGCTCTTTTATTCAGCTGCATAAGAATTTGTTATCATCATATCTCTTGTCACCATAAGAAGCACATACTTGGTTCTCATGTTCTCAAGGAAAGTCTCTGTCTTTTCTTAAACTGACAAGGAGCTCATCTGAGGGCTCACGTAGTAATTCTTTCATAGTAGAAACATGAATTCCTTCTTGGTATCATATATTCTCAGAAATAATGACTTTCTGGTTAAAGTTTCTTTTCTTTGTCCATTTTATTTCTTTTTGTCTCTTCCAGAATCAAAGATATATCTCTGATGTTGAAAATTTAGGGCAGACTGTGGAAAAACTGTCAGTATCATGACAGATTTCTGAAGGCTGGTCTTGAAAAGAGTAGGGCTTTGAGAGTGCTTCTCTTTATCATCCTTCCTGGATGGACTAACTGTGTTGATATTTTGAATATCTAAAGACTTTATTGAACAGGTAAATTTGAGTCAAGAGGGAAATTGGCAGCAAATTGTACATTTATATAATTCTAATAAATGTTACATGTTCAGTGAAATAAACAAGAGAAAATTATAGGGAGATGCTAAATTTGAGGCCAAACACATACTAAGGCATTATTAGTCTTTCTTATAGATTGAATTGTAGACTCCCCAAATTCATATGTAAAAACTCCTAAAATTCAGTGTGATGCTATTTGGAGATAGAATGTTTGGGAAATAATAATAATAAGGTGAGGTTGTAAAATTGGTGCTCTAACAAGAAAAGTGATTTGATACAGACACATACCAACACACACACACACACACACACACACACACACACACACATTTTATATATATGGCTTAAAAAGTGAAGCCCTTTACATTGGACTTATGAATTACAGAATTATGACAAAATAATTGTCTGGTTTTCAAAATTTTTAATTGCATTATGTGTGTGTGTGTTTGTGTGTGTGTGTGTGTGTGTGTGTGTGTACACTTACTTGCCAGTGTATGCATGTAGAAGTCAGAGGACAACTTTTAGGAGTTGGTTCTCTCCTTTACCATGTGGGTATCAAGAATCAAATTCAGGTCCTTAGGCTTGGTGGTAAGTGACTTTACTCATTGACCCATCTCACTGGCCTGAAATGTATATTTTAAGCCATTCAGCTATTGTAGTTTGTTATTAGAGCCTAAGAACAATGTATTTTCTTTTTTTAAAAAAGATTTATTTATTTTATTTATATGAGTACACTGTAGCTGTATTCAGATGCACCAGAAGAGGGTATCAGATCCCATTACAGATGGTTGTGAGCCACCATGTGGTTGCTGGGAATTGAACTCAGGTCCTCTGGAAGAGCAGTCAGTGTTCTTAACCACTGAGCTATCTCTCCAGCCCACAATGTATTTTCCAAATCATATTTTATATTATGAATCACTTACATCCAATTGTTTAAGAAATAATCTTGACCATTCCATTAAGTCCAGTAAGCACTGATAACTATAACTATGTTGGTCAGTTCTCTCCTACCTTTGCTTCTGGCATACATTATACTTCACATAGATATGGTTGATGTAAACAAACTAAACCAATGACCACAACAAACTAAACCAATGACCACTATGGTGATGGCATGACAGCAGGCGGGCAGGCATGGCACTGGAACAGTGGCTGAGAGCTTACATCTTGAACTACAAGCACGAAAGAGAGGGGAGATACGAGGAGAGTTGTTGGCTTTTGGAACCCCGAAGTGACACACCTTGTCCAACAAACCTGCACTTCCTAATACTTTGCAAACAGTTCAACAACCATCTGGGAACCAAGTGTTCAAATATATGAGCCAATGAGGGCCATTCTCTTTCAACCCATCACAAATCCCAGGCCACTATTGCCTAAGTTGTCATGTGAATTATATAACGGTGACACCATTCCCTAGGTTATGGTGTGAGTTGTATAAGAGTGAGGAGAACAAGCAAGTAGACAAGGATCTGCATACTTATTTTTTCTTTAATATTGACAATGGCTGTGATGAAACTAGCTGTTTAAGTTCCTACCTTAGTTATCTCAAAATAATATAATGTGACATGAAACTTTAAGTCAAATTCTTTCCTCCAGGCTGTTTTGTGTTAGTGTGATGTTTTTATTAGTAAAAAAAAAAAACAAACCAAAACAAAACAAAACAAAACAAAAAAAAACCAAAAAAAAAAAAAACCCCACTGTTTTAAATGAATAAGAGCTAGGCTCAGAAATTTGTTTTGCTCACCATATTAGAAGGTGGAGTATTTATCCAGGCTCCACCCCCAAATAGAGAGAGTCACTTCAACAGTGGACCTTTCTGAAGTCTGGTAGCAGAAATACAGAACAAACTTTCCCATGCCCGCCTACTAGCCCACAAAACTCTGGCTCTAACACCCTGACAGGGCAAGTAACTGATTGCTCTTCGTCCTCCTCATACTTACAAATTAGATTAGAGAATAGTGAATCTGAGGCTCCTTCCTTTGCCAGCTGACAATGTATTCACTGATTTAGGGAAGAACTCAGCAAGAGGACAACCAAGGCTCTCTGCCATCTTGGCTAAGCGGCTGAGAACAGTGACTTCTTTCTTTGAGCAAATAGCATGTTTCCCTTGGGTAACTACATTTTTCATTTGCTGCGTTTTGTGACATGCTGGCATCTTAGAGGGTTGTAGTAATCTGAATCGACTGCCATGCCCCCAGAAAGGAATAGGAAGGAATTCCCTCAGAACTATGTAGAAACAAACTAATCCATGCTGCCTCAGAGTCACCCTTTCCTTATACAACAAGCCATGTTTCCTAGGCCTGAATCCTCCCAGTGTGAGAATATTGGACAACTAGAGATTACTTCCATGTCCGTCCTAGACACCATCAGGGCTGGAGAGATGGCTCAGTGGTTAAGAGCACTGACTGCTCTTCCAGAGGTCGTGAGTTCAACTCCTAGCAACCACATGGTGGCTGACAATCATCTGTAATGGGATTGGATGCTGTCTTCTGGTGTGTCTGCAGAGAGCAACAGTGTACTCATATACATTAAATAAATAATATTTAAGACACCATCAAAATGGTATAAAATACCCATCCACTTACTTCATTCTGTCTTGTTATTCATTGGAAGTCATGATAAAAGCGTCTATGCCTTTATCCAAGCTGTTTGTCCAAGCTGTTTTTTGTTAGTATGTTTTATCACAGCAGCATAACTAAAACTAGAATAGTGGTTGGTGAGCTTTATTAAGATTAGCCAATTGTTAGGGAATGATGGTTTGAAGGTTAGTTCGGGTTAACTGTGTCATGTCATGTTTTCCTCCTTCAAACTAGGTATTATATGTATTATATATATAGTTAATCCATTTTATTAAAAGTAGAGGTAAGATAAGTGAGCAGCAACTACCTCTGGGCTGCTCTTATAGAAGTCTACGTTTCTGAAGAAACTTACTGGAAATATGTCACACTTTAGAGGACTTGATTGTGGGGTAAAGATTGAATTCTTACAGTGAAACAGGATGAAAAATGTGCTAACATAGTTGCCAAAGTGTTGCTAAGAATGAAGTCACATTATTTGGAAGCAAGAGAATTGTAATTACGAAAAGGTAGGACAGTTGTTAAAAATACTTGAAATACAACCTTTGAAGACAGCTATGTCACCTAATACTTAAAATAATACTTTGGTCCTTGTCAGTGAAACCCTGCTAAGGCATCAACATCAAGCATTGTACTTTTTCTATGTAACTTCTCTTGACAAGCTGGTGGGTGGGATCTGTGAAGCAGTTGGCAGTATGGCTAGACAAGGCAAAACCCCTTTCACATAATAAAGCATTAGGACATGTGTGCCTCATTGGTTGTAATTTAAGTAATCCTCTTTTGTTTCCCCTTTATTTAGAGTCATGACTGGAACTTGTGAGCCTTATCCAACCTAAACTTCCATTTATCCTGTTTCAAAGGATTATGGTTTGATTTATTTTTATCTAATTGTATTAATATAAGTACACTCATTTGTTCTGGCTAGAGTTGAGGAGGTGGTTGATAGGTAAATCAAAATGCAACATATTATGATATAATACTTTTCTATATACAAAAACAGAATGGACCTTATTTGATAGAGAAAATGAACTCTTACAAATGAATTCAGAGAAGACTATATGGATTTTTTTTAATCCTCTGGCCTCCTACTATCTCATTCCCAATTTTGACTATAGGATGAAATGGATGTAGTTGTAGAAAACTTAAATTCTATTTCTTAAATTCTTAGAAATGGATCTAGTTGACTCTCAGGTGACTTTCATTCTTTCAAAAGTCTACTAAAAATTGCAATGCCTCCAGGAGTAAAATAGCAGAATTCATTATCTAGTGATATTTTGCCTGAAATAATAGTAGCCAGCTGAGAATAAGGGTTTATTGAACAAGGGAGGAATATGACTCCTAGATAAAAAATGTGGAACATTGCAAGGGGATTTGAGGGGACATCTGTCTCAACCCACTGTGATGAAAATCATAGAGTGGCAATGGAAATATATTATTGAGTCCTGGATAAATTCTTATAGAAGGTATGAATTTGTCTTGTACTGCATGCATGCACTGAATTGGTGAGCTATTATTCAAAATGTAAAAACCTTCAGGACTGATGTGAACTACATTTGAGGACAAGGGAATGGCCATTAATATTTCTATTGTTGGCTGGTCATCCCACTATGTATTTCATATTTGTTATTCTCATTCAGTCTTTATGACTGCCTTGCAAGGTAGCCATTATTTCCCCTAGTTGATGCACACTAAATATGTGCTCATTTATTCTATCAGGCTAGCTGCAAGTGTGTCGACTTGGAGAAGTCTAATCCAACTTTTCATTAGTGTTTTGTGTGGGAAATCATCTATGCAAATGATTTGATATAAATATAGCTTACACTCTATAATGTAGTACAAATATAAACACTTTTAAAAGGTAGTCCTATAATTTGGGGTATTAGTTCACTGATTTACAAAGGACCATGTTTCAGTTCATAACCATAACTGTCTTGAGTATCATTTGAGCCCTTTATTCCTCTGTTATTGACAAGCATGGGATTAACTTTATGAAGGCGATTCACTTAGGCATTAAGCCTCTCTATGGCGATGTGAAAATGATTATGCTCTCACATACTTAATTGGAAAAACCAAATATGCCCTTTCATTCAAATCAATTAATAAACTCAGGTAATCAAGCACCATACTTGGACATACACACACACACACACACACACACACCACACCACACCACACCACAAAAGGTTTGTTCACTTTCATAACCCACATATTCTTGTGAGCTTTAATATTTCATTCATTTCACTAAACAAAATAATGAGCCTACAGGAAAGGGTTGGTTTAAAAATTCACCATTGGAGGACATCTAGTTTCCTATTAAACTGAGATGTCGCATTTGGTTTTTCTTCCCTGAATCATTATATACATTCTAGGAGCTATAGCACTTTAATGAGACCTTGAAAAGAATTAGCAATAGTTTTGACTTGCTGCTGTAGCCATTTTTTAAAAAACAAATATCAACGTCAATCAGTACAGAATTAAACAAATAGCCAGTCATTATAAAGCCTTCTTACTTGGCTTGGAATGGATGATCACAAAGCTCTTGCCTTTTTAAAGTAATCCATTCTATTTTAGAATGAAATGTAGAAGAGAGGAGAGAAAATTCACTGTACTGTCTATGTGAAGACACATAAAAATATTGCACTTCCTGCTTCTAGGTATCATTCAGTTTCTTTCTTTTTAAATTACTTTTAATTTTTTACTGTCCAGTCATTATGCCCTTCCCTGTCCTCCCTCCCACAGTTACTCACCCCATTCTTCCTCCTCCCTGTCTCCAAGAGGATGATTCCACCCCAACTCACCAACAGGCCTTCCCACTCCCTGTAGCCATTGGCTGTCTTCTCTTACTGAGGCTAGACTAGGCAGTCCTCTGCTGTATATGTGTTGGGGGCCTTGGACCAGCCCTGTGTCTGAGAGCTCTCAGGGATCCCGGTCAGATGAGACTGCTGTTTTTCCTATGGGGTCACCCTCCTGTGGATACTTCAATCTCAGAAGTTCCTAGATATATATGAAGTAGTTCTACCAAAATTGTGAAGGAAAGGTGACTTACACATCTCTGAAATCATACTCAAAACCAACACTTTACATTGATAAGTCTTTAGTAGTCTGAATTCTTTGGAATTAATATTTTGCTCCAACAGAACATTCTTCTTTATGATCTTGGAGAAGCATACTCAGCCATCTGAGAAACTCACTGACAATTAGCTTTATTTGAGACCATTGCCTCTCAGAAAACAATGGGGAAAACAGACAAAAATGTGCAGAAAGGCAATTACAGAGAACAAAACAAAAGAAGAAAAAAAGTACAAGGAGCTAGAGAACCTCTCAGTGTTGTTTTGTGCCCAAGGTTTTCCTGGAAGCCATCTCCAACATCATTTTTGCATCTGTGGTGAGACAATTTTTTGATTATAGGATCATACGTATTGCTTGAAATAGGTTTATATATTTTAATTTTTAGATTTATTTTATGTATATGAGTATTTTACTTGCATACATGTATGTGCAACATGTGTGTTGTGTGTGTGCGCGTCTATTGCCCAACGTGGTCAGAAAATGACATTGCATCTCCTGGGACTGGAGTTATGGATGGTTATAAACCACCATGTGGATACTGGGAACCAAACCTGGGTCTTCTCCAAGAAGAAAAAGTGCTCTTAACTGCTAAGCCAACTCCCGAGCACTAGCAATAAGTTTAAATTGTATTTGTCAACAAGTGATGTTTTGTCAGCTGATAATCTTGGGTTTTCTTCTATACTGCATGAATCTTCACACTAATTGTTCTGGGCAGTTATAATTTTTCCTAGTTGATAGCTGAGAATCTTGATGCACAGAAATTGTGCCATTTTCTTAAATTTCTAAATTGTAGTCCATTTAACTTTTCCTCACTAATTCTAAAGTTTGAACTTCATTTTTTAGAGTTAGCCTTGATTCTTAAATTCTAAGCATAACTCTTTTCACCTAAGATTCTAGGTCACCATTTCCAATCACAGATATCTTGAATAGGCTACAATAATAGCTTTTGTGCATCTTGTAAGAATACAACTTTTCAATACTTTCCACTGGCTAAAATCCTTTTGAGGTATGGTGCTTTATTTCCATTTAGGCTCTTGGTATGCCTCTCATAGAAAAATAATAATCTCTTACTTATACTAACCTGTCATGCTTCTCATGAATTTCAGAAAAGGTTCTCATAAAAATCACGTTATGAAAAAATATCTCAAGCTTCATAAATGTAAGTGATAGAGTTAATCCAACTCTGACTGACTCACAAACTGTTCCTATTGTTTTTGTCATCAGAGTATTTGAAAATTAATAGTACAGCATGTAGAGGAATTTTAATCAAGCAACATAGTTGCTCTGGCAAAGAATCACATTTAAAGACCTAGGTCTGTGTGATCAGGATGGAATGCAGACACACAATACACTAATCCCTCTGACCAGAATATAGATACACGTGTAGTATATCTCTTTAATTAGTTTAGATAAGGTTAGGTTGTAGAAGGAAGCAACCATATTTAAAAGTGATGTCTAATGAAGGGGCACACAAAGTAACAAATCAGAGAGAGAGAGAGAGAGAGAGAGAGAGAGAGAGAGAGAGAGAGAGAGAGAGAGAGAGAGAGAGAAACAGAGAAAGAGACAGAGACAGAGAGACCAAGGAAACTGTTTTACAGAGACAGATTGTAGGTTAAGACAAAACAATCCAGAGAATGAGAAAGAGCCATAAGATTAGAACAGATTGGCAGACCAATCTGTTTGAAGACCAAGCAGAACAATATATTGAGAAGCCAAGAAAAGACAGTTTGAATCAGTCAGCTTGGAGAGGAATTTGATCCAGAACAGCTGAGTTGAACCAGATATCCAGAGTTCAGAAAGAACTAGAAATGGTGACAATATTTAGAAGTAAGCCTCTGAGATGACAATTACATCTGGCAAATAAAATTACAGTTACAACTATAAGGTCCTCTCTGCTCATATTTGTCTATTTGTCCCTAAAACTTCATTAATATCTTGTGTACAACTTAGTTTTTGGGATGAAGATACTCTTTTGCTATTGAAAGCTCTGTTTTCATAGTGATATATATAATATAATATTATATATATATAATGCATAAGTTAGTAGGGAGAATATATATATTATATTATATATATATATATATATATATATATATATATATATATTATGCATTATGATAAAGAACAAGGAAATAAGGAAATGATGGTCTATGAATTGTATGTTTTTTACTTGTTAACTTCTCCCAGCAACTCCTAATGTAGATGTTACAGTATACTTTTTTGGTAGATGGTAAGTGCTCATTAGATACTCCCTTGTATTATCACGTTTTCTGAAGATAGGCAGGGCTGTGAAATTAACTGTGGTCAATAAGCTGCTCATACAAACCATGGGGGCTTCAGAACTTGGTCAAGTTTATCTCCTCTTGAAATATTAATAATGATATAAAACAACTATTATTATTAAGGCTAAAAATTTTCCAAATAATTATCAACTTTCTCCTCATCACAAGTGGTTATAGAAGAAAGAACCTTACTACTTACTTATCAGCACATTTCACATTTTAGACTATGCATGTAAAAATGTATAAATTATATGTGTGTGTGAGTATTATTTTATTCAGACATTTTGCTTTTACTTTGAAAATTCATTTGGGTTATTGTATATTTGTATGCATTTAAAATTGTGGTTTCTTTATGAAGAAGATGGCCTCAATAGCATCAGCAAACCTCTTCATGCATTTTTCTAATTCTTTTCCAGCAGTTTAAAATTAACCAAGTATTGGAATGGGTATTATTGCTAAAAGAAAGAAAATACACATGGTGTTCAGACAGCATTCTTGTGCTGTGCATGTGTGTGTGTGTATGGTGGGGAATATGCAGGACTGCAATACCTGTGTCTCAAAATTATGTTGTCTTTCACTATAGCATCCCCACTTAGTGTTTGAAACAGGGCCTTGCACTGAATGGAAACTCTCCATTTCTGCTAGACTGGCTGGCCGAGGAGTCCTTGGGATATGTCTATCTCTGTCCTCTAATCCTGGAGCTACAGACAGGTACAGGATTAGGGTTAGGTGCCTGGTATTTGATTTCAGGTCTTAATGCCTGCAGAGTCAGCACTATCGTTTACAGAGTCATCTCTTCAGCCCCTGGTGCTTTTGTAATGAGCTGCAGTATTGCTTTGGCCTTCTAAATTATTCAGAAACTTCATAATTTTAACTCCTTAGTAGAGAACATTATTCTGAGTGAAACTAAGATGTGCATTTGCATATTTCTAAATTTGTGTTTGTTGTTTCCTAAATTATATGTAGGCTTAATCACAAAGTTGTTAAGATATTGTCAAAAAGTATTTGAGAGCTATCTTTAAGATGTGTAGTTCAATTTCATTTTAAAAAAATTCTGTCATGTTGATCATTAAAAGATAACATAATATGAACTTTCCATAGTTGGTTGACAAACCAGTTTTGTTTTATATTTTGTTGGTAAATTCATAATTCATTGGTCAGCTAATTAAAGTCTCATGAAAAGTGCCTTGCGGGGCTAGTGGTGACCTATGAAAACCAGTGTTATCTCTCAATGAATATTCAGTTTAAGGAAAAAAGTAATAATAATTCTTTAAGGTTTTTTATAATATGTTGGGCTATTATTGGAATTCAAAGCTGATGGCTATTGTAAACATGAGAATTTGAGCTGGTTATTACTTTTCTTTCTATGGTGGAAAAGAATTTTGGGTAGTCTCCTCTCCCCCTTCCCCCTACACTTTTAGTACATTACAATCTCTAAATAAAATCCCTAAGATAATTTTTGTAGTTTAAATTATTCAGACAAAGTACATTTTTCCAGTTCCAAATCATCTGATTAATGAGCCCTGACTATGAATATAAACTCTAAGCCTTTCTCATCTCCTTACTGTTCCATCTATAATATCTATGAAAAATTACTACCAAGAACTGGAGACTTGGCTTCTTAGGTAAGAGCACTTGGTGCTCTTAGGAAGGATGCAGATTTAGTTTCTAAAACCCACATGACAGTTCACAACTACCCATAACTCCAGTTCCAGAGAATCTGACAGCATTGTCTGAACTTCTCAGACAGCAGGCATGCATACAATGTACATGCATGCAAAACACTTATAGAATAAATAAATCTCAAAGATTTAAAAATTATTACCAAATGTTTAACCATAACAAAAATTCTTAGTTGGTATACCATTTGTGATAGCAAAAGAAACATTTCTCTCAGGGCAGGTGAGATAGTGACTCCATGAATAAAGAAACCATGTGGTGCACGCCTAGTGACATGAGCTTGATCCCTGGAATGAAGATAATGGTAAAAGAAGAGAACTGACTTCACAAACCTGTCCTTTGACCTCCACTGAGTGCCATGGTGCACACGCACTGAAGTCCCTCAATCAAGCACATGTGCATATACAACTATAATTGTAATAATAATAAATTAAAAATTAAAGGGATATTAAAGCTCAACTATAGCTTTTGAACTTCTTGTTTCTTTTCATGATGTTTGTTAAACTACAAGTTAAATAATCAAATCAATAAAAAGTGTTACTAAAATTATTTACACTTAAACCATGCTCAGTCACAAACCAGCTACATAACGTTGACAAAGCTTTGTGTCTCTTTTCTTTTTTTATTAGATATTTTATTTACATTTTAGATGTTATACCCTTACCCCATTTTCCCCCAGCCCAGGAACCCCCATCCTCTCCTTCTGCTTCCATGAGGATGTGCTTCCCTACTCCCACCTCCCCACCTTCGAATTTCCCCACACTGGGTGTCCAGCCTTCATGGGATCAAGGACCTCCTCCCCTACATATACAGCTGGAGTCATGGGTCTTTCCCTATGTGCTCCCAGGCTGGTGGTTTAGACCCTGAAAGTTCTGGTTGATTGGTATTGTTGCTCTCCTCATGGTGCCACAAACCCTTTCAGCTCCTACAGTCTTCTCTCTAACTCCTCTACTGGGAACCCCTTGATCAGTTCAATGGTTAGCTGTGAGCGTCTACCTCTGAATATGTCAGACTCTGGCAGACCTCTAAGGAGACAGCTATATCAGGCTCCTGTCAGCATGGCACTTCCTGACATCCACATCCGCATCTACCTTTGGCGACTACATATGGGATGGATACCCAGGTGGAACAGTCTTTAGACGGCCCCTCCTTCAGTTTCTGTCCGACACTTTGTCTCAATATTTGCTCCCTTGAGTATTTTGTTACTCCTAAGTAGGACCGATGCACCCTCACTTGGCCTTCTTCATGAACTTAATGAACTGAATCTTGGGTATTGTGAGCTTCTGGGCTAATATCCAATTATCAGTGAGTGAATACCATATGTGTTCTTTTGTGATTGAGTTACCTCACTCAGGATGATATTTTCTAGTTTTCTTTTTTAACACCAGAGTTTTGAAGGAAAGGGTCTCTAGGATTATAGCTCTATGGCATGACTCTCAGAAACTATGGAGACAACCATGCATTTTAATTAACTGTATCTGGGCAAAAAAATGTGACGATTGTAGTTAAACTTGGTTTTTTTTTTGGTTGTGAGCCTAGCCTTTAACAGCTGAGCCATCTTTCCAGCCCTAAACTTGGTTTTTAAAAATGAATTTGTTGCTCACTGTTTATGTACATCTCTTACATGCTAGCACTCAGGAGACAGAGGCAGGTGAAACAATGTGATTTCAATGCCAGCCAATCTACATAATTACTCCCCCAAAGAACTTGTTAATTAGAAACTAGTTAGTAACCATTATTTTCATTAACTCTTCTGCTCTTCAACTTTCTCTCTCTCTCTCTCTCTCTCTCTCTCTCTCTCTCTCTCTCTCTCTCCCCCCCCCCCCCGTGTATGTATGTGTGTATTATTCTGGGTTTTGTGCAAATGTTGGTGCTGCTAAAGACACGTGATCTATAGTTTAAGAGCACTCCCCAGTAACATCTTTATAAACCCATTTATGACAGAAAAGTCTATTTCTTTTTACAAAATAAAGCAATGCTAGGAGATGAAAAAACATTTCATGTAACTATGCTTGAAATAGGCACTATTAATAGTTTTGATTTTTCTTGGGTCTTCTTTCAGAAAAGTTCATAGCTCTGTGTCTCCGTTAAACCACATGCTCTCAGAGTCCAAAGGAAGATAAAAAAGAATGTAAAGGTGAGTACCATGTAGGTCTTGGGGTAGAAATGACAGGTATGGTTTCGAAATAAACATAAAAGCTGCTAAAAGGCAATTTGTGGTCCTTGGGACAAATTCTGCACTTGGCCCCCACCCTTTGCTGCTACCCAGATGTTATTCTCAACAATGACAATATGTTGTAACTCTGCCTAAGGACACAATTTAGTCTTGGAGGATTTTGACCTGACCAAAAAAAAAAAAAAAAAAAAAAAAAAAAAAAAAAAAAAAACAGTGGAATGTGTCTGTTTTCTTTTTCACTAGCATTTAAAAAAAATAAAGAACAATTTGTACAATATATGATAACTTTTGAGGCCTTTTCATTTCTTCCACACAGATGTGCTATCACAGTTTACAGAATAATAGTATAGCTTACCAAGGGAAAATGGGATCTTTTATATGACTTATAGCTCCTTCTGGGAAAAGATGGTTGTGTTTTCTGATAAACATTTATCCATCAGACTTCAGATCGTGATAATTGTTCTTTTTTTAACTTGAATTTTGTTGATTTATTAATAAAGCCTGACACTGCCACAGCATCCCAAATCTTTATAGTGACACATCAATAATTTTCCAAGGCATTTGTTATTGTGACATTGGAAAGAATAATGCTGTTTATAAGAGGTGCAGAGAAATTGCCCTTTAAAATGTTTATGTAGATATGACCTTAAAACTGAGCTTGTAATTAATTTATTTGCCAAACATGTATTGATTGTCTATTATTGTTGTGTCTATTGCCAGGCACAATGTTAATTGCATCTACCTCAAAATTTCTCCTTTTTACAATGAACAAATGAATGAAAGAATAAATGGTCTCATATTGTAATCACTCCAATATTAGGCCTTCTCCATTTTCCCCAGGTATGGTAATAAGTCAACAGAATATGCTGTCCACAGAAAGATATTTTTTATATATCTTTTGGGTCCTGAATGTTTATACTCAAATCAAGACTAGGTGGCTATGAAGTTTTACTGCACAATCCTGAAGGATGTGTGTGTGTGTCACATCATTTATCATAAAAATGCTCTAGACCTAACATTTTTTTCATAATTATTCCTAAATGCAACTTTGTTTTAAAAGAGTGCCAGGTCACATGGCAGCCTTCATACACTGAGTCCAAGGAGGCATCCCATAAGATCAATGGACTCAAATTTGAAGAATGGGACAATTTGAATAATTACAGGAAGAATCAAATTGACAATAGTGAGAGAAATAGAATAATTTACTTTAAGCTTAATTGACTTAAATATTGTGAGCAATATGGGCAATTTCTCACTGGGGGAGACTGGGTAACACCAGCAAAGAGACTTGATTAAGAATCGATTTATGTATGCATTTGGTGACAGGTTACATTTAATATATGGATCTAGGGAAAAGGCACCGAACCAATCAAGTCCTGACATTTATTTGAATAATTGGTATTTTCAGGTGATCAACTTAAGTTATTGGTGATAATACTCTAGTTTACCTGTTATATGTGGCTTTATAAATCCCTTTATCTTTTGATTTATTAAAATCATATGAGAGGCACAGTAATTAGTTGTTTCACTTTACAGGGACTGAAACTCACAGAGTGAATGTGCATGTAACCAACTTGGCCTAGTTACTGTTGCTAGGAAATAGTGTGATTCCCATTTGTTGAGACATCTGCTTTGCCAATTCTCATGACAATCCTGTAACTTTTTTTTTTTTTTTTGACATCGTTTCCTTTTAGGAAATGTGAGTAAGCAGAGTTGGAATCATCTGCCAAGCTAACATGGTAGTAGCCAAAGTTGGCTGTGCATTGGAATCTTTCTGGCTCTAGGCCCTATGATTTTTAGCCTCTAGGTTTTATGTATTTCTGTGGGCATTATTACCATTTTTGCCTCTCCTGAGATTCACTTCATTAAAAATCCTTGTGTTCTGAGGCTCTTCCTACCTATCAATATCTGGGCTGCTACCTGGAGGGATAGGACCAGTTCACAGATGCTGTTTTCTCTGCAGATCTCCATGCAACAAGACAGGTGTTCCAACATTACCCTCCCTAGGCAGCAGTGCAGCATCATTGCCGTTTTTACAATCTGCCTATTTTGCCTCTAGGGTGTTTTTCAGAAGATGTATATGAGAAGGAATTTTCTTAGGAGGATGTAGTGATGAATATGATAGCAGTTTTACTTTTTTGTCAGTTGTCTGGAGACTTGCTACTCAATCAATAGCAAGTCCTTTGAGTTTTTAAGCTAGTATGAAGGGTATATGGGACCTTTGGTAAGGAGAATAAAAGGAAAGAAAACCTCTTAGTAATTAATAATTTAAAAATACTTTCATTTCATAGCAGGGGATGCCTTATGAAGGTCAGATGGCAACTTGCAAGAATCAGTTCTCTTCTTCCATCCTGTGGGTATCAGGAATTGAATTCAGCACAAGAGGCTTGGTAGAAATTTCTTTTACCTGCTGAGTCATTTCAATGGCCTTCTTTTTTGTAATATTTTGCCAGGGGAAAGCCCTTATTTCAGTGTCTCTTGTTGGACAAGAAAAGGAAAAATAGAAACAAGATTCAGTGACTTTGGCATGTCTCAAAATCATGACTCTACACAATGGAATCTTTGTGCAGAAACGAATCATATAATTCACTTCTAAAAAATAAAGCTGTGTTATTTCCTTTCTGAGGCTGTAATATTTTGGTCTTTTTAGATATTGTATCATAAAAGTAAAACTAAAGGTTTGGTAGAAATTATTGTACCTGTTCATTATTTAGCCTCTTGATGGCATAAGTATTTGCTATTCATCTTTTGCTTCTTTAGTTCCTAGGGTACCAAGAACATTGAAACTATTGAATTATTTTTAATTATTAAGACAAAGCCCTTTGGTCAAATGTCATAGCTTCTGTGGAAATGACATCATGTTATGAAAAATAATAATGAGAATATGAGTAAGCCATTATTTGAAGAGGGTACAAAGATCAACATTGACTAGAAGAAGGCAGATGGAGAGAGGCTGGGTATATAATTAATATGTATTAATCAAAATCAAATCAACTATTAAAACCTACTGATACCCTTTCCATTATAAGTTCTATTCATTACAGGCTTTAGTGTGGACTTCTATCCTCTTCTTAAATAACTTTTATCTTATTCACCTAAGTATTCTCGCTCAAGGCTTAATTGTCCAGACTGGTTATCTAAGTTTTTCTGCATCAGGAAGCTATGCTGTTGTGTGACACTATTCTTAGGGAGACATGAACAAATATCTACTCATCCTAGACAGGGAACTGACGACAGAGCCAAATAAGGATATCAATCAAGCCCTTATTATTTTATGAACAAATGAGTTTTATTGGAGTTACTTACAGAAATATGGATGAGGAGCTATTTACATAAGAAGAAATTACACAATGAAAACTACATCACTAGAAGTCTATTCTAGCATAGGTGACATTTCAGGTCATAAAAAACCTGGCATGCACTAAAAATTCTGCATGTAGCTCAACAGGTTGGCGAGTGAGTGCCATTTCCAGGTAACTCAGCTGGTTTGAAACTTTTTCAGGTAGCTTAGTGGATCTCTGCTTCTTTCAAGAAGCTCAGCTGGTCTGAGAGGTCTTCTCTCAGCAGTGACTGTTGCTGAGACATAGTAACCCACTTGTCTTATAGGAGCTAGACTGGCTTTAGAATATGCTATGAGTCTGGCTTAGTGACATATGACTTTGAGGGATTTCTCTTCTAGTCAGTTATCATGTCCCAAATGCAGTCTTCATATTACTTTACAGACTTTCCATTGTGTCAGTAGTTAGACTTACATCAAAAGTAGCTAGAAATATGTCCATAATTTATATTTCAGTGTCCCTCTTCAGGTTTTGACTCAGCCTTTTTGATAGCAAGCTGAGTCTCATGTGTGAAATTTTCCAACTCTTCTATGGAGTAATAAGAATAAACAGTCACATTCAACAACAGAACATAATGCATTTTCTCCAGGAGTCTACAAATCCTATGATGTCTTTTCAATTTGTTGGTTAGAGCCCATTTAGTTATTAATATTTATCTATCATATATTGACAGTTAACCTTAGGCAATGGTTCTCAACCATCCCGATACTCCAACCCTTTAATATAGGTCCTCATATTGTGGTGATCCCCAACCATAACATTATTTTTGTTGCTATTTCATAACAGTAATTTTGCTACTTGTATCAATCATAATGTACATATTTTATATGCAGAATATCTGATATGTGACCTCCATGAAAGGGTCATTTGACTCCCAAAGGACTTGTGACCTACAGGTTGAGAACCAATGGCTTAAGGTGTCTTCAATATTGACCACTGATTTTTCAGCTTATGCATTTCAGATATGGTGCAGAAAAGGAAATTAATCAAGTATTCATTGCTCTTAGAGACTGATAGATGGTACTTCTCCACCACCCAATCTGATAACAGTATCTTTAAAACATCTTTCCATAGCCATTTAGGGGGTAATTTGAAACTCTCTGTATTTTTGTGTTCTTTGATATTAAAATACAGTGTGTTTTGTTGTTGGTTTTGGCAAATCTTTCCTCAACATTTATATTGCACCATAGACTTTATATTTGAAAAATTGTATATGTTTTCATATATCTTCTAATTAGAGTTATTTTGGAGAATGTGTTTCCATGGTGTGTTCATTCATGTGCATGCACATGTGCATGCCAGTATATTTATATATGCATATGCGTATATTTAAGTGGGTTTTTGGAATAAAACTCATGTCCTTGTGTTTATACTACAGGGGTTTGTATGGTACTTTAATGAATGAGATATATCCCTAGCCAGTGAAATGTATCATTTTGAACATGCCTTCTCTTGCTCTCAAAATTATTAATTAGTTTGTGTTTAAGCTTTTGGATGGCTAGCACAGAAACTGGCTATCTCATAACAGGCTACATCAGAGATGGCAGGCATAAGCTAGAAAGGCATGGCATGACAGTTTGGTACACACATAAGAAAGAGTAGATTATCTGTGATAACAGTCCACATGAATCAATGGCAGGGGTAGATGCTCAGGGTATGAAAGAATCTGGTGTTGATGGGAGGATCCCAGGTACAGGCTGTCTAATTAAAAGCAAGACAGGATCACAGGACTGAAAATATCAGGAGACTTGGATAAGAAATGAGGTAGAAATATTATGGTCACTAAAACCAGACCATGTAGTGTTCACTGGAGTGGCAGCCAGTTTTCTTAAACGTAAAGTTGACTGTATTGTAGTGTGTAAATTTTGCCTGAATAAAACTAAGATGAGTCTGAATATTTAAGATCTAAGTGAATTTACATATAGAGCCTAAGGAACTGTATGCTTGAAGTTTTATAGAAATATGGATAGGAAAGGTCAAGACTGCTGGTATATTGAATTGTTAACATCTATTTTTTCTTAACTATTTCAAGAAATTTAAAGATTTTTCACCTGTGCCTCACTTGTTGACATTTCTCCCCATATTTCATCTTAACTTTTTTTCCCTAAAGTTGAGATGCTGTATGACTGACTTCCTAGATTTCCTGTCTTCCTCTAAAATGAAATATTAAATTGTCCTATGACATTATTATACAGGCACTCATTCATAGTCATCTCTTGTTTAAAACCAGTTTCTGTAGTTTATATTATATGTTGTTTATCTTTCTGACCATGCAGTTCATGGAAGCAGAATTATAGAATATGTACCATTTTATGGTTTGCCTATGCCACTTATAATGTCTTTATAACCTACTTCTATAGCTTGTGTTGGAGTTCCCTTTCTTGCTAAGGCTGAATAATGTGATAGGCACTTACATTGCTTTCACCTTTGGCTATTGTGAATAATGATAATATGAATATGGAAATATAAATTCATTTTTACTTTGAATTATCTTGGATATAGGACTCTTGATGTATAATTTCTGGATCATATAGTAATTCTATTTTTTTTTATTCGAGGACCTGTCATCCATCCTGTTACCCATAGTGGGTGCAGAATTTTGTGTTCTTACCAGTAATACATACAGTTATCACTTCTCCATGCTGGACAATATTTGTTTTTTTTTCTATTTGTCTTTGTTGTTAATGGCTATTTTATTTGGAGCTGCTATAAAAAGGGCAAAAAACTGGTATTATCACTTATTCCTGTGTATGATAAAATCCACTGGCTAAAACAACTTGCCAGACAAAGGGTTCATACAGGCTTACATCTTGAGGGTATAAAAGACATCATAATAGGAAAATAATTGATGGAGAATGTGAGATAGTTGGTCAAATGAGTCCTTAACATAAAAGGATGAATGCTGTGCCATTCTCCGTTTTAATTCTTAGTTTTTACTCAGTGTGAGGCACAAACCTAAGGAATGATGCTGCCTGCCATAGGATAGGTCTTCCCTCTCAATTAAATCATATTGAAAACATCCTCACAGACACACCATAAATATGTTACCATGTTGTTACTAAATTCAGCCAAGTTGGGGCAGAAGAAACAGCTCAGTGGTTAAGAGGACTAGCTACTCTTACAGAGAACCTATGTTTGATTCCCAGCACCTGTGTGGCAGCTCAAAGCATTTGTAACTCCAGTTCCAGATAATAAGATGCCTACTTCCAGCTTCATAGATGGTGCTTTTTCAGTTCATCCTCACAGAGTGTAATTCTTTGAGATCCCTAGTGAAGGCATTACCCCCAATCATGGGGTTCTACCCTTATTACCTAATCATTTCCCAAGAAGCCCTATTTTCCAAAATTACTGCCTTGGCAGTAAGAATTTCCTCAAAAAACAAAACAAAACAAAACAAAACAAAACAAAACAAAACAGGGTTAGGAGAAAATAGTTTAGACCACAGCAATAGCTAGCTCAAAGGACACAGTCTGGTAACACAATGTGCTTTTAAATTTCATTACCCTAGTTATTAGAACCATTGTATATCTTTTGTGCATTTATTCGTCATTTGTATTATTGTTTAGAAGAAATGCCTTTTATAAGTCATTTTTCCAATTTTGAATCACATTATATTTTAGTTTTATAGAAGTTTTTCATACATTCTGGATGTTAATCTCTTGTCCAACTATCGTGTGCAAATATTTTATCTCATACTAAAGTTGCCTTTTTATTTGGTTTGTTGTACCTTTAGATGAACAAAAGTATTTAAGTTCTACATATTCCAATTCATCAGTTTTACTTTTTATTGCTTATGACCAAGGTGTCACAGTCAAGAAACTATTGCAGAGTCTAATACTATGTACCTAGGTTTACTTGAAAGTGTTATAATTTTGTGTCTTACTATTCAGTCTTTGAATTTATAATTATATGTGGTGTAAGGTATGGACTGAATATCATTTCTTTACATGCAAATAATTACATTATATGTAATCATAGAAATTTTAATAAAAATTATATGATATATATATATGGGTTTTATATTCTAGATGTCTAGATTTCTGTTTTCATGCTGTTAGTTTATTACTGATCTTTTATGATAACTAAAGATTAGAAGGTCTGAATCTTTTAACTTCCTTTCTATTTATTCATTTGTGTCTGTGTGGGGCAAGTTAATGTATATAATCATGTTTGCCTATGTATGGGCACCTATATGTGTAGGTGGGCATACACATCTGTGCTCATGTATGTTGAGGCCTAAGCTTTTTGTTCTAAACCATTCGAGATGATCGTATGTCTCTTGCCCTTTATTCTATTAACTTACTGTATTATGTCAGTTGATTTTCACATGTTCAACAATTCTTACATTTCATGAATAAAATTAGTCTATTTTATATGCTGCTGAGTTTTATCAGCTACTATTTTGTTCAGAATTTTGGCATTAGTGTTTATTACGGATATTGTTATGTAGTTGTCTGCTTCTGTGCTGTGCTTGCCTGGTTTTGTCACTGAGATAACATAGGCCACAGAATAAATGCTGCCTTCTGTTCAATTTTCTGGGGCAGTTTAAGAGAATAAATCATTCAGGGCTTCCCCTGACTTTGTTGTCTGCCTATGGATCCTATTTCCCTAACTGAGCTGCCTTGTCTGGCCTCAGTGGGAACCAATCTGACTGGTCCTGCAGTGACTTGATGTGCCAGGGTAGGCTGATACCCAGGGGCACCTCCCCCTTCTCAGAGGAAAAGGGAAGGAGGAGAAAAGGGGAGGGGCTTTGTGAGGGGGGAACTTGGAGCAAAATAAATAAATAAATAAATAAAAATGGCTTATTCACATATATTCACCTTTACTGGAGAATGTTTTATCATTATTTTGGGCAACTATATAGCATCCTACCAATTTTAGAGACTTCTTGGCCTGACATGAAGGGTAGATCTAGTGATACTGAACTTCTTCAGCATGTGTTTCTTTGAGAATATCTTAATTTCTTTCTCAGTTTAGAAGGACAGTTTTAATATATAAAGAGTTCTCAATTGACAGGTACTTTTTAAATCTATCTATCTATCTATCTATCTATCTATCTATCTATCTATTTTTCTTTCTTTCTATCCAACTCTGACTTAATGAAATTTGCACTAAGTTGTATGCTATTTTTTAATTATTATTTTGTTGTTTTGTATGTATAGATGCTTTGTCTTTATGCAAGTCTTGGTACAACATGAGTACAATGCCCTCCATATGAGGGCCATCATTTCCCCCTGAGACTGGTCTTACAGACTGAGCTGCCATGTGGAAGCTGGAAATATAACTTAAGTCCTCTGGTAGAACAATTATTTCTCTTAACCACTGAGCCCCTACCAGTCCCTGCTTACTAATATTTATGAAGATTTCTTGTATCCTGTCTGAAGTAAGCTGGGGAGGATAGGAATTATTTGACTTATTGTCCATTACAGAAGGAAGCCAGGACAGAAACTCAAGCAGGAATCTGAAGGCAAGAGCTAATGGAAGATGACATAGAGGTATACTGCTTATTGGCTTGCTCACATGTATAGCTCAGCCTGCATTCTTATTGAACCCAGGACTACCAGCTCAGAGCTGGACCCCACATACAGTAGTCTGACCCTACCACATCAACCATGGGTTAAGAAAATTCCCCACAGGCTTGCCTCTAACCTATTTAATGATGGCATTTTTTCAAATTGAGGTTCCCTCCCATCTGATGACACTGGCTTGTGTGAAGCCGCCATAAATTCACTCAGGACAGTTGCTTTCATCTAATCTGATCAAGATTTTCCTTGTCTTTCTCTTTCAATATTTCAGTTATGTTATGTCTTAGTTTAGGATACTATTGGATCTTCTAACTTGGAGTTTTATATGCTTATATTTGTATACCCATTTATTTTCCACAAATTTTAGAAATGTGGGAGCAGTGATTTCTCCATTATGAACTTTCTTGTTATTTTTCCTTTGATTTACTTTATGGAGTTCCAAATATCCCTTAAGTTTTGTTTCTTTGTTATTCCCCACTGTTTTGGTTTTTTTTTTTTTTTTTTTTTTTTTTTTTTGTCTCTGGATATGTGCTTGTTTCAAAACTTGTTTACAAGTTCATTGATACATAATTTCTTCTATCTGTCCAAGTCTTTATTTAAATTTCCACCTTTCTATTTTTATCTCCATGATTTTTATGTTTCTTTTCTAAAATGTGTTTTGTCTCTGTTGATATTGTCATGTTTTTCACATATCTTTTCGTTATTTCCTTTGGTATGTCCCATTAAATCTTTTAATGTACAAAGGTATTGTTTTAAAGTGTTTTGTTTATTTAAGATGGTTTCTAGAGATTAATTTTGTTCTTTTGAAAAGAATGTTTTCCCTTTTGTTCACATGCCTTATGATCTTTTGTTGGATATTAGATTTGTAAAGACAGTGATTCCTTCCATTCTCTGCAGACTGGCTGTGCAAGAGAAGCCCTCTACTAATTAACAGGATATATTTGAGCTTGGGATCAGCCTGCTGTGAAGGCTTAAAGTCTCTCATTTTTCTGGGCATGTGTCTTCTCTGGGTCAGTGTGTGTGCTTTTGTTGATTTTACATTGGGCACAGCTGGGTTTTAACATCTTAATTTCCCTAAGAGTCTTCCCACTGGTTTTTTTCTCAGGGTTTTAAGCAGTTCTTTTGTATTCTCCTGTCTGTAATCTCTTGCCCTGAGCATCTGTGGACCTGCGGCCACCCTGCAGCACATTGATGAAAAGCTAGAGATCTGAGCTGTTGCATTTTGGGCCATCTGAGCTCTGACTTAAGGGACATAGAGACCAATCCTTCAGGCATCAGCGAGATAGGTTAGAAAATCACCAATTAGAACCACACTGCTGTCTATGGTTAAAGAAACGGAAGCACGTACTGATCTGGTATTTTCCATAAACTGTGCCAGGCTAGGCTAGGGAGGAGTTAGGGTAAGCACTGGAAAAGTCCCATTATATCTCCAACCGTTTACGTTTGCTTACAAACAACCAATTGGCTTCGTTATTGTATTTGCTTGAATTTTTGAGCTAACACAAAGGAATTTTAGACAATATCTTGTTTATTCAATATTTCTGGAAGAGGGAGTACCTGAAACTTCCTAGTCTTGATATGTTGGTGGTGGTGGCAGTGGCAGTGTTGTATGACACAGATAACAAATTGGAGGATTTAGAAAGTTTTTCACTGACTGTTCCTTCTGATATTATGATAAAGAGACTAAGGCAGAGATTTGTTCACATTGACATATATAATCAAAACTTGGAAATAAGAGACAGAATTTATGGAGAGAGAGAGACAGAGAGACAGAGACAGAGAATATATTTTATGAAAGGGTCTGCCATATAAACTGTATGTTACTGTCATTGTTAAGAGAATCTGTGTTCCCAGCTCCCAAACATCATTGTTGAGTGTGTTAAGCTGTAAAGTTTAACTGTTCTGACCCTTAGTGGTTTCTATAATCATATAATTGGATAGATCAGTACCTCCACAGCATGCAACAACTGTTACCTGAGGAGAGAGGGTCAAGGTTTATTTATAACCTACTCTAAAAAGTGTTTGGCTCTGAGTCAAATTATTACTTCTGCATGTGTAGCTTCTATCTGGTTGATCCAATCAACTGGGCAGTAAAGAAAGCAACAAACAAACAAACAAACAAACCCCAACAACAACAAAAAAATAACAACAAAAAACAAAGCTAATACTCTTGCTATTTATGGCTACCAGTAAAGCTGTTGTGTTCATATCAGAGTTTCCCTGTTGACTTTAGGTACCTATAGAACAGCTACAAATGGCATGCTTTGTCATCTTCTCCTAATCTTGGTATCACTTGCCAACCTATATGAGGTAGGTTTTCTGGCATGGAATGGCTGTCATTTATGTTTTTAGTCTTTATTTACAGGGTTTTTATTGATATATAGGTGAATATGTCCTATTGCTATGGGTTAGACCAATGGTTATCAACATTCCTATAATGTTTCAACACATTAATATGTGTGCTCTTTATGTTGTGGTGACCCCATCCATAAAATTATTTTTGTTATTATTTCATATCTGTAATTTTGCTTCTATTATGAATTGTAATGTAAATATCTGTGTTTTCCAATGGTCTTAGGTGACTCTGTGAACGGATCAATCACCCCACAAAGGGTTGTAATGCACAGGTTACAGATTTCGGGGTTAGATATTTAGTATGATTGTTATTGAACTTGGGGATCAAAGTCTCTGCCCAAAATCTGGGCCAATCTAGAATAAAATTTGTAGTAGACAGAGAAAACAACACCAGGAGGTTTACTCAATGTGGCCACATAATTTCAACAAAAACATCTAAAAAAGTTTTTTTGGAATTTGGGTATTGACCAAAATCCCCATACCTGTTCTGATACTGGGCATTTTTATTGTAATGAAGAAGATTAAAATTATAGAAGAAAAAAATAAAATTATAAAGAAGGAGATATTATGAGGTAAGGAGCTTTCCTTAGCTATAGTTACAGAGCTGTGACAGGCTTACCCATTGCTTAATCTATTAGTATGTTAGTAGAGGTGCAAGATCTTGCCAGGTCAGAAACGTTCCAAAAGAGCAAGATGAACTTTCTTCTCTTCAAAGAATGAACTTCCTCCAGAGAATAAAGAACTTATCTAAGCATGGAAACTTCTCATCTATTTCTCCATAAATCCCTGGAGACCACCTTCTACTTCAAAATGGGGACTGCCTTTCTTTGAGGCATATAATCTCTACTCCATTTCCCCAAGCCCACACTTGAATAAAACTATCTTCTCTACCAATTGCTATATGGGTAGCAACAGCAGGTCCAGGTCCTGGAAAGCTGCCTACTGTGTTCTGTTTTTCAGTTGGAATGATCCTCAAGCGTCCTTCTGAGCCCTGCTCTCAAATTTTCACATCAATGCTTCTGTAGGAAGGGAAAGGGGGCCACAGCAACAAATTAACATATCAAAACACATGGTTTATATTATTACTATATTATTATTATTATTATTATTATTATTATTATTATTATTATTATTATCTTTTAGCAGCTACTCCAAAGCCCAACTCAACCTGGTGAAAATATGTATATTTTAAATGAATCAAGGTAAAAGTATTTGTATACAGGTCTATTCTGAAACTAGTCTTTTAATTTTTTTAATTTTAAGTTTGCCTAGTAAAAGCATACTCAAAATGGCCTTAGGTATCATTACATTATATCTCCTAAATTTTTTATTTAGATTTTTCTATCCAGACCATTTGAAAGCACCAGACCAAAACCATTTTAAGGTAATAAGCTTAAAATTAACATTTCAATTAGTATTTTAGATAAGCATGGCAGAGGTACAGCCCAGAAACTACCTTCTTTTAAAAATAAATTTAAATCTTCTGAATCCTTGGGTTTTAGCTTTAAAATATAGGCACAGAAGCATTCTTATGTAAGGATGGAAAGGACACACACACACACACACACACACACACACACACACACACAGAGAGACAGAGACACAGAGAAACACAAAGACAAAAACAGACAGAGACAGAGAGAGGCAAAGAGAGAAAAGTAAAACTGAAATGAGTAGAGTTTCTTTTCAGGAGAAGAGATTATAAAAAGGTTAGTGTCACTGTCATTCTTAGGGAGTTCCAAAGTATATGTAAATCAGAGAGTGTCTCTTTAATATACTTGTCTCTTTATTTTATTCAAATGGATCAACAGACCCCCAGTGGCTCAAGAGAGTCTCAAACCTTGTCCAAAGGCAAACAGGAAACCACAGCCTGAACGGTATCAACCAAAGATCAGATTTTTCTTGATAATCTAAAACAATGCCCAAGCTCATTTTTCCTGTTCCATCAAGTAGAGGTAAAAAGCAGCTGTTCCCAGCAAAAGTATAAGGATGTTTTAAAAATGTCCTTAGAATAAAATGACTCCAGCAGCTAATGGAAAAGTGCATCTTTCCTCTCCACTGATGTCCTCTCATTGCAAGTAGCAGATATACCCAAAATGTATTTTAATACCTTTGTGGCCATGATTTTTATTATTAAACTTGAGAGTCACAACATGTGTCCCAACCAGATCCACCCACCCATTCTCAATTAGTAAATAAGTCAAGGAGATTCCTTCAATGTGGCCACAGTGAGAAGAGAGACAAGGAGATCCAGTGAGTTTCACACCTGTATCTCAGGTCCTGAAGTGAAATTAAAGTTAAAATAGAGGGCCAGAGATGTGAACATCTAACCAGTCCCTGTCAAGGTCTTCTTCTGCCCACCACTGATCCATCAGTATCTGGCGTCCAGTCTCATCCTATAATGTGTTAGGAGTCAAGAAATCTCTTTCAGAAACTGCTCTAACTGGTGATATTGCTTCTCCAAGCATGAGGTTCCTGGAGGGAAATTCCCATTTCTTTAGCATCCATTGTTCCAATTTTCTGATAGACTGAGAGACACAAATGTGTCTTAGAGCATCTCATTTCTTCCAGGTCTATTATAATATGGCAGTGTATCTCACCCTTCCTAATGCTGTGACTCTTTAATACAGTTGCTCATATAGTGGTGGCCTCTAACCATAAAATTATTTTCATTGCTACTTCATAACTGTACTTTGGCTACCATTATGAGTCATAATGTAATATCTGATATGCAAGATGTCTTATATGTGATGCCCACAATTTGAGAACCATGGCTCTATGGAATTGATGCCTTCCCTTAATGGTCCCCTAAAATTAAAAATCTATGTCAATAGGATAAAGTATAGAAGTAAACTTAACTGGGAAGGCTAGATCAGTTGATGAAAATAGATGATATTTTATTTATAATTATATATATACATATATATGTGGGATGTAGAGTTATGTGCACACAGGTGTTAGTGTACTTGGTTGTGAATCACTTTACATGAATGCTGTGAACAGAACTCTGCTCCTCTAAAGAGCTACATGCTCTTTAACTGTGGAGCCATCTCTCCAGCCTCACAAATAGCCTCTCTTAAAAAGAGAGTAATCTATTATTTACAACAGAACCAGCTTGGATTTATTGAAGAAGGAGAGCCCTGAGATGGATGAGCACAATAAGTAAGAAGAGTACATGGGAGGAAAACAATAATAAAGCAACAATGGTATATTTAATATTGTTCTGGGCACTTACATGTATTTGTAGATCTATTGGTCTATGTGTACCTTCTTATCACACTACACAGTATTAATTTCTTTTTGTAGACACCCTTTATCAGATCAAAGAAATTCCCTTTAATTTCTAGTTTGATGAGAGTTTTTATCATAAGTGGCTTTTTAATTTTCATCAAAATTCTTATCTGTTGATATGGAAAATTAAACTGATTGAGTTTAAATTTATTGGTTTTACATAATGAAAATTTATAGGAATTAATAATAATGATTATTGTAATTAGTTTAATTATTTTGTGTTTTTCCCTATGCTAAGAACTTCAGGGTAGAGAAATGTTGGATTCTCATTGTGCCTGATTTGCGCCTGTTTCCACAAAACCAAATCTCCTAAGCTTCAAGGACATCAAAGGAAGGGAAAGTATCTGGGAAAAGAGTAAAGAATTAGTGTATTTGGTGGGGGGCATAGAACAATGGATGGTGAAGGATATAATTCCTCAGTATAAAGGAGATATAGTGAAAAATCCTATTTTCCTTCACTATACCTGTTTTTGTCTTTGATGATCATAAATATCTTCTGCAACTTTCTCTATAATGAGCACAGTGCTAGGTAGAAAAAAATAGATGAGGCTCTCACCCCTACAATTATTATAGTCAGAAGGAAAGAGACCACCTGATCAAGTCATTATATAAATATAAAAAAATGCAACTCAGTGGTCAATGGGAAAGTCCCATTCATAATTCAATAGCCCTTTTAGGATAGTTAAAATTCCCAGCAAAAGAGATACAAAAAGAAATCAGGACTTCTACCGGCCTGTATAAAGTAACATGGGGTGTTGTTATCATAGATTATAACACAGATAACAATCCTAAGAGTTGTTCCATGTGAGGGCGGTTGGGAAACTGATCATGAGTGTAAGCTCAGCGAGGGGAGTGGAAGTGCTTTTAGGTATGTCATTGGTATTGCATCCTAGGTGAAGCATGCACAAGGTTCTGTTAGAGAGGAAGACATCACTACACCTAGAACTGTTTGTAAAAGGGCTGGTGAGACCTGAGTCAAAAGAACTTGAGAGCAGAACTTGTAAGATAGATTTAAATAAATAAGCAAGGGGATGCACGGTACTTAAAGTCTGAGAAGTTTTTTTGAGGAATTGTATTTGTATCTTAAACTACCATAGGAAGCTAATAAGGACTTTAGTAATATAGCAGAAGGGTATGATTTTGCAAATGTCTCTGTTGCATGTAAACGTAGCTTAGGGTTGATATATGCAGATGAATTAAACCCTCCAAGAGAGATTCCAAAATTATTTAGGGAGTATAATGGTGATAGTGGTAGATCTGGACAGACTGGCAGTGCAGCGAAGAAAATTTGATTTTCCTTGTAATTGGAAGGAAAGGAGAGACAAGTCATTCATGAGTAGTTGATGCTTCTATTCACTAAACGAGGGAACACTGAAAATGAAACAGGTAGGGTGGGATTATGAACTATTACCTTCAATTTATTTTTAAAGATGTTAAATTTGAAGGAGCTGGTTCCAAGTTGGTGAAATTCTCAAATTCATTCTCTCTCTCTCTCTCTCTCTCTCTCTCTCTCTCTCTCTCTCTCTCTCTCTCTCGTCTTTTCCCTCTGCCTTCTCTACTTCATGCTTATGGATCAGATATAAGCTCTCAGTTACTGTTCCAGCACTGTACCTGATGCTATGCTTCTTATCATAGAACTACCCTCTTCAAACTGTAAGAAAGACCCCAATTAAATGCTTTCTTTTATAAGTTGTTTTGGTCATGGTGCTTCTTCATAGAAATAGGACAGGATCTAAGATAAGATATCATATTGGTGATACAGGTTTTCATAACTAATTAATAGCTCTGACCAGGACATTGTAGTGGAACTTGAATAGACTACATCCCAAGTACATTTAGAAGATAGAATCAATACATCTTAGAAATAAATTTAATATCTGGAATGAGGGAGAGAAAAAAATGAGAGATGAGGCTTATGTCTTAGGCTTGTGCTACTGCATAGATACCCATGTTGGCTACTGCCCAAACAAAAAGAGTATGCGTTCACCTGTTATTTCTGTTGGGATGTGGTGTAAGGAAGCTAGAAGGTATGCATGGGGTGAGAACAGCTTCAAAGCCCACATATGAGATAAGAAAAAAATGTATATTTTTAATGTTTTTCCACATTAATTGGTCCATAGAGTTTCAATTGCTCATTATATGTTTCTCACTACTTTGGCTGAATAAGTAATCATTTCTGAGGCAAGTCCTTAAAAACGAAATGTCATCATTTTGCTAGGAGAAGGTTGTATACATCCTTTTCAGCACAGCTACATAAACTTCAGGGGCAATTATGCTTTCTGAATTCACTTTGGTGAGTAAGACTTTTCTTTGCATTTTTAGGACTGTAGTTCTGCTTTATCAAAAGAAAAATGAAGATCATTTCTGAATTTTGGAAATTGTTTTGACAAAACACCTGTTACAGCTATTGATTCCTATGATAGTCTACCCCAAGACTTGAGTTTTCTTCATTAATTTTGCATCACTGGCAATTATACAATGATTCTTTCTTCATAATGAAAATCCACTTGGCCTTGCCATGTAGACCATGGAGATAATTAAACTGGCTTAATCAAAGGTTTATACTATTAACGCTTTTTGACATACCCATGAATCTATTGTAGGCATCAGGTAATGACTGCTGGCAAAGTTTCTGTCTCTAGGGCTGATGTCTTTTGAATGTCATGGAATGTTTGAAATACTTTTGAAGGTGAAGCCTCAGGAAATACGTAATTTAACTGGTCCACTTTTATGGATTGGAATTAACTCCATCATGTGTCTTCAGTAAATTGTGAAAAAAAAATTGTTTCCATCTACATCTTTTTTTTAAAATTTAGACCAAAATCTTTGCCAAGATTGTTTAGTACTCTTCAGTAAGTCATTTATGAATCATGTGTGTGTATGTGTGTACATGTGTGTGCATGTATATGTGTGCATGTACATAGACCATCAGAATACTCAATTGACTAGAAGGAAATAGTATCCAACTTAAGTGACACTGCTTTTATTACAGTCCAGAGCTTCTCTAAATTTACCAACATTTCATAGCTGCTATGAACTTATCCTCAGACTTGTGAGCCTATTTTTCTTTTTTTTTTATTAGATCTTTCATTTACACTTCAGATACCATCCCCTTTCCCCATTCCCCCCCCCTTAGAAAACCCCTATCCCATGCCCCCTTTCCCTTTTTGCATTTATACATTTTTTTAAGAAATGTTAATCATAGGCTTTATAAGTTTGGTATTGTTCAATCAGAGGTGTAACCCACTACCCAACCTAGATATATCAACTATCTTTGAGTGGTGGAGATACATGAACATCTGCTTCCCTGTCTCCCCCCTCTATCTCTCTTTCATCACCTAGCTTCTCCTCTCCTTCTTCTTCTCCTCTTCTTACTCCTTTTCTTCCTCTCAGTACTCCTCCCACCTTAGCTCCTCCTACACATCACCCTTCCTGTTAAAAGGAAACTTTTCTCTCAAAATACAATTAGAGCATAATTATGCCTATTTGTACCAGTGAGGTACAAGATAGTCCTAATACCCAGTCCATCCTTTTGTTGACTAACCAGCACCTCTGTCATCTATCCTAACTAAAACACTTAGTTCTGAACCTGGCTTTTTCCTTGGCTTTAGGATGAATGTCAGCTGATGACCATACACTCAGATCTTTTCTCTCAAAGTAAATAGCTATAAGTTTTCAACCCCATCAGAAATCCAGAATGACTGAGTTGACTATAATTGTGGGAAGCACAAAGCATAGCTTCTAAAACTTAGCCAATTTATAGAGACCTCTGAACACCTGGACACTCGCTCTACTTCAAAACGTTGGAGCATCTGTTCTTCTGCCTTCTGGCCAAGGATCATCTGACAGACCTTAGTGCTGCAGAATTATTAAGGGCTGATTACTCTGTCTAGGCAGATATAATCAGTCGACTATTCTGCAAGTGTGTCCTTTTCTGGACAGTAATTTGTCTGTAGTAGGAAAGTGGCAATTCTTGCCTAGTGGCTGTCTCACCACAACTGGAGTAACTCCAAGGATGCTCAATTTCTTCTTAGAATTCAATATAGGAAGCTGTCCGGAGCAGATAGGTCTCTAATGAAAATGAACATTAATACTGAAATGTTTGTCATGTCAATTCTAAGGATTTCTGATGTTTTGAAAACCAGCTATCCATGTAAGGTAATCTGGACTGTTGCCTGTTAACTCCACTCAGCTATTTCTAAATAAAACATAGAGAACACCCTTATAATAAACTCCAAGTCATGAATTTGCTATAGTCCCTTAACTCACAGGCTGACCATCTCAAATCAGTTAAAAAAGTTAAAGAAGGACTGGGTCTAAGCTTTGTATTCCTAAGTGTGTTATACTGGTACAATGCCTATGAGAGTAACAATATTCATCTCACTCTTATATCACTAAGAAGCTCATGCCAATGAAAACCTTAAAATTTGTAAACAAAGTAAATTGGTGCCATTGAAGAATTTATATCTTCATCTTGATATTAATTATACAGATTTCTACTAATAGGTTATGGCTATGCAATAAACCCTAGCTAATCCTCTCTATTCCGACAAAACCACTACTTTTCCCTAGGGAGACAGCCCAACATTTACCACCTTAGTCCCCATGCCCAGGGAATAGGGGCGCTGACTCATCATTAGCTTCTTCAAGCTGATTATGGGCATTGAGATACTAGAAGAGGAGTGGGGGGGAGAGCAAGTTGACAGTCCTCTGATGCTGTGTCTTCGCTGCCTCCAGATGGAATTCCCGGACCTCAGAGGTTTGAGCAGGTCTGCCCAGCTTGCTTGTTGAGTAGATACACCAAGGCTGATCATTCTGCAATATACAATTCTCAAAACAAATTTTAGTATCAAGATAGTTTTTTTTTTTAAAAGAGGGCTGACATTTTATTAAGAATGTTGGTTCTAACCGCTTTTCTATTTTTCCCCTCTTTTATTGGATATAATATTTACATTTCAAATTTTATCCCCTTACCATATTTCCCCCACCACCCAGGAACCCCTTATCCCATCCCCCTTCCTCCTGCCTCTATGAAGGTGTTTACCCACCTACCCCCAGCCTCCCTCCCCACCCTCAGATCCCCCCCTCAGTGCTCAGCCTTCAGGGTACCAATGATCTTGTCTCCCACCTATGCCCAACAGGGCCATCCTCCCCTACATATACAGCTGGAGTCATGTGTCTCTCCCTATGTGCTCCTGGGCTGGTGGTTTAGACCCTGGGGAGCTCTGGCTGGTTGGTATTCTTGCTCTCCTCACAGGGCCACCAGCCCTTACTGTTCACGGTTCCTTCAATTTACTCTCTAACTCCTCCATTGGGAATTTTGATCAGATTAATGGATAGCTGTGGGTATCTGTCTCTGGGTATGTCTGACTCTGAGAGACCTCTAAGGAGACAGCCTTATCAGGCTGCTGTCAGCTTTCCTATCCTGACATCCCTATCAGCGTCCATTTTTGGTGACTGCCTATGGAATGAATACCCAGACACAATGGTCTCTCTACAACCCCCCCTTCAGATTCTGACCCACACTTTGTCTCCGTATTTGCTCCCTTGGTTATTTAGTTACTCCTTCTAAGAAAGACCTAGGCATCCTCACTTGTTCTTTCTTCTTCATGAGCTTCGTGTCATCTGGTAGTTGAATTTTGTTGTTTCAAACTTTTGGGCTAATCTCCGCTTATCAGTGAGTAAATACCATGTGTGTTCTTTTGTGATTGGGTTACCTCACTCAGGATGATATTTTCTAGATCCATCCATTTACCTAAGAATTTCTCGAATTCATTATTTTTAATAGCTGAGTAATATTCCATTGTGTAAATGTACCACATTTTTTGTATCCATTCCTCTGTTGAAGGGCATCTGGGTTCTTTCCAGCTTCTGGCTATTATAAATAGGGCTGCTATGAACATAGTGGAGCATATGTCTTTGTTATTTGTTGAGGCATTTTCTGGGTATATACCCAGAAGTGGTATAGCTGGGTCCTCAGGTAGTGCTATGTCCAATTTTCTGAGGAACCGCCAGACTGACTTCCAAAGTGGTTGTACCAGCTTGCAACCCCACCAACAATGCAGGAGTGTTCCTCTTTCTTCACATCCTCGCCAGCATCTACTATCACCTGAGTTTTTGATCTTAGCCATTCTGACTGGTGTGAGGTGGTATCTCTGTGTTGTTTTGATTTGCATTTCCCTGATGACTAAGGATGTTGAGCATTTCTTAAGGTGCTTCTCAGCCATTCGAGTTTCCTCAGTTGAGAATTCTTTGTTTAGCTCTGTACCCCATTTTTAATGGGGTTATTTTGTTGTTTGGCGTCTAATTTCTTGAGTTCTTTGTAAATATTAGATATTAGCCCCCTATCAGATGTAGGATTGGTAATGATCTTTTCCCAATCTGTTGGTTGCCGTTTTGTCTTGTTGACAGTGTCCTTTGCCTTACAGAAGCTTTGCAATTTGATGAGGTCCCATTTGTCGATTCTTGATCTTAGAGCATAAGCCATTGATGTTCTGTTCAGGAACTTTTCCCCTGTGCCTAGGTATTCGAGGGTCTTCCCCAACTTCTCTTCTAATATTTTCAGTGTACCTGGCTTTATGTGAAGGTCCTTTATCCACTTGGAGTTGAGCTTTGTGCAAGGAGATAAGAATGGATTAATTTGCATTCTTCTACATGTTGACCTCCAGTTGAGCCAGCACTACTTGTTGAAAATGCTGTCCTTTTTCCACTGGATGAATTTAGCTCCCTTGTCAAATATCAAGTGACCATAGGTATGCGGGTTCATTTCTGGGTCTTCAATTCTGTTCCATTGATCGTCCTTTCTGTCTCTGTACCAATATCAAGCAGTTTTTATCACTACTGCTCTGTAGTACAGTTTGAGGTCCGGAATGGTGATTCCCCCAGAGGTTCTTTTATTGTTGAGAATAGTTCTCGCTATCCTAGGTTTTTTGTTATTCCAAATGAATTTGTAAATTGCTCTTTCTATCTCTATGAAGAATTGATTTGGAATTTTGATGGGTGTTGCATTGAATCTGTAGATTGCTTTTGGCAGGATAGCCATTTTTACTAAATTAATCCTGCCAATCCAGGAGCATGGGAGATCTTTCCATCTTCTGAGATGTTCTTCAATTTCTTTCTTTAGAGACTTGAAGTTCTTGTCATACAGATCTTTCACTTGCTTTGTTAGATTCACTCCAAGATAATTTATTTTATTCATGGCTATTGTGAAGGGTGTCATTTCCCTGATTTCTTTCTCTGCCTGTTTATCCTTTGAGTAGAGGAAGGCTACTGATTTGTTTGAGTTGATTTTATATCCAGCCACATTGCTAAAGTTGTTTATCAGGTTTAGGAGTTCTCTGGTGGAAGTTTTAGGTTCACTTAAGTATACTATCATATCATCTGCAAATAGTGAAATTTTGACTTCTTCCTTTCCTATCTGTATCCCTTTGACTTTCTTTTGTTGTCTAATTGCTCTAGCTAAGACTTCCAGTACTATATTGAATAGGTAAGGTGAGAGTGGGCAGCCTTGCCTAGTCCCTGATCTTAGTGGGATTGCTTCAAGTTTCTCTCCATTTAGTTTGATGTTGGCTACTGGCTTGCTGTATATTGCTTTTACTATGTTTAGATATGGGCCTTGTATTCCTGATCTTTCCAAGACTTTTAACATGAAGGGATGTTGAATTTTGTCAAATGCTTTCTCAGCATCTAGTGATATGACCATGTGGTTTTTCTCTTTGAGTTTATTTATGTAGTGGATTACATTGATGGATTTCTGAATATTGAACCATCCCTGCATTCCTGGGATAAAGCCTACTTGATCTTGATGGATAATTGTTTTGATGTGTTGTTGGATTCGGTTTGCGAGAATTTTATTGAGTATTTTTGCATCAATATTCATAAGAGAGATTGGTCTGTAGTTCTCTTTCTTTGTTGGGTCTTTCTGTGGTTTAGGTATGAGTGTAATGGTAACTTCATAGAATGAATTGGGTAGTGTTCCTTCTGTTTCTATTAGATGGAATAACTTGAAGAAGATTGGTATTAGGTCTTCCTTGAAGGTCTGAAAGAATTCTGCACTGAAACCATCTGGCCCCGGACATTTTTTGGTGGGAAGATTTTTAATGACTGTGTCTATTTCTTTAGGCGTTATGGGACTGTTTAGGTGGTTTATCTGCTCCTCGTTTAACTTTGGTACCTGGTATCTATCTAGAAAATTGTCCATTTCCTCCAGATTTTCTAATTTTGTTGAGTATAGGCCTTTGTAGTAGGAACTGATAATTTTTAAAATTTCCTCTGTTTCTGTTGTTATGTCTCCCTTTTCAGTTCTGATTTTATTAATTTGAATGCTGTCTCTGCGCCCTTTGGTTAGTCTGGCTAAGGGTTTGTCTATCTTGTTGATTTTCTCAAAGAACCAGCTCCTGGTTTTGTTGATATTTTGTATAGTTCTTTTTGTTTCGACTTGGTTGATTTCAGCCCTGAGTTTGACTATTTCCTGCCGTCTACTCCTCTTGGGTATACTAGCTTCTTTTTGTTCTAATGCTTTCAGGTTTGCTGTCAAGTTGTTGATGTATGCTCTTTCCACTTTCTTTTTGTGAGCACTTAGAGCTATGATTTTTCCTCTTAGTACTGCTTTCAATGAGTCCCACATGTTTTGATATGATGTGTCCTCATTTTCATTTAAATCTAAAAAGTCTTTAATTTCTTTCTTAATTTCTTCCCTGACCAAGTTATCATTGAGTAGAGCATTGTTCAGTTGCCAAGTGTATGTTGGTTTTCTGATGTTTTTGTCCATGTCAAAGACAAGTCTTAATCCATGGTGGTCTGATAAGGTGCTGGGGATCATTTCAATCTTTTTGTATCTGTTGAGGCCTGTTTTGTGACCAATTATATGGTCTATTTTCAAGAAGGTACCATGAGGTGCTGAGAAGAAGGTATATTCTTTTGTTTTAGGATGAAACGTTCTATAGATGTCAGTTAAGTCCAATTGGTTCATAACTTCTGTTAGTTTCATTGTGTCTCGATTTAGTTTCTGTTTCCATGATCTGTCCATAGCTGAGAGTGGGGTGTTGAAATCTCCCACTATTATTGTGTAGGGTGCAATGTATGCTTTAAGTTTTAGTAAAGTGTCTTTTATGTATGTGGGTGCCCTTACATTTGGGGCATAGATGTTGAGAATTGCAAGTTCCTCTTGGTACATTTTTCCTTTCATGAATATGAAGTGTCCTTCTTTATCTTTTTTGATTACTTCTGGGTGAAAACTGATTTTATTTGATATTAGAATCGCTAGCTACTCCAGCTTGTTTCTTGGGACCATTTGCTTGGTAGATTGTTTTCCAACCTTTTACTCTGAGGTAGTGTCTGTCCTTTCCACAGAGGTGCGTTTCCTGAATGCAGCAAAATGTTGGGTCCTGTTTACATATCCAGTCTGATAGTCTATGTCTTTTTACTGGAGAATTGAGTCCATTGATATTAAGAGATATTAAGGAAAAATGAGTGTTGTTTCCTGTTATTTTTGTTATTGGCAGTGGAGATATGTTTGTGTAGCTACCTTCTTTTACGGTTTTTGGAAGATTACTTTCCTGCTTTTTCCAGGTTGTAGTTTCCCTCCTTGTGATGGAGTTTTCCACCAATTATCCTTTGAAGTGCTGGGTTTGTGTTGAGATACTGTGTAAATTTGGATTTGTCATGGAATATTTTGGTTTCTCCATCAATAATGATTGACAGTTTTGCTGGGTATAGTAGTCTGGGCTGACATTTATGTTCTTTTAGGGTCTGTATGATATCGGTCCAGGATCTTCTGGCTTTTATGGTCTCTGGTGAGAAGTCTGGTGTAATTGTTATAGGTCTGCCTTTATATGTTACTTTGCCTTTTTCCCTTACTGCTTTTAGTATTTTTTCTTTGTTTTGTACATTTGATGTTTTGACTATTATGTGGCGGGAAGTATTTCTTTTCTGGTCTAAACTATTTGGAGTTCTGTAGGCTTCTTGTATATTTATGGACATCTCTTTCTTTAGGTTAGGGAAGTTTTCCTCTATAATTTTGTTGAGGATATTTACTGGTCCTTTAAGTTGGGAGTCTTCCCCCTCATCTATTCCTATTATCTTTAGGTTTGGCCTTCTCATTGTGTCTTGGATTTCTTGTATATTTTGGGTTAGTAGCTCTTTGTATTTTGCATTTTCTTTGACAGTTGTGTCAATGTTTTCCATGGTATCTTCTGCACATGAGATTCTCTCTTCCATCTCTTGTATTCTGTTGGTAATACTTGTATCTATGACTCCTGATCGTTTTTTTAAGTTTTCTATCTTCAGGGTGTTCTCCCTTTGTGATTTCTTTATTGTTTCTACTTCCGTTTTTAGATCCTGCATGGTTTTGTTTAATTCCTTCTCCGGTTTGGTTGCATTTTCTTGTAATTCCTGAAGGGATTTTTGTGTTTCCTCTCTAAGGGTTTCTATCTGTTCTTTGAGAGTGTTATTTATGTCTTTCTTAAAGTCCTCTATCATCATCATGAGAAGTGATTTTAATTCTGAATCCTGCTTTTCTGGTGTGATGGGGTGTTCAGGGCTTGCTATGATGGGGGAACTGGGTTCTGATGATGCCATGTAACTTTGGTTTCTGTTGCTTACGTTCTTGCGCCTGCCTTTTGCCATCTGGTTAATTCTAGTGCTACCTGTACTTCTGTCTCTGATTGAAGCCTGTCTTTCCAGTTGTCTCGCTTTTGTTTGGTCTTCTAGGAGTCCAGATGTCTCTATGATTTTTTCCAGCTGCCCTGATTACAGTGGTATCTCTAGGATGCCTCAGGATATGGTGCCTCCAAGGTAGCAGTCCAGCTAGATGTCTGCTGTTCTGGGTGCAGTGTCTCCTCTTGGATATCTCAGGGTATGTTGTCTGACACTCTGAGTTCAGTTGTTCCTCTGTGGCTCTGGGTTGAGCGGACCTTCCAGTATGTCTCAGGTGGAATCCGGGGTCCACACAACTGCAGACCTGGTAGAGGTCTGGTCCTGGACTCAGACCCTGCAGGCCTCAGACCGGAGGAGGGGCGAGCAGCAGAAGGAGCGTGCTAGCGCTGGCTATGGGTTCTATGGATCCCCCAGAATGTGTCTGGGGGACTCCTGGGTGCACTCACCCGCAGGCCTCAGACTGGAGGAGGGGCGAGCAGCAGAAGGAGCCTGCTAGCGCTGGTTCTATGGATTCCCCAGAATGTGTCTGGGGGACTCCTGGGTGCACTCACCCGCAGGCCTCAGACTGGGGGAGGGGCGAGCGGCGGAAGGGGCGTGCTAGCGCTGGCTATGGGTTCTATGGATCCCCCAGAATGTGTCTGGGGGGCTCCTGGGTGCACTCACCCGCAGGCCTCAGACTGGAGGAGGGGTGAGCGGCGGAAGGGGCTTGCTAGCGCTGGCTATGGGTTCTATGGATCCCCCAGAATGTGTCTGGGGGGCTCCTGGGTGCACTCACCTGCAGGCCTCAGACTGGAGGAGGGGCGAGCGGTGGAAGGGGCTTGCTAGCGCTGGCTATGGGTTCTATGGATCCCCCAGAATGTGTCTGGGGGGCTCCTGGGTGCATTCACCAGCAGGCCTCAGACTGGGGGAGGGGCGAGCCGAGCCTATTTTTCTTAAGGTAGAAATCATTCTGTAACAGAAGCATGCAGAATGAATGCTGCCTTGGGAGATTTGTATGCATCAAGAGTTATAGTAATGTATCTGATAGCACTGAATTTTTCTAATTTCAAATTTACACATTACCTTGGATTCAGATTTGTTGGCTCTCTGAGAATGTGCTAGTAGAATTAGCAAAAGGTACACAAAATATGATTTTAAGTAATGAATTGTGTCTCTTTGATTAGGAACATGTCATTGGACTCAAAAACAAATTGTTACATGTTAATGCATGGGCATCTTTGGGAGCTCATATCAATAATTCCAAAAGAATTTGACAAACGAAACAATGTAGCACCTCCATGTCTGAACTTGTTTCTCTCCTGTCCCATCTTTGAAGTTTACCCCATTTCCTTTCTTGCCATTTTATGCAACACTTCATTTATTACCTTGACCCTGGTTCCTGCCTAGAATTGTTTTCTAGTTAACATGCCCTAGATTTCCAGGCATAATGGTACATGCCTTTGACCTCTGCTTAGGAAGCAGAGGTAGCAGGATCTCTGGAGGTTTCAGGAAAATCTGATCTAAATAGTGAGTTTCAGGCTAGCCAGAGTTACAAGGTTAGACACTGCACCCGCCCCCAAAAGGTTCTAGATTATTTGTCCTGATAAATGTTCAGGAGAAAAACGACCTTAGGCTTTATGGTTATCTCATCTTCTCTATAATCTGGCTTATCCAAGTCAGTGATGATGGCCCTTTTCCAAAGCCAGGAGCCAGGAAAGCAGTTAAAAACATCAGTATTGATTAGGTGAAAATATAAACTCACACATTTATTTAACTAATGTAGAAATATAAAAAGAATGAAATAATAAGCACTGATAAGTCCATAACTCTGGGACAAACCGTACATTAATACTGGGGATGTTTCAGTATGGTAATTGCAAAGAGGAATGAAATGTTATTTATGTGAAGTTACACAAATATGCCATTTTATTGGCTTTTTTTCCCTAAAAATGTAGACTTTGCATATTTTTGTGTAGAGAGTGATGTTAATGGTTGTGGCATGATGCATTATGTATATTGATATCATGTATTTAATTAGGCTGGCCATCTGAACAAGACAAAAAATAAATATTGGCAAAGCATGTATTTAACATTTTCCTAGCCTCTCACATTTCTTCACATAGCTCCTACTTTAATCTCTCATTCTTGCCATTTTCTGGACCTTCTATAATGTCAGTTTAAGAACTTAGTCTATCTGTGTTATTACAGACATCTTACAGAGTGAGAAAGAGAGAAGACTCCAATGTAGAGATTCCTCAGATCCATTATATGGGGAAGAGGATGTATTGTTCAGTGCTCACTTTCTTTTTTGTCCTTTCTGTCTCATCCCCCTTTCCCTTGAGGAGAAAATGCATCCTAACTTTTCCAGTTCCCTAATCTGAAACTGTGGTCTCAAAGGTTACCAGTGATTTTCTGATCTCTAGAGCCAATACCTTCTTTTATTCCTTACCTCTGTGCCATGTCACAGATTATCCTTAGAACCCTTTCCTTGTAGATTTGCCCTCCTACCTTTCTGATTACTCATCTCCTGTTCCCTTTGATGGCTTTTTCTTTCTGCTGTCTTCCTGTAGGCAGCCTAGAGACTTGGTCTTTGGGCTTTCTTTTTATCTTTCCCCTCTCTCTTTTTCTTTTTCCTTTAAAGTACGATCCCTTTAGCTTGACTGTGTTTGTAAAAGGTGACACCATTCTTTATATCACTCAGAACTAAGAGTTTGAAGTTGTCTTTGACTGTGTGTTCCCTTCCTGATCCAGCCAGTCTTCACATCTTATCAGTTATTTCTTCAAAATAATCTCTTAGGCACTTTGATGCACCGTGAGTTGGTGCTTATTCTTTAGGTGACACTTCTATATTATTTACTAAAACCAAGTCCAGTTCTATGAAACTGGTTAATGATAATTTTCAAATGTGCCCACATATATGAAGAATGGTCATTGCAGCATCAATTAGAACAGCAAATTTAAGAAATGTCCTTGGAGACAACTATGCATCTATTTGCTAGTAAGGATGTAGCAGATTTAGACTAAGTAACATGAAAAGATAACCAAGGTATGTTTATAAAATCCTAAGCAGATCACCATGTGCAGCATGTATACTATAATTTCATTTTATATGCATATGGATAAACACAGGCATATCTATCTATCTATCTATCTATCTATCTATCTATCTATCTATCTATAAAACATTTGTAGGGAGAAAAAGACTAAATAAATATTCAGTGAACTGCTCAAAAAGATTATCCATAAGAAGGGTTTGAAAATATGGCACCAGCTTACACTTTTTAATGTATACACTTCTAAATAATTTGGATATTTTAACAGTATGTGTGTATTATTTTCACAATTATTCACAATCTTTCATACTTTTTTCAATCTGGCTGCAATTTACATTTGGTTGCCTGATGTCGCTGTCCTGTCATAGTCTCCTAAAGGCCTCTTAACCAATTCTAATTACTTTACTAGCCCTCTAACACTGAACATTGAGAATGTCTTTGATATGAAAATAATTCTGTCTGTCATCTGGAATCTTAAGATTCAAAGGGCATGTGCATATTGATGAGCTATGAAAAACTATTCAGCACTTCCACACTGCACAGTGGCTGGCAGAACAGCACAGGATTTGTGGTCTACACAAGGTCTGGGAGAGCACACAATACCACTAAAATAACAAAACAAAACTCTTAACGGTAAACTATTGGATCAGCCTGATTATCCTATGGATTGCTTCAGCTGTAATGTACAAATCTCACTAGCATTCACATCACCTTTGATTTAAATCAGATTGACTGGGAATTAAGCCTTGGAAAGCAATTCATGTTGGCAGTGATAAACAATGCAAGCAGTTTGTTAGAGCTCTGCCATTAGGCTCATATTGTTTGTAAGTATAATTGGTACAATTAACATTCCAAGGACAAAAGAGGCTGTATAATATGGACACAGCTAAACATGTACCCTAGATATTCAGAAATGCATTATTTTTCCCTTCAAATGAGCAATTTTATTTTAAATTGTTAAATTTTTGTTGTTGGTGGTGGGGGTGTGTTTATATGTGTACGTGCATGCATGTGTGTGCATATGTGTATGTGTGCGTGCTTTCATGTCTGTACCTGAGTACCTCTCTCTCTCTCTCTCTCTCTCTCTCTCTCTCTCTCTCTCTTTCTCTCTCTCTCTGTGTGTGTGTGTGTATGTATGTGTGTGTCTGTCTGTATGTATGTCTCAGAACAGCTTTTTTTTCCTTCCATTGTAGGATCTCAGAATCAAACTCAAGTTGTCAGGATTAAATGGTAAGTACTTTTATTCAAGCCATCTTGCATGCCTAATTTTAATTTAAACATAGCACACACACACATGTAAATATGAGTGCATGTGCCCATATGTGTGCATGTGAAGACAAGAAGTCAACATTGGGTGTCTTCCTCAGTCATTCTTCACCTTAGTTTTTAAAGTCAGAGTTTCTTGCTGAAGCTGGAACTCAGTGACTGATTAAATACCCTAGACATGTAAACAGCCAGGACTGTCCCTTTCTTCCAGTATTGGGATTATAGTCAGCACTTCCATGCCCATGGTTTTATATAGACACTGGAGATTGAGCTCAGGTTCTCATACTTGTGCAGCACGTGCTTTTACCCTCTAAGCTATCTCCCTAACCCCTAAATTAGCTATTTTAATAAAGGCTTTTATTCTGCTTAATGAAAATCCCATTAGTTCTTCTGAGAACATAAGTTGACCCTAGGTTCATGGTTGCAGTAACCACACACATTACAAACCTCAGAGGAAGAATAAAAATTGCTTCTAGCATATAGATGCACATTATGTTTACCATTTTCCTTCCCATTTACTGTATCTGTGAAGATGTCAAAACATTTGTTTTCGTATTAGATTGCTATCAGTATGTTGACATATTAAAGAATTCACTTAATAAATTTCTGTCTTTATAATTTAGTCTTTCTACCGTTTCCATAAGTTATATGGACTTATTATATGACCTTGTTGTCATTGAACAGCTCTTGAGGTTTGTAATGAAACTGAGGTCAACTCATGTCCTCAGAAGAACTAAGTTCTAGCTACACACACTCCTCATTTCTTGGACCATGTATCAGAAGAGTGTGAAGAACATCCAATAAATATCTTGCCTCTATTAACCAACAGCAGATAGTCTCTAAGGATGGAAACCTGGGTAAAGTCCTCAAATTCTTAGTCTACCAGAGGCTTTGGGAATTTCTCTTCAAGGATTTTTTTTTTTCTTTTTTGGTATTGGTCATAGTTAGCAACTAGATAGGGGACAGAGAGGCCTATGGTGCTTTCTGTGTTAAGAAGATATATTTCAGACAGTGATGGTTAAGGAAGTTTAGGGTCTTGTGAAATAAGTTCATATTTAGAAGTGATGAATATTTACTTTTAAAGTTATCCCATTTGTGGGGCTAGAGATATGCCTTGGTGGTTAAGAGCACTGGTTGTTCTTCCAGAGGACCTGGGTTTGACTCCCAGCACTGACATGGTGACTTACCCATCTGTAATTCTAGTTCCAGGGCTTCTGATCCCTCTTCTGACCTCTGTAGAGTTCTGCATGGATGTGCTACACAGACATATATGCAGGCCAAATATCCATACACATAAAATTAAATACATAAATCAAAAACATTAAAATCAAGTAAAAAATAAGGTTATTCTATTGGTACCATGACAAGCATGTATAATTTTATAATATGCACTGTTTTACTTTTGGTATTGTAGAAGAAAGGTCTATTTTCTTAAAGTAGTCATCACATCCCTTTAAATGGATATATTTTAGAAATAACTCATGGTTTTTCATATTTCTTTAGAAAGTCACATTCTATGTGGTAGCATAATATTTTCAATGGCTAATTGGGTTATCTAAGCTGCCTACCTTCCTAGCTCTGCCCCAATTATATTCCATAGCTCAAATGATTGTGGTATCTAACTCAGTCTTAAAACAATAGCTTCCAAGTTTTAATGGAGACACTTGTTTCAGGGAATTTTCTACTCAATTTAGTAAGGTTTACTTGTTCCCATTATGTGTCATAGGCACATAGTTCTAGGAACTGTTGGAATAGCAAGAATGAATATGGCAAAATCTGTTCTCTTGGGTAGGTTATATATTTACCAACTAATTTGGTAGATTAAATATCTGGAATTATTAATATCTAGGATGTATACCTATATATACATAGGATGTATATCTCATTCTTTAACCATTGAGAATTTATGTTTAGTGGGAATGTGGGAGGGCAAATACAGTTTGAAGATGCAGGGAGATAGTGGGGAGATGATTGTAACAAAAGCCAAATGATGCCTTATGGTTTACTTATCAACCCACTTGAAACAAAATCTGACATTACCTTTTTTTCTAGTACTTTCTATTCTGTCATTTAAAACAGTACAAGGAATGAAGCTGGCAAGATGGCTTTGTGAATAAAGGCACTTGACACCAAACCTAATGATCTGAGTTTAAGTTCCAAAACCCACATGGTAAGAGAGGAAAACTGACACCCCCCAATAGTTGTCCTTTGACCTTGCCTCTATGTCATACACACTGCAAAAATAAATGTAGAAAACATAAAGCTTGTTCATACCTTACTTTTAAAAAATGGACTTACACAGACCCCAAGATAATGAAAAACAACAGCTAACAAATTAATGAATTTGCACTAAAATCATTTTATTTACATTAATTACCTTATTATTTCACAGAAAGACATCAATAACCTTTTACAAGAACACCTAAAAATAACGAAGCTACCAAATGTGAATCCAACAGATGACATATTTTCAGGTAACAGGATGATGAGTTCTACTGTAATAAAATGTCAAGGTGCCCATGGGCCTTGATGAGTTTCTGGGTGATTATATCATAAGCCCATATTTCAAACTGTCACTTACCTTTGCACATACTTGAGAGGGTTGCAAATCATGTTCTACATCCAAAACAAGGGCCACCCACTCTTGATATGTTCCTGGTCCACATGATGACAATACTATTTTATCTTACTGAAGCAAAGGGACTAAACTCCTTTCTCAGAGAGCCCAAACCAATTTTACTAGTATATTAATAATGCATTTATAAACTTTACAATTGACTCTTTTAAAGGGAGACAGTTTAATAAGTTTACTTTTGTTGAGCTTATTTGAGTTGGTATATTAATATATTAATGCTTGTGAAATTTCTGGCAATAACTAAACCTGAATTGGAGAGAGAGAGAGAGAGAGAGAGAGAGAGAGAGAGAGAGAGAGAGAGAGAGAGAGAGAGAGAGAGAGAGGAGAGAGAGCAGAGAGAGAGACAGAGAGAGGAGGCAGAGGAGGAGGAAGAGGAGGAAGAAGAAGAAGAAGAAAAAGAAGAAGAAGAAGAAGAAGAAGAAGAAGAAGAAGAAGAAGAAGAAGAAGAAGAAGAAGAAGAAGAAGAAGAAGAAGAAGAAGTGGAGGAGGAGGAGGAGGAGGAGGAGGAGGAGGAAGAGGAAGAGGAAGAGGAAGAGGAAGAGGAAGAGGAAGAATTCAGAGCTATCACTGATCATCACTCAAAATCCAGGATTTGAGTACTATATTATAAATCTGGAAGGAAAATATGTTCTAAAATATCTAGAAAAGAAATGCAAACTGAAAGACTTAAAATTATGAAATAATACATAGATACATGAATTATATGTAATCTTAAATAGCATAATTACATATCTAAAATAAATAAATAAAAGTTTATATTAGTAGTATACATTCAATAGAGTTTCAAGTACAAGAAAATATGAGACAAATGTTGAGACTTGAGAGATGTCTCAGAGGTTAAGAGCACTGGATACTCTTCTAGGGGACCCTGGTTCAATTTCCAACACTCACGTGGTGGCTTGCAACCATCTGTAACTTCAGTTCCAGGAGATCTGTTACTCTCACAGAGACATACATGTAGGTAAAGCACCAAAGCACATTAAATAAGTGAATACATCATAAGAAAAATAAAAAGAGACAAATATAATTTAAGAAGCTATGTTTAAAATAATGTTGGATTGTTTAAGAAAGTTATAGAGTTATAGGTGTTTTCTTCTTTTACTATTTTTCTATGTTTATGACAATGAAAACATTGTTTTAGAATAACGCAAATAAATATTATCTGTAATGAATTAGAAAACATAAGCAAACACAAGGAAATAAAAAGCATGTATGATCTCACCAGGGTAAAGCTTCCATTTTCAGCATTTTGATGTAAAATTCTTATAAGTCTTTTAAAAATACAGTATGCATCTATGTTTGACTTTTGTTTGTTGACAACTCAATTTGGTTAATACATTCAGAAAAGTACCAAGGAATCTCTGGGTCTGGCTTTCCACCATCATTTTCTTTCTCCCTTTTCCGTTCCTAGTAGTATTCTAAGTAAAAGCATGTCAAATTCTGAGGTACAATCTTTTGACAGATGGACTATGTCTGTATTTGTATATTCATTCATATTTTATAGAGATCATTCGTGTCTTATATAAAGGAAAATATCTGCCCAGAACCCAGCTGCCCAAAGTGTGATGACTTAGTTTTATATGATTTTGACATGAGCTAGAGTCATCAGGGAGGAGGGCTGTCAGTAAGCGTGTAAGTCATATTCTTAACTAGTGGTTGATGGGGTGGTACCCAGCCCATTGTGCCATCTTGGGATGGTGGTCCTGGGTTATATAAGAAAGCAGGCAGAGTGAGCCATGGTGAACAAGGCAGTAAGCAGCACCCTTCTGTGGCCTTTACATCTTCTGCTTCCAGGTTTCTGTCCTGTTTTGAGTTCCTTCTCTCAATGCTTTAATGATGAACTGTTATGCTGAACTGTTAAGTGAAATAAACACTTTTCCTTCCCAAGTTGCTTTGGTCATGGTGTTTTATCATAGCAATAGTAACTCTAACTAAGAAAACAGTGAAACATAGTCAGTACTGGTAGACATTATTCATTATGACTGATTTTCCATTTCTTCATTGCTCAATCTTAGTAAGGTACATGTGTCCAGACATTGTCCATTTTATCTAAGTTTTCCAGTTTGGAACACATAAATTGCTCATTACGTCTAATAATCTTTTGGTAGTTTTAGTTTTAAAATTTTTATGTGTATGTATGTTTTGACTGTGTGTATAACAGGGTAACATTTCTTTGCCTAATGTACATGGAAGCCACAAAATGACATTGACACCAGGAAACTAAAAATACAGCTGGTTGTGAGCTACCATGTGGGTGCTGGAAGATAAAACCAGTTCTGGAAGAGCAGCCAGGGCTTCTAAGTGATGAACCATCTCTTCAGCCCCTTCATTAATCTTATTTTATTTCTGTCTTCACTAGTAGTGTGACCTTTTTCATCTCTATTATAATAATCTGATTAAAATGCCAAATGATCTAATCAGACCCATATTGCCAATTAATATACAAAAAATATTCAACCTCGCTAATCATCACAAAACTTCATTTCAAAACTGTGATAAGATGTCATCTCATTCCAGGTGCAATGACTCTTACCAAAAGTATGACCCCCCACAAAAAGCTTCTAGTGAAGCTATGAAATGTGAACTCCTATAAACAACTTGTGGGATTGTGACTCAGTATAGCAGTTTTGGAAACTCATCAAAAATTTAAAACTAAACCTACAATATGATCTTATACTCTGGTTCTCTGTATATATCCAAAGGTGATGAAAACAGTATGTTAGACACCTGTCCTTGGTTGCACACTGATCCTAATAGCCAAGCCATGAAAATGACCTAGCTTTCTACCAGTGGAGAAGTTAGAGAGAAGACTGAAGGAGCTGAAAGGGTTTGTGGCCCCATGAGGAGAGCAACAATACCAACCAACCAGAGCTCCCCAAGGTCTAAACTGCCAGCCTGGGAGCACATAGGGAGGGACCCATGACTCCATCTGTATATGTAGGGGAGGATGGCCTTGTTGGGCATAGGTGGGAGAGGAGATCTTTGGTCCCATGAAGGCTGAACACCGAGTGTGGGGGAATTTGAGGGTGGGGAGGGGAGGTGGGGGCACATCCTCATAGAAGCAGGAGGAGGGGGATAGAATAGGGGGTTCTTGGGTGGTGGGGGGCATGGGGTAAGGGGATATAATCTGAAACGTAAATATAATGTCCAATAAAAAAGAAAAACAAAACAAAAAAGGAAAAAATGGATAAAGAAAACATGAGACAGACACATAGTTCTTTTTTTTTTTTTCTTTTTCACCAGTAAGGTGTTTCATTAGACAGTGCTGGATAAAACATCTGATCATTATGTTAAGTGAAAGAAATAAAGGCAAGAAAGATAAATGCTGCATGATTTCACCAAAATGTGGAATTGGAGTTTGATCTCCCAGAAGCAGAGTTAAATGATGATCAATTACTGTCAGTTTGGAAAAGATTGGGCAGAAGAGTTAGAGAAAGGTACTAAGAAGAGATACTAAGGCACAGTCAGTAATATAATGATTTTGAAGATTCTGTAGTATAGTGTATAGTGGATGCATATAACCTGCAATGGTTTATAGTATATTGTAAAATATCGGGAAGAGAAATATTTGGAGGTTCTTTAATGAGACAAATGCTAATTCCTTTGGTTTGATCATTATACATTTTATACATATATGATTATATACTATATTACATAAAGATGTAGAGTAATTCCATGCCAATTAATAACACATAAAATTTCCAAATACCTATATTACTGAACAAATATTTTAAAATATTGTATATCTGTTTCTATAATCTAGTATTTTAAAGAATAATATTTTAGTTAGTGTACAAAGTAACAGATTTAATTATAGCATTTTGTTTTGTACTTTTTGGAGAATACTATATGATAGCCATATTTTTTGGTTTTCATTGAGTTAGTTTCTAATTTAGAAAGGCAAATCAGAATAAGAAATAGCAGCCAGATATAGTGATGTCCTTTTAACTCCAGCACTTGAGAGGTAGAGACAGGCAAATCTCTGCAAGTAACAAAGTAATCATAAATAGCAAGTGATAAGTAGGTAGATGCATGTAGATAGATGATAGGTAGATAGATAGGTAGACATACAAATAGACATACAGATAGATAGCTCCCATCATCAGATTGGGAGCTCAAAACATCCAGAGGAAATCAATTAGCAAAACCCTGTTGAGGGGGGACCAGTTCAAGTTGTTAACTGACAGAGTCCCAGGTGGAGAAAATACTACCATCCACCAAATGTCAAGTGAGAAGTATTATTGAGTCAAGACAGTAGGCTGGAGCTTTCAATTGAGCTTTCCCTCCATGGCTGATATTAGCATGGCTGAACTGAATTCTCTTTCCCACTGTATGCCTTTTATATCATAGGATAAACAGTAGTACTCACTTTTGAAAACGTTTTACCTTTAGCTGTTTTTAAGGATGGAGTATTTTCATTCTTGTGCTGTTCTTCTGCTTTCTTCCGTCCCTATTATTGAATTGGAGGAAGAACCCATCCTAGACAAGGGCCTTGGGGATAGTTTGAGATAAGCATGCTTGGGTCTGAAACGAAAGTGGAAGTACAACACTGTTTCCAGTGCCAGCTTCTCAGTCACCTCAAATAGAACATGAAAATTTATTTTTATAATATATTGTATATTTCACAGATATATGTCACAATTTTTATCCATATTCTTCTCCCTATCACCATACTTACTTCTTTTTTTTCAGGGTCTTTTAAAAAATTTTATTTACATTTCAGATGTTATCCCCTTACCTCATTACCCCCCACCCAGAAACCCCCATCCCATTCCCCCTCCTCCTGCTTCTATGAGGATGTGCCTCCAGCTATCCCCCCACTCCCATCCCTCCACCCTCTAATTCCCCCTCCACTGGGTGTCCAGTCTTCATGGGACCAAGGATCTCCTTTCCTACCTATGACAACAAGGCCATCCTTCACTACATATACAGCTGGAGTCATAGGTCTCTCCCTGTGTGCTCCCAGGCTAGTGGCTTAGACCCTGGGAGCTCTGGTTGGTTGGTAGTCATACTTACTTCTTGCTGATCACCTTCCCTCCCTTAAATAATTCTCCACTTTCTTTCATGTAGCATATAGTTTGTTACCCTCTTTTTCTTCTTTTCCTTATTTCCTAAGACTCCCCCCACCCCATCTAGTTCACTTTGTGCTTTCGCTAACTGTGAAAATGTGCACATGAATACAGAAACACTCTTAATTCTAGATTCTGCATAAAAGACAAACCCAAAAACTGTTAGTATTTGTCTTTGTCTGGATTATTTCATTTAACATAATGACATCTAGTTCCATCCCTTTCTCTGTTGATGTGATCAATTCCTTATTCATTACAGTTAAATAGAATTTCACTCTGTATATAATTCCTTAGCTGTTTATCTGATAATGGACACTTAGACTGTTTTTTTTCTTATCTAATATGAATGGTGCAGCAGTAACACCAATATATAAATATTGTAAGTATGGTGACTTGGTGTCTTTATGATATGTGCACAGAAGTGGTATGATCTGGATTGTATAGTAGTTATATTTTTAGTTTTTGAATAATGTCTACACTGACTTCCATGCTATCTACAACAGATTACATTTCTAACAGAAGTATATAGGACTTTCTTTCTCTCTACATTCTCACCAGAAACTTTTTTATTTCTATTCTTAATGGTATGCTTTCTGATTGGGTTGAGATGAAATCTCAAAGTAGTATGAATTTTCAATTTTTGATGGATACTTCTTCAAATATTGAATACTTCTTCAAATGTTTATTAGACATTTGTAGTTTTTTTCAGATCTATTATTCAGTTAATTAGCCCATTTTCCGACTAAATGACTTGAAATCTCTGGTACATAATTTTGCAATTCTTTATAACATGGAGTCCTTAATTCCTTGTTAAATATATAATTGGAAAATATTTTCTCTCTTTCTATAAAATATTTCTCTTCTCAGTTGTTTGCTTTGTTGTGCAGGAACTTCTTAATTTCATCCAATCCCAGTTCTTGTAACTATTTCTTAAGCTGTTGGAGTCCCTTGCCTATGACTGCATTTTCTATCTGTTTCAGAGTTTCAGGTCTTATATTAAGATCTTGTTCTATTTTGAGTGGGTATTTATTCAAGGTGAGAGATTTTAATCGAGTTTCACTCTTCTACATGTTATTTTGTTTTCCCAGCACCATTTGTTAGAGTGGCTATTTTTCCCATTGCAAGTTTTCCACGCTTTTCTTGAAAAGTGTGTAACCTTGTGGGTTTATTTCTGAATTCTTCTATTCTGTTGGTCTATCTGTGTGTTCTTGGGTCAGTATCACACAGGCTTGTTATCATGACTCTATAGTGTAATTTAACAATCTTTATTGATACTACCAACATATTTTTCTATTCAGGATACTTTTATTACATTTATGTATTTATTATTTTAGTTGTTATTTCTCGATTTGTGTGTGTCAGTGTGTTGTATGTATGTAGGCATGTGTGTTCCACAACATTCTTGTGGAGGTTAGAGGTCAACTTCCAGAAATCAGTTCACTCCTTTCATCAGTGTGTATTCTAGGTATGAATCTCAGGTTATTAGTCATGACGGCAAGTGTTTTTAGCTGCTGAGCCATCTTACTGGCTCAAGTAGAGGTTTACTATTTTAAATAATATAGCATATCTTTTTCATAACCTAGTCTTATTATGAATGACTGTAAGTATTCACTGAAGTACAGAGGCTAATACAATGAATAATGTGCCTTCGATTCTGCCTTGTCAAATAGTTTCATTTTTCTATATTTATTTCAAATATTTAAACAATACAGTCAAATGTTACAGATGAAATTAAGATAAGCAGTATTCTTATGACTGTTCCATTTACTCCATGTATATTTATAAATATGGCTATGTATATAACTATGCGTGCCCTCATATCCATAAAGTGTGCAGGTGTTCTATGGATTTTTATGTTACTAAATTTCATACTTGCCCTTTTCAAATCTATCCTCATTATCTCTTAATGGCTTTTACTATATGATTATATTATTCAGTATGATAACCCACACACTTCACCTGCTTTATCATATTCCATTTCATGACTTTAGCATAACCTGTTTACCCAATTGCCCTGCTGATAGACACTTAGTTTATTTAAAATTGCTCACAATCACATTGTGTGTTGTGTACAGTGAGTATTATTTTGAAAATCTTCTTCCTTGTGCATATATCTGATAGTTTGTCTAGAAGAAGGATCAAGAATCTGGGTACAATGGGTTAAATGTAAATAGTTGTCAGCATTTGTAGTAATATTCTGTTGGAAAATTACCACATGCTTTTTTATTTGTATCTATGGCTACTATTGTGTCAAAATTGTACCGTTGAATATCTATCTGCACAGAAATTATATGGATGGACAAAACCTAAAATATATACCACATGGCCTTCTATGGAAAACATGTATTGATCCCAGATCTAGAGTGGTGTGCCATGTGAGTGTTAGAGCTGAGGTGTCAACTCTAGAGACATAGTAAAATCATTTTGCAACATGATCACACAAAATGTGATTCTGGTTTGCTCATGGCTTCCTATGGTCCATACTTTTGTTAACATTTGCCAATTTAAAAGATTTAAATGTAAAAGATTGATGCCAGTTTGTGAATTCTCTTTGTTATGTCTTAGAAATTTTATTTTCTCTGAGTACTAGTGAAGATGTGAAACTTTTCTAATGCCAGTTGGCCATATTATAGCTCTGTTGATACCCCCTCTCCTTATGTTGATTTTTCTATTAGGATGTTTTAAATTTTTCACTTCCTTCCTGTCTTAATTCCATCATATTTTTGTTGTTGCTGTTTGTTGTTCTCTTTTTTGTCTGTTTGGGGGGCATCAGTGTCTTACTGTGTATGACCTTGACTGATCTAGAACACTCTGTGCAGACTAGGTTGGTCTTTAACTCAGAGAGATACACTTGCCTCTGTCTCCTGAATGCTGGGATTAAAGCTCTATGCCACTATACCTGGGCTATTTTACTTCTCTTCATTCTCTCCCTCTCCTCCCTTTCTCCCACCCTCCCTCCTTTCCTTCCTTCCTTCATTTTGATTTTCTTTTTTCCTTATTTTCATTTTATTCATATTTCCTTCTTTTCTTTCTTTTCACAGGACTAGTAATTGAACACAGAGCCTCATGGACACCAGGCAAGCAATCTACCAGTAAATTCCATCCACAGTCCATTTGTTTCATTTATAGATATAGTTTCTGTGTATTACTTCATTATCAATTCATTCTTGGTATGTGTGATTTACATTAATTTCACTATTTCATTATGCAAATTCACCTTTTAATGATCAAATTTGAAGCTTCTTATGTTTTGTTTCCTTTTTGATTTTTTTGAATTTAGACTTTTACCTCTTCCAAGATTAATTTTAAATCCAAATTTTTAAAGATTGTTTTTTATATTCAATTATATATAAGTATGTGACCTTCATGTTGGTAGATGAACATGAGTGAAGGCGACTATGAAACCAAGAAGTATCAGATTGCTTGGAGCTGGAATTAGAGACAAGGTGTCCATGAGGCCCTGTGTTCAGTTACTAATCCTGTGAGAAGAAAGAAAAGGAGGAAATATGAAAAAAGGAAATTAGGCAAAAAGGAAATCAAAAGGAAGGAAGGAAGAAAGGAAGGAAGGAAAGAAGGAAGGAAGAAGGGGAAGGAGGGAGGGTGGAAGAGAGGGAAGAAAAGGAGAGAAGGAAGGGAAAAAGTAAAGTAGGCTAGGTTGTGACATGAATGCTGGGAACTGAATATGGGTCCACTGGAAGAACAGCAACTACTCTTAACTCGTGAGCTATGTCTCTGCCCTCTGAAAGTTCCATTTAATTTTTCCATCTATAAAGTTGTGGGGTTTGTATTCATGTATTTATTCAATTAGAATTTATTTTCCTGGTGTGCTATAGCATTTGATTGCAACCTATGTATCCACAAATGTCATAAATGCCATCTCTTCTCAATAGAAAATTTAATATCATCATTTTATTGGTGAATATGTTATTCTGTTATAATTTATTTAATGATTCACCTCTTGTTTTATATGTTTTAGATACACATTATCCTTTTATAAATACTGAAAGAGTCGTCATTCATTTGTTACAGCAATTTTATGAGTGATTGATTGTTTTTTCTTTATCCCATCTAGCTCCGAAAAAATGAGACAGAGATTATAACAGTTATTTGATAAACTTTATGGTACAATAGCTGAGCAATTATTAATCTATACTATTCATTGAAGCTAATCTGGCTATCTCCTAGTTAAAATCCCCAAGATACTTGCATTTTAGTACTGATTTTGCTTTCTATGCTCAAGGTGTGTTATGGTGTCTCCTAGAGCCTCTCCATATATTGCAATCCTTCTCTTCATCTCTCCTGCTCTCCCCCTTCCCTGGCTGGGATAAGAAGTCCAGCCCTATTCTCTCTCCTGCTCAGTCACTGGCTGATCATCTTTTATTGACAAATCAGAGAGTAAACAGGGAGCAATGTTTATTATACTGGACTGGAGATTCTTACAATAAGCGTTACGATGCTATGTCCTGATAGCAACTAGATCTGAGTATCGGTGTAGATAAATAAGCATTTGAATAATACAAGGATAAACTATACAGTGCACAATAACATCATGCCTACATTGACTTAAAATGAATAATAATTTGCAATGAAGAAAGGAGCAAAAGTGGGGGAAAAGGAGCATCCTTTAAAAAAAAATACCAGCACCCTCTTCAGATCCTGGTAGCGAGAGCAGACACCCAGTGTGGTCTGCACCCTTGGGGAGACTGTATCCTGAGACATCCCTGGGAGGCCAGTGTCCTCAGGGAGTCAGGTAAGGCCAGTGGCGCACTGCCCTAAGCACCAGACACACAGCTGGGAGTAGGAAGCTTGAAGGACCCCCCCACCCCAGGTACCCAACCCCGCCCCTGCGAAATTCCACTCCCCTTCCGCCCCTCACTGGATCCCAGTGGCAGGAGCAGGCATCCAGAGGGTCTGTACCCTTGTGGAAACTACATCCTGAGTCAGCCCAGAGAGGCCAGTGTCCTCAGAGAGGCAGACACCCAGGGTCTGCACCCTTGTGGAAACTGTATCCTGAGACATCCTAGGGAGTGGGGGGTAAGTGGGGGAACACCCTCATAGAAGCAGCAGGAGGGGGGTGGGATAAGGGGTTTCTGGGTGGTGGGGGAATTGAGTAAGGGGATAAAATTCTAAATGTAAATATTATATTCAAAAAAGGGGAAAAAAGTAAAGCTGTTAGAACCAACATCTTTAATAAAATGTCAGCCCTCTAAAAAATTATCTTGATACTAAAATTTGTTATTAGAATTGTACATTGCAGAATACACAGCCTTGGTGTATCTACTCATCAAGCAAGCTGAACAGACCTGCTCAAACCTCTGAGGTCCTGGAATTCCAACTGGATGCAGTGAAGACACAGTATCAGAGGCTTATCAGTTTATTCCTCCTCCCACCCCTCTTCTAATATCTCAACGCCCATAATCAGCTTGAAGAAGTTAATGAAGAGTCAGCGCCCCTATTCCCTGAGCTTGGGGACTAAGGTGGTTAATATTGGGCTGTCTTTCTAGGGAAAAGTAGTGGCTTTTGTGGAAATAGGGAGGAATAGCTAGGATTTATTGCATAGCCATAACCTATTGGTAGAAATCTGTATAATTATTATCAAGATGAAGTTATAATTTCTTAAATGGTACAACATTTACTTTTATTTCAAATTTAAAGTTTTCTTTGGTACGAGCTTCTTATTGATATAAAAGTAAGATGAATATTGATACTCTCATAGGCATTGTGCCTGTATAACACATTTAAGAATACAAAGCTTAGACCCAGTCCTTCTTTAATTTTTTTTTAACTGATTTGAGATGGTTAGCCTGTGAGTTAAGGGACTATAGCAAATTCATGGCTTTGAGTTTATTGTTAGGGTGTTCTCTATATTTTATTTAGAAATAGCTGACTGGAGTTAACAGACAACAGTCCAGATTACCTTACATGGATAGTTGGTTTTCAAAACGTCAGAAGTCCACAGAATTGACATTACAAACATTTCTGTATTAATGTTCATTTTGATTAGAGACCTGTCTGCTCCTGACAGCTTCCTGTCTTGGATTCTAAGAAGAAATTGTGCATCTTTGGAGTTTCTCCATTTGTGGTGAAACAGCCACTAGGCAAGAATTGCCTCTTTTCATCTACAGACAAATTACTGTCCAGAAAAGGACACACATGCAGAATAGTCGACTGATTACATCTGCCTAGACAGAGTAATTGGCCCTTAATAATTCTGCATCACTAAGGTCTGTCAGATGATTCTGGGACAGAAGGCTGAAGATCTGATGCTCCAATGTTCGGTAGTATAGAGGCTTTCCAGGTATTCAGTTGTCTCTATAAATTGGCTAAGTTTTAGAAGCTATGCTTTGTGCTTCCCATAATTTTAGTTAACTCAGTCACTCTGGATTTCTGATGGGGTTGAAAACTTATAGTCTCATAGCCAATCCTGGCAATTTACCTTGAGAGAAAAGATTTGAGTGGATGTTTTTCAGCTGACATTCATTCTAAAGCCAAGAAAAAAGCCAGGTCCAGAACTAGGTGTTTTAGTTAGGCGAGATGACAGAGGTTCTGGTTAGTCAACAAAATGGTGGACTGGGTATTAGGACTATCTTGTACCTCACTGGTACAAATTGGCATAATTATGCTCTAATTGTATTTTGAGAGAAAAGTTTTATTTTAACAGGAAGGGTGATATGTAGGAGGAGCTAAGGTGAGAGGAGTACGGAGAGGAAGAGAATGAGTAAGGAGAGGAGAAGCTAGGTGATGAGAGAGGGAAAGAGAGAGAAAGAGAGGGGGGAACATGGAGGCAGATGTTCACTTGTCTTTACCAGTCAAAGATAGTTGATATATCTAGGCTGGGCATTAGGTTACACTTCTTGAGCATTACCAAACTTATAAAGCCTTTGATTAACCTTTTTAAAAAGTGTAGAAAAGCAAAAAGAAAAAGGGGGCATGGGATGGCGGTTTTCTTGGTGGGGGAAATGGGGAAATGGAATGGCATCTGAAATGTTAATAAAATATCCAATAAAAAATAATAAAAAAATACCAGCAAAGTCTTTGGTATTCCTGTATTTATTTACTATATTTAGAATTCATAAATTCAGAATTCATACATTCATCATGTATTTATTAAGTACATCCTATGAGCCAGAACTATTTTGACTTGCTAAAGATACACAGCACACATGAAGGCATATAGACTTAGAATCTACAGCAAATTTTTACTTCCATGTTCCAGTTAGCTAATTTAGAAGTATCTCAGTCTTTGAGTATAAATTAATTAATTAATTAATAAAATGACTCCTGTTGGATTTGGAGGTAATTATCCTACTAGCCTGGCTGTTACTGCCATCAAACATTGCTACCAAAATAGTGAGTTCTTCAATAAATCTCTGTAGTTAGTAGCTTTGTGGATGGAGTCTAAAGGCTGTACATCCCATTGGATGGCATAGATAGCATTGAGTTCTATAGATCAGGTTTGTCAGTGCTGACTTCTGTACTTCTCAAAGTTCTAATTGTGGCAAAGGCTCTCTGAGGAGGCCCAGCAGATGTTCTGTTTGTGAAGCATAAAGATAAGGCTAACCCAACAGATCACTCCCTCATTCCAGTGATTATAAAGACATCATCCCTGTGTTGTGCTGTCTTCTGTATGTGGTAGTTTGAATGAGAATGGCTTCAGTAAGCTCATATATTTGATGCTTGTTTCCTGTTGGTGAACTGTTTAGGGGTGGTTAGAAGGTGTGGTCTTGTTGGAGAAAGTGTTTCACTAAGGGTGGGCTTTGAGGTTTCAAAAGCTCACACCAAGCATCCCCCCATCTCTGTCCTTGCCTGTGGATCAGATATAAGCACTCAACTTCTGTTCCAGTGCCACCATGCTCCTTGCCATGATGACCATAAACACACTCTATGAAACTCTAAGCAAGCCCTCAAATTCTTTTATGGTGTCTCTTCACAGCATACAGAAGTAACTAATACACTGAATTAAGTTGTATGCATTCTGTTTCATGAAACTGATCCTAACTTTATAGCCATTTGAGATGTAGGGCAAAACATATACTAAATAAATCCCACTCACTTTTCAAACTATGACTCATTTATCTATTAGGTGATACAGCATCCTGGAGGTAGGATTGTTTTGACTTAATAGTGTCAGGCAAATTTCTCTTCGAAGTTGATTTTCAGCTTATTCTGCAAGAGTAATAGGAACAGAAGGGACAACCTGAGAAAATGCAGTGACATGTGATTCTAGAACAAATAATTTGATGAGGCTGAGTCATGGGGTGGGTGTGATGGTTATGTATGTGATGACTTGGAAGAACAGAAAAATATAGTGAGGGCAAAAAATAGAGAAAAGGCCAAAAACATTGAACATCATAGATGAGAAGAAAATCAAGGATTGTTAAAGTTTTTGTCTACATTGTACTCCTTCCTTTGTTTTATCCTTTCCCTATTTCCCTTATCTCATTCCTGGGAATCAAAATTTCTTATTTTGTGGTTTTGCAGCTAAAACCTAGGACCAGGCACATTTTAAGGGCATGTTATACTGTATCCACTCCCCACTGTGTTAAACTCATTATAGATATGTGATTTCTCCTGTGTCCCCTCTATATTCAGCACAATGCCTTGAACATGTCACTACTCAATAAATATTGATTGAATGTTTGATTGGAGCTACTTGATTGCACCTTTAAGAGTAGTTAACAGAGGGAAGAAAATCAATGTGCTATTCTAAGTCATTATTTTGAAAATATCTAAGTTTTCACGATGGATTATATTGAGCTTGTTCCTTTATTTTATCTTTTTCCAGAGAACAGTCTTTACTCATTTATTTCTGAGTTGATCAGAAGCATTAACTTATATCTTTAGCATTTTCTGTCTTCAGACTGGTTTCTATATTCCTCCCTAACAGCTTTTACTTTCCTGTAGCAGAAAATTGAGCTCTGCGTTGCCTTTCCCCCCAACAAAATCCATCTCTAATAGCACTAATACTAGCATGGCTACTATTAATAATGTTGATGAAAAATGCCAGAGTAAATCAGCATTCCTTTCCTTCAGAGCACTTCTCAGCCATGTATTGGTGCTTTCACAGTCAGAGTTAAGATTTCTGTTGAGTTAAATTTACTTTTCAGATTTCCCTCCCCTCCCGAAGGAATTGAATAATACAACAATTTTTGTTCTTTAAAAAGATATGAAGGGAATTGATATTTAATTATCACCCTTGTTTTACTTCAAAGATGAATTATGTTACAATCATAAAGACCTTTTAAACATGAAACAACTAAAACTTAGAACATGGTTTTAACCAGCAATTAAACAAAAGAATTATTGGATTTTTCACACAGTGTTCTTGAAGTTTAAGGGAGGTAAAGATACACTGGTCTTAAGAAATCAGTAAAAGCCCAGTTCAGCAAACATTTACTGAGGCTGGACAGAGGGATAGATTTGGGGGAAATATTGAAAGAAAAATGATTTAGGGAAATAATGGGAAAAAGATATAGAAATAAGAACTATTTAAAAAGGTCAAAGACTAGAAAAAAGACTATTTTAACTGATGAAAGGCATATCGAGAAGGAAATACTAGTAAATTCAGAGGGTTCTTTTATTAATACTTTTTTGCATACTTGTTAAGATTAGGAGTATGGTGCATTAGTGAACAAGATGGTGGTCATTGTTGAGATCAGAAACTTTTAAACCTGTGCAGTTTACATCCCCTTTACACTGCAGAAAAAATTAAAAGGGTTATCTCATTTTATTTTATGTATATGAGTGTTTTACATGCATATGTGTCGTTTATGGAACAGATTTTGAAAACTCAGTGACACACCTTCACTAACAAGCCATACTTCCTAATCCTTACCAACCAGTTACACTAAGTGGGAACCCAGAATTCTAATAGGTGAACCAACGGGGACCATTTTCACTCAAACCACCACAATCAATTTAGATGACATCTCTGATTATAATATCATTATATTTTATTTGATGAATATTATAGACCCTGAAATACAATGTTTCAGATATATGTACACTAAACAATTTCTAAATAAGCTAATTATCATATTGCTTCACATGGTTTATATTTATTTACTATAAAACCTTCAATATCTTCTTGGCAATTTTTAAGTATACAATATAATTTTGCTAACTATCATATTGTGTAACAGATCTCTTGAATTTACAATTGAACTTTTTCTTTCTTTTATTGAAAATAGGCTTTTATATAATATGTAAATATGTAAATACACAAATAAGTGAGTATATTATGATTATAGTTTCCCCTTACCAATTACTCTGAGAAGTCCTCATCTTTCCTGCTATTGGAATCAACATTATTTCTTACCCTTGTTAGAAAAATGGCATCTAAAGAATAATAATAAAAGAAAAGAAAAAAAAGAAAAGAAAAAACAAATATACTGAAAGAAAACAGAAAAAAATGCTTAAGAAAAAGAATGAGATATACTTGTAGATACAGAGAAAGACAAGTTTTTACTCACAAGAATCTGTAAAATATAAAACCAGCATATATATATATGCATTTGTTTTGTGTTTACTATCTATTTTTGGTTATGGGACATGGCCTTAAGAATGGTCTAGAGACATTTCATTTAATACTGAGCATTCAAGGTACCTCTGCACATTGTTCATCTGTGGCTCTCTGTATTTGTTCTCATTCACTGAAAAAAAAAAAGCTTCTCTAATGTTGATGTGTGAGAGCAAAACCTGATCTGTGAGTATAGCAGAAATATCATTAGGAGTCATTTATGCCTAAGTTTCAACAAAACAGTGGTTCTCAATCTTCCTAATGCTATGATCCTTTAATATAGTTACTCATGTTTTGGTGACCCTCAACCACAATATTGTTTCACTGCTACTTTGTAAACATGATTTGCAACTCTTATGAACTGTAGTGTAAATGTCTAATCCATAGGTTGAGATCACTACTTAAGCATAACAGCAGTATTTGGTTTTCCCCTGGGTTCCTGAGCAGTGTTGGTTCATGGAATGGGACTTCAAGCCAACCAGGTAGTAGTTGGTTACTCCCACAAGCTTTGTGTCACTATTGCAGTAGTACAACTTGTAGACATACATTGGAGATCAAAGAGTTTGTAGCTGGGCTGACCGGCAATTCAATTAGATATAACCCATTCCTGGCACTGGGAGCTTCATTTGATGATAAGAGGTGCCTACTTGGGGATCTATCATTCCCGTTCTTTCTTTTAGATCAGCTTTATATATGTTTCTATTTTGTGAAGCTTCTATTGCATTAATTTTCCATATGACTTCTCTGATGGCCCTCAGTTTTGGCTGGCTTTACCCATGTTTTCCCTTGCTCCCTATTTCTTCCACTTCCAGTTGAATCCTCCCATTCATGCCCCTCCTCATTCATCCATAACTATCTAGTCTATTTCCCCTTCCTAGGGAGATCTCTTCTCCCGACTCCCCATTCACTTACTCTGCACCTTAACTCTGTGGTTATACAAACTGTAGCTTGCTTATCAAAGACTTAACAGCCAACTTTGACATATAAGTTAATATGTACCATATTTATCTTTCTAGGTCTGGGTTACCTCATTCGAGATGAATCTTTTCTAGCTCCTTCAATTTACATATAAATTTTCTGACTTGTTTTAAATAGCTGACTAATATGCCATTCTGTAAATGTGCCACATTTTGTTTTTACATTCATCCATTGACAAGCATCTATGGTGTTTACAGTTCTTTGCTATTATGAATAGAGCAGCAATGAATAGAGTTGAACAATTATCTTTGTGGTAGGGTGAAGCATCCTTTGGTATATGCACAAGAGTAGTATAACTAGATTTTGAAGTAGATTAGTTTTCAACTTTCTGAGGAACCACCACACTGATTTCCGTAGTGGCTATAAACTACTCCCACCAGCAATGCAGGAATGTTCCCCTTACTCTGCATCCTTGCCAGCATGAGATGTCACTTGTGTTATTGAACTTGGCCATTCTGATTGGTGTAAGATGGAATCTCAAAGTACTTTTGATTTGCGTTTCCTTGACCATTAATGATGAACGTTGTTTCTCTGCCATTTGACATTCTTCTGTTGAAAATAATGTTTAGATATATACCCCAGTTTTAATTGGATTATTTGTTTATTTGATAACTAGTTTCCTGAGTTCTTCATATATTTTGGATATTAGTCCTATATTGGATGTAGGTTTGGTAAAAATATTTTCCCATTTTGTAGTCTGCCACTTTGTCCAAGTGATGGTGTCATTTGCATACAAAAGCTTTTCAGGTTTATGAAGTCCCATTTATTAATTATTGATCTTAGTCCCTGTGCCATCAGTGCTCTGTTTAGGAAGTTGTCTTCTGTGCCAATGTATTCAAGGATACTCCCCACTTTCTCTTCTACCAGGTTCAGTATATCTGGTCTTATGTTGAGGTCTTTTATCTATTTGCAGTTAAGTATTTTTCAGGATGATAAGTATAAATCTATCATCCATCTAGTTTGACCTACACCACTCATTAAAGATGCTGTATTTCTTCCAGTCTTCTCTATATTTCCGTCTTCTTTATCAAAAATAAGATGTCCATGGGTATTATACTAATTGTTTAAAGAGAGTGGAAAAGTTTCTTCTTTCACACTTGATTCTCCATGGCTATGAGATCATTCAGCAATCACTTTTCTGTGCTTGACTTGCTTCATATAGAACACTTACTCTGAGTCTGTACTTTGGCGCTCATGAAGAGCACTGGTAAAATCATGGAGGAACAGAATGCTTTTCAACTCAATTATTTCATTGCTTGTGGATATAGCCTCAAGATTTCTAGATCATCAGATGGCTCTGTTTTAAAGCAACTTCCATGTGGCTACTCAGTCGTCTTTTTCATCCATGTAGATTTCCAGAACAGAGCTAGTATGGTGGTTCTCAATCTGTGGGTCATGACCCCATTGTGGTCATATATCAGATATCCTACATATCAGATACTTGCATTATGATTTATATCAGTAGCAAAAGTACAGTTATGTAGTAGCAATGGAAATAATTTGATCGTTGGGGCTCACCACAATATGAGGAACTATATTAAAAGGCCAAAGCATTAGGATGTTTGAAAACCACTAATCTAATAGTTCATATTCTAACCAATAGTGCACAAGACTGCCTGTCATTCTGCATCCTTCCCAAAACTTATTTTTCATCATTTTATAATAAACTTTTTATCAGATATGAGGTCATATTGTTATTGTGGTTTTATTTAGCATTTGCCTGATGATGCATGCTATGGTACACCTTTTTATACACCTCTTATCCATTTGTATGTCTATTGAAGTCTTTGCCAATTTATTACTAGGTATCATTTTTTATTGTCAATTGATTTATTTGGACCTTTCATGTATTTTGGAGGTTAACTCATTACCAAATATGTATATTGCAAATATCTTCACCTAGGTGCTAAGTTGTCCCTTTGTTCTATTGTTTCCCTTGCTGTATGGATATTTACAAGATTAATAGTGTGAGGTTTCTGGAGCTGCTGAGAAATGAAGCCAGAGCGATGTGAATGCTAGGTAAACATAGGAGAGCTACACTCCAACTCAATAGTGATTGTTTTGTTTTGTTTTAAAGAAAGTTTGGAGAAAAGGCAGAACAAATTGGAAGCCACTTTCCTCTTTTTCCTCATTCATGTTTTACTTTGCAATGCCATTTTCTACTGATTAAAATGAAATAGAAATGTTCTAAAATATTTTATGTGATCTCTACAAGCAAAAATAGAATATTTTAATGTCTTTGAGGGAGTTGATGAATTTATCATAAATTGTGTTTTAAAAAGTCTTGAGGGACTTTGGCCCTAGGGTTCCTGAATCTATATTGTCCAATGTATGGAAACACTTACCTAACACAGTTAAATTCTTCTGTAATTGGTGTATACTCAAAAGGGACATATGAACAATGTAAACCACTCCATGCTTTCATGTCATAAATTCATAGGTATTGTCAGAGAAAATCACAGGAAGAGATAATGACCCTACTCTTAGGAATTCTCTTTTGTCCTTCTGATTGTAAACCTTAACAACCAGCCTTTAATGGCTGAGCCATCTCTCCAGCTCAGGAACTGCTTCTGAATAGCCTCACATACAGCAAATTAAATTCACAGCTGGAACAGGTTTTTCATGAGGGTATCTAAACCACTTACTGGATATGTGCATCGCCTACACATGGCAGGAAGTAAAAAGGATTTGGTTTTCTTTGCTTTCTGGTAGTGGGACTGACATACATAGTATAGTCAGAAAGAGAGCAGAAACGGTTATTATGTGAACTAAAGCCGAAGGCAATGGATTTGGGACAATTAGTTCTACTTCAGAGTAATTACTGCTTTTCCCACTTGCTTTCTCTCATTTGATCTGCTGTCTTCTCTCTATGCCATTGTTGGATATTTCCTACATAGAATGCAATTAGCGATGGCAGTCATAGTTAATACAAATAGCTTTGTAAATGATAGGTTTGTGGCTTATTAAATCTACTTCTATTTTTTGATTCCCAATTGGCTATAACTAGAAGAGCAAGGCAAAAAATTTATAAATTTGATGCATTTACAAGTCCATCGATTCCAAGGTTTTATTGAGTGCTTATTATGATCTAGTCATTGTGCTAGGTGTGACAGGAAAATCCAACAAGCACATGCCATGTAAATGTCTTCTGCACACTCAGAAATGAAATCATCTTCAGTACTAACATGTTGCTGAAGTGTAGAAGATAATGACAGAAACCTTTCACATTAATTTTGCATCCCAAAGAAATAGTAATTTATCTACAACATAAAGCAAAGTGAAGGATACTTTGGTCTGGCTTTCTTTAGTTGAATAAAAAGTTTAGTTGATTCATAAATCTCAAACCTAATACAGAGAAAAGTTCTCATGAAATTTCTCTATTCCAGAATATTTTTCCCATTATGAGTTAAATACCTATCCACATCTCATTTCAGATTGTTAATTTTTAATTTTAGTATATAAAAAATGATTGTAATTTTAGGCCTCCAAGTATTATGTTTCTTTTTATTTTATTTTTAAATTTTTGTATCTATATATAATATCATATGTTCATATATATATACACATATATGTTTATGTGGTATGTGTTAGTGTGTATATGATGTGTGATATGTGTGCTATGTATATGTATTCATGTGCATAGTTGTATACATGTACACTTGTATGCTTGTGATTCAAAAGGCCTGAGGTTGAAACTGATGTTACGTATCTTCTGAGATTGTTTTTTTGCCTTAAATATTGTGGCAGAGTCTCTTGCTGTAGCCAAACCTAACGCTTTCATCATTTCATCTAGTCTAGCTAGCCAGCTTGCTGGGAAAATGCAGTGATTTCTGACCTCTATCTCTTACATTTTGTGAATACAGGCAAACTGCCTATATAGTCCACTGTCTCTTTGTGGGGCTTCTGGAGAGCAGAACTGCATTTCTCATGCTTGCAGGGCAGGCACTTTACACTCTGTGCCATCTCTGAGCCCTAACCACTGTCTTTCTATAATCTGACTCTTCAAGGAGAACAAATTATTTCTGCTTGTACACTGTAGTGAGACTTCATTTAAGTCTTGAAGTTCTTTCTGTCTAGATACTGAAACAGCATTGTGAAAGATTCAATGCAAAGGAGATCACTTTAAATATCCCTAAAGCCCCAAAATATGAAGTATGTTAAATCTCCTACAATGTTGAACTTTCCTCTAATTGCCTCTCTTCTTTACTTGTAGCATCGAACCCCAAAGTTAGTAAGAGAGAATTTTAAAGGCCATAATTTGCAATTTGCTGCATAAAATGCATGTAGTTACTATGACATTCTGAGGGTTCCATTCCCTGAGTTATTTCATTTATTTTAAAACATAGTTAATATGCTTGGTTAATGGGTTGAGATGCTGGAAAATAGACTGAGGAAGAGAAATGTTAGAGGCAAGCTTGTGTCAGCAACAGTATGGGTTGTCAATAATAAGAAGCAGTAAGAGAAGCCTAAACAGAGACTATGAGCTGTATTGACAGCATAGTAACTGTCATTTGTCATGGTGGCCTGGAGTCTTTGAGAAAAGATTAAATTATCTTCCAGGTTCTCTTAGGGATGAGAAGGAAATGCTAACTTAATTTTCCTCTGATATAGTTCAAGGTTTTCAGCTACAAATGTAAACTTCAGCTATTAGAAATGTATTACAAATTAAACATTTTCTTTGAGTCAGGAAAATGAAATACTGGTGTATGACTTTTTAAATTTTTCCCTTAGAGATTATGTATCCCTGTCAGTTGATTACAACTGAAGTCAAATAATCTCAAGCCTGATTTTGTAATATCCCAATATAGTTCCAGTTATATCACATAATATGAGTGATGCTACAAAGTAGTAGATAATAAGGGACTGTTGATATTGCTAATTTATTATTCTGTACTTTAATGTGATATATATGGGACCTACGTCTCAGCATAATGTGCTCATGTTTTATATACACCTTCATTATATAGCCTAAAATACTATGCTGTTTTTTAGTATACAGTATTTATTATCTACTGCTTTGTGGCATCATTCATGTTATGTGACATGTGATTTGTTAATTACCACATTAAGTCTGATACACAACTTTCCATCACAGTATGCTGGAAATGCCCATAAGTTTTGCATTTGGAGGTGGAGTGATTTAAGATGTTCAGAAGAGTAGCAGATTATGTTATACAAATGGCTGATACAGTAGTAAAGCAAAGAGAGAGGTCAATGTAGCTAAGAGTGTTTGAGAACTTGTTAGCAAGACAGATACAAGTTCTTGTTATTTACTGTTAATGTAGGGGAGGAGTGCATGGGGAGGTGAAAGAAAAGATTTATTGAATCAGTGGTTCTTTCCCTTCTTTTGGTGCATTCTAGGGCTTGACCCTCAGGTTGTCAGGAGTGTGAAGCAAGAGCTTTACCTATGGAACCATGTCATTTACCCGGGTACAAAGAAAGAACCCTTTTCAATCAGGATTGCATTAGCCTCAGGTTACAGAAGAGTAACCTGCTGCTGATCACAAGCATGGTCAATAGTTTATCCTCAGAGACATAGTTTTGACTACAGGAGAAAATTTGCATCAGAGTAGAAATAGTGTTTGAGATGAACATTAAAATCATAGTAAGACTTCAGTCACAAGAGGAAGCAGGGTAGGCGATGGAGGTGGCGGTGGAATTCCCAAAAGAGAAAGCAAATTAAACAAGGGTGCAGAGATGAGAATGAAAATAACTGCTGGTGAGTGGCAGTCACTGCAGAGACTTAACACTGACCAATGTGCTGAGAACAAGAGATGGCTGGATGCTCATTCCTAAATGGGACATCAGTATCAACCCCTTTTGGGCTGCGAACATCACAAAAGAGGCTGTAAACGCCAGGGGACAGGGAAGAGTCCTGAGAAACACAGTCTTCTGAACATGATGTGCTTTTTGTACTTAGGAACTCACACCAGCTTTAGTTACTTATTCATGCTTGGGTACCTTAACATTCCATCACGGAATGGTGATGAATAGCTCATGAGGCCCCACCCTTCTCTGGGAAATCCCTAGCAGGTTATGGTTGCTGGGTGACAGAAGGGTGTATCATTTTTTCTTTAGTGATATAGACACCGTGAAATAGTTTATGCTGTGTAAATGACCCATCATCCATGCTCAGGTAACTAACCCTAATGAAAGATAACAAATAGTTTTAAAAGGAGGTGGGCGTCGGGTTGGTCTGGAGTAGCCTTTGGAGATAAGACTCAGCAGTTAATAGAGCATTTGTTACCCAGTGGAGAACACGGTTTCAGTTTCCAGTATCCACAGTGTTGACTCACAACCATCTTCAACTCCCATTCCAGGACAGTGCCTTTTTGTACCTCTGTAGGCACCAAGCACACATATATTACACATATATACACCTGCAGGTAAAACACTAATACAAAGTGAGGAAGTCTAAATTGAAGGGGGAGAAGGAAAGAAAGACAGGCTCTTTGGGGAGAAAGGGTTCAGTGGAAAGTAGGAGTATGGAAAGAAAAATTAGTGATGAGTGAGTATGATCAAGATATATGGAGGGATAAAATTGTTTAAAATAAGTTTTAAAAGAAAATGAGTTTTCTGGTTATTCATGAGACCAGCTGAAAATCAAGGTTAGGCATAGGAATAAATAAAAGGTTAAAAACTGGGCTTGAAAATACAAATCTGTTGTAGAAATTTGATGCTAGAAGCTACAGTGGAACGTAGGTTAGTATGAGAAGTGAGCTGGAGCACTGTGAAGAGAATGAGAAGTCTTTACTTCGCAAGAGAAATGACATGAAGCATTAAGTTATTCTATGCACTTAAATGCAAAGGAAATCAATACATAACCCTTTGGGGAGTTTTTTTTTTTGAAGGAGTGGATTAAGGTCAGATAATTTCATTAAGATTTTATGAGACAAATTGCTGGTACTTGAATTGAGCCTTTCCCAAAGCCTCATCTTATTTTTGAGAAGATAAATCTCTAATTGTATTCCACTATTGGATTTTAATCAAGAGAAACAATTGAATCAGTTCATTCTGAGCCATTGTTCTTCGCAAGATGATTACTTTACAGCTGGATTTAAATTGGAGGTGGTCCAGAGAAGAGTGGTTCTCAAATCTGAACATGTATCAGAAATCCCACAAGGCACTAAAGAGATGGCTCAGTAGTTGAGAGTGCTTCTTTCTCTTCCATAGGACCTTAGTCTTCCACTTTACTTCTTTTCCCAGAGTTCCCAACACTCACATGACAGCTCCACAAGTGTCTGTAACTCCAGTTCTAGGATTCTGATGCCAGGCCTCTGAGGCACTGTATGCATGTGGTACATATCTGTATACATAGGCAAATCACACATATACATAAAATAAAATATAGTAAAATAATATAAAAGAAATAGCTTAAGTTCTGTTCAAATACAAATCAGTAGGCTTATTCCACCCACTGATGATTCTGATTCAGTGATTCTGTCTCAAGTTCTGAGAACTTACATGTCTAACAAGTTTTCAAGAAATGTTTGTTTTAGTCCAATGGAGTGGATTGTACTGTGAAAGCCAGTTTTCTGGAATACATTCCTAAGTTCTTGCTGCAGAAACAATTAAATGAAATTTAAAAAACCTGGTAATTATATCTTTAAGTAATTTAAAAGAGATATTAATAGGTACTTTAACAGAAATGCCCCATCTTGGGCTAATTTGTAACTCAGGAGATCTTTGTGTGCATTGAGTGCTTTGAGTGTATTGAGACAGGATCTCTGACTGGAACTTGGAGTTTTTTCCTCAGTCTAAGTTGCTTGGCCAGTGAACTCCAGGGATCCATGAGTTTCTACCTCCTTTGTCATCAGATTGTAAGTGTATGTCACTCTGCCACATGTGTTTCTATGTATGTTCTGGAGGTAGAAATCAAACCCTCTTGCTTACACACCAATCATTCCTGCAGGCCCAAGAGATCTTTTATTTGTATAGAAACATTTAAAAAGTGAAAATAATGCAAAGCTTTGTGACCAAACCACATATATTCCTATTCCAACCTTGCTTTAGGTTAGATACATAGCTTTTCAAGTTAGTTAACATTTGCAAGCTTCTGTCTCTTGACCTCTAAAATAGATTTCATGGAATACTTTTGTGATAGATTTTCTAGGAGGATTAAATGTGACAGCTCAGGGTAAAATTGGATGACTGCTTTGCTAGACTTTCTATTTGGCAGATGTGTATTGAAGAAAACAGCACTTAAGTAGTTTTTTGAAGGTATAAGTGGGATCCTGTGGCTTCACTTATGTTTTAATTCTGTAAATGTGGATATTTCTTAACAGTCACTCCTTGCACCAGATTGAATTGTAGCAGTGCAAGACTGTTTTATGATCAGGATCAAGGATTAGAAAGGAACTATCTCTAAAAATATTTTTTTTCTGAAGATTGGATTTCAAGTTGGAATGGCTTTGAAGCACAAGAAAAGTTACTGTCATCATGCATTAGAAGTGGAACTCTTCATTTTATGTTTCATGTTTGAAATGATACTTCCTCAGTTTGCCTTCTTTTAAAAAATAATTTTTAAAAAAATTTTGGAAGTTAAAGTATACTTACATTATTTCTCCTCTTTGCTTCTCTTCTACCAACTCCATACGCATCCCCTTGCTCTCTCTCAAACTCATGACCTCTTCTTCTTTAGTATGTATGATATATAATAATTTAATATAATAATTAATAATTATTTGATATAATATATTCCTATATACATAAATATGACCTGAGCAGTCCATATAATGTTACTTGTGTGTATATCATTTTAGAACTGACTACTTGTTCTGACCAACCAAGGGATGGCTTTTTCCCTGTGGAAGAAACAGTCTTCCACACTCCATCATTCCTTTATTGCCTGTAGTTCTTTTTCTAGGGGTGATACTCCATGAGATTTCCCCTTTCCATATTAGTGTGTACTGTTATACTTGTGTAGGTCTTGTTTAGGCAGCCATATTGTTGAGTGAAGTATTGTTCTGACATCCTACCAGCAAGGCCAAAATACAGACCCACACTGGTCATTGTTTCAGTTCATAGGCATCAAATCTTAAGAGGACTATTGGTGGCTTCATTCTCTTGGAAACTTGCTTAGCACCTTCTGGTACTTTGAAGTCTAATCCTCAGGAAGGAAGCTTTCATATCAGATCCTCCAGGTCCCATCTCTGAAGGGCACTATGTGTGAAATGCATGGTGTCTTTAAAAATAAGTACTTACTTTCAACCCCTAGAATGCAACCAAGAACAGCAGCAATAATATTTTGGAAGTCTCTGGACTCTCCTGACCAACAACTTGAAAGGGAACTTCTTGTGCTTAGTTTTAGGGATTTTGTTAGTCTATAGCTTTTAGAGGGAACATTGTAAGCCCAGGTAGGGAAATTTCATTTCTGCTATATACAGATATACATATATGTACACAAATAGACTCTTTATATCGTATGTGTTTTTAGGTATTGGGTAGTAATAATATGATTTATTATGAAAATTTGAGACATACTTATTTGTATTTTACCCTCTTCCCATCTTTCTTCCTATGGCAACCTCCCTCTTTTCTCTCTCTTTAATTAAAGACTTGTTTAGCAAAATCTAAAAATTTCATGACACAAAGTATTCAGAAAATTTCAAACACTATGAAAAGACAAAACCTAAGAGTAATAGGAATAGAAGAAGGTTCTTAGTTCAAAGTCTCAGAAAACATCTTCAACAAAATCATAGAAGAAAATTTCCCAAACCTAAAAAAAAAGAGATGCCTATAAAGGTATGAGAAGCTTACAGAACACTGAGCAGAGTGGACCAGAAATGAAACTCTTCCCGCCAAATGATAATCAAAAGCACTAAATATACAAAACAAAGAAAGAATTTTAAAAGTTGCAAGGGGAAAAAGCCAAGAAAAATATAAATGCAAATCTATCAGAATTATACCCAATTTCTCATCTGAAACTCTAAAAGGTAGAAGAGGCCTGACAGGTATTGCAGACCCTAAGAGACCACAGATGCCAGCCCAAACTCTTCTACCCAGCAAAACTTTCAATCACACAGATGGAGAAACCAAGATATTTCACGACAAAGCCAAATTTAAACAATACTTTTCCACTAACTCAGCACTACAGAGGATACTAGAATAAAAACTCTAACCCAATAACGCCAACTGTACTCAAGAAAACACAATAAATAATTTCATACCATTAAAATTCATAGAAAAGAAATACACACACATACACACACATACACACCTACACACAACATCAACATCAAAATAACACAAAGTAACAATCATTGGTCATTGATAACTGTCAAAATTAATGAACTCAATTCCCCAGTAAAAAGACACAGTCTAACAGAATGGATTCATAAACAGGATACATCATTCTGCTCTATACAAGAAACACACTTCAGTGACAAAGACAGACATTACCTCAGAGTAAACAGCTAGAAAAGGGTTATCCAAGCAAATAGGCTCAGAAAACAAGCAAAAGTAGGTATTCTAATATCTAAGAAAATAGACTTTCAACCCAAAAGCAATTAAAAGAGACAGGGAAGGACACTTCATACTTATCAAAGTAAGACTCCACCAAGAGGACATTTCAGTTCTTAACATCTGTGCCATAAGTGCAGGGGCACCTACATTTGTAAAAGAAAATTGGGAATAGTTTTACCTCTAGACCCAGCTATACCACTCCTGGATATACTCAAAAGGTGCTCTACCATTCTACATGGACACTTGCTCAACTATGTTCATAGCAGCTTTATTCACAATAGCCAGAAACTGAAAAAAAACCCTAGATCTCCCTCAAGTGAAGAACAAATAAAATAAATGTGGTTCATTTACATAATGGAATACTACTCAGCCATTAAAAACAATGGCATCATGAATTGATAAATAGGTGGAACTAGAAAATATCATCCCCAGTGAGGCAATGCATCCCCCAAAGGATGGTATGTACTCATATTATCTGGATATTAGCCATAAAGTACAGGATAACCATGTTATAATCAGCAGACCCAAGGAAACCAAATAACAAGGAGGTCCCAAAGGAGGATTGTTGAATCTTTCTCAGAAAGGGAAAGAAAATAAATAACAGAGGTCAAAGGAAGAAGAGAACTAAGTGAAAGAGGGAATTGGGAGAAGAGCACAGCAAGGGGATATATCATGTTGAGAGAGCAGGGAAGACAGAAGGTAAATTGGTGGTGGGAGGAGGGGCAAACTGAAGGATATGCTAGAGACCTGGGATGGAGCGAGGTCCCAGAGGATCTATAGAGGAGGCAACTCTAGCTTTGACTTCTAGCAGTGGAAGGACATAGATTCTGAAATGGTCACTTCCTATAGCCAGGCCCAACTACCAGTGGAGGGATAAAGACAACAACCCGCCCAAAAACCCTTCAATCCAAAATATGCCCTGCCTACAAGATGTGCAGGGACAATGATGGATCAGAGTTGGAGGAAATGGCCAACCAATAACTGCCCCAAATTGAGAACCATCCCATGGCCAAGAACCAATCCCTGCCACTATTACTGATACTCTGTTATGCCTGCTGACAGGAATCTAGCTTAACTGTCTTCTGAGATGTCCCTTCCAGCAGCCTATAAAAAGATATGCAGAGAGTGACTCTCAGACGTTAGATGGAGCTCAGGGAATCTTATGGAAGTTTTGGGAGGACTGAGGGACTTGTAGAGAACAGAGACTCCACAGAACACTAGCAGGGTCAACTAACCTGGACCCTTGGGAGCCCCAGAGACTGAGCCACCAACCAAAGAACAAGCATGGTTAGGCTCCCTAGAACCTAGGAACAATCTAAGCTCCCTGCACATACATAGCAGATGAGCAGATTGGTATTCATACAGCTCCCTCAAGAACTGGAGCAGGGCCTGTCCCTGAGCCTGTTGTCTGCCTGCCTGTAGATCACCTTGTCTGGCCTGAGTGGGAGAGGATGTCCTTAGTCCAGCATCAACTTGATGTGCAGGGGAGAAAAAATTTGAAGTGAAGGGGTGACACCCAAAAGTGGGCTTCCTCTTACAGAAGGGGAAAGTGAAGTGGGGAAGGACTTATGTGAGGGGGACTGGCAGGAGAGGAGGGGCTTATATTGGATTGTAAAGTGAGCAAATAAATAAATTAAAAGAAGCTACTTTTCATGCAAAATGATAGATATGGATCCAATTTCATTCTTCTTCATATGGAAGATATGCCTTTTACAAAGAATTTCTTCTCATGGATGTGTATATATGTTTTGCTTATATCTATGTCTGTATACCATGTGAGTACAGTGCCTACAGAGACCAGAAAAGGGAGTCAGATTTTTTTGAATTGGAATTACATCTGGTTGTGTGCTAGCATGTGGGTACTGACAAGCTAACCCCAGTCCTCTATAAGAGCAATATGTACTCTTAAACACTGAGCCACCTCTTTGGCCCTATAAGTGTTCATTTTATTGGTCATCTTTATTCCTCTAGAGAAAAATTATTGAAGGAGAAAGGTTTTTATGAAGTTATCGTTTCTGAACTAAGAGGGTTTCAAATTCTCTTGTTGAAATGGCATATTTGATTTGTCTTATGGTTTTAATTCCAGTTAAAATATTCCTTGTTATGACTTGAATCTGAAATGTTCCTCATGAGCTCATATTTTTAATGATTGTTCTCTACCCTTTTTGAGAGGCTGTGAAACCTTTACAATGTAAGGCTTTGTGGGTAGGAATAGGTCATTAGGGTTAGGTCTTTGAACTTTATTAGATCACTCCAGGATCCTGGACACTTTGCACTTCCTAACTTGTTGTGGTATGAACACATTCTGTAACACACTACTGTTATGCCTGCCAAACCATGATGGACTGAAATTATTCAAAACTGTAAACCAAAATAAATCTTTTGTCTTTAACTTGTTTCTATTGTGTATTGCCATTAAAGAGATGGCAAAGTAACTAATAAGCTATTACTTAGTTACATTTGCAGGGAATATTTCTCCATGTACCCTTAAAAGTCTACCATTTCCAGTGTGTTAAATTAACCACTATCATGAGAATCTCCTGAGAAAATTCTAAGAAGTGCAGAATATTTGGCTCCACTCAGGCACACTGAATAGATATTTACATTTCTGCAAATTTCTCAGATTATTCCTTTGCACACTGAAATTTGACAATTAATGTATCACTACCTTCTTAAAGCACAATGAAGTCTAATGTTTGGGGTTCTAATTAAATTTGTCAGTAGTTTTACTCTTATTAATATTCTTATATGAAAGAAATTATATTGATCATGTTTTCCATGTTATCATTCTCATTTTTATCACAACTAGCTCAAATATCTCTTATTTAGTGTGTAGTTCGTTCTCATCATTTTTATATTTGTCCTTCTAGAATAGTATCTCACAAGCGTTCCACTGCTCCAGTGCCCTTGATCTTTTCTTATGTTTTTTTTTTTTTTTTTTTTTTTGAGACAGGGTTTTTCTCTTTAGCCTTGGTTGTCCTGAAACTAGCTATATAGGTAGACAAAGCTGGGCTTGAACTCAGAGATCTGCCTGTCTCTGGCTCCTGAGTGCTGGGATTAAATTAGATATACCACCATACTGGACTTCTTCAGTGACTGGTAACATGGGTGTGAATTCAAAGAAGCACTTTAGCTTTAAACAGAGATAGCTAGCTGGGGAAATTTCAAGCAAAAACTTTAGGGAATATAGAAAATTACAGTCTAGGCATCAGAATTTAAAACAAATATTCTTGGGCCTTCCAATAGATAACAGCCAAGTTTTAAAAATGAGATTTGTGTGGGGTATGGCTTTTTTGTTTTCCTAGACTTTTGTGCTTGGCACCAAGTAGTCTTTTAATAAATATTTGCCATATTGAAAAGTGAATGGTTTACATATTGTATCTTATTACAGATAAAGGTCCTTAATGGCAAAACTCTTATATTCTGTCATCTTTTCATATCAGAAATTTGTCAGAAGACATGACAAATGGAAAGGTATTCTACATATATTTATTCACTCAATTCATTCAATCAATGTTTTTTTTTTAATATTCACTAACTCTCTCCTATGCATGCAACAGACTAAGTAATTGGAATACCACATCAAATAAGACAGATAAGGGTTTTTTTGTTACTCCCCTCCTTTATTTTTATTGGATTTTTAAAATTTATAATACAAATATCATCCCCTTTCTCCATTTCCCCTCCCTAGAACCCCCTATTCCATCCCCCTCCTCCTTTATGCTTTTATACCATTTTGATTACGTGCATGTATTAAAGTCAGTTCTAGGTTGAGGGTCTAGCAATACAATAGATGCAAATAGTCAAGGAACAAACAATACAATAAACAAATAGTCAAAGAAAAAGCAAGGCATTAAACCCAATTATGTGAACACTCCCATGATTACTGTTTCTAAGGGCTTATCAGGATGACCAAAGTATCCGAGCCTACTTCCCTATCCTAGCCCAAGGTCACTTTCATGTTTGAAACCTACTTCCTTGTTCTAGCCTAAAATTTAGATTCTTGTCTGAAATTAATTCTTTGTTCTAGCCTAATATTTAGGTTCCTACCTGAAATTACTTCTTTATTCTAGCTTAATGTCAGATTTCTGCCTGAAGCCTACTTCCTTGTCCTTAGCCAATGTTATATTCCTAACAAGCAGCCCATTTCCTTGTCCTTGGCCCATGTCAGATTCTTGCCAAGCAGCCCCAAATGCTCTCTGCCTCTTCCCATTTTTTTATTTCATTAACAAGACTGAGCCTGTCTTAAGTCATTCTGACAAGAATGCCTTCCTTACCCATCATGGAATATCATTATCAAAAGCAATGCACTTCTGTCTTACGTTGGTAAGACTCTGTGCAGAATCTTATTAGTCCTTGGCTTGCCAGTCTGTTAATTTAATAACTCTGTCAGGGGGTCCATTTGTAGGTTCAATCCATGTACTTGGCTGCCAACATGTTGATGTTGTTGAAGAAAAACTTTAACAAAATGGGCAGGAATAAAAGTATTCCCAGGACAAAAAGGGATCATGTTATATATGCCATTCTTGAAACTTGACCAAAATAGAAATACTGACCTCAGGCCATGGATAATTTTATCTGTAGTATCTCTACATCAATGCTCAACAGAGCAGCATTCTTCAAATTCATAAGTTCCCTATGTATTATTACAACATCTTGATAGGTGTTAAAATTATACCAAATACACTGCAAGTGTCATTAAACTTCTTCCTAATTATAATGACTACCACTGTAAATTGTAGAACTAACATGAATGGTATTTGGCATGACACTCAATATGGCTCCTTACCCTTAAATTCTGAACCTCCTTCCAGTAATTTGAATAGGATAAAGAACATCAATCCATTCTTCCAAATGCGTATCAAAATCTTTTGGTATATTTAACACATTAGTAACATTTTTTTGCTATATGATTAACAAAAGTATCTGTCTTAATTTCTTGTGTCACAGCAAATGCAGCAGTGGTGCTAACAATTAATGTAATTAAAGCTGTTATACCAGCAATAATCAAGCCCACTACCCTCTTACTTCTGTTTAAACCTGCCTCATTTCTTCCAGTACTTGCAAGCCATTTTTAGAATACCAATGTTCTGAGATACTCAGGGCACTAAAACAAAAGTCTGTTGATAGACCTCCATAGTTGACATGGCAGATTTCAAAACACAAACACAATTAGAAGGTGTACAATCAATGCAACTTACATTAAATACTGTAGAAGAAATAAAGCAATTTTAACTTGACAATTTAAAAAGCCTTAAGACATGTGCTAACACCTGTTTGAAATCCAGATCCTGTCCCAATTTTATCTCTTGCTAACATATAATCATAGAGAACTGCAGGTGATTTCCATGTACTTCTCTGAAAATGTCCAGAATGAGACTTCCAAATGTAGACTGTTATTTCTAATATTCAATTGAGTTCTAGACCAGTCCATGATTGAGTCTGAATAACTGGTCACATTTACCAACCATACAAGAGGCATTATAACTTCTCTTTTTGATTCTCTGTTCCACAAGGTCTAAGAACTTGAATCAAGGCAGCTTGTCCCATCAGGGGTATAGGTAAACAATGGTGGGTCAGGAACTTAGGTCCAATACAGGTTCCCAGTCACCATTGTCAGGACACTCAGCAAGCTCACAGGTCAGCATCATTCTTTGTCCTGGCATCAGCATGTCTCACTCATTGCTCTGGAGGTCACCATGCTCCTTCATCATCCTGCAGAAAAAAACACAAACATGCCCTCTTCCCCATATTTAATACATGATCGGGATCATGCCTTAGGCCAGTAAGTGGATCCTTCCCTTTAACTGCCTAGTTAAAGTATGCCTAGTTGTCGAGTGCTATAGACACTCAGCAGAAAGTTCCTTGGCAGCCAAATTTGAAAAAGCCTTAAAATAAAAATTAAAAAGAATACAATTTTAAAAAAATCTGTGGTGTACAGGGGTATATCTCTCCTTTTTTTATTTTAAGAAGTTATTGTTTTAAAGTTCCATGGGCCCATTCCACACTCTCTTGTCCTTGACAATTATAAGGAAACCCTGTAATATGGGTAATGTTAAATTGCTGCTAAAGAGTCTTAAATGTTCGACTGCCATAGCCAGTTCCATTATTTGTTTGTTTGTTTGTTTGATTTCTTTTTCTTTTTTTTAATTATTGGGTACTTTATTTATCTACATTTCAGATGTTATCCACTTTCCCCATTCCCCACCCCCAGAAACCACTTAACCCATCCTCCCTCCTCCTATTTCTGTGAGGGTGTTGTGCACCCACCCACTCCCACCTCCCCTTCCTGGAATTTCCCCTCACTGGGGCATCCAGCCTTCAAGGGACCCTCCTCTCCCACTGCTGCCTGACAAGTCCATCCTCCTCTACAAATACAGCTAGAGACATGGGCCCCTCCATGTTTGTTCCCCAGCTAGCTGTTTAGACCCAGGGAGCTCTTGTTGGTTGGTATTGTTGCTCTCCCCATGGGGCCACAAGCCCCATCAACTCCTTCAGTCTTCGCTTTAACTCCTCCACTGGAAACCCTGTGGTCAGTTTGATGGTCAGCTGTGAGCATCAGCCTCTGTATATGTCAGGCTCTGGCAGTGCCTCTCAGGAGACAGGTATATCACACTACTGTCAGCATGCACTTCCAGACATCCACAACAGTGTTTGCATATGGTGATTGGATCTGGGAGGGATCTACAGGTGGGGTGTATGTTTTCTCCTCCAGTTTCTGCCCCATACATTGTTTCATATTTGCTCCTCTGAGTATTTTGTTACTCCTTCTAAGAAGGACCAAAGCACCCACGCTTGGGCTTCATGTGGTCTGTGAGTTACATCATGGGTATTGTGAGACTTTAGGCTAATATCCACTTATCAATGAGTACATACCATGTGTGTTCTTTTGTGATTGGGTTATCTCACTCAGGATGATATTTTCTAGTTCCAACCATTTGCCTAAGAATCTCATGAATTCCTTATTTTTAATAGCTGAGTAATACTCTTTTGTGTAAATGTACCATATTTTCTGTATCCATTCTTCTGTTGAAGGAAATCTGAGTTGTTTCCAGCTTCTGGCTATTATAAAAAAGGATTCTATGAACACAGTGGAGCATGTATCCTTGTTATATGTTGGAGCATGTTTTGGGTATATGCCCAGGAGTGGTATCGCTGGATCCACAGGTAATACTATGTTCAATTTTCCAAGGAACTGTCAGACTGATTTCCAGAGTGGTTGTATCACCTTCCAATCCCACTAACGATGGAGGAATGTTTCTCTTTCTCCACAGTCTCGCCAGAAGACAGATAATTTCTTATATTCTTTGATCACCCATTCTAATGGAGGAATCAGACAAAGAAAAAAATTAAAGGGCCATTAAAATGGAAATAAATAAACAATAAGCAGGCCATAAAACAATAAGCAAATGGCTAAAAAGAAAGAGAAGGGCAAGAATAGCTTGTAATATAAAAATGGATAAGGGCAGTATGATGAGCTGAGAAAGTGAAATGTGTTATGAACCTGAAGCAGGAAAAAGTTCAGTGTATCTTCCACCCAAAGAAAGACCAATGTAAGTGGAGCCCAGTAAAAATGGAAAGTTAGGATGAGTGTGTATTAGTATTGTTCTTAGGAGAGAGTGTTTCCTTAAGTTGCTTTGACCTATTTATCTTCCTTGTGTAAGAGATAAGATACAAGGTTATATTTAGTTATACTTACCCATAAGCAGAATCAAGACAAACTAGACATCAACAGTGTAGTTTCAAACTCTCATGAAACGTTCACCTAATTTTTGGGAGATGACAGCCAGTGATAAGCCACATTTAGTACTCTTGAAACACTGTTGCACACAAGACAGGCAGAAGAAGCCAATGTAGTCAGGTTTTAACAATATCTTGTATAGTAACATTGCTAACACAGGGCATATATGGACCATAACATATATAACCATTTTGTACAAAGATATAGCACCTAGGAGAAATTTTGCTCTCATAATATCATGAACATTAATCATTCAAAATAGTGATTCATTTGAAAAGTTGAGGAATAATTAATGTTCTTAGAGAATAAAAAGTCAAAATAGTCTTCCTGCTACATAGCTCAACCTACTCGAATCTCGATTTCCTTATCTATAAGATACAGAGGCTTGCAGAATGCACATCAAATAATCAGTGTGAACAGAAAATCTGATAATGCATGCATAGTCATTTATATTGTCTGATGCTAAATTAGCTTTTCTTCTTAGCTCATTGAGATGTCATTTGAAAAATTAGGAAGTACTGTACAAAATCATTATACTCATGATGGTGGCTAAGATATATTTGAAAAATTAGTTTAATTTTAAAGTGATAAGCAAATACAACTCATTGCTTTTAGTCTCACCATGAATTTATATTGTAAAAGGTGATGGAAAATGAAAGAATGTTTTCTTCTGGCATCTTCTATTTCCTATTCCCTTGAGATCCTTGCAGTAAGACTTTGATTTATGAATTTGCCTTCAGAGACAGGGAAGAAGAATGTATCTTCTTGTATGTACCTCTTGAAGTACAAGATGATGTATCTTTGGAAGTACAAGAAATCAAAAAATATTTCAGGGAACCAAAGAACAAAGATAGTTACAAAGATTATGAAGAATTTGGTAGAAAATATGAAATAGGCTTTCTAGACTGCATATGGATGTTCATATTAATGATACTTTTTTTATATGAAGGTGAATGAATATGATAATGAGTGTGCCCACATAGAACAGCCAGAGCTAGATAGCACATGTCTTCCTCAATCTATTTCTGCATTCTTTTTTGAGGTAAGGTCTCTCACTGAGCCTAGAGCTCACTGATCAGCTCTACAGGCTAGCTAGTGAGCTTTAGGAATTCTCTCATAGCTACCTATCAGTGCTGGGATTCTAGATATACTCTGCCATTTTTCTAATTTTTATATGTATGTTGTGGTTCAAAACTCAGGTCCTCATACTTACACAGAAATCATTGAGCCATTTCCATAACCCCCAACTTTCTTTGTGTGTGTCTCTCTCTCTCTGTACACATGTGCATGTGTACATGCATGTATGTGTGTGAATCTTAGTGAAATGAATGAATTTGTGAACATTTGAGTGAGAGAGAGAGAAGGAGAGAGAGGGAGAAGGAGAAATGATCTTAAGCATCTTTCCCTTTTCCTCCTCGTTCAATCCAGGAGTCTGTTCTTCATTTGCCTTCTAAACCAGGTTGTGACAGGCAGTGGGGCTTTCTTGAATCAGCCTCTTTGTTGGGTAACATATATCCCTTTTGCCAAGGATAAGTCATTTTTGTTGAATTATAAATTGGGTCATTCATTGGTATGGAAATCAGGTTTTTTACAACCAAGAACAGCTTATGTATAAATACTCTTTTCCTTCAACTCTGAAACAAAGAAATGATTGAAGCTCAAACTCAGTCAGTGTCATCAGTAGCCTATAGGAAAATGGCTGATGGTCTATCCTCCTAAGACTTTGCTGGTGGTGCACATTAACTTGAGGAGAAGCACTTTACCAGGTGCCAGAAGAAAAACAGGAAATGAATATACACATCATCTATGTGTGTTGCTGGCAAGAATAAAGCCCCTTTTAATTAAAATGAGCACTTCTATTCATCCCTATCTTGTCTGCAAGCAAAACAGTGATGCATGCTGGAGCCAGGTGCTGAGGCAATGATGTATAACATACTCTGGACACTGAACACACATAAATGACACCAAATAGGATTCATGATTTGCTTACAGGTTAAAAACATCAATTTATGTATATGTGTATATAACTGAGTATATGTATGTATACCACATGTGTGCAGAAGCCCATGCAGGACACAAAGTGGAATAAGATCCCCTGAAGCTGGAGTTATAGGTGATTTTGAGCCACCATGTGGCTGCTGGTAACTGAACTTAGGTCCTTTGAAGCATAGCTCTTACCTACTGACCCATCTCTGTAGCCTAATTACAAATTTTCATGTTTAATTTCCCTTGAGTCATTAAAGCACCTAGCTACACTTTTGTATAGAACTTTATTAGATTATTTATATATTGGGAAATATTTATTTATTTATTTTGGTTTCCGCATTTATCAAGCAAATAGGTCTATTCATTGGGAGCCATCTCTCTGATATACGTATACAATTATCTCTTAAGGAGACCAATCTTTGATTCCTGTTTGAACTGAAACTACAATCATAGTTTGTGACAATTAGGCAAATCATTGGCATCAGAGATGGTGATTCATTTGGCACAGCTAGAATCTAGTAATAGGCATTCTCGTGTTTTTCAACTATATGATCAATAATCCAGGGACACAGAATCCTAAATACTTTTTTGGAGTTCTGTAATCATACTTAGATATCCACCAATATGCAATTATATATAATGCCAAATGTTTGTTAACCTTTTTTGAAGTTTACATTGGGTTTTTAAATTTTTTATTAATTATTCCATTCATTTATATCTAAAATGATATCCTACTTCCCCGTTACCCCCTCTCCTAACTCTCCATCCCATGATATCCCACTTCCTGGTTATATCTCAGCTACTCCCCATCCCACATCTACCCTTCCCCTTCTCTTTTGCCTGTATGAGAGTGCTCCTACACCCACCCATACTCTCCTGCCCCACCGTTCCAGCATCCTCCTACTCTGGGGCTTCAACCACACTTTCTAAACTAAGTAAAGAAAATCAAGCACCCAGAGGAACAGAACAAATATCTCAAATATGTTTTTACCTAGGTTTGTGGTCCTTCAACTTCTATGAGAGTTTGGGGGAAATGAGTTTAAAAGTAAATATTCAGTCATATTTGGTAAGGATTTTGTTCTCTAATCTAGAATAATGTCCACTGTTTAGCTATGATAAGTTGGTAGGGTAGGTTGGTGAGAGACAGAAGCAAGCTACCCAGATGCAGTATGAAGAGTTACAACCAGAGAAACTATCAGCTACAGTGATAAACTTACTAACAGGGAACTAATATGGAAGGAAGGAATTCACTAACAGTAATGTTCCAATGACATCAACATACCTCTCTCATGGTGCTTCACTAGTAGTTCTAGGCAGTAGTACCTCTCCATGTTCTTCTCAACTAGACATTCAAGAAGTAACTTCTCCATCATGCAGCTAAGGCTCAATAGTTTCTGGCTGGACCACTGATACTTTCCTTCTCCATGGTGCTTCTTTACAACCCAAGATTATAATTTCCATCAGGAAAGGTATTCTAAAGGACACTAGACTGTATTAGCAGTGCCATTGTTAACTTAGTTTGTTTTGTCTTTAAATGATCAGCATTCCAAAGGGTATATTCCAAAGTTGATAATGGATATTCTCCTTTAAATAATTTTAGTTTGATTTAGGTTCCAGAATGCATGGGAAGGATTCATTGGAAACCTTTGTCTGAATACGCCATTTCTATTTATTTATTTATTTATTTATTTAGAGACAGGATCTCTCTACATAGATCTGGGTTTCTAAGAACTAACTCACTTTGAAGATCAGGCTGTCCTAGAACTTCCAGAGATCCCCTTTTTGAGTTGGTGAGATTAAAGACATACAGCACCATGCTCAACCAAATCCTCCAGTGTTGACCTATTTCATAGTGCTTTTCACTTGGAAAGAGCTTTGGAATGAGAAAGGCCACTGTGCTGTTAGATACTTGACCAAAGATCATAACCTTACTGTATTTTAGTGTGTTCAACTAAACTATCTGTATCTGGGCATAATGAAACCAACTATAAATGAGGCATTTCAAGTATTATAAGGAAGATATGAGACAATAGAATAAGCTTATTGCTTATTATTCTCTTCATATATGTTTTGATTTTTATTATTAGAATATATATATATTAGAATATATATATAACCTAGAAACTTGGATCTTGATTAGATCCTGAATTCAAACTTACTTTTGATGAACTGGCTCTATAGAATCCAGAACTTCAGAAGTAGTTGGAGAAAGAAGGACATGCCATGATAAAACAAAATTTAAGCAGTACCTATCTCAAATATAGCCCCACTAGAATAAAAACTTCAACATGAAGAGGCTATCCACACCCAAGAAAACACTGTGAATAAATATACAAACAGCAAATCAAAAGAATAGAGTAGAGGAATGCACACCACCACAATGCAATAATAGTAATCAACAAACATTGCTCATAGATTACTATCAACATCAAGGTCTAAATTTCCCAGTAAAGAGACATAGACTTCAAATATCCATCTTTCTGCTGCATCCCAGAAGTACACCTTAACCTCAGGATAGAAGTCACCTCTGGGTAAAAGGATGGAAAAAGATTGTCCAAACAAATGGACACAAGTTACAAACCAGTTGGCCTTTTGAGTATCTGACAAAATAGAGTTCAAACCAAACTAATAAGAATATGCAGAAAGGACACTACATATTCATCAAAGAGGAAATCAATCAAGATGACATTACAATTCTTGACACCTATGTACGAAGCACATGGCACCCAAGTCTACAAAAGAAACGCTATTACAGTTTAAATTACACATTCACCCTCTCATTAATGGTTACAATTCATTCCTTTTAAATTTTCTTTATTATTATTATTTACTTTACATTTCAAAAGAAACTCCCCTCTTTACTTTCCTCCCAGTCCCTTCCTCTCACTTCTCGTCCCTATGCTCCACTTTCTCCTCAGAGAAGGAGAGACCTCCCATGGATATCAGCCTGCTTTGGTATATCAAACTGTAGTATGACTGGTAGTTTATCAAACTGTAGTATGGTCCAGTTAGGGGAAAGGGATCCAAAGTTAGGCAACAGCATCATAAACTGTCCCTATTCCTGCCATTGGGGATTCCACGTGAAAATCCAGCTGCAAAACTGTTACATATATCCAGAGGACCTTGGTCCATTCTAGGTATGCTCTCTGGCTGGTGGTTTAGTCTTTGTGAGTCCCTATGGGCTCAGAGTTAGTTGATTCTGTAGATTTTCTTGTAATGCCTTAGCTTCTTTGTCTCTTTCAATCCTTCCTCCTCCTCTTCCTCCTCCTCCTCCTCCTCCTCCTCCTCCTCCTCCTCCTCCACAAGATTTTCTGAACTGCACCTAATGTTTTGCTGTGGGTCTCTGCCTCTATTTTCATTAGCTGCTGGGTGAAATCTGACAGAATTTGAATTTTTCCCAGACTGTATTCAGTCTTATATTTCTTCACTTAGAATAGCCCAGATCTTTATGAAAAAAATATGACCTCTATCATATTGTTTGGTATTTAATAAGAACGAAAACTTTAAATCAGATAATCATTTTTCCTATATGATATTTAATACCCAAGTCTTACCAATACACAGATCATCTAGACAAAAACTAAACAGAGAAACACTGGGGCCAACAGATTTTATAAACAAAATGGACCTAACAGATATGTATAGAACATTTTGCCCAAACACAGAAGGGCATACGTACTTCTAAGAATCTTTGACTTTTCTCCAAAACTGACAACATACTTGGACTCAAAATCAGTCTCAACAGATACAAAAAAATTGGAATAACTTCCTACATCCTATCAGATCACCACAGATTAAAGCTGGATATGACCATCAGAAACAGCAGAAGGCTTTTTTTTATGGAAACTAAACAACTCTCTACTTAATAAAAAGTTACTGGATATGAACAACAACAGAAACAGCAGAAAGTTTACAAACTTATGGAAATTGAACAACTCCCTACTGAATGAAAAGTTGGTCAAGATACTAATAAGGAAAAAAGTTGAAGATTTCTATAATTCAATGAAAATGAAGGCACAGCATACCCAAATTTAACGGACAGAATAAAAACAGTGCTAAGAGAAAAGTTCAGTACACTAAATCATATTTTCAATTTAGACACACAGACACACACGAGAGAGAGATACACACAGAGACACAGAGTGACAAAGACAGAGAGACAGCAAAAGAGAAATAAGGTGCCTGTAGTTTCTTACCATATGACTTCTTTATCTTTAAAACCAGCCACAAATTCCCATTTTAGCTCCACCCACTTCATTCTCTTCCATTTCTGCCACCAGCTTGACAAAGCTCTGCTTTCAAAGAGTACCTGTGATTAGTAGCCCACAGATAATTTCCTTGTCATGTAGCATGAACATGGGACTAAGGAGTGATAATGAAAACCAAGATCTTGTCTTTAATATCTATTATTTCTCATAGTACCTAACTTCCTATTATTATCAGCCTGGGTCTTACATTTCATCTTCAATCAAGTTTTTCCATTGTATTTTCATTTCTTAATAACATTGTTATTCAGTTGACCCATCCTAGTGATTTAATTTTTCTTCCTAACCGTAGCCCTCTGAGTAAAGTAGGAACTTATTCTAATGTATGCATGGTGACATTTAGTAAATTACTTTGTGTTTTGAATATCGTAGCAGTTCTGTAAGAGCAAAACTAATGGTGCTAACCCATCCATCCCTCCCACTTATGTCAGAGGGACTTTTCTGAAATGCAACTCTGATCCTGTTGATGTGTATGTTTAAAAGTGCAAGATGGTTTTCCATAGTTTTCAGAACAGGTTTTCCATGCTTTATGTTAATGGAACAAGTGGTTTTTCACTATTTCTCAAGCCTCAGTCCTACAGGAAACCTTCCTCAAACTCCACTAAATCAGTAAATGTCTTGTTCAGTGGTTATACCACACTTCAATATGCTATCGTATCAGATGCACACAAAACTCATTTGTTTTACAGTAGCTCTCCACACCTCCTACCCTTATAGCTTCTACTTAAACTCCAAAGGATGTTTCAAATATCATCTTGTGAAGATGTCTCTGTTCCATTCATCTTTCAGGAAAAATTATGGATTCTTTACTTATCACTCATCCAATTACACTATATTTATGACTGTGTGTCCTTGGAGCCAGAAGACTAGGATTTATCTATTCTCCTCTCTTCTCTCTTGTAAGAAATGAGCACACAATAATCACACAGTACACACATGCATAATTGGATTTACTCTAGATAACATTTTTTGGTTTGGAAAAATTAATCAATTGAGTCTAATCTTCAAGACAGAGTTCCATTAATGATTACAATTTTTAATCTTTCAGAATGAGAAGTTTTCCCTGGCTGTATTCAGTCTTTTTTTTTTTTTTTTTTTACTTAAAATAGCCCATATCTTTATGAAAAATATATGACCTCTATCATATTGTTTGGTATTTAGTAATAATTATACCTTGTAATCAGATAATTATTCCCTCATGTGGTAAATAAAGTTGCATACAGTAACACAGAGATTGACTACTTTCCCTGGAAAGAGTTAATAGAATTTTTTATTAGGCCTGGCTTTGTTGCTTCTGCTTTGTATGTAATCTAGTTGTTTCAGTAGTTAATTTTTTTCTATTTTTTCATCATGCCAAGTTTGTATATGCATTTGTGCCATAATAGAAGGCGATATATTAAAAGAAGTGCTGAATTTGATTGCCTCTGTGCGCTAGCAATGCAAGGCTGCTCTATCAAGTGTAGAATATCATACTGAAAGAAAGGAAAGGCTGCATATGGGAAGTTGTGGAGAGTTTAACCACTACTAATTAAGAATATTAAGCCTAGTTATTTGAGATCCTGTATTTTTCTTAGTGTAAATTGATATAAATGATCAAATCTCCCATCAGTAGGTCTATAACTTGTTTATTTTCCTTATACTAGATGTCCTTATACAAGATGTTTATATAGTCTGAATGTGGTCCTCTTTTAAGTAATGGATGGCTGCTACTCCTATTACACTTTAAGGAGCTTTGTTGAAACATCTTTTTGTTACAGAATACAGTTTTATTGCGTGCAAATTAAATTAAACCTTGTGCATTGGGTTCTATAGCTAACTCAATTATTCCCATTTTAGCAATGAATGATGGGCTTTTTCTTGCTCTGTTAAATACCAAAGACATCCTTAATTTAGAGTGCTTTCCTTCCTGAGGATTAATTCTTTCTTTGAATATATGTACAAGAAGCTTCCACAGTTAAATGTTCAAGCTTCTCTGGTGAACACAGATGAACGTATGGCTTTGAACTGTTCAGGATCTTTATGTATTGAATTCCTCATGCGCTAATGTTTCTGGAGTGATTTGTTTATAGGTAAGAAGTGTCCTGTTGCCATTATACAAGAGAAATTATACCCAGCCTTAAGAAGAACACAGTTTTGAAAGTCAAGAACTACCCACTACTAATGAGGACTAAGAATAGGGATTAGAAAACATAGATATGTACTCAGTACACAAGTCTTAAATTTTTTTCCTAAAGAAAAAGAAAGGCATGACATTAGAAAGTAGAATCCCTGACCATTGTGTGATTCATTGTATAGAAACCTGAGTAAGTGACATGCAAGAAAACTTTATTAGATCCCCTCTCCCACTTGATACATGAAATAACTGAGGCCCAGATCCTGGAAGCAGCTTGCTTCAGAGTTGCAGGTCATTTATAGCAGTCAGGACTATCCTGACATCTTCTGGGTCAGTGTGGGCTTTACTTATGCTGCTGCTTTTCCCTGTTACTTTTTTCCTTGCATATTTAAGCAATAATCCAACTATTAGAATGAAATAAGAATTTTCTTTAAAAATTATTGATATTCCTCTATTCTCCATAGGTGCACCCCATCTGTAGCAGCTGAGGAAATTAGCTAGTAACATGTTGGTTCTTAAGGAAGTCTTGCTACTTTTCAAAAGGAACGGTTTGAGAAATGCTTTTTCCATGCTCAGTAGAGTGTACAACCCTGGTATGTGAGAGAAACCTCTTTTGTACTGTATGAGAGCTCCTTTGTTGCTTTACACTGTCGACCTTTTGAATAGAAGGAAAGGGGAATGAGGCTATTATGCTCTTTTGCATTTACAATTCAGAATTATGTCCTTCATAGTGCTGAAAGAATTTTCACGATGGGATATTGGGAAGTGTTAAGCCTACTCAGGCAATTATTTATCAGTCTATTTAAAGCCTTTCCATGATGAAAAAAAGTGATGAAATAAAAAATGAAATAGTGTACAATGAGTTTGATGAAATCTTGTAAGTACTTTCGGTTGCCAGGGCAACGTGTTCTTTTGTCTCTATTTAATGTGACTTCTTTCTCTGTGGCTTGACTCCTTGGGAGTAATATTTATTTGAAAGAGAAACAAAATTCCAAGCTTATAGCAAAACAACAAGCCCTCTCATTCCAACTTATTTTTCTGAAATAAAATTCAGATTAAGAAAAACTACTTGCTTACTTGGAGGGATAGCCTTAGGCAAAGCAGTAAAGTAGTCAGACTTCAGCTTTTGAAATCTTTGTTGTCTTTGGTGTTTAGCCCTCATCTTTCAGTGTCTTGAGATTGCTTTTTAAAAGATTTTTAGAAAATCCTCCTGAGCTCCCATTGAACCATTGAACAAGGAACCTCAATACCATCCCTCTAACCCCATTGTCCTTATCTTGTCCTCATCTTTTCATATATTATTCACTGTTTTACAAAGGGCCAGCTGGCTGAAACAGTTGGCTTTGATATGTGTCGATTTGTTCACATATTTGCCCCTTAACAGAATTCTTACATGTAAATTTTTTTTATTTCTGAATTTCTCCACTTTGGCACTATTGACATTTTAATACAGATAACTAACTCATTGTTATAGGCAATGTCTTAAACACTATAAAGTATCTAATAACATCTCTGCTTCTACCCAAGAGGTATCAATGACAAGCTCCAGTATAATTCTCCAGTATGTGATCACATATTGATAAAAGCCAAGCAAGGATCCAGTTATCTCTCATTTGAAAGTCATTGCTTTAGCCTAAAGCAGTGATTCTCAACCTGTGGGTGGTGACAATCAGAAATCACAGAGGTTTACAGTAAGATTCATAACAGTAGCAGAATTAGTTATGAGGTAGCAATGAAAATAACTTTTTGGTTGGGGGTCACCAGAACATGAGGAACTGTGTTAAAAAGTCACAATGTTAGAGAAGGTTGAGCATCAGTGTCCTCTTGACCACTTTAGTAACGGTAGAATGGGCAATGGGAAGATTTGTATTTACAGACATCATAATATATTTACATGTTTTAATGGTATACACTGTGGATCTTTCAGTGATTGATGTAGTTGATTTTCTACCCTTTGGTACTGTGGAGTGTTTATACTTCAGTTATGTAGTTTGTCATTTTGAACATGTTATTATATCATTATTTTAACTATAAAACTAAATGAACTTTGGCAAATATATGTTTCCATGTTACCATCCTCAAGTTCATGCTTAATAGCACTATTTCATGTGATTTTCTTATGTTTCTTATTTCATCTGATTTTCTTATGTTTTTCCACCTAGGAGATAAGTTGCCTTGTGTCACCATAGATGATTTGTTTTCTATAATTTATTGCAACTAGAATCCTATAGAATATAAAAATTTATGCCTAGATTCTCTCATTTGTCACACTGTTTCTGAGATTCATAATGTTGTTTTATATATCAGAATTTTTGTTGCTGAGTGCTAATGTATTGTATATTACTATCTATTCATTTGTTGATATATATTAGTTATCTGTGGGTTTTTAATCTTGTGGATGAATTTTCTAAAAACATTCATGTAGAAGTCTTTGTTGACATAGTTATTTATCTATCCATATATACAGGAAATTAGAATTCCTATGCAATTCACAGTGTTATTAAAATTCTTAAGTAATGAAAATGATCTTCCAGTCTTAAAATGAAAATCTGGAAATGTTAAGAGAAATAAAATATATATATATATAAAACCGTGTACATAATATATATATTATAACCGTGTATATTATATATATATATATATATATATATATATATATATATATATCCGTGATTAAGAGTATAAGCTTTGTGTTAAACCTACATCAAAGATTTCGTATTACAGGTGTTGACAATTAACACAGAGTTTCATATCTGGACAATGTGAAGAGAGTGTGAGACTTTGGAATGCTCAGCTTAGGAAAGAATGTCTTTATCACACCTTTCCCCTCAAGGTCAAGGATCAGTGTGGAGGAGAATATTGTAAGAACTGAAGCTGGTAGATGATTTAGAGAGACAGCCTTTTCCAAATACAATATGGCTGATGATGCACATGTGAATTCATAAAGACTGTGGCAGCATAGACAAAACTCACACAAGCTCAAGCCAGATAAAACCCTAGCATGGAAGGGTGAAAGTGCGCACAAAGTCCTACTCCTAGGCAAGAAGCTAATTGCAAATGATAGCTGTTGAGAGAGAAATGGAGAAAGAGAGAGGGGCTGAGGAGGAGGAAGAAGAGGAGAAGGAGAAGAAGGAGAAGGAAAAGGAAAAGGTGAGCGAGAGACAATAAGTCAATACATTTTCTTCAACAAAGTGACACAGTGTATATCAACTATACTCATATCAACTATACTCCTATGCACGAGTAGTTGACCAACCAAAATCAGACTCCATGTTACTTGGCTTTTTTTTCTTTCGTTTTTGTGTTTTGTTTTGTTTTTAAGAAAGAAAGAACATGAAGTTGGGTGACTAGGAAGGGGAACAATCTGGGAGGAGATGGGGGATGAAAAATAGGACAAAATATACTTTATGAAATTATCAAAGAATAAAAAGAGTATCAGCTTTGAGCCTAGGAAGGCTGAGGATTGTGTATACAAAATCATACAGAGGCTAGGGAGATGGTTCAGTGGTAAAGAACATTGGTTGCTCTTATTGAGGGCCTGGGTTAGACTCTTAGAACCTCAATAAATGATGATGAACACTATCTATAAATCTAATTCAAGGGGATCCAATGCCCATTTCAGGTTTTTTTGTCAACACTAGCCATCCACGTTGTCCTGCAGTTTTATTGCTGTGAAGAGACACCGTGACCATAACAATTCTTATAAAGAAAACATTTAGTTGGAGATGGCTTTCAGTTTCAGAGGCTTAGTCTATTATCACCATGGTGAAAAACATAGCAGCTTCCAGGTAGTCATGGTACTGGAAAAGGAACTGAGAATTCTACAACCTGATCCATAGACAACAGAAGGAGACTATGAGCCACACTGTGGTTGGTTGAGCATATGAGACCTCAAAGCCTGTTTCCACAGTAACAAGGCCAAACCACTTAGTATCAGTCCCTATAGGCCAAGCATTCAAACACATGAGTATATGAGGGCCATTCCTATTTATGCCACCACACAAGTGGTGCACAGACATACAGACATACATGCAGGCAAAACAACAACAACAGTAAAAACAATACACACACACTCCAAACACAACAAACAAACTAACAATCAAACAGCCTTCAGAAACAGATCCTGGATTTAGAGACCAACAGACCTGAATACAAATCTTAACTCTGTCATTTAATGTGGTCTTAGACAAATTCTTAAATGTCTGTGCTTAAATGTCCTTACCTACAAAATGGAGGAAATGGTCACTGCAGATAAATGTTTTGCAAAGTAAATAATGGAGTCTGACATACCTTTCCCAAGGTCATGCTCCTTGGGAAACGATAATTGTTAGTTCTTATCATTGTAGATATTACTGAAATGTAAACATGGCAACGAGGTTGTTTTACAGCAAGTTTATCTAATCAGAGACTGTGGTTCAGAAATACAAAACACTAAGTAGAACTGCAGGATGGTAGTCACACTGGAGGAGAATGGCAGAGCTGTAAGTGGGTATAATGAACAGGGCTATTAAATGTTCTGAGCTGTGGAGACACGAGATAAGGGTAATTTAAAAAGAATCCAAGATGAGCTGATTCAGATAAGTTTTTCAGGATAGTTAGTCTTCTAGTAGACAGGAAAAACAAGAAATGTCAAGGATGTGTGCCATTGCTTGACCAAAAAAGAAACCAAACTGTTCAGAACAAAGGAGGGGGCAGGATAGTTCTCCAGATACAATTTACAACTGGAATTCTTCATGGGAGGCCCTTTGAAAGGAAAAAAATACATGTTCTACAAAAATACTTGTGTATATCTACCTGCAATATTATGTCAATGTGATGAGACAAAATTTCTTTCTTTTTTTTTTTTTTTTTTGGTTTTTCGAGACAGGGTTTCTCTGTGTAGTCCTGGCTGTCCTGGAACTCACTCTGTAGACCAGGCTGGCCTCGAACTCAGAAATCCTCCTGCCTCTGCCTCCCAAGTGCTGGGATTAAAGGCGTGCGCCACCACCACCCGGAGACAAAATTTCTTAAAACTCCAGAAAATGGATTTTCTAACATTGAACCAGGAAGTTGATAGAATTTGAAGTTGAAGATTGGATAGAAAGAATAAATATTTCTTTATTAAGATTTAATTTTTTATTTTATGTGTATGAGTGTTTTGCCTGATTGTATATAAGTGTATCATGTGCATACCTGGTATCTGTGAATGCCAGAAGAGTGTGTTGAGTTCTCTGCTAAAGGAGTTACAAATAGTTTTAAGCTGAAATGTGGAAAGGAATTGAACCCTAGTCCTCCACAAGAGCAGGAAGTGCTGGTAAGTGCTGAGCCATGTCTCCAGTCTCATATATTTCTTTAATATTAAAAAAGCTGACAGAAACCATTCCATATTAATGTAAGAAAGTATCATAGATATGAATTAGAAAAGAAATGACTTTTCTCTGACATTCTCCCAAAGTAAAGCAGATGATGTCTATATAGAAAATATAGATCAGTGCTCTGAGTATATTAGATCAAGTTCATTATGCAATGGAAAGCTCCATTCCTGCAACTTACCAGATATTGAAGTTGTTAATGTAGGTTCGAGTAGCGAAGACCATTAGAGCTTATGAAACACACCTTCATCATTTTACTCAAGATGAGGTTATCGTGAAGTTTTAAAAAAATGACTATTACTACTTAATAGGTAAGAGAGATTAGAATCTTTGTCTTATAGCTCTGAGACAGTTCTTGTTTTTTGTCTAAATACTCAGTCTAACCTGGTCTTTTGGATTTAGAAAGCAGTCAAGAAAACTAATATATGTTTCTCGGTACTCCAGAGCTTTGGCACTTGAAGACTTTGAAGGATTTTTATTATAGAGTAACTGACTAAATTTATAGTTAGTGAGATGACCTAAGTGTTGTAGTTTCATTTGCTGTTTTCTTTTAATGAATTTTCGTTATGATGCTGAAATTCTTCTTTAATATAACATGTAAAAATATGTATTTTGTTGGAAGCATATTTTCTGACTTTACAATATATCTAAAAAAATGTAAAAAGCTATGCTGAGATTGGTAAGGGTATATTGATAAGTAGAAATCTCCTAGAAATATACTGTCATAGTTCTGCTTTTATTTTAGCGATGGGGTCTTGCTATAGTAGCCTTCACTGGCCTGAAACATCTCATTGTCGACCAGGCTGGCCTTTAACTCATAACTCATCTGCCCCTGCCTCTTGAGTGCTGGGACTCAAGATGCACCTTCGTATCTGGTTTTCATAATGTTCTTTTTTTAAGAATAAGAAAAAAAGATACTGGTGTTATAATAGAGAAGCACTGCAAGAGACGATAACTTTTGCTTTTCAAAAAAAATATGTCACATTGAAATATACCTTAAAACTGAACAATCTCTAAAAGAGATTCACCATCTTTGTTGTTCTGAAAGCTACCATTCTAGATACTTGAGGATGGGTTTGGTGTCTGGCACAGACTTCTATGCCTTCAAGCCTGCACTTTAATTGAATGGATGTGTGCCTCATTAGACAATGTCTTAGGTGTTATATGAGTGATATAGGTATAAATTCTACTAAAAATTGATAGATAAGGTTAAATTATTTGCCTTTGAAATAATTAAGAAAGCACTTGGATAAACATAGGGTGTGTATGAGCTTTTAAATGAAGGGCTTTTGCAAATGAACCATGTTAAAAAATTTTAGCTGTAAAATAACTATATGTATAAAACATGAATAACATATCATTGTAATGTTTACATATTACATTTGTATTATATATTGATAATTTGTATAGAGGTTTATTCATACTACATACAGTGCTTTGTAACTTTTTATATGTGTACATATAATATGAACATATCTTCATGTAAATATATATAATCCATTTTAATGGTAATTTAATTCTGCGGGATAGCTTACTATAAAGATATTTCTTTTGCATATTTAGCTTCTAAAGACCATTTGTATTACAAAAATGTGGCTAAATATGTTTATATGGTTATTTTTATATATTATCATGGTATTCTTCCTGTGGAAGAGAGTCATTTCAAGCACAAAATTATACGAAATTTCCATTTTGTCTTAGATTATCAAATTTCCTTTAAATGGTTTCTAAACTTATAGTCTCACCAAAAGTTTATGCAAATTCCTTTTCATCTGCATCCTTCCTCAATTATAGTTTCTTTTGCTCGTTGACATTCTGATCCACGAACTATATTATTGTCTTAATTTATATTTGTTCATGGATTAGGGAGTCTTATATGTGTCTGTGAACCATTATCTTTTATTTTATTTTCAAGTTTTGCTTTCTGCTGAGCATTTTTTCTATTGAGTTGCTGATTTGTACGCGTTTGGTGTACATTAAAGAATTTCTAATTTCTGCTATCAATAAACAGGCTATGTCGTCCCATTTGCTGTTTGCCTTTTAGCTTACTGACATTTTTATCATTTAGGAGCATCAAATTTGTATAGAGCCAATCACTGATTCTTATGCTTCATAATTATTCCTCCCTTCTGTGTGGAACATTGAATAGAGAGTTCATATCAAGGACATATGAGCTAGGCACTGTAGGCTGGCACTGAATGCCTTGCTAAGGGGGGGGGTTTGACTTTATTGTGCTGATAGTGAGCATGCACTAGGGGAGAAGGAGAGAGTAGACTGGTTTTTAGGAAGATGGCCTTATCAATGTGGAGACTAGCTAGAAGAAAAGGAGCAACAGAATCCAGGTCAGTTAGGAGGCTGTTGCTTTAGTAATCATGCATTCTGACACAAGCCCAGTGTAGGGCATTGCTGTAGAATCTTTGAGAAGGTCTAGTGACTTGCCTGGGTACCAGTAATGTTGAAGATTAATTTGAACTTGAATATAATTCTAAGAAGTGAAATTAATATGGACCTTGAAGAATTTTATTTCCTGCTTTGTTCAGTTTGTAACCATTTACTATGAACTGCTCTATGCCATTCCCCATGCCTACGCTGGAGATACCGAGCTACACAATGATGGACTTAGAGTCTAGCCTCAAATTCTAGTGTGAGGATGGGCACACTTTTTAGGCAAATATAGTGCACTCTGTCATATGCAACAATAGAAGTATGCATAAGATACACATGTTATAAAATGGGAAGGAGAAACCATAGAGGATGGGTAAGGTATAATAGAGGAAAACATATGAGGGGCAAGTATTAAAAGGATGACTAGATATTTACCAAGTGAAAAGAAGTAAGTAATTACAGTGTTAATTGTACTTAGTGATATGAAGTTGGACAGGGGATGCATTTGGAGGATGTGGGGAGAGTTCAAAGTGAATAATCATATTTCATTGTATAAAGCACAGATGTCTAGAAAACTGTATTCACCAGTGTAGAGGCTTGACATTCTTAATAGAAAATGTAAACTCTTAAGAAGGGCTCCATCCAGATGGCTTGGTGGGTAAGGCCACCTGCTGTCAATCCTGACAACCTGAGTTAGTATACTGGAAAACAAAAGGTGGAAGAAGAGAATCAACTCCTACAAGTTGTTCTCTGACATCCATCCTCATGACATGACATGGCACATGCATGCTCCCCTTAAACAATAAATAAATACATGTAATAGAAACTAAACTTAAAAAGAGCTTTAAAGCAGATATGGAATACATGACAAATAATAGTTTACAGGGAACTTTGGACACTCTTAGGGCATCTTGAAGTCACTGACAGATTTTAAACAGAAAGGACCTAAATAGCCTACAATAACCCTTCTTAGACATCCAATAGGACAAGTGACTAAACAGTGAGAAGGACATACATTGGGACTGGGGGGAGGGGAGTCACTTTGTGGAAGATTTAAGAACATCCAAACTATATATACTTTATAGAGCACTTGAATTTTGACTAATTGTTTTTCTGAAGGCAGGGTTTTTTTTTTTTTTTTTTTTTTTTTTTTTTTTTTTTTTTTTTTTTGGCAGTTTCCAAGTAACTTTATTCAGAATTTTGTGTTTGTTTACTGAATCAATAAATACTATATAAAACAATGTAAAAATGGCTACCATTTTCTCTCCCCTGCTCCACTCACCTGGGGACAATTCCCTGGACAACCTCATTCAGAGGTCAGTAACATTGCGGGGCATCTCTTCAATGGAGGTGTTGTAGAAAGTCTCAGTGTCTTGAAGAGTCCTCTTGTCTTCTTTGGTCACCATGTTAACAGCCACACCCTTCAGGCCAAACTGACCACCTCAACCAATTCTGTGGATGTAGTTTTCCCTGTTGGCAGGAAGGTCATAATTGATGACTAAGGAGACCTGCTGCACATCAATGCCTCTGGCCAACAGGTCAGTGGAAATTAATACTCTGTTAGAGACAGATCAGAACTCCCTCATGATTATAACTTCTTCCTTTTGGTCCATATCTCCATGCATGGTGGAAACAGTGAAATCCCGGGCATGCATCTTCTCAGTGAGCCAGTCCACCTTCCTTCTGGTATTGATAAAGATTACTGCCTGGGTGATGGTGAGTGTTTCATACAAGTCACACCATGTGTCAAGCTTCCACTCCTCTCGTTCCACATTGATGTAGAATTAGCAGATACCCTCCAGGGTCAACTCTTCCTTCTTGACACGAATCCAAATAGGGTCTCTCATGAACTTCTTGGTCACTTTAAGGACATCAGAAGGCATTGTAGCAGACAACAAAAATACCTGTGTGTTACTGTTGAGCTTTTGGAATATATCATAGTTCTGATCCTTAAACCCATGGCTTAACATTTCATCTGCTTCATCCAGTATGAAAATCTTGATGTATTTGGGGGACAGGAATCTCCGGTTAAGCATATCAAACACCTGGCCAGGGGTGCCCATGATGATATGGGGAGCTTCCATTTGCAGCTTCTGCACCTCAGCATGCACATTGGTGCCCCCAATACAGGCATGACAAGATTCACCCATGTATTCTCCTAATGCCATAATCACCTTTTGTATCTGCTGAGCCAATTAACGAGTGGGTGCCAGAACCAAAGCCTGAGTGACATTTAGATATAATTCAATCTGCTGCAGAATTGATATGGCAAATGTAGTTGTTTTCTCAGTTCCAGACTGGGCTTGAACAATCACATCACAACCTTTGATACAAGGAAGAGAAGCTCACTGCTGGATGGCAGAGGGCTTATCAAAACCATAGGCATAAATGCCACAGAGGAAGGATTTTGAGACATTCATGTCACCGAAGCTATCCACAATCCCCATTCCAGTTATGCTCAATTACGCCTTCTGGCTCCATCTTATTGGGGCCACTGTCTCTGAATTGAGAATCCTGTCTCACAGACATGATCTTTAAAATCTAGTGGAGGCAGTTTTTAATGGGTTCGATAATTCATTTCCCCCTGGGATTCCCAAGGAATCTCAGTGTAAAACTGGTGGGACAGAAGGAGGAATCATTCCCTTATTAATGTAGAGATTAATATACTGCTCCTCAACTTGCTTTCTGCATCCACACTGTAAAATTGACAACCATCAATAACATCATTCATTACTCTGCAGGGATTTTTAAACTTGGAAGGGAGAGCAGAATGAAGGAACTTATAATGTCCTCTAGGGACTAGGAACAGCTTGAAAAGACCTACTGGAAAATGTACTGTGTGTCAATCCACTTCCATACAAACATTTCATAATGCCTGGGATATTTTCAGTATTTATGAGAACACACACACACACACACACACACACACACACACACACACACACGGAGACAGCAAATGAATTCACATTCACACAATGAATTTCTATAGGCCTTAAATAAAACACCTCCTAGCTACAGATAAATAGGAACCAGCATCATTTCACTCTAGATTTCTTCTCTATTATGCTGTGATTTGGGGGGTTTTGGGGGCTTTTTTGTTGTTTTTTGTTTTTTTTTTTTTTGTTTTTTTTTTTTGTTTTGTTTTTTGAGACAGGCTTTCTCTGTGTAGCCCTGGGTGTCCTGGAACTCACTCTGTAGACCAGGCTGGCCTCGAACTCAAATCCACCTGCCTCTGCCTCCCAAGTGCTAGGATTAAAGGCATGTGCCACCACTGCCTGGCTGTGCTGTGATTTTTAATACATTTCTGATAAATATAAATCATCTCTCCAGGAGAACATTAACCCATGGAGACTGTTAAAGAATAAAGCACAGGGGAAAAAAATCCCCAATCTAGATAGAAGGGGTTATTAGATGACTAATCACTTGCATGCACATGTGAATTCTGCACTGACTGCTATCATAAACTTCCAGAGAATGAAGCAACTAAGACAAGAAGTACAGTATCTGGCAATGAAATGGGAAGATCAGTTGCTTTAGGAGATGATTGGGTTATTCGCTGAGATGAAGTAGACTGTCAAGGAAACTGTCTGATTCACCTGTAGTCACTTCCATTAGGACTTGAGTAAGCTCAGTAAAATCATTTTCTTCTAGATCTTTCTAGCTACTACTCACCCCCAAGTTACATCAGGTTACCACTTCACCAGTCTAGTACCATATATATATTATATGTCATAGCTTACTGCTCCCAATCATAACTTACTTGAAGTAGAAATGTTATCACATTGTGGCAAGTACAGACATTTAGGTTGAATCCTTGCTGTGGATATGTAAATAACAAACACTTGAGGGAGAATTTTATTTTTAATGGTGTCTTAAGCTGGTAAGTTCAAATGGACAATGAACAGATAATTATAATCACGCTAGCTTTTATGAGATGGACAATACAGGTGATGAATCTTTATTTGTAGGCTATATAGACAAGAGAAAAAGGATATTTTTGCATTCTTTTCTGATACCCCTTAAAAGATATCCTAGAATTATCTGGAAATTATTTCTGAGTTTTTTCATGAGGATAGGAGCTTTGGATGGACTGGCCAGCACACTATATGCAACATAGATCTCTGATAGCTGCCTGTAATTTCTAACTGAACACTTCCCTTTTCTAGACCTTGAAACATACTTGGAGAAGTATAATATGTGTAACGTATGGTTCATACTCTATAACATAAAGTAATATTTTAATACAGAAATGTATATAGATTTTTTAAAAAGTTAGCAAATAAAAATACATCAAAGAATAAGTAAATAAAAAGAAAAACATGGCTCAAACTAATTTTATTTGATATGAATCCTGCCTATAGTCCTTCTGCAGGAAATACTTTTATGTTCTCTATGGTGTTACTTATTGGTTTACTGGGGTATTTAAATTCACAAATACCACAGAGGCTCTTTTTTTCTCATAGACCCTACTGTGTCCATCCCCAAGGGTTCCATTGTACATGATCATCTTAGCTCATTTATGTAACTGGCTTGGCAAGCTCACACTCCAGAAACTAAAGTGGCAGAAGTCCAAGAAGCTTGGAGATTGGAGGTCATTTTGATGTCTGTTTCCCAGTAATCTTATGAAAAGGTGTCAGGTGTCAACACTTGAACGCTTAATTCTTTTTCTCACCATATAAATTTTGACCTCAGATGTTCTTCTCCACATAAACTGTCACATGATACTTTCAGCAACTACCTCAATGTATCTCTTTATTATCACAAATAAATTCCTTACTGGAATATTCAGGTTTAGCCTGTACTTCCATTTAGTGCTGCCTTGCTTGTCAGAGACTACAATTTCTAACTAATGCTGTCTTCTAACTTACTGTTATAAAGTATATTATTTTGTTGTAGAGTTATTTACAAGCTTACTTACTGGTGTCAAATGAGTTGTTGATTACAGATGGCTGTAGACCCTAAGTAATAGAACTAATGCAGCCCTGTGTGTTTTTGCTTATGTATTTGGCACCATTACTAGACTGGACTGGCAAAATTAGCCACTGAAAGTGGTGATCCCAATCGTTTCTACTAATTGGCTCCTCCAAAGCAAACCTTATTTCTGTTGTCTTTTAACATCATAACCTAGTAAGACAAGAATTATAATAGGAATTATCAGATTGGCAACATAAAATAAGAATTTGATTCTAGATTGGCAATCAAAACATTTCCTATGTTAGCAATTGCCAGAAGGTTAACATGAGCCAAGACATGGAAGCCAATAAATCATGGCAAGGAGTAGTCTAGGATTATGCATGGTCGGACATAAACCAAATGCTGGAAATCCAATCGTATAAGCATTACACAGAGAATAAATGAGATCTTGGAGACCTAGGCAGGCAGGAATCCAGAAAACATAAGTAGATTAAGATCAGGGTGCTGTAGAAGCACTGGGAAAAATACTATTTTAAGTCAGTATTCATTTTGGGGGGAGGGGTTCATTGGTAGCTTCTTTGAATAGAGGTATCTTCTGATCAGTGCATGCATAGATAAAAATACATTCTCTCCTAGCTAGTGCAGGTTTATGAGAGGATGGAGGAAGGAAAAAAATTCATAGGCCACTGAATGTTGTGGTGGAGTGCAGATCCAGACATTAATGGTGACAATGGATATTAACAGATAATTTTCAGGGAGGTTGCAGCACTTAAGAACACTGGCTGCTGTTCCATACAACCTAGGTTCAATTCCAGCACACACATGTGGCTAACAATCACATGTAACTCCAGTTCCAGATGATCTGGTGTCCTCTTATGGCCTCTATGAGCACCAAGGAGACATGGTGCACAGAAGTACATGCAGGAGAAACACACACAAACATTAAATTAAACTAAGTTAAAACAATATTTGTCAGTGGTAATGGAGAGATTCAGCCAAGTACTGCCAACAGTATATCAAGCAATCCCATTCTTAGGGATTGGCACTCATTTTAAGACCATGAAAAATCAATAAAGCTTATTAAGTAGAGAAGGGGAGTACATGCTTCATATTTAAACTCTGAGATTCAAAGAAGGAAAGAGAAGAGACTTTCTTAAATGTGTTTACAGTAACAATGAACATACCTCGTGGCTTTCTAAATTAACCTTGCTCAAAGGAGATAACTCACAAGGATTAAAGATTAAGTTAAGTTCAAACAGTAAGTAAACTCATTTGTATATATGTATGTATATATATATATATATATATATATATATGTGTGTGTGTGTGTGTGTGTGTGTGTGTGTGTGTTGATTTACTTAATTCTTAAGCTATTTCCTTTTGTAAATTGAGAGGTGATTTGAGAATGAGAGTTAGTTAAATTTATTGTGTAAACTTCAACCGAGATGAATAAACTCTAAATCACTGATTGAGAAGTCTTTACAAAAGCAAGCATTATTGCTGCAGGCAGTTTTGATTTTACCCATTGGATTAATATTCCTGACTCATATCCAGGATGTAGGTTGAGGGGCATTTTCCCCATTTGTCTTCTTAGTCACAGTGGTTGGTCCTCACTGCCTCATCTTGGCATACTTGATCTCAGTTCATCCTTTCAACCGTCCTCTCTGTAGATGCAGTTTTGCCCATGGGAATAAGTTTCAGACAATGTGAGCAATTTCTCTGAAGATGAAGCAGCAAGTATATTTCAAAAAACAAGTTTCTAAATCCCTATGTGGCATCTCTTGGGATTAGAATGAGATAAACATCTCTCATCTCCATATTTCTATCTACCCACAAGAGAAATTCAGCTCTTTATGAAGAGAAAGGAGCACAGTAAACATGATAAAATGTCCAGCAGAGCTAAAACTTCTGCTTTTCTTGAAACTCACTGCTAGACAGCCTTTCAGAGGACTGTTGACCAACTTGCTGTCATTTTCTGGGTCTCACTGTTGTTTCAGTAATATGTTGGACCATCAACAGCTTTCTCTCATATATGTTTTCATGAAGAGGGAAACAGATGGAAACAGGAATGTTTAACGTGCATAGATTATTGACAATACTGTGGCCCATTTCTTAACTCTGACTAATTCAACCTTTGATGGGTCATTCCCTACCTAGCTAATTGCAGGCATGATTAAAAGCAATGTTCTAATGATGTTGCATTCTAGAGGTCCCATTACTTCTCTCTTCCATGGGAGAGTCCTTGTCCTTGCTTTGCAGAAGTCTTCTTTGTCCAGTTGCTGCTTTTCAGGTAGCCTGAGGAGTCTACATTATTCCTTCTGCTTACAGGAGTACTTAACCCTGAGAAACAGGCTTTCAAAAGCAGTAACTGCTGTGTGAGCTCAAGAATCGGCTGCATAGCCTTCACTTGGTGCCTGAGTCTATGAAGATTTAGTGTTGATATCTTTGCCTTTTATGATAATAAACTTGATAATACATACATGCTTCACCACAACTTTTGATTAAGAGTATCTCCAGAAAATTGCCAGTATCACAGTTGTGTTAGGTTCATTGCTCTTCTGATCTTCTATCAGGTTTTAATAAGCCTCACTTTTCTGCTTCAATCTTTCTGTGTAGCACATCACTTACATCCCAATTCCTTATTATTTCCAACTATAAAATGGGGATAATCATTCTTGTGCTATCCTTGATCACATGAGTAAAAGGAAGATGAATGTTTTCTGCTGTGCAATTCTTCCAGCTCTTGGTAGGGGGTGTAGGAGTCTGTTAATTCAAAACAGTAATATAGACAAAGGGTGGCTAGTAATTTAGAGTTTGATCATCTCAGTTGAAGTTTACACAAGGTAATTTTTAGTGTTTGTACAGATTTCAGAGGCTGTAATAGATCTTTCCAAAGCCATTTAAAAGGTGTTCAGGCACATGCTGATATTAATTTAAGTAAAATATGAGATCCTCCTGCAAGAAGGATCATTAAAATAATTTATTGTTGTTGCATATTCCTTTACTAATTCTGAGAGAGACACCATCTCTCAGGCTAAAACAAAGAATGTATACTTTAAGAAGGTGGCATAGAGAGGAGAGTTTTAAGACTCTCAAAAAGTGTGGGACATAACTGGTGGCTATTTATTTATTTATTTATTTAAAAAATACTTCTGACTTGTCCACATTTTTAAAAATGATACTGACATTGGAGAGTGAAATGAAGGCTAAAGTGGTTACATATTCTTGAGCAGTCTTCTGCTGTCTGTGTCAAATAAACAAGCAAGGGTTAAAGGATTATGCAGAGACAATGAGATTCTTCCTGCCCCCTGTGATAATATTTCTGGAACAGTCCATCTATCCTCTGCTACCTCGTGATGGAATGTGCATGTTGGGGCATGGGCTGGAAATTGAGAGTGTCTGGAAGTAGCAGGAAGATGACTTGGAGTGGTTCTTCTGTTAGTGAGTCTGCTTGAGCAATGGCATATTGTGCTGTTGTTACTCTCAAACAGCATACTTGACAACCTATAGTGAGTCTGCAGGCAATCACTGCAACTAAACTCTTTCATATTTCCCCTCTTGACTTCTCCTTGAACTTTATGGTGCTGTCTTCCATTCATTCTTACTTCGTGGATTTAGATATCTTGTTCTTCTCATTTAGAGGTTTTTATTGAAATCAATGTCCCTTCAGAATGATGAAAAGAAGAGATGAATTTTAACTATTCAAGTAAATACCCAATCACTGAAACATCAGACAACAGCCCATCATCCACTCAGAAGCCTCTGAAAAGAGAGATTATGTCTGTTGCACACGATATTTGACTTGATTAAAAAATTTAGTGTTTTTTTTTAATTCAAATACAGTACCATCATCAAATGCTAGCATGAATATTTACATAGTCATCAAGGTGGAAAAAAGAAGCTTTTCAAATTTTTTCTGTTAGATTTTGTGTTGATCTTTTGATAGTTGAATCTGAGCTGTTAACTGTTCTACTCTCTCCATCTTGTTCACAGAACTGTAGATATACAAATATGACTTTTTAGTGGGGGAAAGCGTAAGTTTCATATACTATATTTTCTCTGGTATTTATCACCCTTGAAGCTTGGCTGAATATGGAACTCAATTCTGAGCATTGGAATGGGAATTTGTATGATTCTTAAATGTACTTAATTATAGCATAATAAAAAGATGAAGCAACTGAAGTCAGAATGTGTATATATCATGTACTATATAATCACCATGACTAATAGCTAGTAAACAGCAAAACTGAGGCACAAACCTAGGTTTGTCTAATTAGACATCCTTGCTTCTGAAGCCTAGCTGGCTAAATTATTAGAAGTACTATCTTTATCCTATGAGGATTATATTTACAGTGTGACAGACACTTCAGTTACACATGTTATCACATTTACTATGTCACAGTTGAGAAAATGCAGACAGGGAAATCTTTGTGATTTTAAGTAAGTCATTTAATTTCCCGAGACTTCAATCACCTATTCTGTTTTTCTAGGCCTTTAAGATAGTTTTAGTCATTCAGCGAAGGATGATTAGAAGTGTATGGGATAAGAGTATTGTGTTCCTCCCATTAGACTAAGTCTAGAAGCTCCTACCCCAACGCTTTCTTCAGCTCCTTTTTCCCCATCACTGACTAATTTCTGCTCTTCTCCACCCAAGCTTTCCCAAGATGACTCTTCCATAATTATCTTGTCTCTTGTCTACTTTTTCTCTATTCTATGAGCACTTCAGTATACTCATCCATCACCACTCTTTTGGGAAGGGGATTTTTTTCATTTTTTTATTGGATATTTTATTTACATTTCAAATGCCATCCCCTTTCCCCATTTCCCCTCCGTAGAAAACCCCTATCTCATGCCCCCTTTTCCTTTTTGCTTTTATACAATTTTTTAATGTTAACCAAAGGCTTTATAAGTTTGGTAGTGCTCAATATCAATCAGAAGTGTAACCCAATACTCAACCTGGATATATCAACTATCTTTGACTGGTGGAGACATGTGAACATCTGCCTCCATGTCCCCCCCCCATTTCTCTCTCTCATCACCTAGATCCTCCTCTCCTTCTCCTCCTCCTCTCCTTACTTCTCCTCTTCCTCTCCATACCCCTTCTACCTTAGCTCCTCCTAATATCACCCTTCCTGTTAAAATAAAACTTTTCTCTTAAAATACCATTAGAGCATAACTATACCAATTTGTGTCAGTAAGGTATAAGATAGACCTAATACCCAGACCATCATTTTGTTGACTAAGCAGAACCTCTGTCACAAAACATAGCTTCTAAAACAGCCAATTTATAGAGACCGCTGAACACCTAGACAGTCCCTATACTACAAACCGTTGGAGCATCTGATCTTCAGCCTTCTGGCCCAGGATCATCTGACAGACCTAGTGATGCAGAATTACTAAGGGTTGGTTACTCTCTCTTGGCAGATATAATCAGTCGACTATTCTGCAAGAGTGTCCTTTTCTGGAAAGTAATTTGTCTGTAGATGGAAAGAGGCAATTCTTGCCTAGTGGCTGTCTCACCACAACTGGAGTAACTCCAAAGGTGCTCAATTTCTTCTTAGAATCCAAGACAGGAAGCTGTCAGGAGCAGACAGGTCTCTAATCAAAATGAACATTAATACAGAAATGTTTGTAATGTCAATTCTGTGATGTTTTGAAAACCAACCATCCATGTAAAGTAATCTGAACTGTTGTCTGTTAACTCCTCTCAGCTATTTTTAAATAAAATATAAAAAAATAGCCTAACAATAAACTCAGACATAAATATGCTATAGGCCCTTGACTCACAGGCTAACCATCTCAAATCAGTTAAAAAAAGTTAAAGAAGGACTGGGTCTAAGCCTTGTATTCCTAAATGTGTTATACAGGCACAATGCCTATGAGAGTAACAATATTCATCTCACTTTTATATCAATAAGAAGCTCGTATCAATGAAAACCTTAAATTTGAAATCAAAGTAAATTTTGTACCATTTAAGAAATTATAACTTCATCTTAATAACAATTATACATATCTCTACCATAGGTTATGGCTATGCAATAAATCCTAGCTAATCCTCCCTGTTCCAACAAAACCACTACTTTTCCCTAGAAAGACAGCCCAATATTAACCACCTCAGTCCCCAGGCCCAGGGAATAGGTTCGCCGACTCTTCATTAACTTCTTCAAGCTGACTATGGGTGTTGAGATATTAGAAGAGGGGCAGGAGGAAGAGTAAATTGATAAGCCTCTGATACTGTGTCTTCACTGCATCCAGCTGAAATTCCAGGACATCAGAGGTTCAAGCAGGTCTGCTCAGCTTGCCTGATGAGTAGATACACCAAGGCTATGTATTCTGCAATATATAATTCTCAAAACAAATTTTAGTATCAAGATAATTGTTTGTTTGAATTCTGGAATATAGTCTTCTGGGGGCCTGTCTCTGTCATATCTAATCCATATAATTCTGGGAGTTCCTATGAGGGTGTGCTCCTACCATCCTCCCATTTTCACCTCCCTGCTCTTGAAATTCCCCAACACTAGGGAATCCAAACTTTCAGGCACCAAGACTGTCCACTTCCACTGATGCCTGGCAAGGCCAATCTCAACTACCTATACAGGTGGAGCCATGAGTCTTTCCCTTTGTGTTCTTGGGCTGGAGATTTTAGAATGGCAACTCCAGCTTGTTTCTTAGGACTATTTGCTTGAAAAAATGTTTTCCAGCCTTTTACTTTAAGGTAGAGTCTGTGTTTGTCACTGAGGTGGGTTTCCTGTATGCAGCAAAATGCTGGGTCCTGTTTATGTATCCAGTCCATTAGCCTACGTCTTTTAATGGGAAATTCAGTCCATTGATATTAAGGAACAGTGATTATTGCTTCCTGTTATTTTTGTTATTAAAGGTGAAATTATTCCTTTATTATCATACAGTTTCATAATTTAAATGTCAAATGTAATCTCACTGGGATACATTTAAGATGAAGACAGGATTGTTTTTCTTTCTGGAAACTATAGGGAAATTTTCCTTGTGTTTTGTAGCTTCAAGACTTTCTATATTCCTTGATTCATAGCCACTTCTTTGGTCTCCTTATCCAACGACATTGTTTGTAATCTGTTTTATATTCTCTTGTCATATCTTTAAGAAAAGAACTATCACAAACTATTCATATTTACCTCATTCTTTTTAATTTGCTGGTTCATAGTATAGCTCTATTATAGGTTCATATATACAGTCTAGCATTGAAAGACATTTAGGTTGTCTTTGTATTTTGTTTTTATGAAGATTGCTACAGTAATTATCCTTGTGCCAATACCATACTGTGAGAATAAGGAAGTGTGTCTCTATAGTATATATCAATAGACAACATTCTAATGACACTGATAATGGGTCCCCACAATGAATATTATTCATTTTCTTGTTTGTCCTTTTTACAACAAAAGATGGTGATCTTTTCAGAGGAAAAAAACTATGAATTTATAGTTAATAAATAGGACTCAGTGTTTATATGTATCGTTAAGACTTAGACAGAGCTTGGCACATAATATATGCCTAGTAAAAATTTATTAGATGAATGTACCTGATTGCTTTGATTGAAGCAAGGATTTCTTATTAACTATCCAAAAGGCTACCTTGTGTCTTTCTTTGATAACCTTATTAATTCGGGTATCCTAACAGCCCTTTGAAGCAAGACTTTTCTGAGCCTTGAGCTAAAGAAATAAATGGTACAGCCATGATTTCAAAAGTTCCACTATCTCAAAAGTACCATTTTCCCACATTTACATAGGGCAATGCCATTCCATTGCACATACTTGGCCTTTTTGTGAACCTTTTAGACAGTTTTATTCTGGTCTCCTGCCTGTATATAAGACAATACAATCATCATGATTGCTAGCATTAAAATTAATCATTGTTTGCAATTGTCGATAAAATGAAGGTTATCTATACCAGGTATCTCCAATATTAGATGTATAGCAAGAAACAAACACAATGTGCTAATGTTATAATAGTATGGATATTATGTGACACAGCTATGAAATGGAAGAATTCTCAACTAATTACACTATGGCCCTTAGGTCAAAAAGTTTAATCTCATTTTGCCTTCATCTCCTATACAAAGCACCCAGTCCTGCTGAGTACTATATGCACTGCACACATAGAACAGTAGTAAAATATGTATATTCAATGTTAATTTTGTATAAATAACTGTTTTAACTTTCAGGATATTATTTCTTTTGATTGGCATGGGAATTTAAATGAGAAATGTCCTCCATCATCTCAGCATTCACTGCTTCTTGTTTGCTGTTGAGATGTGAGCTCTCAGATTCCTTTTATGTTTCACCATGACTATCACATGATCCCATTACTTCTTTCCACCATCATAGACTCCTGCCCTTCTAGAATTGTAAGCTAAAATAAATGATTCCTTCTGTAAGTTGTCTTTGTCATGGTATTTTATCAAAGCATCAGAAAATCATCTAATGCAATTGAGGAAATTTAGACAAGATTTACATGTAGTCATTCTACTGTACACAGTTGATAGAAAGCAAATGAGGCAGACACGGTCCTATTATTAAAATATTTCAGTGTAGCTGTCTCTCAGTAGAAAGTTCTGCAATGAACAACAATATGAAATTCTTCTTCCTGTTCCACCAGAAAGTTATACCCTTTTACTCCCTCCCCACCCAAATACAGGCTTTATTGTTATGTTTTATAAAGGAGCCTAGCTGATAAAAAGATACTGCTGAACATTTCTTTAACTTTTTTCAATTATTCTCTAAAAATACATACTATATTTGATGTGTTTTGACTATATCCACCCTATTCCCTTTCTGCATTTATTTCTCATGTGGGGTCTTCTGCAAAGATAAACATAGTTGTTTTCTATGTAGTGTCTGTCATATAGAGTGGTTCAGAATATACCCATATTGTTTTTACATCTCACACTTTTCTTCCACAAAATTATATTGGTTGTTTATCTGCTTCCTTCGGTGTTCTCTATTCCTTTTTATGATTTATACAGGAACTCATGCCCTTCTATTGCCTTGCAAAATTAGCTTCTTGCTGTCTAATATCTCACGCTACAATGATTTCTATGACTTGGCCTTCTTTTCCTTGTTTTGTGCCCTCAACTTGTTATCCTTTGTGTTTTGCCAAACTGATTTTTCAAGGTTCAGTTCCAGTCTTGGCTCCTTAATGCCACTTCAACCATTGACTCTTGCATCCATCTATGAACCCAATTTATGAGCAAATGCAGACAATCTGTTTCTGGATATTTTTCTCTCTCCAAACTGACTAAAATCCCAAGGAGGACTGATTCCCTGTGAACAAATTAGTTAAGAGTGTTACTAATCTTCAGTACCACTACTTTGATGTCATTTGTGAGTAAAAAGTGTGTGGAAGATTCTTGAACCAAATAAATTAGGTTGCATAATTTAATAATTAGGTTACATAAGTTGATGTTTTTGAGACGTGAATTGTGTGCGCAGCCCTGGCCACCCTGGAACTCACTCTGTAGACTAGGCTAGCCTCAAACTCAGAGATATACCTACCTCTGCCTCTGGAGTACTAATATTAGAGATGTATGCCATCACTGACTAGCATAAGTTGATAATATTTATGAAAATCTATTTTTTCAGTCAATGAACATTTATGGGACATGTCTACATGTCATGTATTATATGAGGTTTTCGTCATTTATAAATGAATTATTTCTCTGTCTAAGAATCTGGTGTAACTCCACAACACAGAGATTCTCCAATGAATACAGTATTGTCTGATATTTCTGTTGTTCAGGTGTGCCACGGAGAACCTGTGACAGTAAAGGAAAGTGGCACTCAAATTATCTGTGTGCAGGCTGGACTGGTTCATTGCAAGAAGTCAGGCTTGAGACTTTGAAAGAGACATATGAGATAAGTCATAGTTGATGTATTAAAGAAAATGTATACCAATGACTTGTCAGAATTCACACAAGCTAAATGGATATAATAATATATGTGTTTTAGAGATAAACAGATACCATACAGTAGATTTAATTCTTTTAATATAGAAAATCATTGAATTTCCAGAAAGACATTTTTTTTTTAAATTTCAAGGCAGAACAAGGTTTTTTTTTTGTAGTAGGTAGTAGTTTAGTGCAATTGTTGTTTAAAGTCTACAAAATACATTCACAAAACTAAAATGTCAGGTTGACTATAATGTATCTAATATCCAAGGTTTCTTTTGCCTAGCTCGATTCTCTTACCTACATCTTGAATGTTAAATAATTACAATCACTTGTCTCGGAATAAATGCAAATATTGACTCTAGAAAGTAAGAGAGATTAAATTGGCTTAGCAAACTTCCACATGCTACTTCCAAGCTGAAAGAGTAAAAACCTATTAAATTCTTATTTCTTACCTGTGCACATTTCGGCGCACTTTGTGTGCTAGTGTGTGGAGGAAGTGTTCAGTTTATAATGCATATTTAGATACCTTGCTAAGAAAGCAACATTTTGGAGCTCAGTGACAGGTGCAAGAGACTTTGGCTCATACTTCCAAAGCTTTGGAGACTAACACTTTAGCTACTCTGGAGGCAGTTCATCTGTTGGTGTCAGAAATTGGCTATTGAGTTCCCAGAAGCAGTAGGAAAATCATGAGAATTCAAGGAGAATCTTGAATTTTGGCTGGACTTTTGGGAGAGCAGGTGGTTAGGTGTAATTAAGGTCTGATTCCTAGTGGCCTCACACCAACATAATTAGGTGTCTTCAACCACTAATGAATCTCACACCCTTGTTGGGCAATTTGAATCATCAAGAAAGCTTTGGCCACAAAGATGTATCTTACATCGTATTCAATGGCAACCTGCTGGACTCTTATTTTCTGTCCCCAGAATATGCTAGTTCTCACAACTGAGGGTATTTTTTAGTCACTTACAATCACACTCTACGTCTCCCATTTAAGATAGTGAGTATGAGCTGTCACTAGGCAGTAGGTAAGCATTCCCATCATGATTTGACCTTGTGTATCAGTAAAAACAAAAATCAGAGTTTCTTTTGTTCCTGTGGCTTCTGTTCTTATGCTTGGGTTTTGTGTTAGATGCTGTTTTGAGCCTTAGGGTTTCAGCCTCAATCTCTCATTTAGCTTTCTTAGCCCATTGTATTACTTTCTGCTAGTAGTATTGACAGACAGTTCTTAAATGTCCAATGCTCATGTGTTCATCTGTGTATTTATTCCCTGTTATGTGCTAAGTATTGTAATAAGTACTGAGAATATATTGTTGAACAAGGGAATGTATGCTCTGCTGTTTCAGTTTATGTTTCAGAGGGGAAGAAATGAGCAATGGTACAAATGCAAACTAGCAAATATATTAAAATAAATAACAAATAATTTGTGATTTATACATTTTTTTATTTAAATTTTAATGATATTTTATTTTCTGTTTTAAATTTTTATACAAGTATAAAATATGTCTTGATCATATTCACCCCTACTGCCGCAGTCAAGCTCCCACAGGACCCAACATATCTCTACTAACTTCTTGTCCTCCTTCATTATTATTTATTTACCCATTGAGGTCAATTAGTAATGCACATATATACATAGATGTGTACTTAACCACTAGTGCATGGATAACCTATCAGTGTCCACACCCCCATAGAAAAGCAATCTCTCTCTCTCTCTCTCTCTCTCTCTCTCTTTCTCTTTTTCTCCCTCTCTCTCCTAGTAGCCATCAACTGCTAAGAGCTCCTCAGCTAGAGGTGGAGATTTGAGAGCTCTTTCTTGTCCCATGCTGGAATTTTTAGCTGTCTTGAATTTGTAGATTTTATATAGATAAATAAAATAACTTATTGATATATAGAGGAACAAATAAGAAAGAATGTTGAAATGGAAGGGTAAAAGGTATGAGCAGGGATCTGCTCAAGGTACAATATTCACATGTAGTACAAAGACTTTTTTAAAAGTCTAAAAAGAAAGTATCAGATAATAGTACATAGCATGTAATAAATTACAAGACAGTAATCAAAGAGAAACTGGAAGGCTACCTTTGCTTGGATAGTCAGCAAGCCCTTTTATGTGGGAGGTAAGTTTCAAACTGGTACTTGAAAGCAATAGGTGCCAGCCATTGGAAAACACAGAGGGGGCTGGAGAGATGGCTCAGTGGTTAAGAGCACTGAACTCAGGGGTCCTGAATTCAATTCCCCGCAACCACATGATGGCTCAGAACCGTCTGTAATGGGATCTGATACCCTCTTCTGGTATATGTCTGAAGACAGCTACAGTGTACTCATACATAAAATAAATAAATATTTAAAAAAAGAAAACACAGAGGAAGATAAAAGGGTTGGTGCAAAGAGTGCAGGTCAATGAGATGTCTGTGTGTTTGAAACTAGAGGGAAGAGTGGCTTGGAAATTATATAATAGGTGAATTAGAGGCCAATAGAGATAAATGGTCAAAGAAATACAATAAACATCATTGTGTTCTGGATATAGGACTGATGAAAAAGAGAGATAGAGAGATTCATAAATGAAAGGACTAAGGGTTGATTATCATATAATTATCATGATAATTATTTTTGCATTAGGGAAGAATAGTGGAGATTTTTGGAACAGATATGTGTACATAGGTAGAAGAGACCTTTTAGATATGTTTAATTTGAGGTATGCATCATATATGCAAACAAAGGTGAAAGGGAGTAACTGTGAACTAAATATACAAATTTGATTATCTTGATTATATTACTGAAATTAAATCTATGTGATGTAAAATGATCTGAGGGAATATATATTAGAGAATGCTACCTCAGCCTAGCCCTTTAGACAATAAAACACTAAGAAATCTAGCAGAAGAGGATCAGTAGGTATAAGAGGAAAAGTGAGTACACAGTATTAAGGCGGTGTTATAAAGAAGACAATATGGTCAACTACATCAAATGCTACTGAGATATCAGGCAAGATTAGAGTAGTTATTGGATGCTTCTCCATCCAGTGATGTTGGTAACCTTGAGCATAATGGTCAGTGGTAATGGTGCACATAGAAGCTCTAATCAAATGGGTTGAAAATTAAATGATAAATGGAGACAGGAGGATATACAACTCTTGGAAGATACAGTACTGGGGAAGAGATCAAGACAACAGGCATCCCTACCCATGATTTTTTTTACATTCTACACTTTCACTTACTGGAGGTCCAGTATGTTTTAAACACTATTAAATATAAAATTCTATAAATATGCATTTTAAAATGTATTCCATTCTAAGTAGCATGATGAAATCACTGGATATGAATCATCCCTTTTTCCAGTATACCTATGTATAGTTTACCTGTCTGTTAATCATTTAGTAATTGTTTTAGTTATCATTTCAACCTCATAGTTTTCTCAATGACATTTTGCTTCATAATGGTCCCTGACCACAAACATTGTGATATAAGAAATTTGAATGTGTCAAAGACAAGCAATAAAAGGGTTCTTTTAAGTGAAAAAGTGAGAGTTCTCAAATTAATAAAGGGAAAACTGAAAGTGAAAGGGAATACTGAAAGTGTTAAGATCTATGGCAAGACTGAATCATCTGTAGGTGAAGTTATAAAGAAAAAAAGACAAATTTATAGTGGTATTACTGTTACTTTTCAAATGCTGTAACCTGATGCAGAAGTACTAAATTAAAATTAAAAGGCACTCTAGATTAGGAGTGTGCAGTGCAGTTCCAGTCCTCTTCTCAGATCTTGTAAATATATCCTACTGAAATAAGAACAGATTACCAGATACAGAACAGAATAAAAATGAAATTTATTTTAATGTTTTTGTTTTGTTTTCTGTTTTGTTTTGAGGGAGGTTCTTTTGTTGTTGTTTTGTCTGTTTGTCTGTCTGTTTGTTTGTTTGTTTGTTTGAGACAGGGTATCTCTGTGTAACCCTGGTTGTCCTGAAACATGTTCTGTAGACCAGGTTGACCTCAAGCTGAGAGATCTACCTGTCTCTCTCCCTCCAAGGTGGTGGGATTAAAGGTGTGTAGCCCTAGTATGTAATGCTTCTTCTATATATGAAATAATGGAATAGAAGCCAAGAAACTAAGGTTGAGGGAAGGAGCACAATTATAATATCAGCATTCTTGAGTGGGGAAAATGAGTTGAGACTGAAGGTACAACAAGGGGTTCTCCTATGGAAGTCTCTCTGAGATACAGTCAAGGCCAAATGAAAGAACTCATGACTGACTCATGATAATCCAGTTACCTTGTAGTAATTCTCACACTCATGACTGATCATTCCCATATCTCTAGAGATTTTTCTCAGATGACCTATCATACTTCGCTCTGGTTGTCTAGGTACCAGACTACTGCCTAGTCTGTAATCAATTGCAATTGATTAAAGATATTTTACAGAGCTATTCTGTAATAGCTCTGTAAAATGAGGAACACAGCCATCTTAGAACTTGAAGAAGATCATGCAGGACCTTGTAATCAATGTAAAGAGCTTTTTTTAAAAAAATTAAATGTGGTGGCAAACTGCTATATGGTTTTTAGTAAGAGGTGACATGATTTTATCATTGTCTATTTATATTTGAAGATGGTGCCCCTTACTAGTCTATGTGTAATAGATGGAAAGAGGCAGCAGTAGAAAATTAAAGGTTGTTATAAAATTGTCAGTGTTTTATGCCCATTAGTGTGGTACTGATATATACAGACAGAAGTAAACATGTTTGAGTATTTTTTCAACTTATCTCTCAAATGACTAGATAAAGTATTAACATTTGCCTGGCATTGTGCAGCACACTTTAATCACAACACTCAGAAAGCTACTGGTTTGCTGTATATTGATTTTACTATGTTTAGATTCGGGTCTTGAATTCATGATCTTTCCAAGACTTTCACCACGAAGCTATGTTAAATTGTGTCAAATGCTTTCTCAGCATCTAGTGAGATGATCATGTGATTTTTTTTCTTTGAGTTTGTTTATAAAGTGGATTACATTGATAGATTTCCAAATATTGAACCATCCCTGCATTCCTGGGATAAAACCTACTTGATTATGATGAATGATTGTTTTGATGTGTTCTTGAATTCGTTTTTTGAGAATTTTATTGAGTACTTTTACATTGATATTCATAAGGAAGATTTTCTTTTTCTTTGTTGTGTCTTTTTCTGGTTTAGGTATGAGTATAATTATGGCTTCATAGAACAAATTGGATAGTGTTCCTTCTGTTTTTATTTTGTGCAATCATTTGAAGAAAATTGATATTAGGTCTTCCTTGAAGGTCTGATAGAATTCTGTACTAAAACCATCTGGTCCTGGGTTTTTTTGGTGGGGAGACTTTTAATGACTGCTGCTATTTCTTTAGGGGTTATGGGACTGTTTAGGTGGTTTATCTGATCACGATTTAACTTTGGTACCTGTATCTGTCTAGAAAATTGTCCATTTCGTCCAGATTTTCCAGTTTTCTTGAGTATAGGCTTTTGTAGTAGGATCTAATAATTTTTCAAATTTCCTCAGTTTCTGTTGTTACATTTCCTTTTTCCAGTTCTAATTTTATTAATTTGGATACTGTCTCTGTGCCCTCTGGTTAGTCTGGCTAAAGGTTTATCTGTCTTGTTGATGTTCTCAAAGAACCAGCTCCTGGTTTTGTTGATATTTGTATAATTATTTTTGTTTCTATTTGGTTGATTTCAACCCTCAGTTTGATTATTTTCTGCTGTCTACTCCTCTTGGGTGTATTTACTTCTTTTTGTTCGAGAGCTTTCAGGTGTGTTGTCAAGTTGGTAGTGTATGCTCTCTCCAGTTTCTTTTTGTAGGCACTTAGAGCTATGAGTTTTCCTCTTAGCACTGCTTTCATTGTGTCCCTTAAGTTTTGGTATAAAGACCCTTCATTTTCATTAAATTCTAAAAAGCCTTTGATTTTTTGTTTCTTCCTTGACCAAGTTATCATTGTGTAGAGTGTTGTTCAGTTCCCACGTGTATGTAGACTTTCCATTGTTTTTGTTATTATTGAAGACTAGCCTTAGTCCAGGGTGATCTGATAGGATGCAAGGGATTATTTCAATCTTTTTATATCCGTTGAGGCCTGTTTTGTGACCAATTATATGGTCTATTTTGGAGAAGGTAACATGAGGTGCTGAGAAAAATATATATTCTTTTGTTTTAGGGTGAAATGTTCTATAGACATGTGTTGAATCCATTTGATTCATAGTTTCTGTTAGTTTCACTTTGTCTCTGTTTAGTTTCTATTTCCATGAGCTGTTCATTTCTGAGAGTGGGGTATTGAAGTCCCCCACTATTACTGTGTGAGGTGCAATGTGTGCTTTGAGCTTTAGTGAAGTTTCTTTTATGATAATGGGGGTGCCCTAGCATTTGAGCATAGATATTCAGAATTGAGAGTTCATCTTGGTTGATTTTTCCTTTAACGAGTATAAAGAGATAACTTTTGGTTGAATGTTGATTTTATTTGATATTAGAATGGCTACTCCAACATTTTTCTTGGGACCATTTGCTTAGAAAATTGTTTTCCAGCCTTTTACTCCGAGGTAGTGTCTGTCTTTGTCCTGAGGTGTGTTTCCTGTATGCAGCAAAATCCTGGTACCTGTTTATGTATCTTGTCTGATAGTCTATATCATTTTATTGGAGAATTGAGTCCATTGATGTTAAGAGATAGTAAGGGAAAATGATTGTTGCTTCATGTTACTTTTGTTATTAGAGGTGAAATTATGTTTGTGTAGCTATCTTCTTTTGGTTTGTTGGAAGATAATTTCTTCTTTTTTCTAGGTTGTAGTTTCCCTCCCTGTGTTGGAGTTTTCCATCTATTATCCTTTGTAGGTCTGGATTTGTGGAAAGATATTGTGTAAAGTCGGTTTTGTCATGAAATATTTTGGTTTCTCCATCTATAGTGATTGAGAGATTTGCTGGGTATAGTAGTATAGGCTGGCATTTGTGTTCTCTTAGGGTCTGTATAAAAACAAGTCTGTAAAAGCTAGGACCTTCTGGCTTTTATAGTCTCTGGTGAGAAGTCTGGTGTAATTCTTATAGGTCTGCTTTTATAAGTTACTTGACCTTTTTCCCTTACTGCTTTTAATATTCTTTCTTTGTTTTGTGCATTTTATGTTTTGATTACTTTGTGATGGGAGGAATTTCTTTTCTGGTCTAGTCTATTTGGAGTTCTGAAGGCTTCTTGTATGTTCATGGGCATCTCTTTCTTTAGGTTAGGGAAGCTTTCTTCTATAATTTTGTTGAAGATATTTACTGGCCCTTTAAGTTGAGAGTCTTCACCTTCATCTATACCTATTATCCTTAGGCTTGGTCTTCTCATTGTGTCCTGGATTTCCTGGATGTTTTGTGTTAGGAGCTTTTGCCTTTTGCATTTTCTTTGATAGTTGTATAAATGTTTTTCATGGTATGTTCTACACCTGAGATTCTCTCTTCTAGCTCTTGTATTCTGTTGGTGATGGTTGCATCTATGACTCCTGATCTTTTTTCTAGGTTTTCTATCTCCAGGGTAGTCTCCCTTTTGGGATTTCTTTATTGTTTCTACTTCCATTTTTAGATCCTGGATGGTTTTGTTTAATTTGTTCTCCTGTTTGGTTTTCTTGCAAATCTTTAAGGGATTTTGTGTTTCCTCTTTAAGGGTTTCTACTCATTTACCTGTGGTCTCCTGTATTTCTTTAAGGGAGTTATTTATGTCCTTCTTCAAGTCTTATATCATCTTCATGAAAAGTGATTTTTAAATCTGAATCCTGCTTTTCTGGTGTTATGGGGTGTCCAGGACTTGCTATGGTGGGAGAACTGGGTTCTGATGATGCCAAGTAACCTTTGTTTCTGTTGCTTATGTTCTTGTGCTTAGCTTTTACCATCTGGTTATCTCTAGTGCTACCTGCACTCACTGTCTCTGACTAGAGCCTGTCTCTCCTGTTATCCTGCTTGTGTCAGAACTCCTCAGAATCCAGCTGTCTCTGTGATGCTGGGATCCTGAGATCCTGGTTATGATAGCTCCGGGTACTCAGGCTGCCTCGGAGATCCTGAAATCCTATGATCCCTGACATGTTAGAGCTCCTGAGAACTCAGCTTCCTCAACAGCTCTGAGTACAGAGGATTCTCTTCTGCTTTGAGTGCAGTGATTCCTCAGGTGCTCTGAGTACAGTGATTCCTCTAGGATGGGTCAGAATCTGGTATCTTCACTGGAGCAGACCAGCTACTAGCATAATCAGAGATTCTTATATGGTTAAATAATTATTTACGTGGAAGTACCTGGTTCATAGTTTTAAATGTACCAGTTTTGTTTCTCAGTTTTAAAAGTGTGATATTTCTTTTAAAATTTAATGTGGAGGGTAAATAGTTAAATAAGTTGACTCACTGCTGTAATATATTTTAAAATATTATAAATGGAACTTAAAACTATTACATGGAATATTTCAAATGAAAGAAAATATTCCAGATCATTACAGTAATTGTGGACTATTTACACTAGAGGTATCATTATGCATTATTGTCTTCTGAGGAATAAACACATACATATAAAATCATTAGAATTTATTTTGATTGTGTCTACATACTTAGGCAACTGCACCAAAAATTCTATTTATTTATAGTTCTATCTTTTGGTATTTCAAATGTGATTGCCCTTGGCATTAAAGCGTGACTCATTCATTAGGCCTGGACAAACCGTTGGTTTACATAAGAATAGCTCCAAGTGTTGACCCAGTTCTACAGTCTAAACATCACCATATTAGATACTATGTTTATAAAGTTTGCAATCTTAAAGACATACTGCTTCAATAATTGATTAATATGGGAAACCATTTCCAGAAGAATCATGACAATATAGATGACAGAGCAAGTGTAAGTTTCCACTGAGGTTGACATTGATCTAGTGCTGCTTTGTGGACTCTAGAGTTATGTAGTTTGTACTTGGAATTATTAGGTGGTAAGGATGGGAAACAAGGTAAGACAACACCATGGGAAATGTTGTTAGCCTTAATTAGTACTTGGAACCTCACCCTGATCTCAGCCTACTAGAGGGCTTAAAGTGGAGGTATTTAAACTTCGTTTTCTTTATTTTCTTGAGTATAGGATTCTCTTTACTTATGCAAGTACCAGGGAGACAAAGTCTAACAGGGGGTCTTTTATAGGCCATCCATAATAGCAGCTGCCTTATTATTTCTTCTCATATAGCCATGTTACTCATACTATTGGATTCAGGGGGCATTTACTGAATGACTACTATGTGAAAGTCACTGAGTCAGGTGCCCCTTTGTTGTTTCCTTAGTAGAAATATCAAGTCTAAATTCTTAGGTAGTAAGAATTTATAAATGATTTTTTCTTGAACTTCATGAACTCAAGTTTTTTTCTTAAAATTTTTCATACAATATATTTTGACCAAATTCTTTACCTTCTCCCTGTTCCTGCCATATCTTTTCCACTACTCTACTTATTTGACTTCATGTACTTTGTCTTTTAAAGAAAACCCCCATAAACGCTCCCCCCAAAAGAAGCAGAACCAATAAGGTTAAAAATCACACACACACACACACACAAAGAAGTAGTTGGCCTCCTCTACTCTTGGCCATGGGGCTTGCCCTGGACTGTAGTTGATACATACAGTGACTATTAGAAAAAAAATGAATTTTTCCAGTTGATATCAATTGCAAATAGCTTTCTGATTAGGGGTATGACATTGTGTCCACTTTCTCTCTTCAGTGTGGAGATTTTTGCCTGGCTTGAACCTGTGCAGGAATTGGGCATGGTGTCACAGTCTCTCAGAATTTGTGTATGCATCAGCCCTATTGTGTCTGGATGTTCTTGTTTCCTTGAAGTTATCCACCACCTCTGATTTTTATAATCTTTCCTCTGCATAGATCCCAGAAACAAACATTTAAATGCTCTAATAAAGTTTTCTTTTGTGGATTATTGATTGATGGTTGCATGAATAATGTAGGCTACTAGAATCCTTCCCAAGACTACAACCACTTCTACCATCAAACAACGTCATTTCGTTTGCCTGTTCATTGTTGCTTCCAGGATCAAATCCAAATCTTTGAATTTGTTATACTTGAATAATCTGGATTCAGCCACCCATTCCCTTTTGTTTTTTCCACACTTGAACTCATTGTTATACCTCCACATTTCCCTAGATACAAGTACCCTGACTACAGAACATGCTTGACTTATAATTATGACTTTGTTAGTACATCATGTTATTATTTCCTACCTTGGTAATTTTGTATACCAGGGAAACTAATGAGAATGCGTCAAATTTCTTAAGTGTGTTTAGACAGAAAAGAAATTGATGTTGGACTAGATTTAAAACCCTTTTTATTAAAAAAAACCTATTAATTATTTTCAGGAAGGTACTATGTATTATTTTCTAGAAGGTACCATGTTGCCATCCACATTTCCTTGTAGATCCTAACAGAGTGTCTGGTAAATAGTAGATAGCCAGTCCAATTCAGGCAAATAAATGAGTGTGCCAAGAATTAACTATGATTTCTGTATAACTCAAGCCAAACAGAATCAAGACGCCAGGAAGGTCAAAACAGTAGGCTGTTAAAGGGAGAGTGAGAATGGGAAGCACCTGTAAGTCCATGGGCAGGCTTTTCGATTTCTACTTTTGTAGGTCATCTGCCTCACTGCTCCCTCCACTGGTGTGTATAATTGAGAGTAAGGAATGGATCTTCTGGTTAATTGGCTTTTCTGATTAACTACCAGTTGCTTGAAAAGTTTTTGCTTAAGAATCATATTCCCTAAGATATATGAAATACTCTTTTCTTAGCCAATCTAATGGCAAAAATAAATCTGGTGATGACTTAAGAACCACAATCAATCATAATGGAGACTAAAGATAACATTATTATAAAATTGGCAATTATTTGGTAAGTACTCATTAGATCCAAACCTGTGGATAAACATAAGACCCACAGAATCCTGAAGAGTGCAACGGGAGCAATTTATGAAGGAAACAGAGTAAATGTTGGAAGCTACTAATGATGGAGGCTACTAATATCATTAATTAGAAACTGTACTTATTTTACTCCTTGTGCCTCATCTGTCAAATGAAGTTGTTGAAGCAGGCCACCTCTGTAGTAGATAGAGTTACAGTCCTCCAAAGGTGTCTTAATTTCCAGAACCTGTAACTATGCTATATAGCAAGGAAAGATGAAGACACAGATGGATTTCAGGATGCTAATTGAGTGATATTAAAGAGCTTATCTTGGACTGACCAAGCCAGTCTGCTTTTCCTTTCACAAGAGGAAAAGCAGAAAGGAAGCAGAGGCAGAATCAGATAGATGTGCTCATGGGAAAGACTTTAACATTCACTTCTAGCTTTGAGGCTGGAAGGAGCCACAAACAAAAGTACACATGCAGCCTCTAGGTTCTGAAGAAAGGAATACAGCCCTACTGATACCTTGATTTTGGCCCTGTAAAATCATTTTTAAACTTATGACCCCAGGAGCTCTTAGATGCCATACTGTGTTGCATAAACTGCTAAGCTTGTGGGGTGTTTTTATAGCAACAATAGAAAACTACTACAAATGTAATCACCTAACATTCAAGAATCTCTTCGTTTTAAGTTCTCATCATAGATAAGCATCTTAATTGATTGCTGTCAGGACATTTGAGCTTCCACAAGAGCTATCCTTACCCATATAAGACCTGAACAAGATTAAGCCACTTCAAATCTCTGCACAGTTAGGGTGGATGGTCTCCAGGCCCCTCCCCTTATTGAGAAACTATTGGCAGTGGAAGAGGTTATAGGAGAGGGGTGTTGTTATTCATTGAGAATGTGATCCCTGGTGGGATTCCAATACTCCAAAATGCTCCACACCTATGTGCATATGGTCAGCATTCATTGCTCTTAGTTGTTTTTTTTTAAGCTATGACATTGGGGTTGGGATTTGGGGTGTAACATGGGAAGATTTGCAGTGGGAATGGTGGGTAGATATAATTATATGTCATTATATTCATATATGAAATTCTCAAAAATAAAGAACAACTAAATGTATGTATCTGTCTTTCTATCTCTGGATTTCCTTTCTAGACGTTTGGGTTCTATATACTAAGGTGGTGACCTGACATCTTTCTTTTTTAATTAAAAAAATATTTTATATATATGGGTGTTTTGTCTGCATGTATATCCATACAACATATGTTTGCCTTGTGCCTGTGGAGACCAGAAGAAGGTGTCAGCATCCTGAAAGTAGAGTTATAGGCAATTATGAGCCACCATGTGTATGCTGGGAATCTAACCAGGGTTCTCTGGAAAAGCAACTAATTTTATGAAGCACTACCCCTCCAGCTCTACTATATTATTTTATAAAGCTTATGCTAGTGTATTCTTTATTTCTACTACAAAATAACTGTAATCACTTCCAAGGAGTATCCCCAAACCAGAAGAAATAAAGAACAGAGTCATCTCATTACAGCTGTGGAAATCAAGATGAAGGATGACTGTGAAAGGTGGGCAGTAATGTTCTTATCTAATTTTTAATGTTCAGTATTCAGAAATTCAAAAAAACCCCGAAATAGAAGCTGTGTGTGCATGCCTTCTCTGCTTATTAAACAATAGTATTAGTTTTGCAGAAACATTTTTACATATATATGTGTGTATCTATATATGTATATGTGTGTATCTATATATACATATATAATTACACACATATACATATATAAAACTGTCCTTGGTCTTTGCATAAATCAAATGACATTGTCTTATTTTATAATATTTTCTAGACCCACATATAGTTTTAAAATTACAAACAAGTCAGTTGGATATAATCATAGTCTCAGAACTCCATTGAAAATGGAGTTCAAAGATCACTCCTCAGAAAACCAACCCAGAGGCATGGAGGCAGATGTTCACAGGTCTCCACCAGTCAAGATAGTTTTTATATCTAGGTTGGGTATTGGGTTACGCTTCTGATTGAGCATTACCAAACTTATAAATCCTTTGATTAACATTTTAAAAAATTGTATAAAAGCAAAAGAAAAGGGGGGACATGGGACAGGGGTTTTCTAGGGAGGGGAAATGGGGAAAGGGGATGGCATCTTAAATGTAAATAAAATACTAAACAAAACTTAAAAAAAAGAAAAAAAAAGAAAGAAAGAAAGAAAGAAAGAAAGAAAACCAACCCAGAGATCTGTGGAATCCTTTTGTATGTTCAGTCCATCAGAGTAACTGTAGCAGCATTATTATCACTATGTCTTTCTTTTAAAAACTCCCTAATAGGAGTTTCTTTTTGTGGTGTTCAGTTTTAGAATCTGTTTCTGTCAAAAATTTACCATTTCCTCTTAAGGCAAAGAATTCTTTGGCAACTAGACATTTTCAGAGAGACCAGGAAGATAATTTGATTCTCTTATTGTGTAGTCTAGCATTTTAAGTGAGAGACATAGAAAAGCAGGAAAGGAAAAATATAAAATAAAGGCAACAACAGATTCCAAAGTGGTCCAGTCAGACTTCCTATTAGTTTAAGTCCAAGAACAAGATTATTCATATAAGAGCAGTTATCTACTGATGGAGAAATCAATCACTTAGCCTATGGCCATCTCGAGAGCGGAACGTCTTTCCAAGCATAAGGAACAATGAGGAATGGAACCACTGGATTCAGCAAATTAAACAAGATTCCTAGTGAAGGGAGAAGACAAGGCTGAGTACATAAAGGCATGGCTGGAAATGAGGGATAACTGCGGTGATTAAACACTCGTTTTAGCTCATTACCACAGGAGAGTGACAATCTCAGCAGCAGAATGTAAAGCGGGGACTGTAGACTGATGTAGACAACAAGAAAGCAGGCCTTCTATGTGCCAGCACCAAAGGAGCTTCTGTCATCACAATCTGTGTGTGACATGTAAGTGAGGTCACTTCACATGAATAATGCATGATAGCTAAGAAGGAAAAAAACAAGCTCCCCGATCCAGCTGGGGCCTGATTTTGCATTATATTAAAATATATTAGGAGAGGATAACTTCCCCCATGTTTCCATGGGATTTCTGTGGCAGTGGATTCTAGTCTTTGCTTTGTTTAACTTCCCTGACTTAGCTCAGATATGCCAATTTTATCTTTCCAGGCCATTAGTGAGTCATAAGATAAGGGGTCGGAGCCTTGTACTTGGAATTCAGCAGCTTGAGTGCCAGGCATTGTTCTGACACTTGGTACTGATGTGATCAGGCATATCATTTAATCTCTCTGTGACTGGGTTTAACAATATCTAATTTTCTAGTGCCTTACAGACTCATAAAGGGTCAAATAAAATGTGAACAGCTACGAAAGCTATTTAAAAATATATAGACATATAAATGGTGATGGTTATTACTGGGAAGGCCTTCCCATCTGGACAAGGTCTGACTCAGCCTCAGGACAAAGGAGACTTTTCAAATTGGTGGGTGGTATTGTGGGTACATGGCCTTTATGCTGAGCCAGCCACAGAACAGTGTTGTCAGCAGTTATAAATCTCCATCATATCAAGAAGCAATTGGTACCTGCTTCTTTTTGTTTTGTGGTTGTTGCTTTGTGTTTTTATAGGCTCATGCTTTATGAAGCTAATGCCAGTGTCATAAGTTTCCAAAACAAAAAATCACTGAAGAGGCTGGAGAGATGACTTAGTGATTAATATCACTGGCTGCTCTTGCAGAGAATCTGAGTTCAGTTCCCAGTGCTCACATGGCAGCTCACAAACACCTGTCACTCCAGTTCCCCTTAATCCAACTTTCCTTTCTAGCCTCTGTGGGCACCAAATACAGACATATGTAGGTACACACACACACACACACACACACACACACACACACACTAAAGATAAATAAATAAAACATTAGTAATTGCAACATTTAAAAAAGTTTTTTTAGTTTAAATATAATTATGTTGTTTCCCTTCTTTTCTTTCTTCCCTCCAACGTTCCCCACACTCCTCATCCTCAAATCAATGGCTCCCATTTTTGATAACTGTTATTGTTTGATATCTATATAAATGCATTAGTGTATCAATACAACCTGATGATTCTCCTTGGTATGGCTTATATGTATATGATTTCAGGGCTGACCACTTGGTATTGGATAACCAATTAGGGAGCTCTTCCCTGGGGAAGACTAATTCTCCAGCTCTCAGCTGGGATTAAACAAAGCACCCATGAGTCTTTGTTTAGAGGTAAAACCCAATGGGAATATTATTCTTCTGCATTGGTGTTGTTCTTGTTCGGGCCTTGTTTAAGCAGCCATGTTGTTGAGGTATCATGGTGAAACGACTTTATCATTTTTAAGACTAAGAGATATAATCTCATAGCAGGTTTCCTGATCTTCGGTCTCTTAAAATCTTTCTAACCACCCCCCCTCATCCCCATGCCCCATGCTTCCCTTAATATTCCCCAAGCTTCAGGCAACTGTAGCTTTTCTCAATGAGTATCACTCACTTTATCAGAAATGCAATGGTGTTGAAAGTGTTCCAAAGGAGGAAAGAATTTCTGTTTATATACAAGAAAGAATAATAAATACAACATTTATTCCCCCACTGGAAATGAATTCACAATGGGTAAAATAAATGAAAAAAAAACTGTTTTATAAGATACAAACTTTTAGGTCATGCTGTATGAAGGGACAGCCAAGGTAAGGCCTGGAAGATCAAGTGAAGAATAAAATGTTAAGAGGCTATAGAGGCAGAGAGCTAAACTTCATAGTTAAGTACCATGGCATGGAAAGAGCAATATATAGACAGAATTGTAGAGATTTGTAGAGTAACTCTTGTGCATATTCAGAAGAATAGTGATTTGCACTGGTATATAAGAAAGACACCCTAAGCTGAGGCAGAATGCTGAAGTGACTGGAGTTCATAATGCCAGACATGGTCAGGAATAGTGCCTGCTAGTTATAGAGTAGAAAATCTTAAGATTCATGGACCGTTGAGTTGAGTAAACATAAAATATTAACTAAATAGTGGGCATTACTTATTATTCCTAAACTTGCCACTACTAAATTGCTGCATAACTACTATCAACTGAAAGACTCATAAAAGGCTAAATTATTAACAAAAATACCAAGCTTTCAACAAAAAAAATCTACCTAATAGCCATTAAGAAATTCAAAAAAAATCTTTAAAGAAATATGAAAAGTCAACCCAAATTGATGAAATCAATGAATCAATCAACACTGTACGAAAATTGATGCCAAGGTTAGAATTTTGAGACTAGAATATTAAAATAATATAAGTATATTTTATATATTTAAAAATTTAGAGATGGGGTCTGGAGCAATGGCTCAGTGATTAAGAGAACTTGCTGCACTTGCAGAGGACCTGGGTCCAGTTCCTAGCATCCAAATGCTTGCTTCAAACAATGTGTAACTCCAGTTCCATAGGATCTGATACTCTTTTCTGGCCTTCATCTATAGCACGAATTCATGTGGTACATAGGCGTACATGTGTACAAAACAATCATACAAATTAAAATGAAAAACTTAAAGAGAAATACCAAGTGAAAACGTAGAGCAAATGCAACTTCTGGAGATAAAAAATATGTCTGAGGTTTGAAATGCACTGGAGTTTATTGACAGTAGATAAGACATTACAGAATGTAAAAGTAAGTTGACATGTAAATATCTCTCTTTTCCAGAATGAAACAAAGCAAAAAAAAATATGAGGTTATAATAGGAAAGTATATAAATATTTTGGTTTTTATATAAAATGTTGCCAATGGGCTCACTTATTGAACATTTGCATCTGAGCTGGGGTTGCTGTTTGAGAGGTGCTAAGTGTTGGGGGCCGACTTTTAGCAGAAAGCGGCTATCAGCTTTGCAGCCATCTTGAGCCATATACCCTGACATGAGACTTGGATTACAATAGCCTACAACAGCTGAACACACTCTGATAATCTTGGTTTAGATACCTTGGGTGTGTGAGATTAAAGGTGTGTGAGATTAAAGGTGTGTGACTTAAGAGTATGATTTAGAAGTGTAGAGATCAGATTCAGAGACAAGACCTAAGGGCATGATTAAAGGTGTGACCAAGAGGCGTGGCTTAGAAGTGAGATATATAAAAGGCTAGAGACAGACAGAGAAAGCAACAGATTACTAGACATTAGGTAGGAGACACTTTTAGGAGACACTTTTAGGAGACACTTCAGGGAGTACAACTTGGAACTAGGAATTAGGCTAGAGAGAACAACTTGGAGTTAGTCATTAGACATTAGGGAGACACAGAGGAGAGGACCAGACACAGCAGAGAGAAGACAGTAACTTGGAACTTGGAGGGACTAGGGACTAGGGACTAGGCACTAGGAACTCAAGACTTAAGACTTAGACTGAAGAATAAACAGGATTGAATTACACTTTGTCTGGTCTGCATTCTTCGAGTCCGTCCTCACCCTCGCTCTTGCTGAAACACGACCCACCGCAGACCTGAGCGGCAGCTTGGACCAGGATACAATGGCCGCCCAAACGTGGGTCGGCCTGGGCCTCAACATTTTGCTTGGGCCCCGACATTTTTTGGCCACCAAAACGTGGGGCTAGTGTGGACCCCAGGTAAGGACATTACAGGGAAATGAAATGAAAACCCAAAAATATACCTTTCTGCACCTAGTTCCTACTTTCTTACTTTTTTCCCTGCTTTCTGTGTCCCATGAGGTGGGCAGATTCCTACCTCATGTATTCCTATGGCCATGATATTATGCTTTATGGTGGGGCCACCATCAGTGTAACCAAGAACCATAGACCAAAATCTCTAAAACCATAAGCCAAAATATATCATTTCTCCTTTTTAAGTTTTTGTTTTTAAGTTGGCTCTTTTTTTTGTTCACTTAGTTTGGTTTGGTTTGCTTTGGATTTTGGTTTCTCAAGACAAGGTTTCTCTGTGTAGACCTGGATATCTTGGAACTTACCCTGTAGACTAGGCTGGGCTCAAACTAAGAGATCCACCTGCTTGTATCTCCTGAGTGATGGGATTATAAGGAGTGTACCCCACTACCCTATAAAATGAAATGATTTATAAAACATGATAAATGATACATAGATCTGGGGGTTCTTGATTGAAGTAGTCAGCTCTTCCTTTTAAGTTCTTTGTGTTTGGGATTTTAGTCGTAGGTACCCAAATTAACTAATGTGGTTAATGAACTAAAGACCTCATCAATTAACTGAATAAGCACATGTTCAAAGGAGTAGACAAAATATTTGAGTTAATAATAGCCAGAAATATTTAATATTTCATGAGATCTAGATGTGTTTAGGTTCAATGAGTTCAACACATTTCAACCACAAAGGAGCATGAGGAAGATGACAGCATACATAATGAATTCTTCAAGTAAGAAATTACAAAACAATTTGAAAACAAGAAAACACATTATACAGAGTAGCTAAAGATGAGAATTTTTCATTTTGTTTTGTGTATGTATGTATGTATGTATGTATGTATGTATTCATAGGCAGGATCTCACTGCACAGATCGGGACTTACTATGCATTCCAAGCTGGCCTTGAGTGCCCAGAAATCTGCCTGTATCTGTTTCCAAGTGCTGAGATTAAAGGTACAGACCACTAAATGGTGGATTAGATTTTTCACTGTAGACAATAAGGGCAAGCAATAGAAGGAAAACATGTATAACATCCAAAAACAAACAAACACCAAATAACCTGGACCACTCCACAGTCTATATTTTCATAGCCAAAGAAAATATCTTCGAAATGAGAGCTAGAGAGATGGCTTAGAAGTTAAGAGCATGGCTATTGTAGAGGTTTGGAGTTCAGCTCCCAGCACCCACATGACAACTCATGATAGTGTACAATTAGTGTTGCAATGTCTTCTTCTGGCTTTTGTGTGTACTGCACACACAGGCTGCACAGATATACATACAGAAAAAAATCCATGCAGATAACATGAATTTTTTAAAAAAAGCTTAGGCATGTTAATCCATTCCCTTAATGGCAGCCCTTAGGAGCCACAGTCAGGAGGCTCTCTGAGTTCCAGGACAGCAGAGAAACACTGTCTCAAAGCAAAACAAAACAAAACAAAACAAAAAGGAAAAAGAAAAACAAATGTAAAAACAACTGTCTTTGAAAATGTAAGGCAAAACATATTTTAGACATATGTGATGGTTTTAATATGCTTGGCCCAGAAAACTGGCACTATTAGGAGGTGTGACCTTGTTGGAGTAGGTGTGGCCTTGTTGGAGAAAGTGTATCACTGTGGGGGTGGACTTTGAGGCTCTCCTCCTAACTGCCTGAGGAGTCAGTCTTCATCTGGTTCCCTTTGGAACAAGATGTAGAACTCCTGTGCCATGTCTGCCTGGATGCTGCCATGCTTAGCCTTGATGATAATGAACTAAACCTCTGAACCTGTAAGCCAGTCCAATTAAATGTTGTCCTTACCAAAGTTGCCTTGGTCATGGTGTCTGTTCACAACTGTAAAACCCTAAGACAACGTAGAAATGCTCAAAAAACCTGCCTCTTTGTAGGCTCTTACTGATAGACATGTTACAGGGAAAAACCAGAACATGTTAATGATAGCAGATGGAATCTGTACCTACATAACAGATATAGAGTGACAGAAATGGCAAGTACACAACAGACAGGTAATGCTCAAGAAATATCTGGTTGGGCCTAGGCAGCATACACTAGCTGATATGAGGCCTCTGACACATGTACAGCAGAGGACTGCCTGGTCTGGCCTTAGTGAGAGAAGAAGCACTTAACCCTTGAGAGACTTGAGGGCCCAGGGAGTGGAGAGGCCTGATGAGTGGCGTGGGGTGGTGTAGTGTGGGGGATGGGGATATCCCCTTGGAGACAGGGGGAGAAGGAATGGGTTGAGGAACTGTGGGAGGGCAGACAGGGAGCTGGTAACTACTGGGCTGTAAAAAAAAAAAAAAGTAATAAAGAAATCTGGTTGGACAAGGAGCCACAGCAGGTTTCCCAGCCTTGTTCAGTATGCCTTCTCTTGCATGCTGTAGCTTTCATTTCCTAAAGAACTTTGCTTGTGAGGCAGCAGCCTCTTGTGTGTTCTTGCAGTGTGCATTGTCTTTTTCATTTTCACGTGCTCCTGCTGTATTGGGAGTGTGTGTGTGAGGATGGGACTGAATGGATTTGGCTATTTTTGTCTCCTTTTTGTTTACTCTGCCTTTACTCTGTCTCCTCAGCACAGTGCCTCTATTGGTCATGGAATCTCTTTTATCCATGCTGTTGTGGAGACCACAGTGAGTGCTTTTTTGCCTTTGGGTATGGGGAAGTTTCTCTGGGGTTTTGTTCTTTTCTGATCATTTCTCTTTCTCTGTTTATTGAATGCTATGTTTACTTCATCAAACAAGTCAAGTTAGTTCATCTATTCTTGTCAGCACATTAGTGATGAAAAGTGCTCTCTGGTATAAATCACGAGTATCTAGAGTCTTTCTCCCAGTGCATAAAAAAAAAAATGTTCAAGAAACACACCATGTGCCTGTAGGCAACAGTTTTGAAGTTGTCTATTTAATTTAACTTTGTTTGCTTTAACATTTCTAATTAATTGAATGCTGCAAACTTTACCCATCACTATAGACATTGTCTTCCCATTGGACATGTAAGGCCTTTGCTTCTAACCCAAACACCTTCACTCTCTTTCCCTCTTATTACTCACTTGCATTTGAAAATATGAAGGGAATGATACTACAGGAGATTTATTCAGAGGTAGAAACAACCAGGCTCCTCTAACCCAGATGATGGTGTAGCTGGTAACATTTGCCCAGGTTGTCAGGTCAATTAATTCTTCCACTTGGCAAACAACCTTGTCATTTACACAAGTTGGCTCTGATTCACAGGACATAACAGAGAAGAGATGCTCCCCTGCATTTGAATTTTTAAATACAAATGTAAGGCTCAGAAAGGTAGCATGATATCTGAAATGCTTTGCAGGCACCAGAAGGAAAAGATGCAGCTCAGCACACATATGCATTGATAATGGCCCTAAACCTGTTTGTGCTCATAAAGGAAATAGGAGAGTCATCAAGTGTCTTTACTGCTTATCAAACTATAAATGGGAAACCTAGGTCTAATGACTTTTCACTCACCACACGGTTCAGCTTGAGGAAAAAAAATTACTTATGTAAGAGGATTTCATTGTAAATAAATGAATCACTGACAATTTTTAAATGACACCAAACCAAACGAACTTACTATAATCAAAGGCAAAAAAAAAAATGAAGCTATAAAAATGATCAAGTTTTATTTGACAGCATTTATAGAAAAGCTATGCAACATGTATACTGTTTTGACTGTAGACATAAGGATCAAGGGCCATTAATTTTCCATTAACCTATAGTTTTTGGGGGATACTTTGGATTATTTAGGCCCAGAGTAAGTCATGTGAATTGTGAAAAAGAACAGAAAAATTTTGATTAGTGTAATATTAATGTGTCAATTTTTCATTTCAGTATGTGTATGTAGATAGCCCAGGTGTACAAAATACCATTTTGAAACCATTAGTAGACTTGGAATGCACATTTGTGAATTTTATATGAAATGCTATCTGATTCTGTAGTAATAAGTTGTCAACAAGTCTAACAACAGTGACCAAAGAGAAAGCTTGGTGGTTAAAAGCACTGTTGCTCTTGCAGAGGACCTCGGTTTAATTCCCAGCATACATACATGATGTTTTGCAACTATCTGTAACTCCAGTTCCAGGGTAATCCAGACCTCTCTTATGACCTCTGCACCAGGCAAGTATGTGGCACACTGACACACACAGAGACACACAGACACACAGACACACACACACACACACACACACCAAATAAAATCAGTTAAAGAATTCTAACTCCAAAGGAAAAAAAAAAGATTGATGGTCTCATTCTGATTTTTCAATATAGTTAAGACACTTGAAATATCTGTTTTCATAGAAATGGTTTGTAGGCTATTTCACTATTAATCATTCTAAAAAATACAACTCAAATAATATGTGTCCCTGAAAAAAAGAGAAAATCCTTAACTCCTATTTAATACAAGGTATCTTAGCACCTCTAAATTTAATATTCATAATCTATGTATTACTTTGATGTTATGGACAATACGGAAAGTTAAATGTGAGAGAAACTCTGGTGTTGGGAGCATTCAGGAAATGGTACTACTCTTGTGCATCACTGAGTGTTAGGGAGAAAGGACACACTGAGGCTTAGAAATAATTTTCTGCTTGGTCCTAATATAGTTTCCTTCCTCTCTGTGCTGAAATGGCACAAATGTAATGAGGAACAGATCAGAGCTCAGATAAAATAAATAAATAAATAAATAAAAAAGAACACAGCTTTCTTTTAGAAACCCTGTCATTTACTCTTTCCTCTGTAACAGATCCTGCAATTTGAAAGTTCATTTGGTTTTCTCTGAAAGGTATGCAGGTGCATTTTCAAGTCTATCCAGGCATTCGTAATCCTTCTTTTTTGGCAGATCTAATTTGGTAGCGTTTACTTGCCTCCTTCCCAAGGACTTTTTAATTCATTTGTACTGAAAGAACTGGATTTTTAAAATATGAACTTCTGACAGATTATGGAAAGCAAAATTATCTGTGTGTGCTAAAGTTGATGAGGAAAACCACCCCCTCAATGCGTCTTTTATAGACTTTATACTTTTTAACACAAAACTATTTATTTATTCATTTATGTGTTGGTCTATTTGTATTTATATATGTATTTATTTTATGTGTTTGGTTGTTTTCCTTGCATGTATGTGTGTGTGTAACATATGCATCTCTGGCATTATGATGGAGGCCAAAAAAAGGGTGTTAGATTCCCTGGAACTGGAGTTACAGATGGTAGTGAGCCACCATATTGGCTATGGGAATGAAACTCGGATCCTCAGAAGAAGCAAGAAGTACTCTTACTGCTTCTAGTCCTTATTCACTACAGTTCTTACAGTAGCATCTCTCAGGTCCTAATCATTTGATTATATGTCTCAATAATACAGTTGATTGTAGAACTTGCAGGTAACTGTAGAACATTCCAAGCATAACACAAATGACTATTGTTAGCATTTTGTCTAAGCTCCACCCCATGGTTACTTGGCAATGACCAGCCAGGCCTGACTCACTATAAATAGGGGCTGCTTGCCCACCTCCTCTCTCTCTTGCTCTCTTGCCTTTTTGCTCTCACTCTGTCCTCTTGTCTCTTCCTCCTTTCTCCCCATTCCCCTACCTCTCTCTTTCCACATGCTCATGACCAGCTTCTACTCCTTTATTCCTCTATTTCTCTACTCTTTCTCTGCCTTTCTCTGTCTCTACTACCCTCTCAACTCCCCTCCTCATGCCCTGAAGAAAATAGTATCAAATATACTATACTGTTGTCCTGTTGCTAGTCCCTCAGAGGGAAGGGATGCCACAGCATGGGCCTGCAGAGGCAGAGGCACCCGCTTCCCCTACACCTGACTACACATCCACCAAACATATTCTTTCCCTCTATCTTTTTATACAACGCAACAACTGTCTTCATCCATGCAGCCGTTACTACTCAGGAGCCATCATTGAAAGAGTGCCTGTTGACATTCTTTCATAGAAAGAAGGGTTGGGGATGGCCAGCATACTGTCACCTGAGATGTCACCCATTCCCTCTGGTGCTCCTCTGTCAACTGTATGTAGTTCTTCCCTAATTTCATGTGGCTTGGTAGTCTCAGGAGGGGCTAGAGCATATGGAGTATAAACAGTTCACTGAGGGCAGAATTCTATTTATGCAGGTATGACAAAGCTACCATCCATGCTGAAGTAAGATATTTTTTTTTGGTCATACAGCTGCTTCTGTGTCATACATACTTCTGTAAATAAACTATCACTTGCAATCTAAATAAATCCCATGCTCTCAGTGGTTCCTCAAGTGGAATCATACTTTCGGTTTGTCACTGCAGCCTGATCTTGGGTAAAGACATTTTTTGTTCATCCCCTCCAAAGGTCACAAAACAATAATATTGTGTGATAATAAGCTTACTTAATTTTATAACCTTAAAAACTAACAATATGTTTAATGTATTTTATATGTTTAAAACATGATTTGGAAGCTAGGGAGTATTAATTCCACCAGGCAAGAAGTAAGACCATTACCATAATTTTGAGTCAAAATTGAAGCAAGCTTTATTGAATACAGGCCTGGACTATGGGCATTGGCCATGTCCATTGCTGGGATTGCTAGTGTATACAGTTACATTAGTTAGGTACTTATAAAGGCAACCACCCAAGGCTACATACTTGCTGCCTTTGTCCAGTCAGGGACCAGCATACATCCCAATCTACTTTCTGCCTATGTACCTTATATATGTGTGGTCATACACATCCTTTGCTATTGGGGCAACACAGCTTATTGAGGGAAGTGAAAACATGTTGCTTGTTATCTTACATGAACTGAAGCTTCCAGAATTCCAGAAAGTTATCTGCCCATTGGTAAGTTTGAGGCATTTTTATTTTATAGCTCTCTTAAGCACAGTAATTTAAACTTAAAACATAACTTGAGACCATCACAGACCATTCAGTTGCTAAAAGTACTTTCTGTGCAAGCATGAGGATCTGAGGCCAATTTCCAGCTCCCATATAAAAACTTGGATAGTCTGATAACCCATCTCAGATGGAAGAAGTAGCAGAGATTGACAACCCCCTCTTCTCAACTCCCTAAATGGCAGTTATTATTACCTCTTCAGAGAGGGAATGATGAGAATGGGTGAGGTAGACTTAGGAATGAGATATTCTGAAAGCAATAGTTCCAGAAATATTGTCGATTTACCAGCCAGGAATGGCCAAAGGAGCTGTAGTTTCTTATTTGCTCCTAAATAAGCATCCTTGCCTGAAGGTTTTATATATTTGCAGGTTATATAGATGGGAATTGAGACCCAAGTTCAGACATTAATCCTTTTTTGGAACTTGATCTTTATATTTTCATGGTGGAAATAGTTTATACCTATGTTCCAATTCCAGCCCACACATTCCTTAAATAATTTTACAGTTAGTTCTTCAGAGTAGAGAATGTTACAGATGTACTGAATGTCCATTCATGGAACATTATTAGCTTCTAGCCAAAAGATTGGAATATACCTCTGAGTAGGGTCACATTGTTGTCTCTTCCTTTAAGAATTAATGAAGGCTGGCTGATCTAAGTTGAAGGCCAGCCTGGTCAAGTTCCAAGACAAACATGGATACAGAAAGAAACCCAAACTCAAACAAACAAACCAAAAAAAGAATTAATTAAGATGGTCAGTCATCTAGCCAAAGCACTATTCCTCAGGAAGACTGACTCATTTTTAACCAAGAGAAAGAGATAAGAGAACAATTACCTACTCAGTGAAATGATATACTTTTCTTTTCCAGGATCCCCTTCACTCCCAACATTTGAAGGGTTAATGGGGTCTGCATCTACTCCGACACAGGGCTAGGGCCACTGGGGGGTGGGGTGAGGGATACCCTGGCCTGTAGGGAGGCTGGGGCCCTCTGGTTCTAAAGGCTCTTTGACACCCAGCAGAAGAGCTGAGAATGAAATGCAGGCCCTGGGAGCTGAATCTAGCCCAGGTCGAAGGGAAAAGGGGTGGAACTCCACCTTTATCCTGCCAAGATGGAGTCCTTGGCTTTTTCAGCTGGAAGCTGCCTTGGCTTGGCTTGGTGGTTGTGGCTGGGAGCACAAAGAGGCCTCGTACAGGAGACTAGACACCAGCTCTGTAGCCAAAAGCCTTCTCTGGCTCACCATGGCAGATTCAGATGAAAATAGGCAGTTCATGGTTTTAAGGCTTTTATTGTCATGGTAGAAAGTAGATGAGTAAAAATTATACCCTACTTTCTTAGGGCAGACATGAGGTTAAATATCTTTTGCAGGGAGGAATGTCTGAGAAGGAAAGCTTAATTGGCTAAGCCCTTCAGGCCTTCAGGTACTTCGTTAAAATGGAGATCTGTCTTGAGGCTAGGAGACCATAGGTCACTTCTACATGTGGAGGGGCTTGGGGCATTGCCCTTACATGACTGATGTCCACAAATCTATGGAGGGCTGTGGCCTTCTGTCCACCAGGAGCCTGGTGTCCAGCAGCATGGCAAAATGCCTTCCATCCCTCAGGGTCACAGGGTTTCCAGCCTGTGCTCCATCAGGAACCAGGCTGCCTTTCACGATCCTACAAACATTGTAGCTTACAGAGTTATAGCCATGCATTTCTGAAATAAATGTTCCTATTCCTGACTAGATATAGTGGTACATGTCTTTATTTCCAATACTTGGGAGCCAGGGGCAGGTAGATATGTGTGAGTCTGAGGCAAGCCTGATCTACATAGTGGGTTGCAGGACAGACAGGGCCATGTAGAAAGACTGTCTAAAATAACAAAATGCTTCTTTTCTTCTATCTTTCTTCTAAATATACTTTCCTTAGCAGTTGTGCTTCCTTATTCTTTCTCTGAAGATTCACCTGCCCCATCCTTTCAAAAGGCATGGCTTTCTTTCTTTCTCCTATTTCCTTCCTCTGGGAAGATGCCAAGATTTACCATTGGCAAAATTGTCCTTGTCTTTAAAATAAAAAGCAAGTCAGGTATGGTCATGTGTCCTTGTAAACTCAAGGTACTGGAAGTCAGAGACAGCAGCAGATCCTTGGGGGAACAGCTAGTCAGCCAGCTGAGCTTCAAGCAAATGAGAGTCCTTATCTTTAAAGCAACAAGTAAATAGGGGACTGGAGATATAGCTCAGCAGTTAAGAGTGCGGGCTGCTCTTCTAGAGGTTCCTGGTATAACTCCTACACCCATATGGAGGCTTATAGCCATTTTAAATGCAACCAGGCATACATACATGTGGTTAAAAACAAGGTGGACATTGCCTGAGCAATGACACCTAAGGTTGACCTCTGGCTTCAACATGAATTCTCTCACCTCTATCCAAACTTACTTGCAAACTCCTGTGCACCCAGATGAGCATGCACCTACATGTACCTCCTCCTATGCATACAAATTATTTTTGATTCACTGATTTACAGAGACTGCAGTATGGGGCATTATGATGGTTTCTTCTGTTTAATCACTGGACTTTAAGAATGATGATACAGATATGGTGGCCCATGACTTTAATCCCAGCACTTAGGAGGCAGAATCTCTGTGTTCAGGCCAAACTGATCTTTACATAGCAAGTTCCAGGATACTCATGACTACCCTTCCTCAAAAGAAAAAAAATAGAAAGAGTAATGATGCTGAGTATAAGTGCAACTTCAAAGAAACTAGATAAGTAGATAGTTTTGATATTATTGTTACTGCCTGTTCCGTTGTTGAGACAGGGTCTTTCTATATAGCCCCTGATGTCCTAGAATTCACTATATAGGCCAGACTGGCCTTAAATTCACCAAGCTTCACCTGACTGGGAATAAAGGTGTGTACTTTTATGTCTTGCTTTTAAATATTATTATTTTTAATGGCAGTTGGGAGTATATTAGATAATTTTTCCTAGAATTCATTTCAATATTATATTTAAAAATTCTTAAATATTTTTCTGCCTATTGATTGATACTTTGCTTTAAACATCTTCCTTTGAAAAAAACAAATGATCATTAACAATGATCCAGCTGTGAGCATGCTCACAATATGGTGTACTCTAGTATAAAAAAAACCATAAACAATATGAATATGAGATGATAGGGAAGTATTTACAGCTATGTGATAGCTACTCTATGAAATGCATTCTATGGATTTTAGGAAGCAATAATGTAGAACTACATTCATTAAGATAGAAGGATATTCCCTATAGATTGAAGTAAAAAATAGTTTACAAAATAGGACAAGTCCATTTTTATTATAAGCCCATATATTATTTATCTACAGCTCTCTGTCTGTACACTGAAATATTAATAGTATTTATAGAAGATGGTGTCATCTTTCTTTTCTTTGCTAAGTAGTGGGCTTTCCATTTTCTGAAATGAATGCACAGCTCTTGTTTTAAATGTGTTTCTAAATGAATACAGGGAAGGTAAAGAAATGCTGGAAGAAATGAATAATTACAAAATACTTCTTAACAATTTCATGCTAATTCCACCCCTGAGGGCTCAGCCCAGAGCCACTGAAGTGCAAATGAGGATCTGAATTTTAAAGAGGGCCACAGAGGTCTTCCCAGTATTCCCTTTTTAAAGAGATCGACATGGAAATGGAACCTTGCTTTCTATTTTGAATAAATAAAACTTTACCAGAACACAAGGAAACATGTGGCAAAATATTCAGACTATACTATAAGGTAATTCAAAAACATTATTTGTTTGGTTCAAAATCTGCCCTGTGATTTTAAAAGCAAAAAGCAAAGAAAAACCCGTTCTCAGATAACCAGATTATCTTTGGATTTGTCCTCCCTGTAACAAACATCTCTTTCTTTCTTTTTTTCCCAGAAGATATGAAAATCTGGCTTTAATATCAGAAAATTTATGTAGAAACAATCAGCATGGCAATTTGATAGTAGTCTGCTCAAAACACATATATCCTTTGTCTGCTGAGGATTTAGTAGCCTACTGATGTCTTTGTGAAGATTTGTGGGGTAGAGCTAAGCCTATAATAACAGTGCCACACATTCCTTCATTAAAACATACAACTACACTATTTCATTTTCCAGAAATACCACAGAATAACAATGTTTTAGCACTTTGGCACCTGCTTTAAAGGCAGATTTACATTACTTCTTAGGAACCGAAGATTTCAAAGAAACATAATTGCTATTTCCAGGGAGGCTCAGATAGTTGGTGATAAGGGAGGAAATGGAAGATACCTGTAATGATAAGAAGTACAAGTACCAAAGAATGGTACAACTTGAATCTTGCTCAAATATTTACCACTGTGTAGATGCCAGTATGAAACAGGGCTCTCTGGATTTAGGTATCATGTGGCCCAAAGGAATTTGCTTTAGACGATGCCTTCCCTATACAGCAGTCCCATAATGGGCTTAAAACCAAAATCAAATTGGAGTGATATACTCACATAGGTTATGTAGAGTGAAAAATTATAAAGACCATTTTATGAAATATATACAGGCTTTTTCTTTATCCTAGACCTGAGCAAAAGAATGTAGATTCCAGAAGGCAGAACTGAATGTAAGATTTCAGGCCTTCACTGCCCCGGATACATTCCGGGTGGAGGACATTATCCCTGAATCAGAAGACAGTTGCTGGATTAACATTCCTCAAGCCTCAGGGGAGAAAACCCACCTATGGGTGAGGAAGGCCCAAAGCAGGAAGATACATTCCTGACAACAAAAAAGATGCAAGTCATCTAGGTGGGGCTGTGGCCAGAGCAAGTGAGAAACAGTTAATCTGAAATAGTTGGTAAATGACAGGGTAGGGCACAGTGACAAGGTAAAACTACATTCTTGAGAAGAATGAGTGTGCAGAGTGATTTTCACATGACTCTAAATCATTTAGGGTGGGTTCCTGTGAAATGTTCCACTATTTTTATGTTATGTATCCTTGACAACCCCTCACCCCCTTCCCACTCCCCTGGTTTGTGGTTTTCCCCTTTAAAAACTCTCCTCAGACTGACTGGCTTTGTCAATTCAACTCCTGCACTAGTAAACCAAATTGACCTGGGCTAGCCAACTCTCTCCCTAATAAACCTCTGCTGATTACATCCAGGTAAGGTGTCTTGTGAGTTTGTGGGTGGCCATGGCTTCTGGAGACTTGAGTAAGGGTCTCCTGAGTTTGGGGTCTTCAGCTACATCAAGCATTGTTAGTACTAAGAATATCAGTTTTAAGATAATGGTGGAATCACAAGGTTTTGGACTTCAAAGAATGTTTATGGTTTCAAATCATCACACAACAAAAACAATGCATTGCTCCATGAACTGTTCCAAGTATTGCGATTGTTGTATTTTATAAATAGAAGCCAGGGATATGTTTGGTAGAGGTACAGTATGGTGTGTGGGAAGGGGGTACCTCTGCCGACCCATGCTGAGGCATCTCTTCCCCTTGAGGTGCCAGCCACACAATGAATATATTATAGAATAGAGTAGGGCATACGGAGGGAAGTTGAGGGGGTAGTAGAGGCAGAAAGGCAGAGAGAGAGAGAGAGAGAGAGAGAGGAGAGAGAGAGAGAGAGAGAGACAGGAGTAGAGGCCTGCCATGAACATGTGGAGAGAGAGGGTGAAAGGGGATTGGGGAGAGAAGGGACAGAGTGGTAAGACAGGAAGAAAGCAAGAGAACAAGAGGAGAGAGGGAGAAGGGGGCAAGCAGCCCCTTTTATACTGAGTCAGGCATACCTGGCAGTTGCCAGGTCACTGTAGGGGCAGAGCCTAGAAGAAATGCTAACAGAGATGATTCCCTGCTTTATTATTTTCTTTGTACTTTCTACCTCCAGTCAGATGCTGTGCTTCTATATTTACTATCTATAATAATAATAATAGGCATAATCGGGGTAGATGGAAAGATAAGCATTGGGCTGAAGAAAATTGTAGAAGTTAGAGGAGCTACAGAAGGTAGGGAGAAGTTAATGCATAAAGGTTCTGATTACAAAGTATACACTGTTATTCTGTGAGTTTGGGGATACTGAAGATTTAGCTGTCTATATTCAGTTTTGTGAGCTGTCCTTGAGAGTGTTCATGCCATATTTGTTTACCTCTAGGGAATCAAATGTATGCTACCAAAGTGCAGAGCAATCCTTTATAACCAATTTTGTTAATTTACAATGATAAATGTCTGTGTTTATGCCTATCTCTTGGGAAAATCACAAAAAGGACACAATGATACTTATAGGCATGAAAAAGTAAAAGAATTCTTCTTTCAGTTTTGAGATCCATATTAAATAAAGTACGTACTCTCTCCTGGAATCTACCTGATACAGTTAACTGACACTGTAGAAATTCCTCAATGAGGGATTTCTGGTTTTGTTTAGAAAAATCTAAAGGAATTGCCTAGTGTTTTGTAACCCTTTTGGTAAGTAATCCAAGATTCTGTATTGTATTACTCTCTAATTCTGACTTTTCTTTCTGTTGTTTGTTTTCTTTATTGTTTGTTTGTTTCTTGAGACAGGGTCTCTCTACAGAGCCCTGGCTGTCTTGTAACTGGCTATGTACATGAGACTGGGAATAAACACATCAATCACTACACTAGGCCTCTATAGACTTTCAAATGTAGAAACTTCTACTGTTTTCCATAGAAAATTCCAGCTAAAGCAATAAGATTACCCAGGGTATATATCCATCACTCATGTTAGTTTACATTCAATACACTTTGTGCTTGAAGGGAATGAAAATGAAATAACAGACATATCATGAATAATCTACACCATAGTCAAAGCATATATTTTTGACTTTAAACTGTAGAGTGAGAATGCATTTATAATAGTATAGAATTAAATACCTAAAACTGAAATCAATATATGTCAAAATTTAAAATGGCACTGAAAGTCAATTCAATAATTCTAAAAGAAGCCAAATTGGAGAGTATGTAAGGACACTGAAAAGCAACAGCAGAGGCAAGCAAGAGAGAATAGAATATGGAGGAGGAAGAGTTCAAAGGAAACAGAAAAAGGAAAATGATACTTGTTCAAAAAAGGAAAGATGTACAGATTTTCCTAGGCCAGATGATAAAAGCCATGTCACCAGGGACACTTAAAACAACTCTGTGGCTGTTATAGGCAGAGTTCTTTCCTTTCTTGTTTTAATATCTTTCATTTTTTAATTTTATATAGACCACATGTGTGCAGTGCCCTTGCAGGCCAGAAGAGGGCATAGATCTCCTGGAACAGGAGTTACAGCCAAGACAGCTACCACGTGGGAACTAAGACACAAACCCCAGTCCTCCTGAAGAGGTTTGACATTGCTTACTTAGTCTGACATGATTTTAAATACCCAGAAAGAAATTTGAATGTGGGATCTGGTTCATGAAGAACTCTTAAAAAAGTGGGAAGGCATTGTAACGTTTTTCCCTGTATCTATTTGGCATTAATGCTTCTCTTCTTTCTTTTAACTCAGACTCTTTTTAAAAGGCTCATCCTGTTCCTGGTAGGATGATTTCTTTTGAGCTTCATTAAGAAAGCAACTAATGCTTTTCATTAAAAAAGCATACATATATCATGTATGTATACATGAATTAAGCATGAAACAAGCATGAAGAATTCCAGTTTCAAAATTGGGGAATGGTTTTCCAGGCATTGGAACTTTTTTTGGCAAATGAAATCATACTAAAAATATATAAAATTTCTAATACAGGGCTCCAAAGGAACACTGACCTATTTTTGTTTGCTCATTTTATACATGGAGGAACTGATGCTATTGTAGGAATAGTGATATGCCCAGAATAGGACAGCTGGATGATGGCGGATCTAATATTAAAAGATAGATTATTTGACTCCTAGTATAGTGCCATTTTACTCTCCCATTCACTGGTCCTGAAATGGAAAGGAGGCACAATCTGATATAGAAATTAAATGATTCATGAAAGACACCCATTGACAATTCTGACTAGAAAATTCCCCCATTGAATATTTCAATAATTTCTTTGGTTGAAACAAAATAAAACAGACTGAAGAGACAATGGAGAAGATCAATTTTTGCTGTTACAAATTTCTATCAATGCACCCTATAGAAGTTTGCTTCCTGATTGTCTAGCCATTCGTGTTCAAACAGCCAACTCTAGTGCTAGTTTTAGGCAATTATACCCATGCTTTCTGAAATGTTGCTTGGCTGTCCTAGAATTCACTTTGTAGACCAGGCTGGCATTGAACATAAAGATCCACCTGCCTCTGCCTCCTGAGTGCTGGGATTAAAGGCACCTGTTACCACCACCTTGCTAGGATACTAGAATTCTTACCCCAGAGATTAAGAAGGCTTGCAAAAGACATAGTAATAGTTTCTGTAGGGCTGTTTAGGATTGATTATAAGTTATGGATAAACACAGCAAGAGAGACGACATTCAAGGTAGAGAAGTCACTAGCTTACTGCCCAGTTTTGAACATTTACCTCTGCAATGTATTTTTCACAGTAATCCTATGAAATTGCAGAAATCCTTGTAATTATTATCCTCATTTTGTTTCCTTTTAGCTTTGGCTGGCCTGGAAACTTCTATGTAGACCAGCTTGGCCTCAATCTCACACAGCTCTACCTGGCTCTGCCTTCAGAATGTTGGGATTAAAGGCAGGTACAACTGTGTCTGGCTTTTAGCTTCATTTTAATATACAATCTCTCTCTCTCTCTCTCTCTCTCTCTCTCTCTCTCTCTCTGTCTGTCTGTCTCTGTCTCTCTGTCTCTCTCTCTCTCTGTGTGTGTGTGTGTGTAATGTTGTTTTGATGGGGCATATGTGCCACTGTGTAATTGTTGAAATCAGAGGACAAGTTTATAGAGTTGGTTCTCTCCATCTATCTGTGAGTGGGTTTGGGGGTTGAAATCTGGTAGCCAAGCTTTTGTGTGCTGAATCATCTTGTTGGCTGTTAGTTTATAGATAAGAAATGAAAACTCAAAATATATTATTTATCTAAGACTACATAGCTTAAAAATACCAGAATCTGAAATCTACATAATCTACATTTTATCCATGTTATAGCCATATAGAATAGCCAAAGATTTTCCTCCCCTATTTATATATTGAGGCTGTAACCCTTAAGATGATATTTTGTGGTGAAGCTTTTAGGAGATCATTTAGATAAGGTCATAATGGTGAGAACACCCATGATGGGTTTGGGGCCCTTATAGACAGAGACTTCAGGAAACACAATTTCTCTTTCCACCATGTAATGACATAGAAAAACGAAAGCTATTACAAGATAGGAGGCCAGTCCTTACAGGGCTGGTTCTTTAATCTTGAACGTTCTGTCTCTAGAATGAAAGGAAAGACATTTTCAGTTTAAGTTATCCAACCTTTGGAAGCATATTAGGCAAACCTGAACAGGCTAAGAAAAAGATGTATCTGCTATGGTCAACTAGAGTGCTTTGTTGGAGGATTTGAATGCAATGTTAAGAATTCTGGATTTTGTTTGGTGGCTGCTCACCACCTAATAAGGTTCTTTTTTTATTGGATATTTTATTTATTTGCAATATAGATGTCATACCCTTTCCCCCTTTCCCCTCCCCAGAACTCCCTATCCTATGCCCCCTCTTCCTTTATACTTTTATACCATTTTGATTACATGCAAGTATTAAGGTCAGTTCTAGGTTGAGGTTCTAGCAATACAATAGATGCAAATAGTTGAGGAACAAGCAATACAATAAGCACAAATAGTCAAAGGAAAAGCAAGGCATAAAACCCAATTACATGAACACTCCCATGATCGGTGTCTCTAAAGGATTTTCAGGATGATCAAAGTATCTGAGCCTACTTCCCTATCCTAGCCCAAGGTCGTTTACATGTCTGAGGCCTACTTCCTTGTTCTAGCCTAAAATTTAGATTCTCATCTGAAATTGCTTCTTTGTTCTAGTCTAATATTTAGATTCCTGCCTGAGATTTTTTCTTTGGTGTAGCCTACAATTTAGTTTCCTACCTGAAATTACTTCTTTGTTCTAGTCTAATGTCAGATTCCTGCTTGGAGTCTGCTTCCTTATTCTTAGGTCAATGTCATATTCCTGCCAAGCAGTCCATTTCCTTGTCCTTGACCCATGTCAGCTTCTTGCCAAGCAGCCCCAAAGGCTCTCCACCTCTCCCCCTTTTTTATTTTGATAACAAGACTGAGCCTGTCTTAGGTCATTCTGACAAGAATGCGTTCCTTACCTGTCATGGAATATGCATTATCAAAAGCAATGCATTTTTGTCTCAGGTTGGTAAGGCTCTGTGCAGAATCTTATCAGTCCTTGGCTTTCCAGTCTGTTAATTTAATAACTCTGTCAGGGGGTCCATTTTCAGGTTCAAACCATGTACTTTGACTGCCAACATGTTGATGTTATTAAAGATAAGCTTTAACACAATGGGCAGAATAAAAGTATTCCTAGGTCAAGAAGGGCTAGCCTGATCAAGCTATATATGCCATTCCTGAGGTTTGACCAATATGGAAATACTGACCTCAGGCCATGGATAATTTTCATCGCATTATCTGTAGCATCAAAGGTCGACAGAGCAGCATTCTTTAAATTCATAATCTCACTATGCAAAGTTAACACACCCAGAGAGGTATTAGGATTATGCCAACTATCCTACAGGTGTCTTTAAACTTTTTTCTAATTATAATGATAATCGTTGTGAATTTCAAAAGTAACACTACCCCAATGATATTTTTCATGACAGTTGGGATGGCTCCTAGCTCTTGAACCCTGAACCACCTTCAGATAGTTTGAATGAGTTATAAAGCATCATTTGTTGTTCCATATACCTATATAAATCCTTTTGTATATTCAAAACATTAGTAACATTTTTTAATGCTAGATGGTTAACAAAAATAGTTGTCTTAACTCCTTGTGTCAATGCTATTTCAGAAGCAGAGGTGCTAACAATGAATGGAATTAAAGCTGTTATACCAGCAATAATCCAGCCTGCTACCCTCTTGCTTCTGCTTAAAGCCTAACTCACTTCTTCTAGCACTTTCAAGCTTTTTTTTTTTCAGTGAATCAAGGTTTTCTAATACTCAGGGCAATGAGATGAAAGGTAGTTGATAGACTCCCATAACAGACATGCCAGGTTTCAACACACAAACATAATTGGAAATTATACAGTCAATGCAACTTACAATAAATATTGTAGAAGAGACAAAACCAATTTTAGCTTGACAATTAAAAGAGCCTTAAATCACCAGAACCCAGTTCCCCCATCATAGCAAGCCCTGAACACCCCATCACACCAGAAAAGCAGGATTCAGAATTAAAATCACTTCTCATGACAGTGATAGAGGACTTTAAGAAAGACATAAATAACAATCTCAAAGAACTTAAGGAGAACACTGGTAGACAGATAGAAACCCTTAAAGAGTAAAGACAAAAAATCCCTTAAGGAATTGCAAGAAAACAACCAAATGGGAGAAGGAATTAAACAAAAACATGCAGGATCTAAAAATGGAAGTAGAAACAATAAAGAAATCACAAGGGGAGACTAACATGGAGATAGAAAACCTAAAAAAAAGATCAGGAGTCATAGACACAAGTATCACCAACAGAATACAAGAGATGGAAGAATCTCATGTGCAGAAGATATCATGGAAAACATTGACACAACTGTCAAAGAAAATGCAAAATACAAAAAGCTACTAACCCAAAATATACAAGAAATCCAAGACACAATGAGAAGGCCAAACCTAAGGATAATAGGTATAGATGAGGGGCAAGACTCCCAACTTAAAGGACCAGTAAATATCCTCAACAAAATTATAGAGGAAAATTTCCCTAACCTAAAGAAAGAGATGTCCTTAAATATACAAGAAGCCTACAGAACTCCAAATAGTTTAGACCAGAAAAGAAATACTTCCCGCCACATAATAGTCAAAACATCAAATGTACAAAACAAAGAAAAAATACTAAAAGCATTAAGGGAAAATGGCAAAGTAACATATAAAGGCAGACCTATAAGAATTACACCAGACTTCTCACAGAGACCATAAAAGCCAGAAGATCCTGGACCGATATCATACAGACCCTAAGAGAACACAAATGCCAGCCCAGACTACTATACCCAGCAAAACTGTCAATCATTATTGATGGAGAAACCAAAATATTCCATGACAAATCCAAATTTACACAGTATCTCAACACAAATCCAGCACTTCAAAGAATAATTGGTAGAAAGCTCCAACACAAGGAGGGAAACTACAACCTAGAAAGAACAAGAAAGTAATCTTCCAAAAACTGTAAAAGAAGGTAGCTACACAAACATATGTCCACTGCCAATAACAAAAATAACAGGAAACAACACTCATTTTTCCTTAATATCTCTTAATATCAATGGACTCAATTCTCCAATAAAAAGACATAGACTATCAGTCTGGATATGTAAGCAGAAGCCAACATTTTGCTGCATTCAGGAAACGTACCTTTGTGAAAAAGACAGACACTACCTCAGAGTAAAAGGTTGGAAAACAATCTTCCAAGCAAATAGTCCCAAGAAACAAGTGGGAGTAGTGATTCTAATATCACATAAAATCAGTTTTCAACCAGAAGTAATCAAAAAAAGATAAAGAAGGACACTTCATATTCATCAAAGTAAAAATGTACCAAGAAGAACTCTCAATTCTCAACATCTATTCCCCAAATGCAAGGGCACCCACATACATAAAAGAAACTTTACTAAAGCTTAAAGCATACATTACATCCTACACAATAATAGTGGGAGATTTCAACACCCCACTCTCAGCTATGGACAGATCATGGAAACAGAAACTAAACCAAGATGCAATGAAACTAACAGAAGTTATGAACCAATTGGACATAACTGACATCTATAGAACATTTCATCCTAAAACAAAAGAATATACCTTCTTCTCAGCACCTCATGGTACCTTCTCCAAAATAGACCATATAATTGGTCACAAAACAAGCCTCAACAGATACAAAAAGATTGAAATAATCCCTTGTACCTTATCAGACCACCCTGGACTAAGACTTGTCTTTGACATGGACAAAAAACAATGGAAAGCCCACATACACTTCAGAAACTGAACAATGCTCTATTCAATGATAACTTGGTCAAGGAAGAAATAAAGAAAGAAATTAAAGACTTTTTAGAATTAAATGAAAATGAGGACACATCATATCAAAACTTGTGGGACTCACTGAAAGCAGTACTAAGAGGAAAAATCATAGCTCTAAGTGCTCACAAAAAGAAAATGGAAAGACCATACATTAACAACTTGACAATAAACCTGAAAGCTTTAGAACAAAAAGAAGCTAATATACCCAAGAGGAGTAGACAGCAGGAAATAATCAAACTCAGGGCTGAAATCAATCAAGTTGAAACAAAAAAGAACTATACAAAATATCAACAAAACCAGGAGCTGATTCTTTCAGAAAATCAACAAGATAGACAAACCCTTAGCCAGAGTAACCAAAAGGTGCAGAGACAGCATTCAAATTAATAAAATCAGGACTGAAAAGGGAGACATAACAACAGAAACGGAGGAAATTAAAAAAAAATCATCATAGCCTATTACAAAGGCCTATAAGCAACAAAATTGGAAAATCTGGATGAAATGGACAATTTTCTAGACAGATACCAGGTACCAAAGTTAAATGAGGAGCAGGTAGACCATCTAAACAGTCGCATAACTCCTAAAGAAATAGAAACAGTCATTAAAAATCTTCCCACCAAAAAATGTCTGGGCCAGATTGTTTCAGTGCAGAATTCTTTCAGACCTTCCAGGCAGACCTAATACCAATCCACTTCAAGCTATTCCATCGAATAGGAACAGAAGGAACACTACACAATTCATTCTATGAAGCTACCATTATGCTCATATCTAAACCACAGAAAGACCCAACAAAGAAAGAGAACTACAGACCAATCTCTCTTATGAATATTGATGCAAAAATACTCAACAAAATTCTCGCAAACTGAATCCAACAACACATCAAAACAATTATCCATCAAGATCAAGTAGGCTTTATCCCAGGAATGCAGGGATGGTTCAATATTCTGAAATACATCAATGTAATCCACTACATAAATAAACTCAGAAAAAAACACATGGTCATCTCACTAGACGCTGAGAAAGCATTTGACAAAATTCAACATCCCTTCATGTTAAAAGTCTTGGAAAGATGAGGAATTCAAGGCCCATACCTATACATAGTAAAAGCAATATACAGCAAACCAGTAGCCAACATCAAACTAAATGGAGAGAAACTTGAAGCAATCCCACTAAGATCAGGGCCTAGACAAGGCTGCCCACTCTCACCTTACCTATTCAATATAGTACTGGAAATCCTAGCTAGAGCAATTAGACAACAAAAGGAAGTCAAAGGGATACAGATAGGAAAGGAAGAAGTCAAAATTTCACTATTTGCAGATGATATGATAGTATACTTAAGTGACCCTAAAACTTCCACCAGAGAACTCCTAAACCTGATAAACAACTTTAGCAACGTGGCTGGATATAAAGTCAACTCAAACAAATCAGTAGCCTCCCTCTATTCAAAGGATAAACAGGCTGAGAAAGAAATAAGAGAAATGACACCCTTCACAATAGCCACAAAATAAAATAAAATATCTTGGAGTGAATCTAACCAAGCAAGTGAAAGATCTGTATGACAAGAACTTCAAGTCTCTGAAGAAAGAAATTGAAGAAGATCTCAGAAGATGGAAAGATCTCCCATGCTCCTGGATTGGCAGGATTAACTTAGTAAAAATGGCCATCCTGCCAAAAGCAATCTACAGATTCAATGCAATAGCCATCAAAATTCCAAACCAATTCTTCATAGAGATAGAAAAAGCAATTTACAAATTCACTTGGAATAACAAAAAACCTAGGATAGCGAGAACTATTCTCAACAATAAAAGAACTTCTGGGGGAATCACCATCCCTGACCTCAAACTTTACTACAGAGCAGTAGTGATAAAAACTGCATGGTATTGGTACAGAAACAGACAGGATGATCAATGGAATAGAATTGAAGACCCAGAAATGAACCTGCACACCTACAGCCACTTGATCTTTGACAAGGGAGCTAAATCCATCCAGTGGAAAAAGGACAGCATTTTCAACAAGTGGTGCTGGCTCAACTGGAGGTCAACATGTAGAAGAATGCAAATTAATCCATTCTTATCCCTTTGTACAAAGCTCAACACCAAGTGGATAAAGGACCTTCACATAAAGCCAGATACACTGAAACTAATAGAAGAGAAGTTGGGGAAGACCCTCGAATACCTAGGCACAGGGGAAAAGTTCCTGAACAGAACACCAATGGCTTATGCTCTAAGATCAAGAACTGACAAATGGGACCTCATAAAATTGCACAGCTTCTGTAAGGCAAAGGACACTGTCAACAAGACAAAACGGCAACCAACAGATTGGGAAAAGATCATTACCAATCCTACATCTGATAGGGGGCTAATATCAAATATTTACAAAGAACTCAAGAAATTAGACGCCAAACAACAAAATAACCCCATTAAAAATGGGGTACAGAGCTAAACAAAGAATTCTCAACTGAGGAAACTCGAATGGCCGAGAAGCACCTTAAGAAATGCTCAACATCCTTAGTCATCAGGGAAATACAAATCAAAACAACACTGAGATACCACCTCACACCAGTCAGAATGGCTAAGATCAAAAACTCAGGTGATAGTAGATGCTGGTGAGGATGTGAAGAAAGAGGAACACTCATCCATTGTTTCCATAGCTACCTTAGTTTTCTTTAGTAAGTGGACTATCTTAGAGAGTCTAAGATTCATAACTTTATTATTGAAAGCAAGGCTATCTCAACTTCACCTAGTAGGCATCAACAAAATGTCCTCAGAAATCAACTGGCATTACTGTGTAGAAAACACAAGACAAAAGTCTAGGCATTTAGATTATATGACTCTTGTTTCAGGTTTGACTGCTGAAACATTTTTATAAAGAACATGTACTTTTTAGAGGTCAAAAACTATGAGCAACTTCAATGGAAAGAAAATAAAGGAGGGATGATAGAATCACATGTAACTATTTTCATCTTACAACTCACACCTATATATTTCTTTATTTGCTCATACTATAATTTGGTTCATTTAGTCTATAGGAATTTAGTAAGTTGTATAAAAACTTCAAATAAAAAACATTCTGTATTTCATCAGTCTTAGTTACTTTTCTATTGTTGTGAAAGACACTATGACCAAGGTAGCTTATAAAAGAAAACATTTGACAAGGGGCTTGCTTATTGTTCCAAAGGTTAGTACATGACAATCATGACAGGGAGCAAGGCTGCAGACAAGCAGGAAGGCATAGTGCTAAAGCAGTATCAACAGTTACATCTGATCCACAAACATGAGGCAGAGAGGGAGACTGAACCCAGCATGGGCTTTTGAAACGTCAAAGCCAACCCCCTAGTGATACATCTGTAACAAGGCCACACCTCTTAATTCTTCCCCAAATAGTTCCACCAGGTAGGGATAAAGCATTCAAATATATGAGACCATGAGAGACATTTTTATGTAAGCCACCACACAGTCTTTAAGCATACAGTTAGAAGTATGTATTCTTTTTATAGGATTGTAAGTCATAAGATCCCTATAATTTGAAAAGAGGGATGCCCTTGTGGCCTGGAATGGCTGACACCATTTTGAAGGACATGTACTGAGCCTAAAAGGAGGAGTAGAAGTTGATAAATGTGAGAAATAAAATGAAGACAACAGTTTAAGTAAATATGCAAAGGGAAGCCTGAATATGGCATCTTAGGGGACAATGAAGAGACTCCAGTGGCCCTGGTAAAGGATTTGTGTGAAATGATGAGAGATGACTTTTCAGAAAGCTGATTACAGAGCCTTATATGTCAAGCTAAGGAGATTGGACTTTATCCCTGAGGCAGTAGGGAGCCATAATAACGAGGTTTAGCACCTTATCCCTCAGACAGATATTAAACTAAAGATTAATTGCATCTTTATATATGTATCATATCACAGAGCACCAAAGGCCAGTATTTAATGTCTCAGTATAAGTTGAAGATTTTGAATCAAAAAGTACAGAGGATTGAACTAGATGGAAAAGGGAACAGGAAAAAAGCATCATCAATATTCATACCCTGTCATAGTCACAGTTGCACTTCATTTCTTTGTTCTATTCTTAATCTACTTTAAATATTTTATGCATTAACTACACCATGTAAAAGATTCTAATGAAAAGTTAGGACCATTGTGCACTTGGTGTCAAATTTTCCAGCAAGATATGCTTCTCCTTTAAATGGATCAGTTAAGAGTGAATAGTGCCTTTAAATTGTCATGAAGATAACTATTACCAAACTGAGGGCAAATTAGGTGAACAACTCTTACTGAATATCAAATCCATACTATAGCATCCATTTCCTCTTCAAGATTAGTAGGGCAATTGAACCTTAAGCAGAAATGGTTGATGATCTGATAGGAAACCTAAACAATAATATGGCCAGCCAATCGCAGAGGAAGGCTGTATCTACATTATGCTACTCTCTTTGTTTTACACAGGGTAAAATTGAGAACTCTGAGCCACCATCCAGGTGTTTCTATTTGTTTCTATTCACAATAAAAACCATTTTCTATTTGTAATTCTCTTGTGGAATTTTTTTGTGAACTTTTTAACATTGGTACATACGTATCATTGCCAAGAAACTGCTGAGAATTCACATTTTCCCTTTCTCATTCCATCCTATTCTCTTTAAAATGCAGTTGTCTATTGTTGGGGACCGCACTAGTCCCACGTTGGGGTGGCCAAAATAAATGTTGCAGCCCAGGCAAAATGTTGAGGCCCGGGCCAACCCACGTTTGGGCGGCCACTGTATCCCGGCCCAAGCTGCCGCTCCGGTCTTCAGGTCGGGGGTTCAGCAAGAGCGAGGGTGAGGCCAGATTTTACCTAATGTCTGATGTGTATGAATCTCTCTCTCTCGTCTCCCTAATGTCTTCTCTCTGCTGTGTCTCCCTAATGTCTGAATTCTGATCTGTTCTGTCTCTGCCTTTTATATGTCTCACTTCTAAGTCACGCCTCTAAGTTACACCTTTAATCATGCCTTTAGGTCTTGTCTCTAACCCTGATCTCTATACTTCTTAAGTCACACACCTTTAATCTCACACACCTTTAATCTCAAGGTATCTAAACCAAGATTATCAGAGTGTTCTCAGCTGTTGTAGGCTATTGTAATTTAAATCTCATGTCAGGGTATATGGCTCAAGATGGCTGCAAAGCTGATAGCCGCTTTCTGCTAAAAGTCGGCCCCCAACAGTCTATGAGATAAGTGATGACATATGGTTCAAAGGGAAAGGTGCAAGCTTGCCCAGAACAACTCATTTTGTGGTCAGCTCACTGGGGATTTAAACCACTCTAAGAAATAGCCTACTCTCTCTCTGTCTGATTAGTAAAGCACAAAATATGATGCCGTACTCCAGAGTTTACACATTCCCTACATCATAGTTAAAAGAAGTTTTGACCTCTTACAAAACATGCACAATGCTTCTTGGACTACTGAAGCAAGAGGATGCGAAGTTCAAAGCCTGCTAAGGCTACAGAGCAAGTTCAAAATTACCTTGGAAATTCATTGTCTCAAAATAAAAAGCGAAAAGAATGACTGCAGATAATATGGCTTAGTGGTATAATGCTTGCATACTATGTGCGAGACCCCATGTTCAATCTTCAGTCCCAAAATTTAAAAAGTTAGGGGCCGGAGAGATGGCTCAGTAATCAAAAGCACTTGTTTCTCTTGCAGAGGACCTGAGTTCAATTTCTAGTACACACATAGTGGCTCATACCTGTCTGTAACTCCAGTACCAGGGAATCTGGTTCCTGGTTCCATCTTCTGTCCTCTGCAAGCACTCACATGTACATAAGTACACTGAGGCAAAAAAAAATCATACATGTAAAATAAGTACGTCTAAAAGCAGCAACAAAAATTGCTGCTACCTGCACAGCTTTGGAATTGATTCAATCTAGGCAATGGGAATTAAAAAACAAGAGGCACATATACAGGAAAGTTACCATCAGGTGAACTGTGCACTCTCAGAAATGCACCATATTTATTATCTACAGTGGAGCAAGGAGGCAGGTTTATAGTACATAGCTGACTGAGGAGGCCAATTACCTAATCTCAGTAATGGGTCTCAATAGCAAGTAGTCGTAGGCTGCAGTCATCTGAAGAAGGAAGTTGTGGGTGATCCTTTCTACACATACTTCCAACATCTATTCTAGGAGCAGAGAAAGGGCTTGTTATTTCCATGGGTCTGAGGTATCTGGGTCCATGGTCATGTCATAGCTGTGCTCACATCAATAATACACATTCACTCAGGACTTCATCCAGTTGTCACATCTCTTAAATAAATAAACAATGAAGCCTTAGATAAGAGTCTTAGAAATCCCTAATTCCATAATTTCTGTCATTGGAATGAACTAGCAACATGCTGACACTGTTCATATGACATACATGACACTAAGCTTTGCACTTGGATAATTCAAGTATATTGCTTTCTGTCTTCTGGCATAAATTACCAAAAGATAGAGTTTATATCTCATATATTTTTATATTCCCAGGCAAAACACACACACACAGAAAGAGAGAGAGACAGAGACAGTGACAGTGACAGAGACAGAGAGAAAGACAGACAGACAGACAGATAGACTGACTGACAGAACCTACATGGAGCTCAGCACATGGGAAGTCCCCAGAAAAATATTAATTGAACAAATTCATGCCTTCTTTGCCTATGCAATTACAGGCTTTGAGGAGATATATACACGCTTTAGGCAAAAATGACCTATATAGAAAGTAATTAGGACACCCAAGGCTTCTGGTTGGGGCTACAAAAGATGTATTGAAATTCAGTCAACTTTTGTTCAAGGTTAAAATCATGAAGGGATAATTATTTTGAACAATCTTGTACTTGTGATAATTTACACTTTGTTCTCCATGTTGTTTTTTAACTTGATGAGCAAAGGTTTATTGAGACTATCTTCTGGGCTGATGTTGCAGTTGAATAGACAAGATAGAATCTCTGCCTCTAAGATGCTTCAGGAATGTGAGGTTGGGGAAATGAGAAGTATCAAGAAACAGAGAGAATGATGTGCTAGAAGACTGGTACCAGTGAGACACTGAGAACCTATAATACATAAGCAGATCATTGAATTCTCCTATCTTCCTGTTGCATGTTGTTTGTACTGCTTATGGTAATTCATAGGCACACAGAGGCCAGGATTTGCCAAATAGACTGGCCTTCTAGGTAGGAAAATCATGTTTTATAACCTCCCTGTGCATTTATATGTCTCTCTACCACCTTCTATAATGTCAAGAATATGGCTAATACTCAAAGACTAGGTAAGGGCATATATGGCATAGAATAGAAAGAATGATGTTTGCAATTTATTTTCTTTGTTCATTTGTTTGATTTTAATACAGGTTTTCTCTCTGTAGCCCTTGCTGTCCTGAATTCACTATGTGGAGCAGGTGGGCCTTGAACTTACAAATACCTGTCTGCCTGTGCCTTAAAACTGCTGGGACTAAAGGCATGCACCAACACAGGTGGTCTTATTTCCATTTCTTATCTTGGAAACTTTCTTTGACAAACACATACATGACCAGGAGTATAGAACATCACATTAATATATTCATACTTATAACTCACTTTCACATAGATACTGATATATACAATGCCAAGTACACATGTATCCATGAGTACATACATGAATTTATATGTGGGGAAGCCTGAATTCAGCCACTGGCTCCTGATGTTTTCTATTTTACACGGAGTTAAGAGATACAATTATTATGTGAAATGGGTTCAGTTGTCTACCCTATCCCTACTGTTCTTGAAAATTTGGAAATGTCAGTTTTCCCTAAGAATATAGTTTCTGGGATTTGAACATTCATTGCAAGAAGAGTCAGATGCAAACTTGATCTCTTTACTTCTTTAGGACTATGTGGATTATTTTAAATGAAGCATGTTATCATGAGGAAATGCTTAAAAGACAATCAGGAAAAAAGTTAAAATGCTGACACATAAACATGTTTTGTGAACATGCTTATTTCTGTTTTGTTTATTAGTGACCCAGTAGAAAACTGAGCTTCAAGTATTCAATTTGTTCAGGGTCTGATTTTTTGCTTTATAGGTTTAGTTAAATGGCAACAATTGCCTATCAAGCTGATGGTCAGATTGATATCCTTTGCCTTTGGGAGCATTGTGCATGATTGTCTGGGGGCATTTTTTCTTGTATTCATTTCTCTGGTAAGGATACCTTTAACTAACTATGAGAGTCTCAAACCTTTTTATATGCTCAGGATTTATTGCATGTGAGACTGGTGAACTTGACATGTTTTATAGGGATCAATAATACAATTCAGATGCTTGCTATATTTCAAGCTAAATGGAAAAATATCAATCCAAGCCATAAACAGCACTCAGGAAATCCAAATGTCAAAGTTTTTGAAAGGAGACATGAATCGAAGAGATTCCTGCACTCCCAATAGCAAGCAGTGTGTTCGCTATTTTTAATTAGAACCAGCTAAATATAGCTCTTATCTTTATAGACTAGAAATATGGTTGACATTTTGCTAAACCTTTTAAAAATACAAGGCTTATTAATAAATGATGTTAATTCCTGGAATAAAAGAAATATCTCAGAGTTCAAGCTGACCTAGTTTAGAAGTCCAAGTCAAAAGGAAAGCAAATGGAAAGCAACCAGGGTTGAAAAACAAAAACGTTTATTGCTATCTTGTTAATAGCCTGAGAGGAGAATGAGAGAAAGGAGGCGTCACCATGACAGGAGATTTTGAGAAGTAATTATAGAACTGAAATAGAAATAAAGAGGCTCAGTAAAGAAAATCAATCATAGTTACATGGAGATCACCAAATATGTCACACTGCAAGCTTTGTGTTTTAGTCCTTGGCAGCTGGATTGCCATTGCTGGATACCTACCACCAGCAGCTCACCTCATATGAAGGGGCAGCATAGAAATTCACTGTGTAAGCATATCTTTGATTGGCCTGTCTGCTGTGTCCACCTGCTGTGAATTCTAAATGCTGGCCCTGATCTTCCAGCTTGCCCTGATCATAGAGGAGATGAAGATTTCGGTTGACCTGAGCAGTCAAGCTGCAGGGTGTCCCCAGTTTTGACAGTGAGTGAAATGCAAAGGCTGCTATGTAGGGTATCATTTGAGGTGGCAAGCAGGCTTAGGGAAGAGGAAGAATATTGATTTTTTGTGAAGCAATCTCTCTATGATTTTATGAAATACTGATTTCCATTTTAAAATGTACAATTTAACTATACATTGTAATAAAGTGTGTGTGTGTGTGTGTGTGTGTGTGTGTGTGTGTGTATGTATACACACAAATGTCTTTACCTTTCTTCCTTACAACAATGGCTAAGAAGTGTGCTTTTGGATATTTTGTTTTTGAGATAGGGTTTAAGTGTGCAGTTCTGTCTGGCCCGAAATCTGCTATGCTGACCAGCCTGGCCTTGGAGTCACTCAAAGCTGTCAGCATGTGCTTCCCAAGTGCTGGGACTAAAGGCTTATTCCACACACCCATCAAAAGAGAATGTATCCTACTTCTTTTAAACATTCTTTACTTGTTTTTATGTGTGTGGGTGTTTTGCTTGCATTTATTGTTATGTTTAATATGTGTGCCTTGTGCCTACATAGCCCAGAAGCAGGGGTTACATCTCTTCTGTCTTAAAGATCCTTACAGACCATCACTGCCATGTAGTATTAGGACTTGAAACATGGGTCTTCTGGAAGAGCAGGCAGTCCTCTTAACTGCTAAGCCATCTCTCCAGTGCAGTAAGTTCTTTTTTTTTTTCAGATTTATTTCTCTTCCTTCAGTGCTTTCCCTTCTCTCTCCTCTGCCTCTGTGTGTGTGTGTGGCGGGGTTGTTGGCATGCCATATGTATGTCTCCAGGACATGGAATGTGAGCAACCCAACAAAGGTTCTGTGAACCAAACTCATGTCCTCCAGAAGAGCATGAATGCTCTTAACTGCTGAGGTGTCTCTACCCTTTACTGCTGAGGTATTTCTACCCTTTATGAGATATTTCCAAAAAGAATAATGGTTACTAAGCATGTATCACAACCTTACCTCTTTTTCTATTCATTATTCTTCTGCTAGAGAATAGTGAAACATTTGGGGTAGGGGAAGACATATTTTAGCTTATAAATTTTAATTCCACAATTGATACTCAGAATTGCAGAAAAATCAGATAATGAAATAAGCTAAGGTGAAAATATTGATCACCCTTAATGGTACCCTGAAGCCATTGCAATATACACTTTATTATTAGAAGTATAAGTATCTATGCATAGATCAACACAATCATAATATACAGTGAAAGAATGAGAACAACATGATGTCTCTTATTCAGTTAGTCAAACTTGCTGTATTATAAGGACTTCTAAAAACATGGAGAAAGACATATTTAGCTACTGAAAGGCCAGTGTTTTCTGATTACAGACTTTAGTGTATTTCACAGAAAGTTGCACATAATAAAAGTGAAACAGATGAAACTTTTCTTCTTGCCAGTAAGCATCTAAAAGATAACAGAGGGAGATCAAGATGGAGTGAAATTAAAGTTCTCACTGACAAATTCTTTTTCATCCAAAATATGGAGTTATTGACACCTGTCTCCGTCTTGGATGATCCAAATTTTATAAGACAATGATAACTAAAGCAGTGCTTTTCAACCTTCCTAATGCTGCAACCCTTTATTACATACAGTTCCTCATGTTATAGTGACCTCCAAACATAAAATTATTTTGTTACTTTCTAACTTTAATTGTGTTACAGTAATAAATCATAATGTAAATATCTGATATGCAGGATATCTTATATGCAAACCCTGTGAAAGAATCATGCATTTCCTTCCAAGAAGCTGCGACCCACAGGTTGAGAACCATTGATCTAAAATCTATTTTGTGCTTGTTTGTTTGAATTTTCTTTCTTTCTTTTTTTAAGGCAGTTTCTCATTATATTACCCTAGCTGGCTTAAAACTTGTTATATAGATAAGGCACCTCTCCAACTCACAGACATCCTTCAAAGCTCTGCCTCACAGTGCTGCAATTAAAGCCATGCACCACAACACCCAACAACATATGGTTCTTAGCAGATGGTATTGATGGTAGTGTAGCAAATGTTGTAATGTAATACTTAAAAAAAAACTACTAATTATCTTATGTTATTGAAGACAGAGGTCTGAAATGAGTCTAACTGGGTATTAATCTGTAACACTGAAGAAGAGATCAATCTTTTATCTTTTCTGATGTCAAGAATAAAATCTTAGATGTCAATTTATTACATTTAGGAACAACTAAAACCCATGCTGCTAGTCATGCAGGTGAGGGATTTTCTTGGTTGGATTAGTTAAGGTGTGAAGACCCACCTTAAATTGGCCCATAATTCCTTGTGGCAGCTCCCATAAAAGGGCATAACATTTGCTTATTGCCTGCTTACTGTTATTCTTGCTGGAAGGTTCATCCACCCTGTTCTTGAGGCATTTCTTCACTTGTATTGGAGGTAACTTCTTTGGGATTGTAATGTAAACTGGAGATTAGAAGCTTTCCAAGATTACTCTAGGACTCTAGCCTTAGGTTGGGACTGAAGACCAAAGACCATCCCTGGCCTTTCCATCAGGGCTACCTGGACGCACAGCCACTAAACTATTCCAATAAATTCCATATACGTAATCAGTTATGTTCTTTAAAAAAAAAAAAAAACCCTGACTAATATACCTAGCTTCTATAGATGCCTGGATTTTGGGGTCTATGTCTCATCCCTCTGATTTTAAAACCTACAGAGGACATCTTCAAATGTGTCTGTGAGTCCTTTCTCTCCTTTGTGCTGTAAGACCCCTCATGAATTCATTTTGCCCACCTACAGAATCCATAAAATTCTTCCCATCTCAGGATTTTTTTAAAACAACACATGAATGTCCTTTTGCTATGTGAGGTAACATCACAGTTTCCAGGCATGAGGATGCCTTTTTGTGGAGCAATTATTCTGCCTGTCACAGCAGAATGGGTGCTTGTCAAGTAAAAAGAAGGAGGCAAACTGTATTCTCATCAGCTGGAGCAGAATGTGCTGGCCAGAGACATTAGGAAGAACTAGCTCATTCTTTTTCCTCTGCAGCCAGTCCTCAGAAATTACTATCACTGTCAGTTCTTCAGCAAAAGGAAAGACTATCTACCAGGATTTCAGGAACACACAATCTGTTTCACATTCCTACCTACAAGGAGAAAGAAGCAGCTTCAGCAGAAATGCAGGTTATTTGAAAGCACCTTTTGGCTGAGTAGAAAAGATCTTGTATTTAGTCTGATGGTCTCCATTACACCTGAAGAGATAAGTTGTTTTGATAGACTCCCTTATCAACTTTTAGCCTTAATTTCCTTCCTTGTAAAATGTAGATAAAGGGACTGGAGAGATGGCTCGGTGTTCAAGAGTACTGTTACTCTTGTGGAGCACTCAGGTTTGCCTTCCAGGACCCACATGGTGGCTCACAACTTTCTGTAACTCCGGTTGTAAGAGATCTGATGTATTCTCCTTACCTCTGCAGACACCAGCCATGCATATTGCAAATATACACATGCAGGCAAAACACCTATGCAAATAAAATAAAATTTAAAAATCATTTAATAAATATGAAAATAGATCTCAATCATATGGGGCTATCACCAGTGTTTGTGATATGGGACTTGTGGGGAATTTCAGGATAATTTCTAGTTCACAGCTCCTGTTTTATTCTATTTATTAATGCACATATTATTTAATATTATTAAATAATAATATTATTATTCAATATTATATTAAATATTATATTCTGTTATTTAAAAATGCACATATTTTTTAGAGCCTAGGGAGCCTGTGATAATACCAAGAGTGAAGGAGACCTGACACTGGAAATACAAACATGGCAAATGATGCTAGAGACTTCCTTGGAGACAAAGTGATTAGGAAAGACTGATTTTTGAATATTTCACAAAGAAAATACATTTATGCTTTTTAAATATTCATGTTTATTACTGCTCTCAACCTTTGTCAGAGAAGCTTCTTTTTCCTATGGGAAGGGGCCAATGTGGAGATTTATATCTGGTCACTGTTCTAAGAAATAGTATTGTAAAGTGCTTGGATCCTAAATAGGCCATCTATATCACCCTTTTCAAGAATTAGGGAACATTTTATAAGAGTGAATATGAAGAATGTAACAGTGTCTAGGTGTGCACAAAAATATCTTCTAGATGTGGCATGGCTATTGTACTCGTGAACTCATAGTAGCAGTGGTTTCCTGCTTAAGTCCTGAGCAACACTGGGTTCCTCAACATTTTATTGATGGAGGAAGGGCTTATGAGGCCCCATTGTCCTTGAAGAATAATTGGCAGTTAATAAGTAGTTGCTGGGTGTGGGAGTAGCCACTAGAAAGTTGCCTATCAGTAAATAACCACAAACCCATTCTCATGCAAGCAACCCTATTTAAACTCAGTGGGTCCCACACACAGGAGATAGGAATGTAGGAGGTAGACTTCTTGGGAAGTGCTTCAAATGAAGAGGGAGGATGGGTAAGAGAAGGTTGTGGAAACAAAAATTTGTAAAATTCATTATACATATGTGTAAAACAATCAAAAGTAAATTTAAATAAGCATTTAAAAAGACATTCAGCAAGTGGATGACTGTAACTGTAGTAGAAGAAGAGGCTATGATTTAGAAAACCTTTATTTAGAATAGGAAGACAGGAGTAGCCTAGTATGAATCCCACAAATTTCAGAGTCTATAGGCTGCTCAGAGTTTGTAACCTTTGCCCATTTTCAGATGCCTGATAAATCAACATGGCTAGATACTATTCAAATATATGATGAAGATATTGTTTCCACACTAGAATGCATAACAGCTACCAGCATTCCCTGAGAACACACCACATACAGGAGGTCCTCCTACCAACATCTCAAGGACAGCTCAATGATACCCCTTTTATAAGTTAGAAGGCCTAGGCTTGTAGTTAATTAATCAAATTTCACAAAGGTGGCATGTATTCCAGATATAGATTAAATCATACCCCTAAAGAATGCATTGTGCTATTAATGTTCTGTCTCATACAAAATCATCAGTCACTGTGGAAAGAAATTGTAGTCTCATCTTGTATTTTGCTTTAAGATGCCTATGTCCAGGTCTTCTCAGTGTAGACATTCCTGATGTCATACAGTCTTGCTTTTAGTTTCTCTTCTCATTTCTGCCCTAGGTCTAACCCTAAGACAAACTCTTATCACCAGTGGGAATACTTCAAGAATGTCTCTGATTTCTTCTGGCAGAAAAGGGATAGTAAAAATGAGAGATGTCATGAAATCAAGATATTTCCAAGCTCTATATCTTTGTGCCTGAAACTTCTTTGATAATTTGTCTCATATATAAAGGGATGAGAGTGGAGCATAGTGGCTTATTTTGACAATTATAAAAAATATGCAAATGTCTTTTTGTAGTATTATCAAATGTTCCTTTCCCCCTTTTCTTTCTACTGGACTCCACATTAATGAATCCATTAGCAAGACTTAGAAGTCTGCAGAGATTTGTCTTAGGAGTCAGACTAACCAAGTTGAGCTTAAGACCTGTTAGTAGATGTGAGACCTTACTTAGGCCCTCCCACTTGCACAGCAGAGCAATACTATCTCACACTGAGCTATACCTTCAGTTTGTAGCTGCAATTTTTCTTACAGTGCCTGGCCCACAGAAAGTTTCCTCTAAATATTAAATTTCTTCCTAGCCAATGATAGATTTGAACTCCTGATCTTTCTGGCTGTTTCCCAAGTACTGAGAATACAGGCATTAACCCCAATGCTGTTTTATTGAGTGCTAGGAATCAAACCCAAGGCTTCATTCATGCATAGCGAACATTCTACCAATTCAGCTACATACATCTGTATCTTACCGCCTCCCTGCCCCTTCTCCTTGTGCTGAGATTGATCTATGTCCTGTCCTCATAGATGTTAAACAATTGCTTTATCACTACAATCTATACACTTCAATACACAAATGAGTTTTCTGATTCTATATTTTCTCAGTCATAAATTGACAATAATTATATTGCCTCTTTTATAATAATAAGAAAGGGGATTAAATTAAACATTTAATAGTACATGCTATGGTAGTAAGTATTTTATATATGTTGTTCTTATGAGTCTTTTGTCAGTTACAAATCTGTATTGACTGCTTCTCAATGCTTGATAATGTTGTTCAGATTAGAGAGAGATGAAAGGTAAAATCAATTTAGTACTAAACTTAACAACACAGGAGCTTTCATTCCAGTAGAAAATACAAATGTAGTAACAATTGCTATGGTGAGCTAAGTGACTGCCAAAGACCTTGGTTGAATATGACATTGGAGTATATTGATGAAGGGACACAGAAAGGACTGGCTTGACAGGTTTCAGGATTGATCATTTATGCGGGGTGCTGCCTTTAAAGACGAGAATGGCAGGCATTCAAAAGTCTGGAGCATACTGACTACAGTGTGGCCAACTGCAGCATCATTTGGCAGCCAACACCATTAACAATTATCCACAGGGAGCAGTGAGGCAAAGAGCAATAATACACTTTCTTTGTGAAAGTCTGAGGATGATTAAGCTCCCTAAAATCTTTGCCTGGCCTGGAAAAAAACATTCCAAATATTCACATTTAAAACCCCATGAAATAGTTATTGCCCTTTATTAGTCATTAGAATGAGTATGAGATTGCATTTTAGAGATTTCCTGAAATGTGTAGGTCTTTATGGGATCTCATTTAGTCCACGTAAAAGACATGCTGAGGATGCTTTCAAAAGTGCAATAGCCAGGTAATAAAAATTCTTATGTTGTAATGCTTCTGGAGGAGTGGTAGATTTGAAGGTAACTGGCCTTTAAGATTTTAATTCATGTACACAAAACCAGACTGGTTACTAAATATTGTCTCCTTTTGATTACGTAGATCTGCTCATTTCTGCCTTTGATGAGAGGGTCTAAAATAGATTCCCTTTTGTGTCAAAGAGAGGTTTGTGAGGTTGTTAAAGACCAGTAAAGTCAAAATTGAAACCAGGCTTGCATTTGATAGCCTCTCTGGGATTTTTGCTGAAGGAGAGTGCTGACAATTAGAATTGAGTGACAATGATGATAAATGATTGTCTACATCACAGTCCCAGTAGACACAACTCAGTTGAATCACTCTTTTCGTGCTTAACTACTATTCTGATAATGGACTCCTAGGGCCATGGTGTCACTGAACTGCCATTCAATGCACATTTCAGATATTTAAATGTTTTTCCATTGGAAACTTTAGCATTTTTATAGAATAAAAAAACCAATAGTGACACTGAGTTTACTATTCTAGAAAATAAAATAATCTTGAAGCATTGATAGATGAACACAACAGACTTTTCAGCTTCTACAAAGAGGCAAGATTAAGGCAGACTTAGCAGCACCTAGACAATCTTATTAAACATCTAGGGCCCAATTATTTGGAAGGATTAAAATTTGAGATCCAAGGGGTTGAAGAAATGCCTCAGCAATTAAGAGCATTTACTGCTATTACAGAGTACCCAGATAGATTTTCCAGCACCCACATCAGGTGGTTCACAATTGCCCATAACTCCTGGTTCTAGGAGACGCAACACCATCTGGCTTCTGAGGACACCCACATACACTTGATTCATAATAACTCACATAGGCACAAATACAGAAAGATAAATACATAAATAAGTAAATCTTTAAAAATTTATTTGAATCTAAATATCATGACAGAAACTAGCAGAAATTAATTTTTTTGTTTTTGTTTTTCAATAAAGGGTTTCTCTGTATAGCCCTGGCTGTCCTGGACTTTCGTGTAGATCAGGCTGGCTTCCAACTCACATAGATCTGCCTACCTCTGCCTTCTGATGCTGGCATAAAGGTGTGTGCCATCACACCAGGCAGAAATTCAATTTTAAATGCCAAGATATGCCATAACTAGATCTGAGACCCTCTCCTGGCCTCTGTAGGCACCAGGCATACACAGAGCGAACATACATACATGCAGGCAAAACACCCTTACATAAAACAGAAAAGAAAAGAAAAAGATTTTAAGCTATACAAATAAAATCAACTATTAGACATGACCAATTTTCCTTGTGATAATATTGTATCTGCTCCTCTGTTTATATTTATAAAAACCTGAAGTCAAAAGTAAAGCTTAAGGAATTCAGCTTAAATGATTTTCATGGGTGTAATTAATTCACAGATGAGACCGTGTATATTGCATATTTCATCACACTGAGAAACATGTAATATGGGGTTGACTTTCATTTCAGTGAATGGGTCACTAGGTTAATGGATGACTTGGCTGTGATGATGACTGTCAGCTTGTTCTATTGAAAAGTTAGCCCTTTCTCCACTTGTAGATAGGAAAGTAATCCATAAAGATGATACTTTGACACTAAGTAAATACCAACTCTGCATCTCCCTATGTGCTAAAAGTGTTCATTCACTGCAATGATTCTTGTCCAAATCAATGATCTTAATGGAGTCCCAATTGCCTGTTCAACATCTTTTGAAAGGTAGTATTGGTTTTGACAAATGCTTTGCTTTATTCAGAGGCTAATGGACTTGTATTTGATTAGTTTTTCTGTTTAACCAAATCATCCAACTGTGGCTTCTTATCGCTCTTGATTTCAGTAGCCCAATATCTGTTGATATAAGTGTAGCCATTGGTGACTGTATACAGAATGGGAGTCACTATTTGAGGATATAGTTTTCAAAAAGAAGCATCTTTGTGATGAGAGCACTAACAAGAAGTCAAAAGCTAGCAGAATTCAGGAATGGCAAATGCTACAGGAGAACAGAGTTAAAGAATGTTGGAGAGGAATAAGGGCAAAGTTTGTATAAATATTTAAACCAAGGTGAGATTTTGTCCTGAGTCTCAGAGTGTGTCTAGATCATGGGACACAACAAAAATGCCTATATAGATCTCATGTAAAGGCAGTAGGCAAGACAAATGTTAAAACCCTAAATTAGTGGTAGGACCCAAAAAAGAAGCAGATTTCTCAAGGTTAAATTGAGTTCTCACACTAATTACAATCTTAAAAAATGGATTTATTGTTGCAGGTATTTGCATATTATAAGAAAAATGTAAAATAAAATGAAACATCAAAATTTAAATGGAAAAAAATTAAAGAATAAATGAAATCTCTATGTGGTATAAGGCACTATTCATCAACCCCATTTGTCTTGTTGGGTATGATTTTGAAAAGTTTAACCTGAAAAAAATTCAGGGGGCTGGAGAGATGGCTCAGCAATTAAGAGCACTGACTGCTCTTCTGGAGGTCTTGTGTACAAATCCCAGCAACCACATGATGGCTCATAACCATCCGTAATGAGATCTGATGCCCTCATATGGATGTCTGAAGACAAGCTACAGTGGACTTACACATAATAAATAAATAAATAAATAAATAAATAAATAAACAAACAAACCAACCTTTGGACCGGAGCAAGTGGGGGCCAGAGCAAGCAGGGCCCAGAGTAAGCGGGGCCAGAGCAAGAGGGATCAGGAAAGGGAGAAAAGAAAAAAGAAAAAAATTCAGAATGTGTATATCTTAAACTCTGAAACTAAAAAGGGTCTCATTATATTATCCAGGCTGACTTTGAATTCATAGAGATCCTCCTATTTCTTCATATCCTGAGACTAAGGGTATATGATATGTCTGGCATATACATATACACCTTTTCCTTCAACAGAAAGACCAATGTTGGTGATGGCAATAATGAGATGATAGTGAAGGTGGCAATTTGTACCCAGTAAAGATGAAAACAAAGTGTGGCTGGAGAGATTGCTCAGTAGTTCAGAGCAGTTGTTGCTCTTTCTAATGACCCGGGTTCAATTCCCAGCACCTACAAAGTGGTTCACAGCTGCTTGTTATTTCAATTCCAGGGATTTTGATGCCTCTAGAAGTACCAGACACACATGGCGTGCATAAAAATAAATAAATCCATTTCACAAATCAAGGAAAGTTATTTTGTGTTTGTCTGATAATAGATAAGTATGATGAATTTTTCATGCAGAATGAAACACTGCAGAGTTTATCTGTGACCCTATTTTACCATTTAATGTCCGTTTTCACAAAGCACTCATGAAATTTGTAGCCACTGCTCTTCCACATGATTACGTTCTATCTCTCACACTTAATAAGTCACCCCTTGCTTTTGTATAGTAATGTTTGAGAAAGCAGAGACTGGGTAGTTGGAGACACACAGAGTCACAAGAAAGATACACACATATTTTAAAGTTAGGTTTGAAGAGTGATGTGGAAATGATAATACACTAACTCTGTCGTAACACCAGGAGAATTTATATTGTCTGCTGGATCCAGCTCTATTTTCTGGAAAAATACGTTCTTAAATGTGTCACATTTGTCACCTAGCTGCTGAAGACACACATCTAGACAAAACAATGAGAGCTTTCCTTCTTTCTAATTTTCCCAAGCATTCTCTGATATCTTTTTCTAACCAAATTCCAATTTAAGGACAGAAGGGCTTAAATGGGGGAGTCTAAATATAGATAAGGCAAATTATGTATTTTACAACTTTGGCTGGAAATGACTCTTTAAGTGAGTAGCTCATTAACCCATGGGAGTGAATTGTTAATGGTGGCACTTCAGTAGAAAGATTTTTCATTAATAATTCCATTTACTAAACGTCTTTTATGTGCCAAGCATTTAATAGATGGTTTTAGGACGAGTTTCAGATTATTGTCTCTACATTTCACTACAACCTGGCAAAGAAAGTAGCATTAACTTCTTTTATAGATAAAGAAACAGGTTCATTGAGTTTAAGTAACTTGTCTGTTGCCACCCATATAGAAACTGGAAAGTATGAGATAAGAACCAAGGTCTGATCCAAAGTCTATAATTTTTGCCTCGTGCCATATTGCCTCTGCCATTTTTATATAATGGTCTTGAGGAAAATAGGGATTAGACATTCATATGGTACAGTAATACAGATAGGCCATCATTAATTAACCTCTGCTTAAAAATGTGTGAATTTTGTCTTAAAAATAAAATGATCATGATGTAACCATAAAGCTCTCATATCCCAGAACATTGTCTTTTCCTGGGTTGAAATCATGGATGGCAGACTGGATACTTCCCTGCGTCTCCTTCCAGAACTGCAATTATGGAAGTTGTCATAGTCTTCCTCCTCCTCTTCTTTCTCTTTTTTCTTCTTTTTTGATGTTTATTTCACTGTTGTTCACTGTGGGTGGTCTGCTGGCTAGAAGTCATATTTATTTATTGAGTTGCTTGGAATGTCAAGGACATATCAAAAACAAGGCTGTTGTGTCTAGACAACGCAGTTGCCTTCAAGTCATCCACCATGGGGTTGGTGTACACATAAACTCGCAGTGCACAAAATCTGCATAATCTCAAGCTAGACAAAATCTCAAAATGGAGAATTGTAAGTGCTCATAAAGTCCCACCCCTGACAATGAAGCTATTTGACAAATGTTAGAATAGGGAACATCAGTGATTTCCCATGGAGTGACATCTGATGTATCAACAACCACACTCCTGAGGAGGCTTCAGGCTCAGGAAGAAAATTCATATATAAATAAACTGAATAAACTCCATTTTTCTGGTGTTTTTTTGTTTTATTCGTTTGTTGAGAGAGAGCGAGAGGGTGAGAGAGAGAAAGAGAGAGAGAGACAGAGAGAGAAAGACAGACAGAGATAGGGAGACAAAGGGAACATGAAATTGGGTAGGTAGGAAGGGAGAGGATATGGGAGGATCTGGGGAAATGGAAAGAATAAGAACAAAATATATTGTATAAATTTTTAAATTAGAATATATCTGAAAAAAGAGGAAGGAAAAGAAGAACTGGGCTGAGCATGGTGGCATATCCTTTAATACTAGCACTTGAGAGTCAGAGGTACATAGATACCTGTTATCTTGAGGTCAGCCATCATCAAAGAAACTCCCTCCTGCAGTGGATTTAATACAGAGTTCCACAGCCAGATATTACACATTCACACACACACACACACACACACACACCAGAGAGAGAGAAGAGAGAGCGAGCGAGCGAGCGAGAGAGACTTTGGAACATTCAGCCCTAAATGGAATGTATATAACAATCAGGAATCAGGGAAAAAGAGACAGGAAGAAACAGTATAGGAACAAGAGGGAAAGGGGAACACTAAGGAAACAAGCCCTTTAAATCAACAAGATCAATACACATTTGAACTCACAGAGACTGTGGCAGCATGCACAGGATCTACATGAGATGACACCAGATGGGGTCCTAGAACTGAAAGGAGAAGTGGACACATGCTCTCATCCCTAAGCCAGAATCTATATCCAGCTGATAATCGCTTGCAAATGAATATTTAGTTTTCTCCAAGGGAGTCTCACTGTAGAAACAAACTACTCTTAATGGTAGGCTGCATGCCCAGCAATAGATGACCAACAGAATACAAACTCAGCTGCATCTTTAGAGATTTCTTGTCTCATAATATCATGGCAGAGCCTTTCCTCTTTTTTATTGTATTTCATTTTTAAATTTATATTTAATGTATAAAATACGATATATGATATACAGTATATAATATATAATATGTAATATGCAAAATACAATGTAAAATATGTTATAAAATTATATATTTATATATATATTCTTGCTACAGTTCATTTGAGTATATATTATAAATTTTATCTTAGTATTTTTGTGTGATTCCTGAGTGTGTGAACAAGTGGGTCTTGGCATGTATATTTATTTCTTATGCATTTTCATCTATTCTTCTTCAGTTAGCTTTTTTGTCCTATTCTAATGTTCTGGATTTTGTTTTATCTTATTATATTATATTATTAGCCCTTAGAAGTCTGTTTATTTTCTAATGAGAAACAGTGGGTGGATCCAGAACAGGGTTGAACAAGTGTCTTTAAGTGTATGCCGAAGAGTGTTTTTGAGGTAGATTCTCATCTTCCTGAGCTACCAAATTGATTAACAGAGGAGGAGTGTTCTCCTTACTCAACATCCTTCCCAGCATGAGCTGTCATTAGTTGTATTGATCTTAGCCATTCTAACAGGTGTAAGACAAAATCTCAAAGTATTTGATTTGTATTTCCCTGCTAAGGATGTTGAATGTTTTTTTAAGTGTTTCTTAGCCATTTTCAATCCTCTTTTGAGAATTCTTTGTTTAGATTTGTAATCCATTTTAATTGAATTTCTCTCTATGTCTAGTTTTTTTTGAGTTCTTTGTATATTTTGTGTATTAGCCCTCTATCCTTTTTGTGTAGTTGGCAAAAATCTTTTCCCATTCTGTACCCTTCCACACTGTCCAATCAATGGTGACCTTTGTCTTACAGCTTTTTCAGTTTCATGAAATTCATTTTATTTATTGTTAATCTTAGGGACTGTGCTAATGGCGATTCTCTGAATTTCCTAGGTATCAATCTGTAGTTAAGTCCTGCTTTTTGTTTCTGATTTTGGATATTCTATCTCCATCTTTTATTTAGTTTGGATAACTGGAAAATCTTGTTGATTTTCTCAAAAAAAAAAAACAACTCTTGTTTTCATCAATTCTTTGTATTACTTTCTTTGTTTCTATTTGATTTATTTCAGCCCTCAGTTTATTTTTTGCCATCTATCCCTCTTGGGTGTAATTAATTCTTTTTGTTTTGGGTTTTTCAGGTGTGCTGTTAAGTTGATAGTATAAGATCTCTTCAATTTTATTATTTAGGCACTTAGTGCTATAAAATTTCCTCTTAGCACGGTTTAACTGTGTCCCATAAATTTGGGTACATTGTGTATTCATTTTAATTTAATTCTACAAAGTCTTTAATTTTGTTTTTAATTTTTGCCCTAACCCATTCTTTTCATCCAGTAGAGAGTTATTTAATTTCCATGAGTTTGTAAGCTTTCTGTTGTTTCTGTTGTTGCTATTCAGCTTTAATCTGTGGTAGTCAGATATGATGCAGGTGTCATTTCAATTTTCTTGCATCTCTTGGGAGTTGCTTTGTGTCTCAGCATGTGGTAAACTTCACTGATTATCCAAACACTTATCCAAACTAAATAAAAGATGGAGAGAGACTATCCAAAATCAGAAAAAATGAAGAAATATCATTGAAGTGCTGAGAAAGGAGGTGTGTTTAGATGAAATATTAGGTCCATTTGGTTTATAATGTCAACTCCAGCATTTTTCCACTGAGTTTTTAGATGCATGATGTATCTATTTGTAATAGTGGAGTAGTGAAGTTTTGCACTATGTGTGAGGGTCAATGTTGTGATTTAAGCTGTAATGTATAATTTATTCATTTTATAAACTTGTATTCCCTTTAATTTGGTGCACAGATGTTAAGAATTGCAATGCCTACCAAACAGATTTTCTCTCCTTTGAGTAGGTAGTATCCTTACCAATCTCTTCCGATTAGATATGAAGTCTATTTTATCAGATATTAATATGATTATATCAGCTTGTGTCTTAAGTATATTTGCTTGAAATATATTTTTTCCATCCTTTTATCCTGAGGTCATTTCTATCCTTGATGTTAAGGTATATTTCTTGGATGCATCAGGAAGATGGAGCATGTTTTTGCATCCATTTTTTATCTGTATCTTTTTTATTGGGGAATTGAGACCACTGGTGTTTACAAATACCAGTGTGTGGTATTTGTGGATTTCTATTATTTGATTTTGTGTGTGTGTGTGTGTGTGTGTGTGTGTGTGTGTGGTGAGTGAGGATTTGTGCACATGTGCATATATGTCTCTTTTTAATTTCTGGTCTGGGATTAATTATTACTTTTGTTTTCATGGGGGTGGCTAACCTCTTGTGGCTGAAGCTTTCCTTCTAGTGCATTCAGAATGACTGTATTTGTAGATAGATATTACTTTCATTTCTTTTATCATGTTATATATACTGCTATCTCCATCGATTGTGAATTATAGTTTTGCTGGATATAATAGTATTGCCTGGTATCTGTTGTCTCTTATAGTTTGTATAACAGCCATCTGGGCCTCTCTGGAATTCAGAGTATCCATTGAGAATTCACATGTTATTCTAAAAGGTCTGCTGCTTTATGTTACTGGGTGATTTTTTTCCTTGCAAATTTTAATATTCTTCCTTTGTTTTCGACATTTAGCGCCATGCTTATTATGTGCTGAGGATACTTTCTAGTCTAGTTTAGTAGATTTGTTATTCTGTATGCTTCTTGTACCTTTATGGGCATATCCTTTTTAAGGGAAATTTTCTTTTATGATTTTGTTGAACATGTTTTCTGTATCCCTGATTTGGGTTTCTTCTCCTTCCTCTTCTATTCTCAGATTTTGTCTTTTTAAAGTGTCCCAGATTTCCTCAAAGTTTTATGCAAGGGGGGGGTTTTAGATTTAACATTTTGTTTTCTTGTTTATTCTATCTTGTCTTCAATGCCTGAGATTCTTTCATCCATCTCTGGCCCTCCCACCCAATTTTGCTTTCTCCCTGCTGGAATTCCTAAAATTTTCATTTCAACATTTTCCTCATTTTGGTCTTTCTTTATTGATCCTTTATCCACATTTAGATCTTCAATTATTTTATTCATTTCCTTCCACTGTTTGTATTTTCATAGATTTGTTGAAGAGATTTAGTAAGTCATGATTGTAAAACTTCTACCATACCCATAAAGGTTATTCCAGCGGTTTTTTTTTTCTTGCGCTTCAGCTATGTTGGAATACTCATGGACTGCTGTAGTAGGGTTGCTGGGCTGTAGGGAAAACATACTCTCCTGGCTGTTATTGTGTTTTTACACTGGCATCTAGGGGTCTGGGCTTGGGAAGATTGTAATTCTATGTGCTGATATCTGTTTTTGTCTTTATTTGGTGTGTGCTTTGTTCTTTGGTTTCTGTTGTCCTCTCTGGTTGGTGGCTGTGTGTTGCTGGGTAGGCAATACTTCTAGGACTCTGCTAGGTATGGCCACTACACACTCTAGTTAAAATGTGTTTCTAGGTATTGGGAGCTGACTCTTAAGTGAGAAGATGGGTTAAGAGAGGGGACTGATGGGGTCCACAAAGAGGGAGGAAAGCACAGTTTTCCATTAGAATCTATGTAATCCTGGAGGAATAGGGTCAGAAAATAAGAAGATACCTCAACAGTTGGTTGTCTAGAGTTTGTGATGAGACTGTGGGATTGCATTTGGAAGAGAGGAGGGAAAGGTGAAGATCTACAGTTAGCTTACCTGCTTCTCTTCCTAAATTTATAAGTCCTCTTGAATACTGGGGAATTTTGTTCACTTTCCTACTGAAATAATAGTTTAAATTATTTTTCTATCAGCTATTAAGATCAAATCATTTTTACTTTGTTACTTTATATGGTCCATTAGTGAACTGGCCCTTACATTCTTAAGATCAGCCTTAGTTTGTTGTGATAGATTCTTTTACGTTTCACTGGATTCTATTCATAAGTATTTGTTACTCTATGGTTTTGAAGATTATTTGTGAGTGTCTTTCCGTTTTTAAATATTTTTAATGTATATTTTCTGACAAGAGAATGTTAGCTCCCCTCATATCATAATCTGAACACTGTCTGTCAAAAATATTTGAATAATGTTAATATTACTTATTTCATAATTATATCATAGAATTTTCCAGTGAATCACATGGAATGTAAGTTTTCTGTGTGCAAAGGTTTTCGATTATAAACCAAATTATTAAAAATGCTTATGATAGTATTCATATATTTTATTATTTTTTCTGTCAGTTTTCATAAGTGTCATGTGAAGAATGGGCCCATTCATGTAATTATCAAGTTTAGTGGCAAGAAGTGTTTCTTTTTTGTTGCTTTTTTAATTAATTTTTTTTACTTATGCACTTTACATCCTTGTCACTGCCCGCCTTCCAGTCAGTCCCTCCCACAATCTTTCCTCCAACCCCTCCCCTTCTCCTCTGAGTGGGTCGGGCCTGATGGGTATCTCTCAAGAAGTGTTTTTTAATTGTCTGTAATTATGCTTATACTGTATGTCAGCATCCACTCTGTCTTTTTAAAAAACATTTTGGAAAATTTTTAGGTACATACCAGAATTAAAAATGAGGTACATGGATGTCTCCAATTAGGCAGACAGAGTTTTGCATTTATCAAAATCGATTAACCTACATTTAGACACCATGACTACTCAAAGGTGTTTTACAGTCTATAAAACTGTATGATGACATTATCCATCAGGATATTAACAAAGTAGTTTTGCCAACATTCAAACAAAATTCCGGTGTTCAAATTAGCTCTAGTGTTTTACCTTCTCCAAAATGTCACATTGTAAGACTCACCCAATAAGACTTTTCAAACTGATGTTCTTTCACTTAGTAATAGGTACTTACATTTTTCTCCATGGTTTTTTTTATAAATTTATAGTTCTTTTTATCACGGATTAATATTCTGTTCTCTGCATATGATGCAATTTATCTTGTCTATTTAACAATGTCATTATTACTTCCATAATTGGGAAGATATGAGTTAAATTGCTATAAACATCTGCACACGAGTTTTTGTTATACACATATACATTCAACTCATTTGTATCTAAAAAAGGTGATTACTGAATTACACCTTTAAGATTGCTTACTCTTGCATAATAACTGCTAATCTCTCTTCTAGTTTTTTAATTTTTTTTCTATTTTCATTAACAATGAATGAAAGTTCCTGGCAGGCCACATCCTTATCAGCCTTGATGTTTTTAGTGTTTCATGTTTTATTGTAATCAGTGTTTAATGGTAGTTTCCATAAATCTTCTAATTTACCATTTAATAACTCTCCTTGTCATTCTAGAGGCTAGAGAAATGGCTCAGACTTTTAAAACACTGTTATTCTTCCAGAGGAGCTGAGTTCAACTTCCAGCACCCACAAAGTAGCTCACAACCTTCTGTAAGTCCAGTCTCAAGGGATTTGACACCTTCTTCTGGTCTCTGTTGATAACATTTATACAAAACAACCACGTGAATAAAAATAAACAAACTTTAAATTCATTCTTAAATCAATACTGCTTCTACCCCTTTCTTTTGATTGCTGTTAATCAGATACATATTTTCCATTCAATTATTTTGTTACATATTAATTAGAGAGATTCTGCATTTACCTACTTATTATTCACATTTGCTGCCCTCATGTTTGCCCCTACCTATTTTCTCTTTTCTTGTATTATTTTTCCAGATTCCACATGAGAAGAAACATGTAGTCTTGTCTTTAAGTGTCTGATCTTCATTTTATCCATTTTCCTGAAAATGACAGTATTTTTCTCATCTTTAACATTGTATCTAATTCCACTTTCTCCTTTGTCTCTTCATCCAACATTTGGCATCAAAGCAGATTCCATGTCCCTGCGCTTATGAACAGAGAAACCGTAAACATGGTTATGCAGGGTTCTCTGAGGTATGCTAATGTAGATTTGTTCATCTATGCATTGTTTTGTACAATGAATGTATGCAATGACAAATACAATCCCCACACACACACACACACACTCACACAGGAGGGGCATAGCTTGATCTTATGGAAGTTTTAACTCAGTTTTCAAGAATCTAAGTAACAATGTCCATAATAGCTGTCCTTACTTATATTCTTATCAAAATATCTAAGAGCTTCTCTTCTCCTATGTTATTGATGACACTTTCCAGTATTCTAGTTAGTACCTGTTTCTTATATAAAAATGAGTTTTGTTGTGTCTGTATTCCATATGTATGAAAAGAACTGCAATGTTTGCCTTCCTGGGCCTGGATTATTTATTTCTTTATTTGTAAATGTTGTTGTTTTGTTTCCATGTTGGGAACTGGACATAGGGCATTGCATATGTCAAACAAGTGTTGTACTGCTGAGCTATATTCTCACCCCTATTCCCGATGGCTGAACACTTCATTTTACATGTACCAGACTTTAACTATCCATCTATTGTCGGTCACAATGATGATCCTACAACTTGTATACTGAGACTAAGGTCTGAACAAACATGAGAATGCACACGTATTTCTGTGGTATGCTGACTTCCATTCTCTATTTCTTTGGGTATATGCCCAGAAGTAGTATAGCCGGCCCATATGGAAGGTCCAGTTTTAGTGTTTTGAGGAACCTTTATAATGATTTCCGTTCATACTGGTATTATTCAAATGATTCTTTTTCTTGACAGCCTCGCCAATGTTTGTTTCCTTCTTTTAAAAAAAAACGTCTATTTGTATTTTATGTGTTTACATGTTTTGTCTGTGTGTGTGTGTGTGTGTGTGTGTGTGTGTGTGTGTGCACCACATACATACAGTGTTCCTGGAGGAGAGGATTTTCTTTGCTTTTGTGTTTTGGTTTATTTTTTAAATGTATAAATCTCAAAGCATATCCTTAGCCTTGTCCAGTCTAGAAATAGTCTCATTAATTAAAGATATTCTTCTTGACCCGTGTGTGTGTGTGTGTGTGTGTGTGTGTGAACGTCTGTGTATGTACCATCTGTCTATTTAGTGAAAATACTTCCTAGTGTCTCATAGCCCTTAAGAAATGGAACCTTTTTTCAACTAGATATGAGCTCTCAGGTGGTCTAACTTACTGCTTTCTATACCCATTCCTTGCCCGGCTTTTGAGTGTCACCTTATGTATGAATGTAATCTTATTCACCTAAAGACTTAATGGGAATTTCCTTCAGACTTGATGGGTCCGTCTTACTGAGCCCTTCTTCTAGAAGGTTTGCCAGTCTATATTGTCTACTACCTCATATATAACAACAGTTATTGTGTGGTTTTGTTTTTTTAGTCTAGTCTATATTTTTAATTTAGATTTAAAAAATATAACAGAAGGCTAGGTCTAGTGACAAGCCCTTTATCATGAGAAGAATCAAAATTCTTTTCAAGGTAAAGTTTGGATACATTTTTGTCTTTTATTTCTCTATTTGTCTAGTGAAAGAAAAGCTCTTAAATTTGTTTGTAACATCCCTAGAAGGTAGTTTGGGAAAGGTACTTTTTCCTTGATTTATACCACCAACAAAAGGGTTTTTTTTTGTTTGTTTTTTGTTGTTGTTGTTGTTTTGTTATTTTCTCTTATTAGAATCGTTATATGTAAGCTATTCTGTGGTGTCAATTTTTACACTATGAGGCTCTAGGAAGTTAATCTTTTAAAAAAAACTTTTGCATTTGATTGGAAGAACTGGGATTTGAATGTGTCTAACAACAAAAAACTAAATCCTTATTCAGCTAGCGCTTTTTGTGTGTGTGTTTATGTTGAGACAGTATTTTACTATATATCCCATTCTAGTTTTAAACTCATTAATATCCCAGGCTGACTTCAGACTTGCACCAATCCTCCTGCCTCAGCCTTCTTGGAGATTGGAGTACAAATGACAGCCACCATATCTAGCCTTATTTAGTTTTTAGTGAAATGTATTATTGTACATAAATAATCTATGCTAATAAAAATACAAATGAATTATTCATGACTGTCCAATCTAGGGACACATAGACGGTCTAGTTCAACAAAGAATTGAAACTGGGAGCAATTATGCTGAGATATAAATAGGGTTGAAATGACTGACCATTTGGAATTAATATATCAAGGAAATAGGCTATGCTTCAATTGGCTGTGGGTACCTGCAAGATATAGTCAACAAAAGTGGTGGGCTATTTCATAGTTTGCAAATCTATAAAGCAGAAGCCACTTGGTGACTAAGGTCAGCAAGCAAGGTAAGACAACTAGAAGATAGTCTCCAATGAGAACTGATTGGTTATTTCAAAGAAAAGTCAAGGCAACCACGGTAGTTGTCTTAGGGTTTTACTGCCATGAAAAGACTCTATGACAGAGGCAATTCTTGTAAGAACAACATTTAATTGGGGATGGCTTAAAGGTTCAGAGGTTCAGTCCATTATCAAGTCCATTATCATCAAGTCGGGGACATGGCAGCATCCAGGCAGGCATGGTGTAGGAAGAGCTGAGAGCACTACACCTTCATCTGAAGGCTGCTAGCAGAATACTGGTTTCCAGGTAGCTAGGATAAAAATCATAAAGCCCATATTCACAGTGACATACCTTCTCCAAAAAGGCCACACCTATTCTGACAGGGACACACCTTCTAATAGTGCCATTCCCTGGATTGAGCATATACACACCATCACGGTACTGTTTTTAAATTGTCCTCAAACAACTCAAGGACAGACATGAATCTTTTTTAAAAATGCCGAGGTTAGTTCTCATTTAACATCCTCTGTGTTTTATATAAGGGCATTACTATACTTTTTCCTGCACTTTAACTGCTTTTTCTGTGATTTAGTTGGAAGTCCTCACAAACAAGAGTTACAGCTTCAGTTTTAACAAATTCATGTCCATAGCCTTTGAATGCAGCAGGGAAGAACAATAATTAAATCCTTGGACTATGATTTTCTTACACATCAAATGAATATGTTATGTCTTTCTTTAATTACTTACGGTTTGACTGGAGTCTTATGGAGAACTTTAATAAATAAAAATGAGAAAATTTTATTGCAAAAATATCTGAGTGCTATGTCTTTATATTTAATGCCAGGTCCTAAACCCATTTAAAGGAGCAGCAAGGCCTGATGTAGAAAAATAAAAGTACAAACAGAATAACAAATAACACTGTTCTAATTTCCCATTCCTGCTGTAGCAATTTACTGCAAATGTAGTAGCTGGAAACAATATAAATATCTCTCCTTCCAGTTCGGAATATTACCAAGTGACAGATGTCTCAGTGGGTAAAGCCCAGATGGCAGTAATAGTGCTACTTGGGTCCTTTGTTGGACAGAGTGGAGAATCTGGGACTTGCATTTCACACCCTCGAATGGTATCCTGCATTGCTTGACATGGCCCTATTCCAGCAATTGTGTTACTCCAAGCATTGTCATGTGCCCTTTCTCCCTTCCCTACTTCCCTCCTTTCCCTTGTAAGCATCTTGTGGTTATTCGAATATCTGGTTTCCAAGATATTCACCCCCCCAAAAAAAAGGAGAGTGGGACTATCTGTTAGTAATAAAGGGGGATTCTGTGAGGCAGAAATTTGTGTGTGAGTGTGTGTGTGTGCCTATGTGTGTGGATGTGTGTGTGTGTGCTTATGCATGGCCACAGGCTTAACTTTCACAGTAGTATAACAGCTGTGTAGTTTGAATCACTTTTTCAATAAAATAGAAGAAGAAGGAGCTGGATTTAAAAAAACCTCAATGGTTAAGAGCACTGGCTGCTCTTCTAGAGGTTTGAGTTCTAGCAATCACAATAGTCTGTATCTCCCATTCCAGGAGATCAGACATCCTCTCCTGAGCTCCACAGACAATGGGTACACAAGGAATACACAAACATTCATGTTGAATATTTAAGTATTCTAGTGTAGACGTATGATCTTTGGTGGGGAAGTCACTCTGAGTGTTAGTTTCCATATTGGGGCTGAGACTTTGGGTTCCTTTTGCCTTTACGGTGAAATTCTAGCTCTGTTTGTGTATATACTTAACCTTAGGCTTTATAAAAAGCAATATAATTTAATCAGTTACTGTTCATCAAATTTAGGTCACTTATGCTGGACAGCGTGCTAAATGTGGATTTGACCTTCTCTGTAACCTAGCTCCACACAAGGCATATGACCTTGGGATCAATCACATCTTCCATGACAAAAAATAAAATCAAAACATAAAGCAACAACAAAAAACCTTTATTTAATCAGCAATTTCTGAACCTGCTCAGAGAATATTAGGGCTTTGTAAACTCATTTTTATTGTGTGAAGTAGCTTCAAAATGAGTTCAGACCCAAAGAGTTAATATTTATTGAAATTTGCATTGACACTGTGCTTGGCCTTGGGTTACACCATTCTTATAGCCTTTAGTCTCTGATGATCTAATCTGTGTATTCACAGATTACCAAGTGCCAGGTGGAAATGACTATTCTAACATTTATTAGTGTTGTGATATTTGCCAAATCACAATCTTTGCACTTTCATCCTTCATGGGTAAAATGTAGACATAGCCTGTGGGGTTGCTTATGATTTGCAAAATACCATGCAAATGGATGCTGTTGGTAATCTTCTGAACCCTCTTAACAATAATACCATGTTTAACGAATGCAAATAGTTCTGCCATGCTGTGGCTCATACGGTATATTTGATCATCCTTATGACTGACTACAATGCTATTCATTTCACACTCACCAGTTTTCTTTGTGCGAACAGCTTCAGCTATAGTGGAAATACAGAGACAAACTTCGTGTTTAGAGAGGGCCTGTCCACAAAGAAGAAAACACAACTGCATGTAAAAAGATAGAGTGGAGTAGTCCTTTAGTGGTGTTAGGTGGATTGCTTAAAATTCCATATTTTTAAAAGGATACATTCTGTCCAAGCTAAACCAAACTGAATAGGTTTGAAACCTGAGGAAGGCTGCAGAAAGGCATAACAAAACAGGTAGGAGAAAAGGCTTCTTTAATTCTTTAAAAGGTGGTTCATAGATGCTTCATAAATAGGTAAAAGGCAAGAGAAAGAAAAATATCCCCATGAAGTATGAAAATATTTGTCACTTCAGGTCTTTTCTTTACTAAAAAAATGTTTTAGCTTTTATTTATTTATTTTTATTTTATGTGAATCAGTGTTTTGCTTTCATGTATGTATGTGCACCCCATGTGTGTATGGTATCCAGAGTGGCTAGAAGAAGATATTGGATTCCACAGAACTTCACTTATGGATGGCTGTGAACCATCATGTGGTTGTAGGGATCTGAACCTGGGTCTTTTTTAAGAGTAGCCAATGCTCTCAACTGCTAAGCCAATCTTCCCAAGCCCTCTTCAGATCATTTCTGCAGAAGTTAGCTGAAAGAGATTTGACAGAGTAAGACTACCTGCTCTGCTTTGACTCCTTTCAGGAATGGTGTGAGGATGTAAATACAGAACTGTAAAGTGATCACATGCACCTAAAATAGTAGCTGAGGAAGTGAATGATGGCACAGAATCTAAGAATCTAAATGAAGCTGAGACAACTCTAGGTGGGGAAAAATGGGCCAGCATTTTAAGACATGGGAATTATACTAAGTTAAGAAATAGCTTACTGAGCTTTCCTTTCTTCTTCAGTTTGTGTTTAAAGTGGATATTTTACAGTGTCTTAGTAGAAATAACTTACCTATCACATGTGCTGTAATCCAGTTATCAGCAAAATGTTTTCTCTAAAGGCCTAAGAAATAGTGAACAGAGTGTCTGTCCTTACTTTCAAAGTGGGTGTCCAGTTTTACTTTACTCTGATTGTATCATCCCAGGAAGACTCCACTCTCGCAGATTTTCAGTGTCCTGTAAGAGACAGAGACTACTCTCTAACTTGTCTGGAACTCTAAGTCATTTGAATCATTAAGCTATTCTGATGATTTATTTCCATGAGATATTTCACTAGGATGAAATATTAGCAGTTGAGAAAATTCAATCTGTTATTGTTTCATTACCAGAAATGTTTTTTTCATACTAACGGAGTGAGAGCATGCATCGAGAACTGCATCTGAAGCTTAACCCTAAAAAGGTTTTCCTTGTGATAATTGGAATACTTGAGATATAGAATATTATAGGCATAAGACCTGCAATGGATAGTGTTGCCATAATGGACCCCAATTTTGAAGGCCTGCAACAGTGGATGAATAGTAAGTAGTAGGCTAGTTCCTCCATTGCATTAAAGCATTTAGACTACAGGGTCAATTAGTAAATGACTGCTGTGATGCACTTACTCACCTCAGAGGAGCCTTAGGGAATTACTGCACCTCCAAAAGCCCCAGAGAGTAATTTATATACTGAAAGGATTTGACAGAATAAGTACAGTCTGATGTGTTTTAATGGGCTTTGATGAGCACCAAAGACTAGCTATTACAAGAACCACGTGTGCGTTGTAGAGGTGGGATTGAGGGCTATACAGTTTAGAATTTACATCTCTTCTTTTCAAATAGAACAAAAATCATGTTACTTTGACCTTTTCAAGAAGTAATTTGTTTCACAGGCTAATGCTATTTTCCTCTGTTAAATAGCCCCATAACAACCAAGGAAGAAGCAAAATGGGCAATCAGTCAAGACACAAAGTGTTGAAAATGGCAAATGCTCAGGCTGATTAAATTAGGAGACACCCCTTATTCTAAAGTCTGCTAAGCAGGGTTTTATCAACATGCAGGATTGCCTTAGTCACATCGTAATTCTATTGTAATAGTATTTTCCTTGGATGCAGCATTAATGAGAAAGAGAGAGAGCGGCAATGCTACTTTGCTTGTGCTTTACATTACAAAATACCATTTAGATCTATCTGCACTCAAATTTCATCCAGAGTTTATTTCACTTAATAGGCTTAGAAGCATCATGTATTTATAAAGTGATATTTTACCCTTCATTAAACCTTATATCCCAAGAAAAACTGTCTTTGTGACATTTAACAAGGGAGATGTTATGATGATATTTAAAGTCTAGAGACAGACAAAATTCACAGTAAAAATAATCTGGGTGCCTTGTATAATGAAGAGAATTAAATCAGCACTAAGGGAAGAAAAGTGTCTACAAAAATATTTAGGGTTCTCAAAGTGGCTGCAATATTTTTGTCCCTAAAATAATGAAGACTCTAGTCCTAGTCTTATGAAGGTTAATTAACTCCCTCTAGAACAGTGCTTCTCAAACTGTGATCCAAGGATGCCTTCATTAGCTTTACCTGGATGCTTATTTAATAAGCAGTGAAAGTAGAGAGGGAGGAAGACTGAGGGTGGAAAAGTTTAAGCAGGGAATGGTGGGTGGGACAGGGAAGGGGGAGATGCGGGGAAGAGAGGGTTGTTGAAAACAAAGGGTATATGAAAAGATTGTATGAAAACTTATTTTTTAAGTCAAAATAAGTTAAAAGAAAACCAAGCATTAAAAGCATATTTTGTGGATTACGTTGATGGATTTCTGTAGAACCATCATTCCTGCATCATTGGGATGAAGCCAACTTGATCTTGGTGAATGATCATTTTGATGTGTTCTTGGATTCAGTATGTGAGAATGTTATTGAGTATTTTTGCATCGATTGTCATAAGCAAAATTGATCTGAAGTTCTCTTTGTTGGGCCTTAAAAACAAAAAATCATATTTTGTTTGGCTGAATAATGATAGCCCTAAAAGCTATGAGTTATTAAACAAAAATCTAAGTGCCAGACAGGATACTTTCTTCTGCATTATTAGGGAGGAAGGCTGCAGAGCTGCCCCCAAACAGTATAAACTCTTGCTGTATGAGATGGTTTGAATGAAAAATGTATGCAATTGACTCGGGTATTTGAATAATTGGTGCCCAGCTGGTGGCACTACTTGGTGGTATTTAGGATGTGTGGCCCATTAGAGGAAGGACATCACATGGAGTAGGCTCCAAGAGTTTTGTAGCTTTGCCTCCACTTCTAGTTCTGTGTCATAGTTAGGCTTCTATTGCTGTGATAAACACTATGAACCAAAACAATGTGGAGACAAAAGTGACTATTTGGTTTATAGATTGTAGTCCATTATAAGGAGAATCCAAGGTAGGAACTGTGCAGAAGCTATAGAAGAATTCTGATTGCTGGCTTGCTTACTGATGGCCTGTGAAACCTATTTTACCGTACAATTTGCAAACCACCTGCCCAGCATTGGTACTACCCACAGTAAGATGGACCCACATCAATACTAATCAAGAAAATGCCCAACAGATTTGCCTACAAGGCCAATATAATAGAGCATTTTTTTTCAATTGAAGTTTTCTCTTCCCAAATAAGTATAGGTTGTGTCAAGCTAACAAAAAACTAACTAGGACAGTTCACTTCTGTATTGTGGTTAAATATATGACCTCTCAGCTTCCTATTCCTGCCACTTCCTGTCCTGCTTCTCAGCCATGTTGGACTCTTACTTTCCCTGGTATGATAAGTCCAAATAAACCTTGTCTTCTGTAAGTTGCCTTGACGTTGGTGTTTTATCACGACAACAGAAAAGTCTCTAACACAACTTCCCTATTTTTTTGCCCATTAGAACTAGATGATAAGATTCTACTGCTGAAGACATCACATACTTTGGTTGTGAGCTACAGAGAACTCAATGGAGCCAAGATGGAAGTTTCTCCTTGCTTCCTAGCTTTCATAAGCCCAAATGGTGCTATACAGGCTACTTGGAAAGAAAAGGCATCAGCAGACATACATAGATAGCTATGAACCCCATATGAACACTAGCAATCCACAAAGAATGATATGCCCAATGATTCAATAGTGACATGCCTATTATGGGGGAAGGGGGTGGGTATCAACTACACTTTGAAATGTGCATTAAAAATTACTAATGAAGGTCTTTGGGAGAGTTTTAGCAAGAACATAAAGGCCAGGTTGAATATATGAAAAGACTAATGTATTTAAAGAATTGTGCCTTAGAAACAAGTAGGTAAAGACTTCAATAACATTTACAATGTACTAGGGGGCAGTCCAATCGTAGAAATGCTAGAAATAAGAAACAGGGTTCTACAGGGCATGGTAGTGCACACCTTTAATTTTAGCACTCAGGAGGAAGGAACAGGTAGATCTCTGAGCTCTAAGGCCAGCCTGATTGACACAGTGAATCCCAGAACAACCAGGAGTCCACAGAGAAACCCTGTCTTGAAAAAATATCAAACAAACAAAAACAAAACAAAGTAAGAAAAGAAAGAAACAGGGTGTTTATGGATTTTTTTCATATTTGCTTTAATACATGACACTGTATCCAATGTTTCATTATTAGTTTTTCTTTATTTTATCATTTATGTTCAATTTTTAGAATTTTCTTTTATAATACCACCAAGAGAGATGAATTCTTGAAGTGATACTTCAAAGTAGACTATCTGGGAATGCTTTATCAGATTCTTTTTTAATTCATCCTGCTAACTAATTACTTGCTTTAATGCATAGATAATGTACATGTTATTTAGAATAATTGACTCTGGGGCTGGATTACATTGTTTACCAAGCCTGAATCCCTTAGTAAGCGATAACCTCTCTGTTATAGAAGGAAGTGATACTAACAGTGTTTTTTTTATTAAGATTAAATGAAGTCATATGTGTAAAGCTCTTAGAAGTATGTACAAACACATACTAGATGACATACTAACATTAGTGAAACATCTTCTAACCTCATTTGCTCTTTGCACTAAAAATGTCTCCATTTACTGTCTAAAGTAATCCCTTGGAGCTGCATTGCAATCTATTCTGGGGTCAACCCAATTCCCAGAGTACTTTAGGAATTCTTCCAGATCCTCCAATGTATGATAGAAAAGCAATGGATTTTCCATCAGTCAAGAAGATTTATGTTTTCTTTTTAAGGAAAAGAAATTAGAAGGAACCAATTATAATTACTAATGCTCCTGCTTACTGAATTATTAGTCAATCCCGTAAGTCCCATATCTAATTTTCCAAAGATACCAGGTTTTCCAAGTTTGTTATGTTGACCATGTATATATAGTTCTATGTATGCTCACATTAATAGTTTCATTATTCTGATTATAATAGCTTAGCTATAAATGATTCCTAAATTCTACATCTAAGATTACTCTTGTGTTGCCTGTAATGGCAGGTATGATCATATTTTTAAGTCAGGGTCAAAATTCTTTCTCTTCAAATTTTCTTAGACGAGTATCTTTTGTCTGAAACCAGCAAAGCTAATCATAAAACAAAATTCTTAGAAGGAAGTTTAACCATGGAAGGGATAGATCTGTACTATGAAAACAGTAAAGGATGGATAAAAACAGAAGACCCATAAATAAGTGTAAAGCTAAGGTGTAAGCACAGACCTAGGTGTCAAAAAGTCCACAATACTCAAGGAATGTATGTAATCCCTGTAAAAATTTCAACATCTTTTTGCACAGAAATAAAAGAAAATTATCTTGAAATTAAAATAGAGTCACAGAAGACCCTCAGTTAAAGCAAACAAAAATATTTTTATTAATTTTTATTATATATACACACATGTAAGTCTTTTACATGCATATGTCTGTGCACCATATCCATGTAGTGCCCTCATCAGCCAGAAGATGGATTCTGAACTCCTAGAACTGGAGTTATGGAAGATTTTGAGCCACCATGTGGGTGCAGAGAAATGACCTTGGGTCCTCTAGAAGAGCAGCCAGTATTTTTAACTGCTGTGTCATCTCTCCAGCCCCAGTCAAAAAAATTTTTAACCAAAAAGAACAAAGCATAGGCATCATATATCCTAATTTTAAAATACATTACATAACTGTAGCAATCAAAAAGAGTCTAGTATCATCAAAATACCTACATATAAGTAAATGGAAGATAAAGAGGAGCCCAGATATACAGACAAGTATATATGATAAACTAACCTTTGACACAATTGTGATGAAACCACACTGGAACCAGTGTGGTTCCAGTAAATAAAAATAGTGTTGCAAAAATGGAATGTCTGCATGTGAAAAAAAGTTCATTGGACTCCTCTTCTATATCACACAGAAAATAAACTAAAAAAATTGATTAATAGCCTAAAGGTAAGACCTCAATCTTTAAACATTCTTATAAGACAATATAGGGGAAAATTTCCTTGGCATTGTTTATGGCAATGAGTTTTGGATATGACTCCAAACCATCAGCAACCAAAACAAGGAAAAATAATTGTGAAACATTAGACAAAAAAGCTTCCACCTAAAGACACAATTTAAAAAGTTCAACTTATACAATGCATAAAAACATTTATAGAATATACATCTTTTAAATGGTTGGTAAACAAAATATATAAATAACTTATACAACTCAATACCAAAAAGTGACTAAAATACCTCATCTCTACATATATGTGTGCATATATGTGTGTACATGCGTGCACATGCACATATTTCTAGACATTAAAATGATATTAAAGCAGGTATATGTACAGGCACTCCATACAATTAATGACCAGTGAAATGTAAGTAAGAACTTCAAGGAAATATCACTGACTTCTGTCATGACAGCTGCTATTTAAAAAAAAAAAAAGCAGTAGATAATAAGTGTTACAAAGAATGGGAAGCAAAAGACATCCTTGTACACAAGAGTTGGGGGTGTAAGCTGATATAACCATTGGGGAAATCACTATGGAAGGTCCTCATAAAAGTAATCAAAAAGGCAATAGAGATGAGTCAGTAGTTAAGAATGTACTGTTCTAGCACAAAAACTGAGTTTGACTCCTAGCCCCCATGCCAGATGGATCAGAGACTTGAGTCCTTTCAGGGTACCTTCAGTTGATGCACATAACCCCACACATATACATAGTTATCATTACATTCTTTTAAATAGTTAATCCAAGGACTACCACATGATCCAGCACTCCTTGTTCTAGGTATAGCCAAAGAAATTAAAATCAGAACTTCAAAGAGATATCTGTGCTCTATTTTTTTATCTTAACATTATATACATCAGACAAGATATAAAAATCTCCCTGTTTACCTATTTCTCATGGCAGGTCACAGAGTCTCTTTAGGCAAGATAGCTGTCTGGTAAACCTGGTGTCCTAGAGAGTATGAAACCAGCTCACTTAGTGTCTAGCCACTTACTAATCCAAAATCTCTTGGAACATTTACCCGAGAACTGAGTCTTTACATCATATGTGTTTAAGAAAACCAGAAAAGGTAGAAGTACTAAAAAATTCTACTAGGAAAAAGTATCTGATGCCTGATTGAACATCAGTATAGATGAAAATACAAGATGATGAAAGAAATCTTCAGATGCAATAGAAAGCCAGTCATGGTGGTATACTCCTTTAATCCCAGCTCTCAGAAGGCAGAGGTGGTAATTATAGACAGACTCTGTTACATAAATTTGTGCCCCTGAGAATGAGGTATATATGTATTTCACACAGAAGTCATCTAATCTTTTTGTAGAGAGGTAGTTCAGTGATTAAGAGCTGTAGATGCTCTTCTAGAAGACCCAGATTTGATTCCCAACACACACATGGCAGTTCACCACAACCCATAACTCCAGTTTCAATGGTTCCAACACCCTCTTTTGGCCTCCATGGGTACCAGGCTGACAGATATGCATGCAGTCACCTTCTCTACTAATGTAAATGGAAAGAGTCTACATTGTGAACAACCTCTTTTAAAGCTCTTCTCTGTGGGAGGTAGTTCAAAACATCCAAGTGAAGGTTGTGGGGAGTGGGGGTGTCATATGCCTTTAACTCCAGTACCCAGTTGATAAAGGCAAGTAAATCTGTGAGTTCCAGGCCACCCTGGCCTACTAAGTGTGTTCTAGGACAACCAGGGCTACATAACAGAGAAAGCCACTATAAAACCAAAACAAAATAGCAAAATTCAGTTACTGTCTTCCTGTAGAAAGAAACAGAGAACACACTGTGGAATTATTTGAGTCAGGTTGAAAAAGAGTACAAAAAGAAATACAAGCCTTCCATGATACCAAAACAGATTTAAGTGGGGATAAATAGGCGCTCTAAAGAAAATGTACCAAGATAGAGATGGATGCTGATATGAAATGGATCATTAATAAAGCCTGGGTAGAACAAAGAGAAGCCACCTGAACAAGATACCAACTTTTGAGACTTTCAAGTCCTTTTGGGAACTGTAATGTGAATATACTAATTTTCTAATAAGGGAACTTTGTTGGTAAGCCACATACATAAAATTTGACACATAACTGCACACATAGCTGTTTAAACAGCTGCCCTCTAAGTAAAAGCTATGAATTCTTCATTTCCTCCTAGAAGATTTATTTAAATAAAATATGCTTATAAAATTTCCTTCAAAGATGGTTTCATTATTATCTTGATCTTATTTAAGACCGGGCTTTATGTCATTCTTATTAAAATGTGAAAAATCATCTTTTTTGTAACAAAAAGGCTACATTATGTGTTCAGCTAGTAGGTAGAAAACAAAAGAATTAATTTGCTTGTATGTTCCACCAGCTCTCAATTATATGAAATGATAATAGGAATTTTGCATAAGATATAGAGATGCAGTTTTGTAGAATAAATAATGTTTTAGATTTAAAATAAAGACTCTAGTTGATATCACTAGAAAATTTCCAAGAGAATAAAATTGAGGGCATCAGATTGTTAAAACTGTCATTAGGGGTAGTTGTGAAGTGCCTTGTGTGTGCTAGGAACAGAATCTTGATCCTCTGAAAGTGCAGTAAGTACTCTCTATTTCTGAGTTGTCTCTCCAGGTCCCCAAATATTTTGAATCCTTATTCTATAAAGATATTTTCTATTTTTACCTGTAATTTTTGTTGCTGTTTTCTAGCCAGAGTTTCTGGGTAACCCTGCCTATCATAGAACTCACTCTATACACCAGATTGGCCTTGGACTCAGAGATCTGTCTGCCTCTGCCTCCCAAATGCTGAGATTAAAGGCGTGTGCTACCATGCCCAGATAGCTTTTGAATGTCTTCATGACACGATTATGTAAGTATACACTATAACTGTCATTTACAAAAAATCATGAACATTCATACCACTATCATCTATCCCCACATCTTGTCCCACTGTAAACCCCTCAGACTCAATGAAGCTTATGGAGCTATTCTCTTCTATGATTTCAACACTGTCTTCTGGAACATGTCTTGACCACATCTAAGGCTGCTTTACAGTTACTTTAAATAAGCACAAGGAATTCCTTCTAAACATGCTTATCTAAATTAAACCTCTTCATGTCACAGATGGAGGGTATTAGTAAAGATTATATGTGTTGCAGGTTGCATTCATCATATTATTTAGTTTTTATGATAAAATGAACCACTCTATAAGCCAATAACAGTTTGTCATTATCAAGTATTGTACATAATTATGAAGCTGCAATTCATGCGACAGTAGATCTATTTATACCAGCTTCAAGACAAACCTATAAATATAAGACATTGCATTATGACATTAAGATGAATATGACATCAAATAGGTATGATATCACTAGGTGAAAATATATTTGTCATCTTTCCATTCATGTAAATCCAATAACCTGCCCCCCTACTTGACTCTTTCTCCAGGCAGGCCTCCCCTATTGTGATCTTAAGATCAGGACTAGTAGTGTTATTGCTATGTTTGCAAACTATTTATCCTTAAACTTCACTGAGTCTAGTTCATGCCTTGTATCATTCATCCTGGAGTATCTTTGACTCTAATTCATGTGTTCAGGTTCATATAATGATCAAAAGCTAAATACTCTGAATGAATAAACCCATATCTTTGCCAATTACCACCAAAAAATAATAATCTTTACCTAATAGCTTCTATCTGTTACCTGAAGAGGTTGGATTTAGATTATCATGTTTAAGAAGATGAAGCAATTTTCATACCATACTTAAAATACTTGTTACTTGACAAATAATCTGTGTCTAAAATGGTCCGATTTGTGTTTTTATGACCCTTTAATACTTTCCAATGATCCCTGCTGGCTTGGCAAGAAGAAATTAGTAACAGTCATGTTCCTTCTTTGTAATCTTTTAAGATACACACTTTTTTAAGATAAAACTTTTGGGGCTGGGGATTTAGCTCAGTGGTAGAGTGCCTGCCTAGTAACTATAAGGCCCTGGGTTCAGTCTTCAGCTCGGAAAAAATAATAAAGTAAATAAAATAAAGTAAAATAAAACAAAACAATCTTTTAAAGGAAGTAAATGAGATGACTCAAAAGAGGTGGGTAAAGTGCGTGTTAAACATGCCCAGGGACCTCAGCTTGCATCCATAGAACCCACAAAGATTGGGTAACATGATACATGCCTATAACACTGCATTGGGAGTTGGAGAGTTGATGGAGAGGAAACAGAGGTCCAGGTTCAGTGAAAAACCCTGTATCAATAAAGGTGTACACCCTTAATCCCAACAGTTGGAATACTGAGGCAGGAATATTTCTCAGTTCAAGGCCAGCTTGGATTATATAGAAAGACCATATTTCAAAAAAAAAAAAAGAACCAAATGAAGGAATGATTGAAGAAAGAAAAAAGAAAAGATAAAAAGAAAGAAAGAAGGAAAGAAAGAAAGAAAAAAGTCAAGAATGATAAAGACACCCAATGTTGACCTCAGACCTCCTCACAGAAATGCATTGGCAAGGGTGTTCACACACATGCACACACATTAATAGTAATCATAATTATAAAACATTTAAAAGAATTACTAACTTGAAAAATACTAAATGAATAGAAAAGAAACAGTAAAATTTGAAAAATACAGGTAAAATTAGCCTCAGAGTAAAACATAACATATATATATACATGACTTTGGGGCTGTAAACATGCAGAGAGATCCATTGTGGGACTAGTCTTAATCCAGTCTAGGTTCCATAAACCTAGACTAATGTTTCATTAGTTTTCAACTCCAGCTGGGCTTCTATGAGAGTCCTCTAAGTTGCCTATGCAACATAAATATGTGCCCCTCTTCCCAAATACACTCTTCAGCTGGCACTGGGTACAATGCTACTGAGACTGCTTGTAGCTAAGCAATAATAGGGTTCCCAGGGTGAATGCTTTGGTGCTGAGGTCTGTGTAGCATTGCTTCAGCTAAAGACATGCCAGAAACTGATGTTGAGAGGTGGGGTTCACTCTCCTTTCTCCTAGATGTGCCTTTTTGGCACTCTATCTGTCTTACAGAATGAAGTCTGGCATATTGCCTCCCTCTGCTCTTTCTGTTTATTCTTCAAGTGCCAGAAGAGCTATGAGTAAGACAGAACTTGAAGTTAGCTCCAAGAATAGGTCTGTGGGACGAAAGATGGAAAATAGAAAGCTCTGGTCTTCAAAGGCAACTGTTTTCCTGCTTCTTTGTAGAGCTCTGATAAAATCTCTTGAATTCCCGCACCCAGGGGGTAAATTTTGAATGACTACCATCAGTCCTTTGCCAAAACTTTTCAGAGAAAACAGAAGCCCACCCATTAACCTGGTTATTCACACCCACCCTGTTTATTTAGTAGCAGTGAAGGAACTTAGTGTTAAATTATTGCACACCCACTGTCTGTCCCATTCGTCTTGATCTATTTGGTTATATTTGTTTTAGATTTTAAATTTAGGTGAAAACAATATAGTGTAGCCATTCGGCAATGAGACTCAATAGGCAGAATTAAATTTGGCCTCCTGTTTTCACTTATGGATACTTCATGATCTTACAGTAATCTTACTTTTAGTTGCTTATTTCTACTGATGCTAAAACAAAGATTTTTGTTTACACTATTACTGTGTTGAAGCTAATCTGTGATTTTTAACTTTTTTATAGTAGGGGCTGGAGAGACGGCTCAGAAGTTAAGAGCACTTGTTCTTGCAGAGGAGCCAGGCATGGTTCCTGGCATACCCAGGCAGTTCACAACTGTCCGTAACTCTGATTCCAGGAGATCTCACACCCTCTTCTAGACTTGTAAGGCATTGTGCATGTGGTTAATATAAATACATAAGTACATTCAGACAAAATACTCATACACACAAAATAAATAAACTAAAAAGTAAATCTAGTAATTGTTGAGGCACACATTATGCCTCAACACTTTTGGGGCTAAGTGCTCTGGTCAAGAGAGAGAATGCGGCTCTTGGGGCAAGAGACGCGAAGAATGGAGACAAGACAGGGTGTGATTCAGTCTCTCTTCTATTTTCTCATGTCTCCCCTAGTGAAGGGAATGCTGAGGTATTTATATACACAAGCAGGAGAACACAGGTGAAAACATTTTACCATGTGCACCATACAGCTGAGGTCACTAAACAGCAAAACAAGCTATGTGGGATAAACAATATATTTATCAGAGTGTGCTTCAGCTGTTATAGGCTTTTGACAACCAAGTCTTTCATCAGGGTATATGGTTCCAGATGGCTGCAAAGTTGATCTAGCCGCATTCTACTAAAGTCGGCTCCCAACAAGTAATATTTTCTTTACTAAATTAAATGAAGCTATATTAGGTAAAGAATTATTTAGAATTATAATGATGGAAGCCATTCTAACTGGGCTAGGATGGGATCTCAATATTTTTCATTTGCTTTTCTCTGGTTCCTAAAGAAGTTAAATAATTTTTTTCATGGATTTATCAAGCATTTTCATTTCCTCATTTGAAAATTGCTGTGCCATTCATTGATCTAATTATTAATTTTGGACATTTAATGTACGTATACTATATTTAGAATTTTGTAATGCATATATCATGCTGGCAAGCATTTTCTGCCTTTCTTCAGACTATCTGTTCAGTCTGGCGTTTCTTTCTTGTGCAGAACCATATAAGTTTGATAATGTTATAGTTTAAATGAGTATGTCTCTTATAGGTTCATGTATTTGAACACTCAGTACTGTCAGTGGCACTGTCTGGGGAAGTTTCTTAGTTGTAGGCTTACTGAAAGTTGTATGTTACTGGAGCCTGCCTTTGAGAACCAAAAACCTTGCCCCACTTACAGTTTTTTTACTTGTCCCTTACATCCAGTTTTCTTTTTTATTGGATATTTTATTTACATTTCAGATGCCATCCCCTTTCCCCATTTCCCCTCCCTAGAAAACCCCTATCCCATACCCCCTTCTCCTTTTTGCTTTTATACAATTTTTTAAATGTTAACCAATGGCTTTATAAATTTAGTAATGCTCAATATCAATCAGAAGTGTAACCTAATACCCAACCTAGATACATCAACTATCTTTGACTGGCAGAGACATATGAACATCTGCCTCCATGTCTGGACCCTCTCTCTCTTTCTCTCTCATCACCTAGCTCCTCCTCTCCTACTCTTCCTCCTCTCCTTAGTCCTCTTCTCCTTACTCCTCCCACCTTAGCTCCTCCTACATATCACTCTTCCTGTTAAAATAAAACTTTTCTCTCAAAATACAATTAGAGCATAACTATACCAATTTATATCAGTAAGGTGCAAGATAGACCTAATACCCATTTTGTTGACTAAGCAGAACCTCTGTCATCTCTCCTAAATAAAAGACTTAGTTCTGAACCTGGCTTTTTTTTTCTTGGCTTTAGAATGAATGTCAGCTAAAAACCATCCTCTCAAATCTTTTCTCTCAAAGTAAATAGCCAGGATTGGCTATGAGACTATAAGTTTTCAACCCCATCAGAAATCCAGAATGACTGAGTTAACTGAAATTATGGGAAGCACAAAACATAGCTTCTAAAACATAGCCAATTTATAGAGACCGCTGAACACCTGAACAGTCCCTATACTACAGAACATTGGAGCATCCGATCTTCAGCTTTCTGGCCCAGGATCATCTGACAGACCTAATGATGCAGAATTACTAAGGGATGGTTACTCTCTCTTGGCAGATATAATCAGTTGACTATTGTGCAAGTGTGTCCTTTTCTGGACAGTGATTTGTCTGTAAATGGAAAGAGGCAATTCTTGCCTAGTGGCTATCTCACCACAACTGGAGTAACTCCAAAGATGCTCGATTTCTTCTTAGAATCCAAGACAGGAAGCTGTCAGAAGCAGACAGGTCTCTAATCAAAATGAACATTAATACAGAAATGTTTGTAACGTCAATTCTGTGGATTTCTGATGTTTTGAAAACCAACTATCCATGTAAGGCAATCTGGACTGTTGTCTGTTAACTCCTCTCAGCTATTTCTAAATAAAATATAGAAGATACCCTAACAATAAACTCAAAGCCATGAATTTGCTATAGGCCCTTAACTCATAGGCTATCCATCTCATATAAGTTAAAAAAAGTTAAAGAAGGACTGGGTCTAAGCCTTGTATTCCTAAATGTGTTACTGGTGCAATGCCTATGATAGTAACAATATTCATCTCATTTTTATATTAATAAGAATCTCGTACCAATGAAAACCTTCTTCCCAGTGCTCTGGCTCAGACCAAAGGGAACCAGTGCTCTGGGCTGGGAGTGACTTCCTGGGTCCTTGTGGGTCCCAGTTACTCCCTGTTTGGGGTGAATGTTGCTGTCTGCTTACTTAAGATACTACCCGGATTAGAGTAGTTCCTGGGAGCTCTGCTTCCTCTGGGTTCTGTGTGATTGGAGGCAGAGCTGCCATCTTGGATCTGCTCAGTTCCTGGGCCCAGACTGGAAGCGCCCCACTTACAGTTTGCTCTCTGCTTCCTGTTTGAGGTTGAAGATGTTAGCTCTCTGCTTCCTGTTCCTGTTGCCATGCCTGCCACCTACTGTCATAATGTCCCCACCAGTATGTGCTCTAACCTTCTAGAAGACTGAGTTAAAATGAACTCATTTTTTCCAATGAATTTCTTTGGTCATAGTAATTTATCACAGAAATAGAAAAGTAACTAATACAGATACAATGCCAATTCTAAATTCTAGTGATTATTTTTTCAATATTAAGGTTCCTTTTTACAAAGTTCTTACATAATCCTGCATCTTGAAATGTTTTCCTCTAGCAGTTTCCATGGCTTAAATTTTACATTAAAGTCTTTGCTCCATTTTTCAATGGATATATATATATATATATATATATATATGAAGAAAATATAGGTATTGTAAATATACATTATGCTCTGGTTTTCCCACCATCATTTGTTGAAGAGGCTACATTTTCCCAATGTATAATTCTAACATCTTTGTCAAGTAACTATAGTTGTGTAGGTTCATTTCTCAGTTTTCTACTTCAATGGTCTACATGTCTGTTTTTGTACAAATACCAGGCTATTTTCATTATTCTGTATCTGTAGTATAACTTGAAATGAGCTCTGAAAACAGCTCCAGCATCATTTGTTTTGTATGGTTGGCTGGATTTTTTATCCTGTTGTTTTGGTTTGGTTTTCCCTCACAGTTTCCTTGGCTATGTCAGCATGTTTATGTTTTAACATGAATTTATAGATTATATTTTTTCTGTATCTGTGAAAGATAGCATAATTTTGATGGGAACTATATTGAATAAGTATATGACTTTTTAGAATATGGCTACTTTATCAATCTTAACTCTGCCAATGCAGGAACATGAGCTATCTTCCCTTCTTCTAGTCTCCTATGTGATCAACAATTGTTAAACCTTTAAAATTAAGCTCATCAAAGAGGAAACTATGTCTGTCTGTTTTATAGCAAAAGTGTATAAATATTTCACTTTCATGAACATGTTTGTGATATTTAAGGAGTGTATCATATTATACAACCAAACCTTTTCTCTTAATATTTCAGTCTGTTGGATATCTCTGTTGGAATTCTGTTATCAGAATATATTTGGTATCTGAGCTTAGATAGAAAGTAGTGGATACCATACTGAAGAGTATAAATATCTTAACAATGGTTAAGTCCCCTTAATATAGTTTCTCACTTTGTAGCAATCCCCAACCATAAAATTATCTTTGTTGCTACTTCATAATTATAATTTTGCTACTGTTATGAATCATAATATAATTATATGATATGCAGGTAGCTTAAAAGACACCTGTGAAAGCGTCATCATTCATCTCCAAAAGGGGTCATGACACACAGGTTGAGAACCACTGTTAACTATTTTCTTCTTAAAACTTTTGGTTAGTGAGTTTGTTTAACAAGAGTTGGTGTGCCTGGCAGTGGTGGCACATGCCTTTAATCCCAGCACTTGGGAGGCAGAGGCAGGCTGATTTCTGAGTTCCAGGCCAGCCTGGTCTACAGAGTGAGTTCCAGGACAGCCAGGACTACACAGAGAAACCCTGTCTTGAAAAACAAACAAACAAACAAACAAACATATGAAAAAAAACAAAAACAAGAGTTGGTGTAGTAGGTATTTTCTTTTTATGCTTTTTCTATGAATTTTCTAGACTGCATTTATCTTGAGAGTTAAGGTCAAGTCTTTATTAATATTTGGGTTCTCAGTAATTGTATATTATTTAACAGATGGTAAGTGTGCATTCTGTTGTGTTTTTAAATAATCTAAAGAAAGTCAAACATATTATCAGGCATTTAAGGAACTTAGCAGCAATATGAAAGGATGTTAGTGTTACGAGGGACCAGGATTCAAAACAGAAAAAAATCTTCTGTTTATGTTTTGTTCTTCAAAAAATGCTAAGCTATATAGAATGTAAATGTATTGTAGTCAGGAAAGAAGTACCCTAGGAACAAGGGATAATTAAAGATATAGAAGCAAAAGTAGTAATTAATAGAGTATATTTTTATACCAGATAAAGTACGCAAGTATATGACTTTATCGTGCAGTGGACAACATTACAATAATTTAACCCATTTTGCTCCTAGGTACATAGAATGCTCCTTAATTATAATATTATGCATTCATGGCTATCACTGCAAATAAAAGGAATTTAGTGCTTCTCAGTGGCATGAATGTGGGTGAATATGAAGAATTTGAATCATTCTCATTCTGTACACCTCACCCATCCAAAATCCTTTCGCATTGCCTGGATGAGTTCTCTTCCAATTTGGATTTGTTTGTTTGTCTTCTAATAAAGAATCAAAACAGTGCACTTCCTGATTTCTAATTTTAGTTTGGCATCCCAATGTTTTCTGATAGATGAGGATTTGGAGATCTGCCTGTTCCCATATAGCCTAGTTTTCTTTATGGGTTTCATTACCAAATGATGGCACATAGCTTAATTCTGTTGCTACAGTAGCATTTGGTGAACTGAAATTTGTTTCTTGAACTGAATTCAAGAGTGCAATACCTCCTGTTTTTTAATTAGGAGGAAAGAATTGCTGCCATGGAGCCGTTCTCTAACAACAACAACAAAAAAAAAAAAAAACCAAGAAACAAAAACAAAAAGCATTTCCAAAGAAAATGTCATTATTGTATAATTTTATATGCATGCATTCATGTGTGTGTTATGCTGTAGATATAATTTCTGTTTAATATGTGTTTATTCTTATATGTAGAATCACTGATTGCTTATGTATTATTTGTGTTTTGCAATCTGTTGTTTATGCTCTGAGCAAAAATTTACAAAGCTGTTCAGACTATTTTGACAACTGTGTCTATATATCCAGGAACTTCAATTTAGTGTAAATTTTCTTCATTAAATATCTAATTTTAAAGTACAAAATAGAATATTTAAAATTTATAAGAAGCTGATGCAGTTAGTCTACTATAAGAAATAATAAAATTAAGATTTTATATAGTCTAAAAAGTCTTAGTATAGAAATATCATGATTGTAAACTCCTTATCTCATTTACAAATTCTTCAAATGATATTTACCAAAATTAAGTTCTGATAAGTGTTATGAGGAACTCTAGTTCTATGTTAAAAAGTAGTTTTATTCATTAATTAATTGACTGGTTAACATCCCAAATGCTGGCTCCTTCCCAGTACCTCCCTCACAAAGTCCCCTTCTCTTCTGAGAGGATGCACCCCTCTGTTATCCCCCAACCCTGGTGCATCAAGTCTCCGCAAGATTGGGTGCATCCTATCCCACTGAAGCCAGACAAGGGAGCCATGTTGGGGAACAGATACCATAGTCAGCTTTAGTGATAGCCTCTGCTCCAGTTGTTGGAGGGTCCACATGGAAACTGACCTGAACATCTGCTACATATGTGTTGAGGGCTTCAGTCCAGCCCATGTATGCTCTTTGGTAGGTGGTTCAGTCTCTGGGATCTCACAAAGGTCCAAGTTAGTTGACTCTGATGGTTTTCCTGTGGAGTTTCTATCCCCTCTGGGCCCCTCAATCTGTTTGCCAAATCTTCCATATGACTCCTTGAGCTCTGTCTACTATTTAGCTGTAAATCTCTGCATCTGCTTCAGTCAGCTGCTGGGTGGAGCTTCTCAGATGACAGTTATGCTAGAATCCTGTCTGCAAGCATAACAGAGTATTATTAGTAAAGTCAGGAATTGGTTCTTAATGGGATGGGTCAAAAATTGGTCCTGTCATTGGTTGACCATTTCTACAGTCTCTGTTCTATCTTTGTCCCTGCACGTCATGTAGCAGAACAAATTTTGGGTTGAAAGTGGCACATACCTTTAATCCCAGCACTCAGGAGGCAGAGTCAGGCAGATCTCTGTGAGTTCATGAACAGCCTGGTCTACACTGTTTCCAGGACAACCAAACCTATATAGAGAGACCAAGTCTCAAAAGAACAAAACAAAAAACAAAACAAGAAAACAAAAAGAAAGGAAGAGAAAGAAAAGCCAAACCAAACCAAACAAAACAAAGTAATAAACAAAGAACCCACAAACACAAAAGCAAAAAAACCCTTCAATTTATTTGTATAAGGAATGTTTTATTTGACATTTAAAATTTTTATTTGAGCCTTCAAAAAGACACATTTTTTCTCAAAGTTCTTAAAATTTTGATGCTATCAATATACATATTCCTAAATAATTAATTTTCAATGTTTAACATGTTTTATATTTTATAGTCAATAATCTGTTCACTGATTTTATGTAATTAATTGATATTTCTGTTGTCTAATTTCTGTTGCCTAAATATCTTCAAATATTTCATTTTTAAGATTCTGGTCCTGGGACTAGAGTCACATATCAGCAGATAAGAGGATATACTGTTCTTTTTTTTTTTTTTAAAGATTTATTTATATATTTATTTCATGCACATGGGTATACTGTCTCTGTCTTCAGACACACCAGAAGGTGGCATCAGATCCCATTAAGATGGTTGTGAGCTACCATGTGGTTGCTGGGAATTGAACTCAGAACCTCTGGAAGAGCAGTCAGTGCTCTTAACCACTGAGACATCTCTCCAGCCCTATACTGCTCTTTCAAAAGACTTGAGTTTACTTCCCAGTAGCATGTCAGGTGACCCACAACTATCTGTAACTCTAGCTACAAGAGATCCAATGCACTCTTCTGGCATCTACAGGCACACAGATACTTGCACATGTGACATTCACTCATAAATACACATAGCATACATAAAAATAATGTAAACAGTGATTTCAAATATTATGATCATTTAAAGAAATGTACATGAACCAGGTATCATGGTGAGTTCCTTTACTCTTAGCTGCTGAGAGTCAGAGACAAGCAAACTTCTGTGGGTGGTAGGCCAGGTTGGTTTACATAGTGAGTCCTGTGCCAGCTAAGACAACATGATGAGACTCTGTTTAGAAAAAATAAAAAATAATTATTTAAATTTTAAAAGTTACAAAAAAGGTACATGGAATTTCATAGTTACCCAAGGGTGTGTGTGTGTGTCTCTCTCTCTGTGTGTGTGTGTATGTGTGTGTGTTTAAAAGCTACTTATCTCTTGTAAATATATTTTGTAAACTATAATACATTAAAAACCCAGAACTTATTTAGCATAAAATGCTGAACTGTTATTATTTATTAAAAATACCTTTATCATGGAAGCAGTAAAATAGGGTTTTGTGTTCTCTCTAAGGAGAAGGAAAGCAATCTCCATTCCCCTGACACGTTGTGTTTTAGTGGCTTTCCTCTGCAGGATTGAGGCTAGTTTGATAGGATTGATTATATTGACCACTTTTTGGGTCGATTCCTGAGCAGTTGAGTAGTTGATTTGATTTGGTTTTCTGAATGGCCCAAAAGACCAGATGGCATGATTGGAACGATGACTGAAACTAGCTATTCAACCATGGAAACAGTTGGATCAATGGCAGTGTGTTAAAACCATTCAACTTCTCAAACAGCTAAATGTAGATAGAACCTTCAAACTGTTTTTCTGACTCAACTGGCATTCTGAGTCATGATAGTTAGTTCAGAATTAGTATTGTAGTAGACAACTTTAATTGGGGATATGTTCAAATTTTCTGTAATGCAAAACAACATTCTAAAGGGTAGGCTATTAAAGCAGACAGAAAGAAAAATAACAAAATATTAGTGCAATTCAGAAACTTTGAAAGCATGACAAGCTGCAATGATGATGGAATATCATATGAGAATCTATAATGAATTTATAGCACAAACAGTGTGACTCATAAGCTGTCACACATGAGCAATTTTAAAAAGAGGTCCTTGGAGAGTGAGGTTGTGTTTACTTGTTTTCTTACATATTGAAGTGAGAATCTTACCAACTTAAAATTTTAGTATGTGAAACTGATAATGTTAATAGCCATGAGAGAAAGAAAAGTCAGTATTATAAACCACAGAAAACTATATACAAAGTGTATGCCTGGTTTTACAATATTCATCTGAAGTTATGATTTTGGTGTTGTTCTGCACAAACAAGAGGAAGACAAATAGCAGTGTTGCTAGTTATTGTATCTCTTGGGTAAGAAATTAGGAATGATAAGGCCCATGGAATCCTTACACATCAAGAGAACTACATTTTCTTATGCACTGATGTCTCTGAATTTTTTTCTCATGGGGGAATACTTAATAGTTCAATGTGTTCCATTCTGCATTTTTCTCACTTGTGTATATCAGATATGTTCTCACGTTAAGTTTGTCATATGAAAGATGCTTTCCTAGGTTTCAGGAAAGACTGAATCTGAGAAACTATCTGTGTGAATGTCCATGAACTGGGATTCAGTTTTCTCCTTATACAAGGTAAGGATTGACAGGATACAACTTTGTTTCTGGAACTTTTCCCCATCAATATTTTAAAGCATAGCCTATTAGGTAAGGTATTGATCAGAGTTCTGTAAAGGAACAGAGCTAATAGAATGGAAACACACACACACACACACACACACACATTAAAGGAAGATTTTCTTTTTAGAGTGGATTCTACTTTGTGGTCTGAGTAGTCTAACAATGGCTGTCAACTTATTTGGATTAGGTTGTTGTTTCCCATTGACTTTAGTCATAAGACATGGCAACTCCGAGATATCCCTAAAGAATCTCCTGCACTCCAAACATAAACTTCCTTACCTCTATTGTGGAGAAACAATCCATTATCCACCTGGTAATTTGATGAATCAACCCTCCTGACACTGTATTTCCTTTCTAAGCTTTTTGGCTTAAGGGGATACAAAGGGGGATGTCTGAGTTTCCAGTACAATGGAAGGTTTCTTGTATCTTCAGGCAAAAGTACTCACACATCTTGAACCAAAACTTCTTTTTTTTTTTTTTGAGATCAATAATTTTCTTTAATTTTTAATTGGATATTTTATTTATATTTCAGATATAACCTCCCTTCCCCCACCAAGGAACCCCCATCACATCCCCCCTCCTCCTGCTTCTATGAGGATATGATCCCACTGACCCTCCCACTCTCACCTCTTCACCCACAATTTCCCCCACAGTGGGGAGTCCAGCCTTCACTGGACTAAGTACTTCCTCACACACCTATGCCTGACACTGTCATCCTCCCCTACGTATACAGCTGGGGACATGGGCCACTCCCTATGTGCTCCTAGGCTGGTGGTTTAGGCCCTGGGAGTTCTGTTTGGTTGGTATTGTTGCTCTTCTCATGGGGCTGCAAACCCTTTCAGCTCCTTCAGTCTTCTTTCTAAGTCCTTTATTGGGAACCTCATGATCAGCTCAATGGCTAACTGTGAGCTTCCACCTCTGTATATTTCAGGCTCTGGCAGACCTCTAAGGAGACAGTTACATCAGGCTGCTGTCAGCATACACTTCCTGGTATCCACATCAGTGTCTACCTTTGGTAAATGCACAAGGGATAGATATCCAGGTGGAGCAGTCTCTGGACAGCCCCTCCTTCAGTTTCTGTCCCATGCTTTGTCTACATATTTGCTCCCATGTGTATTTTCTTACCCCTTGTAAGAAGGGCCAGAGCACCCACACTTTGGTCTTCCTTGTTCATGAGCTTCATGTGGTCGGTGAGTTGTATCTTAGATATTGTGAGCTTTTGGGCTAATATCCAACTATCAGTGAGTACATACCCTGTGTGTTCTTTTGTGATGGGGTTACCTCATTCAGGATAATATTTTTTAGTTCCATCCATTTACCTAAGAATTTCTGGAATTTGTTGTTTTTAATAGTTGAGTAATACTCCATTGTGTAAATGTACCACATTTTTTTGTATCCATTCCTCTGTTGAAGGACATCTGGGTTCTTTCCAGCTTCAGCTGGAAACAAGGTTGCTATGAACATAGTGAAACGTGTGTCCTTGTTATATGTTGGAGCATCTTCTGGGTATATGCCCAGGACTGGTATAGCTGGGTCCTCAGGTAATGCTATGTCCAATTTTCTGAGGAACCACCAGAATGATTTCCAGAGTGGTTGTACCACCTTCCAATCACACCAACAATGGAGGAGTGTTCCTCTTTCTTCACATTCTTGCCAGCATCTGCTATCACCTGAGTTTTTGATCTTAGTCATTCTGACTTGTGTGAAGTAGAATCTCAAGGTTGTTTTGATTTGCATTTCCCTGGTTACTAAGGATATTGAACTTTTCTTTAGCTGCTTCTCGGCCATTCAAGTTTCCTCAGTTAAGAATTCTTTGTTTAGCTCTGTACCACATTTTTAATAGGGTTATTTGGTTGTCTGGAGTCTAATATCTTAAGTTCTTTGTATAAATTGGATATTAACCTTCTATCAGGTGTAGGATTGGTAAAAATCTATTCCCAGTTTGTTGGTTGCTGTTTTGTCTTATTGGCAGTGTCCTTTGCCTCACAGTAGCTTTGCAATTTCATGAGGTCCCATTTGTCAATTCTTCATCTTAGAGCATAAGCCATTGGTGTTCTGTTCAGGAACTTTTCCCTTGTGCCTAGGTATTTGAGGGTCTTCTCCACCTTCTTTTCTATTAGTTTCAGTGTATCTGATTTTATGTGAAGGTCCTTTATCCACTTGAGCTTGAGCTTTGTACAAAGAGATAAGAATGGATCTATTTCCATTCTTCTACATACTGACCTCCAGTGGAACCAGCACTATTTGTTGAAAATGCTGTCCTTTTTCCATTGGATGGTTTTAGCTCCTTTGTCAAAGATCAAGTGACCATAGGTGGGTGGGTTCATTTCTGAGTCTTCAATTCTAGTCCATTGATCTTCCTGCCTGTCTGTGTACCAATACCATGCAGTTTTTAATCACTATTGCTCTGTAGTACAGCTTGAGGTCAGGGATGGTGATTCCCTCAGAAGTTCTTTTATTGTTGAGAATAGTTCTTGCTATCCTGGTTTTTTTGTTATTCCAAATGAATTTGCAAATTGTTCTTCCTATATATGTGAAGAATTGATTTGGAATTTTGATAGGGATTCCATTGAATCTGTAGATTACTTTTGACAAGATGGCCATTTTTACTATATTAATCCTGCTAATCCAAGAGCTTAGGAGATCTTTCCATCTTCTGAGATCTTCTTCAATTTCTTTCTTCAGAGACTTGAAGTTCTTGTCATACAGAACTTTCCCTTGCTTGGTTATAGTCACACCAAGGTATTTTATATTATTTGTGACTATTGTGAAGAGTGTCATTTCTTAATCCCTTGCATCTTATCAGATCACCCTAGACTAAGACTGGTCTTCAATAATGACAAAAACAATGGAAAGCCCAAATACACGTGGAAACTGAACAATGCTCTACTCAATGATGACTTGGTGAATGAAGAAATAAAGAAAGATATTTTAAAAAGTTTTAGAATTTAATGAAAATGAGGGTACATCATACCAAACCTTGTGGGACTCCATGAAAGTGGTGCTAAGAAAAAAACTCATAGATCTAAGTGCCTACAAAAAGAAACTAACAGTAACAAAAAAGAGCACACACTAACAACTTGACAGTATACCTGAAAGCTCTAGAACAAAAAGAGGCAAATGAATCCAAGAGGAGACGATGGCAGAAAATAATCAAACTCAGGGCTGAAATCAACCAAGTAGAAACAGAAAGAACTATACAAAATATCAACACAACCAGGAGCTGGTTCTTTGAGAAAATCAACAAGATAGATAAACCCTTAGCCAGACTAACCAGAGGGCACAGAGACAGTATCCAAATTAATAAAATCAGAACTGAAAAGGGAGACATAACAACAGAAACTGAGGAAATTTAAAAAAATCATCAGCTCCTACTACAAAAGCCTATACTCAACAAAACTGGAAAATCTGGATGAAATGGACAATTTTCTAGACAGATACTGGGTACCGAAGTTAAATCAGGATCAGATATACCATCTAAACAGTCTCATAACCTTTAAAGAAATAGCAGCAGTCATTAAAAGTCTTCACACCAAAAAAAGGCCAGGACCAGATGGTCTTAGTGCAGGATTCTATCAGACCTTCAGTGAAGACCTAATACCAATTCTCTTCAAACTATTCCACAAAATATAACCAGAAGGAACACTATCCAATTTATTCTATGAAGCCATAGTTATACCTAAACCTGAAAAAGATACAACAAAGAAAAAGAACTTCAGACCAATCTTTCTTATGAATATGGATGGAAAAATACTCAGTAAAATTCTGGCAAACCAAATCAACCAGAAAAAGACACAATAAAGAAAGAGAACTTCAGACCAATCTTTCTTATGAATATTGATGGAAAAATACTCAATAAAATTCTGGCAAACCGAATCTAAGAACACATCAAAACAATCATCCATCCTGATCAACTAGGCTTTATCCCAGAAATGCAGGGATGGTTCAATATTTGGAAATCCATCAATGTAATCTACTATATAAATAAACTCAAAGAAAAAAAACCACATGATCTCACTAGATGCTGAGAATGCATTTGACAAAATTAAATATCCCTTCATGTTAAAAGGCTTGGAAATATCATGAATTCAAGGCCCATACCTAAACATAGTAAAAGCAATATACAGTAAGCCAGTAGCCAACATCAAACTAAATGGAGAGAAACTTTAAGCACTCCCACTAAAATCAGGTACTAGACAAGGTTGCCCACTCTCACCTTACCTATTTAATATAGTATTGGAAGTCCTAGCCAGAGCAATTAGACAACAAAAGGAAGTCAAAAGGATACAAATAGGAAAGGAAAAAGTCAAAATTTCACTATTAGCAGATGACATTACAGAATGCTAAAGTGACCCCAAAACTTCTACCAGAGAACTCCTAAACCTGATAAACAACTTCAGCCAAGTGGCTGGATATAAAATCAACTCAAACAAATCAGTAGCCTTCCTCTACTGAAAGGAACCAAAACTTCTAGGCCAGAAAAACTCAAGGTCAAAAGAAGAGGAAACAAAAATTTCCCTATTTGGTCACTAGGGGGGATAGTGAGCGGAACATTTGCTTGTCTACTCTTTGTTTTCTAGATCCATGAATCTTGACTATGGGAGAAACCATATTATATATTGGATGTTCAAAGCCTATACCACCTTCTGGAGAACTCTTCCCCAGCTCTCTAAGCTGCTGCTATGTAATTGATATGGTAACTGTGTCTTCAAGAGGCACATCATTCTATCAGGCCAGTTCCTTGTTTTTTAATTATTTCCAGATATTGTCAAATTGAAAAGCAAGATTAGCCATCATAGGCAAATGTTAATGGATTATGATGCAGAAACAACTGAAATATGAGTTTAAAGAAGATTGCATAAGAGATCATGCAGAACATGCATCTATTTGTTTACTCAGTAATAAATATATAACTGCCCCCATCAACTGTTAATCAGTGGTTAATCCAATGCTAAATAGTATGCTAGGATCAGTATATGGAATGGTTAATACTATAGAAATGTCACTGAGAGCCTTTGATAGAATAATCTTCAAAATATATTTGTAAGAAAAAAATGTATTTATATGAGAAAATACAGAAAAGATCATAGCACTATGAATGAATAATGGATAATGGCTGCACCTTTGGATTGGCAGCTATAAAATGTCTCTAGGTAAGCAATACTTAAATCGAGACCTGAAGGAGGCGTTTGTATTTTCAAAATAATAAATGGTAAAGGGAGAGATGCCCCATGAAGAGTGTATAAGTGCTTAAAAAGAAGAAAATCAAGCAGTGCATAGTGGTGCATACATTTTATACTAGCACTTAGGAGCAGAGGCAGGTGAATCTCTGTATTCACAGGCAGTTGAAGCCATATTGATCTATATAACAAGTGAGATCCTGTCTCAATGAATAACAAACAAATGAACAAGCAAATAATAAAGAGAAACCAAAAAAGAGACTCATGTAGTTGGAAGGCAGATAGGAAAAATGAGAGTAACTGAGGACAAGTCAAAAGATGTATGATGTGGCCAAGCCAGACAGGGCACATTATTTTTCTAGGGATCTGTATTATGAATTGGAAGACATAAGCAATAGGAATATACTGTGTCATCATTCTGGAAGCAAGAAATTCAAAATCAAGATGTCAGCACATTTTTAAGGGCTATGTCCTACTTTGTTTGTTTTTGATTGCTGTGGTAAACACCATGATCAAAAACAACTGGAGGAGGAATGAGTTTAATTAGGCTTACATGTCCTGATCACAGTGGACCATAAAAATAAGTCAGGGTAGAGTTTCAAACTGGAACATGGAAGTACACTGAAGCAGAGGCTATGGAAGCATGATGCTTTCTGGATTGCTCTCCATGGTTTTCTCTATCTGCTTTCTTAAACCACTCAAGACCTCTTTCTTGGGGTGCCCTCATCCAGTGGGCTGCCCTCCCCATCAATCATTAACCAAAAAGATACCCCATAAATTTGCCTATAGAACAATCTTATAGAAACATATTCTCAGCTAAGGTTGTTGCTCTTCCCAGATAACTCTAGCTGTGTCAGGTTGACAACTGACCAGGACAGACTGTGAGCATCATTGGTTTCGAGCCTTTCTTGTTGGCTCTTAAGCAGGCAGTCATCTACTCCCTGGCTCTTGACATTGTCTTCTCACTATACATGTGCTACTATCTTTGTATTTCTTTCTTCTTTTAAATAAGGACATAAATCATATCGTGTTGGGGTCCACACTAGCCCCACGTTGGGGCGGCCAAAATAAATGTTGCAGCCCAGGCAAAATGTTGAGGCCCAGGCCGACCCACGTTTGGGCGGCCACTGTATCCCGGCCCAAGCTGCTGCTCCAGTCTGCAGGTCGGGTTTCAGCAAGAGCGAGGGTGAGGGCAGATTCTACCTAATGTCTGATGTGTATGAATCTCTCTCTCTGGACTGATGTCTGGTTCTGTCTTCTATATTCTGATTCTAAGCCACGTCTCTAAGTTACACCTTTAATCATGCCCTTAGGTCTTGTCTCTAACTCTGATCTCTATACTTCTAAGTCACACACCTTTAATCTCACACACCTTTAATCTCACGCACCTTTAATCTCAAGGTATCTAAGCCAAGATTATTGGAGTGTGCTCAGCTGTTGTAGGTTATTGTAATCCAAGTCACATGTCAGGGTATATGGCTCAAGATGGCTGCAAAGCTGATAGCCGCTTTCTGCTAAAAGTCAGCCCCCAACAATATCGCACCAGAGACCATCCCTTTTGCGTTACAAGATTATTTCTGCAAAGTCCTCATCTCCAAGTAAGGTCACGTTCTCAGTCACTAAAGATTTAGAATTGCATATGTTGATTTTGAGAAGAATACAAACAAGTCCAGAGCACATAGTCTTAGCAGATATGTGAAGTACTTTGTTCCTTTCCTAAGTGCCTGGAGAATTACAATTTTATAAGATATTGTTCTGTGTAAAGTCTATTGCAGATATTGATATTATTTTCCTACTGTAAGAAATTTTAATATAATTTGATGGCATGTATTACAAATTCATTATCTTATAGTTCTAGACGTTTGGAATTCAAAATTGGTTTTACTGGGATAAAATCAAGTAGGAAATCCATTTACTTGTCTTTTCTGTTTCTAGACAATATTTCCATCCCATGACTAACGGTTCCTTCCTCCAGTTTGAGAGTCAGGAGTATAGCATTATAGGATCTGTCAGCTCTCTGATCCCAGCAACAATCATAACATCCTCTATGTTCCCCTTAAGAAGGGCACTCTGGATTCTTTGGGGAAAAATAAGTAGGCCAAAAAAAAATATACTTCTCTCAAGACCTTTAATTTGATTCCTCTTACAAAATTTTTTGCAAAGTAGAAAACTGTAATATTAGAGGTACATGCTTTTGACAATTAGTTGTAGGTAGCTTGTGTGTATCAGGGTGTGTGGTGGGTGTTTAGGTGCACAGAAAGGGAAGGGGTTGTTAACTAGCCTACCACAGAAATCAAGAAGGATGGCAAAAGTTTAGTTAAAAAGCTCTGGCAGCAATTGTAACAGGAGATGACTTGTCCTGGGCATCAGTGAAGATGGAAGAAAATTGTCCAATTGGACAATTATTGATAAGAAAAATAACAGGCCATACTAATTAATACCTAGTAAAGGGGAGTAGAAGAAAGAATCACATATATTTCCATTCAAATCTAAGATCCCTTTTGGCTATTCTGAATCTTATCTTTATATATGGACACTAAAACATTAATATTTTAAAATGTATTCCATTATATTTCTAAAAATAGCTATGCCTGCATTCAAAAAAAGTTTTATTTCCATGTTTATTTTGGTACAGGTAGGAATGTTGTTTTGAACATTTTTGTATTCATTGTATATAACAGTTTGCTCAGATTTTGAAACCTTATGAATAAATCATTTGAAATGGCCTACTAAATTTGCTATTTTTCTCATTAAGTTTGAAAATTAAAGCAAAAAAAAGAAGTTAAAGGCTTGGAAAATAAAGTCAATTAACAATTGGAAATTGATTGAATGTTCAATGTGAATCATGTACATGTGGTACTTAAAATAATAAGAATTTTCTTGAGCATATGACTGAACCTAGAACACATTTTGAAGAGCATTACAGGAAAGCAGTCTGTATTTTAGTTGGAAATCGAAAGAAAAAATGAGAAAACTAGCAGAGATGGACTTCTGAAGAAGTTACCTTGATGGATTGTTATAGCAGGGAGCTCATGGGGATATTTCAGGATGAGCAACAAGGGAAGATAAATATATACGGACATCTCAGGACTGTGCATTCTGCACATTATAGATTCATCCTCAGGCAAACATTGGCAAATAAAAACTGATCGTATTATTAGGTTTGGCAAGTCTCTAGGAACACATCCCTAAGATGACATTAAATTAAAATTCTCTTCAGATAAAATAAACATAAGCAAGATGGTAGAATATAACCTTCTACTGTTCACAGATACATCTGTTTGAAGTACATAGAGTGATTTGGTCTACTCTTTGAGAACAAAGCATTCAAGCCCATACCAATAGACTAACAAAAGTTGGAGAATCCATGGGAGAAAACTTCTTAGGAAGAAAAGAGAAGTAAGAAAAGATGTGTTGAAGAAGGTCAGAAGGAGTTTTGTCATTCAACCACTAAGCCCAATGGGTGCACAGAGAAGAGAAATAACCTCTACGTAGATGAGGAAATATTGTGGCAGAGTCCTCCCCTACTCCACCAGTCTAGACTCTATAAACTTGGACTTCTGTAAGGCTCCTGTTACAGGCTGGATTTTATAACATGAAGATGAAAGCTTACCACAACTCTAAATTAGACTAAAAGCCACAGGCCACAGACTGAAAATTAAAAACCCAAAGTCCTAGGCCTGTATTGGTTTGCTACTGAAAACGTGACACACATTTAGTTACATATGGAAAAAAGAGAACATCAGTTGAGGACTGCTTCCACAAAATTGGCCTGTGGGCATGTCTGTGAGGCACTTTTCTTGATTTTGTGATACCTCAATCATGGGTTGTATTAAAAAGCAGGCTGAGCAAAGTCATGGGAGCAAGCTGAAAAGCAGAATTCCTCCACAACTCCTGCCTCTGCTCCTGGTTACCTTCCTGTCCTGACTTCCTTCAATAATTGGGACATGTAAGGCAAGTAAACCTTATCCTCCCCCAAATTAGTTTTAGTTAGTGGTTTAGTACAGAAAGCAAACTAGGACACCATAATGCAGTTTTACAACTTTCCAAAGTATTAGGCCAGACACTTAAGTCTGCATTTCAATCATACCCCTCTGCACCAAGGATCAAGGTCCAGCTAAATAGTCACTAACAGTAGATCAATCCTCTTTGGAGACTCAAAATCAGTATCTTCTTTGTGGATCTAGGTTACAGACCTACTCCAGCAAATCTAGGTCTATGTTAACAAATTCTACCCAAATAGCAGTTACTGAATATAACTGATGATCCTGTCAATAAATGAAAGGAAAAGAAAGAATGAATAAATTTGAACACAAGCTATTTAAATAACATGAATGGAAAAATCAAGGTCATTGTATACATAATTTTATTATAACTCATGGTGTATAAAAATTTACTATTACTTCAAACAATATAGAGTATTTGTATAATACATAATATGTTACTATAAAAGTAAGCCATTGTGGCTATGTGATACCATCAATTGAACCAGCATATGCATTATAACAAACTCAGTAGAAAAAATAGAGTAAAATAAATAAGCTGGACAGTGGTGGTACACACATTTAATCCCAACAGTTGGCAGGCAGAAGCAGGTGGATCTCTATGAGTTTCCAGCCATCCTAGTTTCCACAATGAGTTCCAAAATAGCCAAGGCTACACAGAGAGAATAAAATAAAAGAAAAGAAACTTTCTTAGACAAGTAAAAGATGAACAAATTCATTTTCTGGTGGACTTCTCTTGCAAGGAATGCTAAAGAAAGTTTGTAAGTTAAAATGAAAAGATGCTAAGTTACAACAAAAATATGAGAAAATGTGAAATATGTTTTAATGGTAATATTACATAACTTGTTGATCAAATATAATGTAAAAGTAAGTAAATTTTAATATCAATAAAATAAAATATAGACAGGTATAAAGATAAAATGTAGAGTTTTATGAGATTTTAGTCATATGGGTTTAAAACAGAGGAATAAAAGAGGTTTTATGAAGAAATGGTATAGAGGAAATGCAAATGAAAATGTAATCCAAGGAAAAGTAAAGCATAGTTTCAATTTCTATATTCATTACAATTGAGAATGCTTCTGGTCACCAAAACATGTGAAGCTTTTTCCACCAGGTACCAACTCATTATCCTGCAATGTATCTCTATTCTGACCATGACCGAACTGTATGTATACACAACTCTTCATGCTAAAGGCTCAGATTCACTGGCTATCTTCAATTCCAGATACCCGTCAAAAGGTTCAGGTTGTGAGCTATGGTCATGCTGGCTAGCTATAAATTTGTGTTCTCATGATGCAATAACAAAATACACACACACACACACACACACACACACACACACACACACACAATAGTAATAGCATGCTTCATAGAACTCAAGAAAACATTGTAGTTACATTTTCACACATTTATAGAGAATCATATGACAATGTATACAAATGAATAGCTAAATGTAAAAGGCCCTTTGGACAAGGTACGTAAAACAGGTTATATAGATTCCTTACATTCTCTATGTGTTTAACAATGCGGAATCTTTCTTAATTCACTTTTGGAGGTATCAATGGTAGTTTTCAAAGGTCAAGAATAAGAATAAAAGTTCCAGGACATTGTTTATTCCTCTAGCCATGACCATACTATCTTGGAGCTCCCACTCATTTGTTCTCATTACTGTATAAAGAGGAAGCTTCACCTTGAAGCTCCCAAAGGTTATAGAATCTGTAGTACCACTACAAAGATTATCAAACACAACTACCATGTAAGTTAGTAAGAAAAAATAAAGGGAGTTCAGTAACTATAAAATAGTAAAAAATTACAATAGTGAGTTTTTTATTGTTTTCATTAATAATTTCTTTTTTTTTTTTTTGGTTTTTCAAAACAGGGTTTCTCTGTGTAGCCCTGGCTGTCCTGGAACTCACTCTGTAGACCAGACTGGCCTCAAACTCAGAAATCCACCTGCCTCTACTTCCCAAGTGCTGGGATTAAAGGTGTGAGTCACCACACCTTTATTTATTTATTCTTAAAATAAGTATGTTATATATTAACTGTCTTAGTTACAGTTCTATTGCTGTGATCAAACACCATGACTAAGGCAATATATAAGTGAAGCATTTAGTGGCAGGCAGGCAGTCATCAGGCAGTCATCAGGCAGGCAGGAAGGCTGGCAGAACAGTAGTTGAGAGCTTACATCCTGATCTACAGGTCAGAGTCAGAGAGAGACATGGCTTAGATAGGGGTTTTTTGAAACACTGAGGCCTTCCCCAGTGACACAGATTCTCCAACAAAACTACACCTTCTAATTCTTCCTAAATAATATACCACCTTAGGACCAAACATTTAAACATACAAATCTTCGGGAAGCATTCACATTCAAATTATCACATTAATGGATTAAATTTTCCAACAAAAAGGCATGGAATAGCCTTAAAAACAGAGAAAACCCTAGCTCACCCAGAGATGGTGGTGCACCCCTTCGAACCCATCACTCATGAGACAAAGGGAGGCTGGTCTACATAGCAAGGCCCAGGCCAGCCAGGGCTACACAGTGAGAAAGCCTGTCTCAAAAATCATATCAAATAAAAACAAACAAACAAACAAACAAACAAACAAAAACCAAAGTAAACCCAACCCAAAACAAACAAACAAAAAACAGATCCAATGGTGTGCTGCCTATAAGAGACTCATTTTAGTTTTAAGAAAACATAGATGATAGATAGAACAAGATATTTCCCGTAAATCACAATTAAAGCCATGGTGGACTGAAAAAAGTAGCCCATACAAACAAACATTAAGCAGAAAAAGCAGCTCTGGTGGTTTGAATGAAAATAGCCCCAGTAGACCCGCAGGGAGTGGCAATATTAGGATGTGTGGCCTTTTGACAGTAGGTGTGGCTTCGTTGGAATGGGCGGGCTTTGATGTCTCAGAAACTCAAACCAGTTCTCTTCTTGCTGCCTGCTAATCTGGATATAGAACCCCAATCTCCTTGTCACCATGTCAGCCTGCAGGCTGCCATGCTTCCTGTTATTAAGATAATAGACTAAACCTCTAAACTGTAAGCCAGCCCTAATTAAATGTTTTCCTTTTTCAGAGTGACCATGGTCACAGTAATTAAATCCTAAGAGAGCAGCTATGCTTTATCTGACTAATAAATATACTTTAACCAAAAAATATTATAGTACTCTGATAAAGTGTCACCATATAATAAGAAAATGGATAATTTTCAAGAGGATATTACTGCTGCAAACATGTATGCATCATTCTTTGTAGCAATTAAATATATATGAAAATGTTCATTGAAATGAATAAAAAATAGCATTAGAACAGACTGTATACTACTTTACAACAATGGATGCATCATTGAGATGAAAGTTCATAAAAAAAGAATCGAGCTGAACAATATTACAGGAAAAAAATTTGAACAGATGTGTATGGGACATTCCATGCAACTGTAGTGGAACATACAGTCATCATGGTAAGTCATATTTTGGACCAGATGAAAATATTAACATGTTTTAATAAGGCTGAATTAACATCATATATGGAATTCAAGATAATTGTAGGGACATTAAAATTTTACAAGATTGAAATAACATATTACTGAATAGCAAATGGATTAAAGAAGTAATAAAAGAAGTAAAATAAGCTTGAGATAAAAAGTAAATAGAGGCTGAGCATGGTGGTTGCATGCACTTGAAGGGCAGAAAGAGGTGGACCTCTGTGAGATCAAGGCCAGCCTATTCTACATAGTGAGTTCCAAGCCAGGCAGAACTACAGAGTGACAAAGTGACACTTTGTCTCAAAGTGGGGGCTTGGGAGTCAGGGAAGAGAGGAGAATGGGGGAGAGAGAGAGAGAGACAGAGACAGAGACAGAGACAGAGACAGAGAGAGACAGACAGAGAGACAGACAGAAAGAAAGAACAAATAAATACATTTATATATTTCCTCAGAATTCTATTCAGAAGATTAGCAGTTGCAGCCTTGCAACCTGAGATCATATCTGTGAGTCAGAATAACCCTGTGTAAAAGTTTGAATAGGTATGGCCCCCATAGATTCATTCGTTTGACTGCTTAGCCTATATGGAGTGGCACTATTAGGAGGTGTGGTCTTGTTGGAGTAGGTGTGGCATTATTAGAGGAAGTATGTCACTGTGGGTACAGGCTTTGAGGTCTTAGATGTTCAAGTTTTACCTAGTGTGATACACAGTCTTCTGCTTCCTGCAGATCAAGATGCAGAAATCTCAACTTTTTCCCCAGCACCATGACTGCCTGCATGCTGGCATGCTTCCTGCCATGACAATAATAGGCTAAACCTCTGAACCTGTAAGCCAGCCCCAATTAAATGTTGTCCTTTTTAAGAGTTGGCATGGTCATGGTGTCTCTTCACAGTAAAAAAACTCAAACTAAGACACCTGTTTATTCAATAACTTACCAATTCAGTGATAGTGTGTTATTAGCAACAGAAAACATTTGAAAAGGCCAAGTTAACTTCTTGACATTTAAATACAGTCAAATGTTTGAAAACACTAACAGTCTTTCATGATAATCTTAACAATTTGAGTGCAGAAAGCACCTGTTTGAATCTAATAAAGGTCATATGTGTATATGAAAAAGTCAGAGCTCTCATCATATTCAATAGCAGAAGGCTGCAAGTTTCCCTGTATAATCTCAGGAAGAAAACATGACACATTCTTACTACTACTGTTTGGTATAGGGATGGATGTCCTATCCAGAATAGAAAGGCAAGACAGAACAAAATGCATCCATTTAAAAAAAAAAGGAGTAAACTTGTATCAGTTTGCTTATAGCACAGCCCTTATATAAAAGAAACTCCAAATATTCCATGAAAAATATTGTTAGTACTGAAAATCAAAGTTTCAGGATATAAATATCTGCATAAGGATGGGTCTGGTGCCACACACCTCTAGTCTCAAAGGCAGAGGCAGGTGGATCTCTGTGATTTTGAAACCAGCCTGGTCAACATAGTGAGTTTCAGGTCAGCCAGGGCAATGTGGTGAAACTGTGTCTCAAAAACAAAAACAAAACAACAAAAACAACATAAAAAGTAAGTTGTGCCCAGGCAGTGGTGGGGCACACCTTTAATCCCAGCACTTGGGAGGCAGAGGCAGGCAGATTTCGGAGTTCGAGGCCAGCCTGGTCTACAGAGTGAGTTCCAGGACAGCCAGGGCTACACAGAGAAACCCTGTCTTGAAAAACCAAAAAAAAAAGTTAAGTTGTATTTCTAAATAATAACAAGAAGGGATCTGAAATAATGAAGAAATACCTGTTTACAATAGCAAGACTAACTGAACCACTTAGAACTTAACTCTGTAAACTCTATTATATTAATAAAACAAACTAAAGACGTGGAGAGACCTGCTTACAAATAAAAAGATTAATATTGTTTAAAATGTTATTTCTACTTAAAGAAATTCATAGACTCAAAGAAAACTTCATCAGAATTCCACTGAAATATTTCACAGAAATAGAAAAAAATCATTAATCATTAATTAATGAAATTACAAATGACTTCAAATTGCCAGCATTATACTGAGTAAAGAGAACAGGCTGGATACATAGTGTTATGTAACTTCTAAATATATCTCCAAGCTATAATAATCAAAGTGAGGCCTGGATTGTTTATTACTCATAATTAAATAAGAATAACAATTCACCCTCCTATCAGGGTACAGATTAAGCAAGGATCTTTTTATATTCTGGAAGAGCTTGTTGTCATTAATATACTAAGATTGTATCAGGAAGTAGCAGAGGGCAGCCTACACATTTTCTTTGATTTTATCTTTTGTGATGGCAAGAATCCTCTCCCAAGTCACTGCTGACACCAGTCTCTTGCCCCTGGCTAGAAATGTCAGTTTTAGGCATATGAAGGCATTTTAGCTTTCAACCTTCTGAAATATGATCCATTCGTAGTTAATTTAAGTAACACCATACATTCTTTTTTCCTCCTCCTGAACTTCCTGTGGCTTAGGCAAATGAAATGGAAATGGAATTTATAATATCTGAAATGAATAGTAGAAAAAGTAATTATAATTAGTATAATGGCAGCTAACAGTGACAGAGCATTTACTGTGTCCCAGGCTTTATGCTCAGTATTTGACCTGCATAATTACTTAGTCATCACAACAGTGTGATTAGACAGGTACTGTTATTATTATCACCAAGCTAAATCAAATACATTAAGACTCACAGAGGTTAAAAAGCTTGCCAAAGGTTATAGCTCTAGCAGATGTAGAAGTGTTTCATCCCAGTCCTCTTTGACTGTAGCCTGAGCCTCAAGCTTGAAACTACTTTATATGATCTGCAATTGCTTTGTTCAAATGAGACTATAAATGTGGCTCTGCTTTAAAAACCTAGAAGAGCTATCAAAATGGAGGGGCTTATTATAACCCAAATGACTAGCTGAGCCTATCACTATTTATCCAGATGCTTGGCAGCATGGAGACAAAGCCTAAGGCCATAATGGACCTTTGCCAAGTGGCAAAGGATTAACTGTAATATAAACTAATTGGTGATGTGTCTTTATTTCCAAAGCGTTGGGCAAAGCTTCTCAGTGCAGCTTCCTAAGGGCATGCCCTTCACTTTTAAGTAACTGCACCTGTTCTGCACCCCAGGGAGATTACATAACTTGAGGACATTTGTGATTATTCTCTAGAATTTAGTTTGTTTGACAAACATTCATTGAGCGTTGTATTATGTGATATGCATACGTATGGGTCATTTGTGCACTCAGATTTTTCTGAAAATCTTTGGGGGATTCAAAAATTGGCAAATACAGTGTTGTAAAATACACTCTATGGGCCTAAAGAAAACATGTCCTAGGGCTCCTCATCCAGTTTTCTCTCTCCTACAATAGTTCAACAGCTTTGAAATATTCATCATACCTTAGTAATATACTGCACCCATCTCCCCGTGTTCTGAGCAACCAAATAAAGCAGAAAAACACTGGTGTGCTGGTTAGTTTTTGCCAACTTGATACAGACTAGTTATCTGTGAAAAGGGAACCTTGTTTTAAAAACTGTCCCAATCAGGTTGGTCTGAAGTCATATCTGTGTGGCAGTTTCTTGGTTGGGCTTAATATGGGTAGGCCCAGCTCTGGGTACTGACACCCCAGGGCAGGTGGCAAAGAAAAAGCAGAACAAGCCAGGAGAGGAAAGGAACAAGGCACTGGGCTGTGTTCCTCATGGCCTCTGCTTCAGTTTTGGCCTCCATGTTCATACCTTGAGTTTCTTCCTTGACTTTCCTTCCTGACAGACTGTAAGCTTTAAGGTGAGGTGAGCCCCTTTCTCCCCTAATTGCTTTTTGTTATGATGTTTTATCACAACAGGACAGCAAACTAAGACAACTGGAATTTGTTGTTTACATATAAGAGCTCCAGCCTAAATCTGTCATTAGTTTCAAAACAACTGGGGAAAGAACCCAGCTTAATGGCACATGCCTTTCATCCGTTCATTACAGAGGCACAGGGAGGTGGATCTCCGTGAAGTTGAAAGTCAACCTGTTCAATATAGTGAGTTCTAGGACTTGCTGTAAGCCTAACCAAGAAGTTCTAGGAATTTAACTAGTGTTACAAGATTAAATCCTATCACCTTTGGCGTAAATCTCTAGAGAGGATCTTCCCTGGCTATCAGTAATAAACTAAGCCAGGTGGTGGTGGTTCATGCCTTTGATCCTAGCACTAAGGATGCAGAACCCAATAGATCTCTGTAATTTCAAGTCCAGCCTGGTCTACAGAGCTAGTTAGAGTGCAAGCAGGGCTACAAAAAGAAACCCTGTTTCAATAAAAGCACAAAGACATTCATCATCATCATTATAAACAACTAAATAAATAATTTCCCCTAGAAGTGTTCCTAACATTTTAAAGTCTTGCATATATGAGAGGTAGATAGGGCATGTTGTGCTTAGCATACTGTTTTCATGGTTTGAATCATAGAAACTCATGACTTTACCCATCTTTATATCTTGGATGAATAATGGGTATTTGCTGTGCATGTGCTTAAGATCTAACTGTGCTCATTAAATTTCATGTGGATGTTGGGAATCTATCATACATCATAGAATGAATATTTCTATTTTCCCAAAAGTGAAATTTTTCAGGAGAGTAATTTCCAGGTTTACAAACAAGAGAGTCCTAGAAAACCAGAGCAAGTTTCTCAGTGTAGTTTCTCTCTCTCTCTCTCTCTCTCTCTCTCTCTCTCTCTCTCTCTCTCTCTCTCTCCTCCTCCTCCCTCCCTCCCTCCCTCCCTCCCTCCCTCCCTCTTTCTCTCTGTCTCTCTCTTCATGAAAAAGGAAAACTTTTGTGTGTATGAATATTTTTGCCTTTGCAGTATGTCTGTGTACCATGTGCTTGCAGTAGCTATAAAGGCAAGAAGAGACCATTGTGAACCCCGTGTGGGTGCTAAGAATTGAACTTTAGTTGTGCACAGGCCTTTAATCCCAGAAGAGGCAGGTGGATGTCTGAGTTTAAAGCCAGTGTAGTCTGCAAGGTGAGTTCCAGGATAGCCAGGGCTACACAGAGAGACCCTCTCTCTTAAAACAAAAACAAAACAAAACAACAACAACAACAAGAACAACCCATCCTCTCATCCTCTTGAAGAGCAACCAATGCTCTTAACCTCTGGGCCAGCTTCCAATCTAGTAGTTTGTTTTTAGAAGTAAACTCAGGATCACTTGCCTTTTAAATACCAATCTAGTCTTTAATGCTTCTCTTTAGATCCAAAGCAGAGTAAAGAAGACATTATGATGAAGAAATCTTTAAAACAAAATTTTAAGTAGTTGAAATCCAAAGAACAAATAGGGTAAGAAAGAAATGTTTAGCTAGAAATTAGGTAAGGCGGGTGTGGGGGTGCAGTTCTGAATCAGTGTAGTATTTTTATGTACTTTATACCTTTTATACAATACAATGTCCTAGAAGCCAGTCTGTATTTAACAAAGTATTTATTCACAAAGAGACATTAAAATCTTCAGGTTGACCAGGCTTATTGAAGCATCAGGTCTGAAGGTCACATGGGGGAAGGGGACAATAAATTGTAACATAATAAGGTTGGATGATAAGTAACACAGGGCAAGTAGGCCAGTACAAAGTAGCTTAGAGGGAGTAGTCCAGATAATTGGAGTGAGCAACCTCAGCATGTTTGCAGCTGGTTTTGGTTTGTGAGGTGGGTGGGTGGGTGTGGGCACGCACACCCCCCACCCCCAACATTTATAAGGTAAAAACATAGGACAACAAAGCATTTGTTACAATACCCAGGTTGATGCATAATTGATCTATGTGATCTCTTAGTCCTATTTAGTTTTACTGACCTTTGAACTTTCAGATTCTTTCCCAATGTTTATATTGTTAACATCTTGATTTCTTTCCACCTCCCTGGAGAGACCTGAACAGACATCTACTCACTTTAACTAGGAAACTGATGGCCAGATCAAAATAAGGATACCAGCAAGGTCAAAGTTGGGGAACCAAGACATTTTATTGGGTTATTTACAAGGGAAAGGATGAGAAGTTAATTACAGAAGCAGAATCAACTCAAAAATAGCTACATCACCAACAGCCCACCCCAGCACTGGGAGCTCATTGCAGCTGGAATCTAGTGCTTGCTGCACACCCTGCAGGCAGCCTAACGAATGGGTCAAAGTGCTCTTTCCAGGCAGTCCAGTTGGTCTGTGTTTCTATCAGGCAGATCATCTGGTCTCTGACTTTTTGAGACAGAGGAGCTTGTTTGTGTCTCTCAGCAGTTCTTATGGCTTGGGCAGTTGGAGTCCAGTCTATCTGGTCAGTTTCAGGAACTCCTGAAGCTTTTTCCTAATTTTTTCCCTGAGCATAATGATCCGGATGAAGTGTTTCAGTACCCTTTAGTACATCGTTTGTTTTCAAGGAATTTCCCTCCATGATGGAGGTTGATTTGGCAGGGAATCGTTACAAAACACGGGGACAATCAGACTTCATACAAGGACCATAAGAATTTAAGAAAATTTAGTAATATAAAACATGGAGCAGAGTGCCTGGCACATGGATTTCTCAGCAAATTATAGCTATTATTTCCTTTAGGGATAGGCTATTTCTATGTAGCTCAGACTTAGCTCACACTCAATAGTAGCCCCAATGGCTTTCAAGTTGAGACCCTCCTGCCTCAATATACTTGGGTTGTAGGCAAGAACTACCACATATAATGAACTGTGTTGTGAGGAGTAGATGAATAGATGAGTCTTATAGACACAAACACAGACTTGTCAAAAAACCTCAATGCCTACAGACCTATGGAAATAACAAAGCCTTCTGCAATGAGGCTCAGTCTGAGTATGTATGACAACTGTATATGTGGAATGTACACACCTTCCTAACTCCCATATACTGCAGCATGAGAGTGTTCCTCCCACATACTGCAACCGGAGACTCCTCCCTTACAGAGACCCGAAACTAAAGTTAGCTAACTCATCTCAGCTGCTAGTTCATATCCACCATAGCTCACAGACCTACTGATTTTAGATTTTCTGTACATTTATCTGTTATTTATTTATTCAGTGTCACCTAGTTATTACAATCTCAAAGCCATGCAGGTTGTTGCAAGGTATTTTCCTAAATCTCAGCTTTAATATATATATATATATAATATACATATATAATAACAATTATATATACACACACACATATATATGTATGGAAATTTTTTTAAACAAACAAAGAAGGTATTAGGTTCTGGGAACTGGAGTTATAGAATCAAACCCAAGTGTTCGGACGGAAGAATTTCTCTCTATTGCTCAACTATCTCTCCAGCTTAATAGAAATGTTTCTTAATAGAAAAGGTTTTTGCATTTATTACAAATATTAAATTATGGATGTAATTTTTTAATTTAATGATATGCTTCATAAAAACATAGTGCTAAATTATTAAGGGCTGATACAACTATTTCAATTTTCTTTATAAATATTTTTGACAAGACTTCAACAATAACTTTTTTGTTTAAAATTTAAATTGCGACTATATAAAAGTGTACAAAATTTATAATTGTTTAGTATAACATCCTCCCTTGTATTGAGACTTATTAGAAGAAATCTCTTTGAATCATTCATGATGTAGCACTTGATCATATTTATGAAATAAACTAAACTAATTGAATTTAAAACATAAAACATAAAACATTGTCTATGACTATGTCCATGTTTTATTATTTAAAATTTACTCATTTAAGAAAATATATTATAAGGACTTAGAACAAAGTAAAAGGTGATGTGATAGAAAGTCAGTTAAGTGTATAGACTATTGAAATCAAGGAGATTGGTTTGAGTATTGGTTCCCATAATTTTTGAGACTTTTTAAATTTTTCACTTGGTAAATTAGTCACTGTAACATATCTAAGCCTCAGGGTTTTCATTTCTATAATAGTTAAAAATAGTAACTGCATCACAGTATTTTCAAGGAACCATAAATTAATTGAAATGACTCATAGATAGCATTATAACACATAGCTAAATTACTAATCTATCAAAGATAAACAATGCTACTGCATCAGTGAGTCCTTTTGGTTACCCTTTATACTGTTGCTTTCTTGCTGTGTTAGAAGGTTTCTCTTCTATTTCTTTTCAAAATTATTGTTTCATGCATAGTATTTTTGAAAACATTTATTAATTCTTTGAGAATTTCTTACTTTATGTTTGGATTATATTCCCCCTTTCCTTTCCTCAACTCCTCCCAGATCCACCCCACCATCATACCTACACATTTGTCAACTAATGGAGAAGATGGTAATTTTTTGAATTATCTTTTTGTCCTTTCCTTTACCTATGAAGATCAATTGTATTTGAGACATCACTAGTTATAGCCGTATTTGCTGGATCTGTTGGAGAATCATTACTCAGAATATATAGTGTCCCTAGAAGACACAATAGTATAAGAAGGGAGAGAATAAAGAAGCCTCTAATCTAATAGGGTTAAGGAATGCTAAGAAAATATGGGTGGAGTAACATTGGCTTCCTACAGTAGAAAAGAGTCCATGTTGAGAATGGGCAAAAGAACAAGTTAAAGTAAAAAATCAAATCTATACAAGATGAAGGCCATCAACACTAAGTTATAGAAGGGGTAGATTACTGGAACCTGACTCATCCTAAAGTTTCATTCTTCAAGGTTATAGCCAAGGTACTCATGTTCCTAGAAATAAACATTTTCCTAGGCTCCTGTTAAAAGCCCTAATGAAACATACGGGTCACATAAAATGTCATAAAAGTGGAAGAGGATTTATCTGGGAAGAGAAGGAAAATCATTAGGAGTGGAAGGAGGGCAGGAGAGGGTAATGGGCCCCAACGCTAGGGCAGCAGAGGAAGGAGGATCCTTGTGAGTTCATGACCAGATTGATCTACATAAGGAACTCTAGGACAACCAGGAGTACATAGAACCAGTCTCAAAATTATCAAAGTGGGGAAGTGAATATGATTGAAACACATTATGTATGCAGATGAAAATGTAATAAAACTTATTATATAAAATTATTCTATGGTAAGAAAACATTAAGTATAAATATTATTAAAATATCATTAGCTATATATATATTTCATATATAGAGGGTACAAAATATGTACTCAAATATGTACAACTGCTCCTATCACCTACCTTTACTTCTTTTCAATTAGACCAGCTAAGCCTTGTTCTGTACTTCCTCCTCCTCTTCATCTCACTCCTCTTCCTTCTCCTCCTCCATCTTCCTTCTTCTAATCTTTCATCATCATCTTCTTCTCCTTTTTCATCAAGATAATATAGATAAGTTAGATATCTATAGAACATTTGATCTTAAAACAAAAGAATATACCTTTTTTTCTCAGCACTTCATGGTACCTTCTCTAAAATAGAGCATATAATTGGTCACAAAACAGGCCTCAACCAATACAAAAAGACTGAAATAATCTCTTGCATCCTATCAGATCACCACGGACTAAAGCCGGTGTTTAATAATGACAAAAACAATGGAAAGCCCACATATATATGAAAACTGAACAATGCTCTACTCAATGATAACTTGGTCATGGAAGAAATAAAGAAAGAAATTAAAGACATTTTGGAATTTAATGAAAATGAGGACATGTCATAGCAAAATGTGTTGGACTCCATGAAAGCAGTACTAAGATGAAAAGTCATAGTACTAAGTGCTTACAAAAAGAAACTGGAGAGAGCATCCACTAACAACGTGACAGAACACCTGAAAGCTTTAGAACAAAAAGGAGCAAATACACCCAAGAACAGAAGATGGCAGGAAAAAAATCAAACTCAGGGCTGAAATCAACCAAGTAGAAACAGAAAGAACTATACAAAATATCAACAAAACCAGGGGCTGGTTCTTTGAGAAAATCAACAAGATAGATAATCTATCTATCTATCTATCTATCTATCTATCTATCTATCTAGCTGAGGAAATTAAATAAATCATCAGATCCTACTACAAAGGTCTATACTCAACAAAATTGGAAAATCTGGGTGAAATGGACAATTTTCTAGACAGATACCAGGTACCAAAGTTAAATCATAGTCAGATAAACCATTTAACAGTCCCATAACCCCTAAAGAAATAGAAGCAGTTATTAAAAGTCTCCCCACCAAAAAAAAGGCGAGGACCAGATGGTTTTAGTGAAGGATTCTATCAGACCTTCAAGGAAGACCTAATCCCAATTCTCTTCAAATTATTCCACAAAATAGAAACAGAAGGAACACTACCCAATTCATTCTATGAAGCTACAGTTACGCTCATACCTAAGCCTCACAAAGGCCCAACAAAGAAAGAGAACTTCAGACCAATCTCTCTTATAAACATTGATGCAAAAATACTCAATAAAAGTCTGGCAAACCAAATCTAAGAACACATCAAAAAATCATCCATCATGATAAAGTAGGCTTGATAGTAGTAGTACTACTTGATAGTAGTCCAGGAATGCAGGGATGGTTCAATATTCTGAAATCCATCAATGTAATCCACTATATGAACAAACTCAAAGAAAAAAAAAACACATGATCATCTCACTAGATGCTGAGAAAGTGTTTGACAAAATTCAACATCCCTTCATGTTAAAAGTCTTGGAAAGATTAGGAATTCAAGGCTCATACCTAAACATAGTAAAAGCAATATACACCAAGCCAATGGCCAACATCAAACTATATGGAGAGAAACTTGAAGCAATCCCACTAATATCAGGAACTAGACAAGGCTGCTCCCTCTCACCCTACCTATTCAGTTTAGTACTGGAAGTCCTAGCCAGAGAACTTAGACAACAAAAGGAAATCAAAGGGATACAGATAGGAAAGGAAGAAGTCAAAATTTCACTATTTGTAGATGATATGATAGTATACTTAAGTAACCCTAAAACTTCCACCAAAGAACCCCTAAACCTGATAAACAACTTCAGCAAAGTGGCTGGATATAAAATCAACTCAAACAAATCAGTAGCCTTCCCCTACTCAAGAGATAAAGAGGCTGAAAAAGAAATTAAGGAAATGACACCCTTCACAATAGTCACAAATAATATAAAATATCTTGGTGTGAATCTAACCAAGCAAGTGAAAGATCTGTATGACAAGAACTTCAAGTCTCTGAAGAAAGAAATCAAAAAAGATCACAGAAGATGGAAAGATCTCCCATGCTCGTGAATTGACAGGATTAATTTAGTAAAAAATGGCCATTTTGCCAAAAGCAATCTACAGATTCAATGCAATCCCCATCAAAATTCCAAATCAATTCTTCATAGAGATAGAAAGAGCAATTTGCAAATTCATCCAAAACAACAAAAAACCCAGGATAGCAAGAACTATTCTCAACAATAAAAGGTTTTGTGGGGGAATCACCATCCCTGACCTCAAGCTGTACTACAGAGCAATAGTGATAAAAAAAACTGTATGGGTATTGGTACAGACACAGACAGGAAGATCAGTGGACTAGAACTGAAGATCCAGAAATGAATCCACATACCTATGGTCACTTGATCTTTGACAAAGGAGCTAAAACCATCCAGTGAAAAAAGGACAGCATTTTCAACAAATGGTACTGGCTCAACTGGAGGTCAGTATGTAGAAGAATGCAAATAGATCCATTCTTATCTCTTTGTACAAAGCTCAAGCCCAAGTGGATAAAGGACCTACACATAAAACCAGATACATTGAAACTAATAGAAAAGAAGGTGGAGAAGACCCTCAAATACCTAGGCACAGGGGAAAAGTTCCTGAACAGAACACCAATGGCTTATGCTCTAAGATCAAGAATTGACAAATAGCACCTCATGAAATTGCAAAGGTTCTGTAAGGCAAAGTACACTGTCAATAGGACAAAATGGCAACCAACAGATTGGGAAAAGATCACTACCAATCCTACAACCGATAGAGGGTTAATATCCAATATATACAAAGAACTCAAGAAATTATACTCCAGACAACCAAATAACCCTATTAAAAATGGGGTACAGAGCTAAAAAAAGAATTCTCAACTGAGGAAACTCGAATGGCCAAGAAGCACCTTAAGAAATGCTCAACATCCTTAGTTATCAGGAAATGCAAATCAAAACAACCCTGATATACCACCTCATACCAGTCAGAATGGCTAAGATCAAAAACTCAGATGATAGCAGATGCTGGCGAGGATGTGTAGAAAGAGGAACATTCCTCTACTGTTGGTGGGATGGCAAGCTGGTACAACCACTCTGGAAATCAGTTTGGAGGTTCCTCAGAAAATTGGATATAGCATTACCTTAGGACCCAGCTATACCAGTCCTGGGCATATACCCAGATGATGCTCCAACATATAACAAGGACATATGCTCCGCTATATTCATAGCAGCCTTATTTATAATAGCAAGAAGCTGGAAAGAACCCAGAAGTCCTTCAACAGAGGAATGGATAAAAAAAAAATGTGGTACATTTACACAATGGAGTATTACTCAGCTATTAAAAATAATGAATTTGAGAAATTCTTATGTAAATGGATAGAACTAGAAAATATCATCCTGAGTGAGATAACCCAATCAAAAAAGAACACACATGGTATTTACTCACTAATAAGTAGATATTAGCCCAAAAGCTTGAAATAGCCAAGATTCAACTCACAGACCACATGAAGCTCATAAAGAAGGAAGACCAAGTGTGGATGCCTCGGTCCTACTTAGAAGTAACAAAATACTCAAGGTAGCAAATATGGAGACAAAATGTGTGCCAGAAACTGAAGAATGAGCCATTTGGAGACCATTCCACCTGGGTATCCATCCCATGTGCAGTCACCAAAGGTAGACACTGATGTGGATGTCAGGAAGTACAAGCTGACAAGAGCCTGATATAGCTGTCTCCTCTCCTTAGAGGTCTGCCAGAGTCTGACATATTCAGAGGTAGATGCTCACAGCTATCCATTGATCTGCTCAAGTGGTTGCCAAAGGAGGAGTTAGAGAGAAGACTGAAGGAGCTGAAAGGGGTTGTGGGCCATGAGGAGAGTAACAATACCAGCTAACCAGAGTTCCCCAGTGTCTAAACCACCAGCCTGGGAGCACATAGGGAGGGTCCCATGACTCCATCTGTATATGTAGGGGAGGATAGCCTTGTCAGGCATAGCTGGGAGAGGAGATCCTTGGTCCCATGATGGCTGAACATCAAGTGGGGGTAATTTGAGGGTGGGGAGGTGGAAGTGGGGGGTAGGTGGGGACACATCCTCATAGAAGCAGGAGGAGGGGGGATGGGATAGGGGGCTCCTGCGTGGTGCGGGGAATGGGGTAAGGGGATAAAATCTGAAATGTGAATATAATATCCATTTAAAAACATAGAAAAAAGAAAAAAAGAAACAGCAATCATGAGAGTGATCAAGGGAGTGATCACAGGACTTTGTATATTGCCTTGTTTGTTCCTTGACTCTTTGCATCTATTGTATTGTTGGTTCCTCAACCTAGAAATGACCTAAATACTTGCATGTAATTAAAAGGGTTTAAAAGAAATGTAGGAATAAACAAACCTGCCTTCAGCCTCAGAACTGGCTGGGGTCATGCAGTAATTTTGTCTAATTGTCTCTTTTCTTTTAATCCTCACTCCTGCACTAGAGAACCTGTTGACTGACTGAGCAGGCTTGGTCAGGTGGTGCCCAACGTAAGGCTCCAGTAAGAGGGATACAGTGAAGGACACTGAGGGAATTGGAAGCATGCGCAAAGGAAAGTAAAGAAGATTTGGGCCAGCGGTAAGTAAGGACAAGGTAATGGTAAGATGTGTTTTGTGTATGTGTTTAGACTTATGCTAAAATCTAGAGAAGTGAAGGTAATTCTCATAGATGATTTTTGTCTTTAGACCCTGACTAGAGATGGTTTACACCCTAGACATGATTTTGAGAAAAGCAGCCCCAAAAGCTCTCCACAGTATCTTCTCCATGTTTACTCTCTTCCATCAAATGACAAATCCCATGATCACTTTGATTCCCAGAATTCTGTACAACTGTGGTAGTAATCACATCTCCCAGCACTGTTTTATGGGGGTTCCTCACACACACACACACACTATATATATATATATATATATATATATATATATATATATATATATGATGTACATTATGTATATGATATATATGATGTATATAATGTATGTGTATATGTATGTCCTGGAATATCATACAATTTAATGACCAGCAGCTATTATTATTACTATTATCATTATCATTATTATTCTAATTCATTAGTCTAGAAATTCATAATTGTATTATGATGAATTCATTCTTTATTAGATTAAGGGCCATTGGCTACTTGCTATTGCTAGTCATTCTCCAAAGTAGGAACTGGTTAGTGAGTTGGTTTGATGTAATCTGGCCATTTCCAAGTAGCATGCATGTTAAAGGTTATAACTCACCTCAGGTCTGTAATGTTAAAAGCAATCTGGAGCAGAGGCAAGAGATTCATATAAACAAATGAGGAGTCTAATTACCAGAAATGTTTTCATTAAATGACTACAGCTTATACTGTGATTGTGTTACATTTGTTAATGGCAGTGGTGAATGACACACTCAGTGCTTCAGCTTGGGAGGCATGTCCTGGGGCTGCTACATCAACTGTCTGTAGCAGTCAGTGGAATTGGATATCTGACTAATAGCCAAATAAACATATTTTTCTCTGCCACTTGCCATATTAAAAATAGAAGGAAATATATCCAATATATGAAAATGATGCCATTTACTTTCTTTAAGGACATGAAAGTTCTTTCACCATGATATAAATGAGCTGTTGTTATAAACCATATAACATTACCTCTTTTATTCTATTATTAGTGTAAACTCATTGTCCAGATAATACATTAAAATTTCAGTATGTGTGCATCAGAAGCAAACATAATTGTTGGCTATAACATTTTGACACATATATCCTATACTTTGGTCATCCTCACACACTGCCCACTCTGTTATAGAATACATTTGGAGTAGAAGAAAACACTTCACTGCCATCATTATTTTATTCTCTTCTTTAGGATGCTCATACTAACACTCAGGCCTTAGATCACCATAACATCTCTAAGCTGCAAAATCTACTGTTGTTCTTTGGTATTGAATTGAATTTCAGATATTTTCATGTCACGAGTCACTATATAACCAGACTATATTCTTTCACTAACAAATATATGGGGGAAGAAAGGTGGGGGAGAAGATAGAAGGGCAAGAAAGGGGTTTCATTGTGAGACTCAAGCTGTAGACAAGGCTAGTTTTGAACTAACAAAGATCCATTTGCCCGACATGTGCCAGGATTAAAGATGTGTGCTACCATACTCAGTGAATGAATGCATTCTAAAATAATTTCTTTGACTTTGTGATGAAACAACTTCAGGTGATGCCATTCTATTTGACTCTGTTTTGTGTTTGTTTAGATAGTTCTCAGCCCTCTCCCTCCCTACAATGACCTTTTCCCTCCTGACAATATATTTGAGATCCATGGCCATAACTATGGTCCAGACCCATTAATGAAAATAATTACTACTATACTGTTGGACCTAAAGATCCAAACCAGTGGACGCCCTCCCTCAAAAACACTCACAGACAACAGATTTGATGCAATAACATAAGGTGTATTGATAATAAGATGATAACCAGTATACTGGGGCTCCCATACACGAAGGTAAGAGGAACTCTGGGCTGAAGCTAAAAGCAGCTTATATGCCATTTTTTTTTAACAGAGTTCATAAGAACAGTTAATTACTTCTTGAACAATAACCTGAAAGGATTTCAAACAGCCGTTCCCAGGCCCAGTTTCTAGGTAACTCAAATTTGCACCTTATCTTTACAACAAAGAGAGCCCAACTCCAGTAACAATGTAGAGACTATGAAGAGACAAAGGGAACACTTTGCAGTGTCAGCAGCCTACCACGTGTTAATCCTGTATGGAGAAAAATAAGTTGAGTGTTGCTTGCAACTACTGGAGTCACTTTAGCTGCCATCAGTTCTTGGTGAAATTGACTTTGGACTTCATTCTAGAGAAACTTTGACCCTTCATAAATCTCTCCCTGTGAGTACACCTCTAGCTTTGCTTTCCTGATTCCTTTTTGGGTTCTTTTGAACAACTTTGGATTCTTTTGAACCATTTCAAGTAGCTGCCATTTGCTGAGTGGCTTTGCCTTTGGAGGTCTTCTGCAGCAATCTTTAGGCTATTATTATTATTATTATTATTATTATTATTATTATTATTATTAAGCTTTTTGTGAGACAGGGCTTCAACTGTGTAGTCCTGGCAGTCCTGGAACTCTGCAGACCAGACTGCCTCAAACCCAAGAGATCCTCCTGTCACTGTCTCCTGCTGGGATTAAAGGTTGTTATTATCTGGCTATATTAATAACAAACAGTTGCAGCAAGCACCAGAGAAGAGAGAAAGAACTCACAGAGGCACTAAGAACCTGACCAGAACTCACAGGAACTGCAGACTCTATGTTTCCTGTAGTGAGAAAACTTAACCTTTTCTCCACCAAGACATGTGTGTTCTAATCCTCCCCTAAAGGGCTTTTTAGCTCTAAGAGGGGACAAGGTTTGATTTCTTCCACCGTGATGTTTGACTAGTTTTTCATTTGCTTACAATCTAATCTTTTGTAGAACATTTGTCATTTTGGAAGTTCTTTGAACAATTGTGAGTATCTGCTGTGTGCCAGGAAAGATTTAGGGGCTCCATGAACCATCAGCATTCTGTTGATCCACTTGAGATAAATAAACAAGGGTTTTGAGGTGATCTCTGCTTGATGAAATGAAGTCTTTACTCCATTGGTACCCTCCAGGAAGAATTTCAGACTAGAATTCAGGATGCTTTTTAAGATTGCAAAGCAAAACAGAGTGATAAAAACCTCCAACCAGTTTATTATTTGCATTTAAAACTCATAATACATGCTAAGAATTATGATTGGCATAGTGTTTTTTGAACTATATTCCTCTGTGGGAATGGGTATGTTTTGTTGTTTGTTTTGCTTTTTGAGACAGAGTCTCTCTACATAGCCCAGACTCTCCTGGAACTGATGTTATAGACCAAGTTGACCTTGAACTCAGATCCATCTAACTCTCTGCCCCAGGGCTAGGATTAAAAGCATGCTCTACCAAGTATGACTTTGTTTTATTTTAGATCAAATGTGAGTTTTGAAAACAAGTAAAAATGCAAAGACTTAAATACAATTTGAACTTGAAACAAAACAGGAACTGATTTCACCCTAGGTAGGTTTATTTAAAATACTAATTAAAATGGTAATTTTAAGCTTATTTAAGGTATTGGTCTGGTGCTTTCAAAAGTTAATATTGGAAACTGGGACTGGGGAAAATGTTGAACATAGAATTTAGGAGAAATAGCATACAAAGAGAGTGAAAAAAGGCATTTTATCAAGGGTTCAGAAGAAAATTTTGATCTGCTTTTGCCAGGCAGTCTTAAAATGTAAAATTGAAAGGTTAATGTTACAATTGAACTGTACATCATGTTGATATACTCTTGCCTTGGTTCAGTTAAAATGTACATGTTTTGTTAATGTAGAGAGATGGGCTATTGCTTTGTAGTAACTTCTAAGGGATGTTTTGTAATATAATATGTCATAAAAGATGCTGCTGGGAACCACGATTCCCTTTTACAATTTTTTAATCTTGATGATGTGGCAACTTGGAAACAGGACTCAAAAGAAATCTTGTTGTTGTTAGTATTTGAGAGAAGGGCAAAGCAGATGACTCAGGAATGGAGGTGTGCAAAGCTGCATAAAAAGTCTGGGCTCTTCCACAGTGAATAAAAAGGATAGGTTGGATGCAGTGGCACGTACCTTAATGCCCAGCACACAAGGCAGAGGTTGGTGGATCTTTGTGAATTCAAGTCCAGCCTGTCTACAGGAACAGTCATTGCTACATAGAGAAAACCTGTCTCATATTTAAAAAAGAAAAAGTCTGGGCAGGTAGGCTTGTGATTTTGATCATAAGTAAAGAAGAAATGAAAGGGGGAGCAGAACAAGTAAGGTTTTAAGAATATTTTGGGGTGTCGGAGCTCAGAAAAGCAGACAAACATAACTGTAAAAGATCTATAAGATAGGAACTACAGTGGTAGTATTACAATCATTGGAGTAGATAAGAGGGGCTTGTGCCTACCCAGAACCAGCGATTAAATTCTGATTCCCTTTTGAGAAGGAGCTTTCTTTTACTGTGCCTTGGGTAGCTCTGATACATCTTCCCTTCTTCTCATATGGTACTTGGCTTCTTGTGAAAGGTCCATTGTAGGTCTTTTGCTTTTTTATTTGTTGTTTGTGGAAATTTGAGGTAGAGTGCCTAAGGTGACAAAAAGAAGGGAGTCCATCCTCATTGACTTCCAAATCCTGCTAATAGCTATCTCTAGCCCAGCCTAACTGTTTGGTCTAAATGTACCTCATATAATAATTAAGGTGAAGACTAGTATGCATAGGGCAACATTTGTGCTCATTGAATTGTTAAACTTGGTATTCATGTTCATGAATAGAATGGCCTTGTAATAAATGCCATGTGCTATAAAACTTTGGCAGATGAACATGATGAAAATTCCATTAGAAACTTTTGTTCATTGTTTCAAAAAAGTTTCAAATGCTTTAATGAAATGCAGGGTAATGCATGTGCATGTATATTTATAGTTGCCATATATAGTGTATGATGGAATTTCATCACAAAAATCCATTTGGGGGCTTCCTTTTGATAAAATGGAATCCCATCTTGTTACACAAGGGGGTAGTTGAATCCTCCTTCTCCATCCTTTCTTTTTGTTCAGATCTTTTCCTTAGTGAACCAACCCTTGTTTGCTAGAAAACATGGTCCTTAGTCTTATCTCCATGGCTCAAGCTGCTGCTGCATGTTCAGTTGCTCTTGTGTTAAGTAAGCTATAAGTCAACTCTTACTACAGGGGAGTCATATTTTTTAAAATGGCAATAACAGTCTGGATAGCAGTGTTTATTTTCATTATTCTAAATCCTTTCTGTTTAAGTTGAACTCATTAGTTTTCCTCTTCAAATGGAAAAGCAAGCAGACTTAGAGATAGATACTTGTCAGCTCCCATCTTCTTTTTGCCTCAGTACCTCCTTACTCATTTGGGAAGGAGATGGTGGTTGTGAAGACCCCCTCTCTGGGGAGACCCTCACTCAAGTCTCGGGAAGTCATGGCCACCCAAAAACTCGCAAGACACTGAATCTGGATGCAAACAGCAGAGGCTTTATTCAGGAGAGTTAGCCGGCTAATGGTCAATTCGTTTGCCCACGCAGGAGCTGAATTGATAAAGAATTCCTAGGGTGCAAGCAGCCTACCTGGTTGTTGCCAAGTAACTGTGGGGAAGAGCATACCAGGCTGTTGCCAGGTAACTGTAGAATGGAGCTTAGACAGAATGCTGACATGAACCTCCTGGCTATTTGAAATCCTGGTATGTATTCCTTTGCCCTAACAGTAAGTATTTTATTATTGTGTATATGACTTGTACAATATACAATTTGTTTGTAATAATTAATACTTTCCCTGAATTTGTAAGAGATTTAAAATTTTGATTATCTGTTTTTATTTTATTAAACATCCTACTAAGCCAAACATTCAATTATTTTTAGAATTAGAAGCTGAATTTATACATCTTCAGGATTCTTCTGTATACTGAGGGTGGCTGTTCCTGGCTCTTTTTTATGCATTGTTTATTTTTAGTCTATTGTCAGCCTTGGAAGGATTGATAAGTATTGGGTGTTTGTGTAAATCAGTGCACAATTACTTAATTTTCAAATTGCTTTACTCTTTTTGGCTATAGTTTTGTAAAGGTATATAATTAAATATTGTCCTTGTCAACACAAAAACCCCAGCTCTCACTGCAAAGCTAATAAAAGATAGTTTATTCTAGAGTTACACTTGAGGCACCTTTTTCTGGGAAACAGAGAGCTAGGTTCTGTTTCCACATAGAAGCAGTTTCATGAATGTTTGCAGTAGCAAAACAAAGAAAGTCATAAACCAAAGTCCTACTGAAATCCAAGATTGGGAATCTGTCCTATGGGCCTCAGATGCTAACTGATGATGTTCTCAGTTTGGGTTGATGGAAGCTAGTTAGTGGTTGGCTAAATTAATGTATTTTAAAGATTTTGATCTGATAATCAAAGGTGGGCAAGGAAATGCCTCTTTAGGGAGCTTCAGTTTGCCCATGGGAAGGCAATTAGGCTTTTGATCTGTAACATTCCAACTTCTCCACATCACTGTCTTTCCAATCAGTCTTTACAGACACACTGTCACATCTGCTACTCAATAGCTGTGTTTTTGTAAACTCTTAAAACTGTTAGCATTAGATAGCACATCAGCTTCTGATAAAAAACATGAACAATATTTTTGAGATACTAGGACATTACCCATGGGATACATACAATGAACTTGAGATATACCTGATAGAAACCCTATTCATTCCTTCTACAACTTATAGTTGCTTAAAATTGGCCCTAAGTGGATTGTATGCATTAACTTCTTGACTTCTTTTTTTATTAAATTTTATTCAAATTCATTCTTTCATAGACATCAAGAAATTCAGCTTTTACTTCCAACGCCAGTTTGTTCTTTTCTTTCATTTATTTTCTGAAATTCAGACACTTCTTTTTTCAGTCCCTTCCTGCTTCATATCTTGACTTCTTTTACTTACTCTCCTAACATGAAACCAACCAGGAAAAATTTTGATCCTAGGAGAAGAGAATGAGCCATTCGATGGCTAATAAATGAAATGTTTATAAGATATTGACAATAAAAGGAGATTGTCAGAATTGAACTGTGGCCATGTGGGACATGGTAATGCATGCTTTTAATCCCACTACTCTGGGAACCTGAAGCAGATCATAAGTTTCAAGTTTATCTAGGATTCACAGGAGACCCATCTCAAACATGCAAAATAGGGTTGCTTATGATAGGCCTTCCAAAAGTAACTAGAAGCCAAGAGGTTAAACAGAAATGGTTCTTATATATGGGAACTGGAAATGAATGTGTTCTCACCTTGGCTCCTACGTGTATTCTGTTTATGACACTTGCTTCAGACACAAAAAAATTGGGGGTTCCTTTGGGGTTAGTAGTCTCTTTGATAAGGAATGATAGTAGGAAAAGGCCCATACTATACTTTTTATACTTTTTTATCATTATTTATTTTTAGAGTAATAATTAAATAATAATAATAATAATAATAATAATAATAATAATAATAATTTCCTTTTTTCTTTTCTTCCTTCCAAGTGTCCTTTCCTAAACTTCTCTTTGCTCTCACTCAAAATCATGGCATCTTTCATTAATTGTTGTTATACACATACATACACACATGCATAAACACACACACACATGCACACACGCACACACACACACTGACATACAATACTACACACACATATATATTCCTAAATGCATAAATACAATATGTTCAGTTATTGTAATGTACTTGCATTCAAATGTTTTAAACTGAAATGAAGCTAGAACCGTGGTAAATAAGCAGTCACATGGTGGAAGGAGAAATAATATATACATATACATCATATATTCATATACATATATACCAAATTCTTACCAGGTGATTCAAATTTTTAAGGAAAGTCTGCCTAGAAAAAGAGAAGAAAATGGAAAGCTATATAGGCCTAAGGTGCTGCATGGTTGTGATTCCTCTAATTTCAGCACATTTTCCTGGGGGAGCAGTCAAAGTGACTGAACCAGACCAATTGGAATGCTGGGTTTCAACTCATAGCCAGAGATTCTATTTTCATGACTAGGAGCTTTTCCTATTGTAACATAAGAATGGACGCCAAAAAAGTTAGTATTTCCCCAGGAAGCTCCTTCTGGGACAGGAGATGACTAGAGCCCCAGAGGGTTCCAGAGGAAGAAATTGTGTTCTGGAGAAAGATTTATAACTCTGATGATCTTGCAACAGAGACTTGGATCCCAGGAGTTTCCAGAGAAAGAAATTGTATTCTGGAGAAAGTTATAAAATTCTGGTGACCTTGAAAGAGAAACTTGGATCTGACACTGTGGTAGTCCCGGGGAAGCACCTCTCCAGGCTGTTTACTTAGGCATGCCCCTTACTGAAACCACACCTTCATGTCAGAACATTGAAGCTGGATTTGGAGGAGACATTGTATTTCTTTTTCTCTCTTCCGTACATGGCTCCATGGAACAGGTCTCTCTGTTCTGGTTTTCATTATTAATTTTGATCTTGATTTGACTTATTGAGGATGAGTGGCCAAACCTGGGAAGTACTCTGCCATTTAAGTCATTTAATTTCTGAGAGTGCAGAAGGTCTTTGAGTAAACATTTCGAAAACATTAAATACATGTTTTATACACTGGCAGGAGATGATACAATTTGAATTCCTTATTTTTAGCAAAACTTTTACTGTGATTGGCAGAAAAGATTAATACTTAATGTCTCTTATATTGTGATTCTCCATCTTCATCAAGTTCTCTACTTCTTGCCTCAGTTTATTGCAGAGAGACATCAGGAGGAAGATATACTTTAGAATGCATTTACTTGGATATACCTGTGATCTGAGGTTTTTACTCAGTCAAAGTCTAAAAGTGCCTCTAGTGATGTGAACGTCCCCCAAAGCTGGAATGCAGCAATGGTAACAGTAAACAACTTGATTCTCTCTCTCTACACAAGTTCACTGGTTTAGATACTCCATTTATCCAGTAAATGTGCTTACTACATTCCTTATCCTTTGTGATGAGCTATGAGAATAAAAGTCAGAAACACAATTCTTGAACAGTTCACAGTCTTTCTTTTTTCTTTTAGAGACAGAGTCTCTGTATATAGTACTGGCTGACCTAGAATTCACTACATAGAACAGGCTGGCCTTGAACTCATAGAAATCCACCTGCCTCTGCATCCTGGGTACTGGAATTAAAGGCACAGAATTTGTAGTCTTAAAAGTAAGAAACAGGTAATTAAAAATGATTAATGTAACACCCTGTGATATTTGAAATGATTGAAATCCACTATGTTGTAAAACAAGATAACAATTTATTCAGTTTTAGGTGTATAAAAAAGGCAGGACAGTGTTGTTGTTGTTGCTGTTGTTTTAATAAAAACAGGTGACACTAAGTTGCCCTTCAGGAATAAGTTTTATTAAGAGAAAATACCTCAAGACCATGATCAATGGGAGAACATTAAAAAGAGACAACAAAGCCAAATGTGGTGGCACATGCTTTTAATTCTGGCAGAGGTTGGGAGATCTCTGAGTTTGAAGCCAGCCTGGTCTATAAAGTGAGTTCCAGGACAGCCAGAGCTATACAGAGAAAATCTGTTGTGGAGAGAAAAGAGGTGGAGCAAGCAGTGGAGGGCAAAAGAGATGGCTTAGCGCAAGGGTTCTCAACCTGAGGGTCTCAATTTCTTGGGAGTTGAAAAACACTTTCACAGAGGCTGCCTAAGACCACCAGAAATCACAGATATTTACATTATGATTCATAGCAATAGCAAAATTACAGTTATGAAGTAGCAACAAAAATAATTTCATGGTTGGGAGTCACCACAACATGGGGAACTGTATTAGAGTGTTGTAACATTAAGTAGGTTGAGAACAACTGGTTGTTTAGTGGTCCAGTCTTGCAAAAGGCCTGTGTTCAGTTCCCAGCACAAACATAGTGGCTCATAACCATCCTATCCTTTTCTGAATTCCATGGGCACCAGACACACATCTGGTACACATACATACATGAATTAAAAATGCTAGTGCTTATGAAATTAAGCACTTTAAAGCAATTTTAAAGAAGAGTATTACAACATGAACAAAGCCTTAAAAGGAATGAGAGATTTTACCTTTAGAGCCTGGAGAAAAACTTCATTAAAAGGGTATGGGAGACAGAGACAGACAGACTTTTGCATGTTCAAGGACATCCTAGATGGCTTAACTTGTTCCAAGCCAGCCAGTGCTATATAGTGAGACCTTGTTTCAAAAACAGTGGTAGGGAGAGCTTAAAGTAAAAGGAAGAGAGATAGCTTGATAAGGAGATAGCACAGAAGACATTCAGAGAAATCCTCCTGGCGAAGCAAAATATCTGACTTTTGTACCTTTTCAAGGGGTAATGAAAAGGTACCATATGATTTGATCTGGGATACCCTATGTGATAAATAGCATGGAGAGGATCTAGGGGATCATGGCCTGATCTCTAAATGCTGGAGGATCTGGCCTCCTAAAGTGATCAACATCTCAAAGCAACAGGTCCATAATTTAATGCTGTGGTGTCAAAAAAAGGTGAACTAAGAACTAGATTTGACAAGTAACTTCACCTGCATAGCCATAAGCAAACATCTGATTAACCCCAGATCAGGCAACAATGACAGATGAAAGTAAGGACTCTACCAAAATTCAAATTGGGCAACCATTGAACTTATTGTGATTGCCTAACGAACATGTGTGAGGATTATTTACAGGAGAACAGTGATTTCAAATCATTCTACCTCATTGACTTCATAGACAGATGCTGCATAATGTAATCCTCCTTTCAGTTAACCTTCATCTCAAAAATAACTTGCAGGTAGGGGATGGCAAAAGGAGACAATGGCTAAAGTCTCAGGTGAGGGTCCTGTGATATCCACCCTCCTAATTCCTTCTATTTAGAAGCCTACAAGTCTACAGGGTCATTATCATAGACCTTTGTATTGTTATGTTTAATCAGTTGCCAAGGCTACTAGGCCAAGGTTATCTCTACTATAAAATTGCCATTGTCTACTACAATAAAAGGTGAAGGACATAACAAGCCGAATTAAGCATGCGGTAACTAAGGAGAAGAAAGACAATTGTTTGAAAACTACAAGTAGTTCAGCTATAGTGACAATGAATTAATCACGCATTTGGAAGATAGAGCCAAATTATGGCTTTTTGATATCATCAAATTTAGTCTTTATTCTGAAGGTGACAGAGCATTACTGAGATGTATGTAAGGCTGAGGAGCAGAAGTTGAGGCATTGATGAAGATGTGCATGATACAGTATGATAGAGTATAGTAATGAAGACTGAATAGAAGTTTAAAAATACTGATAGAGCTGGACATGGTGACATGACTTCTTTCCTTTTTTGGTTTGGTTTAATACAATTATATCATTTGTCTATTTGGCCAGGTGTGAGGGCACATACTTTTAGTCCCAGCACTCAGGGGGCAGAGGCAGATTAATCTCTTTGAGTTTGAGACCAACCTGGTCTATATCACAACTTCCAGGACAACCAGGGCTACATAGAGAGGCCTTGTCTCAAAAAATACAAAACTACTGATGGAAGGTTGCTTCTTGAAAGAAACAATTTTCTGGACTTTGTGCTGCTGCCAGCATCTGTTAAAACAGGTACTGTGAACTTCACTAGACATAAGATAATCTCTTTACCTATCTTACTTGCCCTTTTGTTAACCTTTCCAAACTAACTTTTCCAAAATGTACTCTATCTAAGGCAAGGTATAATAGACCCTGTGAAAATGGACCAAGATTGTCCTCTGTGACAGGTCTTTGGTGTATGATGGTGCCTCTTAAGGGACATTTGGACTTCACAAAGCTTTCTGTACTCATCTCACAACAGTCTGGCAAGACAGAAGAGTTGTAGTCATCTTATAAAGCTCAGAAGATTGCCACTTTGTAGCTGCTTCTTTTCCTCAGCGTTAAGCATATCTCAGTGCTTCTCTATGCTCTTCAGAACAAAGGCTTAATTTAATGACACAAAAAAGCCACGGTTGGAAATGGAAATACTCTAAAGAAACACTTGAGCACTGTTCTCTGTTTATTATGCTGTTGAAACAATGGGTCTCAAGAAGCTGAAATTTCCCCAGAAATCTTATGCTGGGAGAAGAAAATGCTGAGATGCTGGAGGTGGCCAGAAGGGAGCTTGTCTCCTTGAGACTTTGTAAGATAGACTGGAGATAAGACAAGAGAGGTAGGCAGGAACACCATCATGACTGGCCAGACTTCTTAGACTACTGCATGTATCTTGCCTTCTATTTAAACCTTATTCTAATTGTTAGGGTTGGGGCTTTCACAGAACCTCTTTGTTCTTCCCATTGTGACCACACTGAAGAAATTGCTTTTCCTGATTCAATATTACTTGTTCTTTTAATTGGCTTATTTATTGAGCAGGGTGTACATCTGAGCTTGGCTTGTAAAGGTAGCTAGGGCTCAGGTTCTGACCACATTGTTTCCAGAAACAACTTACTCTATGGCACTTCATGTAAAATCAATGTGACAGAGCATCAACTAAAATGTAAGTGTGGTGGTTTGTATACGCTTGGCCCAGGGAGTGGTATTATTAGGAGGTGTGGCCTTGTTGGAGTGGGTGTGGACATGTTGGAGTAGGTGTGTTATTGTGGAAGCCAGTCTTCCTAGCAGGGCCTTCAGATGAAGATGTAGAACTTTCAGCTCATACTGCACCATGCCTGCCTGAATGCTGCCATGCCTTGATGACAATGGACTGAACCTCTGAACCTGTAATATTCAGATATTAATTCAAAGCTTTGTGTATAAATGAATGGATTATACAGGTGAATAAAGAAACAAATTGATGTTCTAAGCCTTTTGAACACAGTTCTATGTAGGGAACCATTGTAGGATGATTACTGAATCACCATAAACTACTATAAGTACCCTCTGTTAGAGACAAACATTGTAAGTCTGTGTCTTTCTACAATGTCAGAACTCATTGAATAGAAATGCATTCCCAAAGCTTGGTGGTTTTGATGGCACCAGTTTGTCAGTCATGCATGCAATTTCTTGGTAGCATTAGCCACATAGAATACAGGCTTTTTTTTACTTCCTTTTTAATTACTCATACTATGCTCAGATCGTATATCATGCAGTATATGTACAGATAGATTTGTAGTTTTGTATATATGTACATTTCTACTTTATACAGACCAGGCACATAGGGTTAAAGAGTAGGGCTTCAAGAAGTTTTAGGAGTAAGCTGATCAAAATGTAGAGTTTGAATTGATGAGATAAGGAAGTTGAAACTGTGAAGCCAGGTAGTTGTGAACCAGAGCTAAGTCCTGCTGCAGAAAACAAAGGACAGGATGGAGTCTCAGTAAAGGAATAGGTAGGTGGATAGACAGCAGGTCCAGTACCAGACCAGAAAGCAGGTATGTGAATAGACAATAGTTTTCTAGGCAAGGAAAAGCCAAATTGAAGTTCCTATGACCGTATAAGTTCTCTGCCTGTGGATCTCTTGACACACACCAGGTAGTCAGATGACAGGTCTGCAGGTCGTTGCCACTGTAGTCTGAAGTGCCATCTTCATGAGGTTCTTGGATCCAGTTTTCCTGATGTTTTTGGTTTTTGTTTGTTGATAAAGGGTTTCTCTATGTATCAGCCCAAAGGGATCCACCTGCCTCTGCCTTCCAAGTGCTAGGATGAAAGGTATGTGCCACCATACCCAGCTTTGACAATGTTTTTTAAGACAGGATTTCACTATGTCAACTAGTGTCTAGGAAATTCTCTAGTCTTTATTTAGATCAGAATAGCCTCAAACTCACAGAGACTTCTGTCTCTGAGTGCTAAGATTAAACTCATGTGTCACCATGCTTGGCTTCCTGGTATGGTTTTAATATTCCCACATGTTCCTAATGTACCAGTTCACCCTGATAAATTTATAGAGTGACACTGCTTCTTCTTATTTATCAGTCTGTCTCACATGCATGATCTCAGTCTGACAGTGCTGTTTATGTGCCCACTCAGGTACACAGGTATGTTCCAACCTTAAAATGGAGTCAAAAGCTGTTTGTAAAATCAAGCTACCCAGGGCCAGGTATCATCTGGAAATTCATTGTTTTACACAGTAAGGAGAAACTTAGATCAGAGCACACTTTCACCTCAATACTAACCCAGTGTGATTTCCTTTATACACCATGGGAACTGGGGTAGGCTTTCACTCCTGGCCTCATTTTAGGACCTTGTAGATGCAACATAACTTTATTTGATATTTTTGGTTGACTTTGTAGATCATCTTTATGGCTTGGTTCTTCTTTTAGTTTCTTATTCTTAATTATCCTTGCTTTTGCTCATTTTTCTTCTCAGATACCTTTGAGCCATTTCGGATGGAGTCAAGGGTGAAAATGTGGCATTAAGCAAGTCCTTTTCTGCAATGGCTTAGCATTTGAAAAATTTGAGGTCAAAGCTCAAGTCTACTTTCGGCCTATTGATTTTTTTCTAATTTATGTTTTTTTCTCCTCATTAGGCTAATTAAGGCTTTGCTATATGTTTTAGGCCCATGGCTCTAATAAAATGAATACATGACAATAAGCTTATTAAAGGGTTCAATATCTGGGTTACATGCTGAAAATATTTTGTCATTGATTTAGTAGTCTGCTTCTGGAAGTGCCTCAAATAAAAATTCATTGAGGACAAAATTAGGGTATAGTAAATTATTTAACCTCTCTTAAATATATCATGACTTCCTTGTCCTTACCACTTTGCAGCTGGGATCCTCATAATTTAATTTATTTGTGCACTCACACTCCAGGATTAACTTTTTCATTTCACTTTTTACCTTCAGTGTCTAAAGTGGATTTTATTGAACATTGTGGACCTATTGTCCACCTACAGTTGATATTGCCATTGTTTCTTCATCTCCTTCCAACATTTTTTTAATTTTTTCAGCAACCTGCTACATAAGCTTCTGAAGCATTTGTTCTTTTTTTTTTTCCATTTGTATAGAATGGTTGGGGGGAGGCCACTCTCTTTATTCCCTGTAATGGGGAAATGTTTGTACTATGCCTGACTAGTTCTCATGCTTCTTCTACCTGAAGGAGAGTTCAAGAGGTGTCAGGTGAGGAGGTAATTATTGTATTTCCTTGTGGACAGTGACTGGTAAAATAGTAGCCACACACAATGGCTTCAAACACACACACACACACACACACACACTTCAACCTAATTTTGCTGCTATTAGCTAATACGTCTACTTTACCTGTTTAATTAACAATGCTTATTCTCACAGGGTTTGAGAGAGATAATCAGATTTCCTTTTGTCTGTATTAGGAATACACATATTTGCATTTATAAGTAAAGATGTATTGTGTGTATGTATGATTAAAAGGATTCTGAGCCCCACAAATACTTTTAGTATCCACTAATTGCTTGTCCTTGTTCTTCATATAAATTTTTTCTTGGGCGGTACACTCACACTGTAGGGAACCATACATCATGAGATAGCCTATCTTCTTCCTAATATGCTTCTAGATGTGTGAAGAAGTGCTTGTGTCATATTTTTGAAAAGATTAATTCATTTTATGTATATTGGTGTTTTGCCTGGGACCAGAGTTATAGCCTGTCATGTGGATGCTGAGAATTGAACCTGTATCCTCTGGAGAAGAAGCCAGTACTCTAAACTGCTGAGCCATCTCTCTAGCCTCACAGTTCTGTCTTCATTCAATAACTATTTATTGAGCACATCCATGTTGCGTGTAGTTTTAAAAGCACACTCTGACTTAGCCTGGGAGCTGTGACCTCGCTACTCCTGGCTCCCTTTTGTTCCTCCAGACTTTGCTCTGGATCACCACTACCAGCACTGATCTGGCTTCTGTTTCCTGCCCACCTTTGCTCCTGAAGGGGTGTCACAACCAGTCCACTCCTGAGACCCCTGAGTCTGCAGATGAAAAACACACACACTGCTCTGTTACCTTTAGAACTTGCCTTTAGGCACAATTGCTGGGTGCAGATACCTCCAGCCTAGAGATGTGTGCCCTTATCAATTTATTATCTCCACCTCTCCCTCCACCCTTAACTTAGCCACTTATAACAACTAACCCTCGGCAACATCCTTGGCTTCTGCCCTAGCTGCCCCAAGACATTACTGCTGCTCTCTACTTATTCCAAAGCATGGCAGAAAAAGCCCTCTCTCTTTGCCTATGTCTCCTTTCCCTCTTGAGACCCAGAAGTCCCACCTGTACCTTCTGTCCAGCAATTGGCCTCTCTGGCCTTCTTTATTGACAAGTCAAGAACCAATTGGGGAACAAGACTGTAACAAGAGAACCTCCCCTTACACATCTTCTTTGCTAGCAATGGATTACATGCAGGATATATGACAGTGAGCAAGGAATATGTAATACTTAAACCATCATAACACTTAGAAGAAAGAGTGGCAGAGAATAAAGAGGGAAAATTACCTGAGATCTAATAGATAAGGGCTCTCAGAAAGGTGACCTCATTATTAACTCTACAAATAAATATCCAAATAAATTATGATAAAGAGTATCCTAGGCAGAAGAAAGCAAATGTTTGGCAAACATAAAAAAATGAAGATAGTATGGTGAGTGATGAAGGATGCGGTACTAGGGTTTTAAAGTCAGGTTATGAAAATAGTGCTTTTGCTATAAGTATTCTATAGTTTGCTCTATAATCCCTCGCACCAAATAGGGACTGGGAACAGGGATTTGCATGTGCTCTACTACTGAACTACATTCTCAGGGCCCCTCAGATGAAATTTTGGCAAGGGGCAGTGACTTTAATTGGTTTATATTTATAAAAGCTCATATGTCTATATGTCTCTGTCTTTTATGATTTTGAGGGTTTTTTCTTCTTCAGATTGACTGAATCTAAGGAGGACGTGTCGTTTGTTTTTTAAATGTTCTTTTTCTTGGAAGCCTTTTCTGGCTAGTCTGACTACAGCTTTGGCCCGTGTCCCTGGCAGAGGTCACTGATTTTTATCAGGTCTTGTGCTATGCTACTATACCAATATCATTGCAGCTGCAGGATGTCATTGTTTATGTTGATGTCAGTTAACTAAATAGGCCAAGGACATATGTGCATAATGTGCTTAGGGGACAGGACTTGCACAATCTGTATTTCAGTTTGCCATGTCCTTCCCAGTGCATGACTCCTTTGTGATATCTATGCAATTTAAAAATCATTCCCTTTTCTTTGGTAATAATGTTCTATCTGAAATTATCTTTCTAATGCAGTTGTCATAATGTGCCAATGAATGAATAAAATCAGATATAAAGATAAGCTTCATTTGGCTTAGCGTTTCATTAAAAATCTGGAAACTGGATGTTCAACAGTTAATCACTTCCTTTGCATGAGTAAGACATTGGCTCAGTTGGTAAAGGCAGTTGCTGCCTGCCAAACCTAATGAGCTGAGTTTGATTCTCAAGACCCACATGATGGAAGGAGAAAACCAATTCCTGCAGATTGTCTTCTTACCACCACAGATGCACAATGGCATTCATGCACAAGAAAGTAAGGGAGGGAGGGACAGAGACAAACAGACAGACAGACAGACAGACACACACACATAAGACAGAGAGAGAGAGAGAGAGAGAGAGAGAGAGAGAGAGAGAGAGAGAGAGAGAGAGAGAGAGAGAGATATTAAAAAAACTTGGGACTTCAAGTCTATCTTCCCCCATAACAACTAACATCTGGCCTGCATTCTTTTTTTATTGCTTTCAAGATGTTCATCAGGCCTCTTAATCATATTATCCTGCTCAGACCTAAACTTTTGTGCCTTGTGGCAGTAGTTCCAATGTATACATTAAATGCCCCAAACAGTCTCAGTAGGTTCTTACAATCAATAAGATCTTATTAAGTAAGTGAATACTAAATACAGGATGTGATCTTTTCAATGAGAATAGCACTCATTAAGCTCATATATTTTAATGCTTAGTCACCAGGGAGTGGCACTATTTAAAAGGTATGCCTTTGCTGAAGAAAATGTATTCTTGTCACTGGGCTTTGAGGTTTCAAAGGCTCATGGGAAATCCAGTTTTATCTCTGTCTCTCTGTTTCTCTGTCTCACCCTCCCTCCCTCTCCCCTGCCCCCTCTCTGCCTACCTATGTGTCAGGATGCAAAACTCTCAGCTACATTTTCAGCACCATGCCTGCATGCCACCATATTCCCTGCTATGCTCCCTGACTTAATGATAATGGACTAAACCTCTGAAACTATAAGCCAGCCCCAATCAAATACTTCCTTTTGTAAGAGTTGTCATGGTCACAGTGTCTCTTCACAGCAAAATGACACATGATCAAGCCAGTGTGGTGTTACACACCTTTAATTTATTGCCTATACTCTATAGGCAGAGGCCGAGTGACCGATCTCTGTAAGTTCAAAGCTACTCTGGTCTACACAGCAAGTTTTAGGCCAGCCAGATCTGTACAGTGAGACACTATCACAAACAAACCAACTCAGTGATAAATACATGACTATATTTGCAATATCCCTGAAGAAAAATTCATTTTCTCTATTAGCATTGTATGCAGAATTAATACAGTACCCTTTTTGTGTTAGGTACTCAATAACCATTTTGAGTAATTAGATAGAGCAAAGTAGAGCTTAAATATTTATAAACTCTTATGTAATGACCACTGAATAGTCTACCATACAAAGTTCACACACATGTACATTACCTTCCAAGCTATATGCAATATTCAGTAAAAGGAACATGACATGTAGTCAGGATGTTGAGATTCTACCTGAGATGAGGAAATACATAGTATGAATCTGAGACCAACTTGGCTTATATGGTGAGAATATGTCTCAAAAACAAATGAGATAAACAGAGTGAGAGATGGGGTTGAGGCAAGAATGCAATACCAAAAATGGGCAAAAGAGATTTTTAGTTACCATTAGCTAAGTGTCAAGCTTTTGCACTTGATCTGTAAGATACCAAATTTGTTTTATAGGCCAATGAATGTTGGCAATTTGTTTATGCTAACCACAGAAAACTAACACAAATTTACTCTAAATAATCAAGATTAGCTTACATCGACTGACCACTTGTCCTTCCTGATAAAACATCATCATAATCTAAAGTGTTCTTATACCAAGCCCTAAAACCCAGTCTGACTATAAGAAAAACACCAGACAAACTACACATCTAACTGGTGCTCTGAGAAAACAGTCAATGAAAGACTGAAATTGCCACAGACCAGAGAATGCTGGAGAGACTTGATTATTAAAAGCACTGTGGACCCTGGAGAGACAGGAAAGGAGATCTTGAGAATAGTTTTTCATATCCTGAGTTTTGTTGTTGTTGTTGTTGTTCCAAATGAATTTAAAAATTGCTCTTTCTATCTCTGTGAATTTTGATGGGAATTGTATTCAATCTGTACATTGCTTTTGGTAAGATGGCCATTTTTACTATGTTAATGTTGCTGATCCATGAGCATGGGAGATCTTTCCATCTTCTGAGGTCTTCTTCTATTTCCTTCTCCAGAGACCTGAAGTTCTTGTCATACAGATCTTTCACTTGCTTGGTTAGATTCACACCAAGATATTTTATATTATTTGTGACTATTATGAAGGGTGTCATTTCCCTAATTTCTTTCTCAGCCTGTTTATCTTTTGAGTAGAGGAAGGCTACTGATTTGTTTGAGTTGATTTTATAACCAGTCACTTTCCTGAAGTTGTTTATCAGGTTTAGGAGTTCTCTGGTGGAAGTTTTGGGGTCACTTAAGTATACTATCATACCATCTGCATATAATAATATTTTGACTTCTTCCTTTCTTATTTGTATCTCTTTGACTTCTTTTTGTTGTCTAACTGCTCTGGCTAGGACTTCCAGTACTATACTCAATAGGTAGGGAGAGAGTGGGCAGTTTTGTCTAGTTTCTGATTTTAGTGGGATTGTTTCAAGTTTCTCTCTATTTAGTTTGATGTTTGCTACTGGTTTGTTGTATATTGCTTTTACTATGTTTAGGTATGAGCCTTGTCCTCGAATCTGTAAAATTTGAAAAGAGTCTAGAGTTTAACTTTTAGTAGTGTTACAATGTCAGTGTTTTAGTGTGGGCAAATTGAGGTACCTTTTGCAATCTCTATCTATTAGAGTAAGATGAATATTATTTCATATTACTTATTTAATCATTTTTTGAGATGGTATCATATGTACACAGGCTCTCCTCATAGTCTCTGGCCTCTAAGTCATGACTTTCCTACTTTAGCCTCCCCAGGTTTGGTATTATAGACATGTGCCACTGTGCTCTACTGGGAATCAATCTCTTGATTTTTATTTTAAATGTGAAAAAAATCAGATATTTACCTTACAATTTATTTTTTACCTTACATTTCTTATGCCTTTATTTTCTACCTATTTTCAACATGGAGACCACCTAAACCAATGCTACTTGAAAGAAGAAGATATTTTTATTCAGTTTTTATAGTTGTTGCTCAACTGGCTCATGGCTTGTCCTAATTTCTCATCTATCCGCTAATGTGATGCATCCTTAGTTTTATTTAAAACCCTTGTGTCTAGGAACTGCAAAGTTTTTGGCGGTCAATCAGTCTTTCATAGCCAAGATTACAAGCTCCCTAGGGCCTGATGCCATCTTCTTTGTATGCTCTTTTCTTTCTCCCCGGAACTTGGATTGTTTTCAGTGTCCTAGGAGTCCACTGCAAATGCTAATCATTTCGATGTAGATTCAGTTTAGAGGCTTAAAAAAGGTACAAATGTAGAAATAGGTCAGGGAAGCAGTATAGGCAGAAATGCAGACATTCACTAGTTTAGTCTGGATACCGGAATGTAATGTACTCTCCTATGTCCAGCTTTATCTTGTGGTTTTCCCTCGTATACCCAAAATAATGAGATGATTCGCCGCATGGAAATTAATGCTTGTAAAACTTCTTGAATTGGTTAACCTGTAGCTGGATATTTTAATCTTCAAGTGGTAAGCCTTCTGAAGCCTGCTCCTGGAATGGCACAGGAGCACAAACAGTTAAATTGGCACCTGTGTGCCTACAGAAGAATTGAGAAATGAACTGATAAGATGTTAAAAAAAAAAAAAAAACAATTCATCCTCTTTCAGTTTTCTAGAAATAATCTAAAGTAATTTTAACAAGTCATTTTAAAGTGGTTAACTACATGAATATTCTCTCTCTCTCTCTCTCTCTCTCTCTCTCTCTCTCTCTCTCTCTCTCTCACACACACACACACACACACACACACACACACACACACACACAGTTTGATCCCTTAAGTACTTCCTCTTCTAATGTAGAGGGCAGTGAAGAGCAACTGGCAGTAACAGAAGAGGAAAATATACAATCCATACTTTTGTCTTGGTTTTTGAATATTCAGTTGATGCTTCAGGGAGAGGTCACTAAGATAAATTAGGTTTCCCTTTGCAGATAAACTTAAAGGACCACCAGATTTTTAGAACTCTTATATAATAGAATGAGTAGGTATTTACACCAGGACTAGTCTCTTTCTCTTCTAATTTCTGTTTATCTGTCTCTTCCTGTCTAACTATCATCTAACATCTTCCCTTTTATCAGACTAGGGAAAATTTCCAACATGTGGAATATTCAATATTGAAAATTTTCCCTTGCTAGTACAGTGTTGTCACTTTAGTTGATCCAGAACACTCACAGTTATTTTCAGAGTTTGACCATGAGAATATAAAAAAGGAGGACATTCATCTTTGTGCTTTCAAAATCCAATTTTGCCACTCAATAATCCATTTGCAAATCTAATCAACTGTTTTATGGAGTCTCTCTATGCCTTCTTCAGTATGTTGAGAGCAGTGCTAGCACTAGCCAGGAGTTTTACAGAAGGAATATGTATGCACACAGAGAAAAGTAGGATGCTTTTGTTGTTTTGGCCTCAGGATTTTGATAAGAAGATGGTATTAAGTAAAAAAAAAAAAAAAAAAAAAAAGGACAGGTGATTCCAACATGGTCAACTAACCTGGACCCTTGGGGGCTCCTGGAGACTGAACCACCAACCAAAGAGCAAGCACAGACTGGTCTACCCTCACCCTTTGCACATATGTAGCATATGTCGCAGATGTACAGCTTGTTCTTCATGCGGGTCCCCCAACAATTGGAATGGGGACTATCCCAAAAGCTGTTGTTTGTGAGTGGAATATGTTTTTTTTCTAGCTGGGCTGCCTTGTCTGGCCTCAGTGAGAGAGGATGCTCCTAGTCCTGCAGGGACTGATTTGTAGGGTCCAAGTGTGTGGGTGGGTGTGGGAGGGGAGCAATACCCAGGGTACTCCCTCTTCTCAGAGGAACTGCAAGAGGGGGAGATTGAAAGGAGAGAAGGCTCTGATATTGGGATGCAAGTTAATTAATTAAAAAGTAAAGGACATGTGGATTGTGGTAAAATAGTGAAGGCAGACCTAAAGACAGATACTTATTCTACTGCTCCTCTCATGTGAGTCTGGAAAGCAATGAGTACTCTGTCTGTCCTTGTATGAACCTTGGGTGCTGTTATATAAGTATATTTGTGTAAATCAGCCCCTGGACTTTACCTTTGCCGAGATCCCTTGTGTCTGTTAGGCTTAGATATTATAATGAATCATAGCCAGTGCCTCTGCCTGTGGCTCCTCTTAGCAAATCTTGAGAACAGAAAGCCTTAAAGATTTCCAGAGATGCACCAGGAACTAGATGATTGCAGAAACCTCCCTTCATATTTTGTAGTGAAAGTAGAGAGGAGAATATGAAATGTATCAAAAGTATATAGTAGAAATATTATTATGTATGTGACAAAAAAAAGTGAAGTTGTTAGGGCAAGGGGTGGTAGAGACAGGTACCATGTGAATTTGAGGTCAGCAAATAGTGAGTTTCAGGTCAGCCAGAACTATATAGTGAGACCCTGTCTCAAAACAAAACCAAATAAAGAAAAACAAAAACTAGATTGAAAAGGTTTAATTAGGATGTAAGTATATTAACAATGAGATGGGATTCTAAATAGCAGCATTTTCTAGAATAATAGATTGCCTAGGTTTAGTGAACCATTGTAATTATCTAACACAAAGCATTTCAAAAAGTATTTACAAGAACATAACATGGACTGAAAAAACAAAAAGTAAAATAACAAAAAACCAAACCAAACCTTATTTTTCAAGATATTATTGTTAATAACCCAATTTTGTATGTTTTACAGCTTATAAAGATTGTCTGCTTTCATTTATAAATCATATAATTTATCTTCATTATGAAAATGAATAAAATTATTAGCTAAAACATTACAAGTGAATTTATTGTTGGCTATATTGAAAAGTTTGATCCAATATTTAAATATGTCACACAAATCATGTTCTACTTCTGGAACTGATTTAAGTGAAACTAATTATAATTTTTTTTACTCTTGAATACAAAATAACTTTTTATGTATTGATTCTTCCTAAGAAAAAGAAGCTTAGAATTTTTTTCTTGGCCGTTTTTCTTACTTGGGTAGCTACAGAAAAATAAATAGGTTGTAGTTAATAAGTTAAGGCAACCTTTTTGAGTAGTGATGGATTCGGGTATAACTCTGAACAAAGCACTCTCTGTGGCATTTGGTTTCCTCATGGTACATTGAGAGGGTTGGCATAGCTGCTGTGACTCAGTATTGATAACCCTGCTCTCTTAACATTCTATAACTGTTTTAAAAATTAATTTCTTTTAGATTTATTCATTTTGTTTTGTATGTATGAATGTTTGCCTACATGTGGGTATGTGTATCACATGTCTGTGTGATGCCCATGGAGGTCAAAAGAGGGTGTCAGATGCCCTAGAACTATAGCTGTGAAGATGTTTAAGAGTTGTGGGAACTGAGAACTAAACTTGGATCCTCTTTAAGAGCAACTAGTGTTCTTAATCACTGAGTAAAATCAGCATTTCAGTTGATACAATCTGAACATATTTTTAAATCCATAAGTATATCCAGACCTTTACCGCCTACAAACACACTACACACACACACACACACACACACACACACACATCACAATACCCGCATATGCATAATATGTACATATATTTGTACATATTATGTATATATGTTACTCTACCTGTGTTTTTTATTTTTTTAACTTTTATTTGTATTTTAATTGTGTGGATGTTTTGTCTGCTTGTATATCTGTATTGTCATATATGTATATATGTAAGTATGTATGTATAATCTTTTATCAAGTTATTGTTCTCTAGGATGATCTGTGGGGTACACTGTCAGTCAAATGGAAAAGAGTAGAAGAGCTATATTGCTTATAACCTCTCCACCCAGCTACACTTACTACCTACTCCAGGGTCTATCCCAGCTCGTTTTCCTTGACATCCCCATCCACATCCTTTCCCCAACCCACAAGTCCAGATTGAGAACCACATTCATTTCCCTGGCCTACTCTGGACACCTCCACCTGTAGAGGAGCTGACTTTTAGACTTCTGAGAGGACAGTCATTCTAGCCATCACCCACAGATCCTTTCTCCTCGACATATAATCCTTCCACCGACCAAGAACTCCCACTTACTTCTCCAGGCTCTTTCCCAGTGAGTCTCCCTGACCTCGCCATAAACTGTATTCTCTGAGCTCCTCATAAAGAGCATTCTTGGACTTCTCCATACTTCCTTCTCCCTAACCCACCCAAACTAGCACAGATGCTACATCCAGTGCTCCACCCTAGTCTGGCCTGCCCTGCCTGTGCCACAACAGATCTCTCTAAGAATCTGTCAGGACCATCCCTATGTATTCCTCAACCCACAGGCCCCTCACATACCACATCCAACCTTTTTACACAGTTATTTCTATCCCCACATTCTTAGATCAGGAAGCACATCCTCTAAATGAGCCCAGTCTTTTCTGTTAACCTGACTTTATTCCACTAAAGTCCTTTATAGGGTAAAAAGTTCGAGCATACTTCCTGGTTTGAAAATCCACCAAAGCCCACCAATCCCTGTGCTTGAAATCCCACCATCCTTAGACCTTGAAAACTCAGAACTTGAAATCCTACCAGTCCTCAACATGAAAATATCCACCCTGAAAACCTCTCTCAAGAAACCTTCCCCCTCAGAGCTGTGGCTCTTCCACTGCAGAAACCCTTTCCCCTAGAGCTGTTAACACATTATTTTCAACCACTAAGCCCAATCTGGCCATGCATCTTCCCTTCTGCTTCAACTTACTCTGTCAGCATCAGAGTCCACATGCCCACATCTCTTTGCAAAAATAGCAATGCTATGAAAGGTTAAACCAGTATCTTCCCTCCAAAACCTACCAGCCCTGTAGAAATGTTTGCCAATGAGAATTTCTTACATGAATCCCAGGACATACAAGTTAAAAGAACAGTCATTAACTTCATCAAAGAATTCAAAGAGTATTATGAAGACATAAATATGCTTACTTTTGGTTCCTCAACTGGACAACTAAGAGAAAAAGTATTGTTTCTTCCCAACATTTAGCTTTCCCATCTATCTGTATAAGATTCTAGTTGTGAGTATCCAGATAGCTTACTTATAACCAATTCAGTCTCATCCTGTTCTAAAAGTATTTTATTTCATGGTGTAGGAAATAAAGTTTTTCCTTTGTAGCACACTGACTGCTATTTCTATTGAGATAAAACCCAACACTCCCATCATGTGAACACACACATGCATGGTGACCATACATGGACTTTTTTTGGGTAACTATTTCCAGGGCCTCTCATGCTAGGCAATTATTCTACTGGTGGGGTATTTAAAAAAATTTTAACCTTTATTTCTATTTTATTGTGTGGGTGTTTTTCTGCTTTTATATCTACCTGTGTACCATTTTTATGCAATAATCATAGAGGTGAAAAGATGCTGTCAAATTCCCTGGAACTGGAGTTATGAATGGTCGTGATCTGCCATGTGGCTGCTGAAAATCAAACTTAAGTCCTCTGGAAGAACTCATACCACTGAGCCATCACCCCAGCTCCTCAGTGGAGTTTTGTTCAACTATATAGAATGAAATTGTGTCATTTGCTGGGGAATGAATAGTGTAGATCATCATATAAAAGGAAATTAAGCAAGTTTCACATAAATATCACGAGTCTTCTATTTGTGGATCCTAGAATTTTATAGAAATACACAATTTTATTGATGTGTGCCTGTGTGTGTGGGGGGGGGATATGAAAGAACAAGGGGATATAAAGAAACTGAGGGCACCAGAAAAAGAGGAGAAAGTGTACAAAAGGGAATAGGGATGAGTAACCTTAAAGGGCATGATATGTTTTTGCTGATGAAACTCTAAATACTGTGAATATATCTCAAAACAATATACCAAAACGTGGTCAAGTCAGAAACCACAATAATACTGGCTTATGCCACTTGTTTGTATTGGCTTACAGGAATTACTAGAATTCAATTCGGTGATGCATGGGTGACAAAAACTCAAAGCCTTTTTGGATTAACACTGAATTAACAGCTAAGCCATAGCTTTCCTGGATTTACAGCTATTGCAAACAAGAGTGATGCTTATTTTTCTGAATGCTTACTTCTATCAGAACCTTTTCCATAAAATTTGCTGTCAGACTTTTAGTAAGTAGACTCTGGTATTATCCTTCTATAGATGAACAAAATATTTTAATGCATTTTTTTGTTTTGTTTGGATAAAAGTTAAGAATTGTTGAGACCCAGAACTACTGCCCTGATTTATGAGATTTTCAAGTGTGGTTTCTTTATTGCAAATGCTAAAAGCTATAGAAAATCATATAAAACTAAAGGAAATTTACAGTGAGCCATGTTTGTGTATTTCAAAGTATAACATTCAGTTTGAAAACTAAGAGGATTTTTACAAATGTTACTGAGTAAACTAGGAAGCTGGTGCTAATCCAAGATAACTTTATACTTTATGGAACTTTCTCTCCTTTTGAACTTTTAATAACTAAATATCTGTCAGCTTCATCTGAAATGGCTACAAGATTGTAGCAGTGGGTATAAAGTAACAGTAGGTGCATAAGGCTGTCATAACTAATGAAGAACCAATAAGAGGAAAGCAAGATGGCTCAGTCTGTCAAGATCAAGTTGGATCTCTGGGGCCCACATGATGGAAAGACAAAACTGCAACTTGTCCTTAGATTTTAATATGCCAATTCTGGCAGGTATATACACATACACACTAAATATGCAAATGGACATTTAAGAATTAAAAATATATACTAATGGGTTTTCTCACAAGGAAAAAATTAAGTGTTTTATTTAACATCTTTTTAATTTTTTATCTGTCTGGGGATCAAACTCATGGCTCTATACATGCTGGGAAAACAATTTAACATATCATCATAAATCTATGATGTATAATTTCAGAACTTAAAATAATAAAAACTAATGATGCAACTACTTTATGCCACTACTGCACAAGTTAGTTTATCTTGTTGGCAGGTCACTATTGTAGCTTGCAGGGTTCTTTTGGGGGGTGAGAATGATTATATTTGTTTTTTTGTTTTCCTTAGCCTGCATGGTACCACCTAGCATAGGGGTAAAACTTGTAGTTGAGCATGAGCTTGATTTCTCCTTGTTCGATCATATAAGTATGTTTTGTCTTGAGCAATTACGTGTTATTGACAGGTTGTGGAGGGTAACAAATAGCATTGAAAATAGCCTATAATGTTTGGGGGATGTCCACTGAACCTCTAGTTAAATATTCAAAGGGTGTAATCCATTCTCACCTCTAGGAGTATTATTTGGTAGCATGTGTTGTCTATTCATTGTGTCCTTGTGTCCTTCTCTAAGGTTTTCCTTCTAGTGTTTTCTGTAAAACTTGTATTGGTAGACAAAAATTACTTAAATGTATTTCATTTTATCTATTTTTATTTTTGTTTGGTTTACTTCAACTTATTTTTGTCATGTAATATATTTCTTCTTTGTTAGTGATTGGTAGTTTTGCTGGGTATAATAATCTGGCTTGGCATATGTGAATTTCCAGAGCTTGTAAACCAACTTTCCAAGCCTTTCTGACTTTCAGACTCTCTAATGAAAAGTCAGGTGTTATTATAATGGGTCTGAATTTATTTGTTACTTGATTCTTGTCCTTTGCTGCTTTTGATATCCTATCTCTGTTGTACACTTAGTGTTCTGATTATTTTGTGTCACAAGGAGTTTTTTTTCTAGTTCAATCTATTTAGTGTTCTATATGCCTCCTGTATCTTGATAGGCATTTCTTCTTTTAGATTTGGGAAAGTTGTTTTAATGATTTTTGTTTTATAAAAAAAGTTCCTTGCTCTGACCTGGGTCTTTTTCCTTCCTCTGAACCTAGAATCCATAACTTTGGTCTTTTTATGGTGTCTCATATTTCCTGGATATTTTGTGCCAGGGCGCTTGATGATTTAACATTTTCTTTGAACTGAGGTTTCCATTTCTTCAATCTTGCCTTCAAGACCTGAATTCTCTCTTACATTCCATTTACAGGTTGGTAAGGCATTCCTCTGCAGTTTTTGTTTTACTTCTTGAATTTTTCATTTTGAGTTTTATTTCAGTTTGGTTCTTCTTTAGTGATTCTATTATTTTTCCTATCTGGAATTGTTTGTTTTCACTGTTTGTTTGTTTCTTTATTTATTGATTTGAAATAGACAGGGTCTCTTTATTATGTAGACCTGACTGTCCTCATATTTTCTTTATATACCAGGCTGATCTTGAACTCAGAGGTTCACCTGGTTCTGCTCCCCTACCCTCAAAGCTGGGGTTAAAGGTATGTGTTCCCACATCCAGCTGTGTTCATTGTTTTCACTGAAGCATTTACTAAGGTCTTTTTTACATTCCTAATAGCTATTTTTAAGCCAAATGTTATTCATTGTGACTCTCCAACAACACAGACTCTCAGGGACCCCACAGTCCTCACACCTGGCAGGGATCCATCAAGCTAGACTACCAATGGCCCCTCCCCCCATCATTCTATTCTCCCACGCATATTTTTTAAATTGTCTATATTTATGGGATGTTATATGATATTTTAACGCATGCATACATTGTGAAATCATCAGAATTAAGTGTATTTGCCTCCTTAAACTTTTATCATTTATGCATCATAAAATCAATTCAAATCTTATAGCTTTGTGAAACATAAACCACTTTATTGCTATCTATGATCATCTTTCTATGCAAAGCACATCATAATTTCTCATTTTAACTGTAATTTAATAATCATTAATTAGCTTTTGCCCATCCCTCTACTCATTCAGCCCATTGGTAACCATCAATCCACTCTCAATATCCATGAAATCAACTTCTTTGAATTCCATATATACTCAAGGTCAAACCTTATTATTGTATTCTTGACTGATATTTAACTTCATATTAACATAGTGACTACCCTTTTCCATCCATGTTGCTACCACAGCAACATTTCATTTTTTATGATTGAATAGTTTTTCTTGAAATGTATGCATTTCCATTCATTGTACAATGACTGTAAATAGTGCTGTAATGAACATATGTGCTCAGGTATTTCATATATATATATATATTTCATATATATATTTATATTATACCATATAAATACCATGTAGTAGGGTTACTGGGGTTACTATCACATTAGTTTTGGGGATCCTTCATACTGTCATCCACAATGAGTTTACTAAATTTAACTCTTATCAACAGTAGTTCAAGATTCCCTTTTCTCCATACCTTCACTATGATTTGTTTGCTTTTGTCTTTTGTTAACTGGAAGGCTATAATGACTCTCTATGCTTTTAATTTACACTTACATGATAATTAGTGATAGGAACCTTTTTCGTTCCTTTGTTTTGTTTTTTGTTTGGTTGGTTTTTCAACAGGGTTTCTCTGTGTATCCCTGACTTTCCTGTAACTTGCTCTGTAGACTAGGCTGGCCTCAATCTCAGAAATCCACTTACCTCTGTCTCTCAAGTGCTGGGATTAAAGTCATGCACTACCACTGCCCTGCTGATAGGAACCATTTTTATGACATACCTATTGGCAAATTATATTAGTTCTACTGACAATGGCTATACAGATAATTTTCTGGTATTTAATTTAGTTACTTGCATAGATTTTTGAAAACTTAAATTGTTCTAATTAGCACATAAAGAATTAGAGATCAAAGCATTTTCAAAGAATGTTCCAGCATATCCTCCTCTCCTCCACATCTCTATACTCTTGCTTCCTACCCTTATTTTAATCTCTCAATGCAGTCTCCTTTCTTATCTCATATCATATGTATCAGATTGTTTACCCTAGTCATTGCTCTTCATTTATTTTATTTTTACATTTTCTTGGTCTCCTTTCTATTTATCTTTAGTATTTATACAATAAAAACCTACAGACGCGCGCACACACACACACACACACACACACACAACTTTCTAGAATCTGTACATGAGGGAGGAATCTGAGTCTGTCCTACCTCACATAATACACTTTCCAGATCCATCTATTTTCCTACAAGTTTCCTAGTTTCTTCTTGTTATACATAAATAAAATTATGTTTTGTACATGTACATTTCATTAGTCATTTACATGTTGATGGACATCTAGGCTATTTCCATTGCAATACCATGATGTACTGAACAGCAATAAGCATGGATGTGAAAATATGTATTTAAGTACAGCCAGGATTGGTATATCTTCATCATAGGGTAGTTCTGCTTTTAATTTTTTTGAGAAATTTTTGTACTGATTTTGATACTGGTGTTACTCCAAGCAGAAGTGAATAAGGATTTTCTTTTCCTTACACCATTATCAACATTCATTGTCTGTCTAATTTTTCCTTTTTTTTTATTTCTTCTTTTTTTGTCTTTTTCCCCCTAAGACAGGGTTTCTCTGTGTAGCTCTTGCTGTTCTGGAACTTGCTCTGTAGGCCAGGCAGGCTTCAAACAGAGATCCACTTGTTGTTGCCTCCCAAGTACTGGGATTAAAGGTGTGTGCATTACCATCATCTGGCTCTATCAAATATTTTAAGTATAAAGTCATGCTGTCATTAAGGATCATTTAATTTGTAGTTCTATTTTTATCCCTTTTATGGTGTTCTCTTATCTTATTGATCTATGAAGGCAGAGCACTATACTGAACCAGGGAGCTTAATGTTTGTAGGCTTAGACTTTTTTTTCAAAACCCACAGGTTCTTAAATGCTTTAACCTCCCATCTAGCCCTCCATCCACTACAGGTAATAGAAAGGAAAGGTTAATAGAGTAAAGAAGGACATGGACTTGTTTAAGAATAGCTCTTTGGAGGGAATCCAATCTGCATTGTCAGGTTATCAACAGTTCAGTCCACATGAATCAGCAGCAGTGGCTTGATCCACTTTCAAACACCATTTCTAATTAGCAGTGGCAGGTCGGTCCAGAAGAAACCACGAGCCTCTGTCAATCAACCAGTGTCAGTGGAAGAGGCAAGAAGCCATCAAAACACTACCAGAAGTTCTTTGGTGGGGTTCTCACTATGAAGTCATGACAAATGATGACCAGCAAAGAATGCTGAAGTAAACCAATACCATACAGTGTTGTCAGCAAAGACCAGAGTCATCAAAGCCCAAAGATGGCCAGCAAAGAATGGTAAGGCATACCAATACCACACAGCATCACCCATGTTATATTGGATTATATTATTTATACACTTTCCAAATATCACATGTTCTATGAAGCATCCAGTGTAGCAAAACATCACATGCCCCCTTTTCAGCCTGCTTCCAGAGAAACACCAAGTGTCTCTTCTTAGCCAAACATCCTCCCACATTTCTCTCTCAGCAAAAACACCCACTCATAAGACAGTTTCCAGAAAAACATCACATGACAACTGAGTCTCTAAAGAAACCAGAAATTTATATCTCAGATGTTTCCTGGTAGACGATGTCTGTGTGTTGAAGGATTGGCAACTTATTCTAGTTTTCAAAATCTAGTTTTATTTTTGTCATTCTAAAAATTCTACTGATCGTCTCCAGGCCCATCATCACAGATACTATGTTTGGATTGGATAACACTCTGATCCATGCTTTCAGTTGGTATGCTGCCATTTCTTCACTAGTAGATTTCCCCATGTCTGAAGTTAGTATGTTGTTTAGGGTAGTCTAGGGGAAACATCTAAAATGGTTAGTCCATCTCTGCAAGCTTCTGCCTGGGGCTTGGACAGGTCAAGAAAACTTGTCTACTTTCACACCCACAGGATTCCATCTGTACTAGGCTACTCCATGGAAGGATTGGGTCCTTGGCTTTTGTGAAACAATTTATTCCATTACTCTCTTCTTTGTCCAGTTAACACTGACTGGAAGGCTTTGGTGTAGTTTTATGACTACTGATCTCCCAATTATAGCTGTACTTGGAATCCCATTACTCAGTGAGACTAGCAGAGCCTTGTGCTAACACTAAAATCAACACTGCTATAGCCTGCTTACTGTTCTATTCTACTTATAGCCTAAGACTATTGCAGCCAATAAGAAATGATGGTCTAAAAGTTCATCCCATTTGGTCCATGTGTCTCCACATTGCATTAGGGTGGGTCTAAGACTTTTTGTCTTTGTTACCAATTAGGGGAAAAAAGGTTGTTAGATTCTGTTTATATACATGACCTATCTGCATTAGGCTTTTAAATAATATGAAAATACCATCATAGCCAAAAGCAATTTGGGGAGGAAATAGTTTGTTTCATCTTACCTGCACTAATCACAGTTCACTATTATGGGAAATTTGGGCAAAACCTGATGCAGAAGCCGTGGAAGAGTGTTCCTTACTAGTTTTCTCCTCATGGATTTCTTAGCCTGCTTTCTTACAGTACCCAGGAGTGGCACTGCAAATAATGTTCTGGGCCCTCAAATGTAAACTATCAGTCATGAAAATGCAACACAGCCTTGGCTATAGGCAAATCTGGTGGGACATATTCTCAATTGAGATTTTGTCTTTGAAAATGTCTCTAGCTTCTGTCAAGTATACACAAAACTAGCAAGCATATGGCCCTGTTGTCTTTATTTCAAAGCAATAAATTGCACCACATTCCCACTTCTGTTTCCAAGTGGACAGTGACTCCATGTTGTGCAGGCTGAGTTTTGAAGATGAGATGGAGTATATTGTCACATGGCCACCAATATAGCAATGTTGGGTCATACCTAGATACTACAGATTGCCAAACTAGCATAGTACAGGTACAAAACAAAGGCACCTGTTACTATAGCCTTCTTGCTGTTTATTGTATACTTATTTATGGCTTGAGTCATCTATAACCAGTCAAATATAATACTGGCTAGAACATCAGTCCATTCTCAAGGGCCTTCACGTCTCCAGCTGGTACACTGTGAAATTCAGACTGTGTTTTGAGGTACTAGTTTAGAAAGGGGATATATTGTGATTTCTCAATGTTGAGATTTCTTTTTCAGGTGAAATACTTGATATATTCTCCCAGTGTGTACATTCTTTCTTCAGTTCCATATCTGTAGTTCGATAAAAGGCAAATTCCTCATATGCCATGCTAATGCAGTGTCAGAGGTTCTATCTGTTTCTATTGTTTCGAAGTAAGGGGCCATATAGTTCTACATGGAAATAGATTTCACTGGCACATGAATAGTCCAAGTCCAAGTCTAAGGTCTGGACTAATCCTGTCTTCCTTTTATCTTAGATGATATTTTGTCAATCTTGTGCTGCTTCGAATTGGTGATGGTTTAGCATAAGCCTAAATTCCTAACTATTTTAATCGCTCTCTGTCTCTCTCTGTCTTTCTCTTTGTGTATCTATCTCTGTCTGTCTCTGTTCTCTCTCTCTCTCTCTGTAAGCCAAAGTTGTTCCTGATTACTCTTAATCCTTTATCTCATTCATTTTACAAGTATCTGTTGTAATTTCCTACCTGGACTCTTTAGCTCCTATGAAGCTACTTATATCAAATTATAGCTAAACAAACTGATGATATTTCTGAGAAGAGTAAATGAGAAATTAGAATGTTTAGCTTCTCTCTCATTTTGTTCTTTTTGTTCCACAAAAAAGAAAATATAAAATATATCATGTTAACTATTTTTTTCAATGTAAAAGGGCTATGGAAACTTTCTATGGTCATATCCAAGTTATTATCAATATCCTTTCTGTCACATTCTTCACACTTCTAAAATATAGTTTGAATACATTTAGTAATGGATCCCATTTTTAAATAGTGTTTTAAGTTTAGGTATTAGATTTTATTGTTAGAAATGTCTTTTTTTGATATAGAATGGAATTGTTTAGCAATTAAATTAATCAATTTAGATATAAAATTCCAAAGAAGTGACCTCTTATTATAACATTTTTCACCATTTGAGGCATACATTCTTGTTTTGGGGGATCTTTAAATTTGATAGTCATCATTTCTAATTAGCTAAGTACCCCTCTGATTGGTGACTGTTTTTTGTTTAATATTATGTTAAAAGTAACTACTAGATAAATATATTGGTTGTAGTATAAAGTAAAGGGAGGAAGATACTCAAATGACAATTTTCTATTTCATTAGTACTTACCAAATGTGGCTACATGTTAGAATCATGAATATATTATTAAAACATATTTTACTCTATCCTATCTCAAATATAATGGATCAGAATTGTGGCAGGAAAGGGGTTGAGAATTTGTGGCCAAATGAAGAAAAGGAAATTGGGAATGCATTCAAGTGGAAGGTTCTTCTCAGGCCTCAGGAGCAAAATACTTCCAAAGCATCTCTGTTGGCCCATATCAACACGATACTCTTTATGCTGTTCTCAAAATGTTTTCTCTACAGGGAGCCACAAATACTATCTTAAATAATTTAGGAAGAAATTCATATGCACTAGTGGTCATGGCTTTTTCTTTGAAGAAAGTCATTTTGATACTACTAGGCTTGTAGAACTTGTAGAACTATGAATTTATGGATTCCAAGTCAGCCTAGACCCTGTAGAGAGATAAACCGGGCTTATTTTAAATTAAGAAGCATTTATTGAATGATAATTGCAGCTGTTGTGATTTTCAAAGCATCATATAATCTGGTTTCCCCACAAAACTCTCCCATGTCTCTCACTTGTTCCTTCGAATTCTATTTTAAAACCTGATGGATTTGAAACTCATAATTCTTGTTAAATTGTTTGGCAAATATCATATATAGGTTGATGTATGTAAATCATAGCACATTTTCTTTGAGAGAATGTCTCTTTTGTTTTGCACTCTGTGTTACATAAAGTTGTTCAGGAAAATTATGAGGCATAAAAAAAAATCAGTTCTGCTTGCTAGAGTCAGTGTGGTGGAAAAGCCAATGTTTCTTTCTCAGGTTAAGGTTAAGACAAATTAACATCCAACTCTCAGTTATTTGAGAAATGACTGAGTGAATGAGTAAGGATGATGTTTGGAAGATGCTACACAGGGATGGGGGTAAAATTATGAGGCAACAGCTGATCATCATCTTACCCTATTGTCTTCCCAAGGCCAGGCAAATGGGCTCATGAACAGAGTGTAGGGGACTAAAACATTGCTTCATACAAGCAACAATACAGACATAGCAACATGTTTCATGAACTCTAACAGAAGATGACAAATAAAGTGAAATGAGAAAAAAATGTGTAATTCAAACTATAGTGGCGATTTGAAGAAGTTGTTTTCACTGAGAAAGCCAAAGGTCTCATAAGAACTAGATCTGACGAGCACTATGGAAATAAACATCCAGAGGGCAGAGAGGAAATGACGGGCATGTTAGATTACTGTGTAACAGGTTACATAGGACACAGCACAGAGCCCATTTCAAGAGATCCATTCATTTTCAATGGAGTTTGATGTCATGAATGAAAGAAATAGAAGTAGGACATAATTACTACAATTACATTTGTGATGCGTTTTGTGAGTAATTTATAGAGAGTGTGTTTGTTCCTGAGATCATTAGAACATTAATAAGTATATTTGAGGATGAAAATGACCCTGGCTCACTAGCAGGAAGTAGTTTTATAGGGTGGAATGAGTTGGAAGGAGAGATTGTAGATGCAGAAAAATTAGAACTACAATGTCATAATGTGACATAATGAAAAGAGACTGGAAGCAGAAAATATGCTGTTCTGACCTTAGTGTTTTGAATCCTTTACCTTGGCTTACAAACTGTCCTCTTCTGGTCTGGCATAACTTTTGTTCACTCATTAATTTCCCTGATGTGACACTCCTATTAGTACATTGTGTAGGGGCATAGGACTGATAGCATGCTACACAAAATGCCATGATGATTTCTAAAACATCTTTTCTTCCTAAATTTTCACACTTGCATGTTCTGAGGTTGACAATCACTAATGTAGATCAATGTCTGACAGGGAACTAAAAAGTAGAAGTGAAAAGCTTGTTAAGAAAAGTTGATGCTTTCCTTATCTCCCTAGAGTGTGGAACAGGCCTCATCACAATTGTATTTCTGTTCTATCAAACTGTGAAAAAAAGCATCACAATTTGTTGGAAACTAAAGCTTATTAACCAGTTTATGTTAAAAGACCCCAGAGACTTCTAACCTTTGAAAGTGATATGTGTACCACTTATAGGTGTGAAAAATTGTTTGTTTATGGGTCTTAACAATTAAAATTTTTTATCATCTTTTTTGAGAAAATGATTTTACCTAGTCAAAGCATCCTGTATGTTGTTTTTGAAGTCATGGAGCTATCATTCAATATTTTGTAAACATCTGAACATTTGGTAGCTAGTGGTGTAGACTGGTTGTATTTTAAATATAATCAAAAGCCTGTTTCCAAAGCAGAAAAACTTGCAGTCCTTTGCGTTGATTCTCGTGTGCCACAGCTACTTACTTTTCTTTTTCAAACAAGTATTTTAACATTTTATGAAACATATCCATAAACATATTCCTTAATAAGAAAGTTTTTCATTTCACTACCCTCCTATCTTTTTAAAAATATGCAAACTTTGCCTATATTTTTTATAATAAAAAATAAAATTTTTGGAAGAAAAAAAAGGAAATGGTTTGATAAGATTTTGTATTTTTAAGACCAGTTGATGCAGTGGAACGAACTTGTCTCTAGGCAGAATACAGATTTAACTTTCTAGCTTGTGGCTATTGTAGAACAGAATATTTGGAAAGTATTAAGGGTTTCCCTACTCACCTGAAGGGACAGTTCAAAGTGAAAGCCCCAGTCATTTGCCACAAAGAAGACTACCTTTCTTGTGGTAAGGCAAAACAGTATAGACAAACTGGAAGATGGTTTGTTTTGTTAGCCAAGAGAGTCTAAAATAGGTACATCAAAAAGGTTATTTTCCCCAAATACTACCTTACAGTTAAAGCAATGTTCTATCTTTTGAAAAATGATAGAATGTAAGATCAAGACAGGATATATTCATCTACTATATTAAAGCAACTTCTTTCGCTAGAGAGAAAGATGATACTTAAATCAAATTGAAAATACATTGATAAGTGATAAGTATGCCAAATGATTCATCTGACAGAGATTTAACATATCTTTCAACATTCATCAGAAAAGCTTCCATTTGCTTTAGATGATGATTAATACAGAGACCCACAACTGCTCAAAGTAAAAAAAAGTAAGAGATGTCAAAATGGTCAACTATAAATGGCCCAGAGACCATTGCAGAAGAGAGAGCAAAGGAGCCTGAGAACCAGTGGTAGTTGTGGACTATGAGGACACAGTGACTTTCAGGCGCAACATGACAGCTGCCCAAATCACAGTCATTGTAAAAACACACCCAAGATCTGAACAAGCTCAAGGTAGACCAAATTCCAACAGAGAGGAAGGTGGGCACGAGGTCCTACCCCTAGACAAAGAGCTGTTTGAAAGTGATAGCTGCTGGAAGAGTTTAAGTCATTGTATATTAACTACACTTTAGTGGAATGCCACATATCCAATACTATATGAGCAATACAAAATGGATGCAATTGATGCAAAGCATAAACATAAAAGTAATAGGATGGAAAGCATCCCATGCACATTAGGCTCACCCAGTTTCCAAGGTTTTATAAAGAAGTGATACCAAAAGGCTCAAGCTTCTATAATGATGCAAGTCTCATTCATCCACAGGTGCCATGGGACATAGGGTCCTGCTGATATTTTTGGGAAGACTTTATCTCTTAACTAGAACATAGATCCAATTCCATGAAAGTGATGGTCATCACCCTCACACATCTATTAAACTAACAATTGGGGCAGTATTTCGAGACTAGTTGAACCAATATTTAAGTAGATGACAGAAGAACAAATTCAGTTTTGGATGAAAAAGTGAATATTCAGGAACATTTACACATCTCCCTTTGATTCATGAGGAAAAAGGACAAATGACATTTAGTCAAGGCCAAATGGCATTTAGTAAATGCCAAGTTTCATCTTTGAGATGGCTAACAGCATGTTGCCAAGTGGAACTTTGATAATAAAATATCAGAACTCTAAAAGTGTCTAAAATTCAGAACTCATGCTATACATCATATATTTTCCTGGAAATTCTTATATTTTGCTTTCATTATAAATTTCTTTGCATCTCTAACCTCACTTTTTTCTTCCATTGGTATTTGTCTTATAAAATTATTCTTTATTTATGGATTTTTTTATCTCAGTAGTTCCTTGTCTTTTTTCTTAGTTTCCTAATTTATTCTCTGTTCCTGCTTATGTTAATATTTAGTAATATGCCCATAACATCTATGGAGTGGAGTGAGAAATTCCCATCTATTTCATTCTATGAATTTGAGAAAGAATTAGTTAATATGATGAGTTGTATATCTTTTTTACTTATGGAAATAATAACTGTGATTTTTTTATGCTTCTAGGAATTCCAAAGATTTATTGATTTTGAAGTTTAAATACTGTTTTAAAATTTTAGTAGTCTGAGATGAAATGAGCATATTTTCCTTAAGTATGCAATTTCAAAGCATTATATCATGTGGTTCTTTATTCTTTGATCTATGGTCTTACTTGGTTTCATTTTATCTTTTATAAAAATATATCATAATTAAAGTTAAATCTAAGTGTGATTTATAACATATATATCCAATTATTAAAAATGAAGGACATTTCTTGTCTGCTGACATGAATTAGCTCTGTATTGACAACATGATAGCCAATTTGCTAAGTTGTTTATACCAAGATAGTTACTGTTTGTTTCTAAACTGCTGTTGTTCAGCTATAGTATCTACCACTATAGGGAAGGAACAGTAAGACGATTCACATGACAAAAATACAGGGCTTGACTGAGTACTTCGGAAAAATAGTTCTTTCCATGAACATGTATCAATACTTTATTCAAAGCAATAATGTCAAAAGAATGCTACTGCAAACAACTCTAGTCCCTGTGATATCTGTTGAAATGTACAGAATGTAATGTAGAAGAGAGGAAGAATTTATTACAGAATAAAGTGGACATCTTCAAGTGATGAGAGCAGGTTCATTGTTCTGATCTATGTGTTTAGATAGGCTTTATATTATTTTCTAAAATCTGTGTCCCAGTGAGTGGGAGGGCCATTTAGATAAACTGGTTGGTTACAGGGGAGGCAAGAATGTGTATTCGTTCTTTATCTCCTCTTTCTTCTTGTGAGATAGTAATATTTTGATCCTGGTATTTCAGAAGGCCTTGTCTTATTCAGGCCAGAGAGCCATTTTTTTTTTTGTCCAAAAAGTCATATAACTGGTACAGGAAGCATAGATTATCAGTTAAGATCACTGGTTACTCTTTCAGAAGAGTAGAGTTTGGTTTCCAGCACCTACATGGCAGCTCACAACCATCTGTTAACTTTAGTTATAGGGGATCCAATACCCTCTTCTAGTCTCCTCAGAAACTACCCATGCACATGATATACAGATATCCAGGCAGCACAACTATACTCAAAAAATTAAAAACATAAGTAAAAAGTAATATAATTGAGAAAAAAGAATTAAGGAAAGATGAAAATAATGCTTTACCTGCAGGAAATGGCCTATCTTAATGGGATCCAACAAAATCCTATTACCTCCAACTTTGTTACTTTTATGTAATCCATACCTATAACTTTCATATGGTATTTCAAATGTGTGGAGGGACATTCACAACAGTCCTCTTTTCCTTTGCCTATCACTGCTTTTTACTTATAAAATGAATGTGCTACCAGGCACATAGAAAAGGCACATGGACTGTCCATCCAGAATGACTTTCAAGTAGCTGATTTGTAACCGTAATTGTAATTGAGACAACAGTCCTATTGTGGCATCCATGGATGGAGGAGAGAGCTGAGCTGGATTTCAGGTAGTTTGTAGATTCTTTACTCAGTGTTCAATTGTGCACTACTGTAGAGTCCCAGGTTCCTGGAGCTAGTGAACCAGCTCTTAAGGTGTTTGCATTGGAGTCCCAGGGAACAAAGCAATGTGCTAACTTTTTATATTATTTCTCCAACGGGTAGGTGCAGTAGAATAATGTTTGATATACCTAAGGAATACATGGCTCCAAATCACTGACAACCTTGGGAGAAACTTTTGTTGATATTTCTCTACTCTATTGCTTCAGTGTGTTAGGGACCACAGCTTCAGGGAAGGGATTATGTTTTTTTATAGGAGCCTGTTAGCTTTAGGAAGGGGTACAACCATTTTCTTTATGCTGTGGAATATGTCCTCTAGAGTGACCAGATTTTTAAAAGAGACAGTCTGATAATAACACTAACTAGATACCTAAGAACAACAGCAATGTTGCTTTGGTTGACTTGGTTAATAATGAAGATGAAGACATGTCTTTCAATTATAGTAGGTATGGTTAGTGAGAAAAGATGCTCTAATTATTTTGTCAAATGTTTCAGTTATCTGACTCCGGAAAGATTATTGTTTCACTTCTTTTTCATTCCTTCTATTCATTGAAAAAATATAAATGCACAGACATACCATATCTTTTCATTAGGAGAAAAACATAAATGCATGTTTTGGTTTTCATTTATCTATTAACAAGATAGATAGTTTTTTCCATTTGAAATACTGGGCTTGACATTTAACAAATGCCATTTAACCTTTTTCTCTGCTGAGACTTGATTCATAAATCAAGGATATTGGGTAAATAATTTTAAATATTTACTGCTCCTAACAAATATAAATCTAAATATTTTTATGCATGCCTATATAAAATAGATCATACACTTCCCTTGGGACATAGATGTGTATCTATATATAAATATAGATGCATAATATCCACATTCACACATAGAAATAAAAATGAGTAATGATATACAGTTAGATATAGATACAGCTAGAAGTGTGTTTGAGGCTAGGGGAAAGGGAAAAAGAGGCAGAGAGAAAAAGGTTAAAGGAAGATTAAAATTCATTTTAGGTCATTTGCAAATGAAAGAACAATTGATAAGCTTTTCTTGGTCAAAGCCTTAATCTATTTTATAGGTTTTCATTTATTGCTCTGTGAATTGAAGGCATTTCATTTGCATTTTCATAGCCCTTTCTAGGATAAAAAGTAATATGCATAGGAAATTAGTTCTGGCTACCAGTTATGCAGAAATGATTGTTACAAGAATACAACTAAGTTAGTTTCTCATTTAGCTAATGATACTTTTTGTATACTAAACTCACTAATGTACCTAAATGTCATATACCATGTTCTTTCATGTTTCAAGCTTCTGGATAGAAACGACAGTGGCTAAATTCTTGTTTTCTTTTTTATGTTGTCTAATATAGTGAGGAGAACACAACACAACAGGTACCCAGTAAATGCTTCTTTAAAAATAACAATGAAACCCTAGGAAATGGAGAGCTATAAGATAACATTTTGATTTTAAACAAACCAGTAGTCCTTAAGGTATAGCACCTGGATTCCATATACATTTCAATATAATACAAAAAGGTGAAAACATACCCTCATTAATTATAAAGTTTTATGTTGCTAACCATTTAGTTCCTATGGTTACATCTCTGTGAAATTATAAAATAGGCACTTCAAGGGTTTGGGAACAAGAACAAATTGGCTGTTAGAGAATTCATGAATGCTAATAACTCATTTACTTATAATGCTTATAATTAATTGGTTTAAAATCATCTACTGCAGTCTTAAAATGAATAGGATATTTAAAGGTCACCATTGCTCTCAGCTCTCATTTAAATCTCTAATCGAACAAAAATACATTGCAGATATCAATTAAAGCTTTTAAAATTATTCTCTAGCTAAACTTGGCCCAAAATAGTAACTGAGCTATCCATTTGCTTCCTGTTAAATGTTATGATCTATAATCTGTGATTAAGTTATTATAAAACCCTAATTTCTAAGGTTTGGATCAGTAAGTCTATGCTTATCATTTATGAAATACAACAAAATAGAATGAATCATGTGCACACCAAGATAATTTCTTGTTATATGATTAACAATGAATCTTCACTTTTCTCCCTTAACTGGAAATGCCAACTGATATCATGTGCTAAATCATGTTTAACACTGAAGATATGAAATTCAATTATAAAGATCATTTATTAATGGCAAATATGGCTTCAAATAATAAATCTCAACAAAAAATACAGGGCATTTATACATAATGAAAACAGAAATAAATGGCTTTTCTTAAAATATTTTATTGCAACAATGACATGAGATTTCATCATGCTATATATGATTTAAATTTAAAGATTTTTAAAAAGTAAAATATATGACTTATTAATTTCTGGAATTGTTCATGTAACATTTTTAGATTCTTGTTAGCTGCAGGAAACCATTAGAAAGTATAACATCTTATAATTCTTCATTACAAATGTGTTGACAGGTGCAGTCCAGGTATCAAAAGGAGGTGTTTGTGATTTCATGATTGTAAACATTTAAATAATGTTATTGTTTCACTACAGAAATTTTCAATATGTATCAATAACAGTGCTATTATATAAGTAGGGCTCCATGATTGAGTAACTGGAAACTTGTATATATCTCTGCTTAGCTATGGGTACTGCATTAGAAGATCCTCTGTGAATATCACCCCATCCCCACATGCACGCACATGCATGCACACATGCACACATGCACATGCTCGTGCCCATTCACTCAGTCACACAAGAATTTAGAGATGCAACTTTAAGGTTACTTTAGGGTCTGAGTAGATAGCTCAGCAAATAAAAGTGCTTGCTACTCAAGCCTGATGGCCTGAGTTCCATCCATGGATGTAGTGATCCTCACCTGTAATCCCAGCATTCTTTTTATTATTATTAATCATTTTATTAATTTACATCTCAAATGATATCCCTCTTCTTGGTTATCCCTCCACAAACCCCCATCCAATCCCCCCATACCCCCTCTCCTTTACCTCTATGAGGGTGCTCTTCCACCCACCCACTCACTCCCACCTCACCCCTCTAGCATCCCCCTACACTGTGGCATCAAGCCTCCCTCCCCTCCCATTGATGTCAGATAAGGTAATCTTCTGCTACATATGTAACGATAGCCATGGGTCTCTTCAAGTATACTCTTTGGTTGGTGGTTTAGTCGCTGGGAGCTCTGGGTGGTCCAGTTAGTTAATATTGTTCTTCCTATGGGGTTGTAAACCATTGGGGTTTCCAGGCTCAGTCCGATGGCTGGTTGTATCTGTATCTGTATTGGTCTGGTCTGGTAGAACCTCTCAGGTAACAGCCAGATCATGCTCCTGTCAGCAAGAGCTTCTTGGCATCCACAATAATGTGGGGTTTAATGCCAGCATTCTTACAGGGAGATGGGACGTGAAGGCAAGCTCTAAATCAGGTGTCCTGGAGTATACAGTATAGAAGTATAGAAGCAACAAAAGAGATTCTACCTTAAGTTGGAGGACAAGAATCAACTCCCCAAAGTTATCCTCATACTACAGACACAGAGAATATGGCACAAGTTCACTCATACACACAAATCAATAAACTAAATTAGTACTACCTTATAGATTAGGCTTAGTAAGAAATTAAGAACTAATAATAAATATTATCATAATACATGTTATGTTAATGTGGTCATTTCAAAATTATCTCATTGCACTATACCTACATATGTGATATTGTAGATGATGTTGTGCCTACACGATGGAATGGAAGTAAAGTGAATGATGTAGGCTTTATGTTGCCATATTTGATAGTTGCAATGTGGGATACTTGAACATAAATTATATTGTTGATAGTTTGATAACCAAAACAACCTTTAAAGGAGTGATGTGCAGTTACTTCACACAGTAGAAATCAACTAGAGGATTCATAACCCAGGTGTTATGAAAAAGGATGGCATAAAATCATTATGTTGCTTAGAACAATGTGTAATTTAACATATAAAATTTATGAATTATTCATTTGTTTAATTTTCTACTTAGTATTTTTGGATTATAGTTTATCACAGGCAACTTAAACTGTGGAAATTAAATCTGAAAATATAAGGAGAGTTATATAGTGTTTTTAAAAGCTATATCTTTCTAGTTTTTTTCTGTAATTCTGCACAAATGTAGAAAAATATCCCTACATATTTAATTATGTCATTAATATAAAAAGAAACTGTCTACCAAAACATCAAAACCCTATATAAATGCATACACATTTCAACAATTTGTAAATAACCTATGTAAAAATATGAGTGTGTATTTTCCAAAATTGATTTCTTTGTTTCCCATCTCACATGTTCCTTATAGAAGACAATTTAGACCTTTCTGTCTTAGCACACTGCAGTCAGTGTTGTCTCAAATTTGGGTCACCTATAACTATTATAAAATTCATGTGATTTAATTTATAAGAAGTGACATATAAGACATACTATTTTGGGATAACTGCTTAGAATTCTGAGCTGGAATGCAAGCATATAACTATCAACTGTCTTAAGGTCTGCATAAGGAAGCAAGAGAAAGCTAAAACAAAAATACCATGTGAAGCAACTAGATGGAAAGTTCCTGAGAATATATGTAGTGAATGTGTAGCTGTGTTAATGTTTCTGAAATTCTGGCTTCAGTCAGGATCCAAACACAATCACATAGGAGACTCTGAATAAAACCCATCCAGGTGATCCCTTTTTGACATTCACAATCCACAGACTCTATGCCAAATTGGGAAATGAGAGTTGTTGTTCTAAACCACTAGGTTTTGATGTGATTTGTTTTACTGCAAGAAGAGCTGGTACAATGGGTCCTCCTCTATAATCTTTAATAATGCTACCACTACTTTCTGTGTCACAGGAAACTAACCACAACCTTTTGATATTTTGATTTTGAATTGAAGAAAAATTAAGGAGAAGCAGAGAAACAAACTATCTCAGAAAATTAGGATTTGTAATAGACAAGTTGAGTGCTTGTTCCAGGAACATAATTACTAAGCCATTTGGAGCATATGGCTTTACTTTATTTCTTGAGTTGTTTAAAATTAGTATCAGACATTTTGGCACTTGTTAATTTACCATTTACTGCTTAGTAATGTAAAGTGTTGTGGCTTCTCAGGGAGAGTCGTATTTCTATAATTAAAAAGCACCCATAATATTTGAGAACAATCAGATTTCCTTAAAATTCATTTTTCCAGGGGTTTGAGATGTGGATCCATAGTTAAGAGAACTTGTTATTCTTCCAGAGGATCTAGGTTCATTCCTCAGAACCCAGGTTTATCTCTCAGCATGCACATCAGTCATGACATTCATTACTGCTTATAACTCCAGTTCCAGGGGGTCTGAAGCCCTCTTCTGACTTCTTCATAAATTCACACACATGAAGTATACCATACATATATTCAGATATGTACATCTGTGTACATACATGTGTACATAAACTATAAAAATTGTTTCTATGGTGTATTGAATGAGAATGACTTTCATAAGCTCATTATATTTGAATGTTTACAGTGTGTTCAAGAAAGATTAGGAGGTATGGTCTTGTTAAAGGAGGTGTGTCACTAGTGATGGACTTTGATGTTTTAAAAGCCCTATACCATGCCCAGTCTCATTTTCTCTCTGCCTATGGATCATGATGTAGACTCTTTGCTACTGTCATGATGTTGGACTAACCCTCTGAAACAAGCACCCAATTAAATACTTTCTTTATAAGTTTCTTTGGTCATAATGTTTTGTCATGGCAATGGAACAAAAACCAAGAGTCTGCATAAATTTCTGTGTAAAATTCTGCCCTCCAATTGCAAATGCTCTGATCTTGGATAAGTTACTTAATTGTTCTGGTCCTTTGTTTCTACAACTGTATGATGGCTATTCTTGGTTGTCAGCTTATCTATATCTGGAATTAAACTAAAATCCAAAAGTAGAGAGCACACCTGTGAGGGATATTTGCTTAACTTGAAATAGGTAGATTTACTTCTAATCTGGATCCTTGAGGTGGGAAGACAGGCAGATCTTCAGAGAGGAAGAAACATTTTAATCTGAGCCAAACCTCCAACTGGAAGCCTATAAAAAGACAAGGAAGAAGGAAACTTTTGCTCCTTTCCTGCTTGCTCTTGCCTTGCTATCAAGGCGATTCCATTACTGGCATTAGAGCCTACTTTTTCAGTATTCCAGTATAGACTGAGAACCTGCTGAGTCATCCAGCCTTGTAGACTCAGCAGTGACTAGATTCTTGGATTTTTCTGTTCACAGCCAGCCACAGTTGGATTAGCTAGACTATAACTATAAATCATTCTATTAAATTCCCTTTACCAATTGGACAAGTAATTATCATTCCATATTATTATTATTATAGTTGTTGTATATTATTTTATATAAATTTATATTTATATATTATATATAATAATTATAGTTCTTATGTAGATAATATGGTTGTGAGAATTGTGGGTATTAAATTCCTAGCATAGTGTTAGAGAGGGCAGTTGATGGGAGGGTGATTGTACTGTCTCTCTGTTCTTAGAATCTCATTATCAAAACTCGATGAGATCAAAAACCTTTGACAGGATGTACATGGGTACATTAAAACTTAGAGTTAAAGGCAGACTTGAGACAAAGATGGAATGTATGAAATTACAACTTCATGGTTATATACCTTCTTGAGAAAGCTCATAGGCCAACTTCACTAAAACTTTTCCTACCTAGGTGATTCTAGATTGTGTCAGCTTGAAAAAACTAAACACGACACCATCACTTGTCACCTTAGCATACAAATACATCACTTCTAAGCCACAACCTTCTACCTCTTTTCCCAACAAAGCCTCTTGTTTATCTCATAAAAATACACACCAAGTTTAAAAGTCACCAATGTTTTTAAAAATTCCAATGCTGTTTTAAAAACAGACTTTCAGCTATGAGCTCCTTATAAAATGAGAAACAAGTCACCAGCTCTCATCATATAATGATACAGAATAAACATTCTTATTCCAAAAGGGATATATCGTGGCATAAAAATGATCAATTAAACCAAAGCAAACTCCATCCAGTAGGGTTAATACCTAATCCTACTGCTCCATGCACAACATCTGTTGCTCCTGAGAAAATTGTCTTGGCTCCAAAATGCTTAAGTTATTCCAGCCCTCCATCTCCAGCAAACCCATAGTCCCTAATGAGCTAATTTAATTCCATGGGCTCTCCTTGGTGTATGTGCTGCAGTCCACACATCTCCAACATTCTACAGTCTCCATAGCAAATTAAGTTTAACTTTCACAGCTACATGCAATTGCCTTTCAGGCACTCCTTGTAGGGATTCCAATCCTACCACACAGTGCCAGCCTCATCTGCTCTCCATGACCTCTTCAATCTTGGATCTTTATTTTCAAAAATGGAAAGCACTGCCAAGTTCTGTTGCATGTTGGATATCTAGCTGGCTCTCCTTGGACCACAGATGAATCAGCTTCTGTGTGCTGAGCCTAATGAAAAACTTTTCTATTGTCTCTGTATTGAGTGCCAAGTTTCTCATTAAGAGCACTTATCTCTGTGATCTCTACTTCAAAACTTTATTCATTCATTTATTTATTTATTTATATGTGTTTGTTTGTTTGTTTTACTTATATCCTGTTCACTGCCCCCTCATGGTCAGCCCCTCCTATAATCCTTCTCCTCATCCCTGCCCTTCTCCTGGTGGGTAGGGGTCCCCTGTGTATCCTCCTAACCTGGCACATCAAGTCTCTGAGAGGCTAGGCACATTCCCTCCCACTGAGGCCAGACAAGGCAGCCCAGCTAGAAAAATATATCCCAATGTACAAGAAACAGCTTTTGGGATAGCCCCTGCCTGACATGTTCCGAGACTCAAATGAAGATCAAGCTGCACATCTGCTACATATGTGTGGGGAGGCCTAGGTCCAGCTGGTGTATGTTCTTTGGTTGGTGGGTTCAGTTTCTGAGAGCCCCAAGAATCCAGGTTAGTTGATACTGTTGGCCTTCCTGTGGAGTTCCTATCTCATTCAGGGCCTGCAACCCTTCCTCCATCTCTTCTATAAGAGTCCCAAGTCCATCGACTGTATGTCTGTGGGTGTCTGTATCCATCTGAGTCATTTTCTTGGTGGAACCTCTCAGAGGACAGCCATGCTAGATGCCTGTCTGCAAGCATAACAGAGTATCATTAATAGTGTCAAGGATTGGTGTTTGCCCATGGGATGGGTCTCAAATTGGGCCCATTATTTATTGTCCATTCCCTCAGAGAATTTTAATTTTAAGTTAGCAATATGCCTTTCTTTATCAGAGAAATCATTCTATTTTAAGTTCAGCTTCACTCAAGTTCTCAGTACATAAGAAAATCAAGCCACATTTTTGCCCAAAATATCAGACCAATAGTCCTCGCTCATTTCCCAATAAAGTAGTCTTCATTTCCTACTGAGACATCATGAACAAGGTCACCACTGACTACGTTACTCTTAACATTTTTACTTTTCAAGCTACGACAAAAATGGCCCATTAAGCTCTGCTCATACCACATGACGATCTTGCCAGCCCAAAGTTCCCAACTCTTGCACATGTGACTTCACAAAATAGTTCTAAAGGCCTAAATGGCACAAAATCATATGTATCATAGCAAAGGCCCACTTCTTGCTTCTGTCTTAGCCTCCTTTCTTCTTACTGTGGTAAAAATACACTGAAAAAAGCAACTAAAGATAGAAAGGGTTTGTTTGTCTTACAAGTCTATCATTTCATGGAAATCAAGGAGACATGAACTCGTCATATTATATCCACAGTCAAAGGCAAAGAACAATAAATTAATGCATTTGTATTAATGCTCAGCTTTCTGTCTCCACTCACTTATAAGTCAGGATCCATTGCAGGGTATGGAGCACACTCAGTGTCCAGGTCTTCCCACTTTAATTAACAATTTAGATAATCCTCAAGATATATGTTAATTTTCAAACATAATCTTTACAATTCCTCATTGATACTTTCTTCCTATGTAATTTTAGATATTGCAAAATTGACAATTATCATAAAGCAAATAAGATCTCATTAATAATTATATTTTGAAAAATATACAGCTTCGCTCTTTCAGGTAAACGTTCAATTAGTGAATGAAATTTATTGAATTCCCTTTATGGCACCTAATATAGAATTAAACTCTAGGAAGCGATAACAAAAAGAAGTTGAGAACACTTTTGCCCTTATAATGATGTTCTGAGAAACATTTTTTTAAAGATGGAACTTCTTGAATCCAATTACAAGAATTTTAACCATTAATAGATTTTATATAAAATTCAGAAAACACCAAGTGTGGTGGTATATGCTGTTAGTCTCAGCACTCCAGACCCAGAGACAGGCATATCTACATGAGTTCAGGGCCATCCTAGTCCACCAAGGGAGTTTCAGGATACCCAGGGCTACACGGAGAAACCCTGTCTCAATTCCCCCCCGGAAAAAAAAAAAAACTAAAAAAAAAAAAAACTAAAAAAAAAAAAAAAAAAAAAAAAAAAAAAAAACAACAACAAAAAAAAAAACTTCATTTGCAGCAAAACTCCCAAGATAATTCTGGTATAAGTGATTCTTGGATCAATGACTTGTACAGATAAGTATATTGATGCAAGTGATTTTTAACATAGTACATTGAAATCCTCTGGGCAGTTGATTCAATTCTTCCATTTAATATCTGTTTATCACGTATTGAACTCACTCCCAGTTCTAGCTTAGATAAAAATCTTGGCATGATAATATCAATTTCCTGATTTCAGTTTATTTGGCATTGAATAAATTTTTATTGTGAAATGACATTTTCAGAGAAACGGATGGAATAGGAAATTATCATGGTAAACACAGTAATCCATACTCAGAAAAAGAAACATCATTTTTTCTCCAGTATGGATCATAGATTCTTAAAATTTTTATTTGTGTTTTGAAGGTTTTGCTTGCACATATATAAGTGTACCTTATATATATGCATAGTGCTGGAGAAATTCAGAAGAAGACATCAGGTTTCCTGGAACTGGAGTCACAGATAGTTATGAACTATCATGTGGGTACTGGCAACCAAACCCAGGTCTCTTAGAAAAGCAACTAATGGTTTTAACTTCTGAGCCATATCTCCCCATTGGTGTGTGTGTGTGTGTGTGTGTGTGTGTGTGTGTGTGAGAGAGAGAGAGAGAGAGAGAGAGAGAGAGAGAGAGAGAGAGACGGGTTGTAGGTCATGAAACTAGGATAGGGACTATAAGAGTGTTAGATAAGATCTTAAAGGGAAAGGAAAATAAAAGATAGTGGTAAATTACATGCGACAGAAAAGCAGAAGTGAGGCATTTGAGGGTATGTGAGAAGAAGGTCATATGAAACAGTATAAAGCAACTTATTTTCTTATATACTAATTTAATATAACGAACGATTCACATTTAGTTATTTTGGAATATGTTTATTTTTATGTGTTGGTGTGTGTATATGAGACATGGACAAGTATGTATTGTAGCATCTATATCGAGATGAGAAAAGAACTTACAGGAGTCTCTTCTTATACAATATGAGTCCAGAGACTTAAACTCAGCTTTTAGGCTTACATACCAAGAATCATCACCTGCTGAACTAACTCTCTACATGAGAACATAAATTCAGTTACTTTTCATGCAAAGCACGTGCATGTAACCTTTTTTATCCAATCTTTCTGAGTGCTGTATCAGAATTCACCACCTAGGAGTTATTCAGAAAATGTCCATCCTCAGTCTTTGTGTTCAGATACGCTGATTACGTATCTTTGCTGTAGAGTTCAATTTTCACAGATTAAATGTCCCTTTGATTATTATGATCCATGTGGGCTACATTATATATTTAGAAGTGTTTACTCTACCCCCTTGTATCTCCAGTAATGCCACACTCCAAATTCTTCAGTTATTTGTTTCCCACTTATTTTTTAAAAATCTGATTCCTGAAGGCTTGAGCCCCCCACCCTCTAATTTTTGAGTATTACCCCTACTGTTCTAAGGGCAAGTTATATATTCTGTACCCTAAGCATGTCTACTCTTCCGGGGTAAACAAATGAAGTATCAAGTCAGGGTGTGTTCATCATTTTGCATCACAGCTATTTAGGAGCTCCTTCTCTTTAAAATATAGAATTGAAGGCCTTTGTCAAAAGGAGGCCCCTAGAATCTTCTGTAGATACCCAGGGATCTGCTCTTCTTAATTTACTCCCTGAAACTGTGATGATGGACCAACACTGGAAAAGCAATATTATAGAGCATAGGTATTTGGAAGTGAGATGGAATTAGGTTCAAATCCCAGTTAATCACTCATTAGTCACCCTGGGGCTTGAAACAAATCTCATATCAATGCCTTCATTGACTATAACATCCCGATTTTGTTCTTGTTGTAGGTAGTACTGAGTTTTCTGCATTCATTCTCTTCTAATTTGATCAGAGAAAGCCTCCTGGATCAGTTCTGTATTAGTTACTTTTCTATTGCTGGAAAAAACCACCAATATCAAGGCATCTTATACAAGAGAGAATTTATTTAGACTTCAATGGTTACAGAGGGATATAAGAGTCTGTCAGGTCAGACAGACATGGCGGTAAGTGGCAGGCACGCCTAGGAGGAGCAGGAATCTGAGAGCTCAGATCTTGAAGCACAATCACAAATCAGAGTAAACTCTCAAAACCTGCTCCAGGGATATACTTTTTTTCCAGTAATATATTAGCCTAAGGGCCACACCACCTTAGTCTAATAATACCACTAACTGGGGACCTTCAGATGTCTGAGGCTATGGGAATATCTCGTTCAAACCATCATATTCCACTCCTTGACTCCCATAGTCTTGTGGCCATGTCACAATTTAACATTCATTTAGTCAACCTAAATAGCCTTTTACAGTTCCCACACTAAATGTCCAGTGTCTGCTGAAACTCAAGCTAATCTTTTAACTGTAACTCTGTTGCGGTAAATCTTCAGCCCATATAAGACTGGTCAATGAAAACACAACTCAATAATTATGAATATAAGCTGCATGCCTAGACTGGGAAGAGTCACCACTACACTACTCTATTCCCCAGCTATGAGATCCCTTATAACTTGTGGGTTTTCCAAGCCACGTGCTTGTCCTTCCACATCCTGCTTCTCTGTCATCTTCCTTCTTCATCTTCCTCCTCCATCATTCTCTTCCCTAGTCACCCTCCCCACCTCTCTCCAACCTTTATTTCTCCACTTCCCCTTCTACTTCACAATCACTGGCTCTAGCCTTTATTTTACAAATTATAGTGGGCAGAAGGGTCACTAGAATTCACCTGTGTACTGATTCACTCCTCCTCTGCAGCCCTTCCCAGGAAAGGGGAATTAGCATCAAAATACAAGGCCAGGGCTATCCACAACATAACTATAAATAAATAATGAGCAAATGACATACTTCCAACAGAAACTGGCACAGAATATACATTACCATTCCAAAATGGAGGAATGGGGGCACAGTGAAGAAATACTGGACCAATTCAAGACAAAAATCATCAGGGCAAATATCAGATCGTGTAGTTTTGTGTCCAGTGTCAAAGGTTTTAAATGGGTCTGTTCTTCTAGCTTTGCTTCCTGCTTCATATTAATCTTTTTGGGTTGGTTTCACTCTCTGTCTACAGTTCTCCTTGGGAGATATTTCACAGCAATGCCAACATCTAGTGGTCTCTACCACACTCTAGATGTTACTTTCAGCAATGTCCAGTAACATATTTCCATTGGCATACTTCCCCCAAAGAGGCCATACTTTCCTAACCTCCCAAACAGTGACATAAGTTGGATATGAAGCAGTCCATGTCCAAGACTATGAAAGAGATATCATTCAAACCATCATTGGTTATTATTTCTATTATGATCTTACTTACTATGCATGCCCATTTATGCAGGCCTTTTATGTATTCTTTCTTCTAATCCTATATTAAAATGTTGATTCATTCTTGTGTTTGCAATATGGGTTAGATTCCTTGATTTTACTAATCTGAGAGGCAATGACAGGTTACTCCATTTGTCCCTGACCTACTTTATAAGCTTAGAACTATCACAACTGCAATGAAAATAACTGACTGTATAGTACCTTTGCAAACCTACTTTCATCTATTTCTCCTTTGTATTCTAGAAGTGCTGACTCCAAAAGACATGACAGTTATTAGTAATAAGATCAGAGAAAAAAAGGCTGTATTTGACCTGTGTCTTGAAAAATATCCAGCATTCACTGGCCTGGATGGATCTGAAATAAGGAAAAATATGAAACAAGCATCAATGCTATAAGGATGTCGTTTTTGAAGTATGTTCTCCAGATCAGTACCATCACCACCTCCTGAAATTTATTGACAATGCAGTGTTTAAGGCTCTTCCCCAGACTTATTTAGCCACTACTTTAGGGATAGGTCACAGGAATTTGTGTTTTAATAATCTTTTCAAATGATTCTTGCATATACTAACCTTTGAAGACCATTGTTCAAGGGGTCAAGATCATGAGATCCAGGGACTGAATATAGTTGGACTCAAATTATAGGTAGCAAATGATGCTCTTGCTTTTCAAATCCAGTTCTCTATTCCTTTCCACAGTTTTCACCTTATTAAGCATGCATAACAATGGCTGAGAAGAAAATGGATCATGGAACTGATAGATTTTAGTAATTGAATTCTAGAATGAGCTGGAAGGTACCACCAACTGAAATAAAGACAGTAATAAGCAACATGGGATGTTTTAATATCAGGTGTGTGTATATGTGTGTGTGTGTGTGTGTGTGTGTGTGTGTGTGTGTGTGTGTGTGTGGTGTAGAGTCAGCAAAAAATTCAGTTATCATTCTGAAAATGTCCAATAATGCATTACTTCTGTTTTAGAAACAATGGTGTGATATTTAAAGAAAATAATGATGTAATTTGTTCAGTATGACTCATCTATTATATGGCAGAGATGGATTCATACTCAGAATTGTTTAATTGAGTAGCATACTGTTATTTTATTCTGTACTTCACATCCTGACAAACCATGAATAGAAATAGATTTGAATAGAATGTACAAAGCAAGAAGTGATTCTTTGTGTACAATAAAAGGAAAGCCAAACAAACAAGCAAAACCATAAAAAAAAAAATCCATGAAGTCAATTGGTCTTCTGAGGGCTTGAGGGGTAGGTGTGTGGGAAGAAGCCAGCTCTAGGGAAGAGAGGCCATAGTGAAGACCTGAATGAAAAGGTTAATCGCACAAGGGATCTCAAGTCATATAATACAAACAATGGTTCAACTTACAAAAGGTTTCTGATGGTTACAAAGATTGGTTGGATTTGGCAGCTGTATGAATGGTGCACTGCAAGATTAAGATTATGGAAATTATATATTCTGAATATCATACAGAGAAGAGTCTTTCTTGTTACCCAGAAAAGGTTAAAAGGAGAATATATAATGCCACATAGCTGTTTGCAGTTTAGAATTGGAAGCATAGAGAGGAAAGGGCACATGTGAGATGCTTACATTTAGACATATCTTGGCATTATTGAGGATTAGTGTTGATGTTTAAATATGAAACTTATATTGGAGGATCATGTATTGAAGACTTGGTACCCATGCAACAGTATATCCAGCTTGCTGTTCTCCAACAAGACTGGATCATGGAAACTCTGAGCTCATCAGTGTAGTGTTCCATTGATGTAATCTTAATTTTGATGGTATTTGGAGATGATAGAAATCTTAGAAGACAGCACTTCTTTCTAGAAAGAGGATATATGTCACTGGAAGTGTCCTATTATATTTTGTTCTGAGCCAGCACCCCCATACACATTGCTTCCATGAGATGAGCCTTAAAGTAATGTACACAGCCACCAATAGAGCAATGCCTCAAACTATGAGGCAAATACATCTTTTCTCCTGTCATTTTCCACATATATGTTGTAGCCCAGATGGACCTTGAACTTGTAAACATCTTACATTAATCTCCCGAATGTAAGCCCTAGAATTATGTGTCTTGTAACACCACACTTGGTACAATTAGTTCCTGAGATATTTGCTTATTCACAAATTCATGTGTGCTATTTTAGCATGTAATTTTTTTCAAATGTATGTGCAGTGTCACTGAACATTTTAAGGTTAACTCTGCATCTTTGGCAATCTGACAAATACAGATGTAATCATAAATTGTGAAAAATAAAGTATACAATTAGCATAAGCTTCCGCACCCGTACACTTCATCACTTCCAGCACCCTTCCTTGCAAACTGACATTCCGTGTACAGACTTTTGGCAAGAAAGGTACCTCCTTTCTAATCACAGTTCCTAAAAATTATGATGTCTCTTATTTGCAGTGATGAAGTGCAATTCAGTGGTAGGCCGTAGACACATACAGAAAGGGACACTGATGTCTGTGGTGGTGGATGAGGCATAAGCATCACTCACTAGGTAAGAAACTCACTGCTGTGTACTAGCCCCATAGAATGCGTGGTACAATTTCATGCTTCAGTGCACTGACAGAATAACCACATGTCATGGGCCTTCAAATTTTCTTGAGAGTAATTGGAACTGAATTTCAAACCTGTGAATACTTAGTAAAGGTTGGATATCCATTAACTCTTGTGTCACTTGGTTTAAATCTATTGGTCTAAGCCCCTACCTACATAAGGAGTCTTAATTATCAATTAACGGCACTCTGCTTGTATGATCAAAGGTGCTTATAAAAGGGTGCCTGTCCTGTAATCATGGCAGTTTTGACCAGTTTATTTATTTATTTATTTATTTATTTATTTATTTGAAGATCTGTTGTATTGTATCTATGAAAATCCTCTCTTGATGATTTTGCCTTCCAGTCAGTTTGAAAATTCAGAAACATTTTTGGTTCCCAGAACTTGGAGATTTATGTTAGGGGTACCAAGTGGGTTCCTGGTGACAATATTGTTACATATCCTACATTGTATAAGACAGTTTCCTACAAGAAATTACCTGGCTTCAAGTATCAGTAATGTCAAACTTGAGTAGTTTTGTCCTATGTAAGAGAAATTATTTAATTAGAGAAAGGCTCCTTTCATTTCCCACTGTTACTGGTTTTCTGATTCATCTACACTAGGACTTATGATGCTCAGATAGCTGGTTAAATTCTCATGAGTGTATATGTGTGTTTCCACAAGGGTGTGTCTGGAATACATTGACATTTGAGTTGGCGAGCTAAATAATGCACAGTGCCTGCCGTATACAGTGTGGATGGGAGTCATCACATCTGTTCGGGCCCTCAATAGAGAAGCCTGGTGGAATCAGGAGTTACATGAACTCTGCCTAATAGCTCTCGATGGGACATTGACCTTCTGCCCACTCTGCTTCTCATGCTTTCACATCCTGACTGGAATCGCACTACTTGATGCTCTCTTAATTCCTTGTACTATACCATTAGTTGTGCTCTGTTTAAGAAGGGGATGTCACTGACTCTATAGCATGAGTTAATATCTTAAAATAAATCTCTTCACATAGAGGTATGTACGCTTTTTCTGTGAATACTGTATGTTGTTTTACACACACACACACACACACACTATTTTGTTTTGCACAATTATCTGGTAATCTTTGTAGAATTAGTACATATGGATCTACCTTATGCTTTAAATATTACCTTAGCTTTCCATTCCACATGCAGCTTTTACCTCACCATAGTTCCCATAGTTATTTGTGTCTCATCTGCTACTGACTGCTGCTGGCCACTGAACTCCTCCATGGAGAAAGTAGTGAGCACAGGGATCATGGAGGAAAATAATAACTGTTTAGCTAAGGGTTACATAAAGATCATCAGCACTTGAATCTTTTTCTCCTAAACTCACCCCACTTCAACCCCACACTCAAAACATTTTCTCTTTGTATTTCCACAAAAGCCTCCAGGCTATAAGTTTTTTTTTCTGCCTTGCTGTGTGAATAAGGTCTTTGATATTCACCTCAATGTTATTTCATTTGGATTAATGTATTTGAGGGGGAGAAAGGGAGGGAGGAACTCAGTGGGATTTGCCCCCCGGAACCTGCCTATTCACCTTTTCTGTCTATGCTTCATAGGAAGCACTGTCAGTTGCTTTTAGATGTAATTTAAATGATAATCAGGCTTTTAGAAATATAAACAAAAAGAAACTTAGAAAATTCAAAACAACAAGCAAAATGCAGTTAACAGGAAGCTGAGTACAGGTACCTGGCTGTGCAAGAAGACAGTAAAATAACGTGGGTTTGAAGGACCCCGGGCTCAGAGGGACTTATTTGAATTGTTAACTATATTATTCCTTATTGCCATCTTTCTCACTGTTATTGGTATGTGTTTATTGCATCGAATAAACAGCAGCACTGAATTACTGGTTCCAAGTACCTACCCACCCTACACAGCATCTTTTACATCTGCATGTGTGCAGAAGATCAGAATGCATTATGGCATATCAGTTTTTATTTTCAACAAAAATATTGTGGAGTATGAGATGTGTGCTCATTTGAGAGAGAAAGGGGCTCAATGTGCCTGTGGTAGCCAGGATTTGGCAAAGAAAAAAAGGGAGGGAGTGAAGGATGGAGGGAGGGAGGGAAGGAGGGAGGGGGAGAGAGGGAGGGAGGGAAGGAGAGAGGGGGGAGGGAGAGAGAGAGAGAGAGAGAGAGAGAGAGAGAGAGAGAGAGAGAGAGAGAGAGAGAGAGCAAGCGCTGGGCTAGTCATTCTTTGTGGGAAAAGAAAAAGGGAAGCTGACTAAGGAGTGCAGGGCCAGAAAATAAAAGCTGGGTTTAATCTAAGAAGGAGCTGAGTCAAACCAGTCAAGAGTAGGAATAATGAGGCCTGAGGATGATTCAAATAGACAATCCATTTCCAGCACAAGTATCTAGGAAATAAAATTAACAAAAAAGTGACACTGGTAAGAAGTAAAATTACAGAAATGAGGAGTAGCCAAACTATCTAATATGAGGCTAGAAGGAATTTATGGTAGGGTCTGATTAAGGAAATTAAGGTATTGGTCAATGCTCATGTGTATATAACACTACTTTGAGATTCTTGTGCAGAGAGATGGGACACCAAGTCTTTTGGCAAGAAAGCACCATTTATGAGTTCCAGTACCAGCTCATAGGATTAAAACCCAAAGACTGAGCCCCAAGCACAACAGGTATAATATCCCTGTGTATCATCTGTTAATTTTCCTTTTGTTCTGGGAGGGTCCTTACCACTATACTCTGCCCAATCTTGTAGGTACCAGGCCATGAAAAAGCAGAATTAGGATGGTCCCTTGCTCAAGTACAAGTTTTCAGCTTATACTTTTATAGTGGTACAGAGGTGTGAAAGCCGTATGCATTTAGAAGCTAAACTTATTTTGTATTTCAGTCTTTTCCTGAGCTATTGCTATGCAGCATAAGCCTGCCTTTTGATGTTGGACATTGGTAGTGAGCTATAATTCCTAGTCAGAACTCTGACTAGGCAGAGAAGCAACCAATACTCTACAGTGTACTGTGTTGCTAAGCCTTGCTGTTTGAAGAGTTAGATGCTTTAATGTACTTTTGACTTAATATTTTCAGGCTACAAGGGATTTTCAGAATGCAACCATGTCATTGGTGCATGATCACCTGTACTTTATATTCTTCAAAGGTGTGTGCTAACTACTTCAAAGGGTGGGTAGCCAGCATGGTAGGAAAATGGAGTCAATTATATTTGTAGCAGGCAGAGAGGAGTGTTATGGTCCTTGTTTATGAGCAGTGTCTGTCTTGAGAGAGAAGGTATATGGTACATGTAGTTAGTGTAGCAAAAGTTATACTTTTTATTATGTTGAGAGTCATCACACAGGGTTCACATTCTAAATTCATAACTATGGTCCTAATTCTGTCTCCCTGATTCTACGCACCTGTGCAACATATCTTAGCTTAAGGTCAAATTCAGGCTCAAACTGTAGTCTCTGGTTTGAGAGTCAGGATCCAGGGAAAACTCTCCAGCAGCAGGGCCAAAGTGATGTCTCTCTAGATGTGTAGAGCAGAGTATTGCTCTTGTTCTCTGCTTATGTACTGTCTGGTGGGTGTCATGGGGTTCTAGGATTGTCTGACTATCTTGAGTTGTGTCACTGAGTTCTGGTTATCAGGTACAGCCTTGGGTGTAGTGAGGTTCCTGACGAAGCTATTTTTAAATGTCTAAAAGGCATCTTTTTTTTTTTTTTTTTACTAAGCTCATTATAGTTTATAACAAGATGATGTGAGGTGTAAGAACTGGGAGTGCATTGAAAAGGCCCTTCTGTAACAGGGCCAGTAGAGTTGACAATATTCTAAAGATATACTTGTGTCCAGAAATCAGACTGTTGAAACAAGAGTAATCCCCCAAATGGGAATTTCCTGGAGTCTTATGCTGAGAAAGGAAAAGACCCCAATCAGAGGGGAAACTTGTCTGCAGCAAAGAGATATCTTGTAGTTCTAATACCTTATCAGGCCACCTTACAGGATGTTACTCAAGCCAGACATTAATAGGTCAAGGGTGAGTGGGACCACCCCTTAACTGGGACTGGCTACATATTCTTGGCTTCCTACTTAAAACTGTTTTTTTTTTTTTTTTTTTTTTGGAGGGGTGGATTATTAAATAATTTATTTACATTTCAGATGCTATCCCCTTAGCTCCATTCACCCCACCCCAGGAACCCCCTATCTCATCCCCCTCCTCCTGCTTTTATGAGGGTGTGCCCCCACCCACCCACTGACTCCCACCTCACCATGATGGGATTCCCCCACACTGGGGCATCCAGCTTTCATGGGATCAAGGACTTCCTCTCCCACCTGTGCCCAAAAAGGCCATCCTCCCCTACATATACAACTGGAGCCATGGGTCCCTCCCTATGTGCTCCCAGGCTGGTGGTTTAGACCCTGGGAGCTCTGGTTGCTCTTCCTATGGGGCCACAAACCCCTTCAGCTCCTCAGTCTTCTCTCTAACTCCTCCATTGGGAACCCCATGATCAGTTCAGTGGTTAGCTGTGAGCATCTACCTCTGAATATGTCAGACTCTGGCAGACCTCTAAGGAGACAGCTATATCAGGCTCCTGTCAGCATGCACTTCCTGGCATCCACAGCAGCATCTACCTTTGGTGACTACATATGGGATAGATACCCAGGTGAAATGGTCTCCAGATGGCCCCTCCTTCAGTTTCTGTCCCACACTTTGTCTCCATATTTGCTCCCATGAGTATTTTGTTACTCCTTCTAAGAAGGACTGAAGCACCAACACTTTGGTTTTTCTTCTTCATGAGCTTCATGTGGTCTGTGAGTTGTATCTTGGGTATTTCGAGCTTTTGGGCTAATATCCACATATCAGTGAGTGAATATGATGTGTGAGTTCTTTTGTGATTGGGTTACCTCAATTACCTCACTCAGGATGATATTTTATAGTTCCATCTATTTACCTAAGAATTTCACAAATTCATTGCTTTTAATAGCTCGGTAATATTTCATTATATAAATGTACCACATTTTCTGTATCCATTCCTCTGTTGAAGGACATCTGGGTTCTTTCCAGCTTCTGGCTATTATAAATAAGGCTGCTATGAACATAGTGGAGCATATGTCCTTGTTATATGTTGGAGCATCTTCTGGGTATATTCCTGGGAGTGTATAGCTGGGTCCTCAGGTAATGCTATGTCCAAGCAGTTTTCTGAGGAACCACCAGACTGATTTTCAGACAGGTTGTACCAGCTTGCAATCCCACCAACAATGGAGGAGTGTTCCCCTTTCTCCACATCTTCAACAGCATCTGCTATCCCTTGAGTTTTTGAACTTGCCATTCTGACTGGTATGAGGTAGAATCTCAGGGTTGTTTTGATTTGCATTTCCCTGATGACTAAGGATGTTGAACATTTCTTTAGGTGCTTCTTGGCCATTGGTGTTTCCTCTGTTGAGAATTCTTTGTTTAGCTCTGTACCCCATTTTTAATAGGGTTATTTGATTGTCTGGAGTCTAATTTCTTGAGTTCTTTGTATATATTGGATATTAGTCCTCTATCAGACTCAATTCCCCAATAAAAAAAGACGTAGACTAACAGACTGGATATGTAAACAGGACCCAGAGTTTTGCTGCATACAGGAAACCCACCTCAGTGACAAAAACATTCACTTCCTCAGAGTAAAAGGATGGAAAACAATTTTCCAAACAAATGGTCCCAAGAAACAAGCTGGAGTAGCCATTCTAATATCCACTTAAACTTTAATCCCACTCCACCTACCAAGAAAGACTGGCTTGGGGGCAAAGGAGCTATCTCTGGATTTCTTTGTCCCTCTCTTCAATGTGACCACATTTAGTAAATCTCCTTTTCCTATTTTCCACTATTAATTTGAGTGTTTGATTGTCATGTAGTAGATGGGTGACTAAATGTGGTTGAGGCACAGGCTGTGACTTCTCATGTTAGATAACACTTCAGTTTCTTAAAGATATAGATTAATATGGAAATACAGGAACACTTCTTTTCTGGGAATCTTCTCATTGCAAGGCCATGTATATTTGTTTTTGTTTTTGTAAATTGACTTTATTCCACTGTGGATAATTCAGAATGTGCTTACAATAGTTTTTTTTTAGGTTTCAGTTTTTTATAGTTTTCAGTCAAATAGAATCTTGTATAGTGCTGTACTCTGTGAAGTCATGTTAGAATAGTTCAAGTTCAAATTTTTAGTATTTACTTACTTAGTATCTAATAAATATGTGAATGAAGTTATACTGAATAGAAATCTTTGAAATAGGGCGTTCTGGAAGATGATTGTACTATTATATTCAGCTTCAGTATAATTTATTTTTCCATAAGGTTTTGTTTTCAAAGTTTCCAGATATTCCCAGTTGACAAAGATAAATTGAAAACAGAAGTAGAGTTTTGGACAGCTAAGCTTGCAATCTCAGAGAACACTTGAATTAAATACAGATGGTACGAGTAGAGGAGTAGCTTTCAATCAAGATCTGCACCAGAAGCTAATTGACCTGACAGATTAACACTCTAGTAATTTCCAATGTATTACTACATTATTAAAACTTGAAAGAAATTAAAAAAAATATTTTGTTATTCAAGTTAAAGGACTTCAGAGGTACTCTAACCCTTTTTGAATCTTAGAGGTCTTTGAAATCCAGCTAGTAAATACCATGAGCTAGTATAAGGTATGCTTTGAGAAAAGTATTATGAATATATTTAGTCAAGACAAATTGGTTTTGGTGAGTTCATAAAAGTAAAAAAAGGACATAAAATCGGATGTGTAGGGAAGTGGAATGGGTCTTGGAGGAGCTGAGAGGGGTGATTGCAGTCAAAATACAGTGTATAGCATTCTCAAAGAGCTAATTAAAATCGAGAAAAATATAAATGGATTCCTACAAAAATTATGTAAGAGAATGCTATTCTGGTTCAAGCTCGAATTCACAGATGATGGAAATCTGGAAACACCAGCTATCTGATTGTCACTGTCTGAGTCAGAGTGAAGGGAGGGGATCCAATATAATAAGCCTTTGACCATGAACATGAAATAGTCTGCTTTTTAAAAGAGACTTGATGTGCCAGGGTGAGGGTTTACCCATGAATAGCCGCTGCCCTTTCAGAGGAGCAGTGCAGAGGAGAATGGGAGAAGGAACTGTATGAGGGTGTGTGGCAGGAATTGGAATGGAAAGTGAATAAATAAAACAATAAATTAATTAATGGAAAAATTATTAAAATGGCCTTTATTCAAATTTAGCTTATAGTACAATGCATAGCATATAGTAAACACTAAATAACTATTGAGTGGGAAAAAAAAAACCCACTGTGAATGGTGTCCTAGCTTTGAGGTTATAGTAACACTGCAGCATCTGGGAATATATTGCTGTCCTAAGATGGCATAAGGATATTGTCTCAGTATACTCTGGCTGCTCTAACAAGGTACTATAAACTGGATAGTTTATATTTTTAAAAAAAGAACCCTTTTATTCTTAACTGTGCTAGGAGCTGAAAAGTTTAAAATCAGCGTACTAGTAGAATTGGTGTTTAGTGGCTGCTCATAGTCTGCTTCATATATGGATCCTTTTCACTGCTTCCTCATGTGAAAGATTTTTCTCTTGGGCCTCTTTTATAAGGGCACTGTTCTAAGGGCACTAATATTGTTTAAAAGGGCCAGTACAAGGACCAGAGAGATGGTTTAAAGGTTAAGAACGCTAACTGCTCTTCCAGAGGACCTAGTTTCAATTTCCAGCCCCTATAATGGTTAACTCATAAACTCTATAATGCTAGTTCCAGGGAATCCAAGGTCCTTCTATGGTCTCTGAGGGTCAATGCAAATAACAGGGTGCATATAGGTACACGCAGGCAAACAATACATATAAAATAAATATTTATTAAGAGAGTGCTAGTATAGTTCTATGAAACAATCACTTTCTTCTGAAGACTCTACCCAACCACCCCCCCAAAAAAAAAAAACCATGAAAGTTGTTAGGATCTCAGCACATTTTTCAAAAAGGCATTGCCCAGATAGCCCTTTTCTCCAATCTCCCACACAATCCAGTACTCAAAGCCTTTCCTAGTATAATTCCAATGGCTTGAGATTCCCTCCTTTTCTGTTCATGGAGTCAGTCAGAGAATGACATAATTTTTCATTTCTATGATGAGCTGAGAATGCCCAGACAAGCAGGCACCAAGGGCCAGCTAGGGAAGACAGGACCCAAGCTTTTTGTGATTCTTTGATCTCTGAGAATATCTCCTATTGAAAATGGACAACAATAATTTGTTCCTTGAACTGACATGGCTTCGCACATGCTAATGTTACACACATGGGCCACTATTCCTGACTTAGATAATCAGTTTTCTCATAGCATAAACATTAACACCATATCAAATATCATATATATATATAGTAGATGCCAACTAATGTGCATTAAGATAATTTAGCTCATTAAGCCAATGCTTATACATCTTTATGTCTAGCCTCCTAACTTGACTTTTGCCTTCATCAGCTTGTCACACTTTATAACAAGCATTCTTAGAGTAAATGTTATTCAGTATATGGTTTTGAATAATACTGAGTCAATTAACAAATTCCTCCAAGTGGTCATTTCTAGATCTAGATATCCTTGAAAAAATGAACATGTTTTCTTATAGGATCCTTTGCCTGATATCAGGTCTAGCTTAAACTACTTATAATATTGGCTTCTCCCTATCTCATGTGTACCTTTATTTTAGATAGTTGCACATGATATCCACATATAGTGCTTAATAACATTGAACTGAAACCTCCTATAAAAAACTCATAATAGCTTGTTTCCCTTCCTTTTCTTTTGCTGTTTCATATTTCCCTAGACATAGTATGATGTAGCTACACTGTAATAATAGGTCACATTTGTTTAGCATTTACTTTATGCTAAACACCGAGTTAAGTGAATTATATGTTTTACATATTGACAGTAAAATAATACCCAATGAAGTAGGTACTAAATTTTCCCCATTTTATTGTGGAGAAAAATGAAGTCTATTAAAGAATAATTAACTTGCCCAAGGTCATACAACTTATTAGTGTGAAAACAAATCCAATTTCAAACCTTAGTTTTCTAATTACAAAAGAGCTTGTTGGAGGGAAGTAGAATCTTAACAAAAAGTCATTATTTGAGATTCTGGCTTGAATCCAGTTTGCATATGTTCCTGTGCAAATAAGATCGGAAAAGTCATTCTTTCTTTGCTACTTTTTGTAAAGATAAGGATTTATGGAAATATTAAGATCTTTTACCAAATTTGAGCATCAAATGTGGTTATCTTAGTTCATTTTGGAGGTTGTAATAAAATGCCTTTCATTAGGTAATTTCTAAATAGTATATTGTTGTGGTTTAAGTGAGAATGGTTACTCATGGGTTCATATGTTTGAATATTTGATCTCCAGTAGTGGAACTGTTTGGGATGGATTACAAGGTTTTGCCTTATTGGAGTAGATGTGGATGCAGAGTAAGTGGGCTTTGTGGCTTTTTAAGCACATGCCAGGTGAAGTCTCTTTCTTTCTTTCTGCCTACTTCCTGCCACCAGGATATATGTTCTTAGCTATTGTCTCAGTGCCATGCCGGCCTGCCTCCATTAAACTTCCATGTATCATGAAGGTCATAAGACTAACCCTTGGAAACTATAAGCAAGCCCTCAAATTCTTCCTTTCATAAGTTGCCTTTGGCATGGTGTCTCTTAACAGCTCTAGGACAGTACATATGACACATATAGTTATTGCTCTGAGTCCTAGGGCTATAAAATTCAACAGACTCTGTGTTTGGCAATATCTTATTCCATATTTCAAAGACTATTTTTTAACTGGGCTCTCAGATAATAAAAGGAAGAAGATGATCACTTGGGCTTTTTCCTTCCTTCCTTCCTTCCTTCCTTCCTTCCTTCCTTCCTTATTTTCTTTCTTTCTTTCTTTCTTTCTTTCTTTCTTTCTTTCTTTCTTTCTTTCGTAAATTGGGGTTTTACTATGTGACTCTGTCTTGATACTTTTTTGATCATGATTGACTGAAACTCCAGATATTTGCATTCCTTTACCTTGTAAATACTGGGTTTAAAGGCATGCAGTACAATACTTGATTACTTGGGCTTCTTTTATGAGTAAACCAATCCTATTTACGAGGTATCTGGCCTCTTGTCTTAATCAATTTTCAAATCATTCTCTCTTTTCTATAGTACTAAAATTTATGTATACATATGTATATGTATATATAACTAAAATGTCAATGCATGAGTTTTAACCATCCCAAACATCCATAGAGTAACAATGATTCTGCCTATTTTTGAGTGATCTATATAAGGGACTTTGAGAAAATAGATGTGGCTCAGAGTTACATATTGTATCTGTCAGGGTTCTCTTAAGGAACAGAATTGATAGAATGAGTGTGTGTGTGTGTGTGTGTGTGTGTGTGTGTGTATTTTAAAAGGTTTACTAAATTGGTTTATGGTATTACTCTGGGTAATCCAACAATAGCTATCCCATGATCGAACTGTCAAGAATCCAGTAGTTGTTCATTCCACAAGATTGTATGTCTCAGCAGTTCCAACCTGGTGTAGTTTGGGAGGATTTTTTGGAATCTTAAAGTTGTTTCTAATATTGGTAATGATATACTACAGCAATAGAACAGGTGAACTTACCAGGAAGAGTGAGAGCAACAATAAAAAAAAGAAAGAAAATTTTCTTCCTTCCATGTCCTCCTGGCTAGGCTGCCAAGAGAAAGTATCACCCACATTTTGGGTAGAGCCACCTGATGGAAAATATCTGATTAAGAAAATCTTGGGTATGAATACCCAGCCTCTTGGATTTTAGATGATTCTATAAGCAAACAAGCGGTGGCGCACGGCTTAGGCGCCGGCCTCCAGAGGGCGACCCGCGCCCTTTGCTCTCCCGGTTCGAATCCTGCGTCCCCCGTGTGACTCTGCCCGAGTTTCATGGGGAAAAAAATGGTTAGATAATTCTATAGATGCCGAGAAGTTGACAATCAAGATTAGCCGTCACACATATCAGAGTCGTGGCAGAAACTGTCACCCACATTCCTAGCACATGACCATTAAAGGTACATAGAAGATTTGTTATGTGAGTGGGAGAATTCTGTAGGGCTCTGAACAAAAACCTCAGTGAACCCTGCTCTTTTCCTTTTACTGTTCCTTAGTCAACTTCCTCTAGCAAAGTTACAAAACCATGGGCTCCTTATTCCTCCTGTCCAAGGAATTCTGCCATGAGATCTATATGTTTCACAGGATGGTACCTCTTCTCGCCTCCCTGTCTTTTTTGTATGTATGGAATGTTTCATACTAAGAGTTAGCACATGGGGATGTTCTTCCTTTTTTAAAACACATGAATAAGAGTTACCTGACTTATTGCCTAGATGTTTGGAATTTCATGTTTCTTGTGGATATGATACCTGCTCGGGATGTTTGCCAATTGTCTCTTGAGTCAATATTGAGAAACTTGGACCATAGATGATAGTAATATATTATGATGACAGGCTGGAAGATTATTAGAAGACAGTATTTGTATATGTATAACTAACATTATATAAATAATATCATATAAACAATACAATATACACAATAAATAAAAGTTTAGGTCCAGACCTATGTGGGCGAGTGATTATTATTTGCAAAGATGGGAGTCTTGTCTAAACTGACTGAGAAGATGACATTCAACATATATTTCTTCCTATACATCTCGCAAACATACTGAAATTACTATTTCTACATAAAAGTTTTTGATAAATTCATAAATGAGGACTACATATCATTCCCATCCTCTCTCCCCCTTTCCAGACTTCTTGTCTCCCTTCCAAGTTTATGGTGTCTACTATTTGTCTTCCTTCTTTTTTTTTTTTTAAGTTAGTAGGGACTCACTCTGTAGCCCTGAATGATCGGGTTGTAAAGTGGGTTGGCTTCCAATTCATGGAGATCTGCTTGCCTCTGCCGCCTGTGATAAAAGGCATTCCCCACTATGCTTGACACAGGCCACTATTTTTAAGAAGGTTCAAATTCCTTTTGTACAGGGGGAGAAATACTAATTAATACCAGTTAAACAGTCCTTAATACTATGTGCCTGGCAGATAGCAATAAAATATATTATTCCACACATGCTTTTCATAAGCTGTAATTGCATAGGGATTATTATTATCAGCACCAGCTCTTTTTTATTTGTTTAATGGAGACAAATAATAGCTTGCTTAGACTTACATGATAAGCAGTAGATGTGTGCTTGAGTTAAGACAGGTTGACTCCAGGCCCTCTTTCTCTGCTCTGTGAAACTGCATCTCAGAAACATGGTTAGTGAGATATACTCTAAAAGCATCTTTGTTGTGTTTGCTGTAATAAAATTGCCATAGACTTAGATGCTTCTAAATGAGAGAGATTTATTTTTAACAGTTCTGGAGACCTCTGTGGTCAAGATTGGCAAATATGTTGCCTGGTGAGGGCCCACGGCCTGGTACATAAGGAGCTAGCTTCCTTGGTCGTCACATAGGAGAAGGGGTGAATATTCCATGTAACCTACTTCACCAAGTCCTTTCATGTCTACAGCACAGAGAGAGGAAAATGATTTGGGTTTGGTTTCGATACCATGCCCTCTCACAATAAGTCACTTACATTTCTTTTAGAGGAATTCAAGGTAGAGATACTAGGAACGTAATCCTATGGACTGGACAGTAGGTAAAATGTCAAAAGAAACTGCCAGGAGATATTCTGAAAGAGCTGAAGTTAAACGAGCAATGTCACAAGACTCCCAAAGAAATGTCTCTTTAACTGTCAGGTCAACATTTCCCAGAGAATCGTTGATCCCTTGAAATACTGGTGATACATGTCTTGCTCTTTATAGACTTCATTTACTATCTACAGCAACCCAATTCTGCAGGGCTTCCTTTTCTCTTGGACCTGTTAGAAGTTGGAATTAAATTCTTGGGGGAGGGCAGCTACTTTGTCTAAGGTCACAAGCACAGAAATCTGGATTTAAATGCAGTCTGTTTTTTAGAGCCCAGGCATTTAAATGTTACAGGTAATTTAGGAAATTTGGAGTCCAATAGCCGATGCAAATCAAAGGTCAGAGCAGCGAGTCAGCAATCCTGAAGAAAGCACCTCCAAGACCAATTTACTCAGAAGCAGCAGGATCACCTACACAAAAGGCCAAGGTCAGAAAAGCCTCAAGGACTGAAGGGGCAGGAAAAGTCGGAGTGAATTGAAAAACACCTTTGAAAATGACCACAGGAGCCGTTTTAAATTTTATATTAATACTATCTGAACCAGCGCATTTTCCCGCATATGCTATGTTAGAAACATGTATGAACATGTTTGCATCTTTCTGTAATTTCAGAATCTACCAACTTAAAAAGGATAAATAACCCCCAGAAGGTACTGCAGTTTTGCTGGTAGCAGTTTGTCAAGCATTCTGGCACACAGAGTCTATAAGCTTTATTAGGCCACAGAAGAGTCCAGTGGAGCTGAGAGATGAAGATAATTAAGCCTCTGGAAGTGTGGCTCAGGTCAGGCTGATCTCAGTGTGAATCCTCACGTATGCCCTCAGTTAGCACAAAGACAGTATACATAGGATGGTTTTTCTGCTCTTGGTATAGGTTTGAGCTGAGCTTCAGTGTTAAGTTCAATTACAGAGGCAAGATGAGAAAGTGGGTAGGGATGGGCTTTAGAGAGGTACATGGATTGAAGGTGCAGAGGCATCAGTGGGGAGATGAGCAGTTGACAGTTGATTAGGCTGTATCAACAAAACAGACCAAGTTGAGCTGAAATCTTTGAGGCTTTCCTCTGCCTACCAGTTTTTAAATACACACAGACACACCGGTATAACAGACACAGACAGTCAGTCAGACAGACAGACACACACACACACACACACACACACACACACACACACACAGACAGAGCCTGGGCAACCATATAACAGGACACTGGGACCCATGATTTTTGCAGTGTGATATGTCTGTCCACTTGTTTACCGGGTCTTTGGGTGTTTTATAATTTCTTGGATCTGCTTTGCCTAATAAGATTGTAATTTGCTCATGTGTCCCTACCATCCCAATTCATGTTCATAAACTACTTATAGGAATAAGTCTTTTATCATTCTGCTCCATATATGTTGTACTGGATACATGATGTCCTTCATATGTCCATCAAGGGGCAGAGTCAACCTCCATCTTTAAAATGGAAACACAAGCTGCTTGTAACATAAAGTCTCTATGGGTTGGCAAGCAACATGCAATCTTAAAAGAAATCAGGGTTTTGCACGTAAGCAGGACTGGCATATGGATTTCTTCAGTCAGCACAAAGTTGCCCTTAGCTAGTCTAGGAGCTAAAGGGAGAAAATGATGAAGTAGAGATGTGTGAATGAAGCAACACCATTAGAAAAGATCACAGACAAAATCAGTTACTAGCTAGAGACCATTTAGAAGATAAAGTCAACGACATCTAGGGATGCATAAAACATACCAGACACTGCTTCTACATTTGTCCTTAAGTCCCTTTTCGAACATTTTTTCTAAGAATTTACCCAGCTCTTGCTTAAATGCTAATTCCTCGAGAGGCCTGTTAGATTTTTAGTCCACTTTTATTCTTCAAAACTTATTCTATTAAAAATTATTGAATTGTATAAATGGGCCAATTAAATGAATTGTCAAATTTTGATTAAAAATATGAATTATCTATAAAATTGTATTTAAAAAGTTTACTCCTTTCACCCTGCTAAAATCTTCTTTGTACTTTCTTCATTTTGGCCTAAGAGTTTTTCTTCAGGATCACAATTCAGTCTGTCCATTTATCCATGTGTTAGCTCCCTTTGGGGAGCGTTTGGAGAAGTCTCATGAGATATTGGAAGAGCAGGCCCAGACTGAGGCTTTGCATGGAGCAGCTGCTGTGATTCCCTCGACTATGGAAAGTTGTTGTTTTTAAGCTATGGCTTCTCTAAGAGGAGATTGTATTTTGTGTTTGCAGTTCTCTGAATTTGCCTTATGAAACCTCCAAAATATGCTCGGAGCAGTTCATTCCCACCAGTCCATTCCCACAGTAAGCTCAGTTGTACTTTGACTTTGTTTCTTACCTCTGCCCTTGAGGTTCTGGATTCATTCATTGAAGAATAAAAGTTAAACCAACGCCCAGACAGCTTGCAGTTTGATCTCTCTCTCTCTCTCTCTCTCTCTCTCTCTCTCTCTCTCTCTCTCTCTCTCTCTCTCTCTCCTTCTCTCTCTCTCTCTCCAATTATTACATACATCTCCAAATGAAGACTTCTACAAAACCTGGCAAATTGGGATAGACATTTAATATTCACTAGCAAGTGAAATTAGAAAAGATTTTTGTCTTAGTTTGTGACATTAGTACCTGAAATAGTAAGATAAAATACAGCTTAAGAATGGTGCAAAAGTTATCCATTCATCATGCAGGAGTGGGGAAGGGTGAAAGGGAGACAGATGGGGATTTTACCAGACAGAATGAGGAATGTATTATGCAACTTAGTCTGGAAAAATCATCTAAGCTATATAGCTTCTTGGCCTCTGTGTGTTACTAAGGGAAGGAAAATTCTAAACAATAACAATTATAGATGGAAAGTAGCGTTTGTGAATCAAAACTAAGAAGATTTACGAGCTGTAGAATGAATTGCTTGTGAAATTTTCCTACCAGAGATTTAAAAAATTCTTGAGAAGAGCTATAATAATACATTGCCATCGTGTAAATTTTAAAATGTAAGAAAGGGGCAGTTAGGCTCTAATTTCATTGTAAAGAAATAGAGGGACAGGATGAGATTTCTTCTGGATTCTTTTCCTTTCCTTTTCATGCACGTGTGAGGAGGGAGAGCTCTGCATGGCAAAGATCCAAATCTCCAAAGATGATGGTACAGCCTTCACAGAACTGAGGAATGAAGACAGGGCAGGGTGTATGGTCTGGACAGACTGAATTTAGAAAAATAAAGGAGAACTTAAGAAGACTAAAAAGCTATCAGTGAGCTCTTCAGATAGGCTAAAAATGTTACTGTATCTTCTAAGAATGCATTTCAGCTCTGCTCCTGTACAAGCAAGATTTTTAAAGAAGAAAGAAGTAAGTAGGAAAGAATGAGGTAGTTTTGGAATGACCCAAAAATCACTGGGGGAACACACTGACACACATGCATGCAAACACTCTGGAAAGCTTATAATTTAATCTCGGGAGTAATTTAGTCAACTATAGAATCCTATAAGTATCTCAAACACCAATAGGGATTTGGTTGCTTGCCAGGTCATGCATGACCTGAGTAGGGGTGGAATGACATGATTTCTGCCCCTGGGACAGGGCCAGCAAGCGAGGGCCTCCATAACTATCTATGGCTGCTGTGGACAGAAGGCTTGTTTGTATAATACTGTACGTATTTTTACATTCCTCCTTCAAAGGATGTCTTCCCTGTTAATGTTAATGACTCCATAATAAACAGAGACAGCATGAGTTGGAGATGCAAAGGTATGACTAATGTCTTAGCAAAATGGTAAGCTCTTGGACCTTTAGGATAGCCCTTAAAAGTGTGGAAAAGAACCCTAAAAATATCAATTCAAATATATAAAATTTGTCAACTATGCAAAATATAAGGATGCAATGTGAATTTTATGAGGGGCTTCATGAATCTAAAGGAACAAAAGCAGCTGAGCTGTGAGCCAACCTGTCAGAAAGACACTAACGAAAGAGGTAAAGAGATCTAGGGAGTGGTGATCACAGAAGATCCCACCCAGCTACATTTTTTTTTTTTTTTTTTTTTGGTTTATACTTTAAAAGGCAGCCGGATTCCTGAGTTCAGAATGGGCCTGGGACAGATCAAGGTTAGGCCCAGGTGTGGTAGAAATGGTAATTTCAGAGCTGGGTTTCTGTCCAGCTAATTTACAGTCTGTGCTTAAACAGCAGGCAGATTTCTGAACTCTTTTGCAATGTTAAAAGAAAATCTGTTTGCCGTCTCCTAAGCAACAAAGGGCTCTGTTCAAGGATGCTGATCCATAGGATAATCAAATGGAAACCTGGAGTAAATGACTGGGTTGATATGCGAAATAAAAGACTGCCAATCTGAATCTGCAGGAGACAGATTGGCAGTCTATTCAGAAAAGGTTTGAAAAGAGCAAGGGAGAAATGCTTGGAGAACTGTAATCTTGACTGGGAGAGAGAAGGGGGGCACAGAGAGAGAGGCAATGAGAGAGAAACAGAGAAGGGGACTGGGTAGAATGAGGGAGCTTTCTGGAGATTTCCAGAGGGAGGAAAAAAAACAGAGGAAAAGAATTCTGGAAAGCTGTCTCCCACAGAACATAGGCCACCATCTTGGACCCACAATTTGACTTCGAGTCATTTGTTTTTGCTGTTCCCAGACACCCCTTCTCTCAGAACCCCTCTAGAAGCCAATCCAGCCTGGTCCTTGGCAGTTACTAATCAGTTTCCTTTTCTCCTCAACCTCAGAGGTGTAATCCAGAATTCACAAATAGCATGCTTTGTTGTCAGTACTTCATCCATGCATATGGCAGCAGTACTCAAAATGGGCAACTCAATCTTTGTATCTATCAACAAATGGATAAAGAAAGAAAATGTGCTATAATACACAATGGATTTCCATACAGCTATAAAGAAAAAATAATAATACCTAGCCATAAAGAAAAATAATAATACTTGTTAGAAAATCAGAGCTAGAAATAAGTGTGTTATGTCATATAAGTGACACTATAATACACATGAGAAATGTACATTTAAATACATACCCCTTGAAAACAGAAGAAGAGTTATAAGGGGAGGAGCAAGGAGGGAACAAGAACAGATAATGTCAGCATAAAGGTCTTGAAAGCAAAGGAGACACTATATTGATTCTAATGATCAAGAGGATAAGAGGAAAGTGGGAGAGGTTGATACATGGAAGCACATCTGAGCAAAGTATAAGGATGCAGTCTATATGTAAGCAGCAAAACAAAACCCATTTCTTTGTATTCCAATGAAAATTAATAAAATACAATTATGAATTCTGATACCTAGGTGAAGGAATATTCTGGAAAAGTGGTTTTCAACCTCTCTAACTCTGTAACCCTTTAACTCAGTTCCACATGCTGTGGTGACCCCCAACCATGAAATTATTTTCAATGCTACTTTTTTAACTGAAATTTTGGTACTGTTATGAACTGTAATGTAAATAATTTTGAAGATAGGGGTTTCCCAAAGGGGTTGTAACCCACAGATGGAGAATCAGTATTCTAGAGCCTTATTGAGGGCACAGAATAGGAAAAGTTATTCTGAACATCTGAGCGAAAGGAGTTCTCCTTTTCCTTATCCTTGTTCTTTCTATCATCAGGTAATGATAATAGAATATATCAATGTATAGTAAATGGGACACCATTTTCTCTTTCAATGCCTTTCCATTTTTTTTTTAAACAAATGAAACAAGATTTCTATATGTAGCTCTTTCTCTCATGGAACTTGTTATGCAGACCAAGCTTGCCTGAAACTCACAGAGATCCTCATTCCTCTGCCTCTTAAGTACTAGAATTAAAGAAGCTACCATGCCTGACTACCATCTTTTCTGTTACAATAGTTTTGAGGAAGATGGTGAGAAGAATGAGGGAATTCCTGTAGCTTCAACATGTACATAACTTCCATAGACAATTTGTGAGGATAGAAGACTAGAAAGTGATCCTTCAGCTGTGTCTACATGAATTCCCTACAGCAAAGGGTCTCTCTAGAATTTAGAACAATGTTACTTAATCACTTCTAGCATCATTGCTTAGAATTTACTCCATAAAGGAAGTGCATTTTTTGGTAATGCTTAAAATGCATAGATGTTTAAACTCTGGAAAAATTAAAAGCAATTACAATGCTCTCAAGTCTGACTGAATAGAAGACATTTTTTTAATCACCTAAAATTTAAATGACAGAGTGCACTGAGCACTGTATTAAAGTCATAATGCCATTTATCTTCTTATCTGGAGCTGATAGGAAGCTTAACAGATTCATAAATTTAGCTGTTTTTATGTTTTGTGATCATTTGAAATTCTTTGACTATTTACATATATATATATTTTATTATTATTATTATTATTATTATTATTATTATTTGGTTTTTCGAGACAGGGTTTCTCTGTATAGCCCTGGCTGTCCCGGAACTCACTCTGTAGACCAGGCTGGCCTTGAACTCAGAAATCCGCCTGCCTCTGCCTCCGTCTCTCAAATGCTGGAATTAAAGGCGTGCGCCGCCACCCGGCATATTATTATATACTATTTTTTCTGATGGTAATTTTGTTGTAATAACTATGTAAATGTATGTGCTATTTATTCTATCATAGTGAAGAAACTGGGAAGGCTCTTGAATGACTCAAGAGAATGTGAAAGATTCTTTACTTGCTATTGAGGGAGTACGATTAACATTCTGTATGTCACTATTAAAGAAATATAAGGTAGCCTTTATGTTTTAAAAAGAAATTATGTATGATTATATTGCTTGTTTGTGTTTCTGTGCACTGCTTATGTAACTGGTACCTGGGGAAGCCAAAGGAGGGCATAAGATCCTCTGGAAGAAGAGTTACTGACAGTTGTGAACTGTAGGTGCTGGGAATCAAAACTGGTTCCTCAGTAAGAGCAGCCATTGTTCTTTCTTAACCAGTAAACCATGGCTCTGGCTCATAAATTTTATTTTAATTTAATATTACTGTGAAATCAGTAAGACAGCCCTTTAAAATTCATCTTCTTCACAAACATTAATGAATACAGTCCTATGTAGTATAGGTCGGATAGTTGCTGAGCCAAACATAGTGAGCAAGCTGACAGAACATGCCTGGGATAGCTGTGTACAGAGCACCTTGCTCTTTGTTTTAAAGTAACCAGAATATCTCCTTTTGCCCTGGAAATTAATCTTTCAATAAGGCAATAATCACAAATATCATACCTGGGATCATCTGTAACAATACTCATTAAATACAGGATATTTAAGTAAATTTTTAGATTAATAAATTACAATGATATAGAGACAATATGCAATTATTTGCTAATATGCTAGTCAGTTTTTAATTTTTATCTAAAATATTTTTATTGTTTGAGAATCTTATATAGTTGATTTCCACCTCTCCTTTTTCATCTCCTCCCAGATCTGTCACCTCTCCCTTTGTGTTCCCTATGCAGTCAACTTATGTGGTTTTTAAAAATACCCAACAAATCAAATTTGTGCTATCTACTTCTGGGGCCATACCCTTGATGAAAGTTAACTCTCTCAATCTTAACAGTTACCTCTTGCCAATAGTTTCTCAACTAGGTGTATTTACCTTTCCTCTTCCATGCTGGGATTTCGTTGGATTTGAGCTTGTACTTGTTCTGTGTATGGTCTCCCAACCACTAAAGTTTATATGTACAACTGATTACAAAAAAAAAAAAAAAACAGTGTTTCTTGGTTGTACCAATATAACATTAGCGATGTTTCTGGTGGATATTTTTGGTTGAGCCCATATAAGATGGTATAAATGTCAGATAAATTACCTCAATCTGTGTACCAATGAAGAGACAACCTAAAGTTGCCTGCTTTCTTAAATTAAGGCTAGTCTCTTATAGTAATGCCATCGCCTCTTTTCTCCAGGGCTTTAGGACATGCAGAGTTCTCCACATCACTGTTGAATGTTCCAGGGAGCCTCAGAAAACACTTTGAATGAAACATGACACTCATTCTACTTAGACTCAAATCTTAACTTAGGGGCCTAAGATGATGGCATGGCAAGCATAAAGTGTACATCATGTTCAAAATCAGGGCTATATTAACAGCTTGAAATACAGCTGAGCTGCAAACCCTTCAGGTACATTATGCATAAGATTTTTTAAGGTTTATTTTTAAATTATTTATTTTGTGTATGTGAGTGTTTGGGCTCTCTCTCTGTGTGTGTGTGTGTGTGGTGTGATGTGGTGTGTGTTTATGTACCATGTGTTTGATTGGTGTCCAAGGAGTTAGGAAGAAGATAACAAATCCCATGGGAACTAGAACTGTGAGCTGCCATGTGGAAGCCGGGAATCTAATCTAGGCACTCTAGAAGAGCATTAAGTTCTCTTAACCACCTAGCTATCTCTCCAGCCCTATGCATCTGATTTTGAATTAATTTTTGATCATTGTATGTTCCGAAAGCTTTTCCTGAACAATCTTAGAATAGTAAATCATGCTTGTAATCCTAGCAAGTGAAAGAATGAGGCACAAGGATTTCTGGAAGATCCAGGACAATGTGGACTGTAGAGTAAGACCCTGTCTCTACACACACACACACAGAGAGAGAGAGAGAGATGAGAGAGAGAGAGAGAGAGAGAGAGAGAGAGAACTCTCTACAGTCCAAGAAAAACACCTACTCCCCCCCAAAATCCCATTTACTGTTGTCGATCTTTTGCAACCCCTACATTCACTGTAACCTCAAGTGCAGCTGCGCCCCAAAGTTTTACAAACTGCTATAGTTTGGTGTAGTAAGAAGATCCTCACAAGATAGTGCACCATGTTCTTTGATTCCACAGCCTTCAGAAATTAAATTTTGTATCTTTATAATTTTTTTTTTAGTTTCCAGCCAATATCATGTTATAGTGAGAGAAAATACAAAATCTTCTTTATGTACTGTGCCATTATCCCTCCAATAATACACCTTATATAACAAGGAATAATGAGCTAACATAGGCACTTAACCTTTAAGGTTAAGTTTTTATTGTTGTTACTATTGTCTTGATTGTTCTCTGTTTCATAAGACTATCCTTCACTTATGGTAGAAATGCACAATCAATACATACAATAAATTGCCCCAGAGAAGTTTTCCTTCCATGAGTCCAGCAGCCATACAGAAAGCCCATTTTGCCATGGATATTTGCATATGTGAATTTAATTACTATACATTTAAGTTAGAAGCAGGTAATACAAATATATGAATACCCAGAGACTCATGTTGCTTTAGATAATTATAAAAATCAACATCTTACGGTTATTAATATATTCCCTTCAGCAGGCAAATGCAAAAGAACTTCTAATATAACTGGGCTCCAAAGGGTCACAGAGGAGAAATTAATCATGTAAGAGAGAAAATCTTGATTAGAAAAAAAAAGAATAATAACAGAAACTACATGTGGTGACCTAATCATGATTTTTTCCTCTTCCTTATTCTAAGCTTGCAACAAAGGCTAGACATTGTAGAAAGGGGAAAGCCTAAGAACTAACTATAAATCCCTGGCAAAAATAAATGTGGACACCAAAGTCAGACTGAGTACTAGTTAATGGCTGAGTTTACTGTTGCAACCATGGCCATTCTATTGTATCAATATCTCTGAACAAGGAGCTTGTGATGGCTTTCCTATGCAGAATTAGGGTGAGCCTTAAATTGCTTGAAAGCCAAGGGAAATTTGAATGTATGGAAAGCTACATGACTGATGTAGTCACATGAATGTGGTGATATAAATGAGTCTTTTATCCCAAGCCCAGACTGAACTCAGATGGAAAGACCTTCCTTGTCATTTGCTGTAGTGATGAACTCAGTGAATAGCCTGCTGTTAACAACATTGGCCTGACTTTTTGACTATTGGATGTAGATGATACATCTAGAGAAATTAAGAATAGTTTTAACCCAACTCGCCTGGGACGAAAATGGGGGACACTTGATGGTTTGAAGACTGAGTCTGAGCTCTTTCTTTCCCAGACCCATGAGGAGAAGATCATTGTTCTCCAAAAACATTGTTAGGTTATTTTAGCTGATAGGTCTTCTTCCAAGTACGATGCATAGCAGCAAAATGAAAGCATTCAGAAAGCTCCATGTGGATAACTTTTACTGAAAATACTGCTATTAATGTAAACACACTCACCTCAGAATAATGGAACAAAGGCTGCTTTCCAGCTTACAGTTCTTAAAAGAAGGAATAGGTTTTTGAAAGTGATTGCTGCATGTGTGAACACAATTTGTACTAAGTTTGCCTCACAATTGGACTTCTGACAGGTTTCAACTATGTCTGAAACACCAGAGAAATTTATCTTTTGTCCCTCAAAGGGGAAGCGACTAAATTGATTTCAGTTATCTGTCTGGAAAACTGTCTCTATGGATACATAAAACAACTTTATAAAGCAGTAAAGATGAGGCCCTAGGCCATGTCTACCATCTATAATTACACCGCACACACAATTCATTAGCAATAAAAATGCATAGTTTCTTCTTGGAAACATTCTGGCTGAATTGCAGGTGTTTATCATTATTTCTAAATAAAAATCTCTGAATAGATTGTGACAACTGTTAGACAGGTGCTATTTAAATAAGTAAATAAATAATAAAACACTGGAGGAATTTTGATTACATTTTTTTCAGGTAGCTAGAATAATAATTTTGAAAGCCGGTTTTCCCTAACAGCCTGCGCCTTGGCAAGTTGAGTGACAGCTTTGTAGAGGAGCCAGTGGACCTGCTTAAAGTATCATTGCTCCATGAGTTACATGGAAGACAGAAAAAGCATAAAGGTTAGATGTGCCACTTGTAAGTTGCTGATTTCCATCTAGGAGGTAATGAGTACTTTGGAAGAAATTCACAGTTGAGCACTCTATAGGAATAGAGAATAATATGTTATGAAGTGATATGTAATTCAAAAAGAGAAGTTCTTTATGTAAACTGGAATGCTTTGATTTCACACCTGGATTCTGGATTTTTTAAAAAGATATTTTGGTCTGTGTGTCATTGTGTGGTGTTTTTATGGGGTGATAAGGATTAGGACTGCTTACTTTGTCTTCCTGTTCTTTCATAGAGTTTTATTTTTCTGTTTGTAATACAGGGTTCTGCTGTTAGCGTAGGTTTGTATATAATTCAAAATCTTCCTGCTTCAGACTGTAAATGCTGGAATTAGAGGAGAGTATGCCACCTACCACCTCAGTCCATCAGTTCTTTGTGTGGGTTGAGTTAAATAAGTATATGCAGAGGAGTTAGTACAGTGCCTACCTGGTACAGAGTATGAACTGTATAACATTAAATCTGATTGACTACATGGACAGAGAACACCAGGGAGCTCCAGTTATGTGTTTGTTTGGGAAGATATATTCTGAAATGCCCCTGGGTGACCCTCTAAGTGTCTTATATGGAAGTAGATAATGAAACAACATTAAGGGGGAAAAGTGTGTTGCAGGAATGAAATAAATAGCAAAGAGCATGCATGACATTTATCAGGGTCTACACTACTAAGAATTATCATTAGTTCCCACTTGCTAAATCCCTTGCATTTGTTTTAGAGCTGAGTATATACTGCCCAGTCCTGTATTTAGTTTAATATTATTTAATATCTTTGTTAAAAATGTTTGTCTGCATGTGCATACGTGTGTGCATACATGTGCATGTGTGTGGGTGCTTTCAGGAGGTTTTTAATGCCCTAGAACAGTTCTGATCCATATCATGTGGGTGCTTGGAAACAAACTCTGGCCTTATACAAAAGCAGAAAGCACTCCTAACCTTAAAGATGAATATTGGAGTTAAAAATGAACTTCACATTCTAGTTTTCCAGATCATTCTCATTTTTCCAATAAATTCTTTCAATACCAACAAATCTTTATATTACTTATAAGAAACCATTTCTTTAATTTGGCATGATATGCAGATGTTATTTCTAGTCTTGGGCTATAATTATATAGCTTTATTAATAATTATCCAAGTTGTTGAATGCTTATTGTATATTCAGCTGTTGAAGCATCTTTAATTATCTTGGTTTTATTTAATACTTAGTATCATACAAAGAGTAATCATTACTGAAACTTTTTTGAAGAGTAAGAAACTAAAATTAATGAGGCTCAATTTTTTATGATCACATTGCCAGGAGAATATGACATTTTTTTTTAGAATATTTAGGATAATAAAATATTTACAAATAGCATTTTAAGGGAAAGAACTTACAAATGGAACTGCATGGCTACATTAGATGAGGTCTGGAAAACAAATTCTTAATCATCTCCCGGGGTTTAAGGGTGGTTGTTACAGAGATCCACAGTCTAGTTGATTTGCTTAATGATTCTATCAAGAAGAAATGGGCCAATGTTCGTAGTAACCATAAATGAAGGTGACATGGCCTGTGGTCAAAGCATTGGAATAAATGATTCAGAAATGATGGATGGTGCTCAGTCAGCCATGGGGCCTAGTGATTTGGCCCAATGTTTGCTCCATTATAAAGATCATATGAGCTAACATTTTAAAACACAAAGCAGTGCCTCAAAATACAGAAACATGTTTCTGGTCCCAGATCTATTTCTATCTCCAGTCATTATTTTAGAAACATAGTTTCCATTGTAATACTTTCATTTTGTAAAGTGAGTAACTAAGTGATATAAAGTACATTTGATATAATGTTAACACGATAGTCTTGGTTTTAGTAAGGTATTCTCACATACTAAGTGAGTGCTGACTTTCACCTAGCCATTAATATCATTCCTGAGGGCAATTTTTTACATCTGAAAGTTCAGAGGGTGATGTATATATTCTTTGGTGATATACCTAAGATTTTAGGGAAAATTAGCCTGGGGGGTGGTGGGAACTAGCAGATAACTGCTTAAAAGGAATGGAGTTATTGTATTTTGCAGGATAAATGCTAAGTATCCAGATTGCAAATGGACTTATGATTATGAGCCAAGCATTAATACAATAGAGCTGGATGCAGAGTTCTATCCTGGGGTATAGTGATGCTACATGTCTAAGAGGCTTCAAGAAGTCTAATCTTAAAAACTGAAGGACAGTTCTTGTTTTAGTTAGGGATGTATTGCTGTGAAGAGACACCATGACCATAGCAACTCTTATAAAGGAAAATGTTTAACTGGGGCTAGCTTACACATCAGAGGTTTAGTCCATTATAATCATGGCGGGAAGCTTGGTGGCATGCAGGCAGATGTGGTGGAGAGGTAGTTGAGAGTTTTACACCTGGATCCACCTGAATCTATTGGCAGCAGGAAAAAAGAGACTGGGCCAGCCTTGGACTTCTAAAACCTCAAGCTCATACCCAGTGACACATTCTCCCAAAAAGGCCACACCTACTCCAAGAAGGTTACACCCACTAGTAGTGCCACTGCCTATGGGCCTATGGGGGCTATTTTATTCAAACCACTATAATTCTATTACCATAAAGTATAGTTACTTATTGATCTTTCATAAATTGCTCTAAAGCTTATTATTGTTGTACCTAGGTGTTTAATCAATCAACTGAATAATGAGATCAATGAACTGTCTACATTTTTCTCTAAAACCAGAGACCACTTACAGGTCCCTCTCTGTGTATATTCATTCCATAGACAAACATATGAAAATGTAGTAAATGATAAGTAATACTAATAGCTGTGTATTATTTTTAATAGCATATATATCTTTGTATCAACTTTTCAAATGCATTCACATGATACAGATCTGAATATAATCAAAGAGAGTAAGTATGAATGACAAATATAATTCCAAGGTTATGGATATATGCGAATTTATTCATTGATAATCAAGTCTCATTGTGTCTAGGTCTGCTGATTTTAATCTAGATACAGTTTTGAAGTCCCTATCTTTGTAACTATTACAGAAAATCATGCTAGTTTCTCTGTTTATTCCCCTTGAATGAGTTAGGAGTGCCAGAGATTTTCTTATTGACTTGTGCTCAGCTCCTGTATTTAGGCAGTGGCACCTTATAAGTCTTTTTATCTGAACTTGTTATATTGACTTAATCTAGACCCATTTAATTATTCATGGTACTTGAACTTGATCTTAGAAGGTTTTATTTCAACCAACTGATTACTCCCACTAGATACTAGAGTAAAATTATTTATCTTAATACTTTTATTAATTCCTTAAACAATCTTAATTCTATGATCTGTTGACCATAATAATTCTACTTTACTTGTAGATTGTAAGCAATTCATCTATGATTTCACAGCAAAGAATCTTTATGGTTTTATCTCTATCTATCTATCTATCTATCTATCATCTTTTATTTTTCAACACAGGATTTCTCTATGTAGCCTTGGCTATCCTGGAACTTACTCTGTAGACCAGGCTGGCCCTGGATTCAGAGATCTCCCAGCTTCTGCCACCTGAGTGCTGAGATTAAAGCTCTGTGCCAACGCCACCTAGCAAGAGTCTTTATTGTAAACTGCCACGGTCTTGATGATACATTGTGCACAAAGACTGCAAAAAAACAGTATATTCTGGGTTTGCTTGGGTAGAGATAATTTCCACATAAAGAAAAATTTTTAATTGTTCCTTTTGTTTAATGTGATATTCAAATAGCATTGAAGGTAACAGAAGGAAAAAATTAGTACAAAATTGTAAGTGGAAAAGAAGAAAGCAGTTGTGCTTATTTTGCTAGGATAAGCATATTTCATTGGAATTGTCGATATTGTTGGTTGACAGCAATATTGTTGATCTTGTAGAATAACTCATCTGATATTTGAATCTCATGACTAGTTTTCTTTATTGCATCATGGTTAGTGGTTCTCTCTCTCTGTCTCTGTCTGTGTGTGTATGTGTGTGTGTGTGTATTGTTTGTATGCGTGGTTTAGTTATATGTGTGTGCATGTAGAAGCCAGAGAGAGATATTGGTGTCTTTCTCTGCGGCTCTCCATCATATTTCAGGGGACAGGATCCAGGATCTCGAACTGAATCTTTAGCCCAACAGTATAGCTAGACAGTCTAGTCTGGTCATACAGTCCTAGGGTTCTCATGTCTCTGCCTCCCTAGCACTTGGGTAACAAGCACACACACCACTAGGCTCAACTGTTTGTTTGTTTATATGTTCTTTTTAATTTTAATACTGTCTTACTCTGTAGCTTTGGATGTCCTGGAACTCACTAGTAGATCAACAAGTCTGGCCTCAACTCTCAGAGATCCACCTTCCTCTGTCTCACAAGTGCTGAATTAAAGGCATGAGACATGGCTAGATTTTCTTTTTAAAGATTCTGGGAACCTAAGCACAGATCGTCCTTCTTATATGGTAAAGACTCCAACAACAGACCTATGTCCCCAGCCTTAGTACCAGATTTTTACTGTGTGACAAGGAAATTAATATTTTTAATTTGTTATTTTAAACAATGTGTTCTCATTCTAAAAGGTATGTCTTTTTTCAAAATTGGAAAAAGAGAGTAAATGACTTTTTATGTTAAACAGTTCTCTTTCTCTACTGACTTACTTTGTCTATTGGCTTCTTCAGTTAGTTGTTAGTGGCATTGTCCTGTTTTATGATGGTGAACTCTATCATTTATTCAATGTTGGAGCAGATAAAGCAGTTGATTCATTTATTGCTCAAATGTTGTTCTCCCCATGATAGCCAGCATTCACTACCTAAATTAATAAAGCATCTTAAGAATGGTATCCATATATTTTCATGCAATGGGTCTTCTAGTTCAACAACTTGTACAGATATTTAATGAAGATTTCAGAGTACTTCTGAATATCAAGACTAGGAATTCTAGTTACATCAAATGCTTGGATTCCACATGTCCATCTTTTCACATTTATTCTTCTCTTTAATGTTCCTTTCAAAGTGTGAAATACCCTATCTTTATAGTTTAGAAAGGATTCACATCTATAGTATACACTATAATGAACACTAAACGTTAATGAAACCCAATTCCCAGAAAGTCATCACTGTGTTATCTGTTTAAATACAAAATACCTCAAAAATTTGTTCCACATATGCATTGCTCTATTGATAGGGGCATGGTTGTTATTCTTAATCTTGTTTCAGATTTGTATGACTTATAAAAGGTTTAGAAGAGTCTCTGACAACTTGATTAAATATTAGTCTTTCAAAAACATTCAGATTTGAGGCTAAGATGTAGAAACTTTGAGTTGATGTTTTGATAAGGTTGTGAAGATGCCTAATAGATTAAGAATATTTTAAAACCAAATTTCTCAGTTAAAATCTCTCTCTAAGTAAGATAAACTGAATAGTCTGTCAGATAATATACCACAGTTCTCTAATTCACCATGGTTTGTTTGGACAATGGCAAATTCATCACTGTGCTCTATAAATATATTACCCAGAAACTCACTAAAATGAAGGACACATAGTGAACTAGTAAGGTAACCTTATTAATTTGACTTTGATTTTAGTAGGCCAGGCTTCATATTTATATTTAGCATTATTGAAGAAGATTGTTGTTTTATGTAATACTTCCAATTTTATAGATGCATATAATGTTTTATAATCATATATCTTGAACTATACTTTTCAACTCCTCTTGGGACTATTCCAATGTGTCATCACTTTCCAAACATAATGCTCTTTCTTTTGTAACCCACTGAATCCTAGTAGTGAGCCTTCAGCACATAGGTGTGGGTAACTTACTAGGGGCCACATTTCCAAAGAAAACTTCTTCTTCCTCTAAAGCAGCCCTTTACTGTCATAGTTCATTGCTCTGCTATCTCCCATACACACACACCTACCCTGTCCTCCATGCTGGAATGTTGACTGGCTTGATTTTGGTGTAGATCTTGTGCAGGCAACCACAGTTGCTTTGAGTTTGTGAGAGCAATAGCCACATCATATGTAGAATACAATATTTTACACTAGTTCCCCTTAGTCTCTGGCTTTTACAAACTTTCTGCAATCTGAACATTATGTTTTTGTCCTGTTTTATTTTGAAGAATTAATTACTAAATTAATGTGTTTTCATCATATATCATCAGCATTTTTTAAAAAATGTGTTTGCTTTTATGATATAGAGAGAAAAAGCTCAAAATCACAGGTTATCTCATGAGATTAACTTATGCAGATTTAGATTTTTTTTTCAGCTTCATGGTAAATGCTTTTCCTATAAACAATTTCTCTATAGTGCCAGTTTTTATTAAATATGCATTTCAACACCAGGTACTGTGTAACACTCCTGAGGTTCCAATTGATTTTACTGAAATGCTTGATATAGTTGAAATATTTTTATCTTTCTCTTAGGTTAATGAGATTTTTCTTTTAGTGCATGAATAAATATATTTAATTGATCATTATATTTGATAGAACTAGATTCACGAGCACTTGGTGATTATAAAATGTAAAACAGAAGTATAAAAACTTAGAAACAGTGGTTGCTAAAAGATGAAGTTAGAAGACAATTGGCATTATGGACTATGCATTTTTCCATGGGAAAACACATTTTGAGTAACAGCAGTGACAAAATTATCACCATGGAGAATCTTTATCATACTGCCTGACAAAGTACAGAAACGTCAACTTTCCTCCCCAGGTGGCTACATTTATGCTCCCATTGGTGTGATTGACCTTGTCCTTTACTGATGCAAATCCAAACTTTAAGGAAGTGTTAATGAATTTCATTACAGCTGTGAAAACGTTCCTGTGGTGAAGCACACAGTACCACTTGATAAGTAATGTTTGGAACGTCAAAAAGACTATTAAAATATAAAGGCATGCCATGATTTCCACCAAACCAAGCAAGCCACAATTCCAATGTTATTCAGTGTTTATAGGAAAGTTCAGAAATTATCTTTGCATGGCATGAGAAAGCACTTATTTTGGAGAGGTAAGGGACTTAAAAGTTATATATTTCAAAAGCATTATTCACAGATAAAATTGATTAAATGACTATTTATTCTGTTAAACTCATAATATCTACCTTTTATTGAAGTAGATTCCAAGTAGTTTGTGTATAATAGATGAAGAAATGTATTTGACCATCGTTTACCTGCCTAAATATCAGATAGGTATTCGAGAAAACATCTGAGGCTCAGAGAATTTATTTAAGTCTCAAGCAACAAAATTGAATGTCTTCTTAAAAAATAAATTTATTATATGCATTTGAGATTTGCAATGAGACATAATAGGATACAAATAGTAAAATTGTTTCTAGACTAAAGCAAATTAATATACACGCTATCTCACATTGTCTAATTATATTTTGTGTCTGGCAAGATTTGCTAAGTTCTAATTATTCTCTAATATATTTCAGTAGTTTTGTCAACTAGAGTCTTCATGTTTTCATGCTATTTTGTATCCTTTGGACTTTACTATCTCATTAATAATATAGAATTGGTTTTATTTTCCCATTTTAATTGACAATGCATTTTAATGTAGTCACCCTCCAGTTACCTTAGTGTGTCTCTGTCCTACCCCAAGCACTTACTGATTCCCTTAGTTCTCTAATTTCTCTTTTTATTTTCTCTTTCAAAATATATTTTTAAGATTTGTTTATTTTATATGTGTATTGGTGTTTTGCTACAAGTGTGTGTACCAAATGACTGCAGAGCTTGTAAAAGTCAGAAGAAGATCTTGTTTTCTCTGGAACTTGAGTTGTTAAGGTTGGTTGTGTGCCATCCTTTGGGTACTATTAATCACTCTCGCATGCTCCCTCCATCTTCATGTCTCTTTTCCCTCTGTGACTTAATAGGGTTGCATAGAAAAACATGGGTAACTTACCAGGGCTTAATCATTGAAGAAAATCTGTTGTTATTCCCTAGCAACCTTTACCCTTAAATCCTGAGCAAGGGGTGGGGCCTTATGATCCCCTCTCACTTACACTCAGTAATTGCCTATACATCTTCAGGAAGGAGAGTGGTACCTCATGAGCCCCTTTCCCTGTTAAAATGTGAACATGCCTAATCTTGTGCAGGTGTTCTTTAGGTAATCAGATCTGCCCTGCTCTAAAGATAGCATTCCACAACGCTTCACACTTTATCTGCTTCTTCCATTCTCCGTATTCAGCAATGGTCTTGAAAGCCTTTTTAGGACTGTGCATTCAATAGTCATTCTCAGCAATTTGACCAGGTATAAGCTTCTGCAATAATGGCCACCCATTTCAAACAGAAGCTTCTCTAACCAAAGCAGACAGCAGTAATGTAAACTTTTAGAAGTCAGTTTGACAGACTTATTATTTTTATTTTATGATAGCAGTCGTATCTAACTAACCCACTAGGACCTATGCCATTACCAGCAATCTTAGTTTGCTTTCCTTTGCTGTGCTAAAATGTCATGATCAAAAACAATGTGAGGAGAAAAAGGTTTATTTGGCTCACATGTCCCAATCACTGTCCATTATGAAAAGAAGTCAGGGTAAAGACTCAAGGCAGAAATCTGGAGGCAGGAGCCATTAAGGAGTTTTGTTGACAGGCTTGCTCTTTATGCTTTTCTATGCATGCTTTCTTATACTGTCCAATACTACTTGCACAGGGATAATACAATCCACAGTGGGCTGTGCCACTTACTTCAATAATTAATCAAACAATGCCCCATAGTCTTGCCCACAGCCAATCCAATGGAGTCATTTTCTCAGTTGAGGTTCCCTCTTCCCAGCGTACCCAAGTAGTGTCAAGCTGACAAAACAAATAAAAATAAGGACCCCTAAACCCAAATATAAAACCAAACACGCAAACAGACAAACAAAAACAAAAAAACATAGAACAAAACAAAACAAAACAAAACCCAATCAACTATACTATCAAACCAACCATAAACCTTTAACTTAGGTTTATAGTACAAAATGTGAATTCCCCTTGTGTGTAACTGACCTCAAATCCTGTAAATTATTGGTTGCATCTGGTAGTGAATTGGTATTAGTGGTAACTTCTTGTGTGTGAGTCAGGGTCCAGAAGTGAGTGGAAATGGTGATGTTCAGTCTTCCCTTAGTTGAATACATATGTCCCTTCTGGCTCTGTGAGGGCTGGCCATCAGGGATGAAGAATCTACCCGAGATCCACATTGGTTTCTCTATTTTAGTCAAAGCATATGGGGCAGGGCCTCGAGTTGTAAAATTTTACCATCTACTTCTCAAGGGCAACTATCAGCAGTGGAGATTTTTTTTTTTATAGATTGAGAGTTGGCTCAATAATAATTATTAATCCTTATTAATAATGTATAAGGAGCTAGCCAACCCTGTCACTTTTTCCTCTCTTAAATCTATTGTTTCTCAAAGCTGCGTTTTACATTCATGCAGGCTACCTTAGTGCAAAGTTGTTAGAAATTTTACTTTTTTAATTTAGTTTACAAAGCAGTAGGTTTTCTTAAGAACTTTGCATATGTGCTTACTCTTGGTTGACTGTCCCTAAAATGTCTTCTTCCCCTTCTATTTAACTGCATCCCCATTTAAACATTTGACCTCCATTATTCCTCCTCTTTTAATATAGCATTTCTTTCTCTGTCCTCTCCATTGAAGCTTCTTTCTCCTCTTTCCTTGGTGCATTTCTAGTTCCCTAGTTTTATACACACTCATACTAGTATAAGTACATATATTGGAAAATAAGACTCTAGGACCTGCATATGACAGAGAGAATATATTGGATTTACCTTTCTGCTCATGGCTTATCTGACTTATACAATATTTTAAGTTCCAACCATTTCCCTAAAAAAATCATGATTTTCAACTTTATGCATAAATAAATTCTGTTGTGTATATGTGGCAATTTTATCCAGTTATTAGTTTATATCATTTTCTACCAACTGTAAATTGAACAGCAATAAAAGTGGATAAGCAATGGCCCTAATGAGACTTACATATCAACCCCCCCCCCCAGGCTCAGGGGTCTCTGAGAAAGGGGAGATTGAAAGTTTCACATATGAACAGACTCTAACAGAATGCACACGACTGTGGTACACTAGTCATTCAGACTCATTGTCTCATAACTCTTTTAGACCATGCAAGGTGAGCTATAGATTATAGAATCAAACTGGAATTCACTGTAGTGGAAAGGCTATAAACAGTGAGCTGGGGAGGATGTTAAGTCTTTGTTTTAATTAGTGTTCAATATTAAGGGGATGGTAGAATGTTTTTGTCTTGCCAACACAGACACTGGAGAGGTGGAAGTACATTACCTAAATTACTTATTTACCTTGAGGTGTTTTATTTTCTGTGACTATTACTCTAAAGGACTTACTTATAGTGTTCCTGAATATGACTGTTGTCACAGATAGAAGACAAAGCATATCTGTAGTTAGCATGGTCTTAGAATTCTGATTTTTTATATTTTATGTAATTTTACCTGTTACTCATGTCACTAATGGAAATATATCAAATGAAGAAAGTCGATGAATTCCAGTGCAGGCTATGTAATTTAGGGAAACATAAGAATAATATATGACAAGGTGGTATTTTGAGTAGTTTTCAGAGTGTCAGAATAGTCCAAAGTATGCATGAGCTTTTATAGAAATATGGAATGGAAAGTTTAATAAATAGACTATCATGATCAATATCCTGAAAAAACAAACCAAACCAAAACCAGATCTATGATTCTAAATTCCGACTTAGCAAAACTATGTGGCATCTGTGCTGTCATAAATGAAGTCATGACAAGGCTGAGGTTTGTGTAGAAAAAAATGAAAATATTGATGTAAAGAGACCAAGAAGACAGTAAGAAAAAAAAAACCCACAGGCAAAGCAGTACTTTAAATAGCCATAGCAAAAGAAATGTGTTTTCTTTGATTATTAGAAATACCACAGGGGGTGTAGAGATAATTAGATGGTGATATTTTTAAAATACTCTGCCCTCAGTGCTTCTATGGTTGTTGTGCTTTGTCTGTGCATCCTGACTTCCAGGAACCACTCAATTCCTTTCATTAACATATTTGGTCCTGCAAACCACTTAACCTTGAGGTGCTCATTTGCTTCAGTTGTCACCATGATTGTGTATTTCAATTTCCTTCTTATTTGGGTTGATTATCTTTCCCAGGCAATCAATAAAAATAAAATGAGTGCAGTTGCATGTAAATGGATTGGGCTAAAAGCAACATTCTCGTGTTCAGTTGATAATTAGTCCTCCATGCTCAGGCTGTTGCATATGGCCACTCAACCATTTGTAACTACAGGAGCCATGCAAGCCTTCCCTTTACTTTGCAATACTAATCCTATTCTCAGAGTACTTGCAAAAGCTTGTAATAGCCATAAAACAATCTCAGTCTCTCATATTGTTTGTGTTTCTATTAGTTAACTCTTACAAATAAAAGGTTATGACATGTGGTCCTAAAGAGAGTTTACTTAGAATTTGCAGATCAAATATAAAGTAATGAAATCTAAAACACACAATATCAACAGTCATTTTTGTTGTTGTTGTTTTGCCTAACCTTTCCCATTGTGATATTTTTTCCCCAGGATTCTAAACTGGAATCCATTCTAAGTCAAACTCTGCCATGCAAAGTTATCAGATATTAAATTACTATTCTAATTTTAGAGATTAAGAGCTGAGAAACCAAAACGATCCATATCTTGTTTGGCTTTTTGAAAGAAGTCTTTATCGTATCACCCAGGCTGGCCTCAGACTCATGTGCTTCCTGCCTCAGCTTCCCAAGCAAGTACTCGGATTACAGGCATGCCCAGAATAGAAAGATTTCTTTATGAAAAAGTATCCTAAACTATACTATGAAGTGCAGTAGTTCCCTGCACTTACCTTGAAACTAATTAAATTTTATGAAAACATTCAGAGGCTGGAGTACTCCCTTTTGAAATTCTATTTGTGACTTTGTAAAAAATGTATTCTGAGTATTTCAGTATTATATTCAGATCACTAAAAAACACAGTCTTGTTTTGCAAGCCATGATTTGAATATTTGCTTAGAGAAACCCAAAGTTATAGCAACTAATTTTGGATGGGTGGTAATGGACTGACAATGTATATTATTCATTGGAGCCAGCCACATCACAAACATTGATATATCCTTTTACAAAATATTTGTGTGTTTTTGCATGTTTACTTTGCACTGTTTTTGGAAAATCATAAGTTTTATTTCCTATAACTTCTGTTGGGACCTTGCCTTTTGATTCTAAGCATAGTAGGATCAGTCAGTGCTGAGAGGGATCTCCCATTGGAAGAGGTTGTGTGTGGTTGTTCTTTTTTAGAGACCTAAGTGCTGATTGATATTTCCTCAATGTTGTTGGAGTAAAGTCCACCATCTCCTTCCCACTAAGCACCCTGCCCCTTGGGGAGCTATTTTAATTCTGTCTTAAGCTGCCCGATCAATCAGTTTGTCAATATTCTTACTAAAAGACATGCAGCTAGGACTCTGAAGCAAAAAATGTCCATTTTCTCTTTCGTTCCTTTTGTTTTCCTTCTGTGACAACGTGAGGGAGAGATAGCTCTTCATTAGCAAAATGGTTTTGGCAGCATGGTCTTTGCCAATGGATGTAAATCAGCAGGCCTATTATAAATCTCATCCATTTCCTGATTTATCTGGTTATATTGCTTAACATGAAGGGATCTTACTGGAAAGATTATTTTTGCAGGGATATGAGATTGGTTTCTTTTTATTGTGTCAGCCTGAAATGCAAGTCACTGGTTCCAAAGAGCAAACATCTTTTACTTGGTAAATCTTGTGGTGCCCTTGGCATGACTCTCCTCTATTTGGAAGTAACAATACCCTGGCCCATTCATCTTTCCAATGATGTTATTGTTGTTCTAAGGAAATGAAGCATTATGCCAATCTGTATCCATTCCACTGATGTCACATGTTTCAGAACTTGCCCCCCCGCCCCCCAAAAAATAATACTGCATTCACACTCACCACTGCTTTGTGAATGGAGCCCCTCAGAAGTTGTGTTGCCATTACCCACTTTGTTCTGTAGCCTGTATAACCCTAAGAGACAGGTTTTCTTCAGGGTAATTATGATGGCTAAGACTAATACAGCCTTTTCTGTCAACATCTCACATCATCACAGACCATTAGAACAGCAGTGTTATCAGAAATCTTGATAGGGATAGAGATTATCTTGTATTCTTCCCCTGAAATATTTAGGATATTTATTTTTTTTCTCCTTTTTATTCTGGAAAGCAAACCTTCACTCAGGGAAAATAGAGTCAATCCTTAAATAAATACTATTCCTGATCCGTTCCTATTTCAAATGGTTAAATGCTTATAAAGTGTTAATGCCTATGTGGAAACTCAATTTCTGTGAAAGTTTTATATAGTTCTGTTGTGCCAGAATGAGAAAAATGAATTCATTCTAGAATATTACTTTTCATCCTTTCATAATTAGTTAAACATGCGAAAGAAATGCTAAGATATAAGAACAGCAGATACTTGACAAGTGAGAGGTCATTATTTGCATTTCAAAAGTATTCTTCACTTGACTAAATAATTACACCAAGTTTCTGAACTGCACAGTGTACCTACGCATTTATTTACAGATGAGTAAAACTATTTGACAGGCTGGTGGGCAGAAAAATTGAAAAGTGCAAGTGTTAGAAACCATATTTATTGAAAAATAAAGTATGTAACATGGAAAGGAGTTATAGCTGATCCTTAGTTCAAAAAGTATACTCACTGAAACACAGGCTCATATGTAACTTAAAATTCACGTGTATATGTCTACCTCTGTGAGCCTATGCCATGTGTGTTCAGATGCCGCTGAGGATGGATAAGAAAATTGGATTCCCTGGAGCTGGAGTTACAGGTGTTTATGAGTTGCTTAACATGGGTGGTGGGAATTGAACTCGGCTGTTCTGGAAGTTTCTGACCACTGAGTTATTTCTCCACCACCTTATTAGTTTATTTTCTGTAGCTGTGGTAAAACATCATGACCAACTCAATCTATAGAAGAAATACTTTAATCGAGAATTTGGTTCCAGCAGGTTAGAGTACATGGTTGTGGGAGGGCATGGTAGCAGCAGCATCCACAGCAGCAGGAGAAGAAAGCTAAGGCATCACATTGTGAACTGCAGACACGAAGCAGAGAGAGCAAACTGTAAGGAGAGCAAGGGGCTTAAGCTTTCATAGTCTGCCACCAGTGACATAGTTCTTCCACTTAAGGTCACAGATTTTAACACTCCCCTGCAACGCAGTGCCATTAACCTGGGAACAAGTGTTCAAACTCAGGAATTTATGGAGGACACTCACATTCCAACAACCCCACGCCTTCTAGATATATTTTCTGAGAAACTGTTCTAGGTATTCCATGTTCAATTCCCAATTGCTAGTATTCACTGTGCCATTTCTACATCTATAAGTTCGAACACTGATAACAGTAACAATTCTTAGAGCTGCTATGAAATGATTGAATCTTCATAAAGTCATTAATAGTATGAACTTTTATAATGGTGACAGTTAAAGTGGCAAGCATTACTTCCACTATCATTACCTTTAAGTACAACTCTTCCTCTTCTCAGATTCTTTATCTATAAATTCAGTACTCAATATGTACAGTGTAGAGCTTTCACTTCATTATTATTCCCTAAAACACATTCTAATATCTGTTTCCATAGCACTGTCATTGTATTAGATATTTATAAGATAAAGTAATCAGAGAATATGCATAGGGTATAGTAGATACTTTACCATCTAGATAAAAAGGGCTGACATCTGCAGATGAAGGACACATTCCCTGAAGATGCTGAAGGAAACACATTGCCTCATCTTCACAATACCAATAAAGTTGGATATTCTCAAACTTGATCCTGCATCAGAGTCATTTAGAGGGTTGGCTAAAACACGGCTTATGGACCCAAACAATGAGTTTATGATTAATGTATGAGGCAAACCCAAGACTGCATTTCAGTTGATTCTCAGATACAGTTGGGAACTAGGTCTAGGAAGCAACTTGGAGAATTATTGCTCTAAGATACTTAAGAAAATCTTTCCTGTAGCTCCTATGAATGAAAGAAGTCTGTAAGTGGTGCATGTGGAGTTACGAAATAAAATTTAAGATTATAAAGCATGTTATTTATTCTCATAATGGTATACAAAGATCTCATAGTAAAGCTTTGGCTTTTTTGGGTAACCACACACATGTGGAATATACCAGTCAGACACACACATACGCAAACTGGGGAAATATATTTAAAAAGGCAAATTTTTAAAATGAGTACATGCATCCATTCTAGGTAAAAGTTCAAAATAACAGAACCTCTGAATGTGATATGAAATATATATATATATATATATATATATATATATAGTGCTTAAAGATCCTTTTAACATTAATTTAGAGATAGCCACTCTTGGTGGCTGTCTCTCTTTTCCTTCTCTCTTGTTAGGGAAAATAAAACATTTGGAATGGGGGAATCTGGCAGAGTCCTTCAGATACATCATCCACAAAGGCTGTAACACGAGTAACATTTGAAGTACTTCGGTCTAGTGGCTGAAACTCCCAAGGCTCTCTGTGGTCAAACTATTATGAAATGTTAGATGGACTCTGAAGTGATAGATCGACTCTGGCTGCTGTTTCACTGAATGATAAGGATCTAGAACAAATTGAAAAGAAATTGCCACCCAAAAACTGGAGATAAAAGCAGGGTTACATAAAGCTGTGATTGATAGTGTTTAAGATGCAGAGGAAAGAGGACCTGATGTGACTTAGAGTTAATGAGACCTCATCTGATGTTCAGGGAACACATCCATCCCTATATTCCAAAACTTTTGCCACAGTTTGGATAGTAAAATAATGATCCAATAATAAAAATGCCCATTTATGTATTAAAAGCATAACTCTGTTGTTCTAAATGCAAGCAAGCAAAATAATTAAAAAGGAAACATTCTCTCTCTCTCTGTCTCTCTGTCTTTCTCTCTCTGTCTCTGTCTCTCTCTCTGTCTGCCTGCCTGCCTGTCTGTCTGTCTGTTTATGTGTGTGTATGTGTGTGTGTGTGTGTGTTAATATTGCACTTACAACATCCTAGCCCTTACTAATGTGCCAATTACTCTGCTGTATAATGTAACAAGTACTTATTAATCAGCAAGCAATGACTTATATAGTTAACATTCCCTCAGCCTTGTTCATAGAATTTACTTTCCTGCATCTGTCAGTCTATTAAGATATTAGTGGCTGATGGTCATGGTAGCCCATGCCTTTAATACCAGCAGAGGAGGACACCGGTGGATGATTTGAGCCAGGTCTACATAGCACTGACTCAAGCACAGAGGCCTTATGTTAGATGATAAAACAATTAGAGTGGTATACATAATTTCTTTCCTGGGGCCAGGATATGATATACATCAGTTCTGTCCATGCAATAATCACATAGAATCCAGTCAAATGCCCCAACCTTATTTCAGGAGATTCTGAGAAAAATTCTCTCTCTCTATCTATGTCTCTGTCTCTCTCTTGCACGCACACACACGAGTACACACAAACACACACACACACATGCAAACAGACATCTCTCAATCTCTATTTCTCTTCTCTCTTTACCTCTCCCATCCCCTACCCCTTTCATACAGAAGGCATGAGGTTGGGCGATATCTAGGATTCTACTCCGGAAAATAAGATAAATGTTTTATTAAAAAAAAAAAAAAGAAAAGAAAAGAAGAACACTGAGACTTAGTGAACTTCAGGGAACACATATTTGATTCTAGATTTAAATGACAGCATGTCTGACTAGATAATAACACTAGAAATAACAGAGGAAAATGTTTTTGCAATGTTCTACATCTTCCTGAACACAGAGGAAGAGATAGGATTCAGCTTGTGATGTTGAGAGTAGGAAGTGACTATTGATTTGGACTTTATATCAGTTTCTTATAGTAACCCTCTTGAATTGTGAAAAGAAAAATCTAAGTTGGTGAAGGTTTGGGGAGATTAGATTCATGGAAGTCCTCAATATTCGTTACTGCCTAAATTCACCCAGCCAATCTCTGTACCAAAGTAATAACAATTATGTGATGTGTATCTGGCTGGTTTGTTGAACTTCCTGTGTGCCAGCCATTGCAGGACAGAATTTTCTCTCCTTTTTGGTGATTGTTCCTTCACTGGATGGCTCTACAATGCTTTAACAAATTCCATATCATATCTGCTGAATATAAATAAAAGTTGCCATCTGTAACCATACGGTTGCCCAAAGTACTACAAACAGATGTATAACTTACTGTTTGCTTCTATGTACCATGCCATATGGTGCACTTAAGTGCCTCAGTGCATATGCCAGGCCAGCTGCCCTGAGAGCTTATTGGTATTGTCTTGTATCTTCCTCCCCTCCTATAGTAGAATCAATGAGATTACAGATCCATGCTACAACACCTGGCTTTAACAGAGTTCTAGGGATTCAAACTCAGGTTCCCTCAGTCGTGCAGCAAGCTCTTTATCTGCTGAATCATCACCCCAGCCCTTATCCCATAAGGATTTTCAGAGCCAAGTATTTTTGTTATTGTTTTTTTTCTGGGCAGGTATCAGAGGCAAGGAGTTTGGGAATTGCCAAGCTACAAGAGCCACCTGATCAAATTTATACCTCACACAAAACAGGAAGAAAGCTGCCTTGGCCTCTTTCTTTGCCCAGAACTATCCTCAGCCCCAAAGCAATCATTTTAGTTTCTACTCTCTGTTATATAGCTGCCAAGATAGCTGCTAATTAGTCACTGTCGCCTTAATGTAGATTAGTTTCATGTATACCTCCTGGAAACATTTCCTGTTTCTCAAATTAGTCAAGAGGGACTGGAAAGATGGTTTGGTAGTGAGGAGCATTGGCTGCTTTTCAGGGGGCCTGGGTTTAATCACAGGACCCATGTGGCAGCTCACAACAGTCAGTAACTCCAGTTCCAGGGCATTGGAAATACTTTTCTGTCCACTGTGGGCACACAACACACATATGGTACACAGAATGCATGCAGGGAAGACAGCCATTCACAATAATAAATAAATAAATAAATAAATAAATAAATAAATAAATAAATAAATGAATAAACAAAGAATATACATATGCAAATAAATAAATAAACCTATTTATCAATAGGGGCTGGAAAGATATGCCAGGAGTTTGGGGTAAGTTTGGTTATAAGGGCTGGAGAGATGGCTCAGACGTTAAGAGCACTGACTGCTCTTCCAGAGGTCCTAAGTTCAATTCTCAGCAACCACATGGTGGCTCACAGCCATCTGTAATGGAATCTGATGCTCTCTTCTGTCTTGCAGGTCTATATACAGGTAGAACACTGTATACATAATAAATAAATCTAAAAAATGAAAAATTAAAAGAGAGAAAGGTTTTTTTTTTTTAAAGTTTGGTTATAAACACCCACATCAAGTCACACACAACCACTGTGAGTGTTCCAACCATAATGACTGCATTGGTACTGAGTTTATTGGCAGAGGTTTGTAATCCCAGCATCGGAAAGCTCAAGCTAAAAGATTATCAGTTTCAGGCCAATATGGAGTACATACTGACAGAGTTCACAATCAGATGGATTTACAGAGGGAGAATCTATTTTAAAATGATATACTAGTATCCAGGTGTCTTAGCTTTTGTTAGTAACCCCATCACTGGAGAAGCTGAGGCAGAATTGCAGCAAGTCCAAGGTCAGCCTGGCTTACAGGAGAGTTTGAGGTAGTTAGGACCACAGATTAAAACCTTATCTTAAGACAGCAATCATGAAGACAAAAAAAAAAAAAAAAACAAACAACAACAACAACAACAACAACCACAAACAAACACAAAACACCACAACCAAAAAAAAAAAAAAACAAAAAAAAAAAAACAACAAAAAAACAAACCTTGGGAAATACTGGAAAAGTATGCAAAGGTTTTAAGTAGTACAATATTCAAATGTTCTCAAAGTCTTTACCCATAAAAATAAGGAAAAAGTATCCTGACAGTGAGGAAACCTGGTATGTTAGGAGTCGACCTTTAGCAGAAAGCATCTAGAAAGCAGCTATTCACATGGTAGTCACACCTCCAAGGCTTCCGTCATATCCACGCACCTATAAAGGGCGTGGCAAAAGTGTATAAATACCCTAGATTTCCCTTCAAATAAAGAGACTTGATCAGAGACTTGATCATAATGTCTGTCTTGTCTCCATTCCTTCCCTCTCTTCTCTTCATCCTCACTCTCTCTCCCTCTAGACCCTGACCTGAAGACCGGAGTGGCAGTTTGAAGCCAGGCAGAGGGGAGCAGGCCACAACATAGAAACTAACCAGGCTTGTTAAGTCTTTTGTCTCAAGCCAGGTAGAGCGGAGTTGGTTGCAACACTGGTAGACATTTGTTTTGGTCTTTCTGACCTGTTGTACCTGTAATCTCCTTGTATTAAGAAATTCATAATTTTAATTTCACAATGGGAATACATCAGCCAAGACAGAAATTAGCTTTTGTCTGGCCATAACTTTAGAAAATACCTGCCTTGGACTTTCCAAAAGTATCAAAGTCATAAAAGACAAAAAACCAAGTACCTGTTACAGAATACCAAATGTCACAAAGACTCAATGAAGTGTGAGACCTTGTCTTGGATCTTAATAGAGAAAAAGGAATTAATGGAAAATATAACTTAAAGAAAGGCTACAGTTAGTAACATCATATATACATTAATTTGTTTATTTTCATAAATATCCCTTGATTATGGAAGATGGCAGCACTTGGAGCAGCAACTTGAAAATTAATACATTTTTCCTTACATGTTGAAGAGGAGCATTTTAGACGTGTCCCGAGAAAAACAGGAAAACAGCTTCTAGTGCCCTAAGACCAGGAATTGTATTTATATATTCAGTTAAAAAGAAGAAAACTCACATAAAGTCCGAGTTTAGCAATGATTTTCAGCATCTCCTTTGATAATCATTTTTTTGGGGGGAGAAACTGATGGAATATTTGTGCTTGTTTTTCCTCAAGAAGTAGCAGCAGAAAATATCATTGCATAGGGGGACTGTGAAATCTACATAAACCACTTTCTTGTTCTACAGAGTATATCAATTATTTTACTAGTGTTTTATTGTTTGCTCTATTGAAAAATATTTTCAAACATATGTAATCTTAGTATCCATGGATTATTGATAATCTATTAATAAAATATATAATATACCCAGACATTTATATATATATACACTCACATTCACATACCACCACTTATCCTAGCACAGTATCTGTCACATCACAAATACTCAATAAATGTTTTATGAGCATTCAAATGAGGGTATGCATATCTTCCAAACCTTCTATCTTACATCATAGCAAACTATAGCAGACTCTGGTGTCAGAGAAACAGGGATTTAAGGATCTTTCTCTCCCCTTACTTCTATACCTCATTACTTTTCCTTTGTTCCTTCAATTTTCCTCTCTTATCTCTCCTTCCTTCCCCACATCCTTACTGCTGTCCCTCAAATACTTAATTAGTAGACATATCATTGAATTAGGTTCTGTGCTAAATTCTGATGAGAAGGTCTGGAGGGGAAAAAAAACTGTGGTTTTAGTCTTCCAATGAAGTCTAATGGGATAGATGATCATGATCGTAAATAACAAAAGCACACAAAAGGCAAACTTGTAGCTGTACCAAATTCAATGATGCATAACGGGGATCAGAGATAAATTTTGTGAAGCAGTGATGCTTGAACTCATACATGACTCATGAGTTACAGTTAATCAGGTGGAAAGAGGAGCCAAAAGAATTAGCATTTGTAACGCCAATGGCACAGGGAACAGATCGGTACAACTAGAATGTAAGATAGGAGCTAGAGATCAAAGTTCAAAATGCTTTTTTGGTCATTATATGGCCTTTATATTTTTCTTTCCTAAACTTACTAAGGATTAGTAATCAAATAAAGGACATTTTTTTGAGGACTGGGGAGCACTTACTACTCTTTCTGTAACTCTAGTTGCATGCATTCTGATAACCTCTCTGGCTTCATCAAGAGTCTACATGCGCCCCTCGCCTGGGCCTGGTGCCTGGAGCAGACACCTGCCTAGTCTGCTCCTGTATGGACACATATCCTGAGACATCCTAGAGGGGACACCGAACTCAGAGCAGCAGGTAAGAACACTCACTCACTGCCCTATGCCCAACCCAGAGCTACAACTGGGGGCAGGGAGTCCGCAGGTTCTAGCAGACACCCAAACCCTGCGCCTGTTCTGCTCCTATGTGGACATCTTACCCAGAGACATCCTGGAGGGGCCAATAAACTCAGAGCAACAGACACCATAGCCTGAGACATCCTAGAGGAGGCACTGCACCCAGAGCAGTGGACACCTAGCAGGTCTGCTACCTTGGAGACACCATATCCTGAGACATCTTAGAGGAGCCACTGTACTTAGAGCAGCTGGAGCTCATGGTACCTTCTCCAAAATAGACCATATAATTGGTGACACAACAGGCCTCAACAGATACAAAAAGATTGAAATAATCCCTTGTACCCTATCAGACCACCATGGACTAAAGCTGGTCTTTAATAATGACAAAAACAATGGACAGCCCACATATACATGGAAACTGAACAATGCTCTACTCAATGATGACTTGGTCAAGGAAGAAATAAAGAAAGAAATTAAAGACTTTTTAGAATTTAATGAAAATGAGGACACATCATACCAAAACTTGTGGGACACCATGAAAGCAGTACTAAGAGGAAAAGTCATAGCTCTAAGTGCTCACAAAAAGAAACTGGAAAGAGCATACATTAATAACTTGACAGCACACCTGAAAGCATTAGAACAAAAAGAAGCTAATATACCCAAGAGGAGTAGATGGCAGGAAATAATCAAACTCAGGGCTGAAATCAACCAAGTAGAAACAGAAAAGAACTAAACAAAATATCAACAAAACCAGGAGCTGGTTCTTTGAGAAAATCAACAAGATAGATAAACCCTTAGCCAGACTAACCAAAGGACACAGAGACAGTATTCAAATTAATAAAATCAGAACTGAAAAGGGAGACATAATAACAGAATGGAGGAAATTTAAAAAATCATCAGATCCTACTGCAAAGGCCTATACTCAACAAAATTGGAAAATCTGGATGAAATGGACAATTTTGTATACAGATACCAAGTATCAAAATTAAATCTAGAACAGATAAACCATCTAAACAGTCCCATAATCTCTAAAGAAATAGAAGCAGTCATTAAAAGTCTCTGAACCAAAAAAAGTTCAGGACTATATTGTTTTAGTGCAGAATTCTATCAGACCTTCCAGGAAGACCTAATACCAATTCTCTTCAAATTATTCCACAGAATAGAAGCAGAAGGAACAATACCCAATTCCTTCTATGAAGCTACATTTACGCTTATACCTAAACCTCACAAAGACCCAACAAAGAAAGAGAACTACAGACCAATCTCACTTATGAGTATTGATGCAAAAATACTCAATAAAATTCTCGCAAACTGAATCTAAGAACACATCAAAACAATCATCCATCATGATCAAGTAGGCTTTATCCCAGGAATGCAGGGATGGTTCACTATTTGAAAATCCATCAATGTAATCCACTACATAAATAAACTCAAAGAAAAAACCACATGATCATCTCACTAGATGCCGAGAAAGCATTTGACAAAATTCAACATCCCTTCATGTTAAATGTCTTACAAAGATCAGGAATTCAAGGCCTATATCTAAACATAGTAAAAGCATTATAAAGCAAGCCAGTAGCCAACTTCAAACTAAATGGAGAGAAATGTGAAGCAATCCCACTAAAATCAGGGACTAGACAAGACTGCCCACTCTCTACCTACCTATTCAACATAGTACTTGAAGTCCTAGCCAAAGCAATTAGACACCAGTAGGAAGCCAAAAAGATATGAATTGGAAAAGAAGTTAGAATATCACTATTTTCAGATGATATGATAGTATACTGAAGTGACTCCCAAAATTCTACTAGAGAACTCCTAAACCTGATAAACAACTTCAGCAAAGTGGCTGGATATAAAATCAACTCAAACAAATCAGTAGACTTCCTATACTCAAAAGATAAACAGGCTGAAAAAGAAATTAGGGAAATGACACCCTTCACAATAGCCACAAATAAAATAAAATACCTTGGAGTGAATCTAACCAAGCAAGTAAAAGATCAGTATGACAAGAACTTCAAGTCTCTGAGGAAAGAAATCGAAGAAGATCTCATAAGATGGAACATCTCCCATGCTCCTGGATTGGCAGGATTAACTTAGTATACAACCAAATAACCCTATTAAAAATGGGGTACAGAGCTAAACAAAGAATTCTCAACTAAGGAAACTCGAATGGCCATGAAGCACCTTAAGAAATGCTCAACATCCTTAGTCATCAGGGAAATGCAAATCAAAACACCCCTGAGATACCACATCACACCAGTCAGAATGGCTAAGATAAAAAACTCAGGTGATAGTAGATGCTGGCGAGGATGTGGAGAAAAGGGAACATTTTTCAATTGTTGGTGGGATTGCAAGCTGGTACATCCACTCTGGAAATCAGTATGGTGGTTTCTCAGAAAATTGGACATACCATACCTGAGGACCCAGCTATATTACTCCTGGGCATATACCCAGAAGATGCTCCAACATATAACAAGGACATATGCTCCACTATGTTCATAGCAGCCTTATTTATAATAGCCAGAAGCTGGAAAGAACCCAGATGTCCTTCAACAGAGAAATGGATACAAAAAATGTGGTACATTTACACACTCAGCTATTAAAAATAATGAACTTGAGAAAATCTTAGGTAAATGGATGGAACTAGAAACTATCATCCTGGATGAGGTAATCCAATCACAAAAGAACACACATGGTATTTACTCATTGATAAGCAAATGTTAACCCAAAAGCTTGGAATAGCCAAGACTCAACTCACAGACCACATGAAGTTCATGAAGAAGGAAGACCAAGTGTGAATGCCTTTGTCCTACTTAGAAGGAGTAACAAAAATACTCAAGGGAGCAAATATGGAAACAAATTGTGGGACAAAAACTGAAGGAGGGGCCATCTGGAGACCATTCTACCTGGGTATCCATCCCATGTACAGTCACCAAAGGTAGACACTGACGTGGATGGCAGGAACTGCATGCTGACAAGAGCCTGATATAGCTGTCTCCTTAGAGGTCTGCCAGAGGCTGACACATTTAGAGGCTGATGCTCACAGCTAACCACTGATCTGATCAAGGGTTTCCCAATGGAGAAGTTAGAGAGAAGACTGAAGAAGCAGAAAGGCCCCATGAGGAGAGCAACAATACCAACCAACCAGAGCGCCCCAGGGTCTAAACCACCAGCCTGGGAGCACATAGGGAGGGACCCATGACTCCATCTGTACATGAAGGGGAGGATGGCCTTGTTGGGCATAAGTGGGAGAGGAGATTCTTGGTCCCATGAAGGATGGAACACAGAGTGGGGGGAATTTGAGGGTGGGGATTTGGGAGGGGGGTAGGTGGGTGCACATCCTCATAGAAACGTGAGGAGAGGAGATGAGATATGAGGTTCCTGGGTGGTGGGGTTAAGGGGGTTAAGGGGATAAAATCTGAAATGTAAATATAATATCTAATAAAAATAAATTTAAAAAGAAATTATCATAAAAAAAGAGTCTACATGTACATAAAGACAAGTATGCACACACATTTACATAAATTTAAAAAAAGAGTATTTTGCTAGTGGAATCATATGATCAGTTGCAAGTTGCATAACATGACTATTTAAGAGATAAGCAAATGATAGCTCCTGGAGCTGAACTTCTCTGTTCCCATTCCAGTTCTGTAAGCAACTACTTTTGTATAATTGACTAAGCTATTTCATGTTGTTGTGCATTCATTTCCCCATTGAAAGTAGTGACAACCATTTCTGTTTTCTAGAATCATTATGGAAATGAGCCAGTTCCTATTTGTGAAGCAGGGTTGTCTAGCATTCATAAAGCCCTGACTTTAATACTTGGTGTTGTAAGGGGGAAAATAATCTATTGTGAAGGTTTCAGGTGCATTCACATCTCAAGACACATTTTGTTTAAATGTTATGTAATAAAAAACAATCATGAAGGAAAGACAATTCGTTTCAACGACATCAAGGTGTGATATAAGAAGATTATGTGTTGCACTCAAAGTAGAATATTGAAGAGACTGATGCTGGGCACCTTCCTCAGTTGCTACATCCCACATTTTGTTTTTGTTTTAGAGACAAGAGTCTTTCATTGAACCTTCAGCTCACTAGTTAGTATAAGCTGACTAAAAACTCCATCGATCCTCTTATCTGGGTGCTCTCAGTGACAAAATCACAGACTATCCTGTGCTCTGCTTTACTATGAGGACTTTATATCCAAACTCAGGTATTCATCTTTGTACAATAAGTCTTATACTGAGTAAGGCATTGTCCAAAGATGAAAAAACCTTTTACATTAATAGATTTATGTTTCTTATGTTGGAGATTGTGCTGGCTAGTTTTATGTCTACTTGACACAAGTTATAGTCATCTGAGAGATGAAAACCTCAATTCAAAAAAATGCCCCCATAAGATTGTGCTGTCAGTAACTCTGTGGAGCATTTTCTTATTTAGTAGTAGGGCCTAGTCCATTGTGAGTGGTGCCATCTATGGGCTGGTAGTCCTGAATTCTATAAGAAAGCAGTCTCAGCAAACCACGAAGATCAAGCCAGTAAACAGCACCCATCTATGACCTCTGCATCAGTTCCTGCCCCCAGGTTCCTGACCTGTGTGAGTTCTATTACTGACTTCCTTCAATATGCAACTGTGGTATAGAAGTTTAAGCCAAATAAATCCTTTCCTCCTCAACTTACTTTTGATCAAGGTGTTTTGTCACAGTAATAAGAATAGTAACTAGGACTCTGATCTATTTGAGTTTTCTCAATGATCTAATGATGGATGTCTTGATTGGTTTTACTAATTTTGTTTGTTCTCTTTTGCATATTTTAAAATAATGTCTCAAGCTTTTTGCTTAATATAAATTTTCAAAACAGATTTTACTTTTGATATTTAAAGTGTAATATGTTATTGGGGTACACAGATACTAAAATGTTTAATGTAGTAAACTTATTCTACATTATAGGCATTTTGTCGTCAGGCAAAGTAAAATGCTTGAATACATTTTTAATGAAAATTCTCATATACATTAGATTTCTTATACTTAATCAACATTAATGCTTTTACATTCTCCCACTAGTAACTATTTTGAATCCTTTTAAAATATTTATATACCTATAGATTTATATGTATGTATATGCAGATATATGCTTTCCTGTTGTCAGTTGCAAATTCTTACCTAACTTTTGGAATTTACGTGTATGTTCATATATCTACATGTATGTCTGTGCACCGCATGTGTGTGGTAGCCAGAAAAGAACAATGGATTTTCTGGAACTAGAGTTATAGATGCTTGTGAGACACCAGGTGAGTTCTGTGAACTAAACCTGAGTCCTCCAAAAGACTGGATAATCTATCTGGTCACAAAATGCCAATTTCATTGGTGTCTACATACATCTTTTTCATGTACTTTTATTTGCCCAGTTTGTATTTTTTTCTTGCATCATCTTGAATTTAGTTTAATATTGTTAGCTGTTTACTATTATCAGATATGTAATTTTTACTTCTAAATTTGAAATTTTAGATTTTTCCACCTCATGCAATAAATTCTAGAGTTAGTTTTTTGATGTAATTATATTGTTATTAAAATTAAAACTTAAACTTCTGATGATTATTGAATAAATGATGTATAGTAAAATACAAGTATTTGTATCCTTTGGGCTCTTTTGTTTTCTTTTTCCCATTTTTTGGCTTGTTTTGGTTTTTAAAATCCCACTAAGTTTCCCAAAATCATTTTACTGAATTTTGCATTTGTCAGTACTATACCATTACAATGCCAGGTATGCTTGCTTACCTCTGTCACCTACTTCTTTACCTCCCTCCCTCCTTCCCTCTCCAAGGAAAAGATTTTTTCTTTTGAGACAAGGTAACTTGTGGGTCGGTGGGCTGTGAAAAGCAGCTGGGTGCTTGGTGAAGCATGAGCTTGGAACCCCAGACCATTATTGGATGGCAGGAGTTCAGCTCTGCTCCTGAGCACTGGTTCTTTTCATTTAGTTTCAGACCTCCGCAAGCACTCTCACAGAAAGGTCTATGGCCAACAGTCAAGTCATGAGGAACAGGCCTCAGGCCCTAGAAAGATTTACATACTAATGAGGTACCTGAAGGCCAGAGGGTGGAGCCAATTAAACATTCTTCCCCAGACCCTCCTGCCTCTCTCCCTCCCTATTTAACTCAGGTCTGCCCTGGGTTTTATGTGGTATGCATCCAGATCCATCCACCATCCGCCATGACATTAAAGCCTGTAATGGGCTGTGCCATGAGGAACTGTGGAGCCACAGCAGCCATGCCTAACTTCCCCCTGGAGGAACCCTCAGCATTCCCAGCCACATTACCTACAGTATTTTATAGCTCAGGCTAGTCTGCAACTCAATATATATCCAAGGATATATATTAAATTTCTGATCCTTTTGCTTCTACCTCCTATGTGTCAGCATTACCAAAATGTGCCACCATGTTCAGGTGGCATCTCCTGTATTGGAGATCAGGTTTAGGGCTTTGTACATATCAAGCAAGAACTCTACCAACTGAGTTATACCCTCTCCCAAGACTTAGAATATTTTTTCTTTTACTTATCTTTTAAATTTTTTTCTTTTATTATTTATTCACATTTTTACACTCCTGATTTTATTCACCACCCTGTCCACCCTCTGACTGTTCCACATCCCATACTTCTTCCCCACCTGCTGTCTCCATGAGGATGTCCCCACCCATCACCACCTTCACCACCAACACCCACCTCTAAACTCCCTGGGACCTCCAGTCTTTTGAAAGTTATGTGCATCATCTCTGATAGAACACAGACCCAGCAGTCCTCTTCTGTGTATGTGTTGGAGGCCTCATATCAGCTGGTGTATGCTGCCTTTTTGATGGTCCAGTGTTTGAGAGATCTCAGGGATACAGATTAATTGAGGCTGCTGGTCCTCCTACAGGGTTGCCCTCCTCCTCAGCTTCTTCCACCCTTTCCCTAATTCAACCACAGGAGTCAGCAGCTTCTGTCCATTGGTTGGGTGCAAATATCTGTATCTGACTCTTTCAGCTGCTTGTTGGGTCTTCTGGAGGGCTTTCATAAGTCTCTTTTGGTGAGCACACCATAGCATTATCAACAGTGTCAGTCCTTGGGCCTGTAACTGTACCTACTTTTCCTCGGGATCCTCTCCATTTCCATCCCTGTAGTTCCTTTAGACAGGAACAATTATGGGTCAGAGTTTTGACTGTGGGATGACAATCCTTTCCCTCATTTGATGCCATCTTCCTGCTGGAGGTAGGCTCTATAAGTTCCCTCTCCCTACTGTTGGACATTTTATCTAAGGTCCTTCCCTTTGAGTCTTGACTGTCTCTTACCTCCCAGGTATCTAGAAAGTTCCTCCACCTTCTACCTCCTGAGGTTGGCTATTTCCATTCTTTCTGCTGGCCCTCAGGACTTCAGTCCTGTTTCCTCACCCAATACCAGATCAGGTTTCCCTTTCCTCACTCCCTCCCCATTTGTGATTGCTTTCTTCTCCCTCCCAAGTGGGACTGAGGTGTCCTCACATGGGTCATTTAACTTGTTGACCCTTTTGAGTTTTGTGGACTGTATCTTCGGTATTCTGTACTTTCCCCCACCCCGTTTGGCTAATATCTACTTATTAGTGAGTACATAATATGCATGTCCTTTTGGGACTGAGTTAATTAGTTTTTATTCATGAAAATCATAAGGAGTAAATGTGTTTAACATTTTTATTGTGTTTTCTTCTTCTTATGCTTTATTTTATAGATTTTATTTGATTTCATGTTATCCCCTCCCAATTAAATTGAACATTCAGGCAGAAATTCTTTCAAAATATAAACACATACTATTTTTTTCTCCTCTGTTTTGCTTTTCATCTTTACCTATGCCTCTGCATCTAGTTCCCTTTCTTATATAATACAACTCTCATGAATTTTATTAGTTAGGGCCTATTATTGGCCTTTTCCTTTATTTAATAAATAATTTCTATACAGACAGTTATATTCTCCCATACCTGTGTAGTTACTTTCCCATTGGCATCTGCTATCTTCTAGTATAAATAAGGGTTCTTAGTTTATTCTTTTGGAAATAAATAAATAAATAAATAAATAAGAATTCTTAGTTTATTCTTTTGGAAATAATCTATCTTTTCTTTTTCTTGTATAGTTAATATCTTTGTTATTATACAATGGCACATGACTGTATGTACTGTTTTTTGTCCTTAGGTTATCATCTCTTTAAATTTATGCCCCCTTTCCATATCACTATACACACTGACTGCTCTGTAGTTTTTTGAGTGTCAGCTCTAAGTAGATTGTACCTTATTTGGTTACCATTTATATTTCTTGACTGCTGCATCATATCTTGGTGGTTGTCTTCTGCCTCCTATGCCCACCTTTTCAGCTGTCTCCAATGTGATGTTTTATAAATTGCAGTATATTTACTCTTTTTATTAAAAGATCTTTACTAATTCTTTGAACATTTTTATATTTCAGTGATATTTACCCTCTTCCCCAAACTTCTCCTCCTTCTCTTATTTACCTTCTATATATCCCCACCTCTCTAACTATCCAATTTTGAGTTTCTCCCCTCCCCCAGCCTCTATTGAGTACATTTTGGTTGCCCACATACTATTGTTGGGAGTGGAGTTTGCTCTGGATTGTAGTTGACTTACCAGTGTTTATATCTCTAAAGAAAATTGAATCTCCATCTCCTAGTTACTATCACATTCTAATAACTCCCCAGCTAGGCACAAGATTTTGAGTTCATTTCCCTCCTTGCATTCTGGGATTTTTGTTTTGCTGGAGTTTGTGCAGATCTTGTTCATGTTGTCATAGTTGCTGGGAATTCATATGTTTATCCATCCTGTTATATCTGAAAAACAATGTTTCCTTGAAGTTATCTACCACCTGTGGTTCTTACCTCCTTTTTGACCTCTCTTTCTGAAGATCCCTTAGAAATAGGGGTTTCTTATCTAGCTCCCATTTGAGGATGAGCTCTCCAATATCTAATATTCTCTTCGTGTAGACAATTACTTGTCAGTTACCTCCAATAAGGTGTTCTGTAAATTTCATTGTTATTGATTCTAAAGTTACTTTATTTCTATTTATGGAAATTATGATGTATAAAGGCGTTTAAAATATTTTAACACTGAATTTATTATTCTATGTACATGTGTGTATAGAATATATGCTACACATATTTGCAGATGTGAGAAGAGCCAGAGGAGGACAGCAGTTCCCCTGGAACTCAAGTTACAGGTAGTTGAAAGCCACTTAATTGTTGCTTGTGACCCTGACTAAGACCCTTGGGGGCAAGGGTAAGAAGTGGCAGAATCAATGACACAGATTTCTGGAATCAGGCAAGTGGCAAAAGCAGACATTTTTATTGCAGGAAATAAGCAAACATTTATACCCCCTCTCAGCATCTCATTGGCTCTCAAGTAGCCAGATGTAGCATTGACTCTTTCTCATTGGCTCATTGTATTGCCAGATCCAGCGTCAGCAGTCTCTAACCATGCTGACAGATATGAGGTTGGCTCTGGGAGGAAGTATCAGCAAAACATTCTCCAGCATTGTGGCTGAATCTTCTTCACTAAGTTCTTCCTACACCTAATAAGGGAGCTAGGAACTTAATTTTTGTCCTTTGCAAGAGTCATAAACACTCGTATCCACTGAAATATCTCTGCCACTTACTTCAGTCCTAACCATTTACACTTGATAATTATATTTCTTATTCTCAACATTCTCTTTGGCTCCTGTTCAAATGGCTTTTTTTCTTCTTTGTCTTTAAAATGTGAGATGTTTATTGTATATTGTATGTTTTATTAAATTTTGCTCATTTCGTTTGGACTTTTTGTGTAAAATAAAAAATAGATAAAATACATATGTGTTAATGATTTATTTACTTTTTTCATTAGTATTATAAACCTGGAAATAATCCACACTCATTTTTTTTTGTTTTTCCAGCACTAACAATTATAAAAGGAAATATTTTTCTCTTAAATCTTATCCTAAGGTTTGAGGGATAAATATTATATGGTGTCTGTTTGATAGACTACCTCATCATTAAAAATTATTTGTGGTGTTTTCAATAAGACCAGGCTCTGTAGACTCATATGATTGAGTGCTTGGTTTCCACTTAGAACTATTTGGGAAGGATTAAGACATGTGGCCTTGTTGGAGAAAGAGTTTTACTAAAGGTGAGTTTTAAGGTTTCAAAAGCCCATGCCTGCAGGTCCTGTCTTTCTCTCTTCTTGCTGACCATGTATCTATATATAAGCTTTTAGACATTGTCCCAGCACCATGTTCTTCATCATGATGATCATAGAGTAACCTTGTGAAAGTTTAAGCAAGCCAACATCTAAATGGTGTCTTCTTACAGCAATAGAATAGTAAATAAGACAGTATTCTAGATTTTTTATTCAGTTTCAGTTCCCAGTTCCTTTCTGCTAGTGCCAAAATTTTGTTTCCTAATCTTTCATAGTACACATTATTTTACATTATGGAAGTCTCCAAATGTTTCCAAGGCATATACACAGACATTGTCTGTTATGTCAGCTAACTGTCACTTTGTGTTTCCCACTTGGGGAGACTACATACTTTTTGTGTGTTTAGTCACATATCTTAAAAGAATGTGCTGTATTTTTTCAAACATTTCTTGGCTTGTATTACATTTTATTCATTGTTATAGTTTATTATTTTATGATGTACCATTTGGTATAGTTTAAATAAATATATATTTGCATTATTTGTCTGAAACTTTATGTCTAGAAGTATAGAACTTTTACTTTTTGTTCTACCATGATCCATCAACATAGGTTTAAATTGAGCTAACATTGTTTGTGTACTATGTGCCTAATATTTTATATATACATCATGTTAGAGGTTAGACCCAAAGAACTGGATATATTAGACAATTGCTCAACTAAAATCTAGTCAGTTCTACATTTATGACTCTTCAACATATGTTTACTGTTAGTATTTGCCAAAATTCTTGAGAGAAGCACAGCTAAATTTAGTGTGTATTTTTTTGGAAAAGAATTTATCAGTGTCACCCTCCTAAACAAAGAAACAATAAAAACAGCAATATTAATATTTTTACTGAAAGTCACATATGTTCCCTAAATCATACACTCAAAAGTAGAGCATGGGGCTGATGAGATGCCTCACTTGGTAAGAGCCAGAGGATCTGAGTTCAGTCCCTGAGATCCTCATAGTAGAACTTATCTCCACACAGAAAGTGTGATACATATGTATTCCTCCTACTCACAGAGTAATATAAAGAGATGCCTTGGCAGCAGTTAAGAGAATTTACTCTTGTAGAGAACTTGGGTTTGATTTCAGTACCTACCTGAAAGTTCTTAACCTATGCCTTCTTCTGTCCTTCATACTAGGTATGGATCTAGTACATAGATAATAGACATGAACAAAATATTCATAATCACAAAATAAAATCAATCTAAATGAGGATAATCCTTGATAACTGAAGACCTTGAATGAGCACTAAGAGTTACATTGTTCCATTTTTTAATTTAATAACTATAGATCTTAAATTTTATACATTTAACTTTCTATTAATATATTGAAACAAAACAAAACAAAACAAAAGATCCTCAGTTAAAAGGCCAAAAATAACAAAGCATAGCATCCCAAGTAAGATTGACATGGAATCTTGAAGTTGCGGATACTTAAGAGCTTTAATATAGAATTTTTGGACCCTAAATGAAAACTTTCAATATTTTATCCAAAGCATTAAAATTAAACATATTGGAATAATTTAAACTAGAATGAAACTAGTAGTTTCTTTGTTCCCCCTGCTCAGCAGCATTCACAATCAAGTAGTTAGGAAATATGTAACTACAAGATTCTTTTCTATCTGGTACTTTTAGGAAATTTAGGACAACCCTGTGTTTAGCCATTTATGTAGTCCTTTATCTACAGAATAATTTTGGTATTTGTTTGAAATGATAGAGCCACATTGGTGTGGTTTTTAATATAATACACAGTGAGTGTATTTCTAATTATCTGATGAACTAAATAATCTGAGGGACATATAGTAATGATATATAAATCAAACTGTGATTTAGAGCTGCAACCCACCCAGAAGGGAGCAGTTTGAAACACATCTTTTGATAGTCTTTTGTATTTTATCTAATCTGAAGCTTTTATAATAAACTACTCCCACACCTGTGTTTTGAGATAGGGTTTCTCTGTGTAGCTGTGGCTGTCTTGAACTCGCTCTGTAGATCAGGCTGGACTTGAACTCAGAGACCCACCTGCCTCTGCCTCTCCCAAGTACAGGTATTAAAGGCCTGTGTTACCACAGCATCTTAGGATCCATCTTAGGATCTGTCCCTTTAAGGAAATATTGCTCACAGTTTGAAGTCAGTAATGTACATGAATTGATATGTATTTCATCTAGTATATCTAAGTATGCTTTAGTACATTTTTTTTTTTGTTTTGTTTTTAGAGACAAAGTCTCTTTGTGTAGCTTTGGCAGTTCTGGCTTCCTTTGTAGATCAGGCTGGCCTTGAACACACAAAGACCCACCTGCCTCTGCCTCCCAAGTGCTGAAGGCATTAAGGGCATGTGTTATCACTACCCAGAATTTTAGTACATGTTTAAAGATTTATTTTTATTTAGTTGTGTATGTGTGCATATATATTATGTACATATAGACAAAGATGCTGTGGAGACCAGAAAAGGTTGCTGCCTGCCTTGCAGTTGCCTTATGGGGTGTTTTGAATAGCTTGATTTGGGTGCTGGGAACTGAATGTAGGTCCTCTGCAGAACTATCCAATGCTCTTATTCACTGAGCCACTTTTCTGGCTCCATGATTTTTTAAGAGAACAAATAAAATAAATGCAAATAACTAATTTTTATTCACTATTTACTATACTTCTGGGACTTGACATAGACTAATTAACTTCATACTTACAATGCTAGTGTACTACTAATACCATCCACATTTTAAGAAACAGTAACTGATACACATTGATTAAGTGGCTAACTCCAGTTGTCTGGTAAGATAACAAGTAAATAAACATAGACTTTAAAGCTATCTTAGCATAAGATACCTTTAAATCCATTTGGACAAAGGCAGTACATAACTATATAACAGTCCCTTATTGTGTCATACACACATGAAAGTCAGTGTTAGGAGCTAAAAGCAACCACAGAGCATAAGTGTGCATCTAGGCACTAGTTTTATGCTTGTAAACCTCCTAAAAGCTTATCAGTGCAAATACAAGAATGTCTATAATTGCAGGGACATTTGCTAGAGTGTTTCTGATACTTTCAAAGATAAATGATTAGTATGTGTCTAGTTTTTGACATTACTTAATCCTCATATACCGTTAATAAGGTATTGACCTATTTTACAGACAAGGATATTATATACCTAGTTCTTATGCTGGCTTTTGTTAGATTGAAAAACCTATATATTTATATATCATATTGCTATTTATATTCAATTATTTAAGAACTATCTCCTTAGAATTTTTGTAATTAAAGTGCTCTGCTCATTTTTGTTTGCTTGGTTTTTAGATAAGGTCCAGGCAGAACTCTTACTATGTATCTGAGGTTTGCCTTGAGCTCCTGATCTCTGTGCTCAGTTTGCTAAGTGCTGTAATTAACAAACATACACTTCTATGCATGGCCAACACTCACTAGTTTTGATCAGCTTCCTTTACTTTTGTGTACATATGGAAGCAAGAAAACAACCTTTGGTGTCTTTCCCTTGGCTTGGAACTCACCAATTAGGCTAGGCTTGCTGTTTAGCAAGCCCCTAGGGTTGCCTACCCAGGATTGATCTACATTTTATATGTGTGGGGTTTCTCTTGCTTGCTTATCAAGGACTTTACCCACTAAGCCACTTTCCAGGCTCAGCTTTACCCTCATGAGTTACCCATAACAGGCTTCAAGTTAAATAATTGCTGTTGTCTGAAAATGAAGGATCTATATTCACGGGAGTTGAGGCCCATACATTTTCTGCTTCTGCTAATTCATTGTGCCAGCAGAGACAATGTACCCTAGATCATCCCTCCTTTCTTTAATGTCTCATTTACTGTAAATAAATCCTCACTTTACACCCACATCTCCTCTTAGGCTGTGGTACACATGAGTGTACATGCTCATATGTGTGCATACATAAGTGGAGGTCAGAAGTTGAAGTCAATTCTTGCCCTTGATCTTTAATCATCTGTGTTTGTTTGCTTACTTGCTTGTTTGTTGTTGGTTTTTTGTGGGGCCTTTTTGGGTTGTTTTTTGAGACAGGTTGTCTTCATTAAACTCACTGATTTCTAGACTTGGGTGATAGTTGAGTTGCAGGTATCTATCTGTGTTTAACCTTGAAGTACTGGAGTTATAAATGCATGGAGTTGTAGCAGGTTTTTAGGTGGGTCTATGGCTCTAATTTCCAGTCCCCATGCTTGCATGTGCTATCTTTTAGCCTGTGTGCATTATGTACAAAGAAGCTTTTCCACTGTTGTATGATAACTGCATTAAACCATTGATTTACCTTCAATCCGCTAAAAATTTACCTTTCCCTTTGTCTTCTTAGATTGGTCAAGTTAGGGTGAAATTTCTTCTTCAAACTCTAAATTTTACAAATTCTGCCATCTGATTTCAGAGAAATCAAGTAAACACCCACTAAGATTTTTAAAGCAATGGGTATTTCACCAAGGTCATTATTCTTCATTCTAATCTGATTAGAATCAGTTTCTTTATAAAATGAATTGGTGCTTTTAAACATCTATGCTCTAGGGGCTTGTGGCCATTGAAACATACTTTCGATAGTTGATTTGCAATCTAGCTAAATGTATATGATTTGAATAAAAATGGCCCCAACAGGGATTGGCACTACTAGGAGGTGTGGCCTTATTGGAGTAGGTGTGATGTTGTTGGAGGAAATGTGTCTCAGTTTACTTTATGTTGTCTGCAAATCCAGATGTAGAACTGTCAGCTTCTTATGCAGCAAGATTTGAAGTTTCAAAAGGCCATGGCAGGTTTGTTCTCATTCTCTCTCTCTCTCTCTCTCTCTCTCTCTCTCTCTCTCTCTCTCTCTCTCTCTCTCTCTCTCTGTAGATCAAAACGTATCTTTCAGGTCCTTCACCACCACCATGTCTGCCTGCATGCCTCCATGCTATCCACTGTGATGAAAATTAACTAAAATCTAAAATTGTAAGCCAGCCCCAATTAAATGTAGAGTTGTTATTGTCATGGTATCTCTTTCCAGCAATAAAACCCTAAAACACCAATATAAGCATAATACAATATATTACTAAAGTTTTGAATAAAATTCAAACTGTTAATAATTTGCCACAACCATTATACCTATTAAGAAAATGAGAATTTCCATCAAACAGCACTTTAAGTTGGAAATAAACATTGAAAGGTATTTTTCTATCTACTATTACTTTCTTTTAACAGTTCTGCAGCTGGAATATGGGAACAAATGACATTCTGGTTTGTAAGGGGAAGGATTTCATTGAGAAATAGACATTTGATGGAAAAATCAATTGCCCTTACCTATTCTTTTCTCTCCAGTGAGGTTGAAATATGTTATATACCCTTGGGTATGAAAATTCTATGGGTTAGCTGCTTCTATAATCTGCAGGGACAGCAAATTACAAATGTAGCAACATAGATCAAGACTGATTGGTTTTCTTCTTTGTAACTCATCAACGTGTCGTACTAATGGGGCTGAAACTGGACTGTCCACTGTGAGGACAAACCATCTGCTGCTGTTTTTTTTTTTTTTTTTCAAATTTGATGAATGTGGGGATAGTTTTTCATGCTAGAATTTGAATCACAACTTTCCTTATACCTTTGCACTCTGTGACATGTTTTGAAGCAATTTTCAAAGCTTTGGTTTGTGACCTGTAAAAGAGAAAGATAAATAACCTGTATCATGTGAGTATTTTAAGGAATAAATTTGATACTAATGTACCATAAGCATTTACATCAAAAATGTTATCAACAAATAACTTTGTTTGTTTGTTTTTAAAGACAGAGTGTCTTTTTTTTTAGCCCTGGGTGTCCTGGAAAATAATTTAAAAACAAGTCAAACTATGTCAGCACTAAAACCTTTTTCTTTAAATGGGGCTTTGCTCTGTTGACTAGTCTGGCCTTTAACTCACAGAGATTCACTTGCTTCTACCTCCTGAATGCTGGGATTAATCGTGTGTGTGACCACACTAGAAAGCAAAATAGCAATATTTTAAACTCTATTTTATTAATTCTTTGATAATTTTGTGAAATTAAATTTTGAGCATATTTACCTGCATCTCCAAATACTCCATTAATCATTGTTTCTATCCTCCCATCCTTTCTCATACAACTTTGAGATTTCTTTTTTCCTTCCTCGTATAATCCAATTTGGTGTTGCTCTGGTAGTCTTTGATGTGGAACCGGCCCTGCCATGTAATCAACCTACCAGGGATCACATCCTTAAAGAAAAACAAGCAGTCTTCTCCCTTTTGTTATCAAATAGCAGTTGCTCTTCAGCTACTGGTGGGATTTTGTGCCTACTTTCCCTGTTCCACAACAGAATTCTGTGCCTCTGTCTTTTGTACAGTTCTTGTAAATGTTGTCACAGTCAATGTCAGTTCATATTGGTTCCCTCCCTGTTGTGTCTGTTTCGTTGTTATCTACCACCATGGCTCTTACATCCTTTCTGCCTCCTTCTTTGTGAATGTGATTCATAAGGCTTCATGGCTAGAAGTGGTGTGTATGTACCATTTGGGGCAGAACATTCCATCGCCTAAGAGATATTAATTTAGTGCTAAAATTTACTATGCTATTAAATTAAATTTAAACAAAAATTTCTTTGTAAGGTATAAGAAAAGAGGAAGGAAACATTAAGTCCAGTGTACCATTTCTCTTTCTTTATGACATTTCCCTCCATATAGAGACATGAGAGTAATTCAGTCTTACACTTCCATTGGATGTTGAATGTGTACATGCCTGGCAGTGAATGCTTCTCTCAAGATTTTCTAGGACTCAGAGTACGTGGGCCTCTATATATTTAAATATGATAGCCAGAATATTCAGATTTTAAGTTTTGAATTAGCATAAAATGAAAAGGCATCTTCGTGGACTTTTCATACTTAGTTTTCTTTGATTCACCTTCTTATGTTTTTATATTATCTAACTTCCCACCTTCCATCCTTAGATCCTTCTACTGTTAGTAATTCTTTCAATATTGTCTCACACGTGTTCTATTACCCACTTCAGCTCCCTGCATTGAAGTCTGCTTCTCTGCCCCATGGATCCCATTCTGGTTTCCTTCCTTCTACTTTCACTCATGTGAAAAGAACAAGTATATAAAACTTAGAAGCTATGGTTCATAGATAAGAGAGAATGGCACATATTTGTCTCTGTAAGATCAGGTTACCCGATTTTATACAATATTAACTGGTTTCACCTATTTTCTTGTAAATTTCACTTTCTTTACAGTTATTGAAAATTCCATTGTGTACATGTACATTATAGTTATATATTTATTAGTTGAAGGACATTTAGTATGTTTCCATTCCCTAGTTATTGTGAATAAAGCAAAAGTGGACATGGATGAGAAGCTTAGGAAGTTTAGTACTTTGAGTGTATGTCCAAGAGTTATGTATAGTATAGCTATGTAATATGGATGTCATAATTTTTCTTTGTATCATGAAGTGGCTTCCCATCATCCTTAAGATTAAATTTGGCCCTTTAATGAGAATTCCAATGTGCTCTTTCCTTCGCCTCTCTTCTTGGATTCCTCTCTGTCCTGACTAGTTTGAGGCCATTCTATTTCTGAGTTCGCCACATTGTTTAGATTTATTTCATCATTTTATGCATATGAGCATTTTGCTTGCATGTATATTTACCACATGTGTGCATGGTGAAAGTCAGAAGAAGGCTTTGGCTCCACTGGTACTAGACTTACAAATAGTTATAACTACCATGTGAATATCTAGAATCAAAAATGGTCCTCTGAAGATAACTAAGTGCAACTAGCACTCTTCACTGCCTAATCAACTCTCTAGCCCAACCATGTTTTGTCAATGTATATGTTGTTATTGTTTTCAAAAATACTCTCCTCTGATTCTTGTCCAAACTAAATTATTTAAAATTAAACCTTAAAAACTTCTAGAATACTACAGTCCTAGGTATGCTCTGAAAGTGTAATGAATAGCACATTTTCTTTAGTATCCTCTCAACCTTAATATGGAAAGATTTTTGTCTTACAGACTCTTAAAAGCCCTGACTCTCATCTAACTGAATTTGAAGATAGTGCTTTTTTGACACACTGGAGGTTAAATAAGGTTATCCAATGAGGCTGTGATCCACAGGCCTTGCATTCCTATGAGACTAGAAAGAAAAGCCTACCTCTCTCTATGTTACTCACAGAGATGGAGGGGCATCATATAAAAACACAGAAAGAAAAAAAAGCCACCATCTACAAGCTGAGGGGGAAGGAGCTTCACAAGCTGACTCTGCTGGCATTTTAGAACCATGGAAATTTTTTTTTTTTTTTTTCTTTTTAAACCAATTGGTCTTGGGTGTTTGAAGCAGACTGCTATAAAGCTCCAATATTCTAATTTATTTAATGTCTTCTTTCCTTGATTGCCAATGCCAGCATGTTTAAATTTTTAGTTTAGAACTTTACCAGAACACTTAGACCACATTAGGTTTGCAGTGAGTCTATTCAGTAAATGAAAGGTAGTAGTCTTTATTTTCCATTAAAAAATTTGTGGCCATTAGAGAAGGTGTCTCTTTTATTTGCTGAGTGGTCATAAGTACACCTAACAAAGACAACCTTGTTGCTTTATTTGAACATTTTTCTGATTCATGTTAAAAGCAGAGTGCGAACCTCTTATAACCAGAAGAAAGCCCCAGAGATTTGGGTCCACCACCTTTTACTTTGTTCACACGGGCTGAACAAAGGAAACAAAGACTAAAATTTTCATTATTGCTTGACATGATAATTATATAGGTTCCCAGAGAGTAAATCCTGTGGAAATGTATTCTTAAATTTCCAGCTTTTTACTACATGGGTGAATGAGATTGTCCCATAGACATACTTAACAAGCCAGGATTTATATTTAAATTTCAGTTGTCTAGCTGGAGAATGATCTTCTTATGACTTGATGTCTTCTCCTCTATTACTCCTCATTTGTACAAATCATACAATGTTTTCTTTGAGAATCATATGTGGGTGCTTGGTAATGATGCTGTTCTTTCTGTATCTTTCTCACACTAGCTTTTGTCACATCCAGAATATAAATACACAACCTCATTAAGACTAATGTTATCTTCAACTTCTTCACAACTCTGTCTTTAAAATAATGGGATGCAATCTGCAGCAGAGAGATAGAATGAAACCCATGAATCTGTGTGACCCATAGCGTTTCACATGATTCAGTTTTAATGAACATTTCCATGAAACCTTCCAGAACTTTCTTTATAAATTTCTGAGACTGAGAAATGCTTGTACTTTTACATGATTTGTCACTTTCCGTACATTCATATATTTTCATATGCATCATTTACCAGAAATGCTGAAGCATTTTTACCAGCAATCTTCCTAAATGGTTTGGGGTTTTTTTTTTTTCACCTTTTTCATGTAATGCATATTTGTAAAATAAAAAAAAAATTATCCAAAGGCCAATTTGCCATATAAAATAGCTAAATCATTTTAATTAACTGTTTTTTTATTTATTCTTTGAGCATTCCATGCAATATATTTTGATCATTCTTTTGCCTCTCATGCAGAAGAGATGATATGGAAATCTTTTTTTTTAATTTTTTGAGACAGGATTTCTATGTGTGTAGCCCTGGCTGTCCTGGAACTCATTCTGTAGACTCATTCTGAGGTTGGCCTCAAACTCACAAAGATCCACCTGCCTCTACCTCCCAAGTGCTGGGATTAAAGGCATATACTACCACACCCAGGGAAAATCAATTTATTTTAGTTTTATCTATAAGATCACTATTTATATTTATCACACTCCTTTAGTATTTATTTTTGTTGATTTTTATTGATAAATATCTTTTATTTATATCATTTTCTTTGGGGAGCTTGTTTTGTTTCCTTTTTAATAACATTTTTCCTTAGTTCTTGAGAATTTCATCCATGAGCATCCAAACTATTTTGATCATTCATCCACTCTTTGCCATATCTTGCCATTACCTCAAATTTTATGTCCCCTTTTATGATTAAAAAAAAAGCATATACCATATCCAGTTTGTGCTGTCTGTAAACTTTTGGGTGTAGAGTTCATATATTTTGGATTTTGATTGTCCTAGAAGGGGTCATACCTTTAGACAAAACCGACACTTTCTTTCCTAGAAGCCATTTCCATAGATCCTCAGCAAGGAGTAAGGGTTCATTATTTTCTACCCACATCAGTGTCAGAATGCTGATGGAGATGTACCAGTTACCATGATCTGATTTTTAAATGTTATACATATCTATTGAAATATTGCACTGTGTCTCTACCCAATATTATAAAATTACTGTGTTGATTGAAAATAACACAAAATTGACCCATAAAATATATTGCAATGGAAGTCTCATCCTATATAATTAGATATTATTAGATGTTTTTAGACAAATATTTCATTAAAATAAATGCAATAATATGTCATTATTTATATGGGCCATGGCATTTTCTGTGTATTTATTGTGTTTCAGGATTTTGGTTTTTAGTTTAAAAAAATCATGAGTCAAATTTAATACCTGAAAAATATTCTTTCCCATCAATGAAGAAAGTTACTGTTTAAAAATAAAAGAACAGTAAATATAAGTAGCCAGACTGAATTGGATAAATGAGGCTATACAAAGAAGTTTAGAGAAATGAAAGAAGCTCCAGGCCACTATTTTTCATGTGCAAAACAGAGGAACATACAACCCCTGATGTTATCACTTTTTTGTCACATATAGAAAAGTGAACAGAAATGGCAATCAGATTACATGACATCAGTCAACCTTTGAAAGACAAATATCCTGGTTTTTTTCCTTGTATGTGGAAGCTTGATTTTTTTCATAAGACAAACAAGACAGCTAACGCTGGGTATTGGAAAGATGGATCAGTAGTTAAGAACATTTGCTGCTATTGCAGAAGACCTAGGTTCAGTCCCAAGCATTCACATGGTAGCTGACAATCGTCCAATTTAGGACCAAATGAGATCCAGATGAGTACAAAGATAATTTCCTTTCAGCTATACATATGCCATCAGATAAAAATTATATATTTCATATATATTGCATATATTTTCACTGTATCTGCTAATTAGAGAGGGATCTTAATAGTACATCTACCACTGAAAGTTAGGCTACTAGAAAACTTTATTTACTGGCATACATTTGAAATACTGATCTAAAAGTATTTGTTTTTAGAGTAATATGTGTCACTCTTCTGAATATGAGAACACGTTGGTAAGATTGATCATTTATATTATATTTATAAATATTTATAGAGATCTGAGTAGACAGAATACTGACCTAGCCTCTTATTGCATGTAGGTTATCAATGATGGACAAAACACTATATACTATGAGAATTGTGAGATTTGATCCTCTCCTAGAATCTCGGCCTACCTTTTCTTCTACCTTTGCTGAAAGTCTCAGGACTTTCAATTGTGTGCATTAAAAATGTAAGAAAATTCTTCACTTTCCTCAACTAAACTGTTTCACTTAACAGTGAATATGATTAAAAACAGTCGTCCCTTGTTCCCTGGGGTTATGAGCAGCACTGTCCAAAACGTATTTGATATACAGATCATGAAGATGCTGCTGCAACGTGAAATCTAACACCATTGAAAAGACAAAAGGAAATTCGCAATGAAAGGCAAGAAGCTTGACATTTCAAAAAATGCTAGTATATTTAATGCTTCTCTATCTTCTGAGCAGACACAATCACACACTTGTACCTGGATCCTTAAATACATATTGGAAACAACATAGGCAGACCTTTATATTTACATTGGGTTTTTCTTCAAAACTGGAGAGGGGAAATACTTTTCCTTTCAAATTGATTATTTGTGGTTTGAGTACATTTATGTCTGTCGACATTAATCTGCCCATTCATTACAAATCCCCTGGTCTCTCATAGCTTGAAAAAGAGTATGTTAACACTGTAGTCCTTGTTGATTTGGTAAAATATCTGAAATGGTGAACTGTTGAGCTATGAAACTTGGGGTAATTTACTGTGTCAGATACAATATCTTTAAACATTTATTTATTCATTCATTTATTCTATTTTTCCTTTCCTTAAAAAATGGATTTTTTCTCATATAAAATATCCTGATTACTTTTAGCCTCCCTCTACCCCCTCCTCCCAATTACTCTACACCTTCACTCCCACGTGGATCTATTCCCTTTCTGTCGCATAGGATAACAAGCAATCTTCTAAGGAATAATAATGAACTAAACTAAATGAAACAAAACTGAACACACACACACACATATCCTAGTATATTATAAAAACTAATACATTGCAATAGGAGAAAATAAGCAAACAGTAGAAAAATGTACAAGAAACAGATACAGAATCCAAGATACACTCTTTAGCACATTCAGCGACCTTATAAAAATACTAAGCTGCAAGACATATTTGCAAAGGACTTGTAGGGTAAAAAGAGAAAAAAAATAACAAAATTATAATTAAGATAAAATTAAAAAGCAAACCAAACCAAACAAAGAAAAAACTCCTGACACAACAGTATGACACAGGGATCCTGAAAAGGTGTTATTGAGCTCCTTTTCTGTTAGCCAGCTACTGCTGTGCGTGCAGCCTATGTGAGTGGGCACATATACCCACCCCTAACCCAAAAGCAATCTCCAACCCATGAAATTGTGTTTTTCTCCAATGGAGTCTCCCTGGGAAAAAGAACAACTCTAAAAGATCAGCTGGGTGTCCAGATGGCCAATAGAAGATGAACTCAATGGCATCATTGGAGGTTCCTTATCTCCTAGTGCCATGTCAGGTTGTTGTGTTAATTGTATCTTATTTTTATTTTATTATATATTTTTCTCCATCTTTCTAGAATGCCAATATAGCTATTCTAGGAAAAATATCTTGAAATTTTTACTTACATTTATTTAGTCTGAGATTTACATAGGCTCATTAGAGTGGTAAACATTCATCACTAGTGCCTGCATTTCTTTTTTGTTTGTTTTAAAGATTTTTTTATTTGTGTATATGAGTGCTCTATCTGTAGGTATGCCTGCATGCCAGAAGACAGCATCAGACCCCATTCTAGATGGTTGTGATCCGTCACACATTTGCTGGGAATTGAGCTCAGAACCTCTGGAAGAACAGACAGTGCTTTGAACCACTGGGCCATTTTTCCAGCCCAGCACCTGTATTTTAATGCCTTACTCATTACATGACATTATAAAATGAAGTAGCAGTGAATGCAAGTGATGGCCTGTTACAAGAAGTGACTGTAGAACTGTTTCTATCTTTACATAGGTTTATGCATCAGCTAGTTTTATTGCCTCCGATGCTACCTCTAGTGCTGACTTTCTGAATCACTAGTGTATATAGGCTATGGTTTGACTAATCCCAAGGACTGACTAGTTGTGAAGTCTTTGTCCGTGGTGGGATAATATCGGCTGATGGTTGGATCTTCTAAGCTAACCTCTGATGAGGAGAGGTCATAATGTCCATGGATACATTCATTCAAGGAGATTGTGTGATATATCATCTTCCTCTTTTGCTTCTGTTGTGTTTTACCACAGGTACAAAAGAATAGAGCAAGCCAACCATGAGCTGAAACTACCCAAATTTTGAGGTCAAGGGAACGTTTTTTTTTTTTTTCTGGTTAGTTACTTCAAGTATTTCACTCTGATAATGAGAATCCTAGGAACATAGCTAAGATGCTACAAGTACTTTGAAGAGTACTTTTGGTATGACCTAGAGTCAGTTCATGAGGGTTATCTGTGTAAAACTTTGAAACAGTCAGAATCTTAAGGTACATTCCACCACACATTTAGTTTGATGACGTATGTCCATACACATGTCTAATGTTTTCATTATCTATGTTTTAAATATTTGCCTCCATATTAATTTAAGTTGTCTCAAATTTTAAGCTATTGACTGTGTTCCTTGCTCTTATTTTCTTCACACTGACCTGATTTTACAGGGAGGAAATACTTTCCTGGTTAGCATGTTTGTAACTCCAAAAGAGAAAGCATTATTACGAGTCTTCATGGAAGTTAGTTCTTCCTAAGAAACTTCCCAGTTGACAAATGTCTTATAGTTTTGCATTTCTTGGAAATATTTATTTTTGCAGATCTCCAAACTGCCCCCAATGAGCATGCAACCTTCACAATTATTAAACTTTGTATCCTTAAACTTGTAAGGCATCACAGTATGTTACTAAAACATAATTTAAGCTTGATTTATCTGATATGCAACACTTATAGAGCTACATTTATTACTTTTTTCTTTGTAATCGAACAACCCACTTTTATAAATAATATAATATGGATAAAGACAAAGAGCAGCCTTATGGGTTTGATTTAAAAAGTTGTTTTTGAGACAGAGAAATTCTGTGTAGACATACTGTCCTATAACTTGATCTGTAGACCTGTCTGGCCTTGAACTCACAGAGATCTGCTTGCCTCTGCCTTTCAAGTGCTGGGATTAAAGGTATGTGCCACCACTACCCAACTTTATGATACCTCATTTTTTTCTTTCTTTCTTTTGAACATTAGAAATTCTAACTCCATATGAAAATCTCTTGTGCATTATATCTTGCTAAGAGCACTCCAGAATTTTAAGTTCATACATTGTGAGAACAAAATAAGATAAAAAATAAAAAATCTGGTAGACTCAATAGGAAGTATTTCAATCATTAGTTTAAATATAATGAACAAGCATTTCCTGTAAAAGGAAGAGATTTGTTAGACATGATTTGTAAAAAAAAAAAAAAAAAAAAAAAAATAGGGTAAAACAAACCCTTCTATACAGGAGATACTCAAATTGAAAGGCACAGACGAAAGTATAACAGATGGAAAATATTATATTATGCAATTAACCTTTAAGAATAGTTCTAAGAAGGGCCTACAGTCTTGGTGTGGTGGCCTTTAATCCCAGCACTTGGGAGGCAGAGGAAGGTGGATTTCTGAGTTCGAGGCCAGCCTGGTCTACAGAGTGAGTTCCAGGACAGCCAGGGCTACACAGAGAAAACCTATCTCAAAAAAAAAAAAAAAAAAAAAAAAAAAAAAAAAAAAAAAAAAAAAAAAAAGCCTTATTGGAGGGCACCTACTTTGGCCTTCCTGGACATTCACAAACCTTTCCATCTGTATGTGGACCAGATAGCAAAGGGCCTACCCATCCAAACTTTAGGACCTTGGAAAAGACCTGTGGTTTATTTATCTAAGAAGCTGGACCTGGTGGCCCAAGGATGGCCAGTTTACCTCTGGATCATAGCTGCTACTGCCCTACTAGTCATGGATGCTGACAAAATAACCACAGGAGAGGAGCTTATCACCATCCCCTGTGCTATTGAGTGGACCTTCAAGGATTTACCCAGCCAGTAGCTGTCCAACACCAGACTGGGACACTTTCAGGCTCTACTTTCGAATCACCCTCGCATAAGATATAACCCCATCACCTGCCCTAAACCCAGCCACCCTTCTACCTGACTTGTTCTCAAATGTGCAGCATGATTGCTCTATAGTTTTGGGGTATATCCAGAACATCAGGCTGGACTTGACTGACATAACCTGGCCAGATGTGGAGCAGCTTCATCTAGAATGGAATCACGTATGCAGGGGCAGCACTAATGGACTTGAACTCTGGTATTTTGGCAACTGCTTTGCTCCCGGGAACTTCAGCCCAGAAGGTTGAACTAAAGGCTTTAAAACTGGCAAAAGGAGCAATAGTTAACATTTACACTAACAGCAAATGGGATTATTGACTGCTCTAAAAAAACATCAAAAATAAGGAAGGAATACTTGCTTTATTGGAGGCATTCACGGCTTCTTTTCAAAGTGGCCATAATTCAGTGCCCCAGGCCTCAGAAAGGGACATCAGAAATAGCCTGAGGGAACAGGCTAGCTGATAAACCTGAAAGGGAGACCACCTGAGCTTCCATTTCTGACATCCTGGTAGCTTTGCCACCCTTTGAACTCCCAGCAACCCTGAATATACTGCTAAAGACAAACAATGTCAGGTGACATGGCAAGGAGTTTACAGAAAAGAAGGATGGTTGCTAACCTCTTAAGGCTGCACCATCTTACCTTAGGGGTTGCTAAGCAACTCCTCCATCAGATTCATGAAGTTTCACACCTGGGTCACTGAAAACTGAAGAAACTGCTGTGAGGGGCAAAATGCAAAGTATTTGACTTAGGATGCTTGGTTGATCAGGTCATCTCAGACTGTGCCACCTGTCAGGCTGTGAACTACTCAGGACCTGCTTTATGCATTTACTGGTAAAAGTCTTAATTTCTCTAAGACTAAATTGAATTCTCTTATGTATATGTACCACATTTTTCTCATTCATTCACTCCTTGATCGACATCTAGGTTCATTCTGCTTTACAGTTATTGTGAATAGAGTAGCAATGAACATGGACGAGCCACTATCTCTATGATAGAATATAGAGTCTTTTCAGTACCCAGGAGTGGTATCATTGGGTCATTATGAGCTATTTGAGCAACCAGCATACTGATTGCCTTAGTGGCTGCACCAATCTATACTCATACAGAGAATAAACAGAGGCACTTCTTTCCCCATGACCTTTCCAATGTCTTCTGTCATTTGATGCTTTGATAATTGCCATTCTGATGTGGCTGACACAGAATCTTAAAAGAGTTTTAATTTTCACTTCTATGATGGTTAATTATGTTAAACACATTTTAATGTTTGTTAGACATTACTATTTCTTATTTTTGGAACTCAAGTTCTATATGCCATTTTTTATACAGTTTGGTGTTAAAGTTTTTTTTTTAATTATTTGTATACCATAGCTAATATTCTTTGGTCAGATGTATAGCTGCCACATGCTTTTTCCCTTTCCCTAAGTTGGCTTGTCATTTGACTGGTGATTTCCTTTGCTATATAGAAAGTTTTTAAGTTCAGGAAGTGCTGTTTGTCGGGTGTTGAAGACACCACAGGCTTTTTGTTTACATGATATAGAGAAATCAAGCTGGAACTACATTGTTAGTTTCCTTCCTGCTGATTATATATTACAGTGCTGGAAGCTATTACACAGGTTGTTGAGGAGAAAAGGCATCAACAGTCATATGTCAAGCCGTTCAGCAAGTTGTGCCCATTTGGACAATGATGAGGCAGCTTTATCAATAGCTTCAAGAGGAGGGAATCCATATGTGATATTGTTACTGGATCAAAGTTCCACAGCTGAATAGATCATAAGCTCTGGGGCCTGGAAACTTAAATATTGTTGTTTACATGATTTGACATGGTGTCAAACTGGCTCGTTAATAAGTGTGTATATGCACAGACTTAAGCAGAAAAGTTTCTCTTGGTAGTGAAAGACAGAAAAGACTTATGACTTCTCATGGTGCTGAGAATAACTAATCATTGGGTATTCAGCTCTACAGAGGACATTTATACATCCCATTGAAAGGCCCAAGGAGCACTGGGAAGTAGAGCATATAAGGGCTGAAAGGCAGAGAAGAGTGTTGTAAGATGCTATTTTCAGAGGATGGCATTGCCCTTGGAATCATGATCTCACAGCAGTTGCCTTCCTTTCCCTAAGACTAGTCCTGCTCACTGGAACCTCTCACTGCTTGACTATTGCTTGTTGATGCATTCATTCTGAGGAACAATGCCTGTTGTCTTCAGTTTTCTACCAAATGGTAAATACACTAGGTTCCAATTCTCAGGTCACAGCACTACAGATCAGTATGTAAAAACAAACAGACAAAACAAAGCAAAACAAAAATCAAGACACAAATGTAGGGAAAGTGCTTATGTTGAGGACAAGAGGTGTCAAGGTTCCATTTGTTGCTGTGCATTGTAATGTAAAATACTGGCCCCCAAGGTCTGGTTGCTTCCAGGGACAAGGAGATACTCAAGTACAGCATACACCAAATGCTATATAAACTCATTCCTTAATTTAAAAGTATTCATTGAATAAAGATTCCTACAGCCTGTAGTTAGGCAGAAGAGAGGTAAAGAGGGCTTTGGTTCCCAGGCTTTCGGTCTGAGGCAGGACCATAAGGACTGATGGAAGGAGATAGAGGAAAAAGAGAAAGGAGAAGGCACCCTGAGATAGGTGGATCATGAGAACATGGCCATGAGTGCTGGCCAATTGGAGTAAGGGTGGCCCAGACAGAACGTGGCGAGTTATATCTCGGGGTTTTTGACAGGGAAGTAGACAAAGCAGCTTAAAGGGTTGATATCTGTCCAGCTGTAATGCTTTATTATAAATGCTTATTATAAATATAAAGGTCTTTCATCTTTTGGGAACTGAATGATCAAAGATAGAGTAGAAACTCCCAATTAGTATTTACTACAATATATGGGGGCTGGGGTGGGATGGGGGTATTGCAGTGGTAGGAGAGAGATAAGAGAGAGTGCAGGATGAGAATTATCAGAATACATTATACATGCATAAAAGTGTCAAATCAAATCAGTGAAGTTTATTGAACAAAGTCAATAATAAGAAAAACTCTGAACATAGAATATAAATCAAACCTCAGACTTCTCGAACAGCAGCCAGTACTTTTAACTGCTGAGACATCTGGCCAGTGCCTTGCCCTCTCTACAAAGACACCTAATTTTAGAATCAAATTATATTGCCACATATTACATACAGTGGCAGAGCGGAAGAGATGCAAAAGTCAGGTAGGAGAGATACATTTGAAAATACCTAATGTGAAGCTAGGTGCCTATAGGTTATGATAGTGAGAATTGGTTTTATGTAGTCTCATCACGAACTGAGAGCAATATGATATAACTCATTTTTATTAGATAAATGTCCTCAGTCATCAATATATATGTATTTTAAAATCTCATGTTGCCCACAGCCAAATGTATTATTGTTCAATTGAAATACATTATAAATGAATAAGTACAGAAAATATTTCCATCAAGACCTATGCTAAGAAAATTTGATATCCTATAGTGTACTCAATTTGTGTTAAATGGAATTCAAGTTTGCAGACATATTTGATCAGTTTTTGTCCTTATCATTGCTTTCAAGAGTACCACTATCTCTGTTATTCTTCCTGTTTTAGACACAACTTTCAACATCTTTATAATGAGAAGCTGTGATAATTCTTAATCCGTGCACATCTAAAAATTGCCATAATTTTGGCCTTGTTTATGAATGATAATTTAATTGAGTATAAATTTCTATGTTCACAGTAACCATCCAAGATAACAATTCTTTGTGGATTTATTTTTTTACTCAATTGAGAAAGTGACTGAAAGTTTAAAAAATATCTCCGTTTTACTATCTCTTAAGATAATCTTTTTAATCTTATTGCTTTGCAGTGTTATGCAAATGTGTTCAGGGGGAGATCTATTTGTATTAAGCCAGCATGGCATTTGAAATGTACTTTAAGTCTTAAGAATTAATTTTAGTTATGAAAAATTTTCGACCATTATATCCTCAGTTCTTACCTGATATTCTACCATACCATTCTCCAGGAATTTTTATTAGCTACACATCGAATACTATTGAGCCCTACTTCATGTTTCTTAATTTATCCTTCAGATATTTTAAAATCACTGTTCTTTAGCACTATGTCCTGGGTTAATTTTCTCAGAAATATCTTCCAATTCATTAATTCTTTAATCAACCCTGTCAAATCTGGAGCATCCTTTAATTTCAATGACTAATGAAAGGGGCAAGCTCTATTTAAGTCCCAAGCTGATGTCTGGATCATACAATACATCTTGCATGAGGCTCTTTAATTTCTTTTGTTCTACAACAGCTGGACTTCCAGCCGCTTTTCCATGACTCTAAATAGATAACCTATAAGTAGCTTCAGGCTAGTTTTCCAGTTTAGGCTTTTCTTTTTATCCACTTTGTAGTCATCAGCACTGGCCGTATTATTAATATTTTTCTTATCACAATTGCACCGTTATGGTCTTTTTCTCTCTCTCTCTCTTTTAAATGCACACAGACAATAACTTTGTATATAGATCAGAGAAGTATTTTCCATATCCATAGTTAATAGAGATTACTAACAAATAACCATGTTCAAGAATATAAATGGATGAATCCATACCAGTGACTTGATGTAGCATGCTTTTTGTGTTATACATTTAAGGTAAGAGCCTCAATGGTATTCCTTAAAGCACATCAGTTTAAGAACTACATCTTTCAAGGGAGGACAGTATGATGTCATCAGCATTGCACTTACTCAAACTCAATGCCATAATATTTGGAATTTCAGAGTTCATGAGTTTCTCTGAACATTTTAGCAGTCTTGCAGTTCTATGGTTCCCATTAGTTCATCTACCTTCTATTGTCATTTCTTTTGTTCTTTTCTGTTCAAAACCAGGAAATAACTATTCCATTTTATTTGTACAAACAATCAAAATAACATTTGTTATAATTTTCTGCAGAAACTTCAAAGGTTTATATGGAAGAAATTAAATTACTTCCTGATAATTTTAAGGGACACAGTTTTAAAAGAAGTTTCCCATGCCCATAAATAAACATAAGTAGAATCACTTGACTGTGAGCAGGTTGATGGTAATATATAATTTCTTCTTGCATATTGGAACAAACTGGTTATTATTATTTATAGTTTTGGCTCTATCCAAATTTATGTCCTTATTCCCAACGACCTACAAACTGCTGTAATGCTATCTTCTGGTAATATCCACATTTTATTTCTTTAATAATAATGTTTACTATTGTCTTAGATGGGCTCACAAATCACTTACGAACAAGATGTTAAGAGACTTGTGGTTGTGTGCATTTGTTGTTCTCGCATGCAACTGAGTATCATTATTTATGTTCTAGAAAGGCAGGAAACAGCCTACATAAAAGATGTAAAATTTGTTAAGTGTTTGATTTCACTATGGAAATTTCCATGCAGCTGATATTCAACAGATAAACTGGAACCAGGGCTGGGAATTAATTGAGGTAAAGAAAGAGGACTGGTTTCTTAATTTAGACTATGTGAATATGGTAAGCAAAAAATCCTCTGGCTGTAACTGATTGTTTAATCAATAGTAGGATGTAAAACAAATGAAGCTAATTTCCTGCGGTAGTACTTTGAAAGGCATGGAATCTGAATACTGATGAGTGACACTTCCATAATCATTGCTATCTGACAGGCAATCTAAGCTTCTTGCATAGAGGAACTAACTTAATGTCCACGGTAATCCTACATAGTCGTTATTGCCAGTATCCCAATATCATATGAGCAAAGAGAAGTAGAGATTTCTTAGGCAACTTGACTAAGGTCACATAGCTTGTAAATCTTACATAATCTGCCTCTAGCCTGTACATTGCTTTTTTGTTTGTCTGTTTTGTTTTGTTTTGCTGTTTTGAGGCAATGATCTCACTATTTCAGCCCAGGGTGGGCTTGAACTCATGACAAACATTTTACCTCAGGCCAAATGATCAGATTACTGATGTGAGCCCCCATCCTTGAGTTAGAACATATATCTAGAATTGTACCTGTCTAAAGGAAATACAGGGACAAAAAATGGAGCACAGATTGAAAAAAAGGCCATCCAGAGACCACCCCACCATGAGATACATCCCATTTGCAAACACCAAACCCCAACAATATTGCTGATGCGAAGATGTGCTTTCAGACAGGAGCCTGGCAGGGCTATCCTCTGAGAGGCAGGCTCTCCTAACACCTGACTGAGACAAATGCAGATACTCATAGCAAACCATCAGACTGAGCCCTGGGACCCCAGTGGAAGAGTTAGGAAAACAGAAGGAGCTTAAGGGGTTTGCACAGAATCAACTGAGCAGGGCTCATAGGAGCTCACAGAGACTGAAGAGACAATCATGGACCCTATATGGGTCTAAAGCTAGATCCTCTGGATATATGTTATGGTTATATAGCTTGGTGTTCCTGTGAAACTCCTAACAGTGGTGGTGGTGGTGGTATTTCTGATGCTTTTGGCTGCTCTTAAGACCCTTATCCTTCTACTAGGTAGCCTTGTCCAGCCTTGATGTGAGAGGATATACCTAGTTTCACTGTAACTTGTTATGCCTTGTTCAACTGATTCCTGGGGAGGCCTGGTTTTTTTTTTTTCTGTTGTTGTTATTGTTTTGTTTTGTTTTGTTTTTAAGAGAAACTAAGGAGGAGAGGATCTGAGGGAAAGTGGAGGTGGGGATAGGGTTGGGGACTAGGAGGAGTGAAGGTAGGAGGAATTGTGATTAGGATGTAATATATGTAAAGAATACTTAAAAAAAAAAAGGAACAACAGTATCAACTAACCTGGACCCCTCAGAGCTCCCAGGGACTAAGATGCCAACCAAAGAACATACATGGGCTGGTCTGTGGCTCCTGCTACATATGTAGCAGAGGACTGCCAAAGTCTCATTGGGAGGGGATGCACTTGACCCTGTGAAGGTTTGATGTCCCAGACAAGGGGGATGCTAGAGGGGTGAGGAGAGTGTCTGGGTGGGTAGGGGAGAACACTCTTAGAGGCAATGGGGAAGGGAAATGAAGTCAAGGTGTTCATGGAGAGGGGACCAGGAAGGGGGACTACATTTGAAATGTAAATACATAAAATAATTAATTAAAAAACATATATCCACAGCAATTGAGTTTTTCTTAAGGATTTGAACAATACTAATGTATGCATATGTAGGAAGCCACTGTTAGCGGTGGTATAATTCGCCATTCCAAGATGGCGCAGACATCGTGTTCTCTCCATTAGTAAACAACTAACTGCGCAGGTGCAAAAGGCAAAAGCGCGCCAAAAGTCACTGCCCATCCCGGGGCGTAATATGGGTAATGAGTGAACAGCCAATCAGAAGTGAACACGCCACTCTAGGGTGTATTTAAGCTGTGCCTCTCCCTGTCTTTGGCCCTTCCGAGGTCTTTCACGTCTGCTGATACAGATTAAAGCCTCGCTCTGGTGATACCCAAATTCTGCCTCTCGTGTACCTCTTCCACGGGTAGAGGGGACACGGGAGGTGCGCGGAACATGCATATATGACTTTAGACAAGTTTCATAATTTTAATGGATCAGTTTCCTCAGAATCAAAATGTGTTGCTATGGAGATTATGTGACAATCTATGTAGAGAAGATTCGGTATATGATAGCTACAGTAACAGTGGTGATATTGTTTCTGTTAACAGTTTTCCACTTGTTTGTTTTTCCATCACTGACAGCTGAAGGAAGACTATTAGAAGTGATCCAAAATCCATGTGCAAATGCAAAATAGTCAAAGGACTGTCGAATTATCTCCCTGAAAATGGGGAGAAAAGATTTCAACCTCAAGCTAAATTGAGTCATAGAAGTTTTGTCATGAGTGTAATCAGTTGATCCATATTAGGTTAAATTTAGGGTAAGAATAAATTTATGAGCATTTAAGGTTTTACATTAGATTTTTAATTTAAAGTTTGCTTTGCAAATGGTCTAAAATTTTGTAAAAGGTATAATTTCATGTGGAAATTTAGAAAAGATAAACTTTACTAATTAGCCATGAAATACAAAATTAATCAATGACTAGGAACAATTTCTTCCATCATATTTAAGTGGATAAAAATATTAACAGTTTTTGGTTAGTGTAGTATAATATGTATACTATATAAACTCTTTGGGAAACAATTTAGTTGTCATCATTATTTTGAATGTACATTCCCTTTAACCTAGCAATTTTTTTCTTAGCATTGTATGTTACGGCTCTGCTCAGACAATAGAACAAAAGTGTGTGTACAAGACTGTTTGCAGCATCCTTTCTATTGGTAAAAGGCTAGAAATAGCTTAAATGTCCATCAAGCCCACAGTGCTATGAATATGTGCACTGCCTTCAAAGCAGAGATCCTGACAGCTAAATTTCTCTTCCTTAGTAACTAAACAACAACAAAAATGTTTTCTATTCATGAGTTTGTCTATGTCTTATGAATAAATCACTGAGTAATTTCAGTGATTCCATTGTTGTTTTCATAAGCTTCCAAAGAGTTACCAGCAGCATTGTGATACAATATAAATGTCAAGAGTTGATTGAAAGGCACCCTTTTAATGCTTAATTGTTGCTCACTCGCAACTATTTTTTCAGCCCTGAGGGGTCAGGCAAATCATGTTTTCTTTTCCAAACAGATTTTTTTTTCCTCTTTGGAAACATTTTTGTGTTTCTCTCAAACTTTGCCTGTCCTTTTCTCATACCTGGAGAACTTAGTTATTGTGGAACTCATGCAATACTAAAAAGAAAAAGAAAAACCTACCAGCTTAGAGTGGGGGAGTACCATATCTTTCCAAGTGATAACATACCAAGAACTACCCGGACAATACATATAAGAAGGGTAAATAAATGAATGGGATGATACTTTGAAATGAAAGTCCCATATGATGTTCTAAGGAAGAAATAAAGAGGGGCATTTTTTATGCCTTTCTAAATGCTCAATTAATTTATTTAACAACTTTTCTCCAATTATGGCATAACTATTCAGAGTAGACATACTGTTGCTTTATTCTGCATATTTACAATTGTGGTTGGAATTCCATTCATCCTTGAGTGATTAACAAGCAACAAAGCAGATGATGAAACTATAAATCTGTGACATTGCTTTACCAAATATCTCATCGTTTTATGGTAAAAAGCATTCTTTTCTAGAAGACCATTGACTATGTCTCACAATTGCCACTTTTCAGCTTATCAGTGGCTTAATCTACACAGTGAGTATCTTCATTTCCCCCCTGAAACCTTGATATAAAAAACACATCAAAATATGCCAAAAAATGAAATGGGGTGTATGTGGCTGGACAAGATTTCATTTTCAATCTTTTAATTTCTATACTTCTAAATAATCATGTGCTTTTGATGACTTTTCTATGTATCATTTGTGAATTTATACTGGAGAGAAAAATAAGAGTATGGCTACCTTTAGCTGAGAAAAGAAATAAAAATCACCACTTTCTTATACCATCACCTCTTCAGTTTGGTATTAAAACAAGTACGAATATAGGATATATTTCTGCTATGCCTAAAAATGGGATCTCAGTATTTTGTGACTCACAATATACTTGGAAAAGATATCAGGAGACAGATTAAAAATGTTTTTACAATCCTTTTGTCTAATCCAAATGAAGCCTTCTTGTCCATCACTAACTACATATACATTTGATTTATGATTCATGTCATTTCCATTAAATCAAAGCCAAATATTCTAAGTTGCTTCAAACTAGAAGCCTTGCAAATTAAAGTAGCAAGTTCCAATTGTTGTAAATTTGAAATTAAGTGTATCAACTGTGAAACATTTGTTGGTGTGTGTATATCAGATGCTCAGCCTGTGTGCCTTTTATTAACATGCACTTTATGATTCTCTTCCAGTGCAGACACTGCCAATGAAAACATTAACTTAGAAGTTGATGATTTAGACATTCCTATTTCGGTATTTTTGAATACTCCCTTATGAAGTGATTCATATTAAATGTGGAAAATAAAATTGTATTTTTCTGTTCCTATGAAAGAAAGTGTTTCTTAATTCTGCCACAATATTTACAGTAGAAATAAATTTCCTACTTGTCTGTCATTGCTCATTCAAAGTTATGATCAATTCATTTAAAAGTAATTCACTACTTGTAGATGTTAGTCATAGCATCTTAAATAAGATTATTGAATACACAGTTGAAAGTGCTATCAAGTTAGAATGGACATAAGCACATGAAATTTTATTTGGCTGTCTTCAGTTTTTCAGAATTGCTATTTCATTTTGTAAAATTATTTTTCTCTATCTTGTAATCATAATATAATTGCATCTATTTTGTTCTTATAAGTGATACATTAGGAAGGATTGCTCAAGCATTGGATCCATTTACCCTCACCTTAATACCCACATAAAGCAGAGATTCACAATGCTTGCATGCTGGTAAAGTTCAGTCACAAAAGCAATTTTCAAAGAGTCAAAACACATAGATAAAATTGGTTGAATTCACTAAGACAAGAAAAGGATAATGTTTCTCACCAGTTCTATTCAACATAATAACGGAAATCTTCTTCAGATCATTGAGGCAAGAGAAAAAACAAAGCCTTTTTAACTCAAAATAGGTAGAAGTTAACTTGAACTCATGACTTCACTAGAACACTTTTAAAAACAGAAAATGATTTAGCTACAGTTATAGAGTAGATTACCAGTACATATTAACTACTAGTATTTCTGTTATTTTCATACACACAAAAAACCAACCTGTAAAAGAAACTGGGAATACAATCTTATTTATAAACAACAAACTCTGAGAATGAAGAGAAATAGAACCAAACAAAGAGGCAGATATCTAATTGCTAAACAATATTAAAATACCAATGGGAGAAAACACAGACACAAGCAAATGGAATGATATCCAATATTCATTGGTTGGAAACATTCATAGAATTAAAATACCCATTAAAATCCTTACAAAAACTTTCTTTAAGATTTATGAGCTAGGGATCTGCTCCCCTCTGGAAATTGAGTCTGGAGGCACCCTAGGGAGGGCACAGACAGCAGAGCAGCAGATAGTAGAACCCACACACTGCCCTAGGCCTTAGAAGCACAACTGGCAGTAGGGAGACCCCAGGGCACTCCTGGCATCCTGCCCCCGCCTCTGCGGAGAGCCACTCCCCTTCCACCCCTGTCCCGGATACTGGTGGCTGGAGCAGTCTCCCAGTTGATCTGCTCCCCTCTGGAAACTGAGTCCAGAGGCACCCTAGGGAGGTCACAGGTCATGGACTGCAGAGCTGTAGGCATCCTAGAAAGGACAGGGCCCACAGAGCTGCAGAGCAGGGGACACCATATCTTGAAGCATCCTAGAAGAAAAACTACATTCAGAGCAGCAAACACCTAGCTGGTCTACTACCATGGAGACACCATATCCTGAAATATCCTAGAGGAGCCACTGTACCCAGAGGAGCTGGAGCTCAGGATCATGGAGTCATCTGGACCCTGAGGAGTTCTGACACAACCAAGATAACTGGAAAGGCAGACTCCAGTCAGAACCAGTGAGTGGGAGTAGCACTACAGCTAACCAAATGGCGAAAGGCAAGCGTAAGAATGTAAACAACAGAAACCAAAGTTACTTGGCATCACCAGAACCCAGTTCCCCCACCATAGCAAGGCTTGAACACCACATCACACCAGAAAAGCAGGACTCAGAATTAAAATCACTTCTCATGATGATGATAGAGGACTTTTAAAAGGACATAAACAACACTCTCAAAGAATTTGAGGAGAACGCAGGTAAACAGGTAGAAGCCCTTAAAGAAATGAAAGAAAACACAACCAAACAGGTGAAGGAATTACACAAAATCATTCAGGATGTAAAAATTGAAGTAGAAACAATAAAGAAATCTCAAAGGAAGACTACCCTGGAGATAGAAAACCTAGGAAAAAGATCAGGAGTCATAGACGCAAGCATCACCAACAGAATACAAGAGATAGAAGAGAGAATTTCATGCGCAGAAGATACCATGGAAAACATAGAAACGACGGTCAAAGAAAATGTGAAATGTAAAAAGCTCCTAACACAAAACATCCAGGAAATCCAGGACACAATGAGAAGACCAAACCTAAGGATAATAGGTATAGATGAAGGTGAAGACTCCAACTTAAAGGGCCAGTAAATATCTTCAACAAAATTATAGAGGAAAACTTCCCTAACCTAAAGAAAGAGATGTCCTTAAATATACAAGAAGCCTACAGAACCCCAAATAGACTAGACCAAAAAAGAAACACCTCCCGTCACATAATAATAAAAACATCAAATATACAAAACAAAGAGAAGATACTAAAAGCAGTAAGAGAAAAAGACAAAGTAACATATAAAGGCAGACCTATAAGAATTACACCAGATTTCTCACCAGAGACTATAAAAGCCAGAAGATCCTGGACTGATATCATACAGGCCATCAGAGAACACAAATGCCAGCCCAGACTACTATACTCGGCAAAACTCTCAATCAATATTGATGGAGAAACCAAAATATTCCATGACAAATCCAAATTTATACAATGTCTTACCACAGATCCAGCCCATCAAAGGATAATTGGTGGAAAACTCCAATACAAGGAGGGAAACTACAACCTAGAAAAAGCAAGAAAGTAATCTTCCAACAACTCTAAAAAAGGTAGTTATACAAACATAACTCCACTGCCAATAACAAAAATAACAGGAAAAACACTCATTAATATCTCTTAATATCAATGAACTCAATTCTCCAATAAAAAGACATAGACTATCAGATTGGATACATAAACAGGACCCAACATTTTGCTGCATACAGGAAACACACCTTTGTGAAAAAGACAGACACTACCTCAGAATAAAAGGTTGGAAACAATCTTCCAAGCAAATGGCCCCAAGAAACAAGCTGGAGTAGTGATTCTAATATCAAATAAAATCGTTTTTCAACCAAAAGTAATCAAAAAAGATAAAGAAGGACACTTCATATCCATCAAAGGAAAAATGCAACAAGAAAATGTTGCAATTCTGAACATCTATGCTCCAAATGCAAGGGTACCCACATACATAAAAGAAACTTTACTAAAGCTTAAAGCATACATTGCACCTCACACAATAATAGTGGGAGATTTCAACACCCCACTCTCAGCTATGGACAGATTGTGGAAACAGAAACTAAACCGAGACACAATGAAACTAACAGAAGTTATGAACCAATTGGACTTAACTGACAGCTATAGAACATTTCATCCTAAAACAAAAGAATATACCTTCTTCTCAGCACAGTCATGGTACCTTCTCCAAAATAGACCATATAATTGGTCACCAAACAGGCCTCAACAGATACAAAAAGATTGAAATAATCCCTTGTACCCTATCAGACCACCATGGACTAAGACTCTTGTCTTTGACATGGATAAAAACAACGGAAAGCCCACATACACGTGGAAACTGAACAATGGTCTACTCAATGATAACTTGGTCAAGGAAGAAATAAAGAAAGAAATTAAAGACTTTTTAGAATTAAATGAAAATGAGGACACATCATATCAAAATTTGTGGAACTCCATGAAAGCAGTACTAAGAGGAAAAATCATAGCTCTAAGTGCCCACAAAAAGAAAATGGAAAGAGCATACATTAACAACTTGACAGCAAACCTGAAAGCTTTAGAACAAAAAGAAGCTAATATACCCAAGAGGAGTAGACAGCAGGAAATAATCAAACTCAGGGCTGAAATCAACCAAGTAGAAACAGAAAGAACTATACAAAATATCAACAAAACCAGGAGCTGGTTCTTTGAGAAAATCAACAAGATAGATAAACCCTTAGCCAGACTAACCAAAGGGCACAGAGACAGTATCCAAATTAATAAAATCAGAACTGAAAGGAGAGACACAACAACAAAAACTGAGGAAATTAAAAAAGTCATCAGATCCTACTACAAAGGCCTATACTCAACAAAATTGGAAAATCTGGATGAATTGGACAATTTTCAAGACAGATACCAGGTACCAAATTTAAAAGAGGAGCAGATAAACCATCTAAACCATCCCATAACCTCTAAAGAAATAGAAGCAGTCATTAAAAGTCTCCCCACCAAAAATAGTTCGGGACCAGACGGTTTTAGTGCAGAGTTCTATCAGACCTTCAATGAAGACCTAATACCAATTCTCTTCAAACTATTCCACAGAATAGAAGCAGAAGGAAAAATACCCAATTTGTTCTCTGAAGCTACAATTACGCTCATACCTAAGCCTCACAAAGGCCCAACAAAGAAAGAGAACTACAGACCAATCACTCTTAGGAATATTGATGCAAAAATACTCAATAAAATTCTTGCAACCCGAATCCAAGAATACATCAAAACAATCATCCATCATGATCAAGTAGGCTTTATCACAGGAATGCAGGGATGGTTCAATATTCTGAAATCCATCAATGTAATCCACTACATAAATAAACTCAAAGAAAAAAAATCACATGATCATCTCACTAGACGCCGAGAAAGCATTTGACAAAATTCAACATCCCTTCATGTTAAAAGTCTTGGAAAGATTAGGAATTCAAGGTCCATACCTAAACATAGTAAAATCAATATACAGCAAGCCAATAGCTAAAATCAAACTAAATGGAGAGAAACTTGAAGCAATCCCACTAAGACCAGGGACTAGACAAGGCTGCCCACTCTCACCCTACCTATTCAATATAGTACTGGTAGTCCTAGCTAGAGTGATTAGACAACAAAAGGAAGTCAAAGGGATACAAATAGGAAAGGAAGAAGTCAAAATTTCACTATTTGCAGATGATTTGATAGTATACTTAAGTTACCCTAAAACTTTGGCCAGAGAACTCCTAAACCACTCCTAAACCTGATAAACAACTTCAGTAAAGTGGTTGGATATAAAATCAACTCAAACAAATCAGTAACCTTCCTCTACTCAATAGATAAACAGGCTGAGAATGAAATTAGGGAAATGACACCCTTTACAATAGTTACAAATAATATAAAATATCTTGGAGTGAATCTAACTAAGCAAGTGGAGGATCTGTATGACAAGAACTTCAAGTCTCTGAAGAAAGAAATAGAAGAAGATCTCATAAGATGGAAAGATCTCCCATGCTCCTGGATTGGCAGGATTAATTTAGTATAAATGGCCCATCTTGCCAAAAGCAATCTATAGATTCAATGCAATCCCCATCAAAATTCCAAATCAATTCTTCACAGAGATAGAAAGAGCAATTTGCAAATTTATTTGGAACAATAAAAAACCCAGGATAGCAAGAACTATTCTCAACAACAAAAGAACTGGGGGAATCACCATCCCTGATATCAAACTATATTACAGGGCAATAGTAATAAAAACTGCATGGTATTGGTACAGAGACAGGCAGGAAGATCAATGGAATAGAATTGAAGATCCAGAAGTGAGCCCATATACCTATGGTCACTTGATCTTTGACAAAGGAGCTAAAACCATCCAGTGGAAAAACGACAGCCTTTTCAGCAAATGGTGCTGGTTCAACTTGAAGTCAACATGCAGAAGGATGCAAATCAATCCATTCATATCTCCTTGTACAAAGCTCAAATCCAAGTGGATAAAAGATCTTCACTTAAAAGCAGATACACTGAAACTAATAGAAGAGAAGGTGGGAAAGACTCTTGAATACCTAGGCACAGGGGAAAAGTTCCTGAAGAGAACACCAATGGCTTATGCTCTAAGATCAAGAATTGACAAATGTGACCTCATAAAATTGCAAAGCTTCTTTAAGGTAAAAGATACTGTCAATGAGACAAAACGGCAACCAACAGATTGGGAAAAGATCTTAACCAATCCTACATCCGATAGAGGGCTAATATCCAAGATATACAAAGAACTCAAGAAATTAGACTCCAAACAACCATATAACCGTATTGAAAAATGGGGTACAGAGCTAAACAAAGAATTCTCAACAGAGGAAACTCAAATGGCTGAGAAGCACCTTAAGAAATGCTCAACATCCTTAGTCATCAGGGAAATGCAAATCAAAACAACCCTGAGATACTACCTCACACCAGTCAGAATGGCTAAGATCAAAAACTCAGGTGATAGTAGATGCTGGCGAGGATGCTGAGAAAGAGGAACACTCCTCCATTTTTGGTGGGAGTGCAAGCTGGTACAAACAACCACTCTGGAAATCAGTTTTCTCAGAAAACTGGACATAACATTACCTGAGGATCCAGCTATACCACTCCTGGGTATATATCCAGAAGATGCTCCAACATATAATAAGGACATATGCTCTACTATGTTCATAGCAGCCTTATGTATAATAGCCAGAAGCTGGAAAGAACCAAGATGTCCCTCAACAGAAGAATGTATACAAAAAATGTGGTACATCTACACAACGGTATATTACTCAGCTATTAAAAATAATGAACCGATTATATTGACTGATTATATCTGCCTAGACAGAGTAATCAGCTCTTAATAATTCTGCATCACTAATGTCTGTCAGATGATTCTGGGCCAGAAGGCTGAAGATTTGATGCTCCAACGTTAGCTAGTATAGGGGCTTTCCAGGTGTTCAGTGGTCTCTATAAATTGGCTAAGTTTTAGAAGCTATGCTTAGTGCTTCCCATAATTTCAATTAACTCAGTCATTCTGGGTTTCTGATGGGGTGAAGACCTATAGTCTCATAGCCAATCTTGGCTATTTACTTTGAGAGAACAGATCTGAGTGCACGGTTTTCAGCTGACATTCATTCAAAAGCCAAGAAAAAAAGCCAGGTTCAAAACTAAGTGCTTTAGTTAGGACAGATGACAGAAGTTCTGGTTAGTCAACAAAATGATGGACTGGGTATTAGGACTATCTTGTACCTCACCAGTACAATTAGGAATGACTATGCTCTAATTGCATTTTGAGAGAAACGTTTTATTTTAACAGGAAGGATGAAGCTAGGTGATGAGAGAGAGAGAGAGAGAGAGAGAGAGAGAGAGAGAGAGAGAGAGAGAGAGAGAGAGAGAAAGGGGGCATGGAGGCAGATGTTCACATGTCTCCACCACTCAAAGATAGTGTATATATCTGATTGAGCATTACCAAACTTGTAAAGCCTTTGATTAACATTTTTTAAAAAAATGTATGAAAGCAAAAAGGAGGAGGGGAAATGGGATAAGGCTTTCTAGGAGGGGAATGGGAAAGGCGATGGCATCTGAAATGTAAATAAAATATAAAATAAATTTAAAAAAGGGAAAAAAAAGATTTATGAGCTAGCATGTGGGTGCTGGAAATTACAGTTGGGACAAAGAATCTCCAGTGTTCTTATCTGCTGATCCATTCCTTCAGCCATTCTTTATCCTAGTTTCAATGACAGAAAGAGAAAACACTAACCACAAAAGTATCTAAATACTTAAAATAATAATTAGCACATTAAATCAAGCTGGACATGTTATACCACCAGATTTTAAAACATATGACAAAGCTATTATAATCAAATTGTCATGATCCTTCTATAAAACCAATGGCATAGAACAATGGAACTAAATAGCAATCTTGGAAGTAAATCCATATGTTTTTATGGCCAATCTATTTTATATAGTAAGGAACCGAAAGCACAGAATGAGGAATGACAGTCTCTACAGTGAATGGTGTTGGGAAAACTGAATGTAAACATGTAGATGAATCAGTTAGCCTCTTACAACATGTAAAATATAAGAAAGAATCAAAAAAGATTAGACTCACATATGTTATCTGAAACTTTTAAAATATGTCAAAATACTCCATAAACTTACAAGTAAAACTGAAAAAAAGTATTAGCTAGAAAGAAACCGCAAAGAAACAACTTGAGCTCACTAAATAGTACTGGATTCATCAGCTAGAAAAATATATGTATATGTTTTATAAATCCCATTGTTAGATTGCAGTTATTAGTCAATTTAATGTTTTCTCATATTAAAGAATATATTTTAAGTCACTAAAAAATGTCAATACTGAGTTGCATATTTTAAAGTGAATTTTATTAGTTTATTCTTTATTATACTAAGTCTCCCTCTCTGAACTCTAAACAAATGCATTCTCACTCACCCAGATTTGTCTCCTTTCTCCACATCAAGGCTGATTTGAGTTCACCAAATATTCCTGGATGTGTGTGGTGCCTTCAACTTTTGTTTGTATGTGTGGGGGGGATTGTTTACTTATCATGGCCTAATCTGTTAAAGGAAATTGTCCTTCTTTTTCTATTTAATATAAATTGCAAATAGCTCCCCAATTAGGAGTGGGACTTTATGTCCATCCCTGCCTCCACCAAGTCTATGGTGGTATTTGTTGTTCTTTGGACTTGCATGGGTTTTATGCATACTCTTACTCCCACTGTGAGTTCATAGTTGCCCACATTTCCACAATGATCTACAAGGCAGTTGTGGCATTATTGTTACTGTTGTTATTAGTTTTTGAGCTGTGTACAGTGTTTTTTGTTCATAGTCTCCCCCCTTTCCCTCCCCATTCTCCTCCTACATCTCTAGTCTCTGCTTACCTAGCTTCAACGTAGAAGAGTTCTTTGGCTGATGGAGGCCAGGGAACACCACAAAGATCACACCTCATACAATAGCAAGAGTTCTATGGAGGGGAGGGGGCAAAGGCCACCTCTGAGTAGGGACAAGAAGGGGAAGGAGGGAAGGAGGGAGAGAGAGGGGAAAGGCTGTAATAGGGGTGATTATAAAAGGTATGACATGTGGTGATCCTGGAAATGTGTTTCATTTGGCAGCTGGTGATTACATGGCTCCTGGTGCTGCTGGTCACTGAAGGCAGGCTTGGGGAACATCTGGTTCTCAACTGTGGGCAGTTATTTGAAACCAACTTAGTGTTCTTTTTCTTTTAATCTTTCAAGACCAATTTGTGCTGTTCAAATATTCTTGGATAAAAGAGAGCCATGCTGCATTATGGCTACACTATTAAACCAACCACTAATCAATCATCATTATACTCACAGAGCAATGTGCTTTTCTTTTTTACATTTCCAAATCTATATTTTTATTTCAAAGTAGATTTCTTTTATACAATATATTCTGATTATGGCTGCCTTAGCTAATCCCAGATCCTATTCATCTCCTCACACCCAAACCAACATTGTTTTCTGCTCTCTCTCTCTCTCTCTCTCTCTCTCTCTCTCTCTCTCTCTCTCTTCTCTCCTCTCTCTCTCCTCTCTCTCTCCCTCCCTCCCTCCCTCCCTCATTAGAAAACAAAACAGGCACCTAAAAAACAAACCTAAACAGAACAAAACAAACAAATGAGCAGAAAAACAAAGAGGCAAAGAAAAACATAGATGTGGAGACACACATATTGGCACACACAGAAATCCCCTAAAAACACAAAACCAAAGAACCATAGTATATAAGCAAAAAATTCTGTAAGATAAAATCTAAAATATTTTTAAATTGAAGAATAAATCATTCAAATTGTATGTATAATACTTTGTTTAGAGACATGGTTTCACTATGTAGCCCTGGCTAGCCTTGAGCTCTCTTTGTACCCCAGGTTGGTCTCAAATTCTTTATCATCTTGTTTCAGTGCTTTGAGTAGTAGGGTTAATTATAGGTATGCCCTACTATTTATACCTTGCATATGATACACAGTAATGAGACTACATAGTGTTTCAATACATGTATATTAGTTAAATTGGAACAGACTTTTACCTCATCAAATAGATAAAATTTCTTTCTGCTGAAAACATTCAAAATTCTTTTGTCTAGCTAATAAAAATGCACAGTAAATTATTTTTGTCTGTAATCTCCTTACCATGTAATAGCACACTGAACTGTTTGATCCTATCTGAGCTTTTCTTCTATTCTCAACAGGAAACAATGTTCATTTAACAAGCAAACTTGGTGAAATAGCAAGAGTATTTAGAATACTGTGGAGATTTTACAGTCATTGTACTCAAAAACAAATCTCATGGGGAGGGGAGGAGAGAGGGAGGGACTGGAAGGGCAGAAGTGAGAGCAAGCTGCAATCAGGATGTAGAGTAAATAAATAATTTAATAAAAAACTGCCAGCAGTAGCCTAATAAGGTATGATTATAGACCCTAGTTTTCCTTGATAAAGAAATAAAACAATTTTACCAGTAAAAACAAAAACAATAAAAGAAAACTAACACAATTTAATTTTGAATGAGCTTTATCAAATCCACAGACTAAAGAATCAGGAGGATCCAGAAAAGATCTACACTGTCTGGGAAGAGTTTCACAATTGGTTTTATACTGAAAATACAAAAATGAAAAGAAAAGAAAAAAAGTAAGAAAAAAGAGCCCATCAGTGGTGGCACATACCTTTATTCCTGCAGGAGGCAGGAGGCAGGAGGCAGGAGGCAGGAGGCAGGAGGCAGGAGGCAGGAGGCAGGAGGCAGGAGGCAGGAGGCAGGAGGGAGGGCAGGAGGCAGAGGGGTAGGAGGCAGAGGGGCAGGAGACAGAGGGGCAGGAGGCAGAGGGGCAGGAGACAGAGGGGGAGGAGGCAGAGGGGCAGGAGGCAGAGGCAGAGGGGCAGGAGGCAGAGGCAGAGGGGCAGGAGGCAGAGGGGCAGGAGGCAGAGGGGCAGGAGGCAGAGGGGCAGGAGGCAGAGGGGCAGGAGGCAGAGGGGCAGGAGGCAGAGGCAGAGGCAGAGGCAGAGGCAGAGGCAGAGGCAGAGGCAGAGGCAGAGGCAGAGGCAGAGGCAGAGGCAGAGGCAGAGGCAGATAGATTTCTGAGTTCAAGGCAAGCCTGTTCTACAGAGTGAGTTCTAGGAAAGCCAGGGCTACATGGGGAAACATGTCTCAAAACAAACAAACAAACAAAGAAAAGTAAAATGACTTACAAAAACAATTAACATTTCTTTTATACCCTTAAAAGATGAAGAGCTGCACCTTAAGTCAATCTCCAAGATACTCCTGAAATTTAGATGTAAGAGCTGTGTGTTCATAGCACCCATCTTCAGAAGCCTGCTATATCCTAAGGCACATCATTTGAGTTCAGTGTCCAGTTAAAGAGTTGTGTCCTGCTGAGGGACTGTGGCCATGACAATTCTGTTTAATACTTTCCTCAGAATTTAAAGAAAAACAGAATAAATAATTATAAAGATTTCAGGTGACATAATTTTAAGGCACCAAGAGCAAGTCATAATGATAGGCTAAACATAACAGTATGAAATTAAAATGTTATACTTAACATTCAGTAAAAACAAATATGGTCATGGTAAAGAAAGACCATCCATAGGATTAGTATAAGGGCAAGTGATGATGTGATGAGAGGGAAAAACACAAGACCTGCACAGATCTGTAGAATTGGGTCCAAGTTGGTTTAGTTTTCTAGAGATGTGGAAGTTATATATACAGCTTGGGGGTGGGGGAGGCAAACTCTTAGATAATAAGTGACTGGTCCAAGAATTGTCCCCACACTAGGCTTTGCTGCCACATTGCCTACCACATGCTATATATACATATATATATATATAAATTTTGATGGACCTGCCAGCTGATCCTAACTGCTGCTGCTGCTTGAGCAAGGAACATACGGATGAGCTGGGTTCATTGTTTTTCCCATAATGGTTTGCATAAATTTACCTTTCCTAATAAAAATCCCTCAAATTTCTTCTGCTCTCTTTATACCAGGTCATCTTGGCATATGTGCATATATTCTGGATTGCAATCCTGATCTTTTTTTTCTTCTCCAGTAAAATTTCCTCTTTTAGATGCCCTTGTTTTGCTCTGGCAGAGTAAAACACATAGGGCTACAAAGAGCCAGGTGCAGTTTCTATGTGTTGAAAGTGTGACTTTATCAGATTGGACATCAAGGATTGGTTTTCCCCAAGGCCACTCTATTTCCAGGAGTGGCTTTAAAGTATAGCTCTTCATAGTTTATGGCTTTTGGGGGGCTTTGAGGGGAGTTGAGATGGGAAATGGAAAAAGGACTCAGTTTTCTTTAAGGAGCTGGCCACTGGGAGTTTGAGCATGCTCCAATGATTATATGGGCAACACAAATTGGACTGTTTTTTCCTAGTTTCCTTTTTTTTAAAAAAAAATAATTTATTATCTCATATAGTACATCTATACTGCAGTTTCCCCTCCCTCCTTTCCCTGCACTCCTGCTCACCTCCTCCCTCCCCATCCACTCCTCCTCTGTTTCCCTTTAGAAAAGGGCAGGCCTCACAGGGATAGCAACCAGACATGGCATATCAAGTTTTAATAAGATTAGACACCTCCTCGAATACTAAAGCTGGATGAAGTAACTCAGTAAGAAGAAACGCATCCCAAAAGCAGGCAAAAGAGTCAGAGACAGCCCCTGCTCCCTGTTAGGAGTCCCACAAAAACACCAAGCTACACAACTATAACATATGCACAGGGCCCAGGTTAAACCCATGTAGATGCCTCTACTGTAGGCTCAGACTCAGTGATCCCCTATGAGTCCAGGCTTGTTGAGTCTATGGGTTTTCTTGTTGTTACCCTGGCTCTTTATAGCTCCTGCAATTCTTCCTCTTCATCCTCAGCAGGGTTCCCTGAGCTCCAGCTAATGTGGCTGTGGGTCTCTGCATCTGTTTTCATTAGTTGCTGGATGAAGTCTCTCTGATGACCACTGGGCTAAACACCAATCTATGAGTATAGCAAAATACTATTAGGCATCATTTCATTAACTAATTTTTTTTGCCTCATGTATTTGGTTCTATCCTAAGTCTCTGGGCAATCTGGCCTCTGGTTTCCTGTCTTCCAGGCAGTGTCAAGTGTGGGTTCCATTTTGTGGCATGGGTCTCACTCAAGCTGAACCAGTCATTGGTTGGCTACTCCCACAAGTTCTGCATCACTTTTATCCCAGCACATCATGCTGTCAGGACAAATTGGAAGTGGAAGGTTTTGTGGCTGGCTGGGGGGTCTCAGTCTTCTCACTGGAAACCTTTCCTGGTTATAGGAGATGGCTGGTTCAGGCTCCGTATCTCCCATTACTAGGAGTCTTACCGAGAGCCACCCTAATAGATTCCTGGAAGTTTTTATTTCACTATGTTTCTACCTTGTCCCGAAATTGCCCCCCAATTCCAGTCATCTCTCTTCCTCCATTCTCTCTTCATCTGATTCCTCCTGTTCATGTCCCCACCTGCCCCTAGTCTACCTGCAATATCTTTTCTATTTACTCGTCCCAGGGAGATCCACACATTCATTCCTTGACACTCCCTTGTTCATTAGCCTGTCTGTATCTGTGGATTATAGCATGATTATCCTTTACAGGTGAGAATATAGTATCTTTGTGTTTTTAGGCTTAGGCTCATTCTTCTTTCTTTGGGGGTGGGAGACATGCAAGGGTGAGAAGGAAGATCTGAGATGAATGCCAAACCTGTGTGATCAGGGTGCACTGTTTGAAATTCCCTAACAATTCATAAGAATATTATATTAGGTGGAGCACAGAAGACTGAGTTAGCTGGCACAGGCTGAAGTTTTGGCCAGACTTCTGGGGTCCAGAGTAAGGAAAAAATCTCTTAAACAAAATTTGGTAAGTATGTTGTTTCAAATAATCAGGAGGGACAAGTAGTTCTGCTCTTTCTTTGGAGGTCTGTGTCTGGCTTTGTCATTTTAGGAGGGGCCATGTGTTAAATAATTTCTTTCCACAGTAAAGGGAATTCCTTTAACCTTGAAATTCAATGTACTGAGTTTCATTAAAAAATCAAAGCTTTAGGATAGAAAGGGCAGGATAGGGGTTTCTTGCTTCAATTGTAAGGTTACATAAAAAGCCAGGGAATTGTAGTAAGCACCATCAATCTGTGGTGGTAGGTTAGAAAAAGATGATTTTACTTGTTTATAGGCTTTTGCTACTATATAAGGTTTTATAATCTATTAAGGATTGAGCCCCAATGTATCTGAAGTGACTCTTTGATTCTGTATATGTATGCTATAAAAGTTACCATTTTAATTTGTGTTTTATCTTCCTACTAGACAAAGAATAGGCCTGTCTTAAAATATGTAAAGCACTGTCTGGTGATAGCAGAGTTCTTGTATACCCTTTATAGTTTCTCTAGGCAGAAATCAAGTTTTAGTATAAAATCTATGAAGACTAATTACTGTTTAACCCAGGGGAAGAGTTTTCTTATATATTCACCCAGAGTTCAACGACTGGAAGCATTAAAACAGAGACTGAATATTTATAGATATATATAGAACTGGTCCAGAGAGGTTTCTATATTGGACGAAAGGTGGTTCAATTTTTGGTTTTGTTTGTTTTGCCTAATTTCTTAGATGATTTTCACATCTTTGATCTTATATATAGTTCATTCTTCTTTTCCCTTTTAAAATAATATATTTTAAAAGATCTCCTTGCTTGAGATACTTGAGCGTGGAAGGTACTTCTTTCTCCCACCCCCTGGAAAGAAGTCACCTTGGAAATTCCTTAATTGAGGAATGTGTTCTTTACCATCAGAGTATAAATACAAAGTAGTTTGGCTTATATGTTTAAGTAATTTTATGTGTATAAGTGTTTTGTCTGCATGTTTTATATAGCATGCAGTGTCATTTTTTTAGGACAGGACAGTTTTAGCATGACAAAATGCATGACCATCTGCTGAGTAAACTTCTTAAAGTGAAGAGATACTGGAAACTGATTTGTAGTACCTCTCCATGCCTTCCTATGTCTTACATCACTGGGTTGTTATCCTGTATCTTTTTGGTTCTTTCTTCCCAGGTTGGTGAAAATGTCTTTTGTTTCCATGGTGAATATCTCAATTGTTTGTAGTGAAAAGTGGCAAAATATCTTCTCCAATTATGCCATTCCTGTTATCAGGGTTATTTTGAGCTAAAATAATTGATATATGCAAAAAGTACATACAAAAACCTCTCTGCACTTTTATTATTTGTCCAAAAGCAGAACTCATTTTACATAAAATTTATCAACTTACTGCATTCTCTTCTTCAAACTTCCCCTGTGTCCTGCTACCTCCTCACCTCAAATCCCTCTCTAATCACTGACTTCTCTCTCTCTCTCTCTCTCTCTCTCTCTGTGTGTGTGTGTGTGTGTGTGTTTGTGCATGCACACAAATGCCCACAGAGGTGTGCACATATGGGTCCTAACATAAAAGCTAAAACTGAGCTTTAAGCACACTTTTTTTTCTGATTAAAATTCTTTACCTGTTATTCCAGGTAGAGAGTTCTGTTCTGAACTTATGACTAAAGCCAGAAATTTTTTTTTTGGGGGGGGGGGGACGACACAGTTTCTCTTGGGAATCTTGAAGAGGCATCAAGACAATTAATCCTCAATAACAGTTCTGTGCATATAAATACTGACTACCATCCTTAAGTGATTTTGGTACACATGAGAAAATTAGACTCAGTAATAATTTAAGGAGTTGCAAAAGAGGTACTTAGGAAAGTGGTAGATTCACCTTCATTGCTAGATTTAATTACTGGGAGATATTCCAGAAACTAATCTCTACTACTTAGAATTCAGGGTTTGAGTTAATTTACCCCTGAGGCTGTTCCAGTGATAATTCTAGGGTATTATATTGCACATGCCAAGGGAATAAATCATTTTATATGGATGTGGATGGATCATAAAGCAATAAAAATGCTAATGCCCTGGTGACAAACCCAGAGCTTTGTAGTGGTCAGGTTGTATTTGGTCCTCAGTGGGAGCTGCTCACCCATGGAGCAAAAATCAAACATTTCTAACCATTGGTTCTTCACTCCTCAGTGAAGCTACCTGGCTTCTGGAGAATAATTTATTTTTTAAATAAAATCAGTTAGATTCTTGGCCAGAGAGGATCACCAAACAAAGCTTGTTCATATACCTTTGACCACAGATGGCTTCACACATACATACCATCCTATTTTTCCTTTGCTTTTTCCTTTACTTCACCTTGCTGATTTCTTTATTTCCATAGTAGCTTACATAGTCTTTACATCTAAGATTTTACTTTTTTAACATCTTCAACTCATATAAGTAGGTGCACAAACATTTCATGGAGTAATTCATAGCTTGATTCAAATGCCCATGCATGTGAGACATTATTTCATTAAAGTCTCTAATGGTTACAAGAAGGAGCAAAGTAACCTCTTGAGATGTATATGGGGAATTTCTTTGTGTTTGTTCCTGAGGGATAATCTTTTTCACTATGTTAAATTTACAAAACTAGTCAGAGAAAAGCACCTGAAGTTCTCTGTCAAAATGAGTTGACTTTAATGCATCCTACAGAAAGTTTTCCTTCTAAGTTGCAAGGCCTGTACATCTTGCAGAATGATTTGGATGTTAAATATGCCCCTAAGAACTCCTGTTGGGAAAACATGTTCTGCAACTTTTTATTTAATGGAGAACTGGTTGACACTGTAGGTGATGGTGTCTAGTTGGGGAAAATTAGATGCTGGGTCTCTCTCCCAATCACGAGGCAAAGATCTTTATTCTACCATGATACCTACCATGATGTTCTTGTCATGTACCATGGGCCTTGTCATGTAACCAAAGTGAAAGCCATCAAATACAATTCTGACCTATTTCTACTTGTTGTCTTAGGTATTGTATTCACAGGAAGCCTCAGCTACTACAGCATATTTTGGTAATATAAAGGTAAGCAAATTTAAATAATTCCTTGGAAATTTCTATTACACCTTTTTCTATAGGAGGGTGTTAAAGGAATGCTACTATTAATTGCACTTCTGAAATGTGCCACCTCTGAATTGTGACTTCTGGAACTAGGCTCCAGAGATTCCGGAAATAATGCTTCCTATAACGTCATATTTCTACAGCTTCATTTCCTAACTTTGGAGAAATAAATTTTCTTGCTGTACTGAAATTTATCCCTTCATTTAGATTTGAGTATTGATGGTACTTTGGCATGCTGGTGCTTCAGTATGCAAATTCTTTACTTTGGAAGCACTTGTGTATTAGAAAGTGGTTGTGGTCCTCTTTCCCTTACTTTACTGGATGTCTGACTCCATTAGCTTATCAACTGGGGAACAATGACACTGATGAAACTCAAGATCAACACTTTGCCAACACTTTGGCTAAACCTATCATCTGTTCTTCTTAGTGTCACTAAGATGAAGATGAGAATCTCTCATTTGAAGGTAAAGACAGCATTGCTTAATCATTCATATTATCCATGTCTATCCCTTTCCCCTGTTTCCATAACCTCCGTACAGCAGCTCCAAGCCCTAGTTCTTCGTGTTTCTACAGCTAAAGTTACCTCAGATATAGCTTAGAGAGATTGTGTGTTCTGTTTCTGAGTGGCAAAATGAAGCAAATATCTCAGTATAGCAAACCACGTAAGTTCTTTTTTGACCCAGAGCATATTAAAAGTTGTATTAATTAGCATTCTGTAACATACCAAGTGTGAAATGACATTAAGTATGTCTCCAAAACAATATACACCTCGCAGTGTAAATTATTTTAAGATAAAATTGCTAGTGATCTACTGAGCCTTTAGTGTATTGTCTTCGTACCCATAGGGGCTCTTAGTGGTGATATGTGCTGGATGACCAGGGTGATAGACTGAAAGGATAGAAAGGATATGGCAATTCTTTTATTCCTTCAGCACTACTAGGGACCAAATTTAGTGCCTCACAAGTGCTAAAAAAGGTTCAGCCTCTGAACAACATATCCAGGCTTTTGCCTTTTAATTGTATTATGGCTTTAGACAGCTATTGAGCTATTGGCTATCCACATGAGGCAGGTATGGAGTGCTTCCTGCCTTGAGCTTCAGGGTGCTAAGATCAAATCGGTTGAGTACCATACTTGTTGGCAATGTTGAAAATAGGGCAACAATGCATTCTGCTCTTTTAATTAATTCTTTTTTTTCAAGGGTTTCTCTGTTCGAGAGAGCATCTTACCCAGAGTTAAACTTCTTTCAGAGATGAAGTCAGTTTTCCCAAAGTGTTTTTAATTGCACTATCAACAAAATATTCCAGGCTGATTGTTCATCCCTAAGAAAGGGTTCTTCAGCTGCATTAGTTTTATTGCAAGGTAGTAGCAATATTGTCACACCATCAGCCTCCTTGTCTAATTCTCGCCTTCTCACTATTTCTGTCACACTGCACATCGACTTCGTTAGCTGAAGTCTTAGATGCATTGAAAGTTGTCCATGTGGGTAGGGATCAAAGTCTTCCAAACTTTTGTTACTGTTGATGTTTTATCATGAAGTTACATTTACATGTGTTTTTACCTGTGTGTATATAAATACAGCACATGCATGTAGTGCCTACAGAAGCCAGAAGGTAGTGTCAGATTTTCCTGAAATGTAGTTACAGATTGGTTGTGAGTAGCCACATGTGTGTTGCAAACTGAACCCAAGTCCTCTGCAAGAGCACCCAGTGTTCTTAACTAGTGAGTTATGTTTCCAACTCTTAATATTTTGATATCTTCCTATGAACCATAAATGTTCTTAATATTATTTGAAATGAAAAATTATTTCAAGGAGGTTTTAATTTAGTTTGATCAAATCTCACAGAGGATTACCATCTATTGGTATTAATAGCTTTATGCAGCTTATTTTTAAAATAAGACTTGAAAGATGAAATTACTATTTGATCTGTGGAGTGTATGTGGTGTTAGCCGCCATATAAAAAACATTTAGTTCACTTATATGTCAGAGCTCTTGTGTATAGTGTCATTAAGTACCAATGTTTTTAAAAATCTTTTTTTTTATTTGAGCAACATATTTCATTAATGCACTTGAATTTTCAGTAAACTCTGTCGTAAGCAGATCTGTCATCCTGACTTTGTTTTTCCTCTTTATAGAGCACAGACTGCAGATTTGATGTAATTATGTATTTTTTGTTTTTGTTTTGTTTTCAGGGGGTTATTGTTTGGTTTTTGGTTTTTTGTTTCTGTTTTTATTTTTTGAGATGGAGTCTTTCTCTCACTGTCCTGGAACTCAACATGTAGATCAGACTGGTCTCAAACTTACAGATATCTACCAGCTTCTGACTTTTGAAGTAAAGTCAAATGCCACCATGCATAACTGGGGTAGTATAATTCTTAAAGGCAGTAGTATTTTCACAAGGGTAAGTGAGTATGGTCTGTGGTCATCATCTGCAATTGGGCTTGAACAAGAAAATTGGCTTACCCTTATAAACTTTGAATCTAATCCTTGAGTTCCCTTATAAACTTTGAATCTAATCCTTGAGTTCTCTCTAAGTTTGAGTCTCATATAACATCTCTCCTAATGGGTTCATCTAAGCTATATAGATGATACATGTTGCTGCACTTCCTTCAGCAGTATTTGCAGGTTCACCTTGCACTTTTGTGTTCTAGAGAAAGAAATTCTTTCTTGAAACTTCAAGAATCATCCTATCCTAGAATCAATGCATCTTCTGTAGATTACTCCCTGTTGCAGAACTGAGGATGTTTACTGTCTTGCTGTAGTCTACTTTTGGCTTAAGAAAATGTTAGTGTCCAGACCACTAAACTGTTCTACATATTTGTAACAATCTGTTTGTTATCTAATTGTTTGTTCTTCATTGAGGTGTCATTTTCAATAAGCCTTTTTTTTTTTTTTTTTTTTTTTTTTTTTTTTACTGGATTGAGGATTGGTACAAGACAACTTGTCCTTAGCTTGGTTCTGTATAATAAATACTTGCCCCACTAAGCTTTACTATTTCCACATTTTGATTCAAATTAAGAGATGTCTGACTCTTCTTTTTTGTGAACATATATAGAGACTTCTAATTCTAAACTATAGCTCTGTCTTTGTTACTTTTATGTTGCTATAAAGACACATCAAGACAAAAGCAACTTAATAAATGACAGCTTTTAATAGGGGGTTTGCTTAATATTTCAAATGTTTAGTCCATAACCATCATGATGGGGAGCATAGCAATAGGCAGGCAGGCATGCTGCTGGAGTAGTATCTAAGAGCTTACTTCCTGTTCTGCAAGTTGGAAGCAGAGAGAGAATTAAAAAGGAATGATATGGGTTTTTGAAACTTTAAAACTTTCCTCCAGTGATACCTCTTCCAATAAGGCCACACCTCCTAATTATTCCCAAACAATTCCACCATCTGGAAAGCATGCATTCAGTTATAGATACATATGGGAGTCATCTTTATTCAAACTACACCACTGTGTGTGAGAGCAAATAGGAAGGTCCAAGTTGAGGGAGAGAATTGAAGGAATGACTGGTCAGTGAAGATGATAAAATGTACAAATTTATTTTTCTACATTGCTTGGGCACTATTCATGATATCTGTGAATGGTAGCAATAGTGAAATCAAAGATCACTATTACTAGATATAATAATAAGAAGAATTTTAAATATTATGATTATTAAATTTATATTTATAATTATAAAAATTGGGACACAGGGATAAACTAAGTACTAGCACAAACTGTTTAAAAGGGATTCCAATAGATTTACTTAATACAAATTTGCCATATATTATTGATTCTTAAAAATTCTATTCTCTCTGAAATGTGATTAAAAAGTAGACTAGGACCAGTCATTCTTGCATGAAAACATCAATCATCTGAATACCAGTTTGGCTAGTATATTTTGTGTGGCTCCCTTTTATACACAAGCTCAGTCCTTTCCTTTTATTATTGTACACTTACAGCTTAGCCAACACATTCAAACTATGGGCCTTTCATGGTGTATAGAGTTAAAAGTTCAAACTTACATTAAATAGCAACTTATCTCCATATCTAGAAACTTCCATCAATGACTCTTGTGTTTTGTTTATGCAATGCCTTATCCATGCAGGGTTTATTGCCCCCAGCTTTCAAAGGCTTAACTTTTCTCTCAGTTTAGATATAAATTCAGAATACAAGACTTAATTTTACTTACTATGAATTCCATCAGATATTTTTCTTTCTTGTTTAAAAATGTATGTACATCTTTATTATGACTCTGGTAAATTGTCACCATCATCACAACATAGGAATATTTTCAACCCTACTTCTTTCCATCTTGGGACCATTAATTGGGTTATTTTTGTTTATTTCTTTTGGTCCCTGGGCCTTAAATAGGCTGAGTAACTTTGTGAAACAAAAGATAGATAATCTGATAGCAAAATCTATTCAGATACATTAAGTTAGCTATGGGGGACCATGAGACTCAAGATGAGGTTGTTACTCTATCCAGGGTGTTCCCAAATCCCATCTCCACTCAACCTAAAAGAGGGTACTTCCACCCCTAGACCAAGCAGAGAGGGGCCACCCAGAACCCCCTCTGTCTGATGATCTGAATTCTTGCATAGGCTGCGAGGCTAAGCACTGCAAGGGAATATAAAAAATAGTTAAAAATATGTTTCTGGGTTCCCTGAGGGACAAGCCTGACTGCATAGGGGTTGATGTCAAAAGTATCCCCTCTCCAGGAAAAAGACATCGGGACGGGTATGGCCCTCATGCCTCACTGAACAATGACAGAAGGACTGGAACCATTACAAGGTTCCCTTTAATTACTGGAGGTCAGGCCTCTATCCCCACCTTGGCAAGATTAGAATCGCCATAGCCCTTCTATACTTGGAGAAGGGAGGAGATGTCAGGGGCAGCCCTGCTTATATACTGAAGGCCTAAAATCAGCCATAAGCCTAAAATCAGTAATAGGCCTGACATACATGCCTGCTAACACAAACTCTTGGGTCTCTATGGAAAAACACTGAAACAGATGTCTATAAACTATTGTAAACAGGCAGCATTTGTTGAAATCTACCAGCCTGAGTAGTCATAGACCTGGTAAATAGGCAGCCTTTGGCAGATAGTACCAAATTAGATAAGGACAAGTGAATCATAGGCAGAGTCATAGTGACCTGACCCCTGAACCTTCACCCAGCTGATGCCCTGTTCTGAAAGATATGTGTATACCCCCTGAACACCTATGCTCCTGTGTCATCCCCTTCCCCACATCTTGTATTTTTGTCTTTATAACCCCCATGTTAAAAATTAAAAATTATGATTTGATAAAACACACACACACACACACACACACACACACACAAACACACACACACAGTGTTCCCCTGGTTCTGCTGACTTAGCTCCTGACAATCTATTTTCTTGTTCTCAGAAATACTTTGAATTATAAAACATTATTGTGGTTTTTGATAGTATGCTGGGTAAAATAATCTTTATTGATCTCATTTTAAACATCAAAGTTTGTAGTGAGTTAAAATGTTCTTTAACATACATAATTATAGGTCATATTTATTTTCATATTATAAAATGTTAGTTAATCTGTTGAACATTTTAAAAAACTGGATTCCTTTTTGAGAATTTCATATATGAACACTGTATTTACATAATTTTCCCCTTTCTCTCCTTCCTCCTACTTTTCCCAAACCCCCATACTTTTTGAATACATCTTATTGTTTAGAAAAAAATGTATGTGCATCTTTATGATGACTCTGGTAAATCATCACCATCATCACAACATAGGAATATTTTCTCATGGACTGAAAGCCATGTTTCTAAGATGCTGTGTCTTCCTTCTCTTCTGCAGGAAGCAAAGAGCTTAACTTCAATGAGAGCTTCTTTCATTACAATATAAAGAATGTTTTTGGTATAAATAATAACAAAGATTGGAGAGCTTGTGGGGGAAAGGGGCACCCTTATTTATTGTTGGTTGGAGTGTAATCAGAAGCAGCCATCCTGGAATCTAGTGTGCAGGTTCTCAAACAGTCAAAAATATAGCAACCATATGATGCTATTACTGGACATGTACCCAAAGTACTTTCTTCCACTTGTTTGTTCATTGAATTTTAGTATTTCTATAGTTACACTTAGGTACCAACCTAAATTTCCATTTTAAATAAAAATGTATTGTATATACACAAAGAAATTTGATGCAGCCATCAATAATAATTAAATCATGAAAATTTCAGGAAAATTGATGCAATTAGATATCAGTATATTAAGTAAGCTAAAGAAGTGAGAGCCGGAATGTCTGAAAGGCAAATGGGTATCCTAGATTTTAATCTTTCTCCACTCCATTGTGTGTGTGTGTGTGTGTGTGTGTGTGTGTGTGTATGTATGTATGTGGGTATATGTGTGTATATGTGTGGTATGTGTGTGTATGTGTGTGCGTGTATGTATGTGTGTATGTATGTGTGTATGCGTGGTATGTGTGTGTATGTGTGTGTGTATCTGTGTGCATGTATGTGTGTGTATATATGTGTGTATGTGTATGTATGTGTGTGCGTGTATGTGTGTGTATGTGTATGTATGTATGTGTGTATGTGTGTGCATGTATGTGTTTATATGTGTGTATGTGTGTGAATGTGTGTGTATGTATGTGTGTATGTGTGTGTATGTATGTGTATATGTGTGTGTATGTATGTGTACGTGTGTATGTGTGTGTATGGTGTGTGATAAAACTATGAAAGATTTATGGTAGGGGTAAATGAGTTCTTAAGCATAGTTGAGAGGAAAATCGATGGTAGATGCATTACTTAGTGTGGTAATTTAAAACAAACTAAAACACTGTAGGTTGTACTTCCTCTTGACTTTAAGTTCCTAATTAGTTCACCGGAGCATGCACTTTGCTTTCCATTGCAATGACATCTACAGATACTGGGCATCATGATTTAATTGTTCTGGGCACTTGCAACTTGAGATTTGTGAAATACCAGCACATGGTTTTTGTGCAATGAAGTTTAGGAAGCAAGGCATTTATTACTGTCTTCTAGTATGCCTGTAGCTCATACTCACAGAAAGTTCTTCCTCTGGAGATAAGAAAAGAATGTATCTAGAAATAGACCTGGAATTTAATTATTGGTTTACTGCTTTCCTTCAGCAGGGCAAGCTGGGTGTGATGATGTATGCCTTCAGTCAGTGTTTAAGATCAGTCTAGTCTACATAGTAAGCTTTAGACAAACTGGCGTTACATTGTAAGATTCTATTTAGAAACAGATTTTAGAAAGGTTAGCTGTGGCTTAATTTCTTCTAGGCCTTATCCTTAAGTCATGTCTTCATCTTGCCTGCAACAATTCTAACAAGAATCCTGGGAAGTTAAGACAAAGAAAAATACTTTTCTTTTCTCTTTGTATGTCATAATTGGGACAGACAATTTTAGCAAATGAAAGATTATCAAGTGATAAACAATAACATATTAGCATGTATTTCTTACTTACATGGGAGAGTCCCCAAGCTCAAAGAAATGCCTTGTGCTCAATCTACAACTGAAGCAAAGAAAGCAGGCCTTGGGGAGAGGGATAATGAAGACATAGGAAAACAAGAATAAGTCAGTGCTTTTTTCCTTTGGTAAGTGTCTGCAGGGATATAGATTCAGTTTTTGCATCCTGTTTCATAGACCTTTTGACTGCAGCATTCCTATAGTGATGTGAGATTCTTTTACTAAGGGTAAGCCGTGTGCTTGTTTTTAGAGTCTCTTTCATGTTTATAGTTTCTGATCAAACTAATTCTTACAGCAAGAGGAAACATATTTTGGGGTAGAATATTCTGGTGTCCCATAATCATTTTGGGGTAGAATATTTTTGTCCCTTATGTCTATGACAACTCAACCATGTACCTGATCTGATCTGTCATAGTGGGGCCTGAATGGCAGATCACTCTGAACTGTCTGCTTTCTAACCTTCTCTAGTAAGAACCTTCCTAAGATTTACTTTCTTTCAGTAAATTTGGAAGCCACAATTCCCTTCTTCTTCTCATGCCTTCTTTGAAAACTTCACCTGTACTGCTGTGTTCAGACTTGAGCACAGGTTCCACACTGAGATCTCTTGTCCTGTAATACAACAGGTCTCAATATATATCTATATCTATCTATCTATCTATCTATCTATCCATCTATATATATATAGATTTAGATATATATTGATATATTGATATATATTGATATATATTGGTATACTTTAGCTGCTGACTTTAGGTGGCAACTTTCCTCAGTGTTTAAAATAGGGAGCCATATGGGATGTTCTATTAATGGGATTTAACAGTGTTGATCTCAAAGAAATAAACAGAATAGTGTATAGCAGAAGCTGTGATGGGTAAGAAAGGGAGATAGAGATTATTGGGTTATCACCTACCAATATACAATTAGAAGGACATTAAACTATAATCTTCAGTAGCATAATAGTGTGATGATAATTCACACACATATGTATATATGTATATATGTGTTAGATATGATATTAGAGAGAATATTGAGTGATTATACTACAATGAAGTGATAAATATTTGAAGTGACAGTTGTGTTGATCAGCCTTATTTTATCATTGCACATTATGTATATGTATGCCTTAAAATATTACCCTCTACCCCATGAGTATGCTTAATTATTATGTTAATGGTAATTTCTTTGTTACAAAATTGCACTGAAGGACAGATGACATTGTGCATGTTAAACAATTTTTTATTCATTGGCTACCTGCCTGACAGAATCCATTCTACATCTCCTACCCATGCTTAAGGTCTTTTCTCTATATGTGGCATCCATGGTTTTTTTTTTTTTTTTTTTTTTTTTTTTTTGAAAAAACTCTCTTCTTTAGCTTCTGTTGCCTTCTTTGCTCTGGTGATTTTGTTACTGCTCTGATTTCTTCTCTCTGTTATTTGTGTCTGTATTGAATGTGAGAGTTATTTTTCTCCTCATCTCATCTTCAGGAGTTTACCTGTTATGGTGGCAAGTTTAATTTCCTCTGTAAACAGATACCAGAGCAAACACTGCACTCAATACATAATAGCCTATCAAGTAACGTTTGCTGAGGGTATAAATTCTATATTTCTTATGCTTAGTTCTTTCCAATTATGAAGTGATGTCTCTGAATTGGTTATTGGTATCTAGATGTCATATACCATTCCTATTCATTTATCTCTTAAAAGTATGGCCTGATTTTAAATAATGCCAAAAGCTCTCTGTTACTTGGATTTGAGAGTTAGAAATGTTCATTGACATTTGAAATCCTTTGCCTAGATAGTTTATGACTTTCTGTGTACTGTCAGTCATAACCACATTATTTGGAGGAAATTACTTAATAATGAGTCTTGCAGCTTTTAGTTTTCTGGAAGCCAGCTATTAAAGCAATTATCCCTCCCACCCTTTTATACTAACACTTGTTGGTGACTTATAAGAAATAAGTAGAAAAAATGGTCTTTAATTGGCTACAATTATTAAATTGCATTCTAGGAGGAGATGCAGGGAAGAAGAGAATGTGAAGAAAATGTGTTAGTAAACCTAATCTTGACATACAAATTATGATGTTACATTATGAAACACTGTTTTAGAAAGTCTGCTGAAGAATGTTCAGGGAAAATATATAGTATATTATAAGTTTTACAAACCTTTGAATGGTAGATTCAACAATGCCAGCTACATAAAAAGAGGTGTATTATTTTTTTTAACTGGTTTGTAAATGCTCTGGTAACTACTAGATGAATAGATTTCTTTATCTTTAATGACAACCACGTAATAGCAAATTGTTGTTATGTTGACGGTGTGTATATAATTCTCTTGTTGAGCATATTAGCTGCTCTTTTGTGGTTTTAGACAGTTAAGACAAAAGACAGTATATTATTGTACTTTTTATTGGGTACTTTTACTCATTTTTCCTTGATGCTTTGCAGTGGCATGTCATACATGCCTCCTTTCAAAAGTATAAAAGAAAAATCCAAAGCAAACAAAAAAAGAAAAAATAAAGTAACTACAGGAGTATAATTCATTGGGAATTGAAACAATGGAGAATGTTAGCTTAAAGGACAGGCCCTTAGATTAAAAAAAAAAAAAAAGTCCTTGAAGTTGGCTTGTCCCTGAGGAAAGCTGTTTCTTCCTCTTTCAGAAACTACCCAAAGCTCTTCATCTAGGAGGCTGCTGAGATTCTCCCTCCACCAGATCAGAATGTTGTTGCCATTATCCAGGTCTTGTTTAGGCAACCATGTTGTTAAGATTTCTTAGGCACAGCATTGCCGTTGTGTCTCGAAGCCACTATCTAGCAGCATGTGTCCCAGACCTCTGTCACTTATAATCTTCCTCAGTATTCCCTGAAGCTGAAGTTTGTAAGTATTGCATGGTAATTATACCATTTTGATCTGGATACTCTACACTCATTATCTTTATTTTGACAAGTTATAGATCATTTTATCCTGCATTTGTTGCCAAAAAGAAGCTTCTTTGATGAGTGTTGAGAACTACATGCTATACTTTCATATAAGGATAAGTATTGAGAATGCAATTAGAAATTCTATTGGTTTAGGAAAATGCCACAGGTATTTTATAAACTCCCTCCTGTTCACTGGGTCTTAACTAAGATGTCTGACTGTTATCCCCAGGTTCAAAGTGGCACTCCTTTGCACCACTGAGGACATCTTGCTTGGCCTTTTAATTGCTCTGGCTTGGAGCCTTTAATGTTGGGTAGGACTACCTCCAGCTTTTCTCTCTTGGTTGTTTGTTGGGGGCCGACTTTTAGCAGAAAGCGGCTATCAGCTTTGCAGCCATCTGGAGCCATATACCCTGACATGAGACTTGAATTACAATATCCTACAACAGCTGAGAACACTCCGATAATCTTGGTTTAGATACCTTGAGATTAAAGGCGCGTGAGATTAAAGGTGTGTGAGATTAAAGGTGTGTGACTTAAGAGTATGACTTAGAAGTATAGAGATCAGAGTTAGAGACAAGACCTAAGGACATGATTAAAGGTGTAACTTAGAGGCGTGGCTTAGAATCAGACTATAGAAGACAGAACCAGACATCAGACTAGAGAGAGAGATTCATAGACATTAGGTAGAATCTGCCCTCACCCTCGCTCTTGCTGAACCCCGACCTGAGGACCGGAGCAGCAGCTTGGGCCGGGATACAGTGGCCGCCCAAACGTGTGTCGGCCCAGGCCTCAACATTTTGCCTGGGCTGCAACATTTATTTTGGCCGCCCCAACGTGGGGCTAGTGTGGACCCCAACAGTTGTTTGCACAACACCTTCTACTATTATGAAAACTACTCCCTAGGGAAGAGCCTTTCACTTCAGTTTCCTCTAGATTCTTTCAATCCCTCTGTCTGAAATGTATAATGTCTTTAGCAATGAGGTCTTCACATTATAGAAGATAATAGATACAATTGTACTATCCTATATTGTATTGTGAGCCTCCTGTATTCCCTGGCCAAACAAATTTGAGGGTTGGTTTTCCATTAACTAGTACAGGGTTTTGTTTAGATTGTCTATGGATCTGACAGAGTTCCTTGTTACCTCATATGATGTAACTGCATTAAAAGCATAAGCATAAGCATATATATATATGTATATATATGTATATATGTGTGTGTATATATATGTATATATACATATATGTATATATACATATATATACATATATATGTATACATATATATGTACATGTATACATATATATGTACGTGTATATATATACGTATATATGTGTGTGTATATATATGTGTATATATATACATACACACACACACACACACACATATATATATATATATATATAAAATAGTGTTTTTATATGGCTTTCCAAACATCTTTAGTGTTGTTTATGATTCCTTCCTTGATTTGCCTGTGTACTTCCATCTCTCTCTGCTCTCCATTGAATGTCTGTCCTTCCACCCCTGTTTTTCCCCTTTCCTCCTTTTCAGTACTTTGTGTGTCCTGCTACTGCCCCTCTCTATAGCCCTTCTCTCCTACCTCCTGTGGTCACTGTACAGTTTGCTGGCTTCTGCATTTACTTCAAGTTATATACTCAAATCAATACATTCAAAACTAAGATCCACAGGTAACAAACAGAGCACATGAAACATTTGTCTTGCTGGGACTGTGTTACCTCATTCAGTATATTTTTCCAGTTCCATGCATTTACATGTAAATATCATGATGTCATTCTTGTTACAAATAAATAGTAATACATTGTATAAATGTACACTACTTTCATTTTTTATTCATTGATTGAAGGGCATGTGGGTTGTTCCTATGTCTTAGCTACTTTGAATAGAATGGCAATGATCATGTTTGATGAAAGGAATCAGCCTTAAACACACATATGTTCATAGCATCCTTATTTGTAATAGCCAGAAGCTGGAAACAACTCAGATGTCCCTCAACCGAAGAATAGATATAGAAAACTGGTTCATTTACACAATGGAACACTATACAACTATTAAAAATGAGGACATAATGAATTTTTCAGGCAAATGGAGGAAACTAGAAAATATCATCCTGAGTGAGGTAACTCAGACCCAAAAGGACATGCATGATATATACTCATTGATAAGTGGATATTAGCCAAAAAGAACAGAATACTTAGGATATAACCTACAGACCATAAGAAGTATTACATGCAGAAATGTAAGTGAGGATATTATGACCCCACATAGAAGGGGGAAGGAAATTATCACCATGAAGGCAGAGGGATGGAAGAACTTGGGTGGGAGAGGGGAGGGAGAATTGGAGGGGAAAGGGAAAGCAGGTTCTGATATGGAGGGAGGGGACAGGAGAGAAACCCAGAGGGCCAAGAGAATGAATGGAAATATGCAGCCTCAGGGAGTGGGAAGTGAGGGGACCCTCTAGAGAATACCAGAACCTGGGAGGCAAGACACTCTCAGGACTCATTGGGGGTAGCCTTAGCCAAAATGCCCAACATTGGGAAGAGGGGACTCAAAGAGTCCACCTCTAGTAGATAGACAGGGCCTTAACTGGAGGAACAGGACTACTAACCCACAGTCAAAATTTTTGACCCAGAATTGTTCCTGTTTAAAAGAACTGCCGGGACAAAACTACTGAAGAGACTGAAGGAAAGGAGGTCCAATGACCAACCCAACTTGAGATCCATTTTATGGGAGGGCACAAAGGCCTGACACTATTACTGATGCTGTGATGTGCTTATAGACAGGAGCCTAGCATGCCTGTCCTCTGAGAGGCCCTATCAGCATCTGACTGAGACAGATGTAGATACTTCCACCCAACCACTGGACTGAAGTCAGGGACCCCTATGGTTGAATTGGAGAAAGGATTAAAGAAGCTGAAAGGAATAGCAACCTCATAGGAAGACCAGCAGTCTTAACTAACATAGACCCCAGGGAGCTCCCAGAGACTAAGCATACATGGGCTGGTCTAAGGCCCCCTGGCACATGTAACAGAGGTCTACCTGGTCTGACCTCAAGTGGGAGAAGATTAACTTAATCCTGGGGAGTCTTGAGGCTGCAGAGAAGGGGGAGGTTGGGGAGGGGGAGAGAACATCCTCTGAGAGGCAAGGGGGAGGAAGAATGAGATGAGGAACTATGGAAAAGGGGACTGAGAGGGGCAACAACTGGAATGTAAATAAATAAAATAATTTAAATTTACTTGTGGACTCAGAACATACCTATAGAAGAAAATATTAATTTGAGAGATGTTTCAGAAACAAGTTTGGGGCCACCCTTCCAACTGAGGTGCCTCAATAAGTTCAGCTTTAATTTTAATTTATTGGTACGTTTGTGGACACAGGATACTTTTTAGTAATCAAAACAAGTAAATTGATGTACGTGTGATAGAGAAATTTATGCTAAATTAAAAAAGCAACTTCAAGATTCTATGTATGGTATAACTCTTTTTCTATAATGACATTTAAATAAGATTACAGAAGCATTGATGAATGGTTTTAGATGCATAAGTAAGAGCCAAGAGAAAAGTAAATTTGTTGATAGAAAGCAATATGAAGAATACTTATGTTTTGAGTAATATTCAATAGTTCAATATATTAGGGTCAGTCTGTTGTTTAGATATTTTACTATAATTACTATATTTTACTATAATAGCAGAATGATATTACTGCTTCTTTGGGGAGTTGAAAATTATGTAAAAGGCACCTGTGATCTTTGTATCATTTTCACTACTGTATGAGGGTATTTTATTTTGGGAAAAATAAAAACCTTAACAGCCTATAGACAAATGGACTTTGTGTATATGAACTTTAGTCCATATTATTAATTTAAAGAACCCAGGCTATATATGGCCTGGTTTCATTTGTGAAGCATTCTGGAAAGATAGAAATGGAAGAGATAATAAGCAAAGCAGTTAGGTGGTTTCTAGGTCCTCGATAAGGAAAGTAGCCTGGACACAGGCTGCATATTTGAGATATTGGGGTGCTGGGACTGTTATCTGCCACTGTATTGTGAATTTCTGGCATTATGCATTTTCCCTACAGCTTAAGATGGAATGCAGACCCTGAGAGAGTCATCTTACTGTATTATAGTTATATGAGATGGCCTTATTGAGTGTCAGGCTGAAGATGAAGGGGGCTGCACTAAAGAGCCCTACACTGGTTGGCAGTGTGCTCTCCACAGAAATATATATGGCTTACAGTTTCTCAAGCTACTATTTGTAGTGCAAAACTTAAGTAAGTAAATTGCTGGTAGATGAAAAGATTTAGGTTTGAGATATAAAATAAGTATTCATAGACAAATTAAAAATGAGCCCAGTTCACCTATAAAGAACTGAATAAAAGTAAAAAATTATACATATACATATTAATAAACAAATGGTAGAGAGAAAACTCTTGTATGACAAAGTCAAAATAAGGCCTAAGGTGATGACACAGTGGTGAAGAACAGTAGCTGGTCTTCTGCAGTACACAGGTTTGATTCCTAATACCCACATGGGGGCTCATGGCTATTTGTAACTACAGCCACAAGAACTTTGTTGCTTTCATCTGGCCAACATGTGCACTGTGCAGACACATGTCATATAGTCAAATAGTCCTGCACATAAAATAAATAAATCTAGAAAAATTAGAATAATTAATAAAAGTATTTTTTTAATTTATGGTGATAAGGCAGAGGGTAGCACATGTGTGAAGGTCAGATGAAAAATTGTAGGATTCTATTTTCTCTTTCCATAATCTGGAATCTAGGGGACAAACTCAAGTTATCATGCTTGGTGGCAAGTGTCAGCCCATATCCAACAAATTTATAATCTTCTATAATAATGAATCAAGCATATTGTGACTAGGACACAATGACATATTTTTTTTACTTTATATTGACATCAACGATCTTCAATTGTGTCCTTGATTTGAAACATATATATAGTTGTCACTTGTTTTACTTCACACAGATACTATAGTAAGGTTCTTAAATGAGATCAAATACAATGTAGAAAAGAAAGCTCATTTTATAGTAACCATGGTAACCTTACTCTCAAAGGTATTGTTTTATCAAAATATTTATAAACACTTTTTGAATCATAGAAGTAAGCGTGCACACACACATACACACACACACACATTCAACATTTGGATTAATGGATTTTTAGAGTTAAAAGGATCATTTCTTAATTAAGGCTATGAATACTTAATATACCTCATAATTACTTAATAAGAATACTTGGAACTAACTAAAGTCCTTCCTTCCTCCCCCAGTAACACCTTCATTTTCTAGAAATAAGCAAAAAGGAATTTGAAAACATATCTAAAGAATATTTAGAACTGAAAATCAAAATCCCAAACATCTTGATTCTTTACACATTTTCACAACATCATCATTGAACATTTAACAACATCATTGAATGAGCCATACAAATCAACCCTATCATTTAGTATGTTGATCTTACCAAAAATGATATTCTTTGGGAAGTACAGAGATGGATAAAAAGTTACTTGCTGCTCCTACAGAGCTCACATCACCGGCTCATAATTGACTGTAACTCAACTCCAGTAGAAATGATGACTTCTTCTGGCCTCTGAGGACATCTTCCTCCACCCCATAAATGGCTTTTATTTATATGCACTCTCACTGGTACACACACATGTACACACACAAATACCAATCCTTTTTTTAAAAAAGGTATAAGCCAGTTTCTTTATTTAAGTGTGTATAGTTCATTATTTGTTAGACAACTACTTTTAAACATAAGACCTGCCCTTGAGTGGTTGATATACTCGGTGTCACACTATTGGTGAAAATTGAATTTTCCAGTCCTAACAGTTATAACTGACAGATCACTTGTTAACCTTTATTTTAGAGCCTAGGTTTTCATTCATTCATTCATTTCTTTGAAAAGCATAACAAAATAAAATATAAAAGATAAAAGAAAAACTGTCACATTGCAGTTGAATTAGAAAAATCAACAGAAAGAACACAAGAGAAGGCACACTCATTCAGACATTTAGAAATTCCATAAAAATACTAAACTTGAGGTCAGAACATAAAGAGGGAGGAGGTCTTGGTATAGACCTGTGCAGGCTCTGTCCATGCTGCTTCAGTCTCTGTGAGTTTATATATGCTTTGATCATGTTGATTTAGAGGGCCTTGTTTACTTGGTGTCCTCTATCTCCTCTGTCTCTTACACTATTTACTACTTGTCTCCATTGTGTTTTCTGAGCTCTGAGAGGAATCATTGGATAGAAACAACCTATGAGGGTTAAGTGTTCCATGGTATGTACCTCTTTGTATAATGTCTTGTATGGTTCTCTTAATGTAGTTGCCATCTGCTGCAGGAGGAGTCATCTCTGATGACCTCTGAGTAAGGCATTGTTTTCTGAGTAGAGCAGAATGTCATTAGGAGTCATTTTATTGCTATGTTTCTTGAGCACATTGGTTTTCAACCTTCTTAATGTTTTGGCCCTTTAATATAGCTCCTCATGTTGTAGTGCCTCCAAACCATAAAATTATTTTTGTTGCTACTTGATAACTGTAATTTTACTATTCTTATGAATTGTAATATAAATATTTTTGGAGTTTAAAGTCTGCCGAGAGGATCATGACCCTCAGGAAGTAGAACAGTAGTATTTGGTTTTACCCTAGGTCCCTGGGCTATCTAGTCTCTGGTCTTGGTCACCCATGCAGTGTCAGGTATGGGTTTCATCTCATGGAGTGGGACTTAAGTCAGATTAGTTCTTGGTTGGTTACTCTTAGAAGCTTTTGTCAACTTTGCCCTAGCATGTCTTGTATGTAGGTACTATACCATTTTAGATAAATGGTTTGTGGCTGACTTGGTGGTTTCGTTTCTCTTCTGATAGTGTGCAGAGTGTCTTCCTGTACCAAAGATGCTGGTATGTTGTGTTGATGACTTGAAGTTTCTTGGTCCTAGACCCCATCTCTCTACTCTTATGAGAAGGTGAAATTTCCAGAAAGTTTTCACTTTGTACTCCCTTTCTTTTCTGAAAAGATTCTCATCACCAACACTATGTAAAGAAAACAAAGTTTAGTTTCTCAAAAACTTAATGTTTTCCCAGTGAACATTGAGTAGGTAGCCAAACTTCAAGCAGATTATAGTAAAATAAATCTAAATTAAGAACATCCCCCAAATTTTGTGCTAAATTGGGTCCAGGACTTGAGATCTTTCAAGGGACCTCCTTATTTTGATTTCTTCCTTCAGATCTCTTACCATCTCTTTTCCAAACTCTAAGTTGCTCTAAATCTTTATTATAGTAAACATGAATGAAGGCTTTCTCAGAGAAGCCCTCATGAAATGCTTGTAACAGTCAATGAAGGAAGCCCATTCCTTGGTGTCTTTTCTGATCTAATTCTGGGCAATTACAGGCTATCTAAGCAATGTACATTGAATTAAATTGAATGGCTCCTCTGGTCAGATGACTCTGAGCACTTATACACTTCCTTTAAGCAGTCATCACATTTGGCAAAGGAAAGAAGTACATAATTTGTGAACTATTCATCTTTGAAACTCGACAGAGCTAGTGCTCTGAATGGAATTTCTATCTTTTCCTCTGCATGCTTCATATCATGAAAAGGCAAATTGAGTTAGATTACTGCCAGTATTTGTGTCCATGGTTATTTCTGCTCAACAGACTTCTACCTGCAGTATACTTTCATCTTCTAGTGCATCATGTAGAACACTGAGACTCAATCAATGCATACACTTGAAATGCCTAGATTATTTGTAATTTGATATTAATAGGAAAATAGCCTCCAAGTGAATAACTTCTGTCTACCATTTTCTACAATACAGAAAAGAGCATTCTACTTTGCTTCTTAGGCAGAAGTAAGGCTGTTTTTAGACTCCACCATTATAACATGCACAGCCCCCTTTGTCTATTTTAGTCTCTGTGGGCTCTGAACAATCAGATTTGGGGAAGCAACTGCTGTTCTTTAATTGACACATTAGCAAGCAAACTCTAAACAAAAATGCTCATGTTTAGAAATCGTTCATTCTTCACAAACCTTGCAATTAGTCACTAAAAATAGCGAGAAAACTGAGAATTTAAGTCTAAACTCATATTTTCAGATGAACTGTTAAGTTTAGAATAACTAAAATTTATCCCTTCCCCAATGGAAAAATACAGGCAATATTAATAAACCTAACACCCAGGCTCTCCTGTTATTAATATCTTATATTAATTCAATGCATATGCCAAAATCAATGAGCCAATATCATCATTTTCTTAATCTGGGGGTTTGTTGTAGTTCTGTTTCCAATGTAGGATGCTACTATACTACTCTATAGTGATATTAGCTATGACACATTGTTTTCTATGGACCTTAACAGATGATCAAAGTATTTGTGAGGTTATATAGAATAGTTGTTTTTTTTTTTTTTTTTTTCTGTGTTTTGCTTTCTGTTTTACTAGTGATTAGCCTGGAGATACAGGTTTGGGGACTATTGCACAGGTAAGGCACGATTTATCACATTTTATCAAGATGACCTGCAGGCAACTCTCCAAACTCCTGGTAAAGAACTTAACCCTGGATAGTCCTCAGTTGAGAACTGTGTTCTTTGTCTCATTGCAGTCAAGGTACTTGGACTTACTTTATTGTTTTTTTTTTTTAAATTATTAACTTTGATTGTATGTATGTGGGTACTTTGCTTATTTGCATGTTTGTAAAAATGTGCTTGGTACCTATGGAAGCCAAAAGATATGCTGAAGGTTGATAATGATATTGTTTTTTCTTTTATTCCTAATATTGACATTTTGATTTAATCTTAGTCTTAAGAATCAGGAATGTTATTAAATGCTGTTTCAAATAATTTGCAATAGCATTTGGTGGTTGTGGAAGTACACCCACTTTATAACTCCTTGGAAAGTTGAGACAAGAGTACATGAGTCCAAGGCCTTCCTGGTTTACATAGATCCAAGCAAGCATTGGGTATAGCAAAAATTTGACTCATAAAAATATATTTCTTACAAGTATATAAATAAATGCAAATATATAAATAAAAAATGCAAATAAAGTATAGAGTGTGTTTTCTTTTTACAACTGCATCAGATGACTTTGATGCATGCTAAATTTGTAGAAACCCCCTGTAGGGTTTCAACTTCAGCTTTCTGTAAACATTTCCTTCTGTTTTTTTTTTTTTTTTTTTTTTTTTTTTTTTTTTTTTTTTTTTTTTTTTTTACCTGAGAGCAAATACTGACAGTCTGTACAAAAGCAAAGGTCTCTTCAGAATTTCTCTGGCTAAGGTGCTTTCTATATCTCTGCAGCATCCCTGTAAACATATTCTAGCCTGGGGGCTCTTCCACCTGTTCCAACCTTCTTTCAACCTGATCTCACCATCATTTATTCTACTTTATGATTTTGAAAAGTTGAAAAAAATACCAACAACTACCTAAAATGATGCATCAGATATCCATACAGTAGCCACATAAAGTTAAAATATACCTGTTCTTTCTGTTCTAGCTATTTCCACATATTTGAAGGTATAATATACAAAACATCACTATGCTAAAAAGAATTTACCCTATAATATTCCGGCAGCAGCCATACTATTACCATCATGATTTTTTTTGTATATTCTCAGTGTTAGTTGTTATTAGAAGTCTGACCGCAGCTCAGAACAGACCACTCCAGACCACATGGTTCCTGGGTCGGGGGAGGTTTATTCAGGAGATAGGGCAAAGGTGGGGATATGGAAGAAGGGGGAAGAAGAGAAGTAGAGGCCGGCCATGACCACGTGGAGAGAGAGGAAGAGACGGGGGGAGGGGCAGGGGGGACAGAGAGGCAAGAGAGTAAGATGGTAAGAGATTAAGAGATTAAGAGAGAGAAGAGGGCAAGCAGCCCCTTTTATAGTGGACCAGGCCTACCTGGCTGTTGACAGGTAACTGTGGGGAGGAGCATACCTGGCTGTTGCCAGGTAACTGTGGAGGTGGAGTTTAGACAGAATACTAACACTCAGAGCTTATAATTATATGTATTACATAGACATATGCTTATTCCCATATATATATATATACATATATGCGTATATACATACATATATATACATATATATACATATATGTATATATATACACATATATATATGTGTGTGTGTATATATATATATATATATAGCTATTTCCACATATTTGAAGGTATAATATACAAAACATCACTATGCTAAAAAGAATTTACCCTATAATATTCCAGCAGCAGCCATACTATTACCATCATGATTTTTTTGTATATTCTCAGTGTTAGTTGTTATTAGAAGTCTGACCGCAGCTCAGAACAGACCACTCCAGACCACATGGTTCCATATATATATATATATATATATATATATATATATATATATTATATATTATATATATTATATATATTATATATATATAATATATATCACTAAATATTGTATTTAATGTTTTGCAAATGCTGTTAATGTAAGTGTTGTGCATTGAAAATTTTAAATCAAAATCATATTTTTGAGTTTTATTCATGTTCATAAATAACTCTAGTTAATTCATTTTAATGGCTTTGCTTTTGTGTGAGCCAAGCAGAAAAAAAAATGAATCTCCTGTTTCTAGTGAATCTGTTTAAATTTCTCTACAGTCAGGTATTACTATGTATTAAAGTATACTACACCACCTTATGAGATCATATAGCCTTTTCAAAGAGCAAACTTCTAGATTTAGTGATTCTCTCTCCCCATTCATCTTTGATTATTCTCTGAATTGATTTTTTCATAAGCTTTTAAGTTGTCTAATATAAAAATATGAACTCCTGAGCTCTGTTCTGCAGTTTCTTAAAAACATTTAAAATTTTATTTATGCCTGAAATTGCCAAATAAATATGCATGTATTTTTCTATTTTTCCATCTCCATATTCACTTTACATCCTGATTGCACGTCTCTCTCTTCCCAGTAACTCCACCCCACAGACACACAACTCCTTTCCCAACCGCTCTCACTGTATGTATGTCAATCCACCTAGGCACATTAAATCACACATATAGTCATATAAAATATAAATAAATAAAAATTAAGTCCTGAAACTTTTGGTTTAATACACTTTAATCATGGACTTTTGTGCCATTTTACTTACTAAAAATATGTTTTTAATTTAAAATAGCTTGTCATTTAGTACCATATATTTCAATTCTGGTTTACTCTCTCCATCTCCTTCCAGACCTTCCCTACTTCCCAAGTGACTCAAGTCCACATCTTTTATTCCCTGCTCTCATTAGAATACAAATAAGCATCTAATAATAATAATAAAAATAAAATAAAAACAAAGAAACTAGATTAGCACAAAATAAACAAGCTGGATTATAAAACTTGATGTGCTAAGGCAGGTCTGTGTCCATTGGAGGATTCCTTTTCTCTGAGGAGAAAGAAGGGGATATAGTGAGGGGGAGAGTTTTGTAAGGGTAGGACTGGGAGGGGGGGTCTGTGATCAAGATATAAAGTGAATAAATAAACAAATAAATAAATAAATAAATGGGAAAAAGCACAAAAACATATACAGGCACAGAGATGCACACACTCACACACAGAGAAATGGCATAAAAAATACCACAAAATCAGAAAATGAAATATATAATCAAAAGACCAGGATACTTAAAAAAAAAAAAAGGCCCAAAGCATTTTGAGACCAAACAAAGCAACAACAACAAAACAAACCTCCAAAATACCACTGAGTTCATTTTGTGTTGGCCATGTACTACCTGGAATGGGGCCTGCCCTTAATGGATTGTATACCCAGTGAGATTCCATTAGAGAAACCTAATTTCTCCTTTGTGAGCTAAAACCTGACACTTTTCAGTGTGTTTGCAGTAAGAAGGAATGTCTTCTACGTTAGTTTTACTATGGAATAGTGAACCAACCTCTAGCAGCTATGTTGCATCCTGTCAAAATATCTTTTACTTACATACTTAGTTCATACTTATTAATGATCTCGCTTTACAAATTTATTTTTTATTTTATTGTTAGTGTGTGCGTGTGTGTGTGTGTCTATGTGTGTTTCCACACACTCATCTGTCAGATATTCCCTTCTACAATGCTATTTGGATTTAGCTCAGTCCATTAGGTTTGCACCGCTGAGACATCTGACTAGCCCTGTTGTTTTACATGCTCAGCATTTTTCTTTCTTTCTTTCTTTCTTTCTTTCTTTCTTTCTTTCTTTCTTTCTTTCTTTCTTTCCTTTCCTTCCTTCCTTCCTTCTTTCTCTCTTTCTCTTTCTTTCTTTCCTTCTTTCTTTCTTTCTTTCTTTCTTTCTTTCTTTCTTTCTTTCTTTTTTTCTTAATATTTCTGGACTTTCAGTTGCTTTAAGGTAGTGAGGCTTGAATGTATATTCTCAATCTGGAATCTAGCAACCTAACATTTTACAAAAGCAAATCACAAGGGACATCATCCAACATAGTTAAATGAGACATGTTTCATGTTTGGTATGCTGAATTTGTAAATAGCTTTTTATCCTTTTATAGCTTCAGTGTGGGGGGACAGAATCTTATGCTTTTAGAGGGACAATGAGAGAACTAATGAAGAAAGCAAAGAGTCATGGTATACCTAAACAGTCAGCAAATTATGGCCCCATCCAGTCTCCATTATTGCTCAGCAGAGGGAAGCTTTATTGCTTTGTCCTTTCTTCAGTGTCTGCACATTATGCCCTCCAGTTCATGCCAAGGCAGGATGTAACAAATGAAATGAGCTTGAATTTTTACTAGTTTTCTATGTGTGCCAAAGTTGTGTCATTATCAGGTAACTTTAGTCTGGTTAGTGCTGTAGCTCAAATGGCAGACCAATACCAGACAGGAGCTTGGGTTGAGCATGAAGGAGAATGAGCTCATAGATCACTTGATGGTCTGAGGTTATCTTGCCCTTTATTCCACCAGCCAATGTTTCTCATTTGGAAGCCAGTAAGTAATCTTAGAGCAAACTTTTTGTTCAATAGTTTCGATATTAATTAAATTGATTTTCCTTTATTGCACTGGGTGACAAAAAGCACCAATTCAGAGATAAGAGCAGAAGTGCAAAAACCTAATTTTTGAACTGTGAACTGAAAATACCACCAAATCCCTAAAAAAAAAAAAAAAGTCCAAGAGAAAAATTGGATTTTCACAGTAATTGTTTGCAATTTAAAGATGAACATAATAGAAAACAAATGGGAGCTCCTCTTGCCTGGAAGCTATTGATAATTATATTTATGCTCAAATACATTAATCAATCACCCCAATTCTTTACAAATCAGGGAAAGAGATATTGAAAGCACACTTATTAGTGTAGATCTAGGTGAAAAGTCGTATGTCCAATGACAAACTTGTATAAGCATGTAATAAAAAAACACCCTTCTATTACAAGAAGTGGGTATCTGATACTTTTATTTACTAAATGTAACTACCATAAGATGGACCTCATAGTACTTATTTATTTGCCCTTTTAACTGAATATTTTTTATTTATTGAAATTTCATTCACATGTCTTATATTTACATCATTTTCAAGTCTCTGTCTCCCTCCCCTAACTCCCAGTGTGTCCAACACTTCCCAACTCCCTCTCATTCAGGACTTCTTCTTTTTAAATTATGGTCACACACACACACACACACACACACACACACAAGGGTAAGTTCTTGGGAACAAGAAAGGTAGGACCCCAAGAGAATGGGACTATGACAGAGATGTTGCCTTTTGGGAAAAGATATTCACAATGGGTATTGACCAGCTACATATGGAACTTTATATTTTCTCTTAGCCATATTATTATTAAAATGGAAAGTGTTTAATATTAATAGTATGTTTAACCTACTACTAGTATTTTTAAAATAATGAAGTCTCATGGTAAAGGTGTATTATAACAATTCCATTTATACTTGTTGTTGAAATGAATTTGTAGACAGTATCCAAAATGATATTTTACATTCCCTTTTTTTGTAGTAAGTCTCTGATGTCCTTCATTTTAGTCTTAAGAAAATATCCTTTGGTAGTAGTCAGATCCTAAGTGCTCATCTGAGTGGTGCCTGCCATACTACTCAATCTAGAATCAATTTCCCCCCCTCAAAAACAGCCCCAATGGCATCTTCTGGAAGTTTTGCTTGAATTAGAAAATATTAAAGCCTACCCTAGATCTACCAAATCAGAATCATTTTCTATAAGGTGTGGTGAGCAGAGATTCCTGAGTGACTTTGTATTGACAGGGACACACCATGTAAAAGATTGCAATGTCTGAGATACCAGAGAATGCTGAAGCTTTCTCTTGCTCAGCCTTAGAGAAACCACAAAGCCTCCCTCTGGTTCTTGAGCAGATGTTTTCAAGTGTGAACCAGAAAGCACAGACCCCAACTGCTTCCTCTTTGATGTTCACAGCCTGAGACTGCACCCCTACTGAGACTTCCTAACACCTCCAATCAAGATTAGCTAATCCTTCTCTTTTTTCTCCTGCTTCAAATAAATCCAGCTCCTTCATAAGCAGTATACAATGTGTTCTCACTCAGTGTAGAATAAGCACACTGAGTTTCTGGGTTGCAATTGTGTTTCCATCATCGACCCAATTTTGTCTTATCTGTCCATGTGACTTTCTGTCCTTTCTCCATTGCTTCCTCAATGGGAGCTTTATTCTTACAGCCTTTTATTCATTTTATCTCATGCTTTTGTTATCCTGGATTGAGGAGATTAGAGACCATGCTAATAGTGTTCCCTGCACATTTCCTTTCACTGTTTTAGAAGACATCTTTATAAAAAAAATCGTTATATATCACTACATAGACAAATCATTTTTTTTTCTTTTCTTTTCTTTTCTGAGACAGGGTTTCTCTGTGTAGCCCCGGCTGTCCTGGAACTCACTCTGTAGACCAGGTTAGCCTCGAACTCAGAAATCCGCCTGCCTCTGCCTCCCAAGTGCTGGGATTAAAGGCCTCTGCCACCACTGCCCGTCATTTTTTAAAATTATGTATGTACTTTATGCATATGAATACACTGTAGCTGTCTTCAGAAACATCAGAAGAGGGCATCAGATCCCATTTACAGATGGTTGTGAGCTACCATGTGGTTGCTGGGAACTGAACTCAGGACCTCTGGAAGAACAGTCAGGCAGTGGTGGTGCACACCTTTAATCCCAGCACCTGGGAGGCAGAGGCAGGTGGATTTCTGAGTTGGAGACCAGCCTCATCTACAGAGTGAGTTCCAGGACAGCAAGGGCTATATAGAGAAACCCTGTCTTGAAAAACCAAAAAAAAAAAAAAAAAAAAAAAAAAAAAAAAAAAAAGGGATCATTTAATCCACTTGTTATTTCAATTCACATCATCTCTCTCTCTCTCACTCCTCTTCTTCCAGGGCTGAGAAGCCAAATTACCTTTCATTTTTAGAGCCAAAAAATTACTGACGAATCACTGAGTCTAGTAATGTTTGCAACAGGGAAACGAAATTCATCATTTTCATTCTCTTATTTTCTTTCCTTCTCTTTATATTTGAAAACCCCTTATACCACATAATACTTTCAAGATACCTAAAAATCAACCCCAATTACACTATAAAAGGGCTACATACTGCATAGTTACTCAGTTGTCTGAGCTTCATATTCCTGCCTGGAAACATTTTAGTTTCAAGTATTAAATGAAATAATATATATGGAGTGTTTAAGTATAGTGTTTTGGAAAAAAACTAAAATGTTTTTTTCAATATTTTATTGGTTATCTACAACCCTCCCCCTGCCTCCATGAGGGTGCTCTCCTACCCACAAGTCCACTCCTGCCCCACCTCTCTAGTGTTCCCCTATGCTGAGGCATCAGGATTTCAGAGGACCAAGGCCTCCTCTCCCTTTGATATCAGACAAGACCATCCTTTGCTACATATGCAGCCGTGGGTCCCTCCATGTGTACTCTTTGGTTGGTGGTTTAGTCCCTGGGAGCTCTGGGGGGTCTGGTTGGTTGATACTGTTGTTCTTCTTATAGAGTTGCAAACCTCTTCAGATCCTTCAGTCCTTCCCCTAACTCCTCCATTGGGGTTCCAAGAACTAAAATGTTAAGTATACTAACATGATAATATTGACTGAAGCAAGTACTCCCAGGTTTCCCTATCTGAGAACACCTCTGTCTCATTCCTGATAACTTCTCAAGTTCCATTTAACTATATAACCCTTGTAAAAAGAAGGGTGGTCTGACTTTTCTGAACAGCTATTTTTTACATAAACCCAGACTTCTATTCTCACTGCTTGATGAAAAGTGTGCTCTTTTGGAGGCTACAAGTCTCCAGCCTTAGTCTAATGCCTCCTGGCAAATATGGTGGTTGATACTGTCATGTTTCTTCAGGTACATAGGATCTTTTTTGAATCTGTATTAGCATTCCTTCTAGGCTCTGTCCCACAATTACCTGGCAACAGCCAGGTATGCCCAGCTTACTATAAAATGGGCTGTTTGGCCCCTCCCCACCGTCTTACTCTCTTATTCTGTGTCCCTTCTCTTCCTGCCCCTTCTCCCTCTCTCCCCATCCCCTGCCCCTCTCTCTCCACATGTTCCTGGATGCCTCCCACTCTGTCTGCCTATTTCTACTCCCATCTGAACTCTCCTTCCATGCCTGTCTGTGGCTGGTACCTCAGGAGGAAGGGATGGCTCAGCATGGGCCCGCAGTGGCACCCCTCTCCCACGTCACTATACCTAGCTCTACCAAACATATCCTTGGCTCTCCTTCCTCTTCTTTGTTTTTTTTTTTTTTTTTATAAAACACAACAATCTGGACTTTACAATTGTTATTATATAAGATAGCAGATAAAACAAACAGGAAAGTGATCATCTGTCAACTGTCATTTCTTGAAGTACAACAATACAGTGCTCTGATCCAGCTTTGAGTCATTTTCCTTCATTCCTTTTATTAATCATATCACTCTTGATCTACTTTATTTTTTTCCAATAAAACTTTTAAAGAAAATATTCTATAAAGATTCCCAAGAAATAAAATATTCCTAAATTAGTAGTCACTAGAATGCAGCATTTCTAGAGCGTCTACATTTGATGGCAATGAACTGCTTCATACTTGGTTCATGGCATCCTTTTTTTTTTTTTTAAATTGAGCCACAGCTTCATTTTCAGCTGCCTTGAGGTAGTGCTGAAATCATTCCACCATTTCAGAGGTTTAAAAAGACCTGCTTTGGCAGCAGGAAAAAAATCTAATTGTAAAGTCTAATAAGGAAATCTGTGCCTATGAGTACCATGGAGCTGATGCTGATCTAGCTGAGTGCACTTCGGAATTAAAACTTGATGGGAAATCATTGTGCTTCAGGGAACAGGACTGGCAAAGGCTTAGAGCACAATCTGAGGATCAATAGTGGAAGAATAAAATAATTGAATTAGCAAATCCTCTGGACAAATTGACTGAAGGGAGCAATGGGCAGCAAAGCTCTGACTAACTTATGAAAGTTAACGGGATCCAGCAAAAAGAAAAAAAAATGGGCTTACATCAGAGTCTGATGTAGGAACAGTGTAGCATGCCACAGAAAACACCTTATCCTATACAGTGAAATTGTTCCTCCTGTAGCTTTGACAACTAAGGTCTGATTATCTCACTTTTAGGGGTGTTCAGCAACCCCAATTCAGAACTATGTAATGAAAAAAAAGCAAACAAATTGTTTTAATTTTTGTTTCAACCATTTAGAGATTCAATGAGTTGGGGCTGGTGAGATGGCTCAGTGGTTAAGAGTATGTATTGTTCTTACAAAAGAGCCGAACTTAGTTTCTAGCAACAATTTTCAGCACCACATGATTGGGCATAACTTTTTCTCCAGAGGTTACCATGCTTTCTGCATGTCTCCTCAAGCACTGAGCTACCCCTCCCATACCTACATATAGGGTCACCCGTACACTTACAAATAAATCTTTTAAAAATGAGGTAATACAAGTAATAGCATAGCACATAATAGGAACACCATGAATATAAATTTTCCTAGTTATCTTTTAGGTGCTATAATAGAACATCTAAAATTGATCACTTATATAAAAATAGGCTCCTAATTCTAAAGGCTGAGGATTTCAAGAAGAGTCTTTAGACAGTTCTGCTGAATAAAAGGGTGGGAGAAAGTGACGGCCCACTCTCATGGTAAACTACCTTCCTTCCCCAAGAAAAAACTTCTACATGGAAGAATGGCATTAATCTGTTCATTAAGCTGGAACCCTCCTGATCCTAAGACCTGTGGACACTGTTCTATTGGAGGGGTCAAACCACAGCCAAACCACAGAAATTTCCTGATATTATCTAATATCACTTGCCTAAGACTGTAGGGGAAAAGCTAAAATGTTTCTATAGCATCATTTCTAGAACCTGAGAACATTGCCTCAGACAAATGCAATAACCAGTGATGCCATCAAGAATTCTCATAAAAATTCATAAATATAGATGATCACATATTATATTATTTTAAATTAAGATGGTTGAACTATGTCTTGTACCCTCAGTTTGCAAAAAGAATTCTCATTAAAGGGCCATCATTGAGTGTGATTTTAAAAAAGGACAGTCAGTTACCATGGAGACCAAAAAAGAATGTTATAAGATCAAAGTAAGTCATGCTTGTGAAGATGCCATAGTGATCCTCAGGTTTTTTTTTTTAAACAATTAATGGAAATTAATAACAAAGAAAAATAGAAATCACATACAAAACATATACATACTTTATAAATAGTATAAAAAAGATTTCCTTTATGAGTCATCTTTACCAGTTGCTGAATGGCAGGTCTTCTTAACCATGTTTGGCTAGTGGAAAATCTGAAAGACATAGGCATTATCCAAGCCAATCACTAAGGCTACATAGCCCTGGTATCTGTGGTCTTACATGCCAGGCCTTTTCACTTTTACTAGCAGTAGGTTAGGTTGGCTATTAGCCTGTGTCTAATTATTTAGATTAGAGGACATTAATTTCACCCATAATTTGTGTTCATTGGTACCCCATTTTAAAGGGAGAATAGGAATTTACCCTTTATAATGATAGTCAAGCTACTTATTAGTGAATGTAACACATTCTATAAAAATACATTCTTTACTGAGATTGATATGTGGTTTTGTTGTATTTCTTACTTGCATCCATGTATTGTGATTATGCTCTCTTCCATCAATTTCTCCCACCCATCCCTCTCAAGCCAACTACTGGCTTTTTCCCTGAGTACTTCCTCCTACTTTGATATGAGTCTTATGGCTGTGTACAGGTAGTGACAACTGTTGCATGTCCATGGCTATAACAGCTGTGCTGAATCTACAGAGTATTTAGACAATTGTCAATCCTTTGGTTCTTACAGTCTTCTCACGTATGCTTCTGCAGTGCTTCCCTAGGCCTTGGAGTGGGCAATATAGGCATTCTGTTTAGGGCTGAGGACATATATATCAGTTCTTCATTCTCAGCACTTTGACAAGTTAAAAGTTTCTGCGTTGACCATTTCTCCTTTTTATGCACTAATCTATGAGTCATGACTTTATGGTTCAAGTTTGTGTCACAATTGCTGTTGGCTGACTATACCATTGAAGTTTGCAAACTGTGCTTAATAATGACCAACTTATGTCTCTCTGATAATGAAAAAAAGCTGGAATTGTATTGAGATTTAGTATTGTGTTGAAGGTTTAATGTTCTTTTTGATGCCAACATTGAGAAATTTACAGATAGAGAAACCAATGCATAAGGATACTTTTTTTGTATCAACATTGGCAACAATGGCAGCAAAGGCAACTGGGAAGTGGAAGAGCCTTGATTCAAACCAATTCTTACTCTAAGACTCATGCTCTCTACCTGCCTGTAGTAAACCACAAAGCACAAAACCTGGTTGTGTGTCAATGCTTTGTTTTGCACATATGCATTGAGTTTTCAAACCAAATATTATTACTGCAAAGCCCAGGTTTCTCCACATGATAAAAGCTGAAGTAAATAGTAGCTATAGCTACATCAACACTTAATTAGAAAAGCATTTTTTGAAAGAGGCCCTTGCTATCTAACCACAAGCCCACGATTCTTCTTGCATAGCCTCACAAGTGTTGGGATTAGATGTATCTGCTATCATACCCAGCTTAACCAAAAAATTCAAGAATAACTAATTGTACTGACTTAATCGTTTCTTATTAACTGTAAACTCATGTTCTAGTCATACCAACCTGGCCATTCTCAAATTTTTCTTTTTAATTTCTCATTTGGCTTTCTATAATTATCAAGCACTCCTGGGTTTCATTCCTCTTCCCTATTTGTGAAATTGCTTTTAATCAGTTCAACAGTTCTACCTCTCAGAATATTCCTGTCTAGTAACATAGGGTGGAATATTTACTTCTTAGAAATTGTGCATGAGGAGCCATTAATTAGAATACTTGGTCACTGCATTCATGTTTGGATGTTCAGTGAGTTCATTTAGAAATATAAAACCCACTGGTTTTCTTTTACATATTATTTGAAATCCTTTTAGGGTCTCTATGGTGGTCTTCCTGTTTAGTAACAATAACAAATGGCTTGTGAATAATTTGTTCTTTTGTTTTTGTTTTTATAATGACAAAGTGTCATTTATTAACTTAGAGCCCCCAATGTCTCAGTTTGGATTTCTTGTTTGCAGTGCATGTTATCATATTTAAAATGCGTGTTATTTCATTGGTTGATGTGAAAGTGAAATGAGACCTTATAGGAACAGGATTTTTTTCCGTGGCTAGTTTACATGTATTTTGCATGTAAACTAACATGTGATGTTGAACTCTATGTTCCTTCCCCATAGCACTGGTAACTAAAACAAAGAAGTGAGTAGTTTGTGACTCATAGACAGGCCATTGAAATCTTTTGTTCTTCCCTTTTGCCATTTCTATTTCCATTGCATATAAAATGTTGGGAGAAACTTGGATATCAGCAATTTCCTTAGTTAACTGAGGTTTTCAAGAGCTTTCTCTAACTATTGCTGAGATACATGCATCACTTATTTTCTTAGTCATGATTTGACCATTTTTTTCTCTCTCTGACCTCTCTCTGATTCTCTGTTATCTGTACCAGCCTTTTAGAAGTGGGTTTTTGTCTTTATATTTCTAGAGCAATGCATAGGTAGACTCCTGCTCTACATGCACTCACACACTGATAATAAATGTAAGTAAAGGGAATGTCTTGACGTTAGCCCAACTGCAATCTCTTATCTAACTTCATCACATTTTGCCCTTCTGCTTTGTTTCACATGAGGGCCTTAAGCTTCCTGGTATGTGTGAGCTGCCTAGTGCATACTGTTCAGACATTAAGTTAGCTTTCATTTTTTTCATTCTGTGGTGATGCATGTTGACTTTTACTGCAGCTCCATTTTCCCATTTTCCTGGTTGCATTGTAAGAGAGAGTACTTAAGACTTGTGCTTTTCAGTACATAATCCTGACATCATACTTCAGGAAAAATAGTAAGAAATTAACTCTATCTCTTCCTGCCAAAGGTCTGGAAGTCATTCCTGCCAAGTGTCTGGAAGGCATTCTTGAGCAAATAGTTATCTTTTGGCCTGTAGAGTGATTATAGCATATGACCAGTGTGAGATAGGCCCTGCCTTTATGTGAAGAAAGGTAGTATGGGGCAAAGAGAGGAGTATAAAGGATAGATTTTGGTTTTAGGAATATCCTTGATGTGCTCATGCCATGGAAGATGTGTAGTCAACGAAATGAAACTGGGCAACTATTTTAGCCTTATTCTTCGAACTCTCTCAGGGCTCAAGCTAAGAGAAAATGGCCACATATCTTTGAGCATGTATGAATTTCTGCAGGCTATAGACATGCACTTCCAAGCTGGAGCCTTTATACCAAAATTGAGATAGGTTCTCTCTCTCTCTCTCTCTCTCTCTCTCTCTCTCTCTCTCTCTCTCTCTCTCTCTCTCTCTCTCTCTCTCTCTCTCTCGTTTGTGCGTGTACGCATTTATGTTGCACAGATTCATAGAGAAACAAGTTCAATCCTTCCCTCTTTCAGTTTCAAGACATAGTTATGGTTGTAGTCAGTTTCTTCTTAGTTAAAATAGTTTAAAAGTTTAATCTGAAATGATGAATGTCTAATATCTTTTATGTCCGGGGAATTTCTCTGGAGGCTCTTGCTCCATCTCTGCATGCCCTGTTGTACACACACTTTCCTATCAGATTGTGTATGTCTCTCTCACTCTTTTCCATTATGTTTCTTCATCCTCCCTCATTTCTATAGTATTTTTATGCCTTCTACATAAAAAACACTTTGGCAGTGGTACTCATGTTATACTGAAGTTAATTGAAGTCAAAGATAATAACAATTATTTTACTTTAATATTGGTGTTGTTTCTGCCTGGAATCATGCCTATGGAGCAATACCAAAGTGAACCAAACAAGAAGTATAACATGAGGAACTTGCAGACTGATGGCTCAGTGAGTTCTATACCTAAGCAGCTTACATAAGCTATCCTATATTTCTTAATGTAGATTCTCCTGGTTTTTGAACTGAGGTCTCTCTTCGTCCCTTCAAGACCCCATCATGCTGTCTGATTATGGCCCTACATGGTCACAAGGCTCTCTTTTCAAATCAAGCTCATCCTGAAGGATAATTTGGTGTTAACTTCTTTTCTAGGAACCAACCTATTCTTTTGTTATGGCAGTTGCTTTCTGACCACAGGTTTAAGGACCACTGTGGTCTATTGAAGAGACTCTGCAGTTTCTGTATTCTTTATTAGTATTCTTAGCTTTTATATATACATACATCTTCTTTTTCTGTATAGAAAATTCCTACCACCATTTACTGGGAGCAGGAGCTGTCTCTGACTCTTTTGCCTGCTTCTGAGACCCTTTCCTCCTTCTTGGTCACCTAGTCAAGCCTTAATATAAAAGGTAATGTGCTTAGTATTATTGTATCTTGTTATTTTGTCTTTGGCTGATATCCCTGGGAGGCCTACTCTTTTCTGAAGGGAAATGGAGGAGTGGAATGGGAGGAGAGATGATGTGGTTCAAGGGCTGGGAGGGGAGAAGGGAGGAGAAAATGCAGCTCAGATATAATATATGAGAGAAAAATAAAGAAATAAACATAGTGAATAAATCACCAAGCTTTCAGGAGGCAGGGTACTTTTTTTTTTTTACATATTCTGAAAAAGAGTAAAATAAAAAATAATTTCTGAAATTAGATACTATTGCAAGAACTGCAAACATGTAGCAATAATTGATTCCTACTCACCAACAAAGAAAATGCTCTGCCTACTCTTGTGTTTCTAATGCCTTTTTATTTTATTTTATTTTATTTTATTTTATTGCCATTGCCCTGCTCCTCCCTGGAATAAGAGCTCTTGCTGGAAAACTGCTAGAGCACTGCTATTTCCTGTTTTTTTAATTAAAAATGCCTAAGTGTGTGTTAAAGCAGAGAGTGGCAAGAGAAACGGAAAGAGAGCACAGCAGAATGGATAAGCCTTCAGGGCTTCAGAGCCGAGAAGATCTGAACTCCTATCCGAGCTTGTTTGCTTCTGCTTATTTTGTAATTGAGCTTTCAGTTTCCTCATCTACAATATAACAATATTAATAGTACCAATTTCAGAAGATTATTGTATAGAAGCACATAAAGTCCTTCTCATCAGTACCTGTCCATATAATGTGAGTTCAATCAATAGTTGGAGTTATTATTTCTGCAATTGCTGACCAGACTTCTAATGTGGAAACAACCTCAGGGGCCATCATGCTGTTTGCTGCTTCTGTAAATGCTCCAGGCTGTGGGGAGATTTTTGGTAACTTTACAATCATCTATTTCTTTTAATACAGACTGTCTCCTATGATAGCTTCTTCACACAGCTTCCTGTTTTCACTACATTTTTTTTTTTTAAAGAATCTGTTGTGAAATGCAATCTCAGGTTTAAAAAAAAAAAAGCTTTGATTTTTTTTTTTTTACTTCCAATAATTCTGTATAACCCAGATCTGAACTTGAGATTAGTAGAGTGGCTATTTTCCTTTTGTACCATTAAAAATTGACTTAACAATTTGCAACAAGGTTCAGCAGAGAAAAAAATCTCATAGCTTCTGATGTTTTATCTCCATATATCATGGTATTTTTTTTACACAATTATCCTTCCTCAGCTTTTAAACGTTCATTTGTGAATTTGTCTTTCTCTTTGGGGAGCATTTCTTTCCATCCCAATGGTTATTTTTTTTATGAAGGACGTGAAGGGTCAACATCATTTCAAACCTTTTCTGAAACAGTCAAGGTTCCCAATAGAAAAGAATAGTTGAATTGTGTCTTATGTAATTGCAAGTGACAAAAGCATCCACAGCAACATAGAAATAAAGACTTGGCTAGGATCACCTACGTGCAGCAGGTCAATAAGTGATTTTTATAAAATACAAGTTACTAAATTGTAATTTATTAATACTGAAAGAACATTGTGACTCAATTTTCCTACCAATAAATACACTGGAGAATATCCTAGGTCTGCCTATTAATAGCATGCTATATAGAACCTACCATATAATGAAGCAGCCTGCATTCAAATATGTTAATTCATTCTGTTCATTTTGCAACCAGATGTCTATGTAGACTCAAGGACAGAAAAGAGCAGTTACCTTTTTTTCTTTTATAAAAATCATGCATTTGAGCCTTAGAGAGGTTAAGTGCATTCTTACCCAAGCACACAATTATGGAGGTTGAACTTACAAAATTATATATTGGTGTGTATATTTAAATGTTCTAGCTGCACTAAATTAGGGGATTTGTGATAGTTTAATGTACGCATACAATGTATACTGATCAAATCAGAAAACTTTCCATTTCCATCTCTTCAAGTGCTTTTTCATACTTTCTGATTAGCATATAATTACATATTTCTGGATTATTGTGAAACATTACAAGTCATACACAATATGTACTAATAAAATCAGTAAAATTTATACTTTCATCTCTTTAACATTAAATTTTGTAGTGGTGGTACATGCCTTTAATCCCAGCACTTGGGAGGCAGAGGCAGGTAGATTTCTGAATTCAAGGCTAGCCTGGTCTACAGAGTGAGTTCCAGGACAGCCAGGGCTATACAGAGAAACCCTGTCTTAAAAAACAAAACAAAACAAAACAAAACAAAACAAAACAAAACAAAACAAAACAAGAGTATTTGAGATAAACTCTTCTGGCTATTCATAAAATGTAAAATATAAAATAACAAAATACTGTGTTAAAGAATACTAGAATAGTACTTACATACGAATTATCTAAACTCCTAATCTCCCATCTCTTTCTACTTTGTTCAGTGTTTATTTCATTCATGTTACCCCCTTAGTGATTTCTCTCTTCATTCACTTTTTCTATTAGGGTTTTGATGTATACAATTTGTAAGAAGCATATTATAATCACTTCTATTCCTAAGCTTATTATATATTTATTGCTTTATATTTTATGAGTTTTTGCATACATTCATTCAGTAGTTGGACTTGAATATATTACTATGTTTGTAAAATAAAGTTAAATTTGTCTTTATTTTCAGGTTTTAAAATTATTTCTTTTATTTTTACATGCTTATTACATAATTACATTATCCTCCACTTAGTTTTTCTCTTTCCAAACTCTCCCATATACCCCTCCTTGTTATATTTCAAATTCATGACCTGTTTTTTTCATTAATTATTGTTACATGCAGTTATGTATATGTATTTTAATATATTTTCTTATATAGCCTGCTCAGTTTGCATAGGGTTGGTTGTATGCATATTTTCAGGGTAGAACATTATTATCAGATAAGCTATTAGTATCCTCTTTCCTGGAGAAGACTGTACATTTCTTAGTTGTTGATAGTTGTTTGTGTAGGGTTGAAGCCTTATGCATTTTGCTCTTTCCGTATTACCATGTCTATTGTGGTCCTTCTTCAGATCATAGTTAAGCAATCAATATTGGTGAGATTTTATGAATAATTTCTGGTATTCCTGCAAGACACAATTGCATAGTAAACTCTCTGATATTCTGACTATTACAATATTTCTGTTTCCTCTTATGCAGTGATTCCTGAGCCTTATGTCTGGGAAGTATATTATATTCATTGGGACTGGGTTCCAGAACTCTCCATTTTGACTGATAGTGGTTTTCTGTAATGGTTTCTGTCTGTTCCAAAGAGACATTTCCTTGATAAAGGGTGAGAAATATACTTATCTTTTGGTGTCAACAAAAATGTTGCAATTTTTGTTAGGAATTATGCTGGTTTGGTGATGGCTATAGGTTCTCCAAGATCTATGACTTCCTTAGCACTCAGTAGTTCCTTATCAGTTCCAGGTACGGTTTCCCACTTGTTGATCAGGTCTTAAGTCCAGTCAGAACTATTGGTAACTAGTCAGGCATGTGTGCCATTACTGCACCTTTAGGGTTATCATGAAATGCTTTTGGTTATTGTGGTTCATAGGAGTCATATCTAGTAGGACTATGGGTTGTTTCTATCCTTTGCTAGCCTGCATGGTACGTTCTAGTACAATGAAAGCTATTCTTCATGGAAGAGGTTCTCAGGTCCAATCCAGTGCATATCATCTGGGTTCTCTGTCCCAAATTCATGCCATATTCAGAAATTAGGATAATAGCCTATAGTTCTGTAGGAGTCTCTTGGACAACTCAAGGTTTTATTAATCTTTTGATAACTTTGTAAAATGTTATCATCATTTTCAGTGTTTCTCATCACGCTTTCCTACCCTCTCAACTTTGTTTCCTCTTCTTCTATGAAAAAAAAATTAATTTGTGCTGCCCGTATCCTCTTGGATAGGAGGACCTGCACTGGAATAGTGTCATCATGCTGACTTTGGCTTTCCCATAAGCAAACAATTGTCAAAGCAAGGCCAAGAATGGAAAGGGGGTTAAACGTGGGTTCTAGTATATTCAATTTAAAAATAATTATTTTTGAGGATTTCATACATGTATATAATAAAATATGATTATGATAATATTTCCATTTTATTCCTCCAACTAACCCTATATCTAAACTTCATGGTCTTTTATTCTGCCTTTACATGCATGATTGTAGAGCCACCCAATACTGTACTGGAAACCTACCTGTGGTTTCATGTCCACTGGAGAATGAACTTTGCTCTCTTTATTTACCGAAATTTATTGTGGTTAGAGATGCCACAATTGGGAGGATCTGGTCCTGGGGCTTGTACTGGAACTCTTTTGGGAACTGAAATGTTGGTTATTTCAAGAACACGTCTCTGAAGCAACCTTCCATATAATCCTGGGGTTTGACCTCTCAGAAGCTATGGAGCTCTTTTGCCTAATGTTGGCCTTTCTCATCTTCTTTGGCATATGGAACAGTAGGTTCTGCTTCCATCTCTCATAATTCTTTTGCCCATATGTCATTTGCCCTGTATGCTCCTTCTCCCGTATCTCCTCAGGAAGTTTGGGGAACATGGTTGGCACTTACATTGACTGAGATATTAATAAAAGTTAAAAATGGAAAATGGTCTGTTATCATGTAAGAGCTATACCACTATTGCCTCGTTTGCCACATCTTGCCTGACAAGGTTGTATAACAACATGAAGGGTTTAGTCCTGAGAAAGGACGATGCTTTCTTTTCTTCCTAGCAGCCTACATAGCACCTCTGGTACTGTGAAAGATAGTCAGCAGGAAGAAACATTCTGTTCAGTTTAAAAAGATTTCTATATCTTCTGAAACCAATGTGTCTTACCATGTAGTTATGGTGTGTAAAAGAGAGTCATGGCAATAGCTTGTGTTGTTTTGCCTTGCACTAAAATTTTTGTTTAATAACTTATGCATTTTTAGAGTAACATTGCTTACTAAGGCAAGATAAATTGTGTTCAAGTTCTTTTTGGAAAGTTGTATCGTAAAGCAGGTTTCTGTAAAGCCTTTTCATACTTCCTCCTGCTACCACCTCTACCCTCATCCCTGCTTAATGCTTGTCTTAGAGTCAGTATTACTATGATGAAACATCATGACCAAATGCAACTTTGTGGGAAAAGAATATATTTGGCTTACATTCCCACTTCACAAATGATAGTAGAAAAATGTCAGGGCAGGAACTCAAGTAGGGAAGAAACCTGGTAGCAGGAGCTGATGCAGAATTCATGGAGGAGTGCTACTTACTGGCACTCTCTCTTTTCCTCTCTTCCTTCCTCCCTCCCTCTCCCCTCTCTTATTTTATATATTTACATTCCAAATGTTGCCCCCTACCTTGTCTCCTCCACCCAACCCACCTTAGTCCAATGGTTGGCCTGTAAGTATCTGCATCTGTTTCAGTCAGCTGCTAGTAGAGCCTCTCAGAGGACAGCCATGCTAGGTTCCTGTCTGCAAGCACAACATGGCATCAGTAATAGTGTCAGGGTTTGAGGCACGCACTTGAGATGGATCCCAAGTTGGACCAGTCACTGGATTGCCTTTCCTTCAAACTCTGCTCCATTTACATTTTTTTTATTTTTTGGATATTATATTACATTTCAGATTTTATCCCCTTACCCCATTCCCACCACCACCCAGGAACCTCCTATCCCATACCCCTACTCCTGCTTCTATGAGTATGTGCCCCCACTTACCTCCCCCACTCCCACTTCCCCACCCTTGAATTATCCCCTACTCGGTGTTCAGTCTTCATGGGACCGAGGATCTCCTCTTCCACCTATACCCAACAAGGCCATCCTCCCTTACATGTACAGATGGAGTAATGGGTCCCACCCTATGTGCTCCCAGGATGGTGGTTTAGACCCTGAGGAGCTATGGTTGGTTGATATTGTTGCTCTTCTCATGGGGCCACAAACCCTTTCAGCTCCTTCAGTCTTCTTTCTAACTTCTCCATTGGGAACCCCTTGATCAGATCAGTGTTTAGCTGTGATCATCTGCCTCTGAATATGTCTGACTCTAGCAGACTTCTAAGGAGACAGCTATATCAGGCTCTTGCCATTCTGCTCCATTTTTGTCTCTGCATTTTCTTTTAGACAGAAACAATTCAGGGTCAAAATTTTTGAAAGTAAGTGGGTATGATACAACTCACAGACCTTATGAAGTTCAACAAGTAGAAAGGCCCAAGTGAGGAAGCTTTAATCCTACTTAGAAGAGGGAAAAAAATAATCATGAGAGGCAGACAGAGGGAGTGACTCGGGTGGGAGATGGGAGGGGGAAGGGAAAGTGGAGCAGGATCAGGTATGGGGGTGGGGCAGGAGAAAAGTCCAGAAAGCCAGAAGAATGAATGGAAATATGCATCTGTAGGGGGCGGAGAACCTCTAGAATGTACCAGAGAGGCTCCCAGGACTCAATGGGGTTGACCTTAGCCAAAATGCCCAAGAGTGGGGAGATAGACCCTGAAGAGATCACCTCCCTCCAGTAGATAGACAGGGCCCCCAGTGGAGGGACTGACTCTCTTAATAGCTTCCTCAACCTGCTTTTTATAGCAAAAATGGCACGATTCAATAAGTTGGGCCCTTCCACATCAGTCATTCATGAAGAAAATGCTCTAGAGACTTGCCTACATCCAGATATTATGGAGGAGTTTGGTCAAGTGGGGATCCCTCCCCTCCAATGACTCTAATTGTGCCAAGTTGACATACAATTGGCCAGCACAATCCTTTAAACTTCCACCAGTCTTTATTTTCCATACATTCTCTGATCCTTCAAGTTTTATAAGTTAGATTTCATACAGCTTTTACACCTTTCCTTTAGCATTGCCCTCCCCTTTACCCTCATCTTCTCATACTCCCATGACCTTCTCTGCTGAAGTCTTTCTGTGCTATTCCCCTCAGTATTTGACTACTTTCTTCTGTTTATATTTAATCTCCTATACCTCCATTCTTTAACATGTGTTCCCTTAAATGACCTTTTTTGACTTTGCTGACTTGCACTCCAAGCTAAATACATAGAAAAACAGATTTAAGCTACAGTCTACATATGAGAAAGAACATATGGCATTTGTCTTTTAGGACCTGAGTTACTACAGTTAGAAGAATGTTCAGTTCCATCTATTTACTTGGAAATTTTATGATCTCATTTTTTATTTACAATGGGTAATATTCTATTCTGTTTATATACCATATTTTCCTTACTCAATTCGTTTTTGGTAAATAGGTTGGTTTCATTTCTGACTACTAGAAAAGAGTTACAATGAACATGGATTTACAAGTCTATGGTATTCTCTTAAATCTTTTGCATAGATGCCTAGGAGTGGTATAAATGTGTCATATAGTGGTTCCATTTTTAATAAACTTCCAGACTGATTTCCAAAGTGGCTGCACAATTATTTTATTCACTGAGCTCCCAATCCCCAATGTCTTTATATTGAACACTTTGTTTTCCATCATTGGAGGTATACATTTCATTTTTCTCATTAGCCTTTTAATTGGATAGACTATATGCACAATTTTCTTAATGTTGATGCATGCTTGTGAACTATAATCATGTTAGATTTGCATTATTATTCCCCTACTTTTATTTTTGTGTCATTTCAGTTAGGAGTATATAGTAATAATGTCTATATTATTGGTGAGATTTACCTTTGTTTCCTTGAGGAAAGTTTAGTATTAGAAAATGCTATTCTTGACTATTCTATTTAAAGTAGGTTGCTACTTTATTCTTTTTTATTGTTGTCTTGGGTTACTATTGCTGTGATTAAAAAAAAACATGACTGAAAGCATCTTATGGAAGAATGAGTTTATTTCACTCACAGTTCCACATAACAGTTCATCAACAAAAACAGTGAGAACAAGAACTCATGCAGGGCAGGAATCTGGAGGCAGGAGCTGATGCAGAGGGCATGGAGGAGTGCTGCTTACTGACTTGTTCAGCCTGCTTTCTAATAGACCCCAGGACCACCAGCTCTTGTATGACACCACCCTCAATGTTCCATCAATCACTAATTAAGAAAATGCCCTACAGCTTGATCTTATGGAGACATTTTCCCAATTGAGGCTCTCTTCTTTCTGATAATTGTATCTTATGTCACATTGTCATAAAACTAGCCAGCATGTAGTATACTATTTCTTTCCTTTATAATCGTAATGCAAATTTTGTAATGTATACATTTATATTTGAAATAGTGGGTCATTTCTTATTGAATAATTATTGCTCCATAACTAGTGTTTTGACATTTATCTATCTCATAGCTTTTTTACAACTTGCATTCAATTTTATAAATTATATTTATTAAATGTTGGTGCATGAACTCTCCTTGCTATGTGTGCTTTCCTTTCTTTTTTGCTAAAGCATGTCTTTAATGTGATATCATTAGTTTGTGGGGTGAGATTTCAGTTATCAACAAAGAATGGAGGAAGTAAAACTTGTACTCTGTGAATAAGTATTTGAGATATGGGAGAAAAGTAAGTAATGAGTAAATATATTTGGTAACTAACAGGTTCTCATGTGAATATTATTGGACAGAAGGTCAATTATACTTGGACGTAGGCAACGTTTCCATACATTCTTAAGGATAAATTGATGAAGTTGTGAAATACACAATTGCTACAGGCAAAGCAGACACAATAAAGGCAGTTTCTTAAACAAAAATAACACTTAGGAAAGACTTTCTGTAATGAGCAGGTCATCGTGCCTTGTTTTCATGATGACATAACTCTAAAGACAATGAAGTCTATTAAATGCCCTTCATCTTCTGAAAAAAGATATTTGAACTTATCATTAACTGAAACAGCTCTGGTACATCAAACAGAACTTTATTCCAATAATGAAAGGATGTAATTAGTGAAATGGTAGTTTCATTTTCCAGCTGGGATAAGTTACTATGGTCTGGGTAAATGTAAAGCTTCTTTGAAATGTGTTCTTTGAGAGTAAAATCCTCAAAAAGCCTTTTAGGGACCCTCATTTATACAGATGCCAAATAATCTTTTTAAAATGGATGACCCATTTTTCCAATGCAGTGTTCATAAGCAAATACATAACACTTGACAAAAGTTGAGTGTGAAAAATTTTGTTTTATTCTGCACAAAAGACCAGAGTAGACATTAATTTAAATAGTCACAAAGAAATATTAACTCATAGATCAGGTGTACAGTGGGAATTATATGAAAGTAAAATCTACACTCATCATTTGTGGGAAAGGTACATGATTCATGATTCATAATTCTAACCTAGAAAATTCTCAACATTTCATTCACAACAAGATCCTAATGAAATTGTTATCATTATTTGTATTTCTATGCCATATTGATTTATAACAATGAAGGATTTTATTGTGTTCTACAGTTGAAAGTTGGAATAAAAATTAGTATATGGCATATTTTACAAATAAAATGTACTTTATGTCACCCAAGTCTCTAATTCATAGAAGAAACTAAATAAACTTTAACTCTCCAATTTTATTTAGAGGCATTAAATAAAAAAATAACACAAAGGTAGGTTGCATGAATCTTTCTTTTTGCCATGTGCTTTGAAGAACTACATCTCTTGACATCCTTTTTCTCTAGGTTGAGGACTGAAATTTAGTAGCTTCTTCAAGGTTTTGAGATGAGAACTCAGTTTTAAGCAGCATTTGAACTGCTTTTATCTTGTCTTCTGATAATGGGTAGGGTAATAATTATTTTCTTGTCTATATTTTTTCTGTTTTTGTCATGCTGGGTATAACTTATGGTCTTACATATGTGAGGCCATTATATTTCTCTGTCTCATAGTGAGTCTCCTACATTGCCTTAAAAATCCTGTTCTGCAAGCAACTGTTTCTGAAACCTTGGGTAATAATGTTTTTTAGGAATAGATTCATTGAAATATGATTCATGTACTATGATATTTATACAAAATTTACTATGTTCTTATTAAATTTCAGTTTGTGTAATGAAATGTATTTTGAGTTGCATATATTAGGATGGCATTTACATTATTTCCCCTCCTCCTCCCCTCTCCCACCCAGGTCACTCCCTCTGTCTGCCTCCCATGATTATTTTCTTCCCTCTTCTAAGTTGGATTAAAGCATCTTCACTTGGGCCTTCTTTATTGTTAAACTTTATAAGGCATGTGAATTGTATGCCACTTACCTTCAAAAATTTTGACCCCGAATTGTTCCTGTCTAAAAGAAATGTGGGAACAAAAATGTATCAAAAATATAATTATTTTATTACATTTCAGAAATAATAATTATTATTTCAAAATAATTCTTATTATTTTGTCTTTCAAGCCAAAGACAAAACCAGAGTCTCCTATTATAAATTTTTGAAGGTTGGGGGTAGTGGTGAGTAAGTAGGTTAAAGTCTATATTGCTTTGTGGTCAGGTTAGGTTGCCTCTGTTGTTCAGGTAGTGGAAGAAAGAGGGAAGGACTAGCCTACAAGGTCACTTCATGTAGCCTATCAGCTACACAGAGGTGTGTCTACAGGTAGACACTGTAGGGCACGTGGCTTGGCCTTTTTATCCAGCTATACCTGGAAGGTCTGTGATCTAATAACCAGTAATACAATTTTTTTGTCTCTCAATTATCTAACAGAAAACACTTTTTAAAAATGGACTCAACTCAGCAATATTTACCAGTGTCTATATGTCTAGGAAATCTTGCAGCAGAGTTCATAAATCATAGTCTTAACAGGAACATCTGAAGGGCTGGTACTTCCCACCAGCTGGATAATGCATGGAGTAGTCAGAATTCATTTTGTGTTAATCACTACTGTGTGAATAAGTGCTGTTAAAGACAGAATGCTTATAAAGGATTCTATTAAACATCACTGACATTAACACATATTATAGTTTACCCTATGAGAACATAAAGATGATTTTGCCTTATCATTAAAAAATGTTCAGTGAAGGGAAAGGTAACCTAGCATGTAGGAAAAATTAATCTACAATGTTGGCATGGCCAAAAACTCCTTGATATGAGAACTGACTCTGCTCTTGTATTAGTTTTCTACCTGTTTTAAAGTTAGCATAAACTTAGTTGCTTAGAACATTTGTCTCAGAGTTTTGAGCAGAGAAATATAATATGCTTCTGAGTGAGCAAATATTAAGGTGCCAGTATTTCTGTGTTCTTTCCAGAGGCATCAGACAGCTTTAAAGCTGTCTACATTCCTTGGCTTATGGCCTTCTTTCCCATCTTCTAAAGCATTTGTGTTGCATCTTTCTGCTTCTGATTCCTTAACTATGTCACTACATAAACACAGAACACAGACAGGGAAGGGAATATGTGTCCCCAGAATGGATTATCCTTTAATCTGAAGAATGAAGGGCAGGAGTCTCTCTTAATTAATGGAGGCTATGTGACCAGGTACAGAGGGTTTGGGAGCAGAATAGAGAACCGTTGTGGTATAAAACATGCAGATCCATTCTCCTGCTGTTTCAAAGTTGTAAATACCAATGGGAGACAGGTATGTTCATCCTCTTAGTAGCTTCCCAGCTCCTAATAGCGTGCAGAAGTTGTTATCAGCTCTTCACCTTTCCTGTCTGGAGTTTCTTATCCCACCTGAGGTTTTCTTGGTTATTAGCCCTTCATTCCAGACCTGAAGGACAGATAAATGAAGCAGGGAGGATGTGTCTTTAATTTGGGAGTACTGCAGCAGCCAAAGAGTTGTTCCTGAAAGATGTTGTGTTGATCTGAAATTTCCTTAAGGTTTTCTGAGAGCTGGTGAGGAAGAGAGATTAATTGATGCAAGGAGACTCTCTGTCCAATTGTTTTAGTCCTGAAAAAAGATGCCCAGGATATCAAGAAAAGGAATGAGTTAGATAGCTTGTTAATCCTTCATCAGAGGTCATCTGAACTGATGTTAAAGATCTGTGGGCTCAGAATACTCTGACTGCTTTCAAGCTGGCAAAAGGGATGGTGTAGTATCTAGTGGGGACAATAAAATTTAACAGTTGGGAAAGATAGACAGGCAAGCCATTTGTTGACAGCATGCATCCTTGGTGTATGTTGAGGTAGCATTTGTAACATACAAAAAAAAGAGACTATCAGTAGTATTACAAGTATTACTAAGAGTGTAGTTAAGAAAATATATGGGATCAGCTTGAAGAAGCTAATGAAGAGTCAGCGCCCCTATTCCCTGGGCTTGGTGACTAAGGTTGTTGGGAGCCGGCTTTAGTAGAAAGCGGCTAGATCAACTTTGCAGCAATCTGGAACCATATACCCTGACGAAAGATTTGGTTTTCAATAGCCTACAACAGCTGAAGCACACTCTGATATCCCACATATTGTGTGTTGCTGTTTACTGCCCCCAGCTGCAAGGTGCACGTGGTGGCCACGCCTGCAAGGCATGCGGTTCACGTGCTGTCCACGTGCTATCTACGCCATACATGCTTATAAGGCGCACATGCTATCCATGCCTGCAAGGCATTGTGGTGCACGTGCTGTCCACGCTATAGACACCTGTAAGGCTTACATCATATCAACACCTGCAAGGCACGTGGTATCCACACGCCTACAAGGCATGTGGCAAAAGCCTATAAATAGCTTAGAATTCCCTTCAATAAATGAGACTTAATCAGACTTTCTGTCTTGTCTCCATTCTTCGCGTCTCTTCCCCTTTATCCTCTCTCTCTCTCTCTCTCTCTCTCTCTCTCTCTCTCTCTCTCTCTTGCTAGACACTGACCCTCAGACCAGAGCGGCAGCTTGGGCCAAGACACAGTGGCTGCCAAGCGTGGAGCAGAGCAGGCCGCAACATTTTGGCCCACAAAGCAGGGCAGTACGGGCTGTGACAGTTTGGCGTCCAACGTCGGGCTCCAGTAAGCGGGACAAAGGTGGTAAATGTTGGACTGTCTTTCTAGGGAAAAGTAGTGGTTTTGTGGGAATAGAGAGGATTAGCTAAGGGTTAATTGCATAGCCATAACCTATTAGTAGAAATCTGTATAATTAATATCAAGATGAAGATATAAATTCTTAAATGGCACCAATTTACTTTGATTACAAATTTTAAGGTTTTCATTGGCATGAGCTTCTTAGTGATATAAGAGTGAGATGAATATTGTTACTCTCATAGTCATTGTACCAGTACAACACATTTAGGAATACAAAGCTTAGACCCAGTCCTTCTTTAACTTTTTTTTAACTGATTTGAGATGGTCAGCCTGTGAGTTAAGGGACTATAGCAAATTCATGACTTGGAGTTTATTATAAGGGTGTTCTCTATGTTTTATTTAGAAATAGCTGAGTGGAGTTAACAGGTAACAGTCCAGATTACCTTACATGGATAGCTGGTTTTCAAAACATCAGAAATCCTTAGAATTGACATGACAAACATTTCAGTATTAATGTTCATTTTCATTAGAGACCTGTCTGCTCCAGACAGCTTCCTATATTGAATTCTAAGAAGAAATTGAACATCCTTGGAGTTACTCCAGTTGTGGTGAGACAGCCACTAGGCAAGAATTTCCACTTTCCTTCTTCAGACAAATTACTGTCCAGAAAAGGACACACTTGCAGAATAGTCGACTGATTATATCTGCCTAGACAGAGTAATCAGCCCTTAATAATTCTGCAGCACTAAAGTCTGTCAGATGATCCTGGGCCAGAAGGCAGAAGAACAGATGCTCCAACGTTATGTAGTAGAGGGAGTGTCCAGGTGTTCAGAGGTCTCTATAAATTGGCTAAGTTTTAGATGCTATACTTTGTGCTTCCCACAATTATAGTTAACTCAGTCATTCTGGATTTCTGACGGGGTTGAAAACTTATAGCTATTTACCTTGAGAGAAAAGATTTGAGTGGATGGTCGTCAGCTGACATTCATCCTAAAACCAAGGAAAAAGCCAGGTTCAGAACTAAATGTTTTAGTTAGGATAGATGACAGAGGTGCTGATTAGTCAACAAAAGGATGGACTGGGGATTAGGATGATCTTGTACCTCACTGGTACAAATAGGCATAATTATGCTCTAATTGTATTTTGAGAGAAAAGTTTCATTTTAACAGGAAGGGTGATGTGTAGGAGGAGCTAAGTTAGGATGAGTACTGAGAGGAAGAAAAGGAGTAAGAAGAGGAGAAGAAGAAGGAGAGGAGAAGCTAGGTGATGAAAGAGAGAAAGAGGGGGGAGACAGGGAGGCAGATGTTCATGTATCTCCACCAGTCAAAGATAGTTGTTATATCTAGGTTGGGTAGTGGGTTACACCTCTGATTGAGCAATGCCAAACTTATAAAGCCTATGATTAACATTTTTTTTAAAATGTATAAATGCAAAAAGGAAAAGGGGGCATGGGATAGGGGCTTTCTAAGGGGGGAACGGGGAAAGGGGATGGCATCTGAAGTGCAAATAAAATATCTAATAAAAAAAAGAAAAAAAGAAAAAAAAGGAAAAAAAAAAGAAAATATATGGGGCACTTTTGTCTTTATTATAGGAAGATGGTTGGTAGAAAAATCATCTAGAGAACCCTTAGCAGGCTTTATAATAAGTGTTAGCAAGATTGATGATTTTTGTCACCATGGCTATTGGTTTGGTGGAAGGGCTTTAAACATTTTTTCACTGGCTATCAGAATCTGTCACCAGGTCTTCTATTAAAACCTCGTGGGAAACATTAAGCGACAAAGTCATTGAGAAAAACTTTTAACACCCCAATTAGCATGAACTTCATTTAATAAGGTGAAATGTAATCATAGAGTTGCAGGACCTTGTACCAGAGTTCTTTGGCAGGATAAGGTAACTGTAGTCACCTGGTCATTACAGCAGACTCCCACATAAGGAACAAGCACTTGGAAGCTTTGTAAGAGAAGTCAGTTAAAATCAGCATCTAAATGATGGTTTAAAAGAGTCATAGAATCCTATTAGATCACTTTTACACATTTGTCTTACAAAATCCTGAAGACACCAATTGGTTATTCTAAATAATTTCCCAAACCTCTGATGTTGGTGACAGAGTATATGTCAGTTTCTATTGATCAGGAAACATAGGTGGTTAGGGTCCAGAAGGATATATTATAGTTGTACAAAGTACTCTTCCAGAAAGAAATAGTGTTTCACAATTGGTAAACACATCTTTTAGGTTTGACTACACTATTTCAAAAGATATGCTTGTTTTTCTCAGACATGAATAAACTTGTGTGATTATTACCTGAATGATACTGGATAATCCTGGCATGAGAATGCCTACAGCCTTAGTCATATCTGCAAAGTTCCTGTCACCATGTTGTAGGATATACAGATCTTTAGAGCCCTGTTATTAGAGCTCTTTGGAATGAGGTCTAAGAAAGACCACTTGCTACTCTATTTTAAGGCTAAAAAATATGCAACATCTTTTGATTGGCATGTTCATCACATAATATTCTTGTCTAGTATATGTTTTCCACTCTTCACTATCACTAGTATAATCTAGTCTTGATTTAGGGAGAGGTGGCATGAAATATCTGTTCACAGCAGATGAACAGTTGTCAACAGGAAGGAGGATGTGAAGGAATGCATACAGTTTTGAAGTTGATCTTTTAATGGTAAACATTGAGGTTTCTCTTTTTAATGTGACCTGAGTCATAACAGGTAAGCAGTTGCCTTCTGTTTTCAATTTTCAAGGCTGAACTTCTATCAGGAACCCATTTAAGCATGACCATTTGCTGTTACAACCAAGCCATGTGCATTTTGAAAGAGAGGAGAAATGTCAATGGTGATAGGAATGCATAGAAGATATAAAGCATCACAAAATATGGATACAGGAACACCTAATAAAGTTGTGAAAGAAGACAATCCAAGTGAGATCCAGGGCAGATATTATGCCAGCAGAGTTGAACAAAAACATTTGAATTGAAGAATTCCAGTAAGAACATGGAATACAAACTGAAGTTTCTAGTTTGTTTTGAGAACTGATGATTATTTCCATAACTTGTTTGCATTTTCTTTTGCCAATAATCTGTCTTTGATCAGCAGCAGTAGTTCCTGTATTGAGAGTGGGCACATGTGTTGCCTCACTGACCCATTTCCAATGACTATTTCTCAGCAGCTTGTTCACTTGTTCAGGTTACATTCCCTGGTTGGTCAGAGTCAATATAATGTTTGTAGTTTATTGTAAATGTTTTATGACATTTTTGAGGCATAGATGCTTATAGAATCCATATACTACTGGGCATGTAGCTTCTTTGATAATGTAGATTCTGTTACATTTTTATAATGGTTGAGCTTGGACATAGTGCAGGCATTGTGAAAGGAACACACATATGCTTGCACTCGGTAGACCTAGCCTAATTTTGTAGGCGTTTTCTGTTGCCCATATGTGGTAAAGTCTAGAAGTCAATCGTGCCTATTACAGTAGATGAACAAAATCAATTCCTGACTCAACATCATTACAAAAAGTGATTTTTTCATAAAACCACTATTATTGATTTGGTGCCACAAAAATAACTTTGTGACAGGAAATAGAAAGTTAGGTTTTCTGTTCAATTGGAACTTTAAAATATTGCCTTTATGTACCATTTATAATGCAAACTTCATGCAGAAGGTAGCTGCTTACCTGCTTTGACTGACGTTATACTGGAAAGGAAAACTTCATCATTGTCATATGCTTCCCTTTCTTCACACATGTATCATGGAACTACTGTTCCTTACTGCGAATTTAAATATAAGAAGTATCTGTAATAGGAGCCAGAGTTTATAGGAATGTTTAAAGCTAGGAGTCAGTATTTTCTAGAATGGCAGAATATATATATATATTCTATAGGCTATAATCTAACTAATATATATATATATATATCTTGAGACAATACTGGGAATATATATAATATATATATATATATATATATATATATATATATATATATATTCTACAGGCTACAATCTAACTAATCGAACAATGACAGGCTATGACTGAAAAGTTCACTTGTCTAGAAGTTGCTCAGTCCACAGGGCTGGATGTCTCAGCTGGTCCTCAGCTTATGCCAGATCCCAGAGAATTGGGTTCTAATGTCAGTGAAAGAACAGATGTGCTAACAAGAAAGAGCAAGAAAGCAAAGAGCAAAAGCTTTCTTCTGTAAGCTGACAGAAATGAAAAGGAATAAAGGCAAGTCAGATCTTCAAGTCTCTATTCCCAGTATTGTCTCAAGATCTAACTTGCTAGGCTCTTCACATGCTCACAAGCTCTCCACAGACATGATTCCCAAAGTTCCATTATATCACCAGTTCTGCTAGTCTCCTAACCTGTTCCTGTTTCTCCTTACCAAACTCTCAAATAAGCGGATTTACTATCCTGCCAGGCTCAGGCTCTCTCTCTCTCTCTCTCTCTCTCTCTCTCTCTCTCTCTCTCTCTCTCTCTCTCTTCCCATCTTCATATATTTTCTTTCTTCTCCCCACCTCTTTCTCATATACACAGTAATATATACCACCACAAACACCACCTGCACCACTACCACCATCAAAATAAGAGGAATCAATAATCATTCCTCATTGATATTTCTCAGCCACATTAGTTTCAGTTCCCCAGTAAAAAAAAATATAGACTAACAGAGTGAATGAAAGAAAAGCTCTATCCTTCTGTTGCATCCAAGAAACACAACCTCAACTGAAGAATAGACATTACCTCAGGGTAAACAGTTGGAAAGAGCTATTACAAGCAAGTGGACCTAAGAAACAATTTGATGTAGCCATTTTAATCTATAGCAAAATAGACTTTAAACCAAAGCTTATCCAACATGACTTGATGATAAAAGTCCTATTGAGAATAGAACTAGTGGGAATATACCTTCACATACTAAAGGCTGTATATGAGTTTCTAGTTTAAAAACTGCTTAGTAGACTTTTGAAACGTAGAGAACAGGTGATTTATAGGCCATTTGATTTGTTTGGTACAACTTTATTCATTTTACCATATTTAATGATTTAGTAACAATATTGATATCAATATAATTTACATTTTATATATATTTCATGTTATATAAGAATTCTCAAAAGTTCTTTTAGTCAAGCTGTTTAATAATTCTATATCCCATCCCCTCATTATCACCAAATTATATCTTCATTTCATATCTCATGCTTTCCCTGAGTTAATACTACTTTTTTTAAAAATTTTGTGGTTTCTATTACAAAGTATTAAGCAGATACATCTTTTAATAAAAATACAATAAAATAATTTAGTATAGAAATAGTGAAAAATTTAGGATCCATTGTTGTAGAGAAGATTTTTATAACTTCAAAATCATAGTGATTTCTAGAAAAGACACTGTTCCAAAAAAAAACCCTAGTAAAAGAAATAAAGAATGTTGGATAATTTTAGCCCTCCAACGTATAAATGCTCTATGTGGTCTTCAAGTATATCAGAGTGTATATCATCTCAGTGTCTCTATATATGTATATAATTTTGACCATATATTACTTATAGTCTATATCTAATATCTGAATAATGTAACTATATAACCAATAGTGATTACTGAATATTTACTGTTTTGCTAGTTTTACATTTATTTTATATAATTGAGTGTGTGTGTGTGTGTGTGTGTTTACTTTGGTGCTTGACTGAACAACCTGTAGGAGGTAATTCTTTCCTATTCTATGTGGTATTTCAGAATTACTTAGATTTTCAAACTTGGATGTAAACATCTTTATAGTTGAGTCCCTTTATCTTTTTTTAAATTTTTGATCACTACATTATGTTTTTATCATACGATTTTGAAGCGTGGATTTGTATCAAAAGTTAATAATGTTTAAGTATACATGAGAAAACATTTCCAATTATTTTTAGAATAGAGTATGGGATTATAGGTACTTATTTTGACCTATACTAGACATTGAACTGTAATGCCTTGGGGAGTAGAAGAATGAATTATACAATTATTAATACAATTATACAATTATTATTATTTTTTATTTGTCTTTCTATTTCTCTTTTTCTTCTTTTCCTCTCTCTCTCTCTCTCTCTCTCTCTCTCTCTCTCTCTCTCTCTCTCTCTCTCTCTCCTTTTCTTTATTTTTGAGACAAGATCCAGCATTGTATCTCAACCTCTCTATCAACTCCTGTGTAAAAGAAAGGACTAACCTCAAACTGTTTGGCCTTCTAGCGTTTTCGCCTAAGCTCTCAGATGAATGGTGTGTTCTCCCATGTCCAGTTATAACGCATAGTTTTAAGTGAAAAGAAATGACATAAGCTAGAAGTTTAAAAGGTGACATGACAAGAAAAATGGGGAAAAAATGTAAATCTTAAAATGTGAGTAAAATTGGGATACAGATCTAAACAGAACTCTCAAAAGAGAAAACTCCAATGAGTGACAAATACTTAAAGGATTCAGTATTCTTAGTCATCAGGAAAATGCAAATCAAAACTATTTTGAGATTTTATCATACACCCGTCAGAATGACTAAGATTAATAAAACAAATGACAGCTCATGCTGGCGAGGATATGGATTAAGGTGAACACCCCTCCATCACTTGTGGGAGTGCAAACTCATAGATTCACTATGGAAATCATGGTCGCAGTTCCTCAGAAAGATGGGAACTAATCTTCCTCTATATCTAGCTATATAATTCTTAGGCATATATCCAAAGGACTCTACATCCTACTACAGAGACACTTGCTCAACAATGTTCATTGCTTCTTTATTCGTTTTATCCAGAAACTGGAAACAACTTAGAAGACCATCAATAGTACATTTATGCAATGGAATATTTTATAGCTATTAAAAATGAAATCATGAAGTTTACAGGTAAATTATAGAACTCGAAAAGATCATCCCAAGTGAGGTAACTGAAATATAGATTAGTAAATATGGTGTCATTTGCTTATATGTGGATGTTGGCTGTTAACTCATTGATAAACTAGTTACAGTCTATATAACCATATGGGAACAGGGATCCAGAAGGGGGTGAAGGAGGCAGAGTCACCAACCAGGGAAACTGACACCAGAGACCAGCATCAAATGCAGATCTAATGTATTATGCACAACAAGCATTTTTATACAGCCTTTGGACCAATGGGAAATCATGAACTCTGGGGTAGCCAGCCATCCTACTGTTACTATGGGGAGGTGCTAGGCTGCCAGCACCCAAGGGAGAATTGCATAAAGACTGGGGAATCAACCAGCACCCTGTTCTAGACCCAGTCTAAGGCTCACTAGCTTGCTAGGATCCTTTTATGTCAAATGGTATGCCAGTGGACTTAGTCACAAAGCAGTATGGAAGCCTGCTCACCACCCACCAGGACCTATGCATGGCTCCCTGCACTCACAGAGGTTAGGTAGAGAAGAGAGTAAGGAACAAGGCAGAAGGGATGAATATCCCTAGGAAGAAGGAAGAGAATAGATAGTTACAAATGGAAGGGGTAGGATTGGAATGGAAGAATTAATCAGGGATGAGGAGTGAAAACTATGGTGAGGGAGAAAAGATGGGGAGGAAAGCTAAAACTAAGGGCCATTAAAGGAGTCATATGGAAACCTAATACAGTAAAGATATCTTATAAATATATGAAGGTGACCTTAATGAAATTGCCATAATGGGGGAGACCGAACCCTAAGAAGTCGTCTTTTGTTACCAAGTAAAGCTTTCCATGCTATTAATGGGTTACATCTAATCAGTCCCATACAATATGCATAGAGTGAGAGACTTTGGAATTTTCAATCTAAATGAGATCTCTCTATCAAGTCCCCACTTCAGAGTTCAGTAAATTATGCAAATGAGGAGGTGGAAAGAGAGGGTTAGAAGACTCCAAGAAAACAAGATCTTCTGAATCAAATGATCAAAGTTCCTATGAACTTACAGAGACTAAAGCAACATGCATAGGGCCTATATGGGCCTTTACCAGATAGGGTACTAGATCTAAAAGAAGTGAACATACACAGATATCCAGAATTCAGTAGCTATCCTTTAATTGGTAGCTAGCTATTTGCAAATGAAAAAAATTTCCAAGGGAGTCTCACTTGGGAAGCAAACTACTCTTAATGGTGGTTCCCATGCCTAGCAGTAGATAGCCATTGTTGAGGCCTATTCCTGTTATCATAACTATAGCCATTTTGTATTTAGTTTCCATTTTGCTCATAAGGTGAAATTAAGTTCAGGTTCTCAAATTCTACTTCTTAGAAGAAATTACCCATAGCTAACAATGAAAAGGCCATAACACTATGGTTGTAATGCTCATGCTGTTATCTCAATACTCTGGAAATCTCTTGTCCACTACCTTTTTTACCTTACTGAGGACCAATCACCTTAAAGCTTAGCTGATAATACTCTGTCTGTTTAGCCAAAATGTAGTACTGCCTCCACTGTTATCTTCTGAGCTTTGGAATCTGTTTATTCCTATAAAAAAAACCTGCCCTAAGAACAGACTTAGCATTACAGTTTGGCTCCTGAGTCCTCTGTGGTCCTGATCTGTCAGTTTTGGGTATGTATTCAATAAACTATTCTTGCTTAACTGAGATCATTGTTTGTGGGGTTTGTGTGGTAATTGCAGCCAAAACAAAATTAACTCAATAGAATCTGTTGTAGGTTCATTGTCTCAGACTCATAAGTAATGGCACTTAATAATTAATCTATATTTAGTGTAAAAGTAAATTTATTTGCCAGATGTAATTCTTGTCTTGGAGGCTTACTGCTGAGTAAGTTTACCTTTCTAGATCTTTCTGAACTCTAGCTGGGTTGTTCTGGCCATTCTGTCTTGCTTAAACTCTTTTCCAAACTGACTGATTCAAACTGGGTTCTCTCCTTGACCTTAAACTAACTCTGGTAACTTGCTCGAATCTCTGGCTCCTTCTAATTCTCTAGCTTCAACTGCCTCTGCTGATCTGCACTGTACTGCATGAACTCACTGAGGAAGTCAACTCCACTGCACTGCACTCGCTTCACTGACTCCCAACTCACTGACTAAACTGTTTAAACTGACTCCCAACTGACTCCCAACTGACTCCCAAATGAAATGCACAACAAATGAAATGACTAAACTGACTCTAACTGACTCAACATAACTAAACTACTCTGTAATAAACTCCTTCAAATGGAATTGCCCTGAACTGAACTCTCTGTGCAGTGCTCTTTATAGCTTTTCTCCCGAGACTTGGGCATATCCTATCACTGACTCTTTCTGTTAAATCTTTCTCTGATTTATCACTTTGTCTGCCCCTCCATTAGACATCATTCTTTGGGTTTAAAGGCATGTACTAAAGGATTGCATACAGAGAAACTAAAGGTGTGTACTAATGACATGTCTGCATTACAGCCAGGTCACAAAGACATAGAAGATCTTTAGATATAATTAGTACAGCCATGGATTAAAATTCCTGTACAATTTAGTTTTTATTTTTGTTTTTCTACCACACAGGCCTTTTGAATTTATATTGTGACTTCCAGTTTTGATTTTTAATGTGATTTCCAAGAGTCTGAAAACCCATGTGTCTTTGTGCCTATATGGATTTCTTGTGCTTTCTCTTTGGGTCTTTTTCTTGTTTGTTTTGTCATATTCCAAATTATTGTTTCTTTATTTATCTTATTTAAGTTTATTGTTATTCCTTAGATGCCTATTTGATTTCTTTTTTCTTTTTTAAAAAGATTTATTTATTTATTTTACATATGTGAGTACACTGTAGCTGACTTCAGACACACCAGAAGAGGACATCAGGTCTCATTACAGTTGGTTGTGAGCCACCATGTGGTTGCTGGGATTTGAACTCAGGACCTCCAGAAGAGCAGTAAGTGCTCTTAACCACTGAGCCATGTCTCCAGCGCTTATTTGTTTTCTAAGGAGAGACAAAATGGGCATAAATCTGGATGTCCAGTGGAACTGAGAGGGAAACCACAATCAGAATACATTGTGTGAAAAAAGTCTATTTTTAATAAAAGAAAAAAAGAAAAAAATGAAAAAGTGAGTTTTTACATATATATTTCAATCCAGAGACTATAAGCAACCTTGGGTTTATTGTTTTCTTTCATCTTATTATTCAAAACATGTCATAGTTTACAAAACAAGCAAAGAGGAGCAATATCTATCTTTTTTGCAGTTTTGAGTAAGAGCTTTACATAGAAGAGATCAGGCAGTAAAGAGGGGGTTTCTATGGGAGGAGAGGAGCAGAATTGTTGCAGGAAGCCTGTTCAGAGTGCCTAAGGTATATCAAATACAGGCTACAATGACAGACTATGTGAATAGGAAGAAGAGCTGAGGTTTTACAAAGGCAAAATTTAGACCTATCTGCTATTATAACAGCCGTGTATTAATATTAGATGCTCCATTGGATGGAGTTGAAATGCAGCATAGAAAATACACAGCTGTGAAGATGTGTTAATGAAGAAGGGGGCACTATTCTTTTATTAAAATGGTGTCACTGTGCATCTTTTATTTAGATGATTTTTGTAATGCTCACTGTGTATCTTTTATTTAGATGATTTTTGTAATGCTCTCTGCTACAAACTGAAGCTCCATTGATGATGGGTGAGAATCCCAATGATCTACCTTCATTCTGACTCAGTGAAACTAATTCTTGGATTTCTAGCCTTCAGAGCAGTGGGATAGTAAATCTGTAGATATCTTAAGTTACTAAATGTATGAAAAAAAATCTTATGGTTCTTAAGATATCCTCTCATTAGTCAATTATGCCCAGAGCTTTATCCCAATTTTTCTTTAAAGAATACACCTCCTCTAAAATGCTACAATTTTACTCTCCATAGCTAAGAGGTTAGTAGGTGACATGTGATTCTATTTTCACATCTGATAATTAGTGTTTTCATAGTTTTATTTTAGGAAATTGAGTGATGCATAATCCAAAACAAAGCAAAACAATGTAGTTGAACAGGAGGGCTTGCTGAGGATGATACCTCTGCTCCCTCTCCCTAATGGGCAGCACCATTCTGAATGACAGGCTAGTAGAAGAGTTTTCATAAGAATATTTGCTCTCAGGTAAGCTTGAAGAAACTGTTTTTCCCATACAGGCAACTATAATGCCATTCAGAGCAGAATCTCCCATGTGTATATAATGTTTTTATGGATGCAAAGCAGATTTATATCATATTTTATTTAATGGTTTGTAAAATTGTGTGCATATTAAAGAAACAGTGAATCAAAGTTAACCGGTGAAAGAAAGGCAGTGTAGATGAGGGTTCTTAAGTCAAGCAGAACTTTTCCAATATTAGGATGCTGCTTTCTACTTGACAACCATGTTCTCTCCTTGTAGCATGTGGGTTCTAGTTCCTAAGGCTTGGAGTTGAACATATTTTATCTGCTGACCCATCTTACTGTTCTCACAGGTTCTTATATGTTTTGGGATATTTCTCCTATAACCTAATCCTCTCTTTTCTTGTCTCTCCCTCACCTGATGCTTCCCTTTGTGCTTCTTAGTGCCCTAGACAAAGTTGCTTCGACTATCATTATTTTATCTATCTATATCATATTGAGGTACCACAAATGAAAGAAAACATCTAACACTTCTCTTTCAAACAATTACAAAATACTCTGAATATTACTGTCCCCACATGCATTGATTTTCCTTCTAAACATTCTACTATGTACATGTTTTCTTTATTTATTCCTCTATTACTAGAACCCTAGGTTGGTTTCATGCCTTAAATATTGTAAACAGTATTACAGTAAACCTTGATGTGTAACTATATCTGTGATAAATAGACTTGGAGTCCTTTGAACAAACACTTGGGAGTGGCATATCTCCTTGTTGTGAGGGAATCTGAAGTAATCACTGAGACACACTGCCTCTGCTCCAAGTAAATGGAAGTAGGCCTGAGAGGTAACAAATGCTACCTTGGAAGGACTTGTTATGTGAATGCCAATGTAACAAGTTCTTTTGGGACCAGGAGAAGAAAGTTGTTCATCATATGCTTAATTGTGTCTCACTTACTGTTATGATGATCAGAGAAGTCATTAATGGAAGTCTACGGAACTGAACACATTGGCTAGTTCTTGAAGAAAGGGGTGGGATTAGAATGAGGGATTTAGAATGAAAGGGAGCATTTAATGTGGGTTCACATTTTAAGCAGAAGAGAATCTTTTCTTTGGACTTTTCACAGGAGATGTGACTCAGCCCTAAAGAAGAAATGTTCTTTCAGAGGACTTGGGATTAATTGGTTCACAAACATTGATGACTACTAGTTCCAGAGACTCTCATGCCTTCTTCTGACCACCATATGCACCAGACACATATACAGCTCACATACATAACACACAGGCAAAACATTTCTGAACACAAAACAATAGATCTTTAAAAAGCCTTAATTTCCCCTTTTTCCTGTTCCTGCTTGACTCTCTCCATCGTTGTTCCCTTTTATCCACAAACTCACATTTATATATATATATATATATATATATATATATATATATATATATATCCTTACTAATGCTCTTTATCTGTAGCTTTGCACAACACAAGATGGGACTTTTTTTTTTAAATAAACCTTAAGTTTCTGAAAACAAAATTGGGTGGTTGTTTCATTGACATTGACAATGAATACTTGTAAATTCCTGGAGTGCTGTGATCATGATCAGAAATTATCTTCATATGCCCTAGTTTAGAAGTAGTAGACTTTTGGTGATTATTTTATACTGAACTTAAGGAGCCTAATCCACAAGTAGTTCCTAAAGTACAGCAAAATTCACATTGACCTTAAACATAGTAATTTAACATTGGAACTGGAATGGCCTGTTTGCTCTCTATACAGTTTATATCTTCTATAAAGGCTTTGTAGATAATAGGCACTCACATAATATGTTGAAGAAATGATAACACTTAATATGAACTGTAAATACAGATATAAATTCTACAATTACTAATTGAAATGATTATGGTACTTAAAATTTTGCCTTTAAGAACTCAATTTTTTACTGTTAAGCTTTGAATCAACCTTCTCTGTAGTTACGTCATTATTGATTATCCTGTTACACCTCATAAGTATGTTCAATTTTTGTGTAGCAACTAAAAGTATTAGTGATTTATAACTTAAAACATAAATATTAAAATATTACTCAGAGAACATATAGATAGTCCTTTGTAGGAGGAATATATATGCCCAAAGACTTTTGTCATGACATTTTATCTGTCTCTTTTCTTGCTTATAAACCATCAAGGCAGCCATACAGAGCTATAAAAGTATATATATACATATATATATGTATATATATATATATGTATATATACATACACATATATATATACATATATATATGCTGTTATTCTCAGTATTCCACAAATATTGTATTTCTAAATTGAAGTAATCTCAAGATAGCTAACACAACTTAGGGTGTGCTGTGAATTGTGTGAATTATTAGGCATTATAATTTGCTTTCTGTGGAATAAGAAAGTGAAGCAAATTTTGACTGTATTTGAGAGTTCTGGCTTTCCGTGCTGTTCATTATCTGGTGTTTTATTTTTTTTTAATTTTAGTACATTTTATCAAAGAAAACCATTTCTTCCAAGTTATTTGTGTTTAGTAATGATGGTTAAACAGAATAAACTCCATTCCATCTTCCCTGATTCCTCCTGAATGAATGTTACATACATCCTACATTGTATGTAATATATCTGCTACTACAGAATTTTGTGTCTTGCATAATTGTGCTGGAAAATGACCTTAGCTTTATTTATGAACTAGATTCTAAGTGACAGAAAGACTGTCCTCTAACAGGGTTTATTTCACATACTGGAGTACCTTCTACTGAGTTCTGTCATTCAAAGCAATATATAATCCTGACAGCAATAAAAATATTTTCTTCTTTTAATAATATTCTTCCCACGTTTTTGCCATCATGATAGTGAAGTAGTTCAATAAAAGCCATTTCATATATATATAATATACATAAGTTATTTTAAAAGTCTGTTATATAACAGATTCATTTGATGCTACCAAAAACTTACAATATAAATAAATGTCTACCAAGGGAATCACTAAACTAAGACACACAGTAACTACATTCCATTTCAGGAAGAAAATCCAAAGAATTTCTATTATGTTAGAGGAATTGTGTTCATTTGGCATAGTGTGCATCATCATATTCCCTTTATGCAGACTCCTTAGAATCTTTACATTTAAAAATGTTCAGGTATAATTCTTTTTGTACATTGAAGACCAATCATTTTCTGATTTTATATAATGTTTGCATTGTGCAAAAATCCCTCAGTTATTTGTTTTCTAAGGTCTAATGTCAAATGAATGAATATCATTTATTTACTGACCAAACTGTCAGTCAGAGAAGTACAGATACCAAGCTGCTTAGCTTCCTGCCATAGTATAGCTACTACTAGACCTGTTTCCTTTATGTATTAGAAATAACAGGTGTCAAAGTGAGAATTCAGTACTGCAGCAAATGACAGAATATGTATGAAGAGTTCCTCATGTCCAAAAGTTTTGCCATCCTGTAATACAATCTCTACAACTGTATGTGTATAGGCGAGTCACTAGGAAACCAGAGTAGGTTAAGACAGGTATATTAACAAAGTGAACACTGAGATATCCATGGTATTAAAACATTGTTTGAAGTCTCCCCAGCTTACTAAGACAAGCAGAGCAGATGTCAGTGTAACTTTAACGTGGTCATTTATTTCAGTGTTGGTGGGAATAGGGAAAACCAGTTTGGATTAAATCCATTTTCATTCCTTTCCTTTTAAGGACAAAGGAAATGAACAAGAATTATAAAGTTTATTGATTAGACAATAGCACAGATGCCTTCTCAATTGGCCAAAACAAGCTAAAGATAAATGTCAAAAAAAATCTCTTTGCTCTTAAATATTGATCCACCTATATATCCCATTTTATAAATAGGCTTTTGATTGAATCAATAAAAAACCATGAAAGTACCCCAAATATTTTATAAGGAGCACCACCATCTAGAATGGACAAAAATGAATTAGTTTCTCCTATGAAATTATTTAATATAGTAATTAAAAATAAAAAGCTATATAATATCTTATAGAAATTAAACCAGTGCTTTTATAAAAATTAGTTTTGGATTACTGACATTACACTGTATTTGTGAAATATGAGGCACAAGAATATATGCATGAATTAGGCATTTCCTGTCTACTGAGGCTCTATGTTCTTAATTCTTAACTATATATAAATTATGTGTATTTTGTTAAGTCATGAATAGTAAAGAACAAGAAGCAGTATAGTATAGTAACAACGTTTGTATTTGACAAACGACTGATAGGCCGAACACATTTCTTTCATGAATTTTGTGATTCCAGTTGCAGATGGTTACTTGATCCTTGATGGAACTCTTCAATATCCATGCTGTCTCAGTCTGTAGTCACTGCCATTCCTTCATCTTCATCGTCATCATTTTGATCTTTTGAAATTAACAGTCTGGCTAATTTAATATTCAGTCCTTCGTTGTAGTGAAGCTTCCTTTTCATTTCAAACTGACGCTTCTTTTCCAGCTCTTCAGGGGTGAGGTTATTATCTTCCTCTCCATTATTTTCTTGTTCTAGATTCATATCCTTTGGCTGGGAGACTTCATCAACAGCTAATTTTCTAGTAATGAAGTCTGGACTCAAAGTTTCACTGCATTCTGAATCACTATCAACATCTTCATTGTAAGCTATCATATTGCGGTAACAAGTGTTTGGCTCATCTATTTTCATCAAACCATAGTCTTTGTCAGCTGGATGATATGTTGCCAGGATGTTCACTTCATCCCACTTCTGGGATTTTTTACTCAGCTTCCCTTCGAAAGTCCGGCGGGGCTGTTCGGCCGAGGCCACTCCTGGTGAAGCCACAGAGGTCTTGTTCTTCAGGATTCCCTTGATGGGCCGGTGAGAGGTCATTGAAGCCGCCATTTCTGGTTGGTGCAGCTGGTGTAGGGTCCTGGAGAAGAAGAAGTTGGTCACTGCAGAGACCCCCTCCGAGCAGCCGTGGAGCCCAGTCTAGTCTAAAGCAACCACACCAGCTATCGCAGAAACCACTGCCTGGGTTAGTGATGACACAATGACTGCCACGTCACAGCTGACTGTGCGGAAGTCTACTCTCCACCTCTGCAAAGTAGTCCCCCCACGGGCCCTGCAGAGAAGGCCTGCCTAGTACCCAATAAAAATCTTTTCAATGGTTGGTGGTTCAGACTCCCCAAGGGGGGCAATGAGCAGAATGTAAAATGAATAAGATAATGGACTGAACCTCTGAAATAGTAAGCCAACCCCAATGAAATGTTTTCCTTTATATAAAAAAAAATGAATTTGGGCTGGAGAGATGGCTCAGTAGTTAAGAACGCTGCCTGTTCTTCCAGAGATCCTGAGTTTAATTCCCAGCAACCACAAGGTGGCTCACAACCATCTGTAATGGGATCTGATGCCCTCTTCTGGTGTGTCTGAAGACAGTTACAGTGTACTCATATAAAGAAAATTAAAATATTTTTTTAAAAATAATTTAATTTAAAAAATCTTTTCAATTAATAAAATACTAATACCATTTTAATCACTGGTCTCTCCTAAAGCTGAGTACAGGAAGGTTTAGAGAAAGCTCAGTGAGAAATATCCTTCACCTCAAAGAGAAGAAGTAACACGTGGACTGATTTTCCTGTAAAGTAAACACTTTAGCTATTAGATTTCATCTCTATGGTAGGCCCCCTTCCTACCATTGCCACTAATCTTGAAACTACCTTACCATTCAAGCTGGTTTGTGCTTTATAAGAGAGGTATTTTTAAAATTCTTTTTTGATCTTTATGATTTTATTTTTAGTTATTTCCTTCAGTGCATCATAACTAAATTAAAATGCCATATGTATAGTTCCTGATGCACATGAAAATAAAGGTACTCTTAGGAAGATAAATTATACCATCAATTAAGACAATGCCCTCAAATTTATGGAGGGATTTCTGTGTGATTGCAAATAGCTAGTTTTTTGGGGGTTTTGGGTTTTTTTGTTGTTGTTTTTTTTTGTTTGTTTGTTTGTTTTTTTTCCCCAGTGGAAAGTTGAATCTTTTTATTTATTACCAATAAATGAATCTAAAAATTATTAGGGTATGGAATTTATGCTTTCTAGATACTAGATGAAGGTCACAGTCCATAGTATAACAATTGTGATACAACTCTTTTTTTTTTATTTATTTATTTTTTATTAGATCTTTCATTTACACTTCAGATACCATCCCGTTTCCCCATTCCCCCCCCTTAGAAAACCCCTATCCCATACCCCCTTTTCATTTTGCATTTATACATTTTTTTAAGAAATGTTAATCATAGGCTTTATAAGTTTGGTATTGTTCAATCAGAGGTGTAACCCACTACCCAACCTAGATATATCAACTATCTTTGACTGGTGGAGATACATGAACATCTGCTTCCCTGTCTCCCCCCTCTATCTCTCTTTCATCACCTAGCTTCTCCTCTCCTTCTTCTTCTCCTCTTCTTACTCCTTTTCTTCCTCTCAGTACTCCTCCCACCTTAGCTCCTCCTACACATCACCCTTCCTGTTAAAAGGAAACTTTTCTCTCAAAATACAATTAGAGCATAATTATGCCTATTTGTACCAGTGAGGTACAAGATAGTCCTAATACCCAGTCCATCCTTTTGTTGACTAACCAGCACCTCTGTCATCTATCCTAACTAAAACACTTAGTTCTGAGCCTGGCTTTTTCCTTGGCTTTAGGATGAATGTCAGCTGATGACCATACACTCAGATCTTTTCTCTCAAAGTAAATAGCTATAAGTTTTCAACCCCATCAGAAATCCAGAATGACTGAGTTGACTATAATTGTGGGAAGCACAAAGCATAGCTTCTAAAACTTAGCCAATTTATAGAGACCTCTGAACACCTGGACACTCGCTCTACTTCAAAACGTTGGAGCATCTGTTCTTCTGCCTTCTGGCCCAGGATCATCTGACAGACCTTAGTGCTGCAGAATTATTAAGGGCTGATTACTCTGTCTAGGCAGATATAATCAGTCGACTATTCTGCAAGTGTGTCCTTTTCTGGACAGTAATTTGTCTGTAGAAGGAAAGTGGCAATTCTTGCCTAGTGGCTGTCTCACCACAACTGGAGTAACTCCAAGGATGCTCAATTTCTTCTTAGAATTTAACATAGGAAGCTGTCCGGAGCAGACAGGTCTCTAATGAAAATGAACATTAATACTGAAATGTTTGTCATGTCAATTCTAAGGATTTCTGATGTTTTGAAAACCAGCTATCCATGTAAGGTAATCTGGACTGTTGCCTGTTAACTCCACTCAGCTATTTCTAAATAAAACATAGAGAACACCCTTATAATAAACTCCAAGTCATGAATTTGCTATAGTCCCTTAACTTTTTTTGGTTTTTCAAGACAGGGTTTCTCTGTGTAGCCCTGGCTGTCCTGGAACTCACTCTGTAGACCAGGCTGGGCTCGAACTCAGAAATCCACCTGCCTCTGCCTCCCAAGTGCTGGGATTAAAGGTGTGCGCCACCACTGCCCAGCTAGTTTTAATAATTGTCCTTATTATCATTTCTCTTTTCTCACATACACCCACAAAAAACCAAAGCACACACACAAAAACAAAAAACCACACACATATCTGTGTCTCCTCATTTTTGCTAAGCACAGCTAACTGCCAAATTATAAAATAGTTTTTTAGATGAAAAAAAGCTAAATATTGAATACACATTGCTGATAATTGTAACATTTTACTTTGCAATTGACATCATCCTGGAGTGATCTTTCAGATCCATTATGACCTTAAAGCTCTGCAGTCCAGTTCCTATTTCTGCCCATGTTTGCTTTGGGTTTTAAAGTCATAAGTCATTCGTTGCTTACAAAGGAGGCCAGGATTCACATAAGGGCATTGCATATTTCTCTAATCCTAGCTTTTTGATTTTTATAAATAGAGCTGTCATCAAGGGAAATAGCCTTCTTAATAATTCTGGTAGCCTTTTTTTTGGAAAGTATAGATGTTCTATTTGTTTCCAAAGAGAAAATCATCTTGCCTCTGCCTGCTTAGGAGACTTTGATTTCCTGAATGACTGATCTGGACTTCTGCTTTAGAACAGATCATCTCCTTTAGAATAGATCTGTAACATAAAGATTTCCTGAGAAATAATTATATCAGTCTGGTAACAGAACAGGCTGTCATTACTCACTATGCTGACAAAAATTATGGTGACACTCAGAATTCTCGGAAAACCTAATTATATCACAGCACTACAGTAGCAAGCAATTTGAGGAATAATGTTCATTGTCAAGCAATAGATAGCATTAGCAGGTGAGCAAATGCCCCCAAAAAACTTTAAATATTTCATTGCCATAAAGACACCTTGTTGCAAGTGTTCATGATCCTGAACAACATTACTATTCAGCTACATAAAACAGAGCCTAATGAAAGATGCTACATTATTCCCTCACCTTCCTCCTGATTCAAGACTGAGTTCTAATCTCTTTAGTCTTCCTTAGTGGTCATTTTGTTGCTGTACCATGTTTGCAAACTTGTTCCATGTCAGTTTTGTATTTTTGGTAAGACAGGGGTGAGGGCAATAATTGTTCTCTGGAGCTTATAGGAGTTATTTTAATATCTAATAGAATAATTGTTGTAAAACCACTTTGGGATTCACTCTCATAAGTATTTTCTTTTTAGCTCATCATGTATCTTCCCTTATAGAGTAGGGGATTCAAAAGAGACTCATTTCCTCTCCACTGATGCCTACATGTTTCAGTTCAATACCTCTCACACAGAGCAAACAGGATGAGAAAGTACTGACAAATCCAATTCTCCCAGAAAATCAATAACCTTTGATTTAGGAGTAATTCAAGCTAGCTTTGTGGAAATAAAGAATAAGATGGAATCAGCCCCTAATGGGAGTTCCTAAAGCATAGTTTGGATACCCACAGGTATCTGGAATATTAAGCCTATCTTCAGATGGCTCCATGTATAAAGCACACATGAGCCACAGGATGAATTGAGTTCAGATCATCACACCCCATATAAACATGGGGTGTTTGTTATGGCCTAGTTGCACTATCAATACTAGAGACAATGGATCCCAGGAGTGAGTTTGTTATCTAAAGTAGCTATATCAGTTTTGGGGTTCAGTTGAAAGACCCCATATCAATCAATTAGATGAGAGAGAGACAACTGAACTCAACCTAAATATTCAATATACATGCATACACATGTGCACTAATGTGAGCCCACATATGTGAACATGTGAACATGCATATTTATATAAAATATATTATGCCATTATTTGCTTCCTCCTCCTCTAAGCAATGTAAAAGTTCTGCAGTAGCTAGGTGGTATTCAGGTCACAGCAGCACAATGTTTGTGTACAGAAACATACATAAGAATCATACCACATTATAGTAAACAAGGTATTAAATATCTATCCTTCCCTCTCTCCCTCTCTTTCCCCCTCTCCCTTCCTTCCTCTATTGTGTGTATGTGTGTGTGTGTGTGTGTGTGTGTGTGTGTGTGTGTGTGTGAGAGAGAGAGAGAGAGAGAGAGAGAGAGAGAGAGAGAGAGAGAGAGAGAGAGAGAGAGAAAGAACAGGACTTCAAATGTTCAACTCTACCATACATTTGTTTTTTATTGGATATTTTATTTATTTGAATTTCAAATGTTTTCCCCTTTTCCAACATACCCAAACTTATGGGACACAATGAGAGCAGGGCTAAGAGGAATATTCACAACACTAAGTGCCCTCCTAAAGAAATTGAAGAGATCCTACACTATCAACTTAACAGCACACCTGAGAACCCTAGAACAAAAAGAAGCAAACACACCCAACAGGAGTAGACAGCAGGAAATAGTCAAACACAGGGCTGAAATCCACCAAATAAAAACAAAGCAGAGGATACAAGGAATCAAAAGAACCCAAATCTGGTTCTTTGATAAAATGAGTAAGATAGATAAAACTATATTCAAATTAACTAAAGGCCACAGAGACAGTATTCCAATTGACAAAATCAGAAATGAAAATGGATACATACCAACAGAAACCGAGGAAAATTAAAAAAATCATCATATCCTACAAAAGCCTATACTCAACAAAGCTGGAAAATCTAGATGAAATGGATAATTTTCTAGACAGATATCACTTTCCAAAAGTTAAATCAAGAACAAGTAAACTATCTAAACAGGCCCATATCCCCTAAAGATATAGAAGAAGTCAATAAAAACCTCCTAACCAAAAATATCCCTGGGCCAGATGGATTTAGTGCAGAATTCTACCAGACCTTCAAAGAATACCAAATACCAATATTCCTCAAACTACTCCATAAAATAGAAACAGAAGTAACACTAACTAATTCATTATATGAAGCCATAATTACTTAAAGAAATGTTCAAAGTCCATAGTGATTGGGGAAATGGAAATCAAATGACCCTGAGATTCCAGCTTACACTAATCAGAATGGCTAAGATAAAAAACTCAGGTGACACCAGGTGCTGGTGAGGATGTAGAAAAAAGGAACACTCCTCCATTACTGGTGGGATTGCATACTGGTGAAAACCACTTTGGAAAACAATCTGATAGCTCCTCAAAAAAAAATGGAAATAGATCTACTGAACACCCAGCAATACCACTCTTGGGAATATACCCAAAAGATGCCCTACCATCCTGAATGAGATAACTCAGACCCAAAAGGACATGCATTGTATATACTCGCTAATAAGTGAATATTAGCCTAAAAAGTCCAGAATACTTAGGATCCAATCCACAGAACTCAGGAAGGTTAACCAAGACAAAGGGCCCAAGTGAAGATGCCTCAATCCAAGCTGGGCAGGATAAGAAAGCAATCACAGGAGGCAGAGGGATGGAGGTGACTGTGTGAGGAGAGGATAGAGAGGGGAAGAGGGATCATGATCAGTTGTTGGAGGGGGTGAGATAGAAGAGAAGCCCTGAGGGCCAGCAAAATGAATGGAAATATGCAACCTTGGGGGATGGGAGATGGGGAGCCTCTAGAATGTACCAGAGACCTGGGAGGTGAAAGACTCTTAGGACTCAAAGGGAGAGACCTTAGATGAAATGCTCAACAGTGGAGAGAGGGAACTTATAGAGTCCACCTCCAGTAGAAAGACAGGACATCAAGTGGAGGGATGGGGTTGCCATCCTACAATCAAAAATTCTGACCCAGAATTGTTCCTGTCTAAAAGAACTACAGGAACAAAAATGGAGAAAAGACTGAGAGAAAGGGGTTCCAGTGATAGATCCCAACTTGGTATCTATCTTGGGGGAGGTCCCAAGGCCTGACACTATTACTGATACTATGGTGTTCTTACAAACAGGGACCTATCAGGGCTGCCCTCAAGCAGCTGATTGAGACAGATACAGATACTTACACCCAACGAGTGGCCTGAACTCAGAGACCCATGTGGTTGAATTAGGGAAATTCCTAAAGAAGTTGTGGAGGAGGGTGACCCCATAGGAAGACCAGCAGTCTCAACTAACCTAGACCTCTGAGATCTCTCAGACACTAAGCCACCAAGCAGTCAGCTTACACTAGCTGGTATGTAACCCCCCTGACACATACACAACAGAGGTCTGCTGGGTCTGTCCTCAATGAGGGAAGATGCACCTACCCTTTGAGAGACTTGAGCTTCCAGGGAGTAGGGAGGCCTGGCTCAGGGTGGGGTTGTGTAGGGATTGGGTATCCTCTTGGAGACAGGGGGGAGGAGGATGGGATGAAGAACTCTGGAATGTTGGGCCAGCAAGGGGGTAAAGACTGGACTTTAAAAAAATTAGAGTAGTTTAAAAAAATCATCCTTCAGAGATTACAGTCTAACTATTTACTGAAGACTAATAAATGTTCCATTGAAGATTTTCTCTTTGTGGTTCATAGAGCCACAACATTTACTTTACTTTGGAGCTTGTTAGTAGTAGAGAATTTCAGCTCTTTTACTTTTGTGCAAGATCAGAAAGATTAACATGAACACTAAAATTTGAAAAGCATTAAGTTATACAAGTATCCTTTCAGAGAGAATAAAGCATTGAAAGAAAACTGATAAATCGTTTGATTTATAAGCCTAAGCTATGATCAACAAATCTTCTAATTGCTTCTGGTTATTACATTCATGAATTTATAAGATGTACAAATTCATAATGAAAATTGGAACGTTTTCTGGAAAAGAATATGCAACAATATCTAATGAAGGTAAACCACATGCATGTTTTGTTGACTGTTGTTAAGAATACATATTATGCAAACATTTAAATATATCCAAATAGTCCACATTTGAGAATACTGGTCTGTTGGTTGTGCTATCAAAGCATTCAGGAAAAATATTGGTAAGTTGTTTAAATATGTAGCTGCTTTTCATAATAACACTATAAAAGAAGAATGTGGATCTCAGCTCTGTACTAATAAGGGCATTTTCAAAGGAGTATTGGAAAATTAATGTTGCATGGGGCAGTATAGAGTCAGATTTATTCTTCAAAGCATGTGTTCAATAAATGACATAGTTCCTTCAACTGGACCTCAGCACTTTATAGTCCATTCTGCTATGCATTCCTCAATGGATAAATATGTGGATGGTGATGCCCTCATTAGCTAATAACTTCTCAAGTCTCCAACTCTCAAAACTTTGGGCATCAAACTGTGAGAATATCAGTTTAATCCAAACCATAATACAGTGGTTACCTGTCTAGAATAGACATGGTTGAACAAAATAAATTATGATGTGTTGTTATTCCTCCTGAACTTAGCACTTCCTTTCCATCTTGTTTCTTATAAAAGAGAAATGAATTTCCAGGAAATTGAATATTCTGACTCAATAGATAGAAAACATAAATTATATATTTTAGAGGAAAGTTTAACATTGTAAGTGGTTCAAGGACATATGTAGATGTGTTTTTCCTCTTCTTTTATTTCATTGCTGTAGCAAGGATTCCCAATACCCTGTTGAATAACATGAAGAAATGACACCTAAGAAAATATAATGTGGGGCTGAAGAGATGGCTCAGAGGTTAAGAGCACTGAATGCTCTTCCAGAGGTCCTGAGTTCAATTCCTAGCACCCACAAGGTGGCTCATAACAGTCTTTAATGGGAGCCAATGCCCTCTTCTGGTGTGTCTGAAGAGAGCTACAATGTACTCATATACATAAAATAAATAAGTCTTAAAAAAGAATATATGATGATTTATCATTGATCTTAGAGGGTAAGTTTTCAAGTTTTACTATGTTTATATCCATTGTCTCATATATTATATCTTGTAATAAAGTATTTTGCTTACTATTTTTTCAGAAGTTTTATCAGAAAAGAATATCAGGTAAAATTTCAACACTGATCAGAAGTATGTTTTGTCCTGTATTTTTGTTGCATACCACATTTATAGATTTGCATGTACCAAACCATCTTGGGATAAATATCAATGGACTATTTTATTCATTGTAGACCTTTTTTATCTTTATCTCCTCTCTTCTCTCTCTCTCTCTCTCTCTCTCTCTCTCTCTCTCTCTCTCTCTCTCTCTCTCTCTCCTCTTCTCTCTCTTTTCTCTCTCTCTTGTTTTTTTCTTTTTTCTTTTTTTGAGACAGAGTCTCAAAACTGTCTTAAAACTCACTATGTATAATGGACTGGCTTCTTACTCACAGAGATCTGCCTGCCTTCTGAGTGCTGGGATTAAAATCTTGTGCCACCATAAACAGCTCTATTTTTTATTGCTTTTAGTTTACCAATGTTCCCTAGATGATTTTTATACCTATATGTTTTAGGGATATTACCCTATGAGTTTCCTGTATATCACTTTTATGGCTTTGATGTTGAATAATGCTAGACCCTCAAAATACACCTGCGGGTATTTCTAAATTAGAATTTTGGAAATATTTGAAGAAGACTTGGTATTAATTCTTTGTTGAACATTCCATAGTCTTCAACAGTAAAGAATCAGTCCTGGTACTTTATTTGAGAGCAAATTGTTGGTTATGGCTTCAATTTCCATGTTATTATTCATTTGTTCAGATTTTTCTATTTCTTTGTATTTTGTTTTTTGGCAACTTTTATGTTTCAAAACTTTATCTATTTTCTGTTGATATGAAAATGTTTCCAATTGTCTTTTACAATCCTTTGTAGATTTGTGATATCCATTACAATATTGCCTGTTTCTTTTCTGGTTTAAGTTATTTCAGCTAATACTTTTCTCTAAGTCTGCCTTAATGTTTTGTAGATTTTATGATGATTGTTATATTTATAATTATATTTATATAAATGTATTTCATTTACTTGCATACATATTTTATTCTTCTTATTAATTTTAGTGCTTTAGTTTTCAGGTTTTTTTGAAGTATATATGGTTGATTATTTCCACTGCTTTATTTTTTTTTTTTTAAATTAAATTTTATTTATTTATTTATTTATTTATTTATTTATTTATTTATTTTTGTGTGTGTTGGGGGTTGCATTTCACCATGGACCTGTGTAGATCAGAGAACAATTTGTGATGTTCTTGCTTTCCCTACACTCTATGGGTCTCTGGCCTTAAACACAGGTCCCCAGGCTTAGAAGCAATTGTCTTTAACATCTAGATATCTCACTATACCCTACATGTTTTCCTTTCTAAAAAAAAAAAATTCTTAATTTTTATTTATGTGCATTATATTTTCCCTTTATGTATGTATATGTCACAAATGCATTTGTGTATCAACAGAGGCCTGAATAGGGCATCAGATCCAGTACAACTGGAGTTAGATACAGTTGTAAACCTCCATGAGAGTGCTGGGAACCAACCAGAGGTCTTCTGCTTGAACAATAAGTGCTTTTCACTGCCTTTGTATACTTGATACTCAAGAATTCAGAAAGTACACTAGAGAGATGACTTAGTAGTTTGGAGTACTGCTCTAGCGGAGGATCTGAGTTTGGTTACCAGCAGCCATATGGAGTCTCACAATAGACTGACCCCTTCTTCTTGCCTCCAAGGGCACCAGGTACATGCATGGTGAACAACATACATAGAAACAAAACACCCATAAATATAAATGTTGTGTTTTAAAATATTTTAAAGAAATTACAAAATATGTCAATTGAAGTATTGTAATGCTAAGTAATGTCCAGCAATCTGGGCACTTGAAAAGCTGAGACAAAATATTGTGAGTTCAATTTAGGTCTTACACACATAACAAATTTCAGATGAAGCCCCTCAGAATGTTCCTAATGATCCTGTTTAGAGTTTGGATGTATATCTTTAAGATGGTATCCTTTATAAAAGTCTATTATTTCATTGTCTATGTTTTATAAGTAGAAAAGTTAATAGAGTTGTTCTTTTATTACATTATTCACAGTCTAGCAGAATCCTAATCTAATCTTCAGTATTTTTAGGATAGCTTTTAATTGCAGATACATATATACTCATTTATCCATAAAGAGATTTGTGACATATTGTTATATGCCTCTAGATAGGGCCATTTTACAGTACATCTGATCATACCCATGGCTTCAAACACTGTGAAATAATTTATTGTGTATCAAATAATTAATGCCTTTGGAAGGCAATCTGATTTCACTGTGTGATTTATAATATGAGGAACCTAATATACATGCATTTTCTTACAATGTCAAGTGGAAGGCTTGCTCCTGAATATGGTAACTTCTGATAGGAAACAAAATCCCATTTTAACCAGTCCAAATAAAAATAGTATTTATCTTTTACAGATATACAAAGCATTATATTTAGATTCACAAGGATTTGTTTTACAATGACTCTACTATGTGATTATATATTAGAGCTGATTACATGTACTTACACTAATTATGCAATAATGCATCATTACAATGATTATATAAACAGATCGACTGAACGTAAGGGTATTTTCAAATAACAAAGGTAAGAATCTACTATTATAAGACAGCCAAATCAAAATAGTTTCAAATGTCTTCTCATTGATAACATTTCTGGGGTCTAATTTGTACATTATTCTAGACTTTCCAAATTTCCTAATTCTATTCTATGATCTACAAATTCAAGCCTTTTAACTAATAGCCAAGAAGACATTCTATATTTAGATATATATTCAAAATATAATTCGATAAGGGTTCATATCAAGTCTAGTGAAGAATTTTTTTAAGTCAGTAAAGAATGCCAGATTTTTTTCAGGTTTTTGAGATAGATATATTTCTGATAAGTAATGGAGAAATGATTTTTTTTCTCATGGGAAAATTTATTTGAAATAGCATTACTTAGTTGTGGTTTAAGTAACAGTACCTCCCCTTCTCTATTTCATGGGAAGAAGCTAAAGAACATAGGTAGATGTGCTGGCTAGTTTTATGCCAACTTGACACAGGCTACAGTAATCTGAAAGGAGGGTACTCTAATCGACAAAATGACTTGTAAGATCTGGCTGTAGCGATTATTCCTAAAAATGATTGATGGAAAGCCCCAGTCCATTGTGGGTGGTGCTATTCTTGGACGGGTAGTCTTAAGCTCAGTAAAATGGGCTGACCAAGTCATGATGAGCAAGCCAGTATGCACCACCCCTCCATGGCCTCTGCATCAGCTCCTGCTTCTAGATTTCAGTCCTGTCTGAGTCTCTTCTGACTTCTTTCAATACTCATCTATAATATGGAAGTATAAGCCAGATAAATCCTTTCCTCCCCAGATTGTTTTTGGTCATGTGTTTCATCACAGCAATAGAAATCCTAACTAATCCTAGTTACTAATCAGTCAAATAGTTTTCATTTTAGTATTTCTCTGTAACAAAGTAAAGAGCCCTTGGTATTTAAGAAAGTATGTAGCCAAGTGTTTTATGAAGTAATCAATCCTTCAGAGCAAGGAAATGTGGGAAAAGTTGAAACAGAGGTTCATGTTCCTGTTACACAGAAGAGTTGGGAAATCCTTGCCAGACTAGATCTCTGTTTCAACATAACAACTAGAATCTTGACAGGAAAAATATTTTCAAGCCCTATAGCTATCAATCATACTATTAAGATTGCCAAATGTGTCACGGGTTTTTGTAAAATAAATAAATAAATAAAAAATAAAATAAAATAAAATAAAATAAAAAAACTTTTAGCAAGACAAAATTCCAGCATGGAAGAACTAAGGTGGGCATGAAGTTCTACCTGTAGCTGAAGAACTATTGGTATTTGATTCCTGCTCTGATAAGGAGAGTCAGTTTACTGCAACAGAGTGACACTGGGCACACTGACCATACTGCAGAGCAGGAACCACACACAGGAATAGTTGGTCAACTCAATTTAGTCTTCATGGGTTGTTAAAGAATATAAGCAATATAAATTTCATCAAATTCTCAGAAAATAAGGAAAATATGTTTCAAGAGAATAAAAGTTTTTAATGTTTAATATTATTTCTCTATGACAGATTTTATGACAGAATAGTATAGGGCCATAGAATGTGACAATTTTAGAATTTTGTATCTATACTAGAGAACTGTTCTCCATTGAGTTGTAACAATTTTCACTGTTGCTACTAATGGTGAAGCTATCAGGGAAGCTCTTGTTCAACCATCAACATTTTTCCCCTAACACATCTTTCTTTCTAGTCTCTCAAAAACAATGCATTTTCTTTTCTTTTCAGAACAATTGTGGCCCTGCCCCATTCATGTGTTCTTTACTTTCAGTTTATACTAAATTCTTTGTTCTCAGAAAATTTTATAATATTTTGATTATATTTAATCTCTCTCCCAAACCCTTCCCAGATCTACCTTCCCTTTCCATCTATTCAACTTTTGCTTTTTTGTGTTGCTCAGATATTTTAGGATGTGTGACTTTCTACTATAGTTTGGTAAATGTAGTTACAGGTGGCTATACTCTTAGAGAATACTGACTATCTTTCTCAGGGAAGCTGAAAATTGGCAGGATCTCTGTAGCCGGGGGTGGGATTTTGGGTCTAACTCCTATCTCCATGCTGGGATTTGGTCTCACTTGGGCTTGTGCTGGTCTTCTGTATATTGTCACAACCATATTCATTTGTGAAACTGCCCTGATATGGACCAGAAGACACTCTCTTCTTGTAGTCATCCGCATCTTCCCCGGCTCTTACACTATTTCCAGTCTCTCCTTCAAAATGGTCCTTGAGCCTTAGAGTGAAAGACTGGGGTATGTATATTCCACGTAGGGCAGAACATTCTTCAGTCTCTGCATATTGACCAGTTGTGGTTCTCTGGTTAATCACTATGTACTGCAAAGAGAGGCTTCTCTGATTGGGGTTGAAAAATTCATTACTATATGGGTATGAAGAATAAATAATTTGGAGTTGCTTTAAGAGAATATTATTCACCTTAAGAGAATATTATTCACCTTTTATTAAAAATGACAGCAAAGCTTTTTAACAAATACAGAACTCTTAATAGCAGAAGTCTTAAATTTGAACTTGTGAATAATTTGTTCTTCAATTTGGTTTGTCCAATAGATTGTCCATATTTGAGATACCTGGTTATAGATTTGTTATCTTCTGGCTCACTCAGTAGCCTCTGAATTGATTCTGAAGCTAATCTTTAAAAAAGACTATTTAGTTTGCCTTCCTGCCTTGCCATCTAATTTCAGGCTTATAATTTTGACCTTGGCTTGGTTAGTTTTATATGCCTGTATTTATTCAAATGCATTCTTCCAAAATTAATTAATACTAGGTATACTTCCATTTGTTACTCCCCTTCCTGGCATTATGCCCAGACCATCATTATTTCTAATGTTCTGTATTTCTTATATCTTAATGAAGTGCTACCTACTTTGTTTTATGTTTTGAATATTCATTTATTTTCTGAAAGTAGATGTAATGTTTTTGTGATGATCAGATGATTGATAAATATAGTGTGATCAATAATATAATAATGATATATTGTACATTATTTATGGCAGATTTTCACTATATTATTACATGTAAATTGCAATTCATATAAGCTCATAGAAGTTAGGTGACTTAAGATTATGACACTTTTTTATTAGATATTATATTTACATTTCAGATGTTATCCCCTTTCCCTATTTCCCCCAACCCAGAACCCCCCATCCCATCCCCCTTCCTTCTGCTTCTATGAAGATGTGCCCCCATCCACCTCACCATCCTCGTATTTCCCCACACTAGGGTATCTAGCCTTCACTGGACCAAGGATCTCCTCTCCCGCCTATGCCTGACAAGGCCATCCTCCCCTACATATACAGCTGGAGCCATGGGTCCCTCCCTATGTGCTCCCAGGCTGGTGGTTTAGACCCTGAAAGCTCTGGTTGATTGGTATTGTTGTTCTCCCCATGGGGCCAGAAATTCTTTCAGCTCCTTCAATCTGCTCTCTAACTCCTCCATCAGGAACCCCATGATGAGTTCAATAGTTAGTTGTGAGCACCCACCTCTGTATATGTCAGGCTCTGGCAGATCTCTAAGGAGACAGCTCTATCTGGCTCCTGTCTGCACATGGGATGGATACCCAGGTAAGAAAGAAAAAAAAAGCAGCCCTTGGGAGGCAGATGCAGACAGATCTCTGAGTTCAAGGCCAGCCTGTTATACTGAGTAAGTTTAAAGACAGCCAGGGCTACACAAAGAAACCCTGTCTCTAAAAACAGATAAACAAAACAACAACAACAACAAAGATTACAAAGACACAATTTTAACTTCAGAGTCCTTGCTATTCATTGTTATAGTTCAAATGTATAATGTCCCACAAAGGTAATTTGCTAGAATCTTAGTTTTCATCTATTTATACTATTGATTTGATCATGGGATCATTAACTTCTTTAGTGATAGGGAATTAATGCTCTGATATAGTTATATTGAATGGGCTATTTGGTTTTGGTCTGCCTGGAAGAACTCCTTGAAAGGCATTTTTTATTGAAAATATATCTCCTGATACAATTTTTTCCTACCATGTTTTTTTCTCCCTCCACTGGTCCCAGCTTTCCACATGTCCTCAATCACCCTCTGTTTCCTTTCAGAAAGGATCAGGGCTTCAAAAGAAAACAACCAAACATGCCAAAACAACAAACAGCAAACAAAAGACCTCAAATTGAGGATGGACAAGGCAACCCAGTACGAAAAGAAAAGAGTCTCAAGAGCAGGCCAAAGAGCTAGAGACACAGCCTCTACAACTATTAGGATGACCACAAAAGAAGCAAGTTATCAGCCAGCCGTAACATATATATGGAGGGCCTGGTGTAGACCCAAGAGGACCAGGTTCTTGCTGCTTCAAACTCTGTGAGCCCATATAAGTCCTGCTTAGTTGATTCAGTGGGCCATATTCTCTGATGTCCTCCATCCACTCTGACTCTTACAATCTTTCCCCTCCCTCTTCTGCTGGGTTCCCCAATCTCCAATGAGAGGGGGAACCTTCAATTTAGGCTGTATCTTCATAATGTCTGGCTGTGGGTGTCTGTATCTGTTCCCAACTGCTGCCTGCCAGAGGAAGCCTTTTTTTCTGATGATTGGACAAGGCACTGATCTAAATACAGCAGAATACCATTAGAAATCATTTCACTGATTTTTTTTGGGGGGGCGGTGATTATGATTGTTTCTATTGTATATCACCTGACTATCCAGTTTCTGGTTCCTGGTCATTCAAGCAGTACAGACTCACTCTCATGTTATGGATCTCAAGTTAAATCAGACATTGGTTGGCTACTCCCACAAGTTCTGCACTGTCATTACCCCAGCACATTTTGAAGGCAGCAAAGGTTGTAGGGTAAATAGTTTTGTGGCTTGGTTGGTGTCCAGGTTTCTCTTTCTGTACCCTGCAGAGTATGTCCCCACACCAGAGAATTTGGAAGGTAGGTGTGAGGGTTCCACCTTGACTTTTCTATATTCAGTGAACTGTGGTAGATGTTAAGCAATGAGAACCCACTTGGATGTTAAGCAATGAGAACCCACTGTCAATTTGTGAAGAGCAATGCTCTGTTCTATCATCATCCTGGGTTATTTGAGAAGCTCCATGGGGATCCTCTTGCCTCAAAACTCAACCCAATTTAACACTGGCCAAGCACTGGAAGGATTGCTTGACTGTAAAGGACATCCAGTTCAGATTCCATATCCTACATTATTAGGGTCATCCTCATAGATTCCAGGAAGCTTCCACTGTATTAGGTTTCCATACTCTATACCCCCCCATTCCATCTTTCTACCCTGTACTATCTCCCTTCATTTACATCTCTCCTGCCATCTGTCCCTCTCTTGTTTCCACCTGCTGTGCCATCCCGAGTCCATGCACAAAATATATTTTATTTCTTTTTTCCAGGGAGATACATTTGTTCCCTGGAGGACATTTTTTTTAATGGTAACTCTTACTCCTATACCTGTTTGAATTTCTCTACTTCTTAGCTGTCATAAGGTAACAGCTTTGTTCTGTTATGGACTTCATCCATGATGTTTCTGTCTGTCGCATGCTTAAAATGATGGTGCCTTCTGTTCCCACACTAAAACCCCTGAAACTGAGCTAGCATTAAAGTTTCTGTCATTTGGGTTTTCAGTTTTTTTAAGTAACCTAAATAAAAATGCCCCCAAATAACCACAATATAAAATGGACACTATTCTGCCACATGTATATATGCGATAATTACATAAACCTGGAAGGAATTTCCTCATGCCAGTCAACCAAGAGCTTGTTCTTTATATTTGGCATTAAGGTCTTAAGGACATGGGAAAGAAGAGAAAGGAACAGTGAAAGCCAGAATGGCCTTGTGGAGGTGAGGTTAAGTGGCATGGTTAGGAATGCAGTCATCTAGGCATGCCAGGGTTACTAGGCTAGCCTCAAGTAGAAAAGAATGTTTTAGTAACAATAATTCTACTTAGTTGTAGGTAGTGGCTGGAAATGCTGGTGGTTCCTCCAACTGTGGGTTGGGTAGCTGGGAACTCTGAGAGTTCCTCCACAGGGAAGTTAAGTGCAGAGGCTGTGGCTCACTAAAGGCCTCTCCACAGTTCCTCACAACACAGTCTCAATGACACGAGAAGTCCATGGGTTTTTACTGGCTTTAATGTCATGGCAGATGGTGGATGGATCTGGATGCACACCCCCCCCCCCAAAAAAAAAACCCCAGGCAGGGCAGACCTGAGTTAAATAGGAAGACAGGGGAGGGGCTGGGGAAGAATGCTTAATTGGCTCCACCCTCTGGTCTTCAGGTACCTCATTAATATGCAAATCTCTCTAGGCTCTCTAGGGCCTGAAGCCTGTTCCTCATGATTGATGGCCATAGACCTCTCCGTGGGAGTGGCTGTTGGAGGGCTAAAGCTAAATGAAAAGAACCAGGTCCTGGGAGCAGAGCTGAACTCCTGTCATCCAATAAGGTTCTGGGGTTCCAAGCTCATGCTGACCAAGCACCCAGCTGTTTCTCACAGCCCACTGCCCAACACTTAGTGCATTATTAACATGAAGCAGACACTGAGATGAAATATTGGCAAGTATCAGTTCTCAGATTTCAGTGAACATGTGCATCTCTCATGTTGCCAATATGCTGTTTAAGCTGGAGATGGACATCATCTAGATGTGGTTGGGGGTCTGTATTTCTAGCATTCTAACAAGTGCTATGGATGGTGTTGCTTCTTAGACTCTGCTTTCAATAGCAAGGACATGTATTGCCAAATTATTATATTGTACAGACTGTGAAATAAGCTAGGAACAGTCAGTTTACTTCACTGCCACAGTGAATCTGCAAGCCCCACCTTTTCACCAGGATACTCAACTATATTTCAATTATCTTTTGAAGAATAATATGCTTCTAGACTCCCTTGGTACTTGTCTCTACTTCCTTGGTTCATTTGCTTTACAGCTACAATTTAACGACTTTTGTATTTGAAGTCACTATGAATGTCTGTGCCACATTTACCTCTTCTTTCTCTTAGCCTTTCATTGACATATAAAGGTAAACATTTGTTATTAATTGACTGTGTGTGAGGCTGTAAATGCAGCAGAAGCATATTTTCCTCTAGGCTTGGGTTATGGCCTCTGGCAGAAGCCTTATTTGGCATTGCATTCTTAGACAAATATGCAGTCAGCAATTTACTGCTAACTGTATGGAAAATTGGCATGGTTTAGTTATCCACATTCAAGGAAGTCTGTATTTTCCTTCAGCCTAAAGGAATTATGGCATCCCTTATATTTTTAGTGACTTGGAAAGAAGGGAAGAATTATCTTTATTTGCCATTTTTTTTTAATTTAAAAGAGCAGAGAAAAATGTGTTATAGCTACAAGTAGCCATAGAACTCCATTATTGAAAATTCTTTCTTTTGTACTAAAGTAATTGGATGCTGTGGTGCTGCCAAAGGTCTTACTCACCTTTCTGCTAACACTGAGCCTATGATATAACTCAAAGATTTCTGTCAACACATCTAGTGCCCTTTTACTGCTACTTTAAACCCATCTGGTTGTTATACCTCTAGGATATTTTCACATATTTCTCGGATTTTGAATTGTGTGAATCTGTCTTGACTCACAATATAATATTATTTATACATGCATTGGCTTTCTATCATTCCATTTTTCTATGCCTTCCCTAATCCCAGAAATGAATTAAGATAACTTGAATCCTCAGTACAGTAAAATAAAAGAGAAAAAACCCTAAAACCATCATATGTTATGGTAAAGTCCAATTTAGAACATGTATTCATTCACTTTTACAATGCTGACATAAGAACATTAGTCTTATTTATACATGTAGATGGCTAGTCCTCTGCCTAGAGCTCCAATTTGCCATGTGCATTTTTTTATTTTGTATCAGTTTTATTGATGTGTAGGAGTACCCATGAGTCTAAGTGGATTGTGATCAGGTGTACAGAGGTCAGAAGAGAGTGAGGTGGAGGAGATTCCTTTTGTATGCTACTGAATTTGGTTATGGGACTAAACAACTTTCCAGCCTCTTGAATCTAGAGTTTGATAAGTTCTCTCAGGCAAAAGTTTGAAAAGGACAGATATATGACATTGTTTGTGGATTACAACATATTTAAATTTTCTGTGGCACATATGTGCTGCTACTTTCACATTTTCTATTATATAAGCTGTTTTTGAAAGGTTCTGACATAGGTGAAGTAACATTTTGTACATGCCATATTTTAAAAACCTTTTCATATATAACGAACTAAAGTACATTAGCTACTACAGTTAAATGCCAATGGGGATAATTGACACTTAAAGTTTTGAGTCATTATTTAGGTGATAAATAATTTTCAAAACTGCAAAGTTAGAAGGCAATCTCATTGCCAACTAATTACAAAGGCAATATCCCCTCATGCATATAAGAAACTAGAATAATATGCCTGCTTGTTCCTTTTAAGGGCTATCTGTCAAATGAGTGATCCTAAAGTGCATATAGCTCTTTGATGTGAACCCTCAGATTTTAATTGTTAGTTATTTGATATGTGGATTGGCTTTTCCTTTTTCACAGCAGTATTATTAGACTATAGCCATGGAAACAAAACCCCAGAGTCTGCTTAAGTATTTCTTTGGGGACTGAAACCATTCCTGAATGAAGTTTTTGTTGCTGTTGCCACCGCTGTTGTTGTTGCTTCTGCTGTTGTTGTTGATGATATTGATGTTATTATTTTGTTTTCACACTACATCCTTCCAGGAGTAACAGAATATGTCTACCATTCAATGTTAGTTGTGCTAAGTGAACTATACTGACAGGTATGTGCTGTGCATTATCAAAAGCCACGTTGTGGAAATATACATATATATATATGTGTGTGTGTGTGTGTGTATGTGTGTGTGTGTGTGTGTATGTGTATATATATTTGTATGTATATATGTATGTATGTATATATATATATATACATATCACTCATGAGCATTAGTATATTAACAAGGTTTGTTGAGTTCTCAATGGTAGCAAAATTTTAGTATAAAAGTGAGCATATTGTAAATGTGTTTATAGAATTGGAGAGGTGAAATACAGACAGAGAGAAAAGAAGATAAGACAGCAAGTCTTTCTTGTGTATCTCCCATTAGTTACTATTCTGTTTCTTGGATTATATTTAATTAGATTAGCTTCTATTTTTAGTATGATATTAAATTAGAGAGTTGTCTTATTAGCAAGGTTAAAAATATTCAACCCACTTAAGAAATCTTAACTACTATTCTAACTTCACAGGACTGGTTAGTAAAGTTATCTCTATAATTATGCTTTTCCATAAAATCAACAAAAACACTAGAAAATAATCAGAGCTCTAGGATATCCACAAGTAACCATATGCAGAAAATTTATGAAGATAAGTAAATTTTGGACAAGAAAATCAAAGTTGATGATGTTAGAACCCAGAAACCTCAGAAATATCGTTGGTGAGAATCAGCATGCTTTCAATCCTAGAGTGCTTCAAAGGCAATTTTAAAAGACCATTCCCATCACCACCATGCTGACAGTATTTCCTTGCCTTGCACCTCCATGGAGAATAATCAATTCTTGCATGGTATAATTATTATAATTAACTCTAAATGGACTGCAGAAAAATCCGGCCGCTCATGTATTTGCCAAAAAGTTTAACCTTATGTTTATATGAAATGGAAATACTAATTAACAAACAAACAACTGAGAAGAAAATTTGAGAGAATTGTTTGGGAAATAAGGTATTTTCCCATATTAAAAATATATACAAATATTTATTGTATTTTGTTTGTAAGTATATATATACATATGTATACACACATACACTCACATGCACATATACACAGGCACACACACACATATATATACACACATAGGCTTCATGTATATGTCTAGCTTCCATGGAGGCCCGAAGACTGTGTCAGATCCTCTAAATCTGATGTGACATGTAGCTATGAACCACGATATAGTGCTAGGTCCTCTTAATAGTAACAAGTGCAGCTGGGTCTGCCTGAAAATGCTTTTAATCCTAGGACTCAAGAGGAAAAGGAAGGTAGATCTATTAGTCTGGGGCTATCCTTGTCTACAAAGGGAGTTCCGGGATAGTTGGGGCTACACAAAGGAACCCTGTTTTTAAAAATCAAAACGAAACAAACCAAACCAAAAGGAGTAACAGGTGCCCTTAACCACTGAACCATCCATACCTCTCTTCAGCTCTTCAAATTTTTATTCATATCTATTTGTTTACTACTTATTTATTTAGATATTTATGTATATGTTGGCATGTGGTAGGTGACCCCCAACCTAAAAATCTATGGGTTGCAAAATTGGACTTGATAAAATTTTACAAAAATGATGACACATATTGGATTGGTGAGAAAGCAGGTGAATCTTGGAGGGATTAGAGTTGGGGTTGAAGATGAGCAAAGTATGGCATATGAAATTCTCAAATTAATGAAAAGGAAAAAAACCCATGAACAAAATAAATGATAGCATTGGGTTAAAAGTTACAGAGATTAATTCTGTTTTTCCAAACTCACCCCTTCAAATATCTACATTTTACATCAATTTCTCAAAAGTGCCTTTTACCTAATAGAACTAGGACCTCCAAATTATAAGTTTACTATCTACAGTTACAGCTAGTAAATAAATATGATGGTTGGTTTTGTTTTTACAGGTGATTTAGAAGCATTCATAATTGCTTAAATCAATAAAGCGACTATACAAAACTATTAAGTATTTATAAAAACATGTCATATCCTTGGTAGCTTTGTATATTTCGTGATTCTTTACTAATTCCCAGCTACCATATGACTGTTGAGACTAAGATACTACAGGACCTTTAGAGTTTCAAATATAGTTTATACCTATGTCCTGGTAGACAGTGATAAGATACATTACTGAGAGCAAGCAGAAAGCCAAATGTCCAATCAAAGAAAATTTTGACCCTTTGAAAGATGCTTAGCCTAAGAAGCCCAACCTAGGGATTGAATATGGAATAAAATGACTTCACCTGTTTCCTGCTTCATTGCCTGTATATCACAAGGCTGGTTACCCTTTCACCAGACAAATATTTTTAAATCATTTTATGTATTTATGTATTTATTTGATTGGTGTATTGTGTGTGTGTGTGTGTGTGTGTGTGTGTGTGTGTGTGTGTACATGTGCCATAGTGCACGAATGAAGGTTAGAGGAAAATTTGTTATCTCCATTCACCTCTGAGTTTCAGGGATCAACTTCAGATAATAAGACTTATTGCTAAGCGTCTTTACCTGCTGAAAAATTCTGTAGACACCTAGAGGAATTTTTTAAGCAAAACAAAATCACATAATATAAAGAATAATTCTAAAGTGGAGTACAGTTCATCAATACATAGTACATCTTAAGTAGTATACAGCTATTAACTACATGCTGCTTGTTACAGTGTAGCACTCCAATAGAAAACTTCCATAATTAAGCACTTATATCCTATTACCTTTTCCATGTAAGCTCTGGCAATCTCCAATCCATTTGCTGTCTCTATAGCACTACATGTCTTGAGTGTTTCATATACATTAATTCATGTACTATTTCATATTTCAATATTTATTATTTCATTATGCATGGACATTAAACCATGTAATTTGTGACTGTTTCTATTTGGCGTTTTTGAGTTAATATTATGTATTTGATGCCCATCCTCATTTTTGTTTCTACCAAGTTCCACAACCATTTCCATGTCACCAGTGTTCCATTGCCTTTCCCTCCCCTTCAACACCTTCTTCCCACCTCTCTTCCTTTCTAGTTTCATAGCCTATGCTCATACTGTTCCCTACTAGCATATAAGATATGCACATAAGCTATGCTCCATGCAAGCATTTGTCCTTCTTAACCTGAGTTACATCATTTAATATAAGACTTTCATAAATTCATTTTTTCCTTTGCAACAGAATAAAATCTCATTGTATATATATACCTTCTTGTAAATTAGTCATTATTCTGCTGAAGGGTATCTAGGCTGTTTCTATTCCCTGTTATTGTGAATACTGTAGCAATAAGCATGGATGTGCAAATATTTCTGTGGTAGCATAGAGAGTTCTTAGGAATGACATAACTGAGTCATTTGGTAGTTATATTTTTAGGTTTTTGAACATTTTTATTACAGATTTCTATCATGACTGAACTATTTTTTTACCATCCTACTATCATTAAATACTAGTTTTCTTTTTCATTCACGTTTGTTATCCTTTATTTTTGTTTGTACCTATTCCACTTCTCTGATGGTTAAGAATGTTGATGATCACTTTAAAAACTTATTTTCTGGCTATTTTCCTTCCCTTGAGAAGTGCCAACACACACACAAATAAAGATGTAATTTAAGAAAAGTTCTCAAGATTCGAAGCTTAAATTTGGATCTGCAGTAGACAAATGAGAATCTATATAATATTTAAAGTTTAGCACTGTAAGCATTAAATTTTTTGTTTGTTTTTTGAGACAGGGTTTCACTGTTTAGCACTGGCTGGTTTTGAAATCTCTCTGTATAACAGACTGGCCTCAAACTCAGAGATTTGTCTGCCTCTGCTTCCCCAGTGCTGGAATTAACAGAGTGGGGCACCATATCCAGCTTTATTTTAAATCTCACCCTTTCCTGCTCAATTAGTAATACATGGCTTTTATTATATCCATCTTCGTTTATAATTTCAAACATTAAGGAATTAAACACACTCCAGTTTTATGTTAAATATAGAAACTTAAACCAGAGCAAGTTCTCTGTACCTAGCAGACAAATGGCACAAAGCAACACAAATTCTAGTTTTTTTCAGAAGTATTTATTTATTTTTATGTGTATGGGTGTTTTGCTTGCAAATGTGTGTCTGTTCACCACATGTATGTCTCATGCCTATGGAAGCTAGAATAGAATACTGGAGCCTCTGAAACTGAAGTTACAGATGGCTGTGAGCCACCTGGGAGTGTTCACAATTAACCTGTATCCTCTAGAAGAGTGCTAGATGTTCTTAACTGCTGAGCCATCTTACTTTTTGATAATATATATTATTAATAACACATCCTAGCTTTAAATAATACATATTCTAATCAGAATCTAGAAACAACCCAGATGTCCCTCAATGGAAGAATGGATACAGAAAATGTGGTACATTTATGCAATGGAATACTACCCAGCTATTAAAAACAATGATGACTTAATGAACTTTGTAGGCAAATGAGTGGAACTAGAAAATATCATCCAGAGTGAGGGAATCCAGACCCAAATGGACATACGTGACGTATATTCACTGATAAGTGAATATTAGCCCAAAAGCTCAGAAGTACCTATGATATAACTCATAAACCATAGGAAGATTAACAAGAAGGAAGGCCAAAGTGTGGATGCTTCACACCCACTTAGAAGGAGGAACAAAGTAATTACAGGAGGCAAAAGGTGGGAAGGATCTGGGTGTGAGAGGAGAGGGGGAGAAAAAAGGGGGAAGGACCAAGTATGAGAAGAGACAGTAGAGAAGTCCAGAGGGCCAGGAGAATGAATAGAAATAAGTAGCAGTGGGAGATGGGGAACCACTAGAAAGTCCTAGATGCCCAGGATTTGAGATGTTCCCAGGACCCAGTGGGGATGACATTAGCCTAAATACCCAACAACAGGGAGATAAAACCTAAAGAGACTGCCTCCAGTAGATTGACATGGCCCCCAGTGGAGAGATGAGAATATCCACCCATCTAAAACTTGTTAACCCAGAATTGTCATGGTCTAAAGGAAATGCAGGGGAAAAAATGGACCAGAGGCTACCCCACCATGTGATCCATTACATCTGCAGACACCAAGCCTGACACTATTGCTGATGCCAAGATGTGCTTGCAGACAGGAGCCTGGTATTGCTGTCCTCTGAAAAGCTCTGCCAGCACCTGACTAAGACAGATGTAGATGCTCACAGCCAACCACTAGACAGCCTGGGGACCCCAAAGAAAGAGTTACAGGAAGGACTGAAGGAGCTGAAGGAGATTGCAATCTCATAAAAAGAACAATAATATTAACTAATTGGACTCCTCAGAGCTCACAGGGAATAAATCACTAATCACAGGGAGTAATCAGTAATCACAGGGAGTAAAGAGTACTCATGGAGGGACCCATATGTAGCAGAAGACTGCTTCATCTGACTTCAGTGGGAGGGGAGGCGCTTGGTCCTGTGCAGGCTTATACCCCAGAGAAGGGGAATGCTCAAGGGGTGAGGTGGGAGTTGGTAGGTGGGTAAAGGGAGCACCCTCTTAGAGGCATAGGGGGATGAGGAGAGGGGGATGAGGTGGAGGGTTCATAGAGGGGAGACCTGAAAGGGGGATAACATTTGAAATGGAAACAAAATAATTAATAAATAAAAAGAAAACAACAGACATTAAAGCAGTATTTTATACATATTTCTTTTGTCTAGGTCATTTTTTCATAATATATGGTAGTAATGATAACCAGAAATAGAGGCACAATGATACACTTGGCCATAAAATACTTTTTCTTTTGTACAGTTTTTCTGAAGAATCACACCATTACCTTTAAGTGGCACATAAAATTTTCTTAATCAGACAGGCTGGCCTTTGAACCAGTTTCACTCCCACAGGCATATGCTTGCAGTGGTTGGTCTTACTGCCTTTGAAAGTATTATTTTAGTGTCCTAAATCAGAAACGTCTGTTCCTATTAAAATCTTTACATGTTATGCTATGTCATTGACTAGAGTATCTTCAAGTCATTCTCAAATTGCAGGTTTTCTAATGTGATAAAGATTCAAACCTTTTCACACATTCTAACTTTGAACTATTAAGATAGTCTAGTTATGCATACAATCTGTATTAATTTGCCAACCTAAATCCTATTTGCTCAACTGTTCCAATTTTGGATATTGGAAAAAAAGTTTCTCAACTTCTGGAACTCTGCTTCTATTTGAAGTGGAGTATGTAGTGTCATTCACAGGACAAAATTCTTTACTTAGCTCATAGAGAACTCACAAAGGGCTCCTTGGAGCATTCAGTAGATGATAAAAATTACATTTTTATTTAGTTCTTAATTTATTCACCATTTGTAATTCAATATTCTTAATTTTGAGAAAATTCCAAAGATTTTTCTCCCAGCTCTTGAGTTGACCATAGTCTAAGAAGAAAAATTCTTTGACTTTCTTTATAAACAGAGCATGAGCCAAAGAAAAGGATGAAGAGATTTCATCCTGGCAGTGTGAACAGGAAACACTTTTGACATTTCTCATAACTATGTGATGCAAGAATGTCTAGACAGTTCTTTTAGGAAGTGGGAAATCATAAGTCTTTGGTCAGCTTTGTATTGTGTGCCTTGTTGGCTGTGGTGTGCAGGGAAGCAAGATAAGAAGCAAACAAAGTAGGAAATAATTATAATCCAGCTATAATATGAGGGACATGAGCAAGTATGACCTCAATAATTCAAACTAAAAATAAAGGTGTGAAATAAATACTCTGTAAAATAGAATAATCAGGATTTATTTGGGGACAGTTGGAACATATCCCTACAATTCTTTCAAGTTGAACAATAACTATACAGAGAGGGTTTATTTTTGCCTCCTCAGTTTGGGAGAGTTGTTTCCACCAGCTAGAAATTGATAAGCTGTTTCAAAAGCACTCAGCTTTAATATGTTAGGGACCAATTAATTAACATTAGACATCCCCAGCCCTGTCTCCATCTATGGTTGCTTTCATATTTTCTCCAAGTGGCTTTTGGTTCAATTACACAGTGGAGTCTTGTTTCTGTACTACAGCTGCCTTTTGACTACTTGTATTACTTACTGAACTTATAAGAAGGTTCTTGGTTGTTTGGGTAAAATTGAAGTGCCTAAGAGGTAAATTTTAAATGACTAAAATTAGTTTCCAGCTTGTTTTTGAGTGAAATAGTATTTAAGTTACCAAGAGCTCTGATTCTTTTTTACAATGGTCCTGGAAATCACTTAAGATTCGTGGAACTCATCCTAAACTTTGTGATTCACACAGTGTAAGTAATGTGTGAAAAGCACATCTAGGATATCCAATGCATCTGGTTAAGAACCGGTCCTTCAGGCTTGCAGATATCTTACCTTAGCTGTGGTTCTAGAGAATTTTGTTGTTGATGTTATTGTTTTAGAAGTTTGAATAGGGGAACAAAATACTCACGGGATCAAATACATAGACAAAGTGTGGAGCAGAGACTGAAGGCTATCCAAAGACTGCCCTACCTAAGGATCTATCCCATATACAGTCACCAAAACCCAGACACTGTTGTGGATGCTAAGAAACACATGCTGACAGGAGCCTGATATATCTGTCTTCTGAGAGGCTCTGATAGAGCCTGACAAATACAAAGGGGATGCTCACAGCCAACCATTGGAATGAGCGCAGGGTCCCCAATAGGGTCCCCAATGGAGGAGTTATAAAAAGGACTGAGGAAGTTGAAAGAGTTTGCACCCCTATAGGAAGAACAATAATACCAACCAACCAGACCCCCTGGAGCTTCCAGGGACTAAAGCACCAACCAAGGAGTACACATGGAGGAACCCATGGCATCAGCCGCATATGTAGCCCAGAATGGCCTTGTTGGGCATCAATGAGAGGAGAGGCCCTTGGTTCTGTGAAGGCTTGATCCCCCATTGCAGAAGAATTTGAGGGCGGGGAGACTAGAATGGGTGGGTGTGTGGAGGAACATCCTCACTGAAGCAGAGGAAAGAGGGATGGGATAAAGGGGTTTCCAGAGTGGGGACCAGGAAAGGGGATAACATTTGAAATGTAAATAGAGAAAATATCCAAAAAATAAAATAAAGTTTGAATAGTCCATTGGTGCATGTGTGTGTGTGTGTGTGTGTGTGTGTGTGTGTGTACACATTTGAGAATGTCAGTGTGTTTGAGGGAGCATGTGTGTATGTTTGAGTGTCTGTGTTTGAGAGAGGGAGGGAGAGAGAGAGAGAGAGAGAGAGAGAGAGAGAGAGAGAGAGAGAGAGAGAGGAAGAGAGAGAGAGAGAGAATGGGTGTGTATATGTGTGCAACAAACACCAAGGGGTTTGTTAATCACTTGAAATGAGCCCTTGTTTTAGGTTGTTCTTAAAAGCATAAGGGTATTATAATTGTGCAGGATTCATGAACTATCCCCCATTTTGAGGCTGAGCAACATCATACAAAACAAAGTGAACACATTGTAAGAACCTGGGTATAAACCAGTCTTCAGGAAATGACAAGGTCATTGCCCTCTTGAAACCTCACCAGCTGGGATTATATGCACATGATCTTTATCAGATAAGTCTCTTTCCATTCTGTCATGGATGGGGCAGGGGACCATTGCACCTTACCCTTTTCTCTGTAGGGATTTTTGGTTAATGGTTGCTGGAGGAGACATTGTCTTTAGTGGCAACCCTTCAACCATGCTTCTATAAGAAACCTTAATTCATCTAATTGGAACAACAGAAGGAAACAGATAGAAATTAGTTTGAAAGAGAAAAGAGATAAGTGAGCTTGGGGGAGGATCACATGACAGGTTAATAGCAATGGAAATGATCAAAATGCATGCCAGACTGAATATATAATGAACAATTAATATAAGCTTATAAATACTTAACATCCAGGTATTAAACAATTTTCAAATGTCAAAGAAAGAATTTTTATTTGACATTTCATCTGTGTTTTCATCACCTTAAAATTATATCCTACATATATATATACACACACATATGTATAAATATATATAATAAATCATGATTTATTAGGTATATGTATATACACATACATACACATATATATGACTTTGGGCAATATATATATACACACATATATATACATATATATATATGTATATATGCATATATAATGTCCAAAGTCTCAAACATTATTATGTGTAGGGGTCATAGCATTTATCCTTGCTACAAACATTTTTTCTTCTAATTTTCCTGATAACAGAATTAGAAACTGTTACCAAAAGAGATATGAGAGAGTCATTTGGTAACCTTGGAAGGTACTTTGGAGACATCATTTTTAAAACAAATGCCATATGGTTTTTGTATTCAATCTGGAGGAGATGAAAGCTTTTCCCACCACTTTGGAAAGGTGTATGACATGTATTTTCAGTGCTGACAGCACCCTGGCTGCAACCTACTTCTTATGATGGCACCTGCCAGGGAAGCCCACACTAGACAAACATCTGGGAATTAGTTCTCAAATGTAAGATAAACTGCAGTATTTTTCCTTCAGAATTGCTAGTTATGATCTGTAGATTGTACTGAGCACTATCCCATGGTGATTAACATATGTCTAGAATGGATAACATATTCGCTGTACTTCAAGATATTGAACTGTTGCATCAGAATTCTAAATACTTTTGGAATACACTCAAAGGTACAGGTAGGTCTATGATATATTGAGCACCTTCCATTATTCTCATGCTGATGTAATATCTATGCTTGGATCTATTCTATTTTCCTCATATGGCAACAAGTACTAATCTGTTTTACTTTCTGAGGTATAAACATTGACAACAAACTCAAATACTTTAGCTATTTTGATCCATTAGAAGACCCTTGATGCATTTTGGAATGCATTGTAGAAAACATCTCTTGTTGTGAATCTTCTCAGAAATTTGTCACTGAACCATGCAAACTGACTATACAAACTTTCATGTACTGACAAAGCAGTATATAAGACTGGAATGAATAGAGCAAGTTTTCTATATTTTGGTAAGAAAAGTTAAATTTGAGTGCTAGGTATAGTGGTACATGCCTGGGATTCCAGTACTTAGGAGAGGGAGGCAGGAGAACTGGTAGTTGAAGGTTAGCCTTGGATATTAGTATATTGAAGAACAGTTTGGGGTATTCAAGTCTCTATCACCAAAAATGAAAAACATACAACAAATATGAGTTTAAAAAAATCTTTAAATACCCTACAAGTGATTGTACAATCACACATATGTGTACAAGGATACTGACCAAGGTTTTGATGCTTCCTTTTTCTGTATGTGACAGACACACAGACTCTTTCTTACAGTTTTTAAAATATCATGTTACATGGTCAGTCATAAGTAGTGAAATTAGTGATGAGGTGACTTCCTCAATGAGTACATGAGGTTTTTGTTTCTTGTTTCTTTTTTTTTTTTTGTAGTGTTTTGATGCTGAAGATCAGAATTCTTGCTCAGAATTTTATTTTTTAAGCAAAGTGCAAGGAGTTCTTTTTTATTTTCCATATTCTGTAAAACCACCCACAGCTTCAATTATGTCTGATTGTTAACTGTGGCACTGTTCTCTGTCATTTTTCAAAACAGAGCAATTTCTCTGAGACTCTGTATAAAGGGTATTATAAGTCTAAAATCTTATAGCAGGTAAATTAATCTCAACTTATTTATTGTATAAGACGTATCAAAACAGAAAGAAAATCTTTATGAAACATATTTTGATGAGTTTGGAGTGAAATATAAAATGCCATAATGCAAAATGATTAAGTGTACAGAGCAAAGAAAACGTTGTTTCTTGAATATGAATATTGTTACATGGTATTTATTCTCCTTCAATTTTGCATACTAATGGTGAATAAATTTCCAGATAATACAGAATATGCATATAATGAATATGAATAGTGTGGTATGGAATATCAAAACAACATGTAATTGTTGTCATTCTGTACATACGGTTACAAAGATTATTTCTGAGACCAACAATCTTATCTGCATTCTCTGCAGATCCTTAAAATAAAGCATAAGGGGAAAATGTCATGGCCTATTCAAAGAAACAAGAGAAAATAAGCCCGTTAGAAGGAGTTTGGGAGACATTTTCAAGTAGTAGTATATCAATAACCTTAAGTTTTGATGGAAATTAGAATTTTTAAATAGCATTAAACCTTGAAGACTGACATGTGATATTGTAGCAAAAATTATAATTGGAATATGCAGCTGTGATGTAAACTTGACATTACATTCCTGGTACTGTGGTGTGTGTGTGTGTGTGTGTGTGTGTGTGTGTTTTGTGTGATTAAAGAGAAAAAGAAAGAATCTTGATCTTACAGGTTTCAACAGAAGTTTGCCTATGATGGGCAAAATAAGATTCTTTACAAGTAAGGGTTCCTTATCTGGGGCCAGGGGCAGTGATTAGTCTTGAACATATGTGGGCAAAAGCTAGGGGAACTACATGCTTGCTTAAGCTCATAGTCTCTAGGATCTCAGTGAAAGGCAGTAGTGTTTTTGTAAGTACTATGGAATGAACTGCATTGGTAAATTCCCATGAAGACACCCCAATAGCCAGAAATGGGATCCTTGGAAGAAAATTTGGTTTCTATAATGTCATGAATGTGAAATTATCACAATGGGAATCAGTGCTCTTTTCAGAATAAAACAGAAACATGGAACTTTCTTCCCTTATTTGAGAACTGGGAGAGAAGAGAGAGAGAGAGAGAGAGAGAGAGAGAGAGAGAGAGAGAGAGAGAGAGAGAGAGAGAGAGAGAGAGAGAAACAGTTTAGTTTGGATAAGGAAGCAGATAAGCAGATTGTGCCTCTGGCCCATTTCTGTGCATGATTTTATGTTTTTGCTTTTAAAATAGTGTTTGTGTTGAAAATGTTTCCTTCACAAAATTTATTGAAGAGTATATATGCATTGGAAAGAATTAGCTTGTTGATTTTGTGGAACTCTAGGTATTCACATGTGGATTGCATATTCAGGTCCTCATGGACTGGCTCACTTTCTTCCAGTTTTCTGTAAGGTTCCAGACAACCAGTTTGCATACTGGAGGATTTTTCATCACCCTATTCACCCTATTCATCACCTTCATTGTCTGTCTCAACATGACAAAACCCTTTTGTGGCTGAAGCACCTTTGACACTAACTCCCTCCATTGCTTCATGACATTCTTTGACATGTATTGCAAGTACTCTGTTTTGTCCCCATGAAAACCTTTAAAAAAATTAGAGATAATTAGGCCAGCAAGGACTTATAGTTACTAAAGCTTCCTTTTCCCTTTTACACAGATTAGTAAATCACATCAGCTTGTGAAGTTGAGATCCTTTCTATGGGAGGAGATGAGAAAATTTCCACTTATGTTAGGGATAAAACGTGAGAGCCGTGTTGATTCTGATGTGTTGCTAGCCTATTTGAGTTTCTAGCACAACCTGTTTGTAAAAACAACTGCCACTTCAAGATACTTTTGCTCTGTGTGTATTCCTTTATGTGACACTGAGCTTCTGTTTAGCACATGTTTAAGTTGAGAACATAAGGCTTAGCATAAGATTTCAGAACACTTCTTGACTTAGTCATAGTTTCTACCTTCTGTAGAAAAAAAAAAAAAAAACCCACAACAAAGAACCACCCAATAGAGAAACATATCATAAATTGACTGCAGCTTCCAAAAGCTCCCTCTAAGACCACCATCCCCTGATAGCTCATATTATTTGAAGTATTTCTCATGATGAGAGGGATCTTGGCTCCATTTTATAATGATATCTCCTGAAGGACAAATTTGACAGCTAAACTGAGTATGAATTTAAGAGAAGAGAAAGAAACTAAAGTGAAACTCAAACAAATGCTATCTTTGGACACATGTTCCTTTAACATAATAGTATTAAATGTGTGATCTCTCTTTGGTTCTACAACTATGGAAAAAATGTTTATTAAGTCAGGGTACTGTTTCTTGGTTAGTGATTAATGTGGAAGTCTCCAGCCCACCATGGGCAATGTCATACCCTGGGCAGGTGGTCCTGGGGTGCATAATAAAGCAGGCTGAACAAACTAGGAGGAACAAGCTAGAAGTAATGTTCTTCAGTGGTTTCTATTTCAGTTCCAGTCTTAGCTTCCCCCAAAGATGGACTCTAACCTGTGCTCCACATGAACCCTTTGGTCACCAAATTGCATTTTGTCATGGTGTTTATTACAGCAATAGAAAGTAAACTAAGATTCTCCTACATCAGTCATTCCACTGTTGCACAGGTGGGCACATCTAGTGTGTCCAGTCATTATTGAAACTCATACAAGTAACATCTCAATAAGACTATTGGTCAGCTTGACCATGGTGGTCATGCTCCAAATCCTATTACCTGGAAGCACAGACAGGAGACTCTCTTTCTTAGAGGCCAAAATAGAAGTATCTTCTGTAACTATAAAGGCTAGCATTTAGGGATATGTTAGGGTTCTCTAGAAAAACACAACTGAGAGAACGAACATATACACGTGTATACATACATGTGTGTGAATATATATATATATATATATATATATATATATATATATGAATTTCTTGCTAGCATGGATAGATGTATTAGGGTTCTCTAGAGAAACACAACTGAGAGAATACACACACACATACACACACACACACACACACACACACACACATATATATATATATATATATATATATATATATATATATATTCATATAGAAATTCTTGCAAGCTGTGGTTCAGCTGATCCAACAATGGCCATGTCCCAATGGAAATCTAAGAATCCAGTACTTATTCAGTTCCTGGGCCTGGATATCTCAGCTGGTCTTCAGTATACATTAGAACTGAAAAGATGTAGGGTCTATTATCTATGAAGGAATGAATTTGTCAGGAAGAGTAAGGTCAAGCAGGCAGAGGAAAGGCATCCTTCTTCTATAAAGGGGCTACTAGAAGGTGGAGTTTAAGGTGGATCTTTCCACCTCAATAGATCTGCATTTAGGATGGGTCTTCTAACTTCAAATGATTCAATCAAGAATAACATCTCACAGGTGTATCCATCAATTTTGGTTTTGGTTAAATTCAGATATAGTTAGGTTGACCTAAGAATAGCCACCACAGGGTCTTTATTATGTAGCTCTGATCATCTAAGAACTTACTTTGTAGACTAAGCTGGCCTTACACTTACAGAAATCCATCTGTCTCTGCCTCCTGAATGCTGGGATTAAAGGCATGTAGCATCATGTCTGGTCCCTCTTTTTCTTTTAAACTAGATTGCTGAATGATATAATTCAGAAGACTGTTGTGTGTGTGTGTGTGTGTGTGTGTGTGTATTTCTTAAGGAGTAAGTCTCATGAATAGTCTGTGTGAGGAAATACCTAGTTGTCTGAATCCGTATGAGCAGCCAAATAGGAATAGAAGCATTGTTTCTTCTACTCAGATTTTAATTAATCTACATTTCTTCTCATTAGTCCCACAACAATAGCACATTCATATCCCACCTGGTATTATAAATAATCTAGATGTTAATATATACAGGAGGATATGCATAGATCATATACAAATTATCTAATGATACTTCCTACAAGAACATTGGTAGGAGTCCTACAAACAGCCTCCTATGAACTCTGATGAACAACTTTACAACAATTCTTTCACAAACCAGGAACATATTGATAGTGCTGATTTGCTGGTATCACCTTTTCATCCCCATGTAGCCTAAGAGAATGGCAAGGCTCTAAATCTTCTGGTAGAACAAAGAAGTAATTTCAGACAGGAATCTAAATTTTAGGCTAGAACAAGGAAGTAGGTTTAAGATATGAAAATGGCTTTGGGCTAGGACAGGGAAGTAGGCTCAGATATTTTGGTCATCCTGATAAGCCCTTAGAAACAGTGATCACAGGAGTGATCACAATACTCTGTTTATTGTCTTTCTTGTTCTTTGACTATTTGTGTTTATTGCCTTGCTTGTTCTTTGACTATTTGTGTTTATTGTGTTGCTTGTTCCTTGACTATTTGCATCTATTGTATTGCTAGTTCCTCAACCTAGAACTGACCTTAGTACTTGCATGTAATTAAAATGGTATAAAAGCAAAAAGGAAAAAATAAAAAACAAAAAACAAAACAAAACAATAAAAAATCAAAAGGGAGGAGGGGGGATGGGATGGGGGGATGGGATGGGGAAATGGGGAAAGAGGATGACCTCTGAAATGTAAATAAATAAAATATCCATTAAAATTAAAATGCAAAAAATAAAAACTGAAAGCCTCAGTTTGCATACATGGCCAATTGTCTATAACCATGTACAAATCTAAGCCATTTTGACCTCTCTGAATGATAACTAACTATATATAACCATCCAGTAAGTTTACACACTTGTCAGCACTATTCAGTAAAATTAAATCAATCAGTCTGCTGCATCAATAGCTGTACTTGGTCTAAACAGAATGTTACTATAGAGTGGCCAATCACTGAGAAGATCATAATCCTTCCTTAATATTTTGTAGGTTGCACTATGTCTGCCTTGAGCTGATTTTTCCACTGTTTTGTGAGCAGTTCTTTTGTATTCATAATAAACTTCTACAATTTATCAATTTGATCTTATTTTGTATTTGACATGTGTTTATACATAGTTTTTCATTTTTGTCATTTTAATAGAGTACCTGAAGGTAGAGATGATAAATGCCTATAGTCAACGTGCCTATGATGTCAGAATATTTTATCTTTAATAATAAAAAAGTCTTAGTAAGTACTTTCTGATTAAAGTCTTGAAGGGGGTTAATATACAAAAACAAGACACATAAACTTACAATTCAGAATAAAGTGAAAGAGTTAAAAATTTTTAAACCTTCCACAGATGGAGTCAAGAGTGCAGATCAGCTTGTTCTGTGCTCTGGATCCTAGGAAACTAGCTATCCACAAGACAATAGATAAGATATGGTTTGAGCTGGGAGTTCAAGTTAGTGTACCTGTGCACCCTGGATACCAGGAACAGAACTGACCACAAGATAAATTGGATAGGATTTGATTCTATGAGATATTTCCCCATGACCATTCCTTGAACCTGCCACAGAAGCTGAACACTAGAAAGGTGCTTTTTATAGATACTTAATTATGATTTCCCCCCTGCCCTGGGTTGCGGTTCTTCCTTTAAAAGCTCTATCTCTTCTCTAAGTGAGGGTCATACTTCATTGCTTGCCTCTGCGTAGGACAGGCTTGAAGTGTGGCCTCAACGCGTTGAAATCAAATATACCTTGTGTTAATTACATCAAGTTTTGTGTCTTGCAGTTTTTGGGGTGGCCATGAATTCCCGTGGGCTGGGAGGGAGTTTCTCCCTTCCTAGTGGGCCTTACAAAAGCAATGATAGTCTTCCTTTGATTTCCAGCCTTTCTAGTCTTCTCGTCACACAAAATAAACTTATTATCTGGCTAATACATCTTCTAAGAATTAGATTGAATTTAATGGATTTCTTAAGTTAAATTTGTTTTGAAACATGTGGTATGAACAATTTAAGCGTATCCCCAACTAAGTTATAAATAAACGAAACTCAGAATATGGTTATTTTATTTGGCTTTGACAATTACTGGGTACTACTCTGAATCAACTTTTCTAACTGCTAACCTGTCTACCTCCACAGTGGTGTACACCAGATACTTGCTGTTTCTCCGGGCCATGAGTTCACAGTTTTTTATCAGTTGGAGAAGTTCTCTGGTAGAGTTTTGGAAGTTCATTGTGTATACCATTATATCATCTGCAAATAGTGATACCTTTATGTTTTCTTTGCCAATTTGTATCCCCTTGATGTCTTCTTGTTGTGAAGCTTTACTGCAGAGCAATAGTGATAAAAACGGAATGGTATTGGTACAGAGACTGTCACGTTGGTCAATGAAATAGAATTTAAGACCCAGAAATAAAACCACACAGCTATGGACACTTGATCTTTGACAAAGACACTAAAAATATACAATGGAACAAAGAAAGCATCTTCAATAAATGGTGCTGGTGTAGTTGTCTGTCTAATTGTATGTAGAAAAATGAAAATGGACCCATGTTTGTCACCTTCCACAAAGCTCAAATCCAAGTGGATCAAGGACCTCAACAAAAAAACAAATGCACTGAATTTAATAGAAGAGAAAGTGGGAAAGAACCTTGAACTCATTGGCACAGGGGGAAATTTCCTACACAGAACTCCAATGGCTCATGCTTTAAGATCAAGAATTGATAAATGGGGCTTCATGAAACTGGAAAGCTTTGTAAGGCAAAGGACATAGTCAATTAAGACAAATTGGCAACCTACAGATTGGGAAAAACCTTCACTAACCCCACATCCCATAGAGGGCTAATATCTAAAATATATAAAGAACTCAAGAAACTAACCACCGAAAAAAACCAAACAACCCAATCAAAAAATGAGGTTTAGAACTAAACCAATAATTCACAACAGAGGAATCTTGAATGGCTGAGAAGCACTTAAAGAAATGTTTACGGGTAGTGGTGGCTCATGTCTTTAATCCCAGCACTTGGGAGGCAGAGGCAGGCAGATTTCTGAGTTCGAGGCCACCTGGTCTACAGAGTGAGTTCCAGGACAGCCAGGACTACACAGAGAAACCCTGTCTCGAAAAATCAAAAAAAGAGAAATGTTTAAAGCCCTTAGTGATGAGAGAAATGCAAGTCAAAATGACCCTGAGATTCAACCTTACATCAATCAGAATGGCTAAGACCAAAGCCTCAGGTAATAACACATGTTGGTGAGGATATAGAGAAAGAAGAACATTCCTCCATTGCTGGTGGGATTGAAAACTTTTACAGCCACTCTGGAAATCAATCTGGAGGTTTCTCAGAGAATTGAAATTCCTGAAGACCCAGGAATACTACTCAGGAATATATCCAAAAGATGCCCCACCATGCCAAAGAGGTGCATGTTCCACTATGTTCATAGTGGCCTTATTTGTGATAGCCAGAAGCTGGAAACAACCAAGATGTACCACAACAGAGGAATGGATACAGAAAATGTGGTTCATGTACACAATGGAATACTACTCTGCTATTAAAAATGAGGACATCCTGAGTTTTGCAGGCAAATGGATGGAACTAGAAGATATTATCCTGAGTGAGGTAACTCAGACCCCAAAAAACCATGCATGGTGTGTACTCACTAATAAGTGGATATTAGCAAAAAAAAAAAAAAAAAAGTACAGAATAACCAAGATACAGTCCACAGAACTCAGAACGGTCAACAAGCTGAAGGGCCCAAGTGAGGATGCCTCACTCCCACTTGGGATGGAGAAAAAAAGCAATCACAAGTGGGGAGGGAGAGAGGGAGGGACCTGAGAAGGGAAGTGGACAAGGAGTGGAGAGAAAAAGGACCCTAATCTGGTATTGAGTAAGGGAAAAGGACTGAAGCCCTGAGGGCCAGCACACAGAATGGAAACAGGCAACCTCAGGAGGTAGGAGGTGGGAGGTGGGAGGACCCTCCAGAATGTACTAGAGACCTGGGAGATGAGAGACTCTCAGGAATCAAAGGGAGGGACCTTAGATAAAATGACCAACAGTAGAGAGAGGGAACTTATAGAGCCCACCTCCTGCAGGAAGATGTGGTATCAAGTGAGGGTTGCCATCCCACAGTCAAAACTCTGATCCATAATTGTTCCTGTCTGAAAGAACTACAGGGATGGAAATGGAGAGGATCCTGAGGAAAAGAAGGTCCAGTGACAGGCCCAAAGTGGAATCTAGCTCAAGGGGAGGCCCCGAACCTGACACTGTTACTGAGTCTATGGAGCAATCACAAAAAGGGAACTAGCATGACTGCACTGTGAAAGACCCAGGAAGCAGCTGAAAGTTAGATGTAGATATTTGTACCCAACCAATGGACAGAAGCTGATGACACCTGTGGTTGAATTAGGGAAAGGCTGAAAGAAGCTGAGGAGGGGGCGACCCTGCAGGAGGACCAGCAGTCTCAATTACCTGGACCCCGAGATCTCTCAAACACTGGACCACCAAAAAGGCAGCATACACCAGCTATGAGGCCCCCAACACACATACAGCAGAGGACTGCAGGGTCTGTGTTCTATCAGAGATGATGCACATAACCCTCAAGAGACTGGAGGCCCCAGGGAGTTTAGAGGTCAAGTAGAGTGGGGAGGGTGGGATTGGGGACATCCCTCATAGAGACACTGGGGTGGGGAAGAGGTATGGGATGTTGAACAGTCAGAGGGTGGATGGGGGAGGCTTAAAATCTGGAGTGTAAAAAATAAAAAAATAGGAGGTTCTAGAGAGGGGAAATGGGGAAAGGGGATGGCATCTGTATTGTAAATAAATAAAATATCCAATAAAAAATTAAAAAATAAGTAATAGTAATAATTTTTAAAAAGGCAATCAGGGAGTTTAGGAAGATCCAAGAGATATTGGGAGAATGGAAGAAAAAATGATCAAAGTATAATATATGAAAACAATGAAATTAATTATAATATATAAGTAATTAACATAACTAAATATTCTAACTAGTTTATAATTTTCAGAGTTTCATATATCTTATGTAAACCATTAGGTTCTAAAAGCTACTCACATTGTCTGATGGAAAACTAAAGAGAATTACCAAAGAGATTAATTTACATATTACTTTCTGGAAATGCAAACACGTTTTATTATAACTTAAAAATATATTACATTATTTATTATAGTAAGCATGTTACTCTCTATATTTTTTTGAATTTCTTCCTCCCATCACTTGGAAATTTAGTATTCTTTGACCAACATTAGTTCAATCTCTTATACCTACCAGTTTATTTTTATCATTATAACTATGGAATTTCTACATTCTAAATCTTTATAGTACTGTGGCACTGGTTCCTTTGTCATTAACTTACTTCTTTGAACATAATGTTCTGTGTGTTCATTTATACTGAACCAGGTTGTGATGATATTGTATTCCTTTGTAAAAATGAAATTGCATTCTATCAGATGTGCTATCAGAATATATACTCTGTAAACATGCACTTGCAGATCTTGGCTATTGTGTATAAGATTTTAATGAGCCTGATAATAATGATGTCTTTAAAACACTTGTTTTTACTTCTCTTTTTTCTGTATATCAGTAAATGTGATTACTGAACCACAAGAGGTTTTCTTGGGTCAGGAATTTCCATGCTATTATAATTCCTGTACTAATTAAAATCTAAACTAGCATTTTCCAACTTTTCTCTTTCTATACAGCATCACCAACATGTTACCATCCATATTTCCTGTATGATACACATTCTAATACTCATGAGATAAGATATTTTATGCATTTAAGTCGTATATTCCTGAATATTAATGATAATTATAGATATGATGTCTTTTTATCTTTTTGAAATGTGTTTCTTCAAGCTCTCTAGACAATTGTTTATGAATATTTTTGGTGTTTTTTCCTGTAGAGCTGTTAGTGGTACCTATATATTTTAATATTTTGACCCCTTCTCACTATTACATTTCCAAAACAATTTTTTCTTTTGATAGGTTGAATATTTACTTGACTTATTCTTTTTGTGATTAAAATTAATATTTGATGAAATCTCATTTTTCCTTTTTGGATTTTTAAGAGATTGGGTTTCGATCTGCAGCATTGACTGTCCTGGAACTCACTTTATAGACAAGGCTGGCCTTGAACTCAGATATCCACCTGTCTCAGTCTCCAAAGTGCTGGAATTAGAAGTAAGTCACAATGCCAAGGGATATTTAATTATTTTTGATGGTCAGTTTGTTTTCTGGAGGCCTAAAACTGGTATCTGGAGTAGGAAATTTGTATCCATAATATTTGCTCTTAGATAGGCCTAGAGCTTAGTTCTAATGGAATGGTCCTAGTATCTTTATCTTCCTTGTGTTTGAGTATACTTATTACATATAACCATAGATCATGGTCCTTGGGCAGGTGTAGCTTGATGGTGGCCCTGAAGGCTATAGGTTTTGGGTCTTGGTTCCAAGAGAGTAGATGTGAATTCTGAACTTGTAGGACTTATCTTGGGGCCTCAGTTCACAAGGTATATCCTGGCACTAGAATCTATCAAGTGAAACTTGGTCCCTGAGTCAGGTGATGCTGTGTCCATAGGGACTTGCCTTGAGACTAGGGTTTTCTTGGTTCTAGGACCAGCATGGAGTCTACAGTCAAGATATTCTTATGTTGGCCTAGATATTAGATGCTAGGTCTTCAAGGATTAGTATGATACTCAAATACAGAATATAAAGTATGAGATTTAGCCCTGTCTGGACTTATCTACTGCTAGGATCTATTTGATGAAGAATGTGTCCTGGGTTAGTTAAGAGTACTCCTGGAATTTGAGTCTCCATGAAATCTGGGACCTTCCTGATGTTGAGATGGGGCTGAATCTCATTTCCAGTAGTGTTGAATAGAATTTGTTTTCATGGGTGCTGGCCTGGTACCAGGGCCAATTAGATGTTAGGGGCTTCTGGGATTTATTGTAACTTGTCACAGTATTATAGAATCTGCTTTAGTGGAAGTTAAAAACCTGAGCCTACAGGATTCTGCACAATGCCATGATAAGTTTGAAGGTTTATGGTTTCCGCAGGCACCAGCCATCGTGCTTGGTCAGAGAGTGCTTGGTTCACTATTAGCTGGCTCCTCTAGCCAGAAGCAAGTCTACTATTGAAAGCAGTCTAGAATAGTGGATCTCAACCTGTGGATGGCGAACTCTTTGGGGATTGAAGGACTCTTTTACATGAGTTGTATATCAGATATCCTGCATATCAAATATTTACATTATGATTCATAACAGTAGTAAAAATTACAGTTATGAGGAAGCAACAAAAATAATTTTCTGGTTGGGGTTCACCACAAGATGACAAACTATATTAAAAGACATATGGTATTAGAAAGGTTGAGAACCACTTGCCTAGAAAATGAGGTAGCTGATGTCGGTATGGTAGTTGAATAGTCTAGAGATGAAGTCATTCATGTAAGCCTGATGTCTAAAGCCATGAGCCTGTTCTATCTGGATTTAATTGGGACAGGACTAAATTTCAATTGGGAAGCAAAGTTGCATAATGATTTCCCTCTCATTCTCCTACAGGAAGGTTATTGTTCCCAAGTTGTACTGCCTGGCCTCAGAGGAGGAAAGGATAAAAATAACTGTACTTTCTTCAGTAAGTTTCCTTTTATTGTGTGTCAAATGAAAGGGGTAATATCTCTTACTTGCTTCATTATTTGAATTGTGTTGCTGCAGAGAAAAGAGATTTAGAGATGTATTCTACCATGATTCTCTCCTATATCTTCATTCTTTCACTCACTGTTCATAGCCCATAATCACCATTTATTAACCGGCATTGCTTTAATAGACAAATACCCATACTTATAAGCATAACAGTGCATGCATGTAGACTATATTTTAAAGAAAATATTCTCTTAATTCCTATTAGTAGTATGAGCTTTGCTTTTTTTCCTAGTTTCACAAACATTATTAATAAATGAATTTATATAAAAATTGCAGTGGGGTAAAAGAAAACGTGAAATGTCATCTTACCTAAGAATGTCCTCTCAATACAAAACAGTCATTCTAAGAGAGCTTTCCAACTTAATTTCTGTAGGATTTTCATGGCTTACAATAAGCTACCTAGTATAATTGCTCCATGAGCACATGCTTAGTCTGTGGGCTATACCATAAGTTTTAAGGTCCCACAGTAAATCTTTATCAGTTCCTCATTTTTTAACTTGTAGCACAATTCCTCGTGATAGTTTTCTAAATCTTGGTAGGTGATTGGTTCATTGTCCATTCACTATATTTAAACATTTAATTATGATATCAAGGAATTATTCTGTTTCTACATCTATCTAATGAGCGGTTGAGCTAAATTACTTTGATTCTTTCTAATTTTCTAAGTTTCTGTACATAATATAGCTTCTTTTCTGAAATACTTTTATTTCAGCTATAATAAGTTAGAAACATTGCTACTTAATTCCTAACAAAGGACATTTTGTTAAATTGGTTAAAAATTAGCAACTGTCTGAGATGTCAAGCTGAGTGTAATAATGAGCTGAGTTAAAAATAATTTAATGAATTCATGCATCCTTTTAACACATATAATTTAGAATGGGCTAAAAATGACTTATATGGAAATGGACTATGCTAAAAACCCCTACCACATAACTGTTAGTAGCTTTACCTTGTTAGATTACAAATATAATCAATTACCCTATGCACGCTAAAATCCTTTAATTTTTATAAAATCATATTCATGTCCTGGTTTGACCTCATTCTTTTATAACTTCTACCAATCAATCTGTTTATAATAGTTTTCACATATATATTTATCTACTATAACATATAAATGATACACATCATATATGATATAGATACATGATAGATAAGTGATAGATAGATAGATAGATAGATAGATAGATAGACAGACAAGGGAGCAGAGGAAACCTGAAGTGAGCAAAGTTCTGTTTGATGATATGGGAACATCAATAGCAAACACCAAAGCCTCAAAAGCCATTTTTCAATATGGACTCGGCTAGAAGTTGAAACCCACCATCTTCTAGACCAAGTATGAGTGTTTAGGGATGATTGATCACTGTATACAAACACTGGCAACTGCAGCTTCCTTCTTCTACCATACCTTACAGCCAGAGTCTGCTCATGTACATAGACGTCCTACCTAGGCTAGCTTACCTGACCCCCTGTATACCTAATAAACATGCTGAGGTTCCAGGTTGTTGGAAGTAGTAGGTTCTCTCCATCAGAGCACACCCATTACTTTACTTCAGCTTTCAGGTACATATGTCTATCCTTTGTTCATTCCCTCACTGTCCTTAGTCAGGGTTCTATGACCTGAGTCTTGTGAGTTGCAGCAAAACATATTTTCTTATTATTACAAGAACTTTGTTTCATTCTTAAAATAATCATAATACTTATTCCCAATACTATACTTTATCTCCATTTTATAGTAGAAAATGAGACAGAAATACTGACTTAAGTATAACTACTAACACTGTACTAATCCATTAAATTTTATCTACTTTTAAAAAATAATCTTTTGTATAATTAGCATAAAGATATGAGATATCATTAAGGCATTTTGAATAATGTGTGTTTTTGTAGCTCTTCCTCCCCCATTAACTACCTATACTGTGTCCATCCTCTCTTATAACATTCTCCAATTTCTTTTCTTAATTCTTGTCACATCTGTTCCATTATCCACCCAATACCATCTGTTGTCCTTCCTTGACACTCATTCTTACCTTCTCTTTATCACCTTTCCAGATGTCTAGGCTTTATCATATTTACATACAATTACATATTTGTATGCATGCTTTACAGTTTACACAAAAGAGAAAGTAAATGTGTTTTTCATATTTCTGAGTCTGGAATACTTTGCTTCATATTGTACTTTAAAAATCCTTAATTTCATAATTTACATTATAACTCAATGTGTTTGTATTGTGTTTATGTATCAGATTTATATTATTCATTTATCTGTTAATGGACATTTAGGTTTTCTCTCTGTACTTACTATCATTAATAGACTAGCAATAAGTCAGGATGGGCTAGGATATGGAATGCTTTAGGTAGGTATCTAGGAATGACATAGCTAGGTAACATGGTAATTCTATTTTTATGTGTGTCTACAACTTCCAAATTGATTTTACATTTCTCTTATTACTAGGGCTAATGAATATTTTTAAAAAAATGGTTATTGACAATTTCTGTTTCTTCTTTTGAGAACTGTCTTAAATTTCATTTGTCTACTTGTTGATTGGGTTTTGGGATTTGGGTGTTTAATTTTTTAAAAAATATATTTCTAAACTCCCAGCTGATATAACACATATACAGCTGAGGGCTTCTGGGTCTGAGTTCAGTTAGAGAAGATGCACTTCTCCCTCAGGAAACTGGAGTCCTCAGGGAATGGGGAGGTCTGGTGGGATGGGGGTGAAGGGGCCGGGACATCCTCGTGGATACTGGGGGTGGAGGTACGGAATGTGGAACAGTCAGAGGGTGGAACTTATTTGCAAATTCAGTATAGTATTTTTTGTCTGAAGTATTCTTGAGAACTATTTTATTCCACTGGTAGAATCTTTGCTATGCTAGTTTATTTTGCTGTGCACAAATGTTTTAATTTTATGTATTCTCATTTCATAATTCTTTTTTTTTATTTTGGTTTTCTGAGACAGGGTTTCTCTGTGTATCCCTGGCTGTCCTGGAACTCACTCTGTAGACCAGGCTGGCCTAGAACTCAGAAATCCGCCTGCCTCTGTCTCCCAAGTACTGGGATTAAAGGAATGCGCCACCACTCATTTCATAACTCTTAAGGGCAATTTTTGCTACTGGGGTTTGCTTCAAAAATTCTTCCATAAATCTAGATCTTGAAGTGCATTCAGCATCCATTCCTGTTTTTATCTAACAGTTTCAGAATTTCATGTTTTAAAATAACTTTCTATTTCTTCAACCACCTTTGAGTTGATTTTTCTATAGGGTAAATGAAATGGACCTATTTTCATTCTGCAGATGTATATCCAGCTTTGGGAGAATCCTTTGTTGGATAGGTTGTATGTTTTTGACAGGTTTATCAATAACTTAAGTGATTGTATCTGTTTTTTCTTTTAATTAATTAAAACTTATTTACTGTAATTAAACATGCCCTGAAGTGTTTCCTTTTTCCTTCCTTCCTTTCTTCCTTCTCTCCTTCCTGTTTCTTCTTTTTTGCTTCTTCCTCCTCCTCTTCCTCCTTCTGCCCCCTCCTCCTCCTCCTTTTCTTCCTCCTCCTCATCCCCTTCCTTTTTTCTTCTTCCTGCTCCTCTTCCTCCTGCTCCCCCTCTTTCTTCTTTACTGGTTTGTTGACACAGAATTTATCTTTGTAGCCCTGGCTATCCTGGAACTGACTCTGTAGAACAGGCTAGACTCAAACTCATAGAGATCTGCCTACCTCTGCTTCTTGAGTGCTAGAACCAAAGGCAAGTGCCATATACCCCAAGTGGCTGTATATTTGTTAATTTATTTGTAGGTCCTGTATTCTCTTTGCCTGCCTATTTGTTTTTGTGCCAGTAGCTTTGTAATTTTAGGTTAGGTATTGTGAAATTTCTGCCTATGTTCTACTCATTAAGGTAGGTTTGTGTATTTGTGGTCTTTTGTAGTTCAATATGTATTTTTGGATAGTTTTCTAGTTCTGTGAAAATGGGCATTATAATGTTAATGGGTATTGCACTAAATATGTGGATTACTTTTGGTAACATACTCATTCTCATGATATTAGTTTTGCCAATTCAGGAGAATTAAGGTCTTTTCATTATTTTGTTTCTTTTTTCCCTTTTTATTGTCTTCCAGTTTTTGTTGTGGAATTCTTTTATTTATTTCTAGGTTCTTTTAAGTATAGAATCATGTCACTGGCAAATAGGGATGGTTCCTTAACTATTTTTTCTGGTATTATTGCTATATCTAAGACTTAGGTCCCCTCAAGAACCACAGACATCCTTAAAAAATGCAACACAAGGCTGAGTTGTTGGTCAGAACTGCTATTGCCCTTGATTGCCACCCTTCCGAGGGTGAAAGACAAGTCCCTATTGCTGAGTGTACCATTCACTTCAGACAAAGGACCTGAGATAGAACCAACCTGAGAGCCTCCTTCCTATGACTAGTTTGCATGGTACTAGAAGGGGCCATGCAGGCTTCCAAATAAGGGAAACAACCATTAGTCCTACCCAGCTCTGATACCTATGAACAATAACAAGCATTGCACAACAATACTAAGTGTACAATAATTGTAAGCACACATTGTTGGAACAGACTACTAAATTCTTTAATGTCTTAGGGCACAGTCAACAAGAAAGAAATCATATCTGGTACTAGGAACCTAGCCAATACCCTGGGGCTAGTCATGTCATTAATTGTGCAGAAGAATCTCTTTATTAAACTCCCTAATCCCTAAATACATTCTAAATACTCATCCTTATTCACTCCGATAACTGAGTTCTTTTTGCAACAAAGACCATTACAGAAATTCACAACTGATCAAGCTAGAACAAGTGATCATTTATTTTCTGTCTTTAACTGACACAATTATAATACAGTCCTTACAATTAAGGGCCAGGAATTATATAGGTGTAAATGAAGGAATCAAGATAGTGTGGAAAGATTATAAGAACTAGAATGGGCAGTTTTATTTGAAATTGTATTTTTTAGAAATGTCCCTGAAATTACACATATTAACTCTCATGAACATAGCTACATAAAAAGACCAGAACAAGACAATGCCAATAGACATGCTAACATAGAAGACAGAAATCTCAAGAGCCTCATCCCTAGACAAAGAACTACAGGCAAATCATGAATACTGAGATAAGGAGAAATAGTCTTTCCCTAGTAAATACCCCAGTGAGTTAACTAATACCAAGTGGTCAGTCCTGAATGCATATGCACAAAACATTATTTAGATTAAGCAGATTGTATTTATTATTTAGAAACACACACAAGCAATTAAAGATAAATAGGCCATGAATTCAATAAGGAGCACAGAAAAATAGATACTATATAATCTCAATGTTTGTAGTCTAAAATCTTTAACCCCATAGGAGCAGATGATAATTCAAGGATATTAACCAGAGTCAGAAGATACTTGTCAAAAGTTCACAAATTTGGGTCTGAGGAGATGGTTCAGCCATTAAAGCACTTGTCACACAAGCAAGAAGACTCTACAATTGATTTCATATAAATTTCAGGTGTTTGTAGCATTATATTTAGTGTGTATATTTCTATCATCCAAACACGGAAATGGGGGATTCCTGAATCAGATTTGCTAGCAAGACAAATATATCCATATACATGACTTCTAGATTTGATTAAAAAATTAAATAAGATGGAAGATCCATCCAGAAAGATTTTCTACATCAACCTCAGGCCTCTACTGATGAACACACATCTGGACATGTACACACACACACCCTTGTAGACTTGTACAGACAGATACACACACACACACACACACACACACACACACACAAAATACAGGCATATATACCTGTAAAAAATAAACAGAATCTAGTTTTGACTCAATAGAAGGAATAAATTAAAGAGATCATTCATATTATAGTGACTATAATTAATTGTAATATATTACATTTAAATTTGCTAAAAGAATAGATGTTAAATGTCCTCACCACATAAAGATAAACATGTACTTAATATAATTGAATTGGCTTGATTTAACCCTCCTACAATATATACACATTTCAAAAAACAGTGTACATGATAAATGCATACATATTTTGAAGTACATTTTGTAAAATTTTAGTTTATATTCCTTGTCAAAACAGTGGGTTTCACTATTACATTTTTGTTCAAGTATATCATGTTCTTTGAGCATACATACTTTCATGACTGTCTGTTCTCATGTTACTTAAGTCTGTCAACATCCAAAAAATGCACACAATTACACAAATACCCAGTAAATATTTCAAACTGGTAAATTCTCTTCATAAAAAAGTAGACCAAGCGAGTACAGATGATCTATAATAAGAGGAAGCTGCTGCTAGGTTAGTTCATTGTGGTTAAAGAAGGGCACCTGGACCAAACAATATAAATACTTAGAGCAAAGGGCTTTTTTAAAAGAGGAAATAATTTAATTTCTTTACTTAACCTCAACACAATAAAAAAAGACATTTATTAGTGAAACCTGATTTTGTCTGTCTAGTTGCAGGCTACAGGAAATAATTCATTTGATAACAATGTAGCTATTTTAACAATAGTAGTACCAACAAGAAAGGAAATGGTGATGGGAAAAGGCCATGGAGGATAGGCAGGGTAGAGCTGAGTTAAAAAAAATATACTGCAAGAAGGGAAGAACCAATTTCATGTGCACAGCTTCCCATTGTGTAATTACCTCTTGTATCCTAGCAACATCTTATCTGCATTTGTCTCTAGGAAAAAATTCCCAGACCAAGAACATCCCCTTCCACACTCCACTGGAAGGCTACATATTGGTAGCACCAACTAAACTTTATGGATTATAAAAATTCTTTTTTAAAAGTAGACACAAATTTAAGTGGGTAGGGATGGGGCAATAGATCTGGGAGAGGTGAGGGCATGGGGTGAATAGGATTAGAAATGTATGAAATTTCTAAAGAACTAATAAAAATGAGATACATCAAAAATATAATAAAATGAAAGCAGCTTATATCTTGTCAAACTTGAGGTGATCAGTAAAAATTGCCCCCTCTTAGATATATAAAAAAATCCTCAATTGAGCTGAGCAATTATAATTCATGACAAATGTAGATAAGATGGTAATTAACAGATGCTTACAATTATGACATTTTGCACACAATTGTGCTGTAGATTCTTGTCAAAGGGTTTCAGTTTCCCAGCCTTAAAAAAAAAAACAAAAAAAAAAAAAACAGTGAGTGAAAATAACCAGTTAAGACAATTTCTGTTATTTATATGGCAAAACATCACAGTGAGGCTAATATTTATGCTGTCTGAGTTGGTTTTCAGTGGGGAAAACCCCTGTATTTTAGGACTAAAATTCTTGTCTTTTAGCTGGCAGTCATGCTATTTATTACATGTATAAAGATAGTGATTAATTAATAGGAAGGAGTTAGAGAACAGAGTTCTTCATGTGTAGTGAGGAGCTGGCTGACAGCATGGAGTTCTGCCTACAATGAAGACTTGACAGTAAAATCTACCTTATTTGAAGAAAAGCTTTCCCAGTCTCATCAGATCTCTGTAGGAAAAGTCAATTAGTCCATCCTGGAATTGTGAATCTTGTGGCTTATTAGATAATGAAATTGTGTTAGTGAAGGTCATGCAAATGAACATGAGACCAAGAATGATAGATCTAGGATCCTTTTCTCTAAGGATGGAGTGAAAATGAGTCCAGACAATGTGACACCTTTCTTTCCTCATTAACTTAGCCTCCTAATAGGATGGAAACTGATATGTAATTTTCACACCCAGATGAAAATAAGAAGATTCAGCTATAGCCCATTTTAGAACAAAGGAGAGAGAAAAAGAGCACAGTCTAATAATCTATCACAAGGCTTGGGTGTTTTTATTAAAAAAAAAAAAAAGAAAGAAGCTGCAATAGATAATACTAATAACGAAAAAAGGTTCAAATGTTTTTGTGTGGTCCTTTCTCAGGTCACATATAGCTGGAAAACTTGATGAAGAAAGGTCTCTATCCATATTATACTTTCTGGTGTTACTGGTATTATGCATACTTTTCCCCCCTATTACCATGAGACATATTGAAGGGACAAGCAACCATCTCTCTTGCCTTCTGCCCATCGAAGGAAAGTCATATTTAGGTACCCAAATCTAGAGTGGCAGAGATGGGCTCTGTGTGGCATCCAGTGCAGTAATACTACCAAACCTGGAGAAGCCAGCAGAGGCACAAGAATAGACAATATTGCCAACGAGACATATAGACAAGACACAAACATCTTCAACATGTCTGGGAAGAATGAATGGACCCTTTTTCAAAAGTACAAAACATGACGTACTCTAAGAAGAATGTCTCAAATTGAGTCCTTTTATTTCACAGATGAAGAAACTAAAGTCAAGCATTCTTTTTTAATTTAATTTTTTTTACTTATTCACTTTACATACCACTCGCTGCCTCCCTTCTGGTCACCCCCACCCAAAATTCCTTCCCCATCTCCCCTCCCCTTCTTCTCTGAGAGGGTGGGCCTCTCCTGGTTATCCCCCTACCCTGGCACATCAAGTCTCTGCGAGTCTAGGTGCTTTCTCTCCCACTGAGGCCAGACAAAGTAGCCCAGCTAGAAGAACATATCCCACAGACAGGCAGCAGTTTTTGGTATAGCCACCCCTCTAGTTGTTTGTGACCCACATGAAGACCATGCTACACATCTGCTACATATGTGCAGAGGAGCCTAGGTGCACCACCTGTATGTTCTTTGGTTGGTGGATCAAACTCTGAGAGCCCTAATGGTCCAGGTCAGTTGACTCTGTTGGTCTTTCTTTGGAGTTCCTATCCCCTTTGGAGCTCACAAACCTTCCTCCTATTCTACAATAAGAGTCCACAAGCTCCACCCACTGTTATTTGGCTGTGGATGTCTGTATCTGTCTGAGTCAGCTGCTGGGTGGAAACTTTCAGAGCACAGCCAGGCCAGACTCCTCTTGTCTGCAAGCATAACAGAGTGTCATTAATAGTGTCAAGAATTAGTGCTGGCTCATGGGATGGATCTCATGGATCTCAGTTATTGCTTGACCATTCCCTCTGTCTCTGCTCCATCCCCCATGCCAGAAGGTATTTATTTATCTTCTGTTTAATTTTCCCATTTAGACCCCTATAGTGAGATTACTACATGGGCAAATTAGAGCCACTTTTCCTTCATTCTTTTGATTATTCAGTGAGATAAGTTTGTCCAGTTTAGAAAATGTACATTTTAGTATTTAAAAAATTGTCCCATGTATTACATATTTAAATGAAAATTATTTATTATCTGAAATTCAGATTTATGTATAATTCTTATATTTTTCTTTCCAGTGTGATAGTCAACCTTTATATTTAGTTCCCAGTTTTTGGCATCTAGCATTGTGTGTGTGTGTGTGTGTGTGTGTGTGTGTGTGTGTGTGTGTATGTGTGTATGCGTGTGTGCACATGTACACACGTGCATATATTGTAGATGCATGTCTGTTTATGTGTGAGCCCATTTTTTCACATAGAGTGTACCATGTTTACCACAAAGGAGTACAATGAGTGTCTTCCTCTAGCAGGTGTTTCATTGAACCTGTAACTACTCTGCAAGTCAGAAAACCCCAATAATCCCCCTGTCTCTGCTAGTCACTGTGGTAGCACAGTTAACTTTTAGATGGATGCTGAGAATCTGAACACATAGTTCTTTAAAGCACACAGTCATCTACCGAAATCACTTTCATATCTGTTCTAATGCCAGACATTTTGATGTTGTCCATGTGAAGAAAGGTTGATATTGGATAAAATGCTTTTCTGCTCAGTCTGAACTCTGTGGGTCTTGAGAGGATCACTGGATTTGGCTGGTTCCTTCTGTTTTCTGGAGCCATCCTTGAGTATTTAACTACTTCAGCTACTTAGCAAAGTCTCTTCTATATAGGGAGACTTACTTGGGACTCCTGTCTCTTTTACCAAGTGTATCTTGAGCTTTATAATAATCAAGGACACAGAGTAAGAGAGATTTCTGACTTGAAGTCTGTTGCATAAATGGTGCTTTATCTCTAAAAAAAATTTTGCCAGAAATTCACTAGAGAATTTGGAGAATATATGACTTTGTATACTAGAGAATCAGTACCAGAGAAGAGAAGGAAACACGGAAATCTAGCCCAGTGTTTAGCAAATGTGACTGAACAACGCAAATGCAACAGAGATCAATTACACTATGAGTCTTTGATCAATTACACTATAATCCTCTTGAAGGATTGAGTGGATAAAGTCTTGGATTGATCTCTAGGTCCTGGTCATCCTTGGCACATATTGAAAATGCTATACATTAAAAATAATGCTGGCTTATATGAAGGTAACTAGTGCATCTAATACCATCCATCCTCTTTCTCTTTTCTTTTTCAACCATGATTCCACTGCGATTCCACTGCGATTCCACTGCGATTCCACTGCGATTCAGTATTTACTGTCAACTTCCCCATTCGTTACACTAATGTGAACAGTCTATTGGAAATCTACTATTTTGTCAGTGAAAATATAAATTGAAAATTGTAAATTTACTTCCAGTTTTTTCCTTCAAAATAAGGTTGCTACATGTTTGGGAGTTTTGCCTTAAATTTTATCAATAGAACACACTAAGGACTTCTTGGGGCAACTAGCTTGATTTGATTTTTTTTCAAGAACAACCAGCAGCTGACTTAATGAATAATGTAAATTTCCTTCTTGCTACTTCCCAGTATATAGTGAGGCATGATTTATCTTCTCTAGACCCAACAGCAGATCCTCTAAGTGAAGAAGAGTATGCAAATGAACTGCCAACCTATATTAACTAAAATAATAATAAATTGCCTATTATAAGTCATGACTTTGGCTATCAGAATCAGTAGAGTGTCTAAAAATGACCATAATATTGGGAAATCTTCACAGGCTTTGAAAAGTTCCTCTGATGGATGTGGCACCCTTCAGCATTATGCATAGTTCAGACAAAACATGTTTGCTGGCCCATAAAAAGAGATTCAGTTTCTGTCTATGAGACTGACTCTAGTGCTCTGGTATCTTTTGTATGCATTAAATAACAAGGTTTCAATTCTATGCATTTAATTTTTAACCACATACTATGTACTAGGTTCAAATGGCTAACAAGAGTAATTCATTCTATAAGTTCACATTGTGCCCCGAGTTGAAGATACAACTTCATTGTTTTATTGATCTATTCTCAGTGAGATCCTCCTCAAAACACTTCTATTTGTAGGTATAAGTTAACTACTATTACTTTGGGTTATCTATGTGTGCTTAAAATGGTGGTAGTTCCTTTAAATATGCAAGTTTTTGCTAATTTCTTAATTAATTACTGGCAAAGTAGAGATAGTTAACCCTATTTATTGAAAATGAATTATCTTCTTAAATTCATCTATTCAACCAACTTGTATTTATCATGACTGTGGTAGGCACTACTCTAGGTTCTGGAATGATATAACAAAAATATTGTTTCAAGAAATCATATGATGATAGAAAATGTAATTTCATATTTAATAATCATGATTTAGGAGTCTTTGGCAATGGCTCCATCAGTAAAGAACTGATCAAGGAAATGTAACTTATTTCCAGGTTTGAATAATTGAGAATGATACTGTTTTTTAAACTTTGTTTTATCATCTTGTTACAATTAAAATTGTGACTTGTTTTTATTAACCTGTATCCTATGATCTTTCTGAGTTCACTTCTGAGTCCTAGGAGTAAAGTTTTAACATTTGATTCCTTGGCATTTTTTGGTTAAACAATCATGAAATATTTTGGTTTGGATTCATTTTAGTACTGATTTTAGTTTCCTTCTTTTCTGTTATGTTTTTTTAATGTGTGTGTGTGTATGAGCGCATGCACGCATGTGCACGTGCTATGCACACCAGGTGTATGTGTTCTAAGCAAATTAGGAAAGTCCAGATCTTGTTTAAATCTTTGATTATATAATAAAGGTTAGACATGAAGTAGTTTCCTCCTGCTACAAACTTCTCAGTGGTTGGAATTATAAGCATGTAGCAACATACTAACATTTTTTGTTGGAAATCTGTGCTCAGATTTGAGAATGTTCTTTATTTATCATTGATTTGTATAGATGAAATCTTCACCTTTATGTCAGGTGTTATTGACTTATATGGAATATTTTTTCAGATATGAAAAGAGAGAAATAGAAATTGAGTTTTCCAACGTTTATGATGCATGCAATAGTAACACTATCAACTGAGACATATCCCCAACCTTAATTTATTTTTAATTCATTGACCTTTCCTCTCCAACCCATGTTTCAGAACAAGTTAATTTTTTTTCTTTGAGCTAAGATCACCAAGTGATCCTTGGTGAATATACTTATTTATTATTCCTGGGTAGGAAGTAATTCTTAGATTATTTAAACAGCAAAATTGTTACTAATTTAACTGCACTAAGTCTGATCTTTTGCTGTGGAATTTTTAATTAGAAAATGCAAAGGTGGATTGTATCCTGGGTATTCTGTAATTTTTGGCTAATATCCACTTATTAGTGAGTACATACCATGTATGTGCTTTTGGATCTGTGTTACCTCACACAGGATGATATTTTGTAGTTCCATTCATTTGCCTGCAAAATTCATGATCCTCATTCTTAATAGCTGAATAGTATCTCATTGTATAAATGAACCACATTTTCTGTATCCAATCTCCCATTGTGAGATACCTGGGTTGTGTCCAGCTTCTGGGTATCACAAATAAGGCTGCTATGAACACAGTGGAGCAGTGCCCCTGTGGCATGATGAGGCATCTTTGGGTATATGCCCAAGTCTGATATAGGTAGGTCTTCAGGTAGTTCTATTTCCGATTTTCTGAGGAGGATACAATCCACAGAATTCAAGAAGCTGAAGGGCCCAAGTGAGAATGCTTCAATCTTACTTTGGAGGGAGAAGAAAGCAGTCATGGTGAGGGAGGCTCAGAGGGAGGCAGAGGAATGGAGGGCCCTGGGTGAGAGAAGGGAGGGAAAGGGGAAAAAGGAGTACATAATTAGGTAATGGGGTAAAGGAACAGGAGTGAAGCCCTCAGGGCCAGTTGAATGAATAAAAACAGTCAACTTCGGGAGGTAGAAGGTGGGAGGACACTCTAGATTGAACCAGAGACCTGGGAGGTGAGAGACTTTCAGGTCTCAAAGAGAGGAACCTTAGATATAATGCCCAAGAGTGGGGAGAGCGAACTTGTGGAGTCTACCTCCAGTAGAAAGACAGGGCATTAATGGAAGGATGGGGTTGCCATCCCACAGTCAAAATTCTGACCCAGAATTGTTCTTGTCTAAAAGAACTCCAGGGACAAAAATGGAGAAGAGTCTGAGGGAAGGGTGTTTCAGTAACCAGCCCAACTTGGGATCTATCTCAAGAGGCTTCAAGGCCTGATACTATTACTGATGCTATGGTGTGCTCACAGACAGGATCCTAACATGGCTGCCCTCCGAGAGGCCCAACAAGCAGCTGAGTAAGACAGATGCAGGTACTTAAATCCAACCAATGGACTGAAGTCTGCGAATCCAGTAGTTGAATTAGGGAAAGGCTGGCAGAAATTGTGGAGATGGGCATCCCCATTGGAAGACCAGCAGTCTCAACTAACCTGGACCCCCGAGATCTCTCAGGTATTGAGCCACCAACCAGGCAACATATACTAGCTGGTCCAAGGCCTTGGACACGTATGCAGCAAAGGACTGCCTGATCTGGCCTCAGTCAGAGAAGTACCTAACCCTGGAGAGACTTGAGGCCAAAGGGAATGAGGAGGCCTGGCCCGGTGAGGCAGAGGTTGGGGGTAGGGACATCCTCTTTGAAACAGAAGTTGGGGAGGAGTAATGAGATGAGGAAATGTGGGAGGACAGACCAGGGGTGGAATAACGAATGGAATGTAAAAAAAGGAAAGATAATTAAAAATAAAGAAAAAAGAAAATGTGATTCTTCCCTTTGTAATTAAAATTTGTGTCAGTCAGCTGCAGAAATAATTTTTGCCTAATGTTCAGCATCACAGTGATGTTCACGTTAAGTCTAATTGGACCTTTGACAATATGTCTCCCCAAAAGCTACAATTCCTTATTTTTAAAAAAAGACTATTATTTCACTTATGCATGTTTGTTTTCATGAGTTTCTGTACACCATGTAAGATGGTACCTGATGTTCACTGTGGTCAGAAGAGGATGCCGGATCCTGTGGGACTGGAGTTAAACATGGCTCTAAGCCTCCATGAATGAGGGGCAACTAAACCCAGGTCCTTTGCAAGAGCACCAAGTGCTCTTTACCTCGGAGCTGAGCTATTCCTTAATCCTATAAAATGCTAATACGGTTAAATACATGCCAAAAAGTGGTGCTAGGCTCTTCTTCAATGGATATGCAACATCTCTCCTTTTTAAGCACTAAGAAAGGTAAGGCAGATGTTATGGATTCATCAAAGCTTTAACCCAGACCATAAGTAATGATTATAGTTTTTACTGTGAGAAATTTAGAGAGGTAAGATGCAGAGAAGGATGAGGATAAACATATTGAACTGGAGATGGCACTCATTTGCACAGTGATTGTTTTAACCGTTTTCACTCTTGGTGCATAAAGTTTTGGCCTCTCTGGCCCTGGAAATTTCTGCTGCTCAGAATCCCAAAATGTGCCCTTAGGAGTCCTCCCACATCCTGGAATATATTATGTCACAAATGCTCACTAGGTCCAGGCTTCGAAGTCATAAAGTTTCTAACCCTTTGCTTCATTAAGGTGAAGCTGCTGAAAGTAGGAAAGGAATTTTCCAAAAGTAGTTTGAATTTGTCTTTGATTTAGGTTGCTAGGGAGTTAGTCATAGGTTCTTTCTCCTACACTATTTATTTAAATTATATTGCTTTTGCTGTTGCACTTCAGTTGGCCTTAGTAATGAGTTCTGAGTATCATTTTTTAGGGCTTGATGTCCTTTAGTGGCCAAAGGACATTAACATCCAAGTCACTTTCCTACTGTTTTGCTTCCTCTTCCACCCTTTCTGGTCCAATCTGATTTTTTAAAAAAATTCTGTTTATTTAAAAAATCTTAATGTTGACCCCTGTTCCTATTTTTATAGTACTTTCTATGTGCTATTAGAAGAAATTAAAACCAATAATGGCCATATTTTAGTTTCATAGCTAACTGTTGTGGGCCAAATTAATTTATTTTAGGTATATGAATGCTCTATTTGCATGTACATCTGCATGCCAGATGAAAGCATCAGGTCCCATGACAGATGGTTGTGAGCCATCATGTGGTTGCTGGGAATTATAGTCAGGACCTCTGGTAGAGTAGACAGTGCTCTTAACTCTTGAGCCATCTCTCCTGCCTCATGATACAATTTTAAATTAACATCTGTTTACTTTTACTCCTTATGTATTATTGTTTTGCCTGCCTGTATGCCTATTCAATGCGCACGTTTAGTGCTTGCAAGAAGCTAGAAGAGGGCAGTGGATCCCACAGAACTGGACTACTGATGGTCATAAGGCTGCCAGGTGGGACAGAAAATTGAATCTTGGTCCTCCAGAAGAGCAACCAGTTCTGCCAACCACCTAGTCATCTCTTCAACCCCAAATTTTAAGCAGTATGTGCATGTCTACTAATATCAAGTATGGAGGCATACAATATTACATTTGAGCATGAAAGTTGATTTCTGTTCTAACTGATGCCTTGAATCTATCCAATTATATCAATATTTTCCAATTAATAAAGGAATGGTTTTGTAGCAGGCCAGTAGTTCTCAATATTTGGTAATGGGACAAAAGATTGCATACTTTAAAAATCAGCAAGCATTTCTAATGTGTAAATAATATTATAAACAAAACCCTGAGTCCCAAGAGTACATTGTTGATGTTTGAAAATATTTAAATTCAGTGAAATTTCCTTTATTGATTTAATTACCAAAGTATAATTTTCACATAATGAAATGCACTCAGCATAAAGCACCATTAATTTTGACAAATTTACTACCTGGGTGAATTCTTTCCCCAAAGCAAACAGATCTGATTTCTTTTATCATAAATTATTTTGGCTTATTCTAGCTCTTGATGTAAATGCTAGCACACAGGCTGTACTCTTTCTCATATGGCTTATGACACTTAGCAAATGTTAGTGAGCGTTATCCATATTTACATATACTTTGGGTATATACTTATAACTTTATAAGATATGGTCAGACATTTTTAAAAAGATAACTTCATTTTACATCCTTTTAGAATATAAGATAGTTCTAACTGCTTAGTACTCTAAACAGGACTTATAATTGGAAACATAACTTAAATTTTTGAGACATTTGTAATGTAAAATGGGTTTAAATTACATATTACTTATTATATTATATTACATATTACCTATGACTAATATTATTGAGCATTTTCAAGTGATTATTGACTCCTTTCATGATGTGACTGTCAAAGGCTTTACCTCTTTTGTATAAGCCACAATATAATTATGTGATATACAAATTAGATATACAAATTAGAAATATATAGTATGAGTTTGGACAATTTCTTGTAACAATGTCACCAAAATTACAGTCCAGATAACAATATGTTCTTTTACACTCTGTTGCATACTGTGGTCCTCCTGACATAGGTCTGCTGCCATCCTCATCAGGTCAGGTGTGCCCCTATTCAAGAGATCCTCAAGGTAAGAACTGTGGACTATTGACATTCTCTTAGAGAAGTAGGGGTGGACTTAGTATGTTCTAGGACTATCTTTTGCACTTTCCAGACATTTCTGTGCATTCTACTCCAACTGGTCTTGAGATCTCAGGAGGTACAATAGGCGTTGGGAAGTTAACTGAAGGGGAACACCATAAAAACAGTTATAGGGAACCCATTATCTGTACTGGGTTTAGACTTTCTGGAGCAGCTGCTTTGGGGTTCATCAAATGCCTGTAAAGCGGGTACTTACCCAAGAGACCATGAGCAAATAAGTACATTTAATAAACTCTAGTTCCTTACTGGGAGCCTTTGTTAGAATTGGACTTTGCTTTGTTGTGGCAGTATAAGTACTAGACACGCCTACGAAAATGAAGTCCCTAAGTAGGCTACATAACTGAATATGTTTGGAACATGGTTCTTCATGAAGACAATCTCTGATTTTTACTTTTTCCTTAAAACTATCACGTAAATACTTCCATGTATCCACTTTCAATCTGATCATGTCCCTGAATGTGAAAAGGCAGAAATAGAAGTACAAAATTGGCTTCCACATAACATGGCCATGCTTCTGAAGGTCTTCTGGTGGAGTTTTTCATTCATTTCTTAACTACAACAGTGGTCCAAAAGGAATAGTCAGTCATTTATTTTGTAGTATTACCCTATTAGTTCATAAGCTAATTAAACCCTAATTCATTTTAAAGAGGAAGTTGAAAAGAGGTATCTCACATGGGGTTATATGCCATTCCCAAAAGAAATGCATTACTTAAATGAAAATCTCAATGCCATGTACAGGCTACAGGTTGTTTATCAGTGAGATCTTAGAGGCACCCAAAACAAGACAGGTTATTGCCTTGCCGTTTGCTTGCTCATCATAACTAGAAAGTAGGACGCTTTTGCTAAACAAAAACTATATGCTTCAACTGCAGCACATAGATAAATCAATAACAAACTACTCAAGATACTTCCTGCTGACTAGTTTTTGTTGTGCTGCTGGGGTATGGAGGATATCAATAGTCTTCCCTAGGACTGGACTCTGAATGCTATAATAATGATCTGGCAGACAAGATATGCTCACTGGTGCAATAGTTACAAGCTGGTTTATTGTGGGGAAGGATGCTCATACCATTGTAGGAGACCCCACATATCATTGTTACTACAATAAACACATTAGCAAAGATACAAAAGCAGAGAAGGTAAATATCAATAGATAAAACATGGTACATATGTACAATGGAATTTTATTCAGCCATAACAAAAAAATGAAAATTACAGTAAAATTCATGCATCTAGAAATCCTTATGTTAAGCAAAATAAGACAAACAAAAAGACAGATAACATGTTCCTATCATGTTTCGAGTCTGGATTTTATTTATTTATCTGTTTTCCAGATGACATGAAAACAGAAAGGGAACTATGATGGTTACTTTTCTGGTCCTGTGATGCAATACTTTAACATAAGCAGCTGGAGTGAGAAAGGATCATTTTAATGCACAGTTCAAGATTACATTCCTTCATGATATGGAAGTCATAACATCACGAGCTTAAGGCCGCTGGTTTCATTGCATGTGCAGACAGTAAGAAGAGATTAATGAATGCTTGTGTTAACTAGCTTTATCTTTTTTATGCAGTCTACCCTAGGGAATGGAGCCACTTACAGTGGACAGATCTTCCCAACTCATTTAACACAATTAAGTTAATTCCCTTCAGTCATTCCCAGAGATCTGTCTCCCAACTGATTCCAGATATAATCAAGTAGATAATAGATATTAAACAGCATAGAACTATGAAAGAATAATGGAGGGACTTTTGGAAGGGGGAAAAGAAACCATTAAGAGAGCTGGAGGAAGATCAGGGAAGGGTGATGGGAAATGAATAAGAGCACAGCATAATAGTATCTATTAATTAACATGAGACATTGAACACCATTTCTTTGTGTGGTAAGGTAAAATAATGTTAGAATGCTAAAATTAAAAAAAAAAACATTAAAACTTTGTCAGAGTTGTAAAATTCTACATCCTCATCAGCAGTATTCAAATTGTCTTATATATACTCCAGTAGCACTTGAACTGGCAGTATTTTGAGTTTTAACCATTAGGGTTATTGATATTTTAATTGTTCATTACTTTAATGACTTCTGATATCAAATATATTTTCAAATTTCTATTGTTCATCAAATGCCTTTGAGATGTATTTCTTCAAATACTATCAACAAACTTTGAGTGGATTGTTTGCCATATTTTTCAGAAGTGTAAGCAAGTGTTTAACACATATTCCATGTGAAGTAGTATGTATGATATCAGTAAGTATTTTTCTAGTCTCAGGCTTCCTTCTTTATTCTCTCTGTCTCTCTGTCTCTCTGTCTCTCTGTCTCTCTGTCTCTGTCTCTAGCTCTCTTTCTCCTTTTCTCCATAACTCTCTCCTTCCCTCCCTCCTTTCATTCCTCCTTTCTGACTTTCTTTCTTTCTTTCTTTCTTTCTGGGACAAGGGTAATCATAGTCATTGTATGTATTCATAGTAGAACCTATCTTATAAGTTGTTGTAAAGATTAAATTGAAGCAACTGTCAATCTCTTAGAATAGCACCTAGGAAGTAGTACTCAAAAATATTACTTAGTAATTATTATTGATGAGGACAATTGTTATGGGTGAGGGCAATCATTACATATTATTACTAGGACTTTCTACTCTTTCTTGATTTATAGTTTTATACATCCAGATATTAACTCCTTTGTTATCATTAGTTAATTAATTAATACCTTTGTTATAATTGATTATTTTAAGAAGCAATATTTAGTGGGTTACATTGGATTCTAAGACTTGACAACTCCTAAAAAAAAGGTAAATCTCTTGTCAAGTTTCATTTTTCTTATCAAAATCTAAATTCTAGCTTGACTTGGTGAGTGATCATAAATGTTTGATTACTCCAGTAACAGTATTGAGGTTCTATAGGTTCACCATGTATAATGTCATATAAAATTTTAATGTAGTCCAAGAGACATTCATGATCTGGCATAAATTTGTGAAATCTATATTAATATAATGAATGCTTAATCTTGATAGTCAACTTGATGCTGCTAATCAAATAACAATGCAAACAAATGTCTGATATGTTTATGAAGAATTTGTATATTAAGGTAATTGAGAGTAAAGGTCCACCCTAAATGTAGGAAACATGATGCCAGACTGAATGGAAAAGAGAAAGCAAGATGAATACAAACACTTGTTGCTCTTTTCTTCCTGATTGTGGATGCAATGGTAACCAGTAACCTCAGTGTCCTTCCATCCTGAATTCCCTATATATATGATGCAGAATACACTCTGACTGTGATCCACAATAAATCTTTCCTTCTTTACGTTGCTTTTGCACAGTATGTGTCACAGCAACATATGAAGTAGTTAATATAATAGCATTCATTTTCTATAAAGTTTGAAGTGATGAGTGTGATATTGTCTACCTCCCTTCGTTGAACCCTTTATGTTTTATTTTTCTGTGTCTTAAGATTTTTTTTGAACAGTATTGTTCGAGTAGCCTCTAGAAGCCTAAATTATTTTGCTTTACAAGGTCAAGAGAGAATTAATAATGTATCATGGCATTCTTTGTCATTTATATTTTTCATAGGAATTGAATTATCCAAACTTTGTAGTTATGATATATTTAGTCCTCAAATATTAGAAATGGATATATAGAAAGTTTAAAGAGAAACATAGATTTGTCTTTTGTAGTTGTTAATATATAATGGAAATTAAATTAAATTAAATTAAATGGATATATTTTTTCTGAACAAAAAGTATTTTGAAGTTATTCTAGGTTGAATTTCCAGTATGAAAATTATTGGAACACATATATAAAATTCTCTGGAATTCTCCAACATGTTGAGATTAGCCCTTTGATCTACATGTTTATAAGTGTTGCCATAGGTTAAAGTCTCACCTCTTTTACATGGCTAATTAGCCATAAATTTTTTATGAATTTATCTTATTTTTATGTCTCTCACTTATGGTATAACCACATGGACTTTTCTATTTCATGCCCTTGCATTCATAGGAAACATTTTTCTTTCTGTTGCAAAGTCCTCAGGTTGACTCATACTTGTAACTCAGTGTCATGTGTTAACTAATCATTTGGAGCTCTACATCGCCTGTTAATTATCACATTATATCATAATCCCATGGTTCATTGTATATTCCCTCTAGATCTAAATCTATCCAAAGGAAAGAAATATAGGTGACTCATAATGCCTTCTTTTCTATAAGATGGGAGAGCAATTTATCAAGCACATAGATTTATTCTTTATAAACATAGTTATATAGCTTGCCTATTCATAATAGTTCATAGAGATCCTTTCAACAGAGTTCCTTTGACATGTTTATGCTTTTTAGTAGTTGCATCATAGTTCATTGCATGAGGGTATTATATTAATGCAAACACCCTTCTGCAGGTAATCACTTTATTTCTATAATGTTAACCATAACTATAATTATCAAAATGATCTTACTATGAACATTGATATAATAAATATTTATTTTTTATTTAAAATTGATTTTTTAATATAATATAGTCTGCTTGTGGTTTCCCCTTGCTCAGCTCCTTCCATTTCCTTCCCACATTCCCAAATGTATCATTTCCGAAAGTGAATTGAGCTGAAAGTTGAGTAAGCTCCATTCAACAAATTCAGGATGCAGGTTCCAGTGAGAAAATGACTTCTTGTTTTCAGACAAAATGCCTCTAAAGAGAAACGTAACAATTTAATTATTTTGTTCTACCTGCAATGATTCAGAGGTCAGCTGAAGACAAATATACTTTTTGAAAAATTAAGTCATCAAGAGATGCAGTGCCAAAATCTGTATAGGAAAGCATACACAATCTAAAATTCTAAAATTTGAAATGCTCTAAAAATAATTTAATTTTTGTCTGAAATTTCATACATGCATAACATGTATGCAAAACATCTTATAAAACGTGTTTCAAATCCGTCTACCATCACATCACCTTACCTCCCCTTCCTCAATACACTCTGCCAAGTTTATTTTCAATTTTACATACTTTTCTTTTAAAATCCAATGTATTCACTGGTATATAAATGGGTTATAAGGATCATTTACTAGAACATGGGAAGCTTATCATGGTCCATATCCCCAAGTAAAAAAACAGCCTCTTCTTCCCCCAGCATCTGTCAACTGTCAAAGCTTCTTAGATAGGGGTGGGAATTTATGAGCCCTTCCTGCTTGAATTTTTTTGTTGGCTTGGTTTTGTGAATATTTTGTGGTTGCAGTCACCACTCTGTGATTTCATGTGTGCAATGGTTTTCTTGTACCTGAAAAGCAGTGCTTTGCTGATGTCATCTGCTACCTACCTCTTTGTCTTACAATCTTTCTTTTTCTTTTCTTAGGATTCTAGAGCCTTGTGGAGAAAGTAATCATATGGATGTCCCAATTAGGACTGAGTACTTGTCAGTTTCTTGAAAGTATCTGAATCTTTTTAATCATGGACATAATCACACAAATAAAACATTTTATGTCATTATATTTTGTTTTATGTACAAACTTACCAAACATGATATGTAATCACTATCATTATTGTATATTATAAATAAAACATAAAATGAAAGTCATGTTTAAATATATTTCCTACTTAATTCATCACGTGTATGCTCCTCACTCTAGTGGACTGTCAGCAATTCAATTCATGAGGGCAAAGGGAGCAGTGACATCAAGGTGGGAGAGGGAGGATTTGGAAGTCCTGTAAATACATATGGTGAAAGACCATACTGGGAACAGCTGTCAGTAGGTAGATCAACTTTACTTAGAGTGACTGAAGGCTTGTAAAGTTTTGGTTGACTGAGAATAGGGACATCCAAGATGGGCAAAGGTCATTGCCTGGAGGCTTAGGGTACCTGGAATTCCTCTTTACTATGGGGAAGTATTTCAGGAATCTCAGATCCTGGCAGAACAGGTTCTTATCTGGAGAAAGGAAATTGATCCTGTAATCCAATTGAGGCCACACAACATTCCTCAGGTAGAGACAGACACATGTGGGGGCTTACAATTCTCCAGACAAGGTCTGAGAAGGACAAGCCCTGCTAATGAAGGGAGTCTTCCACATAGCTCTGAGCCCAGACGCTATCTAGCCAAGGTGGGTTTTGATCTTAACTAGCAGTTTTTCCACGCACGTATGCAAGTATCTCAAAATTAAAACAAAAGAATGAAAAAATAGCCAATATCAGCTTTTACAATAAATTATATATGCTTCTGATTGTGAACATTTTGGATAAGAGATGTTGATGCTATAGTTACATGCAGATAAATTTGTCTTTTCTATTTTTTAAAATGAGTACTGTTTTTAATCCCATTACCACCCTTTTATCTCCACTCTCCAGCTCCTCCCATGTCCACTCCATTCTTCCTCAAAATCATGACCTCATGACTTCTTTCATTAGTATTGACCACTTAGATTTGGATAATCTGTTAGGGTGCTTATCCCCAGAGAAAACTGACTCCTCATTTCTCAACAGGTATTGATTACTTATAGCTTTTCATCTATTTGTGGGGACTTGTTAAATTCCCCATGTCCTCCTTGGCAAGTTTACTGGTTTTGCCATTATGCAGATCTTGTTTAGGCAACCACATTGTTGATATTTCATGGGCTCAGAATTTATGTCATTTCTAGAAGACACTATCTTGCAGCAGGTGTTCTGGCCCTTTATTCTTATAGTCTTTCCTCCTTATTTTATGTAATCCCCATGTTCCTCCTTAGCCCTCTCTTGCCCAGTTCTCTGTCTCCATATACCTCTGATAATAATTTTACTTTCCCTTATGAGTGAGATTCACACACACTCCTTTGAGTACTCCTTATTACCCAGTTTCTTTGGGTCTGTGGATTGTAGTATAGTTATCTTGCACTTTATGGTTAATATCCAATTATATGTGAGTACCTACTATACATATCTTTCTAAATGTGGGTTACCTTACTCAGGATGATATTCTCAAGTTTCATCCATTTGCCTGCAGTCCTGTTTTTTATTGGTTATTTTATTTATCTACATTTCAAATGTTTTCCCTCTTCCTGGTTTCCCCTCCACAAACTCTCCATCCCATCCCCTCTTTGCCTCTATGAGGGTGCCCCCACCTACTCCTGCCTCACCATTCTAGCATCCCCTTACACAGGGGCATCAAACTTCCAAAGGACCAAGGGTCTCCCCTCCCATTGATGCCAGATAAGGCCATCCTCTGCAACATATGTAATTGAAGCCTTGTTCCCTCCATGTATACTCGTTGGTTGGTAGTTTAGTTTCTGGGAGCTCTGGGTGGTCCTGTTAGTTGATACTGTTGTTCTTTCTCTCCTATGGAGATGCAATCTTCTTCAGCTCCATCAATTCTTCTCCTAACTCTTCTACTATGGTCACTGGGCTCAATCTGATGGTTGCCTGTGGGTATCTGCATCTGTGTTAGGTGTTGGCAGAGCCTTTCAGGGGACAGCTACACCAGGCTCCTGTCAGGGAGTGCTTCTTGGCATCAACAATGGTGTCAGGGTTTGGTGTCTGCAGATGGGATGGATCCCTAGGTGGGTCAGTCTCTGGATGGCCTTTCCTTCAGTCTCTGCTCCACTCTTTGTCCCTGCATTTCCTTTAAACAGGAACAGTTCTAGGTTAACATTTTTGAGATGGGTAGGTGGCCCCATCTCTCAACTAAGGGCCATGCCTAACCTCTGGATATGGTCTCTACACGTTCTATCTCCCCTTTGTTGGATATTTGGATAATATCTTCTCCTCGGGGTCCTGGGAACCTCTTGCTTCCCTGTTATCTGGGACTTTCTAATGGCTGCCTCCAGTGCCCCATCCTACAACTGCTTCATATTTCTGTTTAAATTCCTGACCCTCTGTACTTCTCTCTTGTCTGTTGCCATTACCTATCTTGCTTCCTTTTGCCCTCCCAGGTCTCTTCCTCCCAGGTTCTTCCCTTCCTACATCCCACGATTATTTTGTTCCCCCTTCTAAGTAGGATTGAAGCATCCACATTTTGTTCTTCCTTTCTCTTAAGCTTCTTATGGTCTGTGAGTTGTATTGTGGATATTCTGAACTTTTGGGCTAATATCCACTTACCAGTGAGTACATACCATGTGTGTTCTTTTGTCTGAGTTACCTCACTCAGAAAGATATTTTCCAGTTCCATTTGTCTGAAAATTCATCAAGTAATTGTTTTTAATAGCTGAGTAGTACACTGCTGTGTAAATGTACCACGTTTTCTGTATCCATTCTTCTGTTGAGGGACATCTGGGTTGTTGCCAGCTTCTGGTTACTATAAATAAGGCTACTATGAACCTAGTGGAACATGTATACTTGTTATATGTTGGAACATCTTTTGGGTATATGCCCAAGAGTGGTATGGCTGGATCTTCAGGATAATACTATTTCCAGTTTTCTGAGGAACTGCTAGATTGATTTCAAGAATGATTTTACCAGCTTGTAATCCCACCAACAATGGAGGAGTGTTCTTCTTTCTCCATATTCTTGCCAGCATCTGCTGTCATCTGAGTTTGTTTTTTTTTTTTTTTAATTTTAACCATTCTGATTCATAAAAATAAGGTGGAATCTCAGGGTCATTTTGATTTTAATTTCCCTGATGACTAAAGATGGTGAACATTTCTTTTGGTGCTTCTCAGCTATTCAAGATTCCTCAGTTGAGAATCTTTATTGAGCTCTGTACCCCACTTTTAAATATTTGGTTCTCTGGAGTCTAACTTCTTGAGTTCTTTGTATATTTTCGATATTAGCCCTCTATAAGATGTGGGGTTCGTAAAGATCTTTTCCCAATCTGTAGTTTTCCATTTTGTCCTATTGACAGTGTCCTTTGCTTTGCAGAAGCTTTTCAATTTTATGAGGTCCCATTTGTCAATTGTTGATCTTAGAGTCTGAGGTATTTTGTTCTGTTCAGGAAAATTTCCCCTGTGCAGATGTTTTTGTTTGTTTGTTTGTTTTTTTAGTTTTATTGGGTATTTTATTTACATTTCAGATGTTATCCCCTTTCCCCATTTCCCACCCACCCAGAACCCCTTATCTCATCCCCCATCCTCCTGCTTCTATGAGGATATACCCTCACCCACCTACTGCCACCTCCCCACATTCAAATTTGCCCACATTGGGGCATGCAGCCTTCACGAGACCAAGGACCTCCTCTCCCACCTATGCCTGACATTCAATTGTGTAGATATACCTCATTTTGTTTATACATTCTTCATTTGAGGGATGTCTAGGTTGTTCCCAGTTTCTGCCTACTATGAATAGGGCTGCTATGAACATTGTTAAGCACATGTCCCTGTTGTATGTATAGTGAGGCATATTTTCGATATATTCCCAGGGATGGTATGACTGGGTCTTGAGGTAGAACTACTTTCAATTTTCTGAGAAACTGCCAAATTTATTTCCAAATTGCTTGTACAAGTTTGCTCTCCTACCAGCAGTGGAAGAGTGAACCCTTTGCTCCACAACCTATTCAGCAGGTGCTTTCACTTGAATTTTTGATCCTAGCCATTCTGAAAGACATAAGATGGACTCTCAGGGTCATTTTGATTTGCATTTTCCTAGTTATTTATGATGTTGAATATTTTATTTTATTTTATTTTATTTTATTTAATATTTTTTTACACTTCAGATTTTATTCCCCTCTTGGTCTATCCTCTGCCAGTTCCCCATCCCATATGTCCTCCTATTCCTCCTGTCTCCACGAGAATGTCCTTACCCCTCATCTCCTCCCCACCAGACCTCTAAACTCCCTGGGGCCTCCAGTCTTTTGAGAGCTAGGTGCATCTTCTCAGACTGAGTCAAGACCTGGCAGTCCTCTGCTGTATAGGTATTGGGGGCCTCATATCAGCTGGTGTATGCTGCCTAGTTGGTGGGCCAGTGTCTGAGAGATCGTGGGGGTCTAAGTTAATTGAGACTGCTGGCCCTCCTACAGGGTCACCCTCTTCCTCAGCTTCTTGCAACTCTTCCCCAATTCAACCACAGGGGTCAGCAACTTCTGTTCATTAGTTGGGTGCAAATAGCTGCATCTGATGTTTTCAGCTGCTTGTTGGGCTTTTCAGGGGGCAGTCATGATAGGCCCCTTTTTGTGAGTGCTCCATAGACTCAGTAATAGTGTCAGGACTTGGGGCCTCCCCTTGAGCTGGATCCCATTTTGGACCCGTTGCTGGATTTTCTTTTTCTCAGGCTCTTCTCCATTTCTATCCCTATAGTTCTTCCAAACAGGAACAATTCTGGGTGTGATAGCAACCCCATCCCTCATTTGATGCCCTGTCTTTATGCTGGAGGTGGGCTCTATTCTCCTCATTGTAGGGCATTTCATCTAAGGTCCCTCCCTTTGAGTCCTGAGACTCTTCACTTCACAGGTCTCTGGTACATTCTGGAGGGTCCCCCCAACCTCAAGTGCTTCTTGGCCAATTGAGATTACTCTGTTGAGAATTCTCTGTTCAGCTGTGTATCCAGTTTTTAAAAACTGGGTTATTTGGTTTGTTGTTTTCTAATTTATTGAGGTTTTTATATATTTTATACATTAGTCTTCTGTCAGATATAGTGTTCATGAAGATCTTTTTCCATTCTGTAGGCTGTCATTTTGTCTTATTGATGGTGTCCTTAGCTTTTGGTACAAAAGCTTTTCAGTTTCATGAGTAATAATACCACTTATTTATTGTTGGTAGTTTTTTTTTTTTTTACCTTGTGCTTAATTTGTTCCTAAATATTTAACTCCTTTTGACATCATGGCAAATAGGATCATTTCTTATCCCTTCACTCTGACTACTTTCATGCTCCTCACTTTTTCTCAAATTCATGACCTCAAAGAGATATCTGTAATACCTGTGTTTAAAGACACTATATTCACCATCTATGATACTGGGGGGAAAACACCTGTCTCTTAATGGAAGAGAAGAGACAGTAAACTACAGTATGGTGCTTGCAATGAACTATTTACCTAAAAACAAACAGACAAACAAACAAACACACAAACCAGGAATCCCACCATTTGTGACATCACTAATGTATTTGGGAAACATTGTGCTAAGGGAAATAAGACAGAAACACAAAAATATCAGTTAGATTTAAGTTCCAGAAATACTCAAACTTAACAGTGATTCTTACAGAATTGGAATAAAAGAAATGGAAAGAACTAGATTGTTGACTGTGCCCTGGACTACTCGCTGCCTGACCTACATGCCCTTGGGGATTGAAGGTGAGATGTTGCAGAGTGAACAACACAGACTCTGGAAGCAGGTGACAAATGCTATAGCAAGCTCCTCTGAACACTGTTGCAAGCTCCTTTAATACCCTCCACCAACACCCCATTGGTCCCAAGAAAGCATCTCTTCTAAACAGCAGTTCCGATTGGCTGGCATTGTCAGCTCCAGCAATCCTTGCTCTCTCAGTCAGTCTTCAGTTAGGTCTTCCTACATGAGATGGTTTTGTGGTTGCATGGCCATAGGTATTTACTTAGAGCTGGCTGCCATTGTTCTTCTCATAATAGATTATGCGTACTAAGTCACATTTATGCAATATAAATTCTGCCAGTACACTATCAAGCAAAATGTCTGTAGCTAACAATAGTGAATGGTATTTTTTTCTAAGAGAAGATTTTAATGAGCTCTAAGTAGTCTAATTATGAAAATAAGAATATTCAAGAATGCTACAAATCGATCTACATGATTATGGCCTTGATGGTGGTTTGTCCCAAACTCACCGACTTGTAAAACTACGAATGTTTAAAGTGTTTATACTATTTATGTCAGCATGATGTAGTTTAAAATTATATAATATATAAATTATATAAATTATAATATGTAATTATATATATATATAAATTATATATAATATAATTATACATGTAAATTATATTATATGCTGAAAATCTTGTTCTGAAAATACTTAAAGTTGAACAAACCCCCAAAACAATGATCATTTTGCCTTATTTAACATTCTCATCTATAAACATTAAAATCCTGTTACTAGTAATATCTAGTGTAGTTTAAAAGGATTTGATTGAATTGACAAAATGGTAATTGCATCTTTATGTTGTGCTATTTACAGTTGATTAAAATCTACTTAATTTTCTTGTGAGAATAGAAAAATCAAAGGGAATAAAATCCTAATTGGGAATACACATAGACATCTGGAAGTTTAAGTGGGGATTTCCCACAAAACTTCTATAAATCCAGTTTTAAAATGGAATTCAGAGCCAAGGATGAGGAGTCATTCAATTGTATGCATAAAGTTCAAGAAAGCATAATAAAAGGACAGTCCAGTGTGCAAGGCTAGGTTTTCATTCTAAATCTTGTAATGCTTATGTGATTATATACTTCAGAGTGTGACCATGTTTCAGCAGCAGTCATACATGTAGCCTACCATGTTGATACTACATTGCTGCCTACCAAAATCACACAGATTATCTGCTTTAAAACAACATGTTTTTCTCAAGTCTTTAATGTCTGAGTGTGGCTGAGAGTGATTGTTTGCAAGGTTACAATCCATAATCAGAAACAAGTGGTTCACTTCCATGTTTACATGGCTGTTGGTAAAATGTAGGATGTACTTCCTCATACATGTAAAAAAAAATTAGAACAGATTACTATTTTATAACAAGCAAGAGGCATTCTCTAACTTTTTCTGAAGTCTATATCTTCTTCAAGTGTATTAGTCAGATGAAGTCACACCAACTCAGAACACTCTATTTTCAGTAAGTAAACATCAGCTTATTTGGAACTATATTTAAATCAACAAAACTCCTTTCATCTGTCATGCAATAGAACCTGATAATAAGTATTATATTACAGTTTTAACATTAGGCCTGACTACAGTCATAGGTTAATGGTTCTTTCCATAACCTGAGCAGCTTGGGTCTCAGGTTACTGACTAGGGACTGTGAAAATATGAAGAAGACATAAGAGATGCACAGAAAAGCTGGGATCAGAACTGTTGCCACACATACTATCGACAGCACCAACACTTGGAACCTCAGTCTGTTTGCTAGGTACAGTACAGGGAGAAGGCTTAGCTAATCTCAATAACATGTCTCTGGTAAACAAGCAGCATCAGGTAGTAAACATCTGGGAAGAAGAGGCTGCAGATCAATCATCCATAAACACTCATTCTTGAATCGGAAGAAAGTTTTGCCAACATGCAGCCTAGCTCACATGGGGAAAAGGCTTTGCAATTTCTATGAGTCTAAGGCTTTGGTCACTGTCATGATTGTGCCATGTCACCACTACATATTCACTCAGGACATTACTTTCTCAGGGATTCTTCTAGGTCTTACATTCTAGGGGCTGTCCATCTTATAACTTTCCCTCCTTGTATTACCAAATTAAAACTTGAATTTAAACAAGATACCCAAGTGGTTCATACATATTTTTAATGTTAAAACATCATATGACACAGGAGAAAACAACAACCAATATGGGTGTCTTAGCTAGGCTTTTGTTGCTGGGAACAGACACTATAACCAAGGCAATTCTTATAAGGACAACATTTAATTGGAGCTGGCTTATAGGTTCAGAGTGCCAGTCCATTAGCGTGGCAGCATCCAGGCAAGTATCCAGGAAGAGCTGAGAGTTCTGTGTCTTTGCCTGAAGGCTGTTAGGAGAAGACTGGTTTTCAGGCAGCTAGGGTGAGGGTTTTAAAGCCCAAGACCACAGTGGCATAACTACTTCAACAAGGCAACATCTCCAAATAGTGCCACTCCCTGGGCTAGGCATATTCAAACCACCACAGTGGGTTAAATAATTCATACTAAAATGTGGTTATTGGCTAGAAAGGGAATGGCTTAAATCTAGGACTTCTGTTAGCGATTACAATGTTGTTTTATACTGGTTAACTCTAGGGTTCATAGGAAGACATTATAGAAGAAGAAAGGAAATTAATATTTATATTCATTACTGTGTGAAATACATTCTAGTTTGTATTTGTGTATGTGATACTACATTTAATTTTTCTGATAACTTTATCATTATTTTAGTGAATATAAAAGGAAGAATAAAAGTATTTAAAATCGCAAACCTATCAAGTGGAATTCAAAACAAGATAACTTTGTACCTGGAAGCCCTATTCCTGTACTCTCCTTGAAACTCCTTAGTTCACTAGAGCATTCAAAAATTAATAAATGGCCATGTAGACCACAGCTGGGACTCAGAAAACTTGGTTGCACACAATGAGATTTTTCTGTAGTAGACTTTTAGTAGGATGTGAGTTCTGTGCTCTAAGAAAGCTGACTTAGTATAATCCTGGGTATTGTATTTCCAAAGGGTGGATTTAACTTCTTGAAACACAAGCTACTAAAAGGATGCTCACAAACTAAAATCAGCAATATTTACATGTCTTGACTTTAGAAAATGTGCTATCCCACCCCTCTTTCTCTCTTCCATTTTGGCAAATGTTGGTCAATTCAGATATTAACTTGATATAGTTGGCCCAATAATGACAGTGCTCTTCAAAAACAGAAAAGTTTTAAAATTTGAGCCAATGGAAATTTGATTCAAAGACAAAGTCAGTTAACACTGGCCACAGTCTCATGTGAGTAAGGTTAGGAGACTGACAACTAATAGACAGGGTTTGTTTGGTTCTGAAAATTCAGGACTGGAGAATCAGCCATTAAGAACACTGACTGCTCTTCCAGAGGTCCTGAATTTAATTGCTAAAACTACATGGTTGCTCACAACCATCTGTAATGGGATCCAATGCTCTTTTCTGGTGTATCTGGTATGTGCTCATATAAACAAATGCTTCTTAAAAACAAAAAGAAGAAAACAGGAACCAATTCTGATTCTTAAACAAAAAAAAATCTAAGCAATTGATTTTGAATATATATAGCCGGGCGGTGGTGGCGCACGCCTTTAATCCCAGCACTTGGGAGGCAGAGGCAGGCGGATTTCTGAGTTCGAGGCCAGCCTGGTCTACCGAGTGAGTTCCAGGACAGCCAGGACTACACAGAGAAACCCTGTCTCGAAAAACCAATATATATATATATATATATATATATAGAGAGAGAGAGAGAGAGAGAATTTGTTGTAATTTGTTGTTTAAACTATATGCCAGTAATGTTTTTAAAACAAGTACTGCACACAATGTTAGTGGATAAGAACTGGTCTACAGTATTAATAGGATCAAGAACTTAATGTGTAGCTTTTTCTTTGCAGGTTATTCCATCAACATGAATAACACAACAGGTCTAGTATCAGAGAAATGTATACCTCTTTTACCCAACAAGCATTGAAATGAGAATGGATTAAGTGTGGCAGAGCTGAAAAAAAGCCTCTTCCCAAGACTGTTAAATATACAAGTGTTAAATAGTTTCTTCAAGTTGATAGGCACCAAAGTATAAAAGTACTGCATAACAACTAAAAGAGAAGAGTTTATTTTGTGCTATATCACCAAATTATTATGTATTGTGTTTTGTAAAAATTAGTGGATGAGAGTTACTTGGATCCCCTTTACATGTTCACATCTATATTTCCCAAAGGTTAAACTTATATTTCTCCAATGCCATTGTAAGGAAGCTAAAGTTTCTAACTCCTTCCTACAGATGCCTCCATTATTTATATATGGTAGCTAAGTGCTGGAGAGAGTATTGGTTCTGGAATAACAGCTGTTATTGATTTCCAGCTCTTTAAATTATTGTGCTACCTTTTCTTTAAATTTTACCTCCTCTTTCATAAAAAAATTGCATAGTATGCCTGAAGAACATATGTTTGTCATGGTATCAGTAGTAAATAGTGGCTACTCAATGAATATTTCCTATGAAATATTTAACTGTTTATTACTTTCAACACTGTATTATAAAGGTGTTATAGTCTGATGTCATATAACTGTTAAATTCAAGATACTACTATGACATTCTATTTCCTGTCAGAAATCAATATCAATATAGTCATTTTTGTCATAGCCTAATTGACAAGTCATGGAAATCTAATAAACATCTCTTAACAGATGAATGAAGAAAAAATGTGATACATATGCAATATTATTGTAAAGCACAAGCATGTCATCTTTGAATAAAGGAGAATTAATCCAGACACAGAAGGAAAATACCTGTGTTTTCATATGCAGAAAAAACTAGATTTAACAAATAAGAAATAAAGCTAGAAAGGGGACAATTTGGATGAGATAATGAGTTAGGGGGAAGAACAGTGGACAAGAGAGGGTAATGGGATATGAATGAGAGTGAAGTACATTATATGCACACATGAAAATATCATACAGGAACCCAACGTTTTACACAATTTATAGTAACAAAAAGTGCTTTTAGTTTTGCTATGTGAACATTTTGTAACCATTGCACTGGGACTATTCTCTAGACCCTTGCACAAACATGGCTAAACAGAGTAATTCCTCTTAGAATCTATCCCTAAGTAACAGTTCTATGGGAAGCATCCTCCTTTTGGTCTGGCTATTGATGTGGGTAGAGAAAAGAGGGTGGGAGTATATAGTGATCAGACTGTATATTACAAACATGTATGGATTGTCGAAGTATTAACTCTATAAAAATACTTGCAAATACAATGGGGAAAGCTTTCTGTTTTCATCTAATTTTCAGGTCATGTTACAATAGTTCTCCTTCATTGCCTTTACCTTTCCTCAGTTACAGTTACAAAATCATGTAGAGAAAATCTATTTTTTTCACACAAAAACAGGGAATTCAGAGAGCATGTTTAATATACACCTGACACTTTATTTCCTGAATTCTCTGTGAAAACACATATCATTTTAAGGTTTTGTGGCATTTTATAAATATATTACCACTCATATAAATTCTGTCCAATTGCTTTGGGATTTGGGTTTTCTACCATCTGCATAGATCCAGTAAAATAAAGCCAAGATGAAAGTATTAGTATGGGCCTTTCAAGTTACTTTTGTGACTTCTAAAATTCTATTTCATTGATAATCTACAGCATGACCTGTTATATTTTTGTCACAATGACTCATAGATTTTTTTATTATGAAAGGACAGAATGGATGTCCCAATAAACATCATGGCTGACCAAAGCAGAATCATTAGTGCTTTCATCATCTAACACAAAACTAAGGAACAGGAAGCAAAATACACTGGGCCATTTTTATCAGAAGTCAGCACATCTGTCAGTTGTGGACTAGGACTTTAAATGGATCTCTTCAGAGTATCTTAGCACAGCAGTTTATGACTATATATTAGATGTAAAGCTCAAATGAAAATCTGTCACCTTTGTGACTTTCTGACTTGAATTTAATATAAAACACCATGATCAAGACTCATGAGGAAGAAAGCAGAAGAGTACTGGAGCATAATCAAATTCTAGTGCAATTCTTTATCTTGAAGTTGATATCTTGGTTAGATTAATGATCTTTGTCTGAATATTGTTTTCTGAAGCTGCTTTAATGAACTGTAGAGCTGGGAAACAAAGGCAAAGAGATCGTTTTTGGATCTGAGCTTGCAGAACCTGTCATGAACATCCATTTTTGTATGCAGTTGAACTGTGTATGGTACTTAAGAAAAGGATCACGCATTACACAGATACTCAGAATATTTTAATCCAAATGATGGATCTGTTCTATCGAAATATGCTATTTATAATGTCTACTGAGATTATATCTCTTACAATTAACTCTAGCCACATTCCTCATGAAGACTTTATGTTTTATGTAATAAGAATTAAATTCAAATTAACCAAAATATTCAAGTTCTACTACATAAAGCTCTCGATTTAAGGTTTCTTCAAGGGATGTAAAAGAATAGGATATATCCACACTGTCTGTTACTTAAACACCTAATAACATATCTGACAGCAGTGTGAGCGAAAGGGGTAGTGAGAATACAAGGGCTTGGGCACAAAAATAGAAAGACAACAAATAACAGTGCACATCCAAATTTGAAGTACTGTAGGACGTAGTGTGAGCCACAGAATGCTAAGTGAATGCACTCTACCTGAAGAATGGAGTCCACAAATAAGTGGCAGAAATAGATTGAAGAGTGGTGACTACAAGTAGATGCACAGATGCAAACCATTATGACTTTGGTCACAGCTTCGTAAGAACTTATCTCTTCAAAGTCTTCTTTGTGTTAAACTCAGGGCAACATGAAACTTAGCTATGGAGGAGCTAAGGTGGGAGGAGTGACAAGAAGAAGAGGAGGAGTAAGGAGAGGAGGAGGAGAAAAAGAGGAGGAGGAGGAGGAGAGGAGGAGTTAGGTAAGGAGAGAGGCGGGAGTGGTGGGGAACATGGAGGCAGATGTTCATCCGTCTCTGCCAATCAAAGATAGTGATATATCTAGGTTGGGTATTGGGTTACACTTCTGATTGTATGGGCATCTTGTTATTGAGCATTACCAAACTTATAAAGCCTTTGATTAACATTTAAAATTTTTTATAAAAGCGAAAAGGAGAAGGGGGGATGGGATAGGGGTTTTCTAGGGAGGGGAAATGGGGCAAGGGGATGGCATCTGAAAAGTAAATAAAATATTCAATAAAAAATAAAAAAAGAAACTTAGCTATGACTGTTTTTATAGATAAGACCAAGTTTCTGGAAGTTGAGGGAAGATTAGGAATCATTCTCAAGTTTACATAGTTGCTGAGTAGCTGAGTGTGCGATTTGAACACTTCACCATCAATTTCTAAATAACTCTCAATTGTTAATTGCTTCCTGTATACTCAATACTATCTGCACATTTGATGTTGAATGCCAGCAGCATGCATAGTGTTACTGCAAATTTGCTGAATATGACATATGTTTTATAGTAATATTTAGATATATTTTATCCACCATTCTGAATATTAAGCAACTGAGTGCTGGTCTGGATAGGAATGCTCCCCATAGACTCATGTGTTTGAATGCATGGCCTCAGGGAGTGGCACTATTAGGAGGTGTGCTCTTGTTGGAGGAAGTATGTCACCTTTGAGGCAGGCATTGAGGTCATATATGCTCAATCTATTCCCAGTGTTTTTTAGTTTCTGCTGCCTGCAGATCAATATGTAGAACTCTTAGCTCCTTCTCCAGCATCATGTCTGCCTACATGCTGCCATGTTCCCTGCCATGACAATAATGAACTAAACCTCTGAAGTTATAAACCAGTCCCAGTTAAATGTTTGCCTTTATAAGAGTTACTGTGGTCAGGGTATTTCTTCACAGCAATAAAACCCTAACAAAGACAGCTCTCAAAAAGGCTTATTCACTGTCCCAACATCTTAGATACGGTTTAAGCAATTAAAATTGAAATATAGTTCCATCTATTCATTTCTAAGTCTCATATTTTGTTGTTATTTTGTTTTAGATTCTTGAGACAGGGTTTTTCTGTATACTCCTGGCTGTCCTGAAACTTACTCTGTCGACCAAGCTGGCCTTGAACTCACAGAGATGTCCTGCCTCTGCATCCCAAGTGCTGGGATTAAAGACATGTGCCACCACTTCCCAGCCATTTTCTTTTAAACATACCTGTTCCTTGTCAGTATAAAAGAGGCTATTCATGAAAATATTAAAGACATTTTGGAAAATAACTTTAAGTCGTGTTTTTAAATAACTAGAATATGAACACAATTAGAATGAGAGATTATTTAAGATGGAAGGACAAATATATGAGCATAACAGTGCAGGCTAAGGCATATTTTTGAAGAATGAGATGAATTCTGTTAGCCTGGCTTCATTGCACAAAAGCCTCACAATGAATAAGGTAAAAAATTTTAATCACATACAGGGATAACCTTAACATAAAACAATCACTTTAATTATTATAATGATAAGGTATTAAATGTTTTTGAGTTTTGAAGTGGTATTATCAGATTTTTCACACTTATCTGTTTTCTATGTCTCACCACTACACTGAGAATCCCAACAAAGCAAAAGCTAGGTTTTTTTATTGGATATTTTATTTACATTTCAGATGCCATCCCCTTTCCACAATTCCCCTCCCTAGAAAACCCTTATCCCATTCCCCCTTTTCCTTTTTCCGTTTATACAATTTTTTAAAATGTTAATCAAAGGCTTTATAAGTTTGGTATTGCTCAATCAGAAGTGTAACCCAATACCCAACCTAGCTAGATATATCAACTATCTTTGACTGGTGGAGACACGTGAACATCTGCCTCCCTGTCTCCCCCCTCTTACTCTCTCTTTCTCTCTCTCATCACCTAGCTTCTCCTCTCCTTCTTCTCCTCCTCTCCTTACTCCTTCTCTTCCTCTTGGCACTCCTCCCACCTTAGCTTCTCCTACATATCACCCTTCCTGTTAAAATAAAATTTTTCTCTCAAAATACAATTAGAGCATAATTATACCAATTTGTACCACTGAGGTACAAGATAGTCATAAGCTAGTTTTTAATTGACTAGTTCATTACTATATTTATATTCTCTGTGTCTAGGGCAGTGCTAGAAAGTAATTTGGGCTGTTATAAATGCCTAAGTATAAAGTCAAAAGGAACTTCATATATACCACAATGTAAATAACATCTGCTAGAACTATGCAATTTGATAAGCAGTGGACATAATGTACCCTTAACATTTTTGAATGAGGTAATACCTAGTTTTTCTTTAGGGAAGCGATCCTGAATGGAGTTTATAGGTTGTATTGCAGGAGGAACTGAATCACAGAAGAGAGTATTAGGATCATGTTTGTTTGTTTTTTTGAATTTTCTACCCAAGAGATAATGATCTCAACAACCTCATCAGAAGTATAAAAAGCGAATGGAGGTAATGTTTCCTTCCAGGCTATAATTAATTTGTGTTCATACTGATTTGATACAGGGAGTAATCAATAAAAGAATTGCTGAAGGTAACTCAGGATTTTTAGTCTGATTGTACACCAGGCACTAGCTTAGAAAATGAAAACCCCAAGGAAATAAAGCTGGTTTGGTGAATGGAGTGAGTGGATAGACTCTAAATTCAGAGACATATTTTGAGGCTAAAGAGGTTTTGGAATACATATGTAGACATACTAAGTTGCAATCATTTAGATGAATGGGTCTGAAATTCATCAGAGGAGTCAGTAACACCAAGAAGGATTATTGAGATTTTTGAGCCTTGAGAGAGGATGAAATAGGATGAATATGCAATGACAGTTACAACATATGATTAGGGATGCAGAAATGAGAGCATGAGCCTAGGAGAGACAAAAATAGTCATTTGTGCTGATACCTGTCAACAGGACAAATGGAATAAGAACTGAGTCATCACCAGGCTCTAATTGGAAGGAAGTTTTACATTTTTCTCATTTGAGAACTGCCTTCATTCCTAAAATGTGTTTTGATCAAGTTCATACCCACATTCTGCCCCCTTCCTTCTCATTATGTTCTCTATCTCTCTGTGTCTCTGTCTGTCTCTGTCTCTTTGTCTCTCTGTCTTTCTCTTATCTATTAAGACTACTTAGCATTGGCATTTTGCAAAAGAGTATAGGACTATTATTAGGAACATGAATAGTTTATCAAGGCCAACATAAGATATTTTAATTTGGAGTGAATCAAAGAAAATAATGTAACTAGAATATATATTACAAGTCTCTTCTGGGTGAGAATGTCAGGTGAGGAAATGAAGAAGCAAGTGTGTCACATATTCATTAACTTGAAGGAAGTAGAAAAGTGGGGCTGTAATTTGAAAAAGAAATAAAGAATAAGGATAAGGATTATTGTGTAGAAGAAGACTTGAGTGTGTCTGCTTATCAAAATGAAGAAATCAGAGTCAAGTTCAATAATGACTATGGATGACTGGTACCATGAGATGCTAGGAAGAACAAAAGAGAGGAAGAACAAGCAGGAATGTATAGGACAAGAAGTAGGGTGTATAAAGGTGGGTTTTGGGGGGGGGGAGGTTCAAGATAGGGAGGAAGAAAAAAGAATAGAGCCAGAAAACACAAAGGAGAGACTAGACAATTTTCAGGAGTCCATGCTAAATGGCCTTGGTGTTTTCTGAAAAACAGGGAGCAGTTTGATCTGATAACACCTCTATCTAACCTTCTTCTTAGGTAAAAAGCTTAAAAAGTATTAAAATACAAATCCCCCGAAGTTATTTGCATTTGGATACAGTGCAGTGAACTTTCTCTTGACTTGTTTCATAACCATACTAAATTCTGTTTCAATAAGTTTTTGAAAAGTTTTGTTCTAGAAAGCTTAGTTTGGCAACTCTAAAGCCTTTTATCAGAAAGTATTCATATCAAAAAGTAGTTTTATATCTAATCCTATGTGTGATGGTTGCTATGGAAACAATTGAATGCAAACTTTATTTTATATAACACCCAAGCAAAGCTATTGATCAGGTGGGACAAAGAGAGCTTCAGGCCATTTCATGCAAAGAAAGGACAAAACAGAAAGTAGATAAGTTGTTAGGTGAAAAGAACTCTTCATTGGAAGAAAAAAAATAGTTTTCATATATAAAAATGTAGGAAATAAATAGGTGGCTATGGCCTTATATATCTCATTTGAATAAACAAAGGAGATAAAATCTTGAGTGTTTAGAGATGGAAGATAACAAAAGTCATTAGCAGACAAGCAACAGTAATAAATAAGAGTAAGCTCACAGATGTAAAGCAAGCCATAGGGCTGGGTCATTAAGTACAAGTGAAATTGGAGCAGAACCAATGTCTGCACACACTTCAATACACAATAGGACAACTAAGTAGAGAGCTTGAGATGGCATGGCTGAGAAAGAAAACCTGCCTAAATAGAGCACACTTAATGTAAGCAATTCAAACTGCAGGAATTTAAGACATGTATCACACAGGTGACCCATAAAGGAAATCAATGATTTGATCCCACCCCCCAAAAACCACCTTGTGTACCATGTTTTTTGATCCATCTATTAGTTGATAGATTCATAGATTGATTTCATTTTCTAGCAATACATACAGATATGCAGGTATCTCTGTCTTATGATACACAGCCTACTGGATATATGCACAGGAACATTATAGTTGGACATTCTTTAGAGTTCTGACTTCAGCACTAAAAAAAAAAAAAAAAAAAAAAAAAAAAAAAAAAAAAAAATCAGAGTGGCTGCACCAGTCTACCTTCCCACTAACAGGACATATTTGCCTTTCCCAAACCTTTGGCATTGTAATTTTTTTTGTAGAGAAGGGTATTCTTACTGGGGCAAGATGAAATCTATTGATTTGCAGTTACCTATTCAGCTAGAGAGGCATGGAATGTTTCTTCAATATTTTATAATAAGTTTTATGTTTTGAAATTGTAATATAATTAATTTCCCAGGAAAATGGGATCTCCTAGAGCGACAATTGTAGATGGTTGCGGGCTGCCTGACAATAGTTTTTGGAAACCAAAGCAGGTATTCTGGAAGAGCAGTGAGTGCTCTTTTATACTGAACCATCCCTCCTCCTGCTTCTACAAAACTTCTTCTCTGCAGCCTGGAATTGAGTTTACAACAATTATAGATCTCACCACTAGCATTGTTACCAGTTAGCCATCTTTGTGTGTGACACAGAAAACATGGGTACATAGCATTTTTGTTGACTTTTTACTTTCTACTTAAGTAAATTATTGTCTTAATGCCCAAATGATGTTTTGTGTATTTACCAGCCAAATCAGTGAGGACTTGGCGGCTTTGTTGTTGTATCATCTGTCTCAAATGATTGGCACTTCCTCTGATGCCCAGTGCTGAACAAGTCAATAAGGTAGCTCCATACTCATTATCTGTGCAATAGAAGGGTAGATTTCAGTTTCTGCTTTAATACAATGAATGTTTGGGTATTTGATGAAAGAGGTGCAAATCAAAAATGTTTTTTAGTTTCTCTCCTTTAAGACATCTGGTTTATTATTCCTCAAGTCAGCCCATAATAATGAGCATGGTTTCCATTTTAAAAGAAAAGCTTTTTTCTTAGCAAAGAAGTCTCCCATGAAATTACAATAGGTAGGCTGTTGATCAGCATAATTAGTGTGAGAGATACAATTATAAATATGAAGTTTTATGAGCAATGGTTTAAAACTTTTATTTATGTGTAATTCTTTATCAGCTTCAGGCATTCGTACGATGAGTTTTAGTACTCCTTCCCACATTACACTACCTCAAGTCTCTTTCTGCTTTTATTGTGCCAGGGGCATCTCTGTCTAGATGCTTGAAGGCCTGGAATCAGCCATAGGCCTGAAGACAGTGGTAGGCCTAACATGCATGCCTGCTAGCACAAAGCCTTGGGTCTCTGTGGAAAAACACTAGAAGAGATGGCTAGAAGCTATCGTAAACAAACAGCTTTGGTAGATAATTGCCAGGCTCTAGTCATAGACCTTGGGTAGCTTTGGTAGATAGTACCAACTTAGATTAGAACAAGTGAATCATAGGCAGAGTCATAGTCTTGTCCCCTGAACATTCACCCAGCTGACACACTGTTCTGGAAGATATCTGTACTCCCCCTGAACATCTATGCTCCTGCGTCATCCCCTTCCCCACATCCTGCCTTTTTGTGTATATGACCCATGTGTGAAAAAGTAAAAATTGCGGTTTGATCAGCCTATAGACAAGCTGCTCGTTCTTTGCGTTCGCCAGTCCCCCATCTTCTCTTCCAGGTGACCACCCCGGACCCCTGTTTAATGTCCTGCTGGATAGGACATTATTGCAACCCTTCTTTTCAACAAGTCCCTCCCCTACTTTCCTTTGTGTGTGTGCATGTGTGTGTACATGTGTGTGTATGTGCATGTACAAATGTATGTGGGATCCACTGAGTTTAAAGTTTTACCTTATGAGAACATATGGGAGATCATTTATTGGAGCATTGGCAACCTGAAAGGATTTTTTTTATTCCATTCATTTACATCTCAAATGATATTCCATTTCCCAGTGACCCCTCCACAAATCCTCCATCCCACATTCGCCTTCTCCTCCTCTTCTTTGCCTCTATGAGGATGGTCCTCCACTCACACACCGTCTCCTGCTGCACGGCTCCAGCACCCCCCTTCACTGGAGCATCAAACCTCCACAGGACGTCCCCTCCCATTGATGTCAGATGAGGCCATCCTCTGCTACATATGTATCTGGAGAGTGACATTTCTTTTGCTAGCCAATATTAACTGGCAATAATCCATCCAGAAATGATGGAGACCCATGAGCCCTTTGCCTTTCCATGATGAAATGTTGATAGGCTCAGTCTTGTGTAAGTCACGTACAGGTAACCACAGCTCCAGGGAGATCATGAGTGCATCAGCTATGTCATTTCTAGAAGCCAGCATTTCACAGTATGCTTCTCCTGTGTCTATTTCTTCTTATATTTTATTGTCCCTCCTCCTGCCATGTTCCCTTCACCTAGGGAAAAGTGTGTGTGTGTGTGTGTGTGTGTGTGTGTGTGTGTGTGTGTGTGTGTGTAAAGCTAATACAAATGTCCAGTTTAGGATTAAGAAATCTTATAATCATTTATTTTCTATTTTTAAAAACAATCTTTTTTTATAAAAATGGGTAGAATTTTTGGAGGACTTGCAGTGTGTCCGGTATTGTGTTATGAGCTTCACATATATAGCTGACTTCAGTTCTCTCAATAACCTTCTAAGAGTTCTTCCTCTTTATTGTCTCTATATTAATTATGAGCAAACTTGAGGATTTCGTGAAGTTGCATGGCATGTGTAATGGTTAGGATAAAAAGGCATTAGCCATGTCTGAGTGAAAATTCTAGTTCCGGCAGCAGCTGTTAATTAAAATAATAATTGACACATTGTTTTGATTTTATATGTCAAGCTTTAGGATATGGACTTGTTTATTCAAAATGTGGTCCAGCATTAGTTATTAGAGAATATTCTATTAATGAGATTTACCTCAAACCACTTAAATGAAACTTTTATTTTATTGCTTACAGTGGAGATGCAAGGACACATAAACCTATACCACACACCTATGTGGCTTGTGGTAGCATCAAAGACTTCTGTTGTAAGTCATATATTGTGCAACTCAGTGGAATCACCATCTCTATGTCTAAATAGTCTTTGTAAACAGGGCACCCATTAGGCCTTCTTTTAAAACTTCTATTAGACTCTCCTTTTAACTATTGTACAAATTAGAGTGTGTCTAATGAATTCTTAAGTGCCCATATTCATTGCTTTGAAGTAGAACATTTAATTTTGATGTAAACTTCAGAGAAGTAGAATTGAGACATTTATTTCCTCTCTATCACATTTGCCCTTCACTTGTTCACCATGCCCAGACAAGCAGAAAAGACTCACTATTTACAAAAGATAATAACCTGGCAAGACCAACTTATGGCTATCTCAGGTCCCTGAGGTGTCAGTGATGCATCATGCTGAACTGCTCAGGGTTCATTGCTCTTTATAGGAGTCTTGTGGAGAGAGATTGCTTATCCCACTGGAATGTCTCTCCAAAGCCCTCTTGTAATGTTGTTAAGAGCAGAATCTGGGTGCTCTGAACTTGTGTATTCTAATCTTTGCTTCATCAAAAAAAGGTCCTCTCTACAGCTCCTTTACTTTTATCATCCTCAGTTTTCTTACAGATCAAACTATCATTCATCCCATATGATGTTAAATACTTATCATAGTTATGGTTAATTGACAAGCACTCAAAAATGATTTTAAAAATAAACTCAGTGACTCACAAAACAACATGAAAGGGCAATAAGGGGTTAGAGCAAAAATGTATCCAAATATATTACATATGTAAATAAAAATGATAAAGAATGTGTTTACTTTTTTTTTAGACATGATTTCTCGATACAGCCCTGGCTGTCCTGTAACTCACTCTGCAGACTAGGCAGGCCTCGAACTCATTGAGATCTGCCTGCCTCTGCCTCCTGAGTTCTAGAATTAAAGGCACATGGCAGTATTGCCCAGTATTAATAAAAACCCTTAAAAGAAATTTATAGGTATCCTTATTGTACAATACCATTCTCTTCTTCAACAGACTCAGGAATTTGCCATAGACTCATAAATGATAGTGCCTGATACATCATTAGTAGCTGTGATTCCTGATGGTAAAAAATAAGACCAAGTTTTAGATGGAGGTAACTGAAATCCAAACTAAGACAAGATTGTCTAGAATATTCCCCACAGTTATATGTATTTATGATTTTATTTCTCTCAATAACCTTGTGAAAAATTCACCAGCCATACAGGGAAAATCATGCAGCAATATAAAACTTCCAAAGAAGTTGGCATGAAGTTCATGTGAAAACTTTCAGATAACTACGGATTTGCAAGGAACACTTGAGGTCATGAATGGGTCATTTCTCAAAATACGATCTGTGGGACACCTTCAGTGGCCTTTCTTAGAAACATGGCTAAAAAGTAAAAACAAACAGAATTCTAAGATCCTTCTCAGACCACAACTACTGCTCTGGGATAATGTCTGTAGTTAAGGCCTCAGTGTTCTAGGTTGTTTTAATAAGCTGCCAGATAGATTCTTTCTCACTAAGGTCCACAACTCACTGAGATGTTCATCTGTTCCTCTGCCTACTGGAGAGGACAATCTAAACCCTGTGCAAAGTTAATTAATTACCTCAACCTATAATCAATACAGTGGTCATAAAGATATATTTTGCAGTACTCTGTCTGAATATAGTTTCAGTTGAGAAAAGAAACTTTAATAGGAAAGAGTTCGATTTGATTTTTTTATCTGTCAGATTTCCAGGTCTTCTCAGTTATAAGTTCCCTCATTAAGCTATTCAATGTTATGTACCTATAGGCTTCCTAAAATACAGAACATGTTATGTTTCTGCTCTTAATTCTGTTTATCTTTCTGAGCCACAGCCTAGGCAGCAATAGAGGTACATCATGTATATAACCACCATACGCCACACTGTTGTCTACCACAAGTCTTGACATCTCAAGATATAAAATTTCATTATGCTTATTTTGTACTTCAATCTATTTAATTAGTATATAAAGCATTGGCAATTTCAAGCATTATTGTGATGTTGTTGATTCCACTGTTCCCCTTCTTCTCCATCTGCTTGTTCTACATTGGTGCGTTCCCACCCAGAATAGCCTCTTTGAAAATTTCCTGTCACATGTGTACTACTCCCCTCCTCTCTTCCTCACTTCCTGCCTCTTTCTTGGTCGTCTTTGCAATTTTGTCCCCGACACTCATACTAAAAGCAAGGATCGAGCAAGTAAGAGAGACTTTAGTCAATGCAATATTTCCTAGAACCACCCATTTCTCTAAAAATTCACTTTTCTAAATTACTGATATCAGTAATTTATTACTGATATACAATATATATGTATACATATACATATATATTTCCACCTTCATTAATCATTCATCTAAGCTGACTTTATTTCCTATTGTGAATACTGCAACAATGAATATTTCAATAATCTTCTGGGTGAGAAGTACTTGGGATATAGCTGGGTCATATTTTAGTATTTCTTTCTAGTAATTTTGAAAAAAAATTCAACATTGATTTTCACATTATCTATACAGGTTTACACTCCTAACGGCAAGTATATAGGGTTCCCTCTCTCCCACATCCTTACTAACATTCATTGTTATTTTTTTTGTCCTGATAATAGCCATTTTTACTGGAATGGGATGGTTCTCAAAGCAGTTTTAATGTGTACTTCCTTGATGGCTTGGAATGGTCAACAATATTAAAAATGTCTAATGCCATTAGCTTCTTTCCATTTTTCTCCTTTTCTGGCTTAAAGAAAACAAAATAATAGCCAGCAACACAGTAATAAATAAAAGATTAAAACTATCCTGTGCCATGCACACAGTTCCTTTTAATAATGTCTCTACTTTAAAAACAACTGAGAAATGTGTTCTCTACTGCATCTCAAATTATACAGTAAGGTGTCCTAATTTTTATTATTTTCATTATAGATTTAAAATATCTTTTTTCTCTTTTTCTTTTTTTGTTGTTGTTTTGAGACATTGTCTCATCTTGTAGAAATACTGACCTAGTACTCACTTTGTATCCCAGGCTGGTTTCACATTCACAGAAATCCAACAACTATCTGAGAGTTAAAATTACAGGTCTAAGCTAGCAGGCTAAGCTTGCTGGTTTATCTATCTATCTATCTATCTATCTATCTATCTATCTATCTATCTACCTATCTGTCTATCTCTCTATCTGTCTATCTATCTGTCTGTCTTTCTGTTTATCTATGTATCTATCTATCCTTAAAGATTGTGTATAGGCATGTATCCAATGCTGGCTTTTAAATTATCTATTAAAATAATGATTTATTGAGCCACACGCACTTCTGCTGCTTAACATATTTATTGCTTATATTTTGCCAGGTAATATTCCAAATTCTTTGGCTATCATAAAGCATTTCATCTTAAAATGTTTGATTTTCATTATATTTTGAAAGATAATGAAATTAAAGTCTATAGCACTCAAATTACTTATTAAAATTTATATGGCTTATAAATAATATAAATTCATGTAGAGGTCCAAACAAACTGGATTATCCCAAGTAGTCTAACTTTACACAAAAAGAGAAATACTTTCTTTCAAGTATTTATGGAGCATGTGTCTAACCTCTTAATGGATATTCATATTGCTTAATACCTTTCATGTATTACTACAAAGTTTATTACTGCTTGACTATGTGGGGTTTTTTTTGCAAAATAGATTTTCCATATAGCATTTTAAATGTTGCTCCTTGAAAGATATAATACATACAGTAAATAAAGAATTTCAGTTATTTGGAGAAAATACAACAAGCACAATAACAGATAAAGAATGTACATGTGTATACAAATGCATTGTGCAAATATTCAGAAGACATCTATACATATGACTCAATGATATTTTGAAAACTAAGGCTTTAGGATATTAACTCAAGCCAAGAGTAGTATAGCACTTTAGGTCAAGACTTCACTATTTCATTGTGAATTGAGAAATTTGTTAAGGTACAAATGTCATTGTCTTGCTGTAGGAAATATACACACCCAGTTATTTAGAAGACACCAATATGTCACAACACAAAAAAACTTGCAACTGCAACTCATGTCCTGCCACCTATTGTGAATTATTAATCGGGTCTTTCAAATGAAGAGACTAATATGACAATAGAAAATTTAATTCACTAGACATTGATCTGTGTCTTAAGACCACAAATATAGTACTTTGTATTAAGTGTTACTTTGTCTGGCCAAGTTGTTATTTTAAAATTCATATCCTTTTTGAAATTATTTTTATTTTGCCTTATCTTATTTTGTTTAGTTTCATTTGGTGTGAATGAGTATTTAATTTGCATGTAGGTTTGTGCACCACAGATATGCTTGGTGGCCTAAAGATGATGGACGAAGACATTGGAGTCCTGAGACTAGAGTTATAGACTATTATAAGCCCCCATGCTGGTGCTAGACATAGAACCTTGACCTGCTAGAAGAGTAGCTCATCTCTTAACCACTGAACCATTCCTTCATCCTTTTACATCTTTTAAAAATGAATTTAGGCATATTAACAGGTTTGTTATGATATAAAAACAGGTGCAATTTTATATGTTGATATATATATATATGTATATAATTTCAATTGAGCAGTGATTATATTTATTAGTTACTTACATAATGTCTTTAGAAACACATGTATACCTCTGTCTATCATTGTTTGTGATGTATTTCTTCCAAATAGCTATGTGTGTTCTATGTCTGAATCAATAAAAATAAAGATTATTGTGAAAAATAGAAAATGATAAAGAGACCAATGCAAAATTTGAATTCACCTTTTTTTTTAATACAATAAAGATAGTGATCTCAACCAGGTTTGGGAGCTTTGAAATGTCTTGTGAAAAACCTATTACTGAATCTAACCAATAGAAATAATTTCCTGACATGAAGATTCATTCTTTAATTTGGTGATTTCTCTTGGACTATTATTTGTCTGAATGGTAAAGTCCAAAGAAATATAAAAAAAAATGTATTGCTAACTCCCAGATATCACAGGTTCCTGGATATGCTTAATATGATACTATGATCAAGGACACAAGTGAATCATCCCTTGACATTGGCCTTGGCAGAAAAAAATAACATGTGATGCATCATTCTACAAGAAGTTGCATGTTGTTTTGAAATTGGCCTTGGCAGACAAATTACTGTCCAGAAAAAGACACACTTGCAGAATAGTCAACTGATTATATCTGCCTAGACAGAGTAATCAGCCCTTAATAATTCTGCATCACTAAGGTCTGTCAGATGATTCTGGGCCAGAAGGCTGAAGATTTGATGCTCCAACATTCTGTAGTATAGGGGCTGTCCAGGTGTTCAGCAGTCTCTATAAATTGGCTAAGTTTTAGAAGCTATGCTTTGTGCTTCCCATAATTTCAGTTAACTCAGTCATTCTAGATTTCTGATGGGGTTGAAGACCTATAGTCTCATAGCCAATCCTGGCTATTTATTTTGAGAGAAAAGATCTGAGTGGAAGGTTTTCAGCTTACATTTATTCTAAGCCAAGAAAAAAACCAGGTTCAAAACTAAGTGTTTTAGTTAGAAGAGAAGACAGAGGTTCTGCTTAGTCAACAAAATGATGGACTGGGTATTAGGATTATCTTGTACCTCACTGGTACAAATAGGAATAATTATGCTCTAATTGTATTTTGAGAGAAAAGTTTTATTTTAACAGGAAGGGTGATATGTAGGAGGAGCTAAGGGGGAAGGAGTACCGAGAGGAAGAGAAGGAGTAAGGACAGGAGAAGATGAAGAAGAGGAGAAGCAAGGTGATGAGAGAGAGAAGGGGGGGGCATGGAGGCAGATGTCCATGTGTCTCCACCACTCAAAGACAGTTTATATATCTAGGTTGGGTATTGGGTTACACTTCTGATTGAGCATTACCAAACGTATATAGCCTTTGACTAACACTTTAAAAAATTACATAAAAGCAAAAAGAAAAAGGGGACATGGGATAGGGGTTTTCTAGGGAGGGGAAATGGGGAAAGGGGATGGCATCTGAAATGTAAATAAAGTATAAAATAAAAAAAAGAAATTGGCCTTGGAAAAGATGCAGCTAAAGAAACTAGCAAGTGTTTTTACTTCATGTTGTTTACATATGATGGGTAATACATACAAATAAAACCCAATGAAGTGGTCTATATGTTGTGCATTTATTGAATTCAAGATCTGTATACTTTTGGGTATATTCCCAAGAGTGATATTGCTTAAAGTAGATCTATTTCCAATTTTCTGAAGAACCTCATGATTGATTTCCAGAGTGATTGTACCAGTTTGCAATCCCACCAGCAATGGAGAAGTGTTTCTCTTTCTCCACATCTTCATCAGTATGTGTTGTTACCTGAGGTTTTGATCTTTGCCCTTCTGATTGGTGTAAGGTGGAAACTCAGGGTCATTTTGATTTGCATTTCTCTGATCACTAAGGACTTTGAACATTTCTTTAGGTATTTCTCAGCCATTCAAAATTCCTCTGTTGTAAATTTTCAGTTTAGTTCCATACCTCATTTTTAGATTTTTTTTTTGTAGCCAGCTTCTTGAGTTTTTTATATATTTTGGTTATTAGCCCTCTAATAATGAGGTGGGGTTACTGAAGATCTTTTTCAATCTGTTGGTTGCCGATTTGTCTTATTAGCTATGTCTTTTGCCTTACAGAGGCTTTCATTTTCATGAGGTCCCATTTACCAATTCTTGATCTTAGAGCATATGCCACCGAAGTTCTGTGTAGAAAATTCCTCCTGTGCCAATGAGTTCAAGGCCCTTTCCCACTTTCTCTTCTAGTAGATTCAGTGTATCTATTTTTATGTTGAGGTCTTTGATCCAATTGGACTTGAGCTTTGTGCAAGGTTACAAATATTGTTCTATTTTCATTTTTATACATATCAACAGCCAGTGAGACCAGCACCATTTGTTGAAGAGGCTTTCTTTTTTCCATTGTGTACTTTTGGCTTCTTTGTCAAAGTTCAAGTGCCTATAAGTGTGTGGTTTTATTTCTGGGTCTTCAGTTCTATTCCATTGATCAATGTGTCTGTTTCTGTACCAATACCATGCAGTTTTTATCACAATTGCTCTGTAGTAAAGGTTGAGGTCAGGGATGGTGATTCCCCCAGAAGTTCTTTTATTGTTAAGTATTTTTTTTCGCTATTCTTTTTTTTTTTTCCTTTCCAGATGAATTTGAGAATTGCTCTTTCCATGTCTTTTAAGAATTGTATTGGGATTTTGATGGGGCTTGCATTCAATCTGTAGATTGCCTTTAGTAGGATGGCCATTTTTATTATGTTAATTCTGCCAATCTATGAGCATGGGAGATTTCTCCATTTCCTGATATCTTCTTCAATTTCTTTCTTGAGAAAATTGAAATACAGATCTTTCTTTTGTTTGATTAGAGTTATCCCAAGATATTTTATATTATTTGTGACTGTTGTGAAGAGAGTTGTTTCCCTAATTTCTTTCTTAGCCTATTTATCATTTGTATAAAGAAAGGCTATTGATTTATTTGAGTTAATTTTATATCCAGCCAAATTGCTGTTGTTTATCAGCTGGAGAAGTTATCTGGGACAGTTTTTGGGGTTTCTATGTATACTATCATATCATCTGCAAGTAGTGATGCCTTTATTTCTTCTTTGCCAATTTGTATCCCCTTGATTTCCTTTTGTTGTCTTGTTCTAGCACTTTGTGTACTATATTGAATAGATATGGGGATATCCCTGGTTTTAGTGGGATTGCTTCAAGTATCTCTCCATTTAATTTGATATTGGCTGTTGGTTTGCTGTATATTGCTTTATTATGTTTAGGTTTGGGCTTTGAATTATTGATCTCTCCAATACTTTTAACATAAAGGGGTGTTGTATCTTGTCAAATGCTTTTTCAGCATCTAAGGTGGTAATCATGTGATTGTTTTTGTTCTTTGAGTTTGTTTATATAGAGGATTACATTAATGGATTTTCATATATTGAACCAACCTTGCATCCCTGAGATGGAGCTTACTTGATCGTGGTGAATGATGGTTTTGATGTGTTCTCAGATTCAGTTTGCAAGAATTTTATTGAGTATTTTGCATTGATATTCATAAACAAGATTGGTCTGAAGTTCTTTTTTTTTGGTTGGGTCTTTGTGTGGTTTAGGTATCGGAGTATTTGTGGCTTCATAGAATGAATTAGATAGTATTCCCTCTGTTTTTTATTTTAAGAAATACTTTGAGGAATATTGGTATCAGGTCTTCTTTGAACATCTAGTAGAAATCTGCACTAAATCCATCTGGCCCTGTTTTGTTTGTTTGTTTGTTTGTTTGTTTTTTGTTCAGTAGGTGTTTAATGACTTCTATTTCCTTATGGGATATGGGCCTGTTTAGATAGTTTACCTGCTTTTAATTTAACTTTGGTACATGGTATCTGTCTAGAAACCATCCATTTCATCTAAATTTTCCAGTTTTGTTGAGTATAGGCTTTAGTAATAGGATCTGATTTTTTGAATTTCCTCTGTTTTTGTTGTTATATCTCCCTTTTTATTTCTGCTTTTGTTAATTTGGATACTGCCTCTGGGCCCTTTAGTTAGTCTGGGTAGGGCTTTATGTATCTTGTTGATCCTCTCAAAGAACCAGCCTTTGGTTTTGTTGATTCTTTGTATTCTTCTTTTTGTTTCTATTTGGTTGATTTCAGCTCTGAGTTTGATTATTTCTTGCCTTCTACTTCTCATGTGTGTGTTTGCTTCCTTTTATTCTAGAGCTCTCAGGTCTGCTGTTATGTTGCTAGTATAAGATCTCTCCAGTTTCTTTACCAGGGTGTTTAGTTGCTATGAGTTTTCTTCTTAGCACTGCTTTCATTGTGTCACATAAGATAAGGTACGATGTGCCAATATTTTCATTAAACTCCAAGAAGTCTTTAATTTCTTTATTTCTTGCGCTGATCAAGTTAACATCGAATAAAGCGTTGTTTAGTTTCCACATGTATGTAGGCTTTCTTTTGTTTTTACTGACATTGAAGACCAGCCTTAGACCATGGTGATCTGATAAGATGCCTAGAATTATTTCAATCTTGTTGTATCGGTTGAGGGTTGTTTTGTGACCAAATGTATGGTAAGTTTTGGAGAAGGTACCATGTGGTGCTGAAAAGGTGTATCCTTCTGTTTTAGGGTGAAATGTTCTTTAGATATCTGTTAAATCCATTTGATTCATATCCTCTATTAGTTTCACTATGTCTCTATTTTCTTTTTCAATGACCTGTCCATTGGTGGGAGTGGGGTGTTGCAGTCTCCCACTATTATTCTGAGGGGTTCAATGTGTGTTTTGAGCTTTAACAAAGTTTCTTTTATGAATATGGTTTCCCTTGCACTTGGGGCATAGATGTTCAGAATTGAGACTTTCTTTTGGTGGATTTTCCCTGTGTTGAATATGAAGTGTTCATCATGCTTGATATCTTTTAGTTGAAAGGGACCTATCATGATTGCTCTCTAAAAGACCCAACAAGAGCTGAAAGAGTCAGGTGCAGATATTTGCACCCTACCAATGAACAGAAGCTGCTGACTCCTGTGGTTGAATTAGGGAAAAGCTGGAAGAAGCCGAAGAAGAGAACCACTTTGTCAGAGGACCAGTAGTTTCAACCTGGACACATGAGATCTCTCAAACACTGGACCACCAACCAGGCAGCCTACACCAGCTGATATGAGGCCCCTAACACATATATAGCAGAGGACTGCTGGGTCTGGGTTTAGTCAGAGAAGATGTACCTAACCCTCAAGAGACTGGAGGCCCCAGGGAGTTTAGAGTTCTGATGGGGTGGGGGCTAGAGAGGTGGGGACATCCTTGTGGAAACATGGGGCAACAAGGAGGTATGGAATGTAGAACAGTCCGAGAGTAGACTGGTATGGGAATAAAATCTGGAGTTTAAAATAAATAAATAAATATCTGTTTACTTATAATTCTGAGAACAACACTGTGGCCATCAAGGATAAACCTGAAACACTTAGGTGATAGAGTAAACCACTTGAGTGACACCCGTAGAACTTAGAGTTTCAAATTTTTAGTTAATCAGATTTGTCCTTTTTCATTACCATGTATTAATTATTACTAATAATGGATTTAATTATGACATTTTTATACATGTATAGAACATACGTAAATCAAATCTACCTCTCATAATTGATTGAATTTAGCAATTTTCATTTCTCGTGTTTTCACTGGAAACTTATTGTAGAACATGCAATGCTGAATGTAAACTCAAGCTCTGTGTAAACCTTTCACCTGCCACCTACTCTCTTCCTCCCAAGTAGAACCAACTTCTCACTGCTCTTAAAATAGTCTACTCTTCCATTTTTGTAGTATTCATCATCATTTTTTCTATATGTTTGGACCAGTCTTCCTCAACTTTAATAATACTATCTCAAAGACTGTTGATTTTTTATGGTGTGTTTCAATTTTATGTCATCTAGCACAGTGTCTAGCATGTAAGAGGTATAAAATCAATACTGAGCACTGCATAAGCAGATGTGAAATAATATTTTTCAACTGGCAATTGAAGGAACTGAAGATAAGTACTAGGGCAAAGAAGATCAATATTGACTGTTGTTGACACACAGTCAAAAAGTTGATGGGGAAAGAATTCAATATGCTCATGGTGGCTACTAGAGTGATTAGAGAAAAATTAATGGAAAGGAGAGTGCATTTAAATAACAAAATAGTTCACCATGTGATCAATGAAAACATTGACTCTCTTGTAACCTAGTAATAACAACTTTGGGCCACTCAAATTGTACTCCAAGGAAAAGAATGACTGCCAAGATGATGCATGTTTATATAACACGTATATATAGCATGTATATATTATTTAGTTTTAGAGCTTTATGTTTGTAAATGTTCTTATCTAAAGCCAAATCTCAGTGGTGAACACTTGCCTAGAATGTGCAAACTTCTGAGCTCAATCCCCAGAACTATAAACCTTCATATTTTTTTCTGGAGAGTTTTGTAGTATTTCACAATTTTATAAATGATTATTTGGATACATGCTTAAAGATAAAATAGGCCATAGCCATAAAATATCTTGGTCTCAAAAAGATAAAAATATAATCATAGTAGTTGAAGGTAGTAAATGAATATTCATAATGTACACTTAAATTTGAATTATAGATCAACCAAGAATAGTCATTATTTTGTGAGAGACAGACTTAACTGGCAATATGGTTTTAATTCCAAGGACCAGTATGGCCTTGAAGAGGGGTTCTGAGGAAGAGGTGTGCTGGAGCAATGAAAACAAAGTCAAATTGTGGGTCTAAGCTGGAGGCCTATGCTCTGCTAGACACAGCTTTACAGCCTGCTTTCTCTCTGATCTGCTTTCTCTGGAGATCTCCAGACAGCCCTTTTTCTCTATCCTGTTAGAGACAGTTCTTCAAGCAGTTCTCTCTTGCTATTCTAAAAAAAAAATCTATGGATACTCATCTCCTGAAGATCACAATTCCAGTTTTTTATTTTACATATCAATCCAGTCATTTACTCCAGGTTTCTTTTTGATTATCCTATGAATCAACATTTCCTGACCCAGGTCCTTCATTCTTAGGGAACAGCCGTACACATTCTCTTTTAACATTGCAAAAGAATTCAGAGATCTGCCTGCTTCTGTTAGGCACAGATGGTAAGCTAGCTGGCTGGGACTCTGTCCAGAAATTACTATTTCTGCCACCCCTGGGCCAAACCTTGCTAGGTCCCAGGCTGATCCTGAACTCAGGAATCTGTGTGCCTTTGTAAGCATAAAACAAAACAATCAAACAAGCAAAAAACTTAAGTGGGTGAGATGTCCTGGGATCACCACTTCCTAAGTCTTTCTATTTCCTTCCTTAGTATGTTTCTGAGAAGGTAAAGCTACCTCTGTTTCTTTAGATTCACAAAGCCCCTCATATAATTCATAATGCACCCTTATAATTCACATACTTGATAAATTATATGTTTTCGAAATCATGATTTTAGAGTTCTTTTCCATAGCCTTAAGGGCTGTCTTGGCATTTACCATTTGGTTGAGACATTAGCCACACCGTTGCCTCCTGGCCTCATGCTGCCTCTGACTGTCATGGATTCACTAACATTAACATGGAGGATATTACTCAGAAGAATGTGAAAATATGTACTCTATTATACAAACAAGCCTCACATACATAGCCACAGACACTGGTGGAGGCCCATGTCTGCTGACCTTTTCCTAGGAGCAGAAACCATGTCATTCTGAACCCACTAAATTTATTCTGGACTTGGCAGTTTTAATATAGTTTGAACTCTCCTAAAATCATGATGAGATATCTAAATATCTTATTGTATTAACAAGTAGAGCAAGACCAGACCTTTAAGTGCTGATTAGGATTTGATCCTGATGAATGACACAAAGCACTCCTGTTATGATAGTTTGGTGGATTTTCTTCAGCCTGGGTCTACTTACTTGCAGGCTTGGCTAGCTTTATTACATGCTATTCTCTGTCTCAGAAACAAACAAACAAACAAACAAACAAACAAAAAAACTTCATGGGATGGGATACCTACCTCAGTTTTATAACAGAACTGTGAGCCATGATATGCCTGTTTTGTTTATAAGCCAAGCCATTTTACTCTATTAATGATAAAGAATGAACTAATATCACTGGTTATACTGAATTTTATCTGGCATCAGTGCTATCTTGCATACTTGTCATGTATGAGATATTAATATTCAGCAGCTACTATCATTAAGGATGAGATGAACTAGCCTTTAATGCTGTGTCATAAGATATGCCATTATTCTTAGGTAAGAATTTATATTAAAGTCCTTGAAGCAAGAAATGAACAGCACTGTACAAAAAAAAAAAAAAGAATATGAGAAAACTCACATACAAAGGATTATCCATCCCAATAGACAAATATAGATGAAATCTACAAATAGACCCAAGAAATAAGGTAATAGAAATGTTTTCAGAATAGAGAATATACATGGCTCTTATTTGTATCTAATTCTCAAATATTAGAGAAATAATACATTTGAAACTATATTGACATGTCATTAATTACTTTTCAAAATTAAAAAAGTTATCAGTAGCGGTTCTGTGGCATAGAGAAATGAGTGTCTTCATATTATTGATAGAAATACAAAAAGTATAATCTAAATGCAATTTAATCTGATGATCCCTGTCAATATTCAAATACAGATCTATTCATTCACTGTGTTAGTTTATGTTACTTTTGTTATTTACTTCTGATTGTTAATTCGTATCATTATTTGTAATGTCAAATGGAACGTAAATGTCTACTTTCAATTGACTAGCTCAACTGGAACATATCTAAAATGAACGAGTGAATGAGGAAAATTTACTGATAAAATGAAGATTTATAGTTAGGGGAGTGAAATGAGTATAGGTAAATATGATTGGTATACTGACATTCTTATAAAAATGGGAGCATAAAAAATAATATTCATACTTTATGTTTCTTGAAGATCACCATAAATCAACATAGGGAACTAAAAAGACCAGTTGCTTGTGCATACATAGACTTGTGGTTGGGCATGGCCAGAAGTTAAGAGAAGGAAGCTATTCATTGAATATATTTGTATAATTGATTTTGTTACCATGTAAATGATAATTTGGAAGAATGTTGTAAGAGAAATGCCATAATCATATTTGATTGTGTAACAGAATTTCCATAAGAAACTCTGTCATAATACCTTACAACAGTAATAGAAGGTCCTTGAGCACTGAGTTAATTTTTCACATGAACAGTGGCATTTGTCAATACTGAGAAGTGCTCACCCTTTTATGTTCATATGCAAGTATTTAAAATTGTATTAAGGCTAAACTCCATTTGTTTATCTGTATACATATTTATATGAAATTGTGGATCATGAACCATTTTCCCTCATAAAGAGTCTTTATTGACCTACTCCTATTGGGTTCATTTTTCAGTAAGGTATAATTTTAAATGTTTGTTGCTTTTACCTCACTGTATTTTCCTACACCAGTTTTTCACATTTCATTTAAGCATATTATCTCTATTCAGCCATCATGTTCTTCATGTGTATACACATGAAACATGCACATTTACATGGGGCTATGCATGTTTTTCTCCTGGTTATATTATAAGCTATTTGCCAGGGTTTGAGCCTTCACAAACATCCATATTCTTTGTAGTTACAAATGTGTTCACTAACAGTTTGGTTTTATAGCATCTTCCATAAGTAAAATTTGATTGTTATGGCTTGGAATACAGAGTATTGGAAAGAGATGTTTGTCTCTCATGATGGTAGGATTACAGTAATAGGTGATCAATACTAGTAATGTGATCATTGACAATTAGTATTAATTTAGGAAACTGGGATTCTGAAATAAGTTGACAGCTTTATCAGATAGAGTAATATAATATTGATAGAATCAAAGTGGAGACTGCCCATGTTTTCGTGGATATAGAATAATGTTGGTTGTCCTGAATACTTTTGTCTAAACCAAACTAATGTACTTAAAGTAAAAATGTTTTGTTTAATGTGGACATTATGTCATCAACCTACATGTAGCAAAGATATTTTGTGAGAATTGTGAAAGACCAGTGTTACAGTTTGGATACAGCATCCTTTCCCAAGACTCCTGTATTGAAGGCATGCTTCACACTATTTTGTAACTTAGGACCTGAGATCTTGCTGGTCTTTGTAAACAGGTATTTGTGAGTTTTATTTTGTTTTATATATCTCTTTGTCATTTTTTTTTTTTTTTTGCATTTGTCCTTTACGTGGTAAATAGGCTATTCCACAGTTCCTAGTGCCATAATGTTCTTCTTCACTGTGGTATCAGAATCTATTAAGTCAAGGACTATGGACTGAAACTTTTAAAAGTGAGACATACAAAATCCTCCCTTTTCTCATGGTGTTACCACAAAAAGTGTAGTATAAGAATGACAGCAATCTTTCTATTCTTTTGAAATTCATTTAGATTATATAAAATAATTTATCAAATATATTGGCTTCAACTCTTTTTATCTGTTGAGTTAAGAAACCAAAAAAGGGCGGAAATTGAGAAGGAAATTCCCAAATATGGTTATTAGCCTAACATTTTCTCACTCAACTGAACCAATATTAAAGACAGTGAGAGAACGGTATTAGGTTAGAATCTTGTTGTAATGTCATCCATATATGAGTCTTAGATGAATTGTTTAATAGTTGAGAGGACAGCTATTTGAGTAAAGGCATAAGATGACTGGTCAAAGTACAGGTTAAAAATAGGTAGAGATCATCCAGCAAGTGAAACAACTGAGCAGGATATAGGTAGATGTGTGGTACTCATTTTCTGGAGATATGTATTTAAAGGTGAGTCTGTAACAAAAAGGAAAATGTTTCTAACTACTCTCTTTCCATCCAGGCATTGTTTAGGTTGCAGTTCAAGAAAGACTCCTAATCTGTAAGATGGTTCTAAGTTCTTTATATAGATGATTAAAGATAACACTACTCATAGTTATTACTTAGCCTAACTATTTCTTGTTAATATACCCTGATAATAACATAAAATAGGAATCAACTTTAGTCTTTCTAATCACCGAGAAGCATTTGTTATTTATTCTAGTTTTGGTAGTGCTGATAACTTATTGATTGTCACAATTCTCATAAAATTAGTGAAAGATTTAGGATATTGATCAGTAAAGTCTGACACTGGACAAATGAACTTCAAAACTGAAAGCAAGACAGTACAGAGCCTAGAAGGTGAAACACGCTAGGCAAGTAGGGATTTTAGGCACCAAATGATATATAGCCAAGTAGGAGTGGGGAACATTTTGGGAGTCTCTACCTTGGAACTTTAATAAATCTGGAGATGATTGTTTACTTAATAAAATTACTCTGTCAAGGGCTGGTTTATTTGTTGGGCTATGGAAATATCTGTCATCTAGAGCTACACAATGATACCCTGTCCACCAAATAAATCAGCTTTGAAGAACTAAAGGAACTGAAGCTACATTATATTGTCAGAATCCCTACTCTCTCAACCTAATGCATGTCTTTTATTTTTACACACACACACACACACACACACACACACACACACACACACAAGCACATGCACACAAAGAAAATCTGAAGTCATATTAAACTTTGGGCAAAGAATTTTGTCCTGATGTCTTTGACCTGGCAATTCTGTTCTGTATTTGTGGCTCAGTTTCTATTGGTTTCCTTTGGATATGCATATTTCTCCTTAATATTGACTATAGCCCTTCGGTCATTGTGGTCCATAACAATAAATGACAGTGTTGATTTAACTGAATTCTGAATGCATTGTAGGACTGAGTATATACAGAATCCTAGGTAACCAAAAAGTTCTCCATCTAAGGGAAATCACTCCAGTATATCAGATACGTAGCCACTTAGCACCACCAAACAAAGCATCCATCAAGGGAAGATTATGGTTTTCTCTAATTGTGAACCACTAAAAACCACAGACATGCCCAAAGGAGATACTAAATGACAGATCAGAATGTTCACTGGTGTCAGTACATTTCTAAAGCATGTTTGCCTCTGCATTAAGGTTTATCATGCTTTGTTGGTGCTGATTAGACCTTCCACCAAAGGCAAATAAGCAGAGGGCATTAAACTGCAGCCTTGACTTTTTCTATGCTTGGATAAGCATAAAATAGATAATCAAGATGATCTGAGTCATCATTTGCCTCTTTTTAAGTTTGGGACTAGAGCATAAAGGCAGGCTGAAATCAGCATAGTAGGAAAACCCATAGTGCTGCTAATGGGCAGGCCATGCATATTAACTTAGACACTTAAGGACTTTCCCACTTCTCATGAAGTATCACGCCCTGTCAGCTGAGAGAATAAAAAAATGAGACAATCGCTGTAGGTATGGAATTGGAGCACTTTTTCTCCTCAAAAACTTCTGCGAATTCTCATAGTTTATCTTACTTGATAGTTGCCTTGAGAGGTAACACTATTAATAGCAGATGCAGACAGTTACCAAGGTGGAAACTTAGCCCCCGTTTCACTCCCTTTTGCAGAGCTTTCTTGACAAGCACAAAAATCCTCCACATTGTAAAGATGATCGGTCAGCTGTATGTTCTAGGGGGACAGGAAATATAAAATGTCACACTGATAGATGAATCCAGAAAGACTTCCTCAAAGATCACTTGCTGCCTCTGGGCAGTCATAGAAAAATCATGGGTTTCAATGATCCAAAATCTTTGACAACATAAATCTGATAGTCTCTATAATTTGGGGAGGAGGGGGCAGGAGCAGGATAATCGATACCATTGTTTTAATAAGGAAAAAGTTCAGACTAGAATTCTTTCTAAATATCCTATTCCCTTAAAATAAGACATGTATTTTAGAACATCTACAGAGCACATATACATATAACCAGTAAAAAGCAAATTAATATCTGAATACCATTTCATATTGCTTTAGATCTAACGCAAATGGTACACTGTAGATAGAATGGATTTAGGAGTAAGTCAATCTTGAGATGGTGTGCAGGCTCAATTGAAGGGATGATATTCAAGTGGGCTCATTCAAATCAAAGAATCATGGGACAACTTGGAGAGTAGTTCTACAAATCTAGAGCAACGATACTCATGTGGGACCTGTGTAAGGATAGAAACATGGAGGTAGAAGGATATATTTTTAAATAGGCTACTCAAAACAGAACTCTTACTAGACCATCTTTTTCATATGGTTTATAAACAAAACAAAATCTAAATCTGGCAATTCATGTTTAAATTAAAATGTAAATATTTGATGGTACAATTCTATTTTCAAGAGTTTGTCTAAAAGAGACCCCTCAACAAAATATTTTTTTCAGGGTCTGGAAGCTTTTTATTCAGACACTGGCAGCAGGATTGATTTGTATCTCAGGTGTGTCAAGACTGCACCTGGCCATATATCAGTCCAGGGCTTTATAGAGAAGAACTCCACAAAGTTATAGTTCTGGGTCTTGCAATGGTCTCTTGAGCAGAGACAGCAAGTTTGATTACAAAAGCAGAAATAGCAGTCAGCATTATGACCTATAATCTTGCTAAATCATCAAGCTTTGCAATAGTCTTGAACATCGGGGGACAGGGGGAAAGGTAAGTGGGCCGACAAAATACAACTAGAGGCTTACACAGTATACGCATCTTTCTTTATGGTCTCACAAACATGTTAAGTTTAAATTTTAAACGTTACCCATCCCAGGTCTCACTATGTAGACCAGGGTGGCCTCGAACTCTAACACATCCGCTTGCCTCCCTATCCTGAGTGCTGGTTTTAAGACTGTACAGCACACTCAGATCCTTGGTAATTTTACAAAATCTTGAGAGCTTGCTATGCTTTTAGCCTACCCTGGAGCAAATGCTCCTTCAGCAAAGGACGGCTGACTTCACCCAGCCCAGAACCCCGCCGTGGCCAGGAGCTTAACTTACTAGGGTGAGTGCCACCTCCAGCATGGGCATCAGAGCCAGCATGCCGTGGAAGAGTGGGATGCAGTCCACGAAGAGAGTGTGGCTGCCCGCACCTGGAGGATGCTCTTTGCGCAGCCTCTGCCTCTCGGCCACCAGAAGCCCTTTGAGGGGGCAGTGCGGGTACTTGGCGCCATATAGCACCATCTTTGCAGTAGGCCTGGGTGGTCAGCTTCACACCAGGCATGCTGAGCCGAGCTGGCTGCGTTGAGACCAACGCACCATGGTACAAAAAAAGACCCCGCTGCTGCATGCTGACACAGGCTCCCACCTCCACCAGCAGCCTCTCGCCCACCTCAGCCCATCAGCCGGAAAGCCAACAAAATATTTTGTAAACAAAGATGATTTTGAGCAGTATAGAAGATAGGTTTAAAGATTTGGCAATGGTGTTAACTTGAGTATATTTTGGGGGTACAATGGTGTTTCATTGTATACATATCTATAGTATAGCATGGTCAAGTTAAGTTCATTACTGTTTTGGTCATCACATATACTTATCATACATATTTCTTATATATAATAGAAAAAAATACAAATTTTAGATGGCTATGCAAATAGTGAAATTTTAGTATGAAACGTGAAAAATGCATGTTCTTTAAGTCATGGCTACTAACGTTCAGATATAGGTACCCACTATGTGCTACAAATATAACTTGGGGGCAGAAGGGAAAACAGCACAAAGTAACTGAGGCTTTTTAATGAGGCCAATTCTTGAGTTAACCTTTGCACAAGACTAAAAGGAAAAATGATTATTTTGCAATAATAATACTGATGCTGTTACTGTTGAAATGTCAAGAATGAACTACAGTTTGCGTGATTTATATATCTCAAACACCATTGTAATAGTAAATTGTAAATATAGATTATGTATTGTATTAGCATATAGTAATTGAACAAAGTAGAAGATTTCATTATGAATTTCCATCTATGACTGTAATAAATGTTGATCATATTCATTCTCTCTATTATTCTTTCTTATACCCCCTCACATGTCCATTTTACCTTCCCTTCTTTTTAGCATCAGAAATGTTAGAAACACTATTAACTTATATGGTTCAAAAAGAAAACAGCAGTTGTTTTTTATGTGTACTATGCACGATTGGATTAGATCTACTTATTCTTCAAGTATTTACAATCCGTCACTGTCTTAGTGAAAACACAACAGTTACCAGAACAGATTTGATAATCATTACTGTGAAACTTAAATTATGGAGGAGGCATTATAAAATATTATAAGGGGTATAATTTCAACTGAATTAAAAGCTATTTGGTAGTGATTTGGAATCAAGCAATCAATTTTAGGTTTTATGAGCTATGTGAAATAAATGAAAAAAATCATGAATTATAGTGTAAGGAACAAAAATGGGAATAGTGAAGATAGGTGAACAGTCGGAAAAAAAAAAGAAGGAGAGCATTAGGAAAGAAGCTGTCTCTGAAGTGAGCACATGGAAACACTACTGAACAGTTAGGAAAGGACTATGTATGAGGCCAACTTAAAACACTGACATTTTGTTTAATTATAGTTGTTTAGAAAATAGCCAAATATCATCATCTAGCTAACTTATATGCTACCAATGAGCTGTCGAAATACACCCTTTCTGTACTTTTAATTTGTGTTTTATATCTATTCAAATTCATAAAGTATCATTTCTTGATCAATTGCCACAAGAAACCTTGGTGCCCACCTGGATTCCTTTTAGACTTAGACTGCATTGCTACAAGTTTGTTTCATTTTGTTGTTGTTTTGTTCGGCTTTTATGATATTTGAAGATTTGGGAAACAGAACTCATTGGAAATAGTCATCTTGAAACACTAAAAGGAATCCTTAGGATTAATGTTTGTATATTCTCCATGTGACCTACATTGTAATTGTGTCCATGAAGTTGTTCATAGGACACTGGGTAAGCCTGTGTTACAAGAACTATTTGGCGTGGTTTGAAAGCATTTCTAGTGAATTTGATTGCTTCCTTATGGAATCAAGCTTCACTAACTTGAAATTATATATTGAGTCAGGCATGGCATACTTCAACAGAAACCCACCATAATGTGATTTCTGTATTCAGTGTGATTGTTGGTTTCATGCTTTATCTTCTCAGTCTTGACTTGAATTCAGATCTCCAGCAGCCATGAGAAAAAGTCACCTATGGTTAGGAGCACCTGTGATGCCAATGCTGAAGGAAATAGAGGGAGGAGAGTTCCAGGAACTTGCTTGCCCGCCAGTCTAGCCAATCAATAAATTGATTCAGTGAGAGACTTCATTTTGAAACTAACATAGAGAAACAATACATGAATTCACCTGATGTCTCAACACTTTTGTACATATACATACCTCCTCTCTCACTCTGAGTGTGTCTCGTATGCATATATACATAATATATATATATATTATATATATATATATATATTATGTGTGTGTATATATATCATACACATATGTCATACACAAAACAAATTTTATGGCACACACACACAAACAAACACAAATTAAAAACATAAGTTCTAAAAGGGTACTTGAAACACTTGAATCTCTCAGATGTTTTCAGATGTTTTCAGATACTTGGGACTTTCCCCATTTAGCATTTACATCCTTTTGTTAATCCTACATAGTTAGTAGATTTATAAATAGTTTTCATTAATTTAATTGCCAGCAATGCGTAGCCCAGGCTGGCCTCGAACTCGTGATCCTCCTGCCTCTGCCTCCTTCAGCAAATCCTATCAGCATTCGCCACCACAACCGGCAATTGCCAGCAATGGTGTACTGGTAAATGTTGAACAATATTTTGAAACAGTAAAGGGGTGTGGATTGACTATCCCTTTATTGAGTAAAAGGCTATGAAAATTTCCTATTACCCCTGAATCACTGAATATAAATTGGGAAGAGATGTAGATAATCAGGTCAGGAGATCATTATGAATTCTCATAGAACAATAGGGGGAGGTGGTCCTGCAATGACCACTTGTATTCGTTTTAAATCATCACTGTGTCAAGCTCTCCTCCTGGGGAAACCAACATAAGACAACCTCTCAGATATTTTTGCCTGCATTCTCCCAATATCCACTAAAACAATTTAATACTAGTTGAACTCTTATCACAAAATGCTATTCTTTGTGTTGTGTATATGAATGTATATTTTTCATGATATTCTCAAAGCAACAAGAGTATGGTTATTATGATCACTTTATACTTAAGAAGATTATGGCTTAGAAAGTTGGTTTAGTTTTTCTTATGCCATGCAGTTTTTATATTGTGAAGCTGGAGTACAAAGCACAATTCTATCCAATATGTTGTAAGGTAGTGTTCAGAGGGCTTGTGTACCTGTGTTCTCTGGCTTAGTGCTTCATTGCTTTCCTGCATAATGTTTGCAGATACAGACTCAGCCCGGGGCCTTTAAGTTGTCTCATTAGCTATCCAACTGAGCTTTCCAAAATTCTTTTCAAACACAATATGTCGTTCCTGCCCACATGCCTTGACCTGCCTGACTGTCCTAGCTCTCTCTCTATTAGAGAAGGCAAATACAATTAGACTTCTCATCACACAATGGCCATCTGCTCACCAGTGTCTTTTCAGCTGTTTTGGGAGCCAAGGGCACTTTGAAAACCAGCATTCAGCTACCAGGGAGATGTTTGAGCACCATGATGTTCTGTACTAATGGCATGATGTTTGAATATGCAAATTAGGAAGTCTAGAGTCTATCACTTCCTCATTAGGTGTCCTCATTTTGTGCTTTATTGTCCACAAGAAAAGCAACTGTATATAGAAGTCAATTCTGATGCAAGTTCCCTAACAACACATATATTTTCTCCCATTTTTTTCCCAACAGACCATTTTAGGTTGATGAGAATGTGTTAATTTTCTGACCAAGAACTCAGCAGTTCATCAAGAATAATCTTGTCCCTGATGCTTTATCGAAGGGTACTTGAGTTGACCTTCAAGCACCAGTGAAAATCATTTCATTTGAGAACGTGTCAAAAAGCAATACATCCAGACCTTGTACATTTAACAATATATATTAGACATTCTTCCCTTAAGAATTTTCTGACCTTCCTGGAAGAAGGTGTTTAAAGCTGAAACACAGTTTCTATTCACAGTTACTCAAAAGGATTGACATATAATTTATTTTTACTAAATCATAAATTGAGTCTACAATTAGTAGCTACAGGAATGAAGTTTCCAAATTCACCCTTTTGTACTGCATTGAGAACAGAGCTTTCTATCATTTATTTTTACTTTTAAATCACAGAATGTTATTTTACTATGGCTTCTTTTTATGATACCTAAGAAGAAAGGAAAAGCATGTTTGATAGAATGTTGATGTTATATTTAAAATAGTCTCAAGAGTCAGTGCATAAATAAATTGATTTAAAAGTCAATTCTGAAATGCTGAATATTTAACAATAAAGTGTATTTAATAGGTAAGTCACTCAATTACTTTTCAGTTATCAAACTATGAATAAAATATCATGAGAATTTAACATTTTTCAATGCTTAATTTAGTAGGATAGCTTCTGGGAATGGATTTTTGTAGCATTCTAAGCTTTTGAGACTCAGATACAGATTAATTTCAGACCTTTGCAAAAGGAGGGAGGAAAACAAGACACGAGAAGAATGCCTCCTAAGTCCATTTATAATGCCATTATACTTGAATACCCAAAGCAGGTAAAGACACAATAAAAACAAATAAATAAACCAACAGAGCAATATCTCTGATATACATAAATATAAAAATCCTCAAAAACAAAATAAAAAATCAAACCAAGCAGGTGCAATTACAAGCACATATCAAGACTCTCATCAACAGTGATCAAGTTGGCTTTATCCCAGAAATGCAGAATTGCTTTAACATATATAAATCAATAAATATGGTAAATCATATAAATGCACTTAATGATGTAAATCAAGAAATGCAGAAAAAAGCCTTTGACAAATCCAACATGCCTTCATTATCAACATCATTGAAAAAGTAAGACTTGGAGGGAACAAACCTCAAACCTCAACCTATATATTACAACTCAGCCAACAACATCCTAAGTTGAGAAAAACTGAAAGCAATCTCATTTAAATCAGGAATGAAACAGAGCTACCCACTATCCACACTCCTTTTCAATATATTGCTGGAAACATTAGCCCAAGGGGGAAGTCAATACAAGGGAGTTAAAGAGATACAAATAGGAAAATAAAAAGTCAGATTATCCCTATTATCTGATCTTATGATGTTAAGGGAGCCAACCACAAGCAATATGAGACAGTCAACAATCTCAGGGAAGTAGCAAGACAGAAAATAATCTAACAAAAATCAGCAGCCTTTCTAAACACCACCAATCTCAGTGTGTTTACACTGAGAAAGATATCATGAACTCATTTCCATTTCAATAGTATCAAAAACAACTGAAAAACAGCTTCAAATAAATGTAGCAAAGGAAGTGCAAGTCCTCCACAATGAAAGCATCAAGCCTCTGAAGAAAGGGATTAAAAAATACATTAGAAAAATAAAGTCTTAATTGGGTTTAATGCCTTGCCTTTTTTTGACTATTTGTGTTAATTGTGTTGCTTGTTCCTTGACTATTTGCATCTATTGTATTGCTAGTCCCTCAACCTAGAACTGACCTTAATATATGCATGTAATCAAAATGGTATAAAAGCATAAAGGAGGAGGGGGCATGGGATAGGGGGTTCTAGGAAGGGGAAATGGGGAAAGGGGATGACATCTGTATTGTAAAGAAATAAGATATCAAATAAAAAGGAAAAGAAAGTCATCTTATGTTTATGGACTGGCAGAATTAATATTGTGTTATCGACCATTTTACCAAAAGCTATTTACAGAGTCAATGTAAACCCTGTTAAAATACAAAGACTTCCAGAAATAGAAAACCACAACAACAAAACTATACTAAAAGTCATATGGAATCAGAAAAGTTCCTGGATAGGAAGAACAATCCTGCTCAAAAAGAATACTGCAGAAACTGCCATTCATGAACTTCATGATATATTATTGAGACATAGTAATAAAACACATTATGAGACTGGCTGAAAATAAACATGTAGACAAATGAATAAAATAGAAGACCTAAACCTGAGTACTTAAAACTGCAACCAATTATATTTGACAAAATAGGCCACAAAACAATAAATGGTGTGGGGTAAAATGGATGTCCATGTGCAGAAGAAAGGAATTAAAGCTATATTTATTACCTTGTAACAAAATTCAATACAAATGGATAAAAGAACTCTGTCTGAAAGTTGAAACAGCTAGAAGAAAGAAGAAAGCAAAGGCAGTACCCTACAAGATAATAGATATACGAAAGGACTTTCTGAATAGGCCTCCATTTGCCCTGTTAATTAATTCTTTCCAGGAATTAAGATGACCATTTGAAAACTGGGACCTCATAAAACTAAAAAAGCGTCTCTACAGCTAAGAAAGCAATCAATTGAGTGAAGGAGAAACCCACAGAGTAGGGAGAATCTTTGGCAGCTGTTCTTCTAACAGAGGATTAACAGTGAGAATAAACAAAGAACTAAAAAACCAAAAACAACAACAAAAAGAGGTGAAGAATCAAATGACCCAACTAGAAATGGACTAGGAATGTAAGCAAAAGACCCAATTAAAAATGGACTAGGCATCAAAGCAGAGTTTTGAATAGAGGTAATAAAATTGGCTAAGAAAGACCTCAAAAGGTATTCATTAACCTTGGCTACTAGGAAAATACAGCTAAAACACACCTTTCAGAGCAGCTAAGATCATCAAAACAACTTACAAAAAATAAACACTGTAGAAGATGCAAGGAAAAGCTAACTCCATTCACTGTAGGTGAGACTGCAAACTGATCCAGCCACTCTGGAAATCAGTGTGGAGAATTCCCAAAAAACCTGAAAAGAAATCTACAATATGACCCACCTATGCTACTTCTTGATATATGCCTAAAGGATTTAACATCTGATTCCACAGATACTTTTTGTTTTGTTTTAATAAAAATACATCTTTATATGTAAAAAAAATCAGTTTTCTATTATAAAAATTCATAAATGAATCATATGAATTAAGAGGCTACACTTGCAAGGTGAAAGACTAAAAGACTATTAAAACTACATAAATTCTTTTTAAACTAAGTGGAACCTAAATTAAGTAAACTCTCTGTTATTCAGTGCTATGTAATGTGGCTATAAAATTCAGCAAGCAACCACACAAGCCTTTCCTTCTCTTTTCAACTTCTATGGGCCAGAGCTTTTCTATGTACTCAGACTGGTCTTAAACTTTTGACTTTCCTGCCTTGGCTTTCAGAGTCCTGAGATTACAGACCATCATGCCTAGCTCCAACCAGGACTCTGAATGAGAAAAGATACTGTCAATTACTTTAGAACAACAACAACAACAACAAACCCATTAAATTAAAAGAACCAGGCACAGCAATGAACACACACTTGCAGTCCCAGCTACTCATGGGGTTGAGGAAGTCATTTGAGACCAAGTGTTTGAGGCCAGCCTTAGCAACACAGCTACTCCTTTATCCCACTCTCCACCAAAAGGAGACACATCTTTGACATGTGTCCCATAGATAAAGTAGTGTGGGAAACTGTATTCCCTGGTGTGCCTTGCTTCCTCAAAGTCAAGGCTGACTGGCACAAGCACCCTGTGATGTGGTTAGCACTACTAAAGAAGTAAACAGTTATGGTTCATCATGTTGTGTTCCATTCCTTCTACCCTTGCCACCCCACTACTGGAGACTGTACCTAGTGGTGTATGCATGCTAGGTAAGTGTTCTAGCACTGGGCTATACTCCTGTTCTAGCACTGGGCTATACTCCTGGCCCTGTTTTTATGTTAGGACAGGGTCTCACTGGCCTAGAACAAATTTCTGTAGTTCAGGCAGACCTTAAATCTATGTGTCTCAGCATTTCAAGTATCTGGGATTACAGGTGGGCCACCTGCCTGACCTAGAGGTGGGTTTTAACATTCTCCGCTTCCATGAGACACTTAACCACACAGTGACCACAAATAGCTGATATGAAATTTCTTTCTTTTTTTTTTTTTTTTTTTTTTTTTTTTTTTGGAGAAGAAAGCTTTATTTTTACTTACAGTTCCAGGTGCAATCAGTCCACCATGGAGGAGAAGTCATGCATATAGGAGGATGGCCTAGCAGTCCTAGAAGAACACTTGTCACAACATTTCATCCACACCCAGGAAACAGAGAGAGAAAGTACAAAGTGGGGGGAAGCTATACAATTTCAAAGTTGATGTTCTATCTCCAGCAAGACTCCACACCATAAAGGGTCAACAAGCTTCTCAAACAGCACCACCTGCTGGACGGGATGATCTACTATGTGGAGAACATATCTATGTGCTTTCTATTCAAAACATCTCATTCAAACACCTCCAAACATTGCCATAGTTTGAGATCTAGCACCTAGGATGTACAAATCTGGTTTAAGACATTTTCATAAGGAACACAAGTACTGTATCTGTCATGCCAGCCTCAGCTGGAATTTAGGTGGCAAAGGGGCTCCTTTACTCTAGGATGCTCATATTTGGGTGGTATTGTCTTTGGCAGACAAAGTAAATGAATTTTTTTCATTTAAAAACAAAACAAGGTGTTTGAGGGGGTTGGTGGTAGCTCCTTGTGTTTAAGAAAATTGAATTCATGTTTATCCAAATGGAATCTGACTGACCACCCGGAGCTTGAGAGCATCCCTGTGTTCTGAACCTGAAACTGCATAGTGTTCTGAAATGATATTAATCTATACTTATAAACTGTTCATTTGATCATACTTTAGTGTTATGTGACAAATATTTGATGCATGACATTAAGTCTGTTTTTCTAAGCTTACTCCAGTGTGATGTTGGGGGCCCATAGTGTGCGTCTCTATTTTTTTATATTTATTTCTTTAAAATACATTTCAGATTTTATCCCCCCACCACCAAGGAACCCCCTATCCCATCCCCCCTCCTGCTTCCACAAGGGTGTGCCCCCACCTACCCCCCATCCCCCCTTCCCCACCTTCCTCCCCACTAGGTGTTCAGCCTTCATGGGATCAGGGATCTCCTCTCCCACCCATGCCCAACAAGGCCATCCTCCCTTAAGTATACAGCTGAATTCAGGGGTGCCTCCCTATGTGCTCCCAGGCTGGTGGTTTAGACCATGGGGAGCTCTGGTTGGTTAGCACTGTTGCTTTCCTCTTGGGGCCACCAACCCTTTCAACTCCTTCAGTCCTCTAACTTCTTCATTGGGAACCCTTGATCAGATCAATGGGTTGCTGCGAGCATCCACCTCTGGATATGTCAGACTCTGGCAGACCTTCGTCGAGGAGACAGCTGCATCAGGCTCCTGTCAGCATGCACTTCCTGACATCCATATCAGCATCTATCTTTGGTGACTGCACATGGGACTGATATCAAGATAGAGTGGTCTCCCGATGACCCTTCCTTGACTTTCTGTACCACACTTTGTCACCTTATTTGCTCTCTTGAGCATTCTGTCACTCCTCCCAAGATGGACCAAGGCATCCACAATTGGCCTTCCTTCTTCATGAGCTTCATGTGGTCAGTTAGTTGAATCTTGGCTATTTCAAGCTTTTGGGATAACATCAGCTTATCAGTGAGTAAATACCATGTGTGTTCTTTTGTGATTTGGTTAACTCACTCAGGATGACATTTTCTAGTTCCATCCATTTACCTAAGAATTTCTCGAATTCATTATTTTTAATTGCTGAGTAGTACTCCATTGTGTAAATGTACCACATTTTTTGTATCCATTCCTCTGTTGAAGGACATCTGGGTTCTTTCCAGCTTCTGGCTATTATAAATAAGGTTGCTATGAATATAGTGGAGCATATGTCCTTGTTATACGTTGGAGCATCTTCTGGGTATATGCCCAGGAGTGGTATAGCTGGGTCCTCAGGTAGTACTATGTCCAATTTTCTGAGGAACCTTCATTCTGATTTCCAGAGTGGTTGTACCAGCTTGCAATCCCACCAGCAATGGAGGAGTGTTCCTCTTTCTCAACATCCTCGCCAGCATCTACTATCACTTGAGTTTTTGATCTTAGCCATTCTGACTGGTGTGAGGTGGTATCTCAGGGTTGTTTTGATTTGCATTTCCCTGATGACTAAGGATGTTGAGTATTTCTTAAGGTGCTTCTCAGCCATTCGAATTTCCTCAGTTGAGAATTCTTTGTTTAGCTCTGTACCCCATTTTTAATAGGGTTATTTGGTTGTCTGGAGTCTAATTTCTTGAGTTCTTTGTATATCTTGGATATTAGCCCTCTATCAGATGTAGGATTGGTAAAGATCTTTTCCCAATCTGTTGGTTGCTGTTTTGTCTTATTGACAGTATCTTTTGCCTTACAGAAACTTTGCAATTTTATGAGGTCCCATTTGTCAATTCTTGATCTTAGAGCATAAGCCATTGGTGTTCTGTTCAGGAACTTTTCCCCTGTGCCTAGATATTTGAGGGTCTTCCCCACCTTCTCTTCTATTAGTTTCAGTGTATCTGGTTTTATGTAAAGGTCCTTTATCCACTTGCACTTGAGATTTGTACAAGGGGATAAGAATGGATAGATTTGCATTCTTCTACATGCTGACCTCCAGTTGATCCAGCACCATTTGTTGAAAATGCTGTCTTTTTTCCACTGGATGGTTTAGCTCCTTTGTCAAAGATCAAGTGACCATAGGTATGTGGGCTCATTTCTGGATCTTCAGTTCTATTTTATTGATCTTCCTGCCTGTCTCTGTACCAATACCATGCAGTTTTTATCACTACTGCTTTGTAGTACAGTTTGAGGTCAGGGATATGATTCCCCCAAAATTTCTTTTATTGCTGAGAATGGTTCTTGATATCCTGGGTTTTTTGTTATTCCAAATGAATTTGCAAATTGATCTTGCTTTTTTTTTTTTGTTTTGTTTTTCGAGACAGGGTTTCTCTGTGTAGCCTTGGCTGTCCTGGCACTCACTCTATAGACCAGGCTGGCCTCGAACTCAGAAATCTGCCTGCCTCTGCCTCCCAAGTGCTGGGATTAAAGGCGTGCGCCACCACCGCCCGGCCAAATTGATCTTTCTATCTCTATGAAGAATTGATTTGGAAATTTGATGGGGATTGCATTGAACTTGTAGATTGCTTTTGGCAAGATGGCCATTTTTTACTAAGTTAATCCTGTCAATCCAGGAGCATGGGAGATCTTTCCATCTTCTGAAATCATCTTCGATTTCTTTCTTCAGAGACTTGAAGTTCTTGTCATACAGATATTTCACTTGCTTGGTTAGATTCACTCCAAGATATTTTATATTATTTGTGACTATTGTGAAGGGTGTCATTTCCCTAATTTCTTTTTCAGCCTGTTTATCTTTTGAGTAGAGGGAGGCTACTGATTTGTTTGAGTTGATTTTATATCCAGCCACTTTACTGAAGTTGTTTATCAGGTTTAGGAGTCCTCTGGTGGAAGTTTTAGGGTCACTTAAGTATACTATCATATCATCTGCTAATAGTAAAATTTTGACTTGTTCTTTTACTATTTGTGTCCCTTTGACTTCCTTTTGTTGTCTAATCGCTCTAGCTAGGACTTCCAGTACTATATTGAATAGGTAGGGTGAGAGTGGGCAGCCTTGTCTAGTCCCTGATCTTAGTGGGATTGCTTCAACTTTCTCTCCATTTAGTTTGATGTTGGCTACTGGCTTGGTGTACATTGCTTTTACTATGTTTCATTATGGACCTTGAATTCCTGATCTTTCCAAGACTTTTAACATGAAGAGATATTGAATTTTGTCAAATGTTTTCTCAGCATCTAGTGAGATGATAATGTGGTTTTTTTCCTTTAAGTTTATTTATATAGTGGATTACATTGATGGATTTCAGAATATTGAACCATCCCTGCATTCCTGTGATAAAGCCTACTTGATCATGATGGATGATTGTTTTGATGTGTTCTTGGATTCAGTTTGCGAGAATTTTATAGAGCATTTTTGCATCAATATTCATAAGCGAGATTGGTCTGTAGTTCTTTTTCTTTCTTGGGTCTTTGTGAGCTTTAGGCATCAGCATAATTGTAGCTTCACAGAAGGAATTGGGTAGTGTTCCTTCTGTTTCTATTCTGTGGAATACTTTGAAGAGAATTTGTATTAGGACTTCCTTGAAGGTCTGATAGAATTCTGCAATAAAACCTTCCGATCCTGGACTTTTTTTTGGTGGGGAGACTTTTAATGACTGCTTCTATTTCTTTAGGGGTTATGGGACAGTTTATATGGTTTATCTGCTCCTCCTTTGGGGGATTCTGGACCAGGTGCTGTTTCCATTCAACTTCAATCAACTTGTACAGCTACATTGTGGCCTGGGTATCTTCCACCGAGGAATGTCCACTTTTTCCAGCCTGGATGTCCCAATTCAGCAGCTTCTTGGTGAGATGCTTCAGTGACAAAGTGACATTTTTCTGGGCAGTCAGCCTTCCGTTTGAGGAGTGGTATCTGAGAAGTGTCTCGGGTGAGGAACTTGTGATGAAAGTACTGTAGAGCTTTATAGTCATTGTGAATGGCATGCCCTACTGCTACCTTCCCTGAGAGTATCTTCAAGATCTGATACCAGCAGTCTTAAAGGGCATAGCACTAACCATGTGGCACTTCCAGATGCCACTCCATCTGGTCCAGTAGTCCACGATATAGCAGAGGAGGGGGATGTCCTCATCATAAAGCATGTCTCCATTGTAATTCACAATGGTGCAGCGAGCCAAGGAACTGATACGCCCCTTGGGTCCTGTGCCCACCATCTCACAGTCTATTGCCACCATCTTCCCTGGCAAGTTTTGGGGAACTTTAGGGCACTTATCCTCAGAATGAGCTTAGGTGGAGTTCTGTACAGCATTTTTCTTCAAGGACTTCTTCTTGGAACCCTTCTTCTGGGTGCAAGATAGGTGGCTCTCAATCTTTGGAAGGGCACTCTGAAACTCCCCTAGCAAATCTATTTTAGCCACATAAGAATCAGTCTTCTTTGAAGGAGCAGGGGTCAGCCAAGACAACGATGCTTTCTTGTCTTTGGAATGCTGAGTCCCTCTTCGAGGCAGTTGCCTCTTTCTTCTTCTTTGGGCATGGAAGGATCGTCAAAATGCCATCTGTTTTTGAAATTTCCCCTTTCTTTGGAGCTTCTGAGTTCAACTTAGACACCTTGCTAGGGAGTTGGTTCTTTTTATTCAGAAATCCTTTCTGTCCCAAAGAACCGCCACTTTTTTTTTATTTAATATTTTATTTACATTTAAGACGCCATTCCCTTTCCCCATTTCCCCTCCCTAGAAAACCCCTGTCCCATGCCCCCCCTTTCCTTTTTGCTTTTATACAATTTTTTAAAATGTTAATCAAAGGCTTTATAAGTTTGGTAATGCTCAATCAGAAGCGTAACCCAGTACCCAACCTAGATATATAAACTATCTTTGACTGGTGGAGACACGTGAACATCTGCCTCCATGCCCCCTCTCTCTTTCTCTTTCTCATCACCTAGCTTCTCCTCTCCTTCATCTTCTCTCCTTACTCCATCTCTTCCTCTCAGTACTCCTTCCCACTTAGCTCCTACATATCACTCTTCCTGTTAAATTAAAACTTTTCATGACCCGCCACTTCTTGACAAAAATTGATGTTTGGCATTTCCTCAAAATGCCTTTTGCGAAGGTTCCCCAAAGTCCAAATTCAGGAGTGCGGTAGACATGAGGTCAGTTAATAGTGGGAGAAAGCTGGGAAGAAAAGGATGAGAGTCTCATTCTCTGTGGAATCCCATAGTTCAACATCTGGAGGTCTGCAGTTAGTCTTGAGGACAAAATTAATCCTGATACCAGCACCATAGGCCTCCAAGTTGGGTCCCACTAAGATCCACTAAGATCACAAGCGTCCTGAGCCGGATGCAGGCGCGGGCACATGCTGACTTATGCTGGGACGCCAAGAATTCAGGCAGCAAAGATAAGGTGGCCGGAGCGTGCACATGTGCCTGCAGAGCACGAGCCCGCAGCGTCCCCACCTCAGGCAGTGAGGCCAGCGACTCGGAGTGCATGAGCAGCAGCAATGGTGGTGGTGGTGGTGGCAGTGGCGGCATGGGGGCTGGGGGGTGGCTGGATGTGCTCCCCGGCCCCTCGGATACCATGGAGGTACAGATTCTACAGATATTTATCCAACAAGCTTCATAGTTTCTCTATTCATAATAGTTAGGAAATGGAAGCAATCTAAATGTCATTCAACTGATGAATGGATAACAAACATGCAGTAAATATAAGCATGGAATACTAATCAGATGTAAAGAAAATTTAAAAATGAAATTCTCAGATAAATAGATGGAACTAGAAAATATTGTACTGAGTGAGATAGCCCAGACCCAAAAAGACAAATGTTTCCTGTTCTCTCTCTCATTTTTGGTTCCTAGCTCCAAGTCTTCAGCTGTGAGTATACAACATGAAGTACTTACAGAAAACAGGAATGTTTAAAGGGATCAGACTTGGTGTCATGGAGCATGGGATGTAAATAGCAGGATACAGGTGATATGAAGCAGAAAAACAGAATAACAGACAGGTGGCTCCAACTGGAGAGGAGAAAGTGTTGTCCATACAGAAGGAGAAGCAGAGATGGGAAAAAAATAACATCAAGGTTGGTTGTCAAAACTTCAAAGAATCATTTTATGTTTTCCTAGAACTATACACAACACGTATTAGTGTACAAACAAAAGCTCCAGTACCAGACATGACTCAGGGTAGTTCAAGTAACCCCCAAAACAATATTTAGATGCCTCTTGGGGATTGAGGGTAGGTCACCATTGCTGAAGACAATTGACAGAACCCTGTACTGGGATGATTTAAATTGGTTCTGATGTGACATGCAAAGTGTATGATGCAAAGAGCCAAACGAAGGAAGAAATTAAACAGTTCTACCCACTTCCACATCCATGAGCCTTGACAATTACCAACATGGCAACATCTGCATGAATGTACAGTAACTGGCATTCATATGTCAGTAGCAAGCAAACCCTATCTAACTGGAGTTATGGCACATTTAAAAGGAGGGAAATTATATGTATTACTGGAAACCTACCCAATTTCTTTGGGTTAATGAAGTGAGAGAACTTAGAAAGTAATGTACTATGGCCATTTTTCTAGACCATCAAAATTCCTTACCACATTAAAATCTTAGCTTTATACTCACAGAGAAGTATAGCTACCACCCCTCATCAAACATGGAGGGGTGAAAAGTTCTCAGGGTCCTAGCCCCAGACAATGAACTACAGGAATTTAATGACTACTGGGTGAGGAATTATCCTCTTCCAGGAATGAGCCTAATTATTGGTTGTCCAAATGAAAGTGGTCAGCCACATATACACAAAGCAAAAAACATACTCATCACACACACTACATGTATTATTACATTACATGTATTGTTGTATACTTATATGTATGTAGCAATAATAATAGTTTTTAATCATATCCAACCTTCATTTTCTCCTTTACCTCTATATAGACTCTCCAACATATTCCCTTCCAGATTCATGCTCCTTTTCTTTGTATATTTTGCTAAATCTAATTACTGCTACCATATACCCATGTATGGAATCATACACACTGGAGCATGGACAACATAGCTGTGGCCATATGTCTACAGAAAAATTATTCCCTATTTTCCAGCAGTGATTAATTGCTTCCTAAAAGCTGCTCAGCTGGTAATGGCTTCTTCCGAGTCCTTCCCACACCAATGCTGAAAATTTAACTGGCTTCATCATGTGCTGATCTTGTGTAGATAGCCACATCTACTGTGAGTTTATGATCACAACAGCCATATCGTGTTAGAAGACAGCACTGCAAAGGCCTCCTCCCCATCTTCTAGTCCATATATCCTTTTGGTTCCTTCTACTTTGATGTTACCTAGGAATTTTTTCTAGTTTCTTAAATAATTGTATTACAGGTTAGTACTAGGTGTATATGTATGTGGGTAACTGCTGTGGTGGTGTGGTGGTCAGAGTATAAACACGTTTGACCTGGTTCTCTCCTTCTACCATGTGGTACTTAGGAATCAAATTTAGGTCTTAAGGCTTGTCAGTAAGTGCCTTTAACCACGGAGCATTCTTGATGACCCCATTCCACAGATTTTAAGCTTCATGACGTAAGAGTATAATGAAATAATTTGTAATAAATTTAAAGAACATAAAAATTCATATCACAACATATAGCTTTTACCCTTCTGAAGTCAGAATATAAGACCTCAACAAAAAATGAAGTAAAACCATCATTTGAATTTTAACACAAAATAAAATATATTTAGATATTTGCAGAAATATGATGACTTGTATACAATGACACTGCCCTGTTTAGGCATTAGGATCACTTAACGTAACTTATAGGAGTCACAATCAGATTTGAAGTGACTTGAAACAAAGTATTTCAATCTTTTTTAAAATTGATTTGCTTAACACTATTTTGAGACTATTAGTAGAATATACATCAACAGGTAATATTAATATTCTTATAAAATGTATGCAAGTCAAAATAAGTAAGTTTCTTATGGACAGTACAAGAAATAATACACACTTAAAAATTACTCCTCTTACTGAATACTGTATTTATATAACTTCTACTCCTCTGTCTCTCCCTCCAATTCCTCTCAAGTCTCTCCATTCATTCTCAAACTTGCAACCTTTTATATAATTACTAGGTGTGTGTGTGTGTGTGTGTGTGTGTGTGTGTGTGTGTATGTGTTTAGGGATGACAACTTGGATTTAGACAACCTATCAGGAGGATCACCCCCTGGAGAAACACTGATTCTCCCTCACTCTGAAGGTATTAACTGTCTATAGTTCTTCAACTAGGAAATGGAGCCTTGTAAACTCTCTCCATCATGATGGTGTGACTACTGGTGCTATCATTATACAAGTCTTTAGGCAAGGGTACTCTTGAGATTTCATGGGTATAGTATCCCTACCATGTTTAAATAATAGCATCCAGCAGCAGGTATCCTGGTTCTCTGACTCATACAATCTTTTTACTCCCTGTTTCACAGATTTTCCCAAGCTTTAGATGAAGGGGTTGCACCATAGATGTACCAGCTGCAGCTGAGCACATTACAGTTACTTATTTTCCATTTACTTATCTGCAAAGTTACTTATCTGCATTTTGACCAGTTATGGATCTTGGTAAGAGCCTTTATCTGATGATTCTTTGATGAAGGCTGAGAATTATATTCATTTGTGGATATAAGGATTGAACGCAGTTAAAAGTTCTATTAGTTTAGATGAGTGAAGAAAGTATTATATGCTCTGATTACTGAAGCCACTGTTAGTTGGCTAGGTTTACAGTATCACTCATAATTTCTCTCCTATTGAGTTGGATTTTAGTTCAATTAGATAGCTGTTGGTAACCCACAGGATGAAAATGCCACTATTACAACTTTGGAAATATCTTACTGTTTATATCAAAATTTTGTTTCATAGGTTTTACACTGGATAGGACTAATGTTTGCTCTTATCCTTTGGAAGTTTAAATATCACCCTTGGACACTAGAAGATACTACACTGAGAGAAGGAACCTAGATCTAGATAGACAAATGCTCCACATTCTTTTTAGCTCATGGATCCTTGCTTCAGATCTTTAGATTACCTTTCAAAGTAACTGCTGAAGCCCAGAATAGAAAGGAACTGTGGGGAAAAGAGAGAGAGAAGAATATTCAGAAAGGGGAAAAATAAAACAGGTTTTATTACGGTAAAAAGGGCAAAAATGCAGGGGACTCTAATTAGGAGGAAGAGGAGTAAGAACAGTACAGAGCCACTCAAGAGCCATAGACTATTTTTACAAAAATACAGGGCCAGGTATTGGAAACCCCTTTTCAAGTTGTTGGTCAGCAGAGTCCAGGAAAATTCCAGAACAATATAGTATGTTGCCATTGTCCATGGTGGCATTATATAGCTTGAAGGTAAGACCCTATGGTTGATGACACCATCCAGTTCATACAGTATTCCACTGCAACTGTCCTGGAAACTTCCTCACTAAGTACTAGCTCTTATAATATCAAGAATTTGTTTTTACAGAGATAAAAATTGTGCTGAAAAACTTATATTTAAATCCACCCCATTCTGAGAAGTCCCCAGGTGAGTTTGTGTTAAGAGTTATAGTGGAAAATGAGAACTTAAGGTCATGACTACAGAGATGTGTTGGTTGTCTGAATGCAATAGCATATATGCATCCGGAGTAGTTAGAGAGTTTTAGAGCAAAAATTGTGAAATGAAGAGGGCTATAGTCAGGAACAGTTAATAAAAATGGCCACTTTGCCTTTGGTAGTTGGAATAATTGAACCAATGAAGTAGTTTTCACATCTGCAGAAAATTATTAAGGAAAAATTAGCATTAGACAAATGTATATGTATAATTAGGCAACTGCAGGTGGCAGAAAGTAGGGTGATATTATACCTAGACAGAAAATAGACAATTCTTTTTTTCAGGGTTGTGTGTGTGTGTGTGTGTGTGTGAGAGAGAGAGAGAGAGAGAGAGAGAGAGAGAGAGAGAGAGAGAGAGAGAGAGAGAGGATGTGTTTCACATACAGAATAGTGTATATGTGTGGTATAATCTTGAAAGTCTGCATGTGTGCCAAAGTGCATGCATGAAGAGGCCAGAGTAGGAAACTAGTGCCTTATTTTATCAGTTTATACTACATCCCTAAAGAAAATTGACTCTCTTTCCTAGTGGTTGTCAATGGTCATTAGTCCTTCTCATGTAGATTCTGAAATTACAGCTGGATGGATTTTGTGCAGTCACCCACAGCTACAATAATTTGATGTTTGCATGATTCCTGTCATGTCCAGATGACATTGTTTTATCCAAGCTCACTCTGACCTTACTCTCTACCTTGTCCTCTGAAAATTTGTCTGTATCTTGTGGGGCAACTGGTGTCATAAATATCCCTTAATTTCTGTAAGTTACCCACAGATATTTGATAAGTTGTAAGTCTGTAGTAACTGCCATTGTCTTCAAAAAGCAGCTTATATAATGAGAGATTCACTAATCTGTGGGTATTGAGGTACATATTTAAAAGACAGTTTGATATTTTCTCCATTTTGTAAAATAGTAGTAGGTTCACATTTTGGGCCAGTGAATTTTTCAGCACTGAATTTTGGGAGAGATTTACAATACCAGGAAAGAGTTTCCTCCTGTAAAGAGGAGGTTAATCCCAATCAGAAAATGGTTGGCTACCCCTATAACAATAGTGTCCCTTTTTAAAACCCAGGGCTATATTTTACTGGGCCAGACCACTTATTGGATTAAGAACATTTACAATGTTGTGCTGTAATCATTACCACTCATCATAAGAACATTCAACTTTTCTAATGGAAAATATGTACCTATTAAATAATACCTCCATTTTTCCCTATCACTGCCTGAGAACCACCATTTTATATCCTATGTGAATCTTAAAACATACATATAAATATAACCATGCAATATTTATCCTGTTATTACTGTCTTATTTCATGTACTCTAATATCTGCAAGTTTAATTCATGCTGTAGAATGTGTCAAAATCGCATTCCTATTAAGACTTAGACTCCCTTGAATATATGTCCCATGCTTTTACCCATCACAGACTGCTACCAAAGTACTGCATTTGTGAACAGTGTTGCTATTATCTCATTTCTTCTATTTGAGATTTTTGCATTTGTACATCCAAAATTCTCAAGATTTGGAGGACTTGGGTCCATTATCCTCTATAAAAATCACTGTTTCTTTTCTTCTTTGTTTCTAGAAATTTTCTAATGGCTATATTGACATTTGTTGTTTTCAGGGGATCAATAATCTCTTTTTATAGGTTTGTAGTTATCTAAAGTCGTCAGGTGTCTTCTAAGTTTCACAGATCATGCTTGTGCTTCCTGGAGCTTTTCTTAGCTGGGGATTATAGATATTCTGGAGTTCTTTGAATTAAGTGGCACATATTTAAACCTTACCAGCCACACCCATATTAGAATGGTGAAAACTTGGTAACTTATGCTTTGTAACTTATGTTTTTAACATTTGGCTCCTAGGTAGCAAATGGATATTGTGCCATCATTTCACTGAAATTGTGATTTTCAGGTCTTGAGAGATCTATATCAGTAAATAAGAGCACTCTTTTTGCTCTTACATAGAACATTGGTTTTGTTTTCAGCATACACATGATGGCTCACAACCATCCACAGTGCAGTTCCAGGGATTCTGATAACATTTTCTGATGTCTGACAGACCCAGGCATACACATGTTATGCATAAAATACACAGAAGTATGCATACAAGAATGACACTCATAAATATAAAATAAATCTAAAGAAATGCCCTGTGTCTATCATCTAGAAGACATGAGACTAGAGTGAGTAAAAATGCTTCATTTTTTCTTGCCATTTTGAATATGACATTCTCTTGGTTGTCTGTTGACTGAATTGTAGATTTTGTTGTTGATATCTAGACTCCTATTAAGACACACTAAATAGTTTATATCTGTTTAATGTTTTACTTGGAGAACAGGAGTATGAAGCTTTTCAGTCTTTCTAATGTAAAATTATATTACTTCATAGCTAGAAATATGTCAATAATTATGGAAATTAAAGTTTAATAATGTACAATATTATATACTTAATTTTCTAATCACAGAAAACATTGTAATAGACTAGTACTCTTTAAAGGTTGTCTGTGTGCCATACTTATCCTAAAGTAGCTTATCCCATGTGCATTTAAGAAGTCTCAAATATGCTAATCTGATAAACACCAAAGCCTTTGTAAATTTTGGAACGATGGTTCTTAAAGAGTTTGCAACTTTTACTATCTTGTCCAAGCATATAACTCACATGCTGCAAATGTCTTTTTGAATTTATATATTTCATTTATTCTGTTCCCAAAACTGACTATTTTTGAGATTGTAATCACATCATTTCCCCCATTTTCTCTCTCACAACCCTTTCATATATCTCTTCATGTTCTCTTGTAAATTCATGAATTTCTGTATTTCTTACTTGTTATTACATCCATGAATAGTTTATGTATATATGTCTTTATAGTGATACTTGTTACTGTGTATGTGTGTGTGGGTGTGTTTGTATATGTTTTCAGGAATGACCATTTGGTATTGGATAACTAATTGGTGTGCTTTTCCCTGGGGAAGACTATTTCTCCCTCTTCTAGGATATTAGGATTCCTTAGATACCTACAATTCTTTATGTGGAGTTGGAACTTTATGCACTCTCCTCCATCCATGTTAGCATCTATGTTTTCCTTATTCAGCTCATGTTCATACAGTCATATTGGTAACAATTTATGAGTGTAGCTCCTAGTTGTGTTAAAACTGAGTAATTTTAAGAAGAAAGTCAAAATATGTCACACTTGTGTTCAATAATCTTTTCTATCTTCTCTTTCGGGTTCTGATGGTATTATAAGTAATTACAATACCTTACAGAATGTCTGATTTTGCATTTGACTACATCTTTTCATTATCTTCTTTCACTAAACTCCAGTCATACTCCTCTCTATAATTATTCAAAGTGCAAACATTCTGCCTGTTACTTACTTCATTTAAATAGCCTGTTGACATAATCATAATAAAGTTTATCCCAACCAGTAAATATCTGTAGTGACAAGACAGAACTGATCTGATGATTACATATTCCATGTGTGTATACATGCAGGAGTGCTCTCTCTCTCTCTCGCTCTCTCTCTCTCTCGCTCTCTCTCTCTCTCTCTCTCTCTCTCTCTCTCTCTCTCTCACACACACACACACACACACACACACTTCTACCCACATATATGTACATTTAGGATGTACTTTTCTGTGTGGAAGTGCAGACCTTTAATACCAGCACCTGGGAGACAGAGGCTGGCATACATTTGAGTTCAAGCCAAATTCTGGGAATGCTGTTAATATTCTTTAAATAACAACACCTATAGTATGGGATATAAACTTAAAAGAGTAATGGAAGAGAGTAATTTCTCAATATAGTTTTTAGCACCAGACTTAATTGTCAACTCATTAGTTGCACATAGGCTTATTTTTTTTAATTCTTTAAGATACATGAATTGGTCATATCAATCTATCTTCTGGTTTTTTTTCAGCCAATTAAAAGATAAAAAAATATTTAAAATATGAGTCTTGGTCCTATGTTCTCATTAAGTTTTTAACTGGATACCATCAACTGGATTCTTTATGTGTATGAACATATATTCTTCTAAGGTTATAGAAGTTCTGTAAAATTGGCATCATATTAAATTCATTTTGCATGTTCTTGATACTACAATGTAAATGCATAAATGAATTGATAATAACTCAGGGAATATCTATACATAAGAACAATTGTTTTTAATAAGTAACTCAGAGAGAGTGGAAAGCTAAGGCCTGAAGAAATGAACTGTTTTCACCATATGCCTATGTGGTACTTCTTGAGCACACTGTCCAGGCTGCAGGTGCAAGTAATAACTATATAGATGAGCATAATCATTACCTCAATTTTGTGAATGGCTTATTGCAGTGTTTCGAGGATTTATAATCTATGAAATCAAGGAGATTTGTCAAGTATTCATGCTTAGTGATAGAACCCATCAATTTTAATGCTATTTTACACCCCCAAGATGTTTCTCTAATTTGGGCAAAACAGTGTTGTTTTCCCTCAATGGACACTGTTAATTTCTTAAATTTCTAGGAATAACATAAATATATTCATGAAACTTAATCGCCTTGACTAGGTATACTAATGTATTTAATCTAAAACCTAAGTTATGTCTTTGTATCACCAATAAGTGATAGATATTTTCTATCTTTAAATTTTTTAAAGGACTTTACTATATTAAGCCTGTATGTGTTGTAGTGATAAATTATTTCTGAAGGTTGATCCATTTGTGTACAAGCAAACCAGTCATCCCATATCTCATCAACTATTTACTACTTTGCATTTTCAGGATGGAGGAGGAATGGTTTTACATAGGACTTGCTAGCATTTGCCAGTTAATACAGATTGTTTATCTGAGTAATTATAATAGAATGCACAGATGTGAAAGAACTTTGTACTTGTTTTTTGTTTGATTGTGTTTTAGACATACATCTTTATAAAACACATGTTTGTAATATATTTCCAGAGACGAAGAGGACTTGGATCTTCTGGTTATATAAGATTAAAGAAATATTTCTTTGGGGGAATTCTAAGTGATATAGGCTTTGAGAAGGGCACACGAAAGGATATATATTCAGTAACTTTTTCACATGGCATAGGAATAATCTAATCTAATGTGATTTTTTTGGAGGTAGCATTCTGCATTAAATAGCTCTGTATTAATTTCTTTTTTAGAGATGTGTTCTTATAGCTTAGGAGACCTACAAGGTCCTTAAAAAAATAAAAACTAACTCTTCGTCTCCAAGTTAGAGTTCATGCCTACTTCTTTTTCTAGTACAATGCCATATCCCCACAAGTGTATGAGCAGTACAAATAGGATGTGATGAAGAGAGAAAAGATGGAGAGAATGATAATGAGGGGCATAAAATGAAGAACAAGCAAAAGATGAAGCAGCAGTGGCCACAGATTTGGGTATGTAGGGAAGATGTGGTGGATCTGAGCAGTGTTGTGAGAGGGAGATATTATGAAGGAGGTATTATAAAAATACAAGCAAATCAATCATTCCATATCTCATCAACTACATAAAATTCCCAAAGAACTAAATAAAAAGAAGAGAAAATTTAAAATACAAAAAAGATTTTTTTAAAAAAAATATGTTCCTGTTTTTTTACCTCATGGTAAATTTTATTTTATTTTTCACTTTATTTTCCATTTTTAAACAAAACTAGATTAATTATTTTTCCATTTATTTTTTCACTTTCCATTCCAACTGAAACCCCATGTCTCTTCCCAGGCCCCTCCCCACATCAACACTTTTAGCCTGTCCTCCATATTTATCCTTACATTTTTTTAGGCAGGACAAATTTTGGGTGGAAGGTTTTATGAGTGAGTTAGTGTCTTTATGTTTTCACTGGGGGTCCTGCCTGGCTACTAGAAGTGAGCACTTCAGGATCCATATCCCTGTACTGCTAGGAGTCTCAACTAGAGTCACCCTCATAGACTCTCTAGAGTGTCTCCCATCCCAGGTCTCTGACATGTCATAGAGATCCCCCCTCCTCCCATTGCTGATTTCTCTTCACTCTCCCTGGCCCTCTCTTCCTGGTTCCCTCTACCCTTGATCGACATTTCCCATGCCCATCTTCTCTCCCACCCAGTTCCCTCCCTCTATCGACCTCAGATAACGATTTTATTTCTTTTTCTGAGTGATATTCAAGCATCCTCCCTAGGGCCTTTCTTGTTATTTAGCTTCTTTGGGTCTGTGGATTGTGATGTGGGTATCCTGTACTTTATGGCTAATATCCACTCATCAGTGAGTACATACCATGCATGTCCTTTTGGGTCTAGGGTACCTCACTCAGGATGATATTTTCTTGTTCCACCCATTTCCCTGCAAATTTCATGATGTCTTTTTTAATGGCTGAGTGTTCCGAGCCCCTCTGTGTCCCCTTTGCCCGCGAAAAAGGACACGTGAGGCAATGTTCGGGTGGTTACTACAACGAGGCTTTACTTCTTGTATAAGCAGAAGCGGAAAGACGGAAAGACCGGAAAAGGCACTGCTTAAATACACCCTAGAGTGATGTGCTCACTTCTGATTGGCTGTTCATTCATTACCCATAATACGCCCCGGGATGGGCAGTGACTTTGGCACGCTTTTTGCCTTTTGCACCTGCACAGTCAGTTGTTTACTAGTGGGAGGACAGGATGCCCACGCCATCTTGGAATGGCAGAATGTATCACCGCTAACTGCGGCTTCCTACAGATGAGTAGTATTCCATTATGTAAATGTACTACATTTTCTTTATCCATCTTTTTAGTTGAGGACTATATGTGTTGTTTCCAGTTTCTGGTTATAACAAACAGAGCTGCTATGGACATAAAAGTATTTTATTTAAAAATATTTTATAAATATTTTGTTCATGTTTCATTTCTGCAACTCCTCCCAGATCTATATAAAAATCATTTGTATATTTAAGATGTTTTTCCAAAATAAAACTATATTGGAAATGCCAGGAAGTTTCCTTTTCACTAACTGTTGGAACCAAAGACAAACAACATAGATTATAGTCTTAAACAAAAGGGTTTACATGACAATTACTTGTGGTTCCTTAATCTGAGAAAATAAACAAAAGAAAATAAAAACCTGACTCAGCAAAATAATTCCTTGTAAAGACATTTCTTCAAAATTTTAAACCAAGAAATTTCTGGGTATCTGACAAGATATATTTATTATATGAATTAACTCCATAAAATAATTTATTTTGAACTTAATATTCAGAAGAGTTTGCTAACTTGTTATGGAAATGACATAGCTAAGTGTGCTGTTGTAAAAGTTGAAAACATGATATATATATATGTGTGTGTGTGTATGTATACATATATATTACACACATATATAACATATATATATACATATCACAGTATTTTATATTCTACCAACATGTATATGATACTTTTTTCTTTGTTTCCTCATTTATTTTATTTTTTTCTTCTCTTCTCTTATATATGCTAATTTTATTCCTTGTCTCTTTTATGCTCACACACAAGCAGAGAACTATTAGAGTTAGTCATAGGGAATATTGAGATTGAATAAGTTGCCGGGCGGTGGTGGCACACGCCTTTAATCCCAGCACTTGGGAGGCAGAGGCAGGTGGATTTCTGAGTTCGAGGCCAGCCTAGTCTACAGAGGGAGTTCCAGGACAGCCAGGGCTACACAGAGTAACCCTGTCTCGAAAAACCAAAAGAGAGAGAGAGAGAGATTGAATAAGTTAAGAATCAGTGAGGCAGTGCATATATATACAGCCTTGTAATCTTTGCTTTCTCCTCCATTTCTCTCCTATCCTCATTCTTTCTAATTACTACATTACATTCTGCTGTTAAATACAGCTTTATTCTACCTTGCTTATTTAATGAGAATTTAGATAATTTTATGAGACATTTACATCATCTCTTTCATTTTTGTCCATCTTTTGTCTAAATGATCCTTTATAAATGAACTAGAATTCATGACGAGGTGAGTCATCAAAGGCTATAGATAAGATTCAAAGGATCCAAAGAGCATCCCTAAGAATTTAACTAGGCTCTGGGTATGTAGTCAGTAAGTCCTATGCCTATTAAAACTCTAATACCATAATTATATTCTACTGAAACAACCTTGCTATCATGGAATAGTTGGAGAACAATTTACTCTGCCCTTTGGAAAAAGTTCCATAGTCTCACTGGCCTTGGTTTTGGCTCTATTTTGCTAGGCATCTGGATGAAGATTGAAAAAAATGCAGTAAATTGCCCAAAATTTTCAAAGCATCTGAGTTCATTGTATAATAGATAAGGTGTGTTTTTGTCTTTGTAAAGATAAATGGAGATTTGAGTTATTTCTTCATGTCATTTGTGTTAAGGTATACCTCAGTCTAAGTACTCAGATAATTACAACAAAGGCATGAAAACTTCTGGAATTATTTAAAAAACACCCCATGTCTTCTTCCTTTGCATGTTTAGACACAGCCTTTGCCAATATCAGTGCCAGCTGCTAGAATGCTTTACATATTTGGCTTGTTTCCCCTCGGCATTGAATTTGAGCACTTTGATGTAAAATTTGTTTCCATTTGAGAACAGCAATTTTCACTTTCTAAAAAAAGGAATGCAATGCTTCATCACAGTTTCAGAAGATGTTCAAAACTAGTTAGATTATAAAAAAAATCAAGAAGTTTCTGAAAGAAAAAAAAAGTTGGCAGTATAGGTAACCCATACAGAAATGTTAGATGCATAAATAAATCTGGTCAAATCTGCCTTATGAAGAGGCAATGGGAAGCTCTCCCTGCACAAAACAACAACAAACAAACAAAAACAAACAAACCACAAACTCGTCATCTGTAGTAAGTGCCCTTTATTAGAAGCTCATTGTGGAATGCTTTGGAAAATCAAGATGGGATTGCTTCACATTCTTCCTCTGTCCACTGAAGGTCCTCTTCTAAAAGTCTTTTGAAATTGAACATTAGGCAGTATGAGTTTCCTGACTCCATAGAAGATTTGCTTTATGTTATTCATCTCCAAAGCACAAAATGAGGCTGAGACTGGAAATTGTAAATACATTATTAATGGTCTGGAGAGAGGGCTGCTGAGTGGTAAAGAGCACTGGCTACTCTTCTAGAGCAATGGTTCTCAACTTTCCTAATATATAGTTTGATATAGTTGTGGTGACCCCCAACCATAACATTATTTTCATTGCTACTTTATAACTGTAATTTTGCTACAGTTATGAATCATATTATAACTATCTGATATACAGGATACCTTATATGTAGTTTCTGTAGGGTCATTATACCCCAATAGGTTCATGACCCACAGATTGAGAAAGTCTGTTCTAGACAATCCAGGTTCAATCTCCAGGACAATCAGGTGACTCATAACTGCCTGTAACTCCAATTGCACATGGTCTGACATCCTATGTCCTTCTTGGCTACTTGTAGATATGTGGTATACATAAACTCACAAAACACATGACATTTTTAAAAGGAATAGATAAAACTTAGGAAAAAAAAAGATATAACTTAACAATGCGTTTTCTGGATCCCAGATAAGTTCTCCTTAGATAAGGCATCCAGTGTATCCTAAATTTGCCTTGTCTATCTTCTATGCTCTTTGCATTGGTATATCTACCATTATATGAGATTATTAATAAGGTACTAACCTGATAGAGTGGCTTTCACTTAGGAGTGGTAGGCACACATAAAGTTTCTATTAGTTTTTCCTTAAGAGTCATACGAACTATTGTCAGGTTCAAAAGCTATTTAATTTGTGAACATTTGCCTTATTAGAAACACAGAATTTGTGCTAGCATTAAAAATCTTGCATACCGATTTATAGTTTCTTGAGATATTAACCACCTGCAATGACAAACCAGGCTTTAGACATGTATGTGAGATATTATTAGTTGGAAATAAGAATTTGGACACTCCTTTTGTCTAGTAATACCCAATAGGAAAAAGTGAAACTGAAACAATTTAGCAAAACAGAATCAGTGGACGAACTGAATGATAATGAGCTAGCTTACTAAAATAACAAAAGAAAAAAAAAACGTAAACACAAAGTTAAGCAACAGTAGAAAAGCAAATACTGTCTGTTTTGTGCAAAGCTCTTTGTAATTTTAGGAATACCACCATTAATAGGACAACTTCTAAAATGTCCGTCTTTAGTGAGAGAAACTGCCTGGAAATGAATGTGTACACCAAATTTAAGAAAACATCTTGGGAAAGCTTCTTTCACGGCATATGTCTTACAGTTGAAGTCCAAACCAATGGAAGAGAAGTAAGTGACTTTCCAACTTAAAGCTCTGGAGCCCAAATTAAAACATGAGCTGGACTTTGAACTTTAGCTAGCGAGTCTCGTACTGTGATGTACTGTGACATCAAACTGAAGAAAATGTTGAGAGGAAGTTATCACCAACTAGAAGAATATATGAAAAAGTCATATAACAGAATTGCAATGATAATAACTTTTGCCAACTTCCCACTTCAGTATAAGTAGTAAGCACCAGGTAACATCCCAGTAACATTACCATGTAATTCCACTGCATCCTTTGAACAGGTGATAAGTCATGAATCCATCTTAGAGAAGTAGAGAGCAAGTAACATTTCCAGATATATATAGTCACTTTGAACATACTACAAATAAACACGTAGTCGCCAATAATATGTCAGTGTCACAATAAGGAAAAGAAACCAGTAAAGCACTTCCCTTTGGTGTAATTTGACAAAGAATTACACCAGACTTAAATTCCCTACTTCTCCCTGCCTGTGTCTTCCATTATCCATTGTCTGTCCTTTTTCTCTGTCTGTCTATCTGTCTGTCCTTCTGTGTGTATGTCTAACAAATGGAGTTCCCCACTGTTTTTATTAAATGGCATTGAAAGCAACACATAGAGAAAGAGTGGGATCCTTTATAGAAATCTTAACTGTTTTACAGAGATTAAATACTGATTCCAGGTGACCAAGATGATCCAGAAAATAAACACTCGATTAAATAATGTTTGTATGTTGTTTCTAATATTTATGGTGGACATTCATTTTATAAAGCTGCTTCCATCGATTTTCTGTTTTCAGCAAATGATTATCATAACATCCAAATACATATGCCTTACTCATGGGTCAGGTGGCCTGGAACTGTACATAATTTAAGGTTACAGGTATGCATTTGCTAATGTTGTAAAAGTTTATTACATGGGAAATCCAAGGCAAGTAAGGTTGGTAGTTATATTGTTGTTGTAAAGGCAACTTAAACAAACAAGCAGAATATACAGTAGAAAAGCAATCTTAATACTTAACTGACCTTAAGGTCTTCTATTAACATGGCTATCAAGTCCTGAAAAAGTTTCAGTCTCTTAAAAGGCAAACGATATTTTGATAATAATATATTGACACACATAGCTAATAGATTGTGGATTTGGGAATTAAACCCAAGAAGTGGAGCTTTACAGTCCAACTTGTAAGTGCTATGTTCACAGTTTTCATTCCCATATAGTAGAAATAGCTTGCTAAAGTCTACCAGACCATTTTATAACAAATTCATCTTACTTCTTTTTGTCAAAGTTGAAATCCAAGTGCCTTGAGAGTAAATGAAAAATCTGTGATACACTCCTCTCCTCAAGGTTCAGAGATCTATTTGGAACAGAGTGAAGACAGATTTTTAAGAGCGAGAGGTGGTAAATGACTTAAAGGAAATAGTGTATTCCAGACACAATGTGGCAGAGGCACCTATGAACTTAAAGATATTGGGACAGCAGGCACAAGACCTATGAAAGCCCAAGCCAGACAAAAGCCCAGCATGAAGGAGGGAAGATGGGCACAACTTCTTAACTACTGCTGAGTAACCACTGGCTTTCAATTGCTGCTTGGAAAGAGAAAGTTACATTTCTTCAGTGAAGAGATGCCACGGTACATGACTGTCTTCATGTCTAACTATAGTTGGCCAACACAAAGCGGGATAGATGTGGAGAGGTGCATAAAAGTAAATGACTATGGAGGTGGATTGACAAGGGCTTGAGAGAAGGATGAATATTCTCAAAATAAATAAAATTCTCAAAGAATGAATAAAACCATTATTCTTAAAAGGTTAGAAGCATAAATAGCTATCAGAAAGCTTCAATTCCTTTCAAACCCACATTGATGGCTTGCTTTTATGAAAACTTGAGTTTTCTTCTTTCCTAACTATCTGTGAATATGTCAATGTGTTCTCCTTAAATGTTTGCTTATTAAATCCTTAGTGATCAGGTCAGTAAAAACTTACTTCCTGGCCCTCATCAAAAGTGTCAATACAACTATTAGTCTCTAGTTGTTAAGGAAAAAAACTAAAACAAAACTGACTCTGCTTAGAACAATAGCTATGGTGATGGTTCTGATTAAACACTGACTTTTAGTCACACTTTTCTTTTTTAAATTAACACTACAAGAAGCATCTAAATATTCACTGGGATAAGACAATTGCAGAAATTTGAGTCCTCATTTGAGACATTTGTTCAGAGTTTGCATAGTAGTCTTTGATATTTTAGAGCTTTAGCCTAATAGCAGGTTGATTTTGATTAAGATAATTAGCTTTCAAAAATAATAATTAGCTTTCTCTTTTCAGAACATTGTACATACCCTTTTTCTAAACTGATGCTGCCTCTGCTATTTTCATACCTCGGATCCAATTGAAATGTCCCCATTAGTAAGGGAAACTGCTTTTTACTTTTTCTAAACTGTTTTCCTTCAAATGTGAATGACTGTCATTGTAGGGACCTGCTCCCAATTTTCCAACACTAATGAAAAACAATTTTATGACCAGTTTGACATGTGTTTTGTAAAGAGTTCTAAAACAAAGGTTCAGTGTGGGTCTTTTCTGTACTTATACTGGCAGTGACAAATGTTTAGTATGGTCAGAAAGGAATGACAGGAAGAACATAATTTATGCATTCAAGGAAGAATGTGACAGGCTGGTTTCTAAAAAAATTATTTTTCTGTTAGCATATAGAGTAATGGATTTATCATATTTTCATACATAACTGTGTTATACTCAGTATTTAAAATGTTTTACAATAATTACTTGTGTGTGTGTGTGTGTGCACATATGTGTATACATGGACATGATGTCTATATGTGGGGATGGAGGTCAAAAGACAACTTTGTCCTGGATCTTATCCCCTTCCATCTTTATGTGGGTTCTTTGGATCAAATTCAGGTCATCAAGTGTTGCAGGCTTGCTTCCTTATGTAGCAAGAACCTTTACATAGTGAGCTATCCCAGCCCCCTTGTGAGAGCTCATTTAAAAAAAAATAATTTGTTTATTTTTATTTTATGTGCATTGGTGTTTTACCTACATGTTTGTCTGTATGAGGGTGTCAGGTCACATGGAACTGGACATACAAACAGGTATGCGCCACCATGTGGGTGCTAGGAATTGAACCTGCGTCCTCTGGAAGAGCAGTCTGTGCTCTTAGCCTTGAAATATCATTATTTAGACAGTGTCTCATATAGTCAAGGCTAGCCAAAAAATTGTCACATGAACAAAGATAATCTCAAACTCTTGATTCCTCTACCTTAAAATTGTCACATGAACAAAGATAATCTCAAACTCTTGATTCCTCTACCTCCTAAAATAGCAGGATTAAAGGTTTGCTCCTGGTGCTGATAATTGAACCAAGCCTTTTGTGCCTAATTATGCCAGCACTCTGCCAACTGAATAACATCTCTAGCTCTCACATTCTCTTTTGGAGCATGTCCTTTGACATTATTATGCCAGGAAATGTCCATGAGCCCCCCCCCCCCCCCAAGACCACCAAAGAACCAATTCTGATGCAATTGCATTAGGGCCTCTTTATTCAAGTTCAAGCTTGGACTCACCACCAACACTGCCTGAAGGTGGAGCAGGAAGGTGGAGCCCTGAGTCTAGTTTTAGGCAGGCATTTGTAGAGGGAAGAAGAGGGTATCTTGTCTGATACACATCTGACTGGGGAGCCATTATGGCCTTTAACAAAATTGACTGGTGCTGTGAGCCAAACAATAAACTTAACTTCTATTTTCCTCCTGATTGGTGGATGTTAGGAAGTGAAGTGTTAAAGGCAGGTTTGTAACCTAAAGGTATATTTTTGTTGGGGAATAACCTGGAAACTGGTGCTATACACAGGTTTTGTTGGGAGGTAGTAACCTGGAAATTGGTGCTAGACACAGGTCTTGTTGAGGAGTAGCCTGGAAACTGGTTCTAGGTACTGGCCCGTTAGCTAACTTGAGTTCAACCTTAGGTCAGGTTCTCTAAGATAGAGTCTGAACCCAAAAGACCTGGTCTTTCAACATCATGATGTGCTTTTTTATTTTATTTTTTTTTTACTGAATTATCTGGTAAAAGTTTATGTTTATTGACCTTGCTCCAGAATTGATGAATAAGAAGTCCTTAGGATAGTCCATATATCTATCTCAATTCCCTCCAATTAAGGTGACTCAATTGAGAATGCGTTTCTTAGAACCAGATACTTATGGTCATCCTATACATTCATATTATGTAAAGCAAAAATATGGATCCTTCTTCTGAAATGATCCTTTGAAGTTACCTGGGTTAACATCCTTTCAAATTACATTTCTTCATGGTTGGTAATTTAACAAATAAAAGAAATACAGTTCTTAATGGGCTTCTAGTTAAATTTAACTTCAAGTATATAATGAATAATTTTTGATAGATAAATCCTCTATGAATTTGGGAAATAACTATGCCAAACTTAGTTGTTGTTCATAACTTTGTAACTGGTACTTTTTTATCTGTCAACATATGAGTAAAGTTCAGAGAGATGGACTGACATGCCACAATGCTAAGCTATCCTTAGGCTTTCTTTAGCTTTTACACTGAACATCGATCAATGTTTTCTACCCTAACAAATAATGAAGATTTTCTTTTATGATAAGATATACTCATATCTATATAAGTATATAATCGATATGGTTATGTAACTGTAGCATCAACTAAATTTCAAATGCTTAGTGACCTAAAGTATTTATTTGTTTTACAGCAGAAATATAAGTGTATATCAAAACATCTTTTCATAAAGCAGCTAATTTTCATAAGATGAAAAGGTAACATATCTTTTAATTCAATTAAAATGATTTCATACAGATTTCCGCTTCCTACTAAGCCATTCAACAATGTTCCTTCTAAGCATCCTGTCTCTAAAACATCCAGTATATAACAATAGAACATGAGTAGAATTTGAAGCTCCATTATCATAACCTTCCAGATTTTAAGACAAGATAATATGAAGACAGGCATCTAAGTGTTTTGTAGTGCAGAAATTAAAATTTATACTTATACAAAAAAGAGAAAACTTTAGAAGCAGACAAAGAATAATGAATGGTATGGCATGACACTGCTGTTTTTTATATATTAAGTATAGAAAGTGCTAGACAGCTTGTCAAATGATCTTTTTTCTAACATTTGATTTTTAAATTAATTGCCTCATTTCATTCATGGGTTTGGTCTTTTGGAGTTAATTCATTAAAAAGCAGTCTGATATATTTGATATTTAGTATAATTGATTCTCAGAGAAAATGATCTAATTTAATAAACTCATTGAAATTGTATAAGCCTCCAAAGAATTCGCATAGTTTTGAAGGGGTAATTTTTGCATATAGATAAGGATGTTCATTGAATTCAATTTAGAACAGTACCCCGTAATCTGATTCATGTACAACTCAACTACACTGGTTTATTTGGCCTGTAGAAAATCTTCTAAAGGGGAACTGGAAGATGGTTCAGTGAAATGATTGCTGTACAAACATAAAGATAAGATTTTAGGCTCTAGAAGCCATAATTTAGTTTTGTATTTTTTTCAAGCAGGGTATGATGGTGCTCACTTGTCTGGGAAGACAGAGAGAGAATATCTTCATGGGCTCACTGGTCATCTAGCCTAGTACAGCTAATAAATACCAGCCTATGTGAGAGATCCCAATCCCTAACCAAGGAGCTATTTATAATTGATACCTGCTGGGAAGGAGGTTGTAAACGGTCTCCATTTCAGTGTCACTGGGTATATTAGCCACACTGAAGGGTAGGACCACTGAGTAGTTGGCAAACACAGAATGGACTCTGTGTGTGTGTGTGTGTGTGTGTGTGTGTGTGTGTGTGTGTGTGTGTAGTTTTCATTTTGTCTTGTTACTTTTTGTGTTCTTGGGCTTTTGTTTGTTTTTATTTTTATTTTTTATTTTTCTTGTCATTGGCTGTAAAGGGAGAGAGAAAATTAGCTGCTTTATGAAAAGATGTTTTGATATACACTTATATTTCTTGTTTTTATATTTTGAGGGAGAAGGATCACAGGGTTGAATGGGTAAAGAGGTGGGAAGGATCTGGGAAGAGTTGAGGAATGGGAGAGAATATGATTAAAATAATATTACATGAAAAAACTTAAAAATTAAGCCAGAAAATTTATCTGCCATGAGATTCTTTAATATTGCAATATATATATATATATATATATATATATATATATATATATATATTCCATAGTGACTACAGCTTACTGTTTTGAAGTTTCTAACTGATGTGGTAACACTGGCTACTAATAAATAGCTACACTGCACCGTCCTCTTAATGCTTCTCAATATGGCAAGCAGCTTTAACGTTATGTCTATATAAGCGTAAAAGCAACCAGCTGCCATTTGAATAATTCATTCAATCAAGTGACTGATTTTTTATGACATCCAATGACCAGTTTGACTTTCACTAAATTGACTGGTTGGATGGAGCTTTGAGAAGCATTAACTTGTCATCATCAACATTACCATGAAATAGTATTTATAAAGCTTACACAGTCACAAGCAATAGAAAGTTAGACAAATAATTGTAGACTCTGCCCTTTAGGAGTTTATGATCTGGAAACTCAACTCTCAGATGAGCTGGATGCCATTTATCTGAATATAGTGTTAGGATTTTGAGATAAGCTACTAAATGGCTGTAAAAGTTCAATTTTCTTGTCCAAGTACCAAACTAGAAAATAAAGTAGTGCACATGGTGAGTGGATGTAAGTGATCTCTTCATTGAGGTGGTATTGTTTGGGATGAATTTGAACTACATACATAGCTCCTTCTCTCTCAAAACATTGAAAGAGTGCTTTGAATAGATAACATTACATATTTGAGTTGTCATAAATAAATTAATTCTTCAGGAATCTGGGGCTTAGTAATATTAACAGCAGGGAAAGTGGAATAATTGTACTCCATTTAAATTTTGTTCATCTTGAGGAGTTACTGGGTGTCTTCTTTAATGTTTATGTATCCCAGTTTACTCACCTTTAAATTGAGGAAAAAGTGAACTGAAAATTACTTTAATAAGAACCTTTATGACAATAAATGTTTCTTTCTAACTAAAATGGAGATTATGGTCTTTTTGAAGAAAATTTATTATATGAATAAAATACAGCTCTAATTTCTGGAGAATAATTGTGGATTGTAATAGTTTTATCTAGTAAAAAGTTCTCCAACTCTTTCACATGATTCACTTTGCATCATACATTTTTCTCTATATGATTAAACTATTCAAAGGTTTATTTGTCATAATTTCCATTTTAAAAATGTAAACATGTATTATTGATTTGCGTGTGTGTGTCTGTGTGTGTGTGTGTGTGCATGTGTGTGTTCATGCACATATGTGAATGCAAGCCACAATATATATCAATGTTAGTGGAGAGAGTTCAGGATTCATTTCTCTCCTTCTACCATGTGGGTTCCAGGGATCAAATTGGGACCCTTGAGCTTGGAAACAAGCACCTTTACTTTCTGACTCACCTTGACAGCCTGAGAATTTCATGGTTTTAGAGGAAATAGAAAGTATAAAATGTGAGAAGTGCCTAAGAATCAATATGACTCTGCCCCCTTTTATGCAACATCACACATCTTTAAGATATATCTACTTACCCAAGTTTCAGCAATAAATGGATGATGATATTGTCATGTCATAAGACAAGCCTATGAACTGCAAGAGATGCTCGTGTTTGTGAGTGTGTGAAGGGAAGAACGTTGTTTCAAGCAATGTGGTAAAGAATGAATCTACACTATTTGATATAGTCTCTATGCATTCTTTTCTTCAGCTGTTGCCAACTGCTCAATAATCAAGGAAACTGAGAGAAGTTAGTTAAGTCAGTTAACTTTTCTTTATGCAGGGAAGCAGCACATCCCCATCTGACTGACTTGAAAATCCAGTCACATTTCCACTTCAATAGCTCTACCTAATATCCTCAGAAGTAGGCACTATTCTACCTGGTCCAATCAGATGAGACACCAGCAATGACCAGAAACAGTTTGGGGAAGTTCATCTTGATTGTCTGTGTGTGCATACACACATATGCGAATGCAAGCCACACTATACATGTGGAGGTTAGAAGACAGCCTAAAGAGTTAAATTCATCATTATTCCCATGGTCTTCTTCCACATTTGGGTGATTCTGGCAAGTCACAGATATCCAACTACATTCACTATTCTATTTAGAAACATTGTCAGCCAGTGATTTTCTGATAGTATTTGTGCTATGAAGTTATCTTTTCTAAAGCTTTCTACTAGGTATCTATTGTATTTTAACTTTTCTTGTGCTTCTTCTAAGACTATTTCCTGAGTATTTACTTGTGGAGAAATATAAAATGCTTTTATACTATGAAGGGATAGTAAAGGCTTCCTGTATTGTTTGCTTCCATTTCAGTTATACTTAACAATTTAAGCAATATCTATAGCTGTTCTTGATGAGCTGGACCTTTTATGTTGAGTTTCAGTGATTCAAAATTAAGCTATGACTAAAAATAAATGCAAGCTGTATGAAGTCTGAAACAAACAAACTAAGAGAAATATATTCACTCAGTGAAGAAAATTACAGGATGATACTAAGTAATATGCATCATAAATGCTTGGAAATTTTTATTGTTTACATTAACAATAATTAGAAATGTCTCAGCACATGTATAAAATGATTAACACAAACATCTTATAGTATTTTGGATGCAAAAAATAAGTGATTGATTTTGTATGGAGTGAAAGAGCTGCATTTAGGTTTTACAGAATATAATGAGTTAATACTTGAAGGGTTTAACTCTTATAGGAGTAGAGTCAGAAAATTATGCAAATTATGCAGTATGTGTTGTAGATTGACTTGTTAAATAAACTGGTGTGATCTTAAATTTCCTTTATATTTTGGATAAGTTAATAAAATTATCCTTATCTAATGGCATAATAGCTAAATCCCAAGGCTTTTAATTGTCAAGATCAAATGGTTTTTCCTCAGGCAGATATGTGTGAGATTAAAAAAAATCACTGCTCATCTTCCAATGAAGCATATTAAAATGTAAGGATGAAGCCTGCAATTTGCATGCCCTGATTACTCATAATAGAAGAGAACACTGTATATTTTAATATATAATTAAATTCAGCAAATAAAGAAGTGCACATCCCCTTTCTGGTGAAAAAAATAGTTTCTAAAAATACACCAGATTGTATCCACCTTGAGAAATGGAACAAGTGCTTTTATTTGGAGTCATTGATATGATTTAGAAGAAGGTTAATAATACATGGTATATTACTTGTTTGAAGAGTGTCAAAACTGTCAGAACAGACACCTCATTGTTGGTGTATGTTTGAGTGTGTGTCTGTGTGTGTGTGTGTGTATGTGTGTATGCACAATTCTAGATATATTTGCAGAGCAAAATAGTGTTTTACGTCTATTCTTTGGTTGCACATTAACTGAGTAATAGGACATTTTAACAGTATTCTCCATTTTAGAATAAAAGCATGTTTTTTTTTTAAAAAAAACTTTTACAAAACTATTAGTTTTATTTATTCTTCCAAAGCTATTTGTATGTTGCTTCATATTTGGCTGAAATAAACATGTAATTTCTTCCAATCCTTTAGGGATTGCCATAACCTATAAAACTCAGAATTGGTGACTTTAGACTTCAGATAACAACCCCATGGAACTCTAGCTTCAATGTGATTTGTAAATATTTGATATATTGAGCAGGAGGAGACAAGACAAACAGGTCTCTGAAAAATATGGTGTTTTATATAGTCAAAGTGGAGCTGACAAACAACATATCACATTTCTTCCAGAGGATTGCCAAGTGCCTATCACTAAACACAGTGATAAGACAAAATACTGATTTGAGAAAACATTTGATTGAATTTTCAGAAAGTTATGTTGTACTCAGTGATTCAAATTACCAGTAGACTTTGAAAGCATGTTAGGGGAATAAAATTGCTGATAACCTGTCTGCCATCAGCTAATCAGACCTTTTTAGCATGGTTTTGGGGCATATTTGATGATTTATTAATGTATATAGAAATTATGAAAACAGGTCTGACATTAAGAGTCAATAGGGTTCTAATACTATATTTTATTACATGCTAACCTCGGTTACCTACTAAGTGGTTTCTAAAGTATTCTGCTTTTGGAAAGGGGATTGTATAAAGCATAGTGTGAGTGTAAATGTGAGTTTGTGTGTATGTATGTGTGTGTGTTGTGTTACAGAGAAGGAAAAATTAACAATATGATCAATGAAAAAAATGTCAAGACTAGCATTTCTATAAGAAAATCTGTCTCTTTTTATGCTTGTCTCTCTTTCCAGTTTCTTGCTGCTTTTCACACAGGAGGGAAGGAAGAAACAGACTGACTAGTCATGGTTGAAATGACATCAATAGTAATTGATGCTAATAAGTTAATGAGCAGACAAAAAGATATTCCAGGCCTTTCTTTCATGCAAGGCTCATAAAAAAAGACATTATAAAAAGGACAATGAAAAATAACCCATATTTTCCCCCTTCTGACTGGTCTTTTTGTATCAAACCATTGTGTCAAAGCTAGCCTTCCCCCACCCCCTGCAACAGTGTGCCTACTCTGTGGAGTAGGCATCACACAGTTGAATAACATGGATTTTTATAGTTAAGTTCATCTTGTTTTACTTCATTGTCTTGTGCAACTTGCTAATCTTTTTTTGGTACTTGCTAAACTTTTTTGGTCTATGTCTGAAAACATTTCCAGTTTATAAAATAAGAGTGAAGATACAGTTATTTCTAATTAGTTGAACTAGTATGAAATTCTATTGCAGGTGAGCTTCTACTTTTTTTCCTTAGTGCAACATTTAGTAAGACACATATAATGGCTATAGATAGCATTAATGGCAGCCATAAGATCAACTAGGACATCTCTCAGAGTCAGCATTATGTATCATATTTAGCAATGTGAGGCAATCTTGCCATGAAAATTTCAACCCCAGCATCAGGATTCATGGCTTACTGAAAGAATAAGACAGTTAAAACAAATAACATGCAATACCTGACTTCTCTAGACACAAGACACCCTCAACACAGAATCATCTATTATGAATTTAAAAGTCTCAGTGTTTATCTTATGTGTAGAAACTTTCTGAACAGGAGATGATATCTAACACTCATATTTTATGAAATCAGACTAAAGAAGAAAGCTAGCCCTTGGGAATGATGCACAACAAATGCTACCCCGAAAACTCTTAGTGGTACAAATTTCACTCTCAATATCTTAATTTTGACTCATAGAAAATCAGGCTAATTTTGATAGGAGGCAGTGGGGATTCAATATGAAAATGAGAAGAAAACAATAAGAGAATGAAGAAAAATGATTTTGAACTCAACCTTTAAGCCTCAGAAAACAAGGAAGGAAAATGCAACCAATTAGGCTTTATGGCACTGGTCTGTATCTCCAGTTAGACTAGAAGCTGAGTCAGGAGACCATAAATTTAAAACCTAATTTAAGATGAGCAACTTGGACCATCCTCCAAAATAAAAATTTAAAGGTTGGGGTATATATTTAGAGCATTTCTATAGCATTTGCCTAATATGAATGAGACTCTGGATTCAATCCATAGTATCTGTTACAAAACAATGCAAACACAATAAATGGTTTGTTTCTCTTCCTCTGTGCTAGACATAAGACATCCAAATCGTAGGATCAAGCCTCTCCATGACTCTACAGTTGCCAGCAGGTATTAATTTATATTCTTATCCCAAAAGAAGACATTTAAAATCAAAACTATAAAACAACATGAAACTTATTTAAATACCACCTCAAGATAATTGACCTAGAAAACCTTTGAAACCACTTTGTTCCCATAAATCCATTCTTTATGGCAATTCTGTAACTACCACGGGAAGAAAGACCTATTTACAACAGCTTGACAACAAATACTTTTGAAGTATCCAAGGAAGAAGTAGTCATAATTCACAAGAAGACAGTAGTAAACAAAAGTGCCATTCTGATTAGGGTATGATTTCTATGTGACATCAAAATAGCTAAGAAAAGACACTAAAAATTAAGATTGCACACTATGTGATTTGGTGTCTGAGAAAAATTGAGATTTCACATAACCTAGCTACTAAGTTTTTTTCAATTGTTCTGCAGATTAAATCTCAAGGTGAAATAATCCTCCTTATCATAGGAACCAGGGATTATCTCTTTTTCCTTAATAGCAGGCATCAATTTGCTTCTAGCTAGTAGAATTATTACTGTGTACATACACTAAAGTACTAGTTGGTTTAGTATGTATTGAATGGAATGTACTCCATAGGGCTGTTACGAGAAAGGTAAACACAAAACCAACTACAAACTCTACAATCTCCAGAAACCTGCAGGTATGATGTGCTAGTAGGGAGGGGCATAACACTTGTGGGAGTAACCTACTGATATCTGACTGGATTTAAGGCCCATTCTATGAGATGGAACCTATCACTGACACTTCTCAAGTGACCAAAAACCTGACAGCACATAGGCCAGGGATCTAGCAGAACAGGAAATGCAGTTCTGCTCAAGGAACATACCAATAAAATGACTCCCGATGCTCAGGTATCACCAGAGAATCTTTCTGTAGTAATGGGAATAAATACACAGACCCACAGCTTATCAATGAGCAGGGAATGCAGGACCTTGTAACAGTTAGTCTTAAATGGATATTTTCACCAGTTCCATCCATAAGCTTGTAGCTCAGGGAACCCTGTGGATGACAGTGTGGAAAGATTGTAAAAGCCAGAGGGGATGGAGGACACCAAGGAAATAAGCCACTCTAAACACAGCAGAGGCAGTGCACATATGAATTCAGAGAGACTATGGCAGCACCACCATAAACAGGTCTGGGCTAGATGACGTCCCAGCACTGAAAGTGTAAGCAGACCCAAACACACATGTCTAACCTGGAAGTTATCCCTAACTGTTAATTGTTCACAAACAGAAAATTAGTCTGAGTCTCATTGGGTAGACAAACCACACTTGAGGCTAGGCCACATGCCCAGCAGTAGATGGCCGACATAAAACAAACTCAGTGAAATTTTTGAAAGTTCTTTATCTGATAAAGACTTTATTGGGCCTTTTCCCCCCAAATGTATTTTAACCTTACTCATCCTTTGTGCATAGATTCTGGTTTCCTGTTTTATATATTTTTATGGCATTTCTATATATGTGAACATGTATGTCTCTATGTCTATATATGTTTCTTGAGTTTTTTATTTGGATTTTTTTCTGTTTGTTTTGTCTTATTCTGGCTTGTTTTTATTGTATCTAATTTTAATTTATCATTAATATTTTAGATGCCTATTTTAGTTTTATCCTAATGAAAGAGAAAAAGAAAAGGTTTGGATTTGGATAACTGATGAAGTGGGGGACATTTGAGAAGAGTTAGGGGAGGGGAAACCATAATCAGAATATATTGTATTTTTAAAAAATCTAGTTTTGATAAGAATAAAAAGAAAAAGAGAAATTGAAATTGATGGTGCTGGCCCAGCTGGATCATAGACAGGAGCAGAGATTGAATTGATTTTGAGGCGATATTACAATGGCAAATGAGAAGAGATGAGAGAACGTGAGATAAGAGATGAGGAGTGAAATTTAGTAAGGTGATTGAAAAACAGATTTTCACACTGGCCAATACATGTCTGATAAGAGTTCTAGGAACAACAACAGAGAAAAACAAGGCTAAGACATGCTTTGTAAAAAATACACTAAACAATTCTCTTTGCTAATTCTCATGAATGTAGCAGTGAAGTCTGTGCCCGTTCACTTAATTATTGTTGCCATTTAAATTTAGTCATGAGTTGGCGGTCAGGTGCATGCAACGGTGGATTGAAGTTGCCAACTCCTATTAGGTACCAAAGCCAATTTAGACCTGGGCATTTTAGACAAGGTGAGAATTATAGTAGCCTGCGGACACCTGCAGGTGATACTAATACAAGATAGTTTATTTTGGTCCCCCAAGTAATGTTAAGGCTCAGCAGGCCTTCATTTGGAGACCCTAGCTGTGACTATTCCCATCTGCAAGTCACTAGCAAGCACCCTACTGTTAGATTGCCACTGTGCAATGAAACCTGCCAGGAAGACTCTTTAAAGATTTTTCCAAATGAAGATAATGTAGAAGAGCCAGCTTAGTGAGTGAAGTAAAATAGCACTTCTGTGGTAAAGTCATCATGTTATTAGTTTCACCAGCCAAATGGAGTAGTCATGACTTGCTTGAATTCCTTCTATGGAGAGCTACGGAGACGAGTAGGAATCCAGCTAATATAATGCCATAAACTCCAGAGTATAAGACAAGGTAGATTCCTGGAAATGACAAATGGAAAGCTGTAATTTATTGCAAAGTGCATGCCATTTTTTAAAACAAGAAACAAAAGTAGAAATGAGAACTGCCACTGACACTCAGCTTATTTCTCTAGTTTGGTTGAAAAGGTAATAACTGATATGTGCGGTAGACGAGTTGCACACACTAGGCAAACATGTCACCATTGAGATGAATCCCCAGTCACAGAAATGATAATAGTTGATATTATAAAATAAAAAATCTCAAGCAGTATTTTCCCTCCACTCATGTAGCACTCTGCTCATTCCCATGATAATCATTTCTCTTTCTCCATCTGCATCTTTCTTTACTGGTAACTTGAGCTTCTTGAGTCACCCCTCTGCTTTGTGCAGAGTCTTTCTCTGTGTATGCCAATTGCATGCATGTCTTTTCTCAACCTGAATAAAAGTCTTTAATCAGATTGCAAGAAAAAACCCACTATTGACTTTTCATTACATCTACGTATTACCAAATACTTTGTAAAGCAATCTTTAAAACTCCTCCTACTTAGGTACTTCTTCCATGCTACTAGAAACATCTGTGAAGTTTCCTTAACCATTAATGGCACAGGCCCATATCACTTTAGACTTTATTTTTAGAATACCATTTTATCTCCGTATGACTCAGCTGTACCTTTTCCTTGTTTCTGACACTTCCTCCAATCCTCACTATCATTTTTATGTGCATCTGTTTCTTTTGTTTTAGTTGTTACATTGGATTATGTAACAGTCACTTGATACTTTCTATGAGACACTACAATTTCTTGAGGACAAAGATATCGTTTAATAGCAGAAACTCAGTATATAACAATATCTGGTCCATGTGGTCCACAATGGATCTCATCGTTATAACAGGATTTCAGATATACAGATGGAAGTGATGGCTTGTAAGAAATGTATGTTAGCACATACATTATGGAATAATAATAAATAAATAAATAAATAAATAAATCAGAACTACCATGTGACATGGCAACATATTTAGGGATCTGTATCTGAAAAATGTAAGTAAATTATCTGGAATAGGTATCTTCAGTGTCATATTTATTGCAGAACAATTCACAGGAATATATATATATATATATATATATATATATATATATATGTTCCAGTCCATTGATCCACAAATAAACTGGTAATATATAAACAAATAACTATATGTACATGGTAGTATACTATTGAGCAAAAAACTTCCAGTGGAAAAAAGACAGCAGTTTCAACAAATGGTACTGGTTCAACTGGCAGTCACCATGTAGAAGAACACAAATTGACCCATCCTTATCTCCTTGTACAAGGCTCAAGTCCAAGTGGATCAAGGACCTCCACATAAAACCAGAAACACTGAATCTAATAGAAGAGAAAGTGGGAAAGAACCTTGAACACATTGACATAGAAAAAAAATTCCTGAACAGAACACCAATAGCTTATGCTCTAAGATCAACAATTGACAAATAGGACCTCATAAAATTGAAAGACTTCTGTAAGGCAAAGGACACTGTCAATAAGAAAAAAATGGCAACCCACAGATTGGGAAAAGATCTTTACCAACCCTACATCCAACAGAGGGCTAACATTCAAATTATACAACAAATTCTAGAAGTTAGATTCCAGAGAACCAAATAACCCTATTAAAAATGGGGTACACAGCTAAACAGAGAATTCTCAACAGAGAAAACTTGAATGGCTGAAAAGCACTTAAAGAAATGTTCAACATCCTTAGTCATCAAGGAAACATAAATCAAAATGATGCATAATATGTGGTATCTTTTACAATAGAGTCCCACTTTCAATTTCTGGTAGGCAATGAAGGACTATGGCAATAGCTTGTATTTGTGGGAGAGGGAGTCTTTAGCAGACATTCCTAACAAATTAAAAAAGGGTTCCCCATTCTTGGAACTAAAGTTTTTGGTTTTTGGATATTCTATGGCTCTTGGGGGAAGCATTATCACCTCAAGTGATATAACTTAATTTCAATATATGTATGTATCACGTATGTGTAATATATATGTATGCATGTGTATGTACGTGTGTGTATGTGTGCATGTGTGTGTAATTGTAATTAAACACAAAATAAAGTAATTTCTTATGGCTTTTAAAAACATCCACAGTGTTTTCTCTCTCTCTCTCTCTCTCTCTCTCTCTCTCTCTCTCTCTCTCTCTCTCTCTGTGTGTGTGTGTGTGTGTGTTTTCCTCCCTTTCCCCTCTCTAGGTAAGTTTTCTATTCCATAGATACTTGCTTAGCCAGATTCATTGTTGCTCTATTCACAACAGTAAAGAAGGACAACCTAAATGTCCTTTAGTTGATTAATGAATAATGAAAATGCGGCACTCATAAGTGATGGACTTTATTCAGATGCAAAGAAGAATGAAATCATCAAATTTTCAGGCAAATGGATAGAACTGGAAAATATTATAGTAAGTACCTCAGACCTAGAAAAACAAACAATGCATGGTCTCTCTTATTTGTGAATCCTGGCTCTGAAAGTTTAGATCTAAGTATAGAACCTGGAGTGACTCCAGAAACCAAAAAAGCAAAAAGGGTTCAAGGAAGCAGGTAGCTCTGGAAAGGAGAACAGTAGAACACTGGTGTTATGAAGGAGGTCAGGGTAACAATTAATTAAGGAGGTTTGTTGTTTTTGTTTTATTTTGTTGGGTTTTTTATTGTTGTTATTGTTGTTTTGGATGGTCTTAAATTCACAGAGATCCACCTGCCTATCTCCTGAGTTCTTGAATGTGCTAGATCAAGAGCAACAGATTGAGTGTTTCTAGAGTATGTCACCATGGTGCCTTCTATTGATAAATGTAGAAAGATGAAAAAAAAGAGGTTTCTATACTAAAAGATTACTGATTTTTTTTCATCAGATACAAGTGCAGTATAGAATGTTCTAATTAACATTTTGTATTTAGGTCCAACACAAAACTGATATTACTGATGTAGGGTAATAAGTCTTTGTGAAAAGTGATTGTTGTTATGTTGGGGAATTGAAGTAAATAAAGACATTCATTTTTTTCACTGACAGGATTGATTATAACCCAGAGTATACTAGATTAAAGTAATAAGTCATATAATGAATATGAATGAAAGTGAACTATAGAAAGAAATCAACGTATTAGGACGACAAGAGTAGATTGTATTGATTTAAATCAAGATTCAGCTACTTATTAATCATAATACTTTATGCAATTGATCATTCTAGTTATATTGATCTATTTTAAACAAGAAATACAAAGTAACTACCTGAGAGGTATTTGAGGAAAATAAAATTAAATGAAAATGAAACTGACTTGTAATTTATGATATGTAATGTTTCAATCAATATTAATAAATAAGAGTTGATAAAATGAAACATGTTCTGTCATTTGACTATTTGAGCTGATGATAATGTCAATATGTGGAGGAGGTATTATCATTTATACACACAGTTTCCTTTTTGATGAATGCATATTCAGTCCACTCAATTTAAGCACTATCATGTGTTGCAAGCAGAACTGATAGCTTGTGAAGAAATTAACTACTTGCTAAGTTTTAATGACATTGCATTTTTGAAAAACAGACATGAACTATTTTTGCTACCTTTTTAGATTAAGAGAAAAAGTAGCCTAGATCTTGGATACATGACTGAGGGGGAAGGGCAAATTTCCAGATACCAAATGACAGGGGAAACTTGAAGTGCCTGAGAAGCAAGCACAGACTACACATGGATTTCTCTCCTAAATTATTGCAGTATATTTTATGGTACTTGAAATGCTAAAATTTAGAGCCACTGTTCTGATTAAAGCAGATAAGCAACTGTGGACATACTTCAATTTTAAAAAGTAGTCTGTGATTGTTAAAATAGTGATACTATTTTTCCTATGTGGCCTTTAACTTTACACTAAAGAGATTTTCACTTTAAAAGGAGCTAAAGAATGGAGTTTTTGGTGTGCAACCATGTTTTCCAACCTGCTCAGGAGGCTGACTCAGAAGGATCACTTAAACCTAGGAATCTGAATTCAGCCTAGGAGACATTCTGAGACCTTTATCTCAAAAAGAAAGGTAGAAATAAAAATAAGTGAATGAGAGACAGATTGACAGACAGAAAGAGAGAAGGGGGAGAGAGAGAGAGAGAGAGAGAGAGAGAGAGAGAGAGAGAGAGAGAGAGAGAGAGAAATAGAGAGGGAATATATCTTGAAACATACCATATCATCATAGTTGTTAAGCAAAAGTGTGACTGATTGACTAGAATAACTTTTATTTGATATATACATTTTCCTGGGCTTTTAAATCACATTTGTTTATTTAATATCATATAGTTCCTATTGCTAAAACTTGTAAAACACAAAATGCCTATATTCCTACCACCCAAATCAAAAAAGTAATGTTTTAGGTTATATTAATTGCATAATAGTCACTTCTTATAACATATTCTTATGTTTATTTAACAGTATCCCTCCTGTGATGAAATCTCATTTTGAGGTCACATTCTCAGTCATATGAAGCTCCAGATAAAATATAGAGAAAAAAAAAACAAAAGCCTAGCCCAGTTTCTTTAATTAATTAATTCTGTCATAAGACTATCCATGAAATTATTTTCAGAATCTATTAGCTTATGGTATGTGCCTAAGCCTGTTTTTTGTAGTTGATTTAATTATAAAGTTTTTAATACATTGTTGCAGTAGAAATTCTTGTATTTCTGTTCCTTATTGTGTGATGCTACTTGAGGAACCTTACAACAGGTTAAAGGACAATTAGTATACAAGCAATCTACTAAAGAGGATATCTGACCGCTCCCTAGGGATCAACATATGTATAGTACACAGCAAGATACTGGAAAACACAGGAAATTCCTAATGTTGAATCAAAACATGGTGTGTATTATTTGCATAACTCAATATAGTACCATGGATTTGGAAATTAGGTTACAATATAAATTTCAGAAGGACATAATCCTTCAGATAATAATAAGTGTACTCCATGCAATAAGGAAGTCTGGAGGATTTCTTTAGTTCTACAACAGAGTATTACTATAAAAAAAGTTCTTGAGAAATATCATTAAAGAGTACAAATATAATTACATGAACATGATTACTAGGTATTAAACTTTGGAGATGTATAATAGTCTGTGTGGGCTGTAGGGGATAACTTTGATTATATGTTTCCTTTGCAAAATGCAATTGAGCATTTCTCGACTTTCTGGTACAGAATGTTGCAGTTTTATTTTATAATTTTTTCTGCTCTAGGCTTCAACACTTCTCTAAGTTGAACACTTAAAAGAGTGAGATACTCTTGTGTTAGTCTGCTCAAGCTTTTAAAACAAAGAAGTTTACATTTGGGTGATTTACTAACAGTAAAAATGTATTGCTCACATGATTCTAGGCTTGGGGGTCCAAGATTAAGCAACTATCATGTTTTGTATCTCACATGACAGAAGGAAGAACACAGTACCTGAAAAACGCTTTTGTATAACACTAATACTATTCATGAGAGCAGAGGACCCTGTCCCTAAAAGGCATAAGTGACATCCCTTAAAGGCCTTGTTTCTGAGTACTATGACACTGGAAATTCGATTGCAAAAGAAATTTGAGATGGACAAAAACCTTCAGATAATGTCAATCACATGAGATGCTGTTTGGATTTCACCTTTTTTACATTTGTAATGACAGAGGGATCACTGACCTGAAGTTATGAAGATGTCTGAACGCATAACACATTAGGGAAATGGGATAGACAACACATTATTATTCACATATACTAATACCTCTGGGATGAGTTCACTGCATGCCATGCAACAGTACAGAAATGCTATTCTTGGGAACGGTGAATTTCAGGACAGTGAAAGGCAGGCTTTGTACTCTAGAGAAGATATGGTAGTCTCTAGTTTCTACTCTGAACTAGAAATTAATTGAAACCTCCTACTAGACATATGGTCCCCATGATAAGGGAAGATTGTCTAAAAGAACTTAGGTAGGAAACTTGAGGACTTCCTAATTTCATAAGATGTAATAGCAGTATATAATTGCATTTAAAATGGATATCACAAATACCATAATTTCAATAATAAAATAATCAGTACAATTATAATTAGCAGAATAAAAATCACTACCCCTGAATTAATGTTGTGATAAATAAATAAATAGAATAGCTCTCCCCTAGCTGGATGTGATGGACCATCCCTTTGATACCAGAACTTAGGCAGAGGCAACAGGCTAACATGATCTACATAGGACATTCTAGGCCAGCCAGGGATACAGAGTGAGTCTCCTATGTCTTCAAATAAAAATCTCTACAACAACAAAATGTATGTGTCTAAATTCTCAAAGAATAAATTTAAAAAATAGGATATATTAAAAGACCACTGCTTGTTTACTAAAAACTGTCAATAAATTTAGATGCAAAGAATAGTAAAATATCACCATTAGAATAATTGTTGCTGACAAGATCTGTAAAAGGAAACTAACACTGTTGGCAACAATATGTGCAAAATAACATGTTTGTGTCATGGCAAATTATGTAAATATTACAGAGAAAATTTACTAAGGGCAAATATAATAAAAAACACTTTGGAGAAAATTATCTGGCACTACCTGAACAGAACCATCTACTTTTATATTACTGAATTTAAAACTCATAGAAATATTATAAACCCTGGCAGCTGTTTACCAAGCTGCAACTATGAACTTCTGCAAGTCATTCTGTTTTCTAAATTACTCCAAAAACCATAAGATTTCTAAGGTTTTTTTCCCTAACACTTTCATAATATTTTACTCTTCCTGTAAAGCCCTCTCAATACTATAATAATAATAATAATAATAATAATAATAATAATAATAATAATAGTGATGATGATAATACAGTAACCCATAATTTGATTCAGTGAGAAGGACACACATACTATACTTCCTTAGTATTGTCTTTCATGTCCAACTACTGGTGAAGTATTGGACAGTTCATTCTTAAAATGCCCGTTAACTAGAATTTTACTTGATGACTTAATTCAGTTATGTACTGTGGTAGTGTGAAGAGTAATGAGCCCCATAGGGTCTTGCATTTGAATCATTTGTTTTCAGTTGTTGGCACTATTTGGGGAAGTTTGAGGAAGGTACAGCCTTGCTGACTGAAGTGCATCACTGAGGTTTTGAGAGTCTATAACTTCACTCCTTCTTCAGGTTGCTCTCTGTGCTTTGTGCTTAGAATTGAAGCTGTGATTAGTAAAAGTTATATCCCAGCCATCTCCTGTCATACCTCCCTCCCACAAAAAATGGACTGTTACCAGTCTGGAACTATAAGCCAAAATAAAAATTTTCTTCCTCGCATTGCCTTTGGTAATGGTGTTTTATCACAGCAACAGAAACTAATACATTTACTCTATGAAGAGTAAGGAAAACATGGAGGTTTTACTTCTATTTCCAATGACATTTGTTGTGATGTCTCTTCATTTTAGTGTCCAGTTGATATTTCATATAGTATGCCCTAATTATTTTCTCCTCCTCTCAGACCCTTCCCACTATCCCACCCACTGAGTCCTACACTCTGTCTTTGTCTCTCTTATTAGAAAACAAACAAGCACTCCCTTGATCACTGTTTGTAAGGGCTTATCAGGATGACCAAAATAACTGAGCCTATTTCCCTGTCCTAGCCCAAGGTCATTTTCATGTCTGAAGCCTACTTGTTCTAGCCTAAGATTTATATTCCTGCCTTAAATTATTTCTTTGTTTTAGCCTAAGATTTAGATTCCTAACTGAAATTACTTCTTTGTTCTAGCCTAATGTCAGATTCCTGCCTGAAGCCTACCTTGCTTTTTCTTTGACTAATTCTGTTTATTGTCTTGCTTGCTCCTTGACTATTTGCATCTATTGTATTGCTAGACCCTCAACCTAGAACTGACCTTAATACATGCATGTAATTAAAATGGTATAAAAGCATAAAGGATGAGGGCAGATGGGATAGGAGGTTCTAGGGAGGGGAAATGGGGAAAGAGAATGACGTCTGTATTGTAAATAAATAAAATATCCAATAAAAAAATTTAAAAAAGAAAACAAACGAGCATGTAAAAATATATAATTGAAGCTGGAGAGATGGCTCCTTGATTAAAAATTATAAAATAAAACAGAATAGGACAAAACAAACACAGGAAACAAAAGCCACATAAAAACCACAAAAATACACATATAGATCCTGAGACACATTTGCACACATAGAAATCTCATAAAAAACCCAGAAACTATAATATATAAGCAAAACAGCAATACAGGTGGTGAAAACCCACACAAAGCATTTTAAGATAAAATACCTCCAAAAGTACTCCATCACTGAGTTTGTTTTCTGTTGGTCATCTCCTGCTAGGCATGGAACCTACTCTTAAGTATGAACATTAGAAAAAACTAATTTTTCCTTTGCAAGTGGTTATCAATTGGAGACTAAGAAATTGGGGTTTGTGTTCACTTTCTGTCTTAGTACTGGAACCCCATCTGGCTTAGACATGTGCAGGCCCTGTGCATGCTGCCTTATTTTCTGAGAGTACACATATGTGTTATTCCTAGTTTGTCTAGAAAGCTTTGTCTCCATTTTGTTCTCCATCCCTTTTGTCTCTTAAATTTTTTCCCTTCTCTTCTAAAGAGTTCACTGAGCCCAAAAGGGAGAAATTTGATGGAGACATCCTACTTAAGAATGAGTGTTACAAGGTCTCTCACTCTCACTCTCTGCATACATCTGGCTGTGGGTCTCTGTATTTGATCCAATCTGCTACAGAAGGAAGCCTCTCTGGTGATGGCGGAGCAAGATACTGATCTATAAGCATAACAGAATGTTAATAGGAGTCATTTATTGCTATTTTCCTTTAGCAAAGGAGTAACATTTGATTTTCCCTCAGGCTCCTGGTCTTTCTGGTCTTGGATTCTTGATCTTTCTAGCAGTATTGAGGACATGCTCATCTCATTAACTGAGCCTTAATTCCAATCAGATAAATGCTGGTCATGCTCACATTTGTGCCACAACTACACCAGCATATTTTGAAGGCAGGCCACCATTGTACATCACAGGACTTGTAGCTATGTTGGTGTTTGCCTTTATCCTCTGGGGGGTTACATTCCAGTAACATGAAGATAGTCAGGAGAACTGAAGGCTGTAGGTAGGGTCCAGCTCAACGTCTTCATGTTCAACGAGTTATCTGTGTTGCCTTTAGCAATAGGGCATTATCACCAGTTTATGGGGAGCTATCAAAAGCCTTGGCAATATCCTGGGCTTTGGGAGGTGTTCCATGGGTCCCCTTTGGCTAACAATTTGACTAGATGTAACCTATTCTCAGCACCAAAGGAAGGTTTTATTTGGCAAGAGATAGTTAGTTGGGTTTTTTTTTTTTCTCCCTAATTAGTTGGCAGTTCCAAGTTAGATTGCTTCCACATATTTATTTGTGTTTATAAAGTTTCTACTGCATTGTTTCTGTATGACCCCACAAATGGCCCTTAGTTTTAGCTATCCCTCCTAATATCCCCACATTATCTTCCTCTTACACTCTCCATTTAATCCTCCTGTTCCAGTCCCCACTCCATAACTATCCTATTTTCTTTTTTTAAGGAGAGCCTTCCCTCACCACAGGTCCCTTACTCTGTACCTAAACTCTGTGGGTATAGTAATTGTAGATAGCTTACCAACCATGTAACATGTAACATCCACATAGAACCAGACATATTTGTCTTTGGGGGACTAGGTTACTTCACTCAGGATATATTTTTTCAAGCTCCATCATTACTTACGAATTTCATGATTTTTTCTTTACTACTGAGTAGTATTCCATTATAATAATGTACCATATATTCTTTTTCCAGTCATCCACTGAGGGATATCTAGGCCTTGTTCACTTTCTGGCTATTAGGAATAGCAGCAATGAACATGTAGAATCTGTGTGGTTTGATAAAACATCTTTGGGTATATGCCCAAGAATGAATTAAAAAAAAAAACCTACAAAGGACTTGGGATATAGTTCAGTGGAAGAACATTTGCCAAAAATGTTCAAATGTTCAATGTAAAGTACTACAAATGGAAAAGAAAAAAACCCAGAAATTTCAAGCCCTTACCCCCAAATGACAACATAATAGGCTTTCTTCAGAGACTGAAACTAATACAACCTTGATATTGGTATGTCCAGTCTGCAAAGCTGTAAAAATCCTTCTGTTATTACATCTTACCCAAGCCATTTTATTATAGCATTTGAAACAAACTTAAATAAATAACTTATTTTTTTATTTTTTAAGGTTGATAATATAATTACACTATTTTTCTCTTTCCATTCCTCCCTCAAAGGCCTCCCATGTACTTTCTACCAGCACTCTCAAATTCATGGACTGTTTTATAATTAATTAGGTATCTGTATACAAACGTGTATACACACACACACACACACACACACACACACACACACACATCTTGATACCCAGAGACATTTGAGCATTGAAGGGGAAACCTCACAAGGCATCAACCCTACATTACAGGCAACTAAGGAAAGCTGAGAACAAGAGAAACAGTCTTCCTTGGGAGAGAACAAATCAATTGGTTGTCCAATACTAAATAACTAATTTTAACAGCATCACATGAGTATCCTTTATTTCTTCTTTTGTCTGATTCATTCATGAAAACATATACACAAAAACATATACACATAATTGAATATGACTTCTCAATTCATATTGTTATATCATTATTACATATGTGTGTATGAAATTATTTTGTACATTTCTTTTTTTTCTTTTTTTTTTTTTTTTTTTTTTTTTTTTTTTTTTTTTTTTTTTTTTTTTTGGTTTTTTGGAGACAGGGTTTCTCTGTGTAGTTCTGGCTGTCCTGGAACTCACTCTGTAGACCAGGCTGGCCTGGAACTCAGAAATCCTCCTGCTTCTGCCTCCCAAGTGCTGGGATTAAAGGCGTGCGCCACCACCGCCCGGCTTATTTTGTACATTTCAAAATTGTATATCAAATGGTTATGATGCATATAACTGAAGAGTTTGCTTTTTGTTATATTGAATGTTAAAGTTCTTTCCATATAAATCCAAAACTATCAGAGTCATTCTTTCCACCTTCAATGAGATACTGTATCACAGGTCTAGCCTGCAATGGGTTATGTATTTCTTTTATACAAACTGGAATAAAAGTGGGTGCTCTTTCTTGATACCTTCTTGTTCAACTACATAAGAATCTCTTAAACGAGTGCAACAAGAACTAGAATTATTAAGTACTAGATTTTTGTTTTCTGGTTGACTGGATATTTATGTTTGATTTTCAGCATATTCACACTAATTTACATTCCCACCAACAATATAAGGAAGTTGTGCTTTTTTCCACTAGTAATTTTTTTAGTAATTTTATGTGAGAGCCATAATTTTATATTTCACACTCATTTAAACCATTTTAAGATACTACTGAGTCTCCAAATCCACTCATAAGTTTGTTAGCTGCCTAGTATACTTATGAGTGTAAAAAGTTATCACTGAATATATTGTGTCAATTTTTGTCTTTATATACATTAATAGAGATTTATCTATGTACTGTAGAAATTAATCTTTCAGCCAGATTATTAGTATCTCACATCATGAGTTTTACTATCATTTGAAGGAATAATTATATTAGCTCATAAAAATATGCTCTTATACTTTGTACTATAATTACTTAAGTATTTATTTTTATATTCTCATTAAGTTTATATTACATTAATATTTGCAGATGGTACATTGAACAATTTTAAAGTATTTCATACAGAAAGCAAATGTATCTAAAATCAATTTCATTGAAGAGTTGATTCTTTGAAATATGTTTTATAGGACTGCATTTCACAGAGCAGTTGCTATATAATATAGCAAATCCTTCTAGATTTATTTATTTTATTCATCTATTTCTGCAGCAATTATTATGGTCTATTATATGCTTTAAATGTAATTAGTAAGGCCTTCCATTTTGCTGTATTTTTAGAGTATTTTCTTATCTATTCTGATATTAATTGTTCTCAATGAGTTTTAGAATTAGTCTAGATCCATAAAATTTTCATTGTTAATTTTATCAGAATTATCGTTTATCTGTAAATTATTTTGAATGGCACTGCCATGCTTTTGTTGCAATCCTAAATTTTACTTTCCTAACAATAATGCATAATTTATTTCCACTTTTCTTTCATACCATTTAATAAGATATATAATTATATATTTAAAGACTATGCACAACCTTTTAGCTTTTCATAAAAATGTGTAATACTTTGTAACTACTTTAAATTAACAGTTATTTACAATATTGTTTGATGAGATTTAGTGGGTGGCAACCATATTAAATGTTTGTTTGCTAAGTCAGTCTAACAACCTACAAAGCTTATTATTGGGTCTAATTAATTTGAACATTTTAAAAATCTTTTTTTGAATATTTTATTTACATTTTAGATGCCATCCCCTTTCCCCATTTCCCCTTCCTAGAAAACCCCTATCTCATGCCCCCTTTTCATTTTTGCTTTTATACAATTTTTTAAAATGTTAATCAAAGGCTTTATAAGTTTGATAATGCTCAATCAGAAGTGTAACCCAATACCCAACCTACATATATAAACTATCTTTGACTGGTGGAGACAAGTGAACATCTGCCTCCATGCCCCCTCCTCTTTCTTTCTCTCTCTCTCTCTCATGACCTAGCTTCTCCTCTTCTTCTTCTTCTCCTCTCCTTACTCCTTCTCTTCCTCTCAGTACTCCTCCCACCTTAGCTCCTCCTACATATCACCGTTCCTGTTAAAATAAAACTTTTCTCTCTAAATACAATTAGAGCATAATTATGCCTATTTGTATCAGTGAGGTACAAGATAGTCCTAATACCCAGTTCATCATTTTGTTGACTAACCAGAACCTCTGTCATCTCTCCTAACTAAAACACTTAGTTCTGAACCTGGCTTTTTTCTTGGCTTTAGAATGAATGTCAGCTGAAAACCATCCACTCAGATCTTTTCTCTCAAAGTGAATAGCCAGGATGGGCTATGAGACTATATGTTTTCAACCCTGTCAGAAATCCAGACCGAAAAAAAAAAAAAAAAAAAAAAAACCAACTTTAGCCAGGTGGTGGTGGAGCACGCCTTTAATCCCAGCACTTGGGAGGCAGAGGCAGGCAGATTTCTGAGTTAGAGGCTAGCCTGGACTACAGAGTGAGTTCCAGGACAGCCAGAGCTACACAGAGAAACCCTTTCTCAAAAAAAACCCAAAAAAAAAAAAAAAAAGAAAGAAAGAAAGAAAGAAAGAAAGAAAGAAAGAAAGAAAGAAAGAAAGAAAATCCAGAATGACTGAGTTAACTGAAAATATGGGAAGCACAAAGCATAGCTTCTAAAACTTAGCCAATTTATAGACACCGCTGAACAACTGGACAGTCCCTATACTACAGAACGTTGGAGTATCAAATCTTCAGCCTTCTGGCCCAGAATCATGTGACAGACCTTAGTGATGCAGAATTAAGGGCTGATTACTCTGTCTAGGCAGATATAATCAGTCGACTATTCTGCATGTGTGTCCTTTTCTGGACAGTGATTTGTCTGTAGATGAAAAGAGGCAATTCTTGCCTAGTGGCTGTCTCCCCACAGCTGGAGTAACTCCAAAGATGCTCAATTTCTTCTTAGAATCCAAGGCAGGAAGCTGTCAGGAGCAAACAGGTCTCTAATCAAAATGAACATTAAAATAGAAATGTTTGTAAAGTCAATTCTGTGGACTTCTGACGTTTTGAAAACCAACTATCCATGTAAGGTAACCTGCACTGTTTGTCTCTTAACTCCTCTCAGCTATTTCTAAATAAAATATAGAAAACCCCCTAACAATAAACTCAAAGCCATGAATTTGCTATAGTCCCTTAACTCACAGGCTAACCATCTCAAATCAGTTGAAAAAGTTAAAGAAGGACTGGGTCTAAGCGTTGTATTCCTAAATGTGTTATACAGGCACAATGACCATGAGGGTATCAATATTCATCTCCCTTTTATATCAATAAGAAGCTTGTACCAATGAAAACCTTAAATTTGAAATCAAAGTAAATTTTGTACCAGTTTAGAAGTTATAACTTCATCTTGATAATTATACAGATTTCTACCAATAGGTTATGGCTATGTAATAAATTCTAGCTAATCCTCCTGTTCCAACAAAACCACTACTTTTCCCTAGAAAGACAGCCCAATATAACCCACCTTCGTCCCCAAGCCCAGGGAATAGCGGCACTGACTCTTCATTAACTTCTTCAAGCTGATTATGGGCATTGAGATATTAGAAGAGGTGTGTGTGGGGGGGGGGGGGGGGGGGAGAGTAAATCGATAAGCCTCTGACTCTATGTCTTCACTGCATCCGGCTGGAATTCCAGGACATCAGAGGTTTGGGCAGGTCTGCTCAGTTTGCTTGATGAGTAGATACACCAAGGCTGTGTATTCTGCAATATATAATTCCCAAATCAAGTTTTAGTATCAAGATAATTTTTTTAGAGGGCTGACATTTTATTAAAGATGTTGGTTCTAACAACTTTTCTCTTTTTTCCCTTTTTTCAAATTGGTGATAATATTTACATTTTAAATTTTATCCCCTTACCCCATTTCCCCCACCAACCAGGAACCCCTTATCCCATCCCCCCTCCTTCTGCTTCTATGAGGGTGTGATTTTCCTGTTTCTATGATGATTTTTGATTAACATAAACTGTCTCCTAAATTTCTAAATCCTTCCCTTTGTGTTATTAAATCAGCTTTTTTTCTTTATTTTTTCCTTTTTCTTTTTTTTTTTCTTTTTTCTTTTTTTCATCCTTTTTAAAATTGGGTATTATATTTACATTTCAGATTTTATCCCCTTACCCCACTTCCTCTCACCACCCAGAAACGTCCCATCCCATCCCCCCTCCTCATGCTTCTATGAGGCTTTTCCCCCACCTACCCCCTCTCCCCACTACCCCCTCCCCACCCTCACATTTCCCCCCACACTCTGTGTTCATTTTTCATGGGACCAAGAATCTCCTCTCCCACCTATGCCCAACAAGGCCATCCTCCCCTACATATACAGATAGAGTCATGGGTCCCTCCCTATGTGCTCCCAGGCTGGTGGTTTAGACACTGAGGGGCTCTGGTTGGTTGGAATTATTGCTTTCTTCCTGGGGTCACAAGCCCTTTCTGTTCCTTCAGTCTTCTCTCTAACTTCTCCATTGGAAACCCTTGATCATATCAGTGGTTAGCTGTGAGCATGGTCCTCTGAATGTATTAGTCTCTGGCAGACCTCTAAGGAGACAGATATATCATGTTCTTGACAGCATGCACTTCCAGCCATCCACATCAGTGTCTTCTTAGGTGACTGTACATGGGATGGATACCCAGGTGGAATACTCTCCAGATGGCCACTCCTTCAGTTTCTATCCCATGTTTTGTTTCCATATTTGCTCCCTTGAGTATTTTTGTTTCTCATTCTAAGTAGAACTGAGGCATCCCCTCTTGGTCTTCCTTCTTCATGAGCTTCATGTGGTCTGTGGGTTGAGTCTTCACTATTCCAAGCTTTTGGGCTAACATCTACTTATCAGTGAGTAAATACCATGTGTGTTCTTTTGTGATTGGGTTAACTCACTCAGGATGACATTTTCTAGTTCCATCCATTTACCTAAGAATTTCTTGAATTCATTATTTTTAATAGCTGAGTAGTACTCCATTGTGTAAATGTACCATATTTTTGTATCTATTCCTCTGTTGAAGGATATCTGGGTTCTTTCCAGCTTCTGGCTATTATAAATAAGGCTGCTATGAATATAGTGGAGCATATTATATGTTGGAGTATCTTCTGGGTATATGCCCAGGAGTTACAGTATAGCTTGGTCCTCGGGTAATGCTATGTCCAATTTTCTGAGGAACCTCCATACTGATTTTCAGAGTGGTTGTACCAGCTTGCAATCCCACCAACAATGGAGGAGTGTTCCTCTTTCTCCACATCCTCGCCAGCATCTGCTATCATCTGAGTTTTTGATCTTAGCCATTCTGACTGGTGTGAGGTGGTATCTCAGGGTTGTTTTGATTTGCATTTCCCTGATGACTAAGGAAGTTTAGCATTTCTTAAGGTGCTTCTCTGCCATTCGAATTTCCTCAGTTGAGAATTCTTTGTTTAGCTCAGTACCTCTTTTTATAATAGGCTTATTTGGTTGTCTAGAGTCTAATTTCTTGAGTTCTTTGTATATATTGGATATTAACCCTCTATTGGATCTAGGATTGGTAATGATCTTTTCCCAATCTGTTGGTTGCTGTTTTGTCTTATTGACAGTATCTTTTGCCTTACAGAAGCATTGCAATTTTATAAGGTCCCATTTGTCAATTCTTAATTTCAGAGCATAAGCCATTGGTGTTCTTTTCAGGAACTTTTACCCTGTGCCTATGCATTTGAGGGTCTTCCCGACCTTCTCTTCTATTAGTTTCAGTATATCTGGTTTTATGTGAAGGTCTTTTATCCACTTGGACTTGAGCTTTGTACAAGGGGATAGGAATGGATTGATTTGCATTCTTCTACATGCTGACCTCCAGTTGATCCAGCACCATTTGTTGAAAATGCTGTACTTTTTCCACTGGATGGTTTTAGCTCCTTTGTCAAAGATCAAGTGACCATAGGTGTGTGGGTTCATTTCTGGATCTTCATTTCTATTCCAATGATCTTCCTGCCTGTCTCTGTACCAATACCATGCAGTTTTTATTACTACTGCTCTGTAGTACAGTATGAGGTCAGGGATAGTGATTCCCCCAGAAGTTCTTTTATAGTTGAGAATAGTTCTGGCTATCCTGGTTTTTTTGTTGTTCCAAATGAATTTTCAAATTGCTCTTTCTATCTCTATGAAGAATTGATTTGGAATTCTGATGGAGATTACATTGAATCTGTAGATTGCTTTTGGCAAGATGGCCACATTTACTAAGTTAATCCTGCCAATCCAGGAGCATGGGAGATCTTTCCATCTTCTGAGAACTTCCTCGATTTCTTTCTTCAGAGACTTGAAGTTCTTGTCATACAGATCTTTCACTTGCTTGGTTAGATTCATTCTAAGATATTTTATATTATTTGTGGCTATTATGAAGGGTGTCATTTTCCTAATTTCTTTTTCAGCCTGTTTATCTTTTGAGTAGAGGAAGGCTACTGATTTGTTTGAGTTGATTTTATATCCAGCCACTTTGCTGAAGTTGTTTATCAGGTTTAGGTGTTCTCTGGTGGAAGTTTTAGGGTCACTTAAGTATACTATCATATCATCTGCAAATAGTGAAATTTTGACTTCTTCCTTTCCTATTTGTATCCCTTTTACTTCCTTTTGTTGTCTAATCGCTCTAGCTAGGACTTCCAGTACTATATTGAATAGGTATGGTGAGAGTGGGCAGCCTTGTCTAGTCCCTGATTTTAGTGGGATTGCTTCAAGTTTCTCTCCATTTAGTCTGATGTTGGCTACTGGCTTGCTGTATATTGCTTTTACTATGTTTAGGTATGGACCTTCAATTCCTGATCTTTCTAAGACTTTTAATATGAAGGGATGTTGAATTTTGTCAAATGCTTTATCAGCGTCTAGTGAGATGATCATATGGTTTTTTCTTTGAGTTTATTTATGTTGATCCTGCACTGATATCATACAGACCCTAAGAGAACACAAATGCCAGCCCAGACTACTATACCCAGCAAAACTCTCAATCAATATTGATGGGGAAACCAAAATATTACATGACAAATCCAAATTTACACAGTATCTTACCACAAATCCAGCACTTCAAAGGATAATTGGTGAAAAATTCCAACACAAGGAGGGAAACTACAACCTAGAAAAAGCAAGAAAGTAGTCTTCCAACAACCCTAAAAGAAGGTAGCTATACAAACATAACTCCACTGCCAATAACAAAAATAACAGAAAACAGCATTCATTTTTCCTTAATATCTCTTAATATCAATGGACTCAATTCTCCAGTAAAAAGACATAGACTATCAGACTGGATACATAAACAGGATCCAACATTTTGCTGCATACAGAAAACACACCTTTGTGAAAAAGACAGACACTACCTCAGAGTAAAAAGTTGGAAAACCATCTTCCAAGCAAATGGTCCCAAGAAACAAGCTGGAGTATTGATTCGAATATCAAATAAAATCTTTTTTCAACCAAACGTAATCAAAAAATATAAAGAAGGGCATTTCATATTCATCAAAGGAAAAATGTTCCAAGAGGAACTCGTAATTCTGAACATCTATGCCACAAATGCAAGGGCACCCACATAAATAAAAGAAACTTTACTAAAGCTTAAAACATACATTGCACCTCACACAATAATAGTGAGAGATTTCAACACCCCACTCTTAGCTATGGAAAATCATGGAAACAGAAACTAAATCGAGACACAATGAAACTAACAGAAGTTATGAACCAATTGGACTTAACTGACATCTATAGAACATTTCATCCTAAAACAAAAGAATATACCTTCTTCTCAGCACCTCATGGTACCTTCTCCAAAATAGACCATATAATTGGTCACAAAACAGGCCTCAACAGATACAAAAAGATTGAAATAATCTTTAGTACTTTATCAGACCACCATGGATTAAGACTTGTTTTTGACATGGACAAAAACAACAGAAAGCCCACATACACTTGGCAACTGGACAATGCTCTACTCAATAATAACTTGGTCAAGGAAGTAATTAAGAAAGAAATTAAAGACTTTTTAGATCTAAATGAAAATGAGGACACATCATATCAAAACATGTGGGACTCATTGAAAGCAGTACTAAGAGGAAAAATCATAGCTCTAAGTGCTCTCAAAAAGAAAGTGGAAAGAGCATACATTAACAACTTGACAGCAAACCTGAAAGCATTAGAACAAAAAGAAGCTAGTATACCCAAGAGGAGTAGACGGCAGGAAATAATCAAACTCAGGGCTGAAATCAATTAAGTCGAAACAAAAAGAACTATACAAAATATCAACAAAACCAGGAGCTGGTTCTTTGAGAAAATCAACAAGATAGACAAACCCTTAGCCAGACTAACCAAAGGGCACAGAGACAACATTCAAATTAATAAAATCAGAACTGAAAAGGGAGACATAACAACAGAAACAGAGGAAATTTAAAAAATTATCAGATCCTACTACAAAGGCCTATACTCAACAAAATTAGAAAATATGGATGAAATGTACAATTTTCTAGATAGATACCAGGTACCAAAATTAAATGAGGAGCAGATAAACCATCTAAACAGCCCTAAAGAAATAGAAGCAGTCACTAAAAATCTCCCCACCAAAAAAAGTCCGGGGCCAGATGGTTTTAGTGCAGAATTCTATCAGACCTTCCAGGAAGACCTAATACCAATTCTCTTCAAAGTATTCGACAGAATAGAAACAGAAGGAACAATACCTAATTCATTCTATGAAGCTACAATTACACTCATACCTAAACCACAGAAAGACCCAACAAAGGAGAACTACAGACCAATCTCTCTTATGAATATTGATGCAAAAATACTCAATAAAATTCTTATAAACCGAATCCAAGAACACATCAAAGCAATCATCCATCATGATCAAGTAGGCTTTATCCCAGGAATGCAGGGATGCGTCAATATTCCGAAATCCATCCATGTAATCCACTACATAAAAATCTTTATGTAAACTTTTTATCATTCTAATATAATTTTAAATTTTCACTCCTGTCTTTTCATGTTTTAGCTCATATCCTCCTCTTCCTGCTCATTCTTTCTCTGTTTCTCTGACTGTCTGCCTCCACCCCCAACCTCTATGTGTCCATCTCCATTCGATCACTGAGAGGTCAGTGAGAACTTTGAAAGAGATAATGTTTCTTTATCTGAGGGTTATCTTAGTTGGGGTTTCCATTGCTGAGAAGAGATGCATGACCAAGGCAACTCAAATAAGAACAACATTGAGCTGGGGATGGCTTACAGGTTCAGAAGTTCAGTCCATTAACATCCAGGCAGGCATGGCACTGGAGAAAAAGCTTAGAGTTCTACATTTTGTTCTAAAGACAACCAGAAGAAAACTATCTTTCAGGCACCCAGGAGGGGGGTCTCAAGCTCACCCCCACAGTGGTGCACATCCTTTAACAAGGCCATATATAACAGTGCCACTTCTCATGGGCCAAGCATATTCAAACCACTGCATGGGTTAATAGGAATGCTAATAGAATTCTGCATATGGGATGTCAGGACATTATTTTTAGATTTCTCTGCTTTTCACATAAATAGGTGAATGAACACTTTCATACATGAGGTATAAGTATGTAAATGTATTTACAACACAAAGTTTGTTGAGATTTGAGTAGAATTTGATTATAAACATAGAAAAAAATCTTGGAGCATTACTTTTTTTCCAGATAAGGCCTCACTTATAGCCCTGGTTCACCTTGAACTCAATGAGATCTGCCTGCCTCTGTCTCTCTTGAGTGGTGAGCGATGTTCACCCTTAATATGCTTGTCTTACTTTGTTCTTAAACCTACACAGACTAATTTTATACTTTTGATATTTGATCTATATTTTTATTTGTTAGTGTTTATTATTATCTTTTTATTGTAAAATAAAATTCAGGAAATAGTTTAATGAGTAACTGTAGAGTTGCTACCAGTGAAATCATCACATGTCAAGAAATGAAATACTTTTAGCACCTACAAGCCCTCTGCTCGCCCTGATCACTCACTGTACCACCTTTCTCACATTAGAGAGAAACTCTTCTGATTTGTACGTGTGTGTATGTGTGTGTGTCACAGAGAAAGAGAGAGAGAGAGAGAGAATGAGAATGTGTTTATATGTCTGTACTCCATAGTGTGGAAATACATGGTAATTATCTCTCTGTGTCCATCATTTAGGTCCAATAGATTGAACTTGGTTTATCTGGCTTTGGCAATAGTGCCTTTTACTCATTGAGACATCTCACCAGCCCTCTTGCAAATTTTGGAGGGTTAATTTCATTGCTTATATTTGCAGTATGATTGCCAATATATAGCAGTAAGTGATATTCATTTAGTCAAAACATATAGTATATATTTACATGCTGAAATAATTACCGCACTCGATTATTGACATTCAGCGTCCTAGAAATGGCTCCTTGTAACTTTTTGTAATAACTCTCTTTGATTTCCCACAAGTTATCTCTCCTCAGGCAAGTGCTATTTTGGCTGCTGTTACTAAAGATTAGTTTTAATCTTTTAGAATTTTATAGACATGGAATAATGCATCAATAGTTTTGTTTGGTCTGGCTTCTTTCATTCAGTATGTTTAGAGAGTCATCCTATTACCCTATTTATTCTGCTGTATCATTCTTTTTTGTTCTTTTAATATTTTAAAAAATAATTTATTTTGTATGTGTTACAAAATACAACATGCTTATGGAAGTCAGTATAGTAGTTCTTGGTTAATACTTCCATGGCATATATAACACTTTACAGTTTTCTAGGTACATCACTTAAATCCTGAGTGCTTATAGCTGGGGAACAAGATAAATTGACAATAGTAATCTCTCTGTTTTAATTGAGCTATTTTTCCATTAGTTAACATATTACCAATAACCAATAATGTGTTTTAAAGGTTTCATGAAACTATGCACCATGACCCATTTCTAGTTTGGGAATTCAGAAGAGAAGATAATCTTGATTTCTTTCTAACATACTCCCATATTGATTTTTTTGTTGTTTTGTTTTGTTTTATCAGAATTGGCTTTTGGTTTTTGACTTTATTACTTCCTACAGTATCTTTATATTATTGGCTTCAAAGATAGTTTTGGTTTTCTTTATTTTGAGTCCTTATTGTGGGTCTAATAATACAGGCTCTATTTAGAAAAGCTGACTGAGACAAACAAAAAGAGAATGATACTTCAGCCATTCTTGGGGCTTTCTAGGCACTGAGAAACTTACAAATATCATGTATGTACTCTTGTCCTCAGAGACCATAGGCTGATTGGGGTGCTTAAATTTGTCATTTTGATGGGGTGGAGAATCACCATGGAAATGAGCTTTAGAGCATGTCTTTCAGGGAGTTTCTAGGTTAGCTTACTTGAGGTGTGAAGACACTCAGATACATCATCCTAAGGCTTGGAGTTCTTTTTATCACTGGTTCCATAACTTCCCCCCAAACATCACCACCAGTTGGGGACCAAGTGTTCAAATACATGAGCCTACATGGGGCATTTCTCACTCAAACTATCACATTCTACTCCTGGACTCCCATAGGTTCATGGCTCTATCATAATGTAAGATAGATTTAGTTTAACTTCAAATGTCCCAAAAGTCTTTGAGATTCAAGCCAATTTCTTAACTGTGACAAATGGAAAAGTACATACATTGAATATACAACAGGACAGAATATACATTGCCATTTTAAATGTGAGGAAATGTATTACACTAAATCAAGACTTAAAACCAGCAGGGCAAGGACTAAATCCTATAACCCCACATTTGATGTCTGGGACTTTAATTTCAAAGGTCTTAGATAGCTCTGTTCCTCTAATTTTGTTGCTTACAACATACATCCCTTTCTTTTGCTGGTTCCACTCTCTATATGTCCCTTTCCTTGTCAGATGCTGGATGGCTCTGGTATCTTTGGCCTTCTCCCTATGTGTAGGGAATCATGTCTCTAATCCTCATTGTTCTGAAGTCATGAAACCCTAAAGGTTTTCTTCTACCTGTTTTCTATTGGTTCTATAACAGAATGGCATAAATAGTGAGTAAAAAGGTTTCTACAGGTTAGAAACCTGGCACATCACAGCTGATTTTATGTCTATAGTTTCACTAGGCTAAAAGCACAATACTAGTTGAGGTGGTGGTTGCCAGTGGTTGGCAGCAGGAATGCTTCCCTTTAGCATTTCACATAGCACCTCAAGTTTTCTCAATCTGACTCCTGTTTCCTCTTCTGCTTAATAGTTTTCATACAATTATGTTGGCTCTACCCAAACAACTTAGGGTAGCAACTCCTATAAAGCTCCCTTTACCACATGATGCAATACACTCACAAGCGTGTTATCAGAGAAGCAAGTGAAATGGGGGTTACAATTCTGATAACCATTTACTATTGAAATATTTCTCATATACTCTTAACCTCCAAGGTAAAATATTTTCTCACTTCAGCAAATATTCCCAAGTACCTTGCCCTGTTTCACGTGTCTTGTCATTTCTAGAAGCTCAGCTAGGTCTCACTAAAACAGTGATTAACACCAAGGATTTGTGCTTTTAGAAATGCTAGTTAACTGGTAGATTGTAGAGAAGTGGCTCCCCCTACAAATGGATGGTCTAGAACTTGTAATATTAGCTGACTCAGAATTCTCTTATGAAAAAATAACATAGAAATGGCCAACTATTACTTCTGCCATATTCATAATTCTTTACTGGTTACATTGGCCTTCCTGTTCAGATGGGAAGGTGTCCAGTGATTGGGAAGCCCAGAAACCAAGCAGCTCTGAGGGGAGGAGTTATCAGAATGGAAGGGCATCCTGAGACACAGGTAACCAGGAACTACACAGCTCTGAGTTGGGACAATGTCTCCAGGAGAGGGTATCCTGAGACACAGAAACCCAGAACAACACAGCTCTAAGAGGAAGCCTCGTCAACAGAGGTGTTGCAGCTCCCAGGGGAGGGTATTACCAGGCAGGGCTCAGGTGCCTCAGCCCTGCTCCTCTTTGCTTCTTCCATTCTCTTCAGTACATCTTTTCTTCTTCCAGTGAGAGTCACAAAAGCAGCAAATCTCATAAAACAGATTTTTTGTAGGGTCCAGGGCGTGGAGGAACTGAAGACCCCCATACTCGGGAGACCCTTCCTCAAGTCTTGGGAAATCACGACCACACAAAGATCACAAGAAAACATACCTGGATGTAATCAGCAGAGGCTTTATTAGGGAAGTTGGCCAGTGGTCAAACCACAAGCTCTCTCTCAAGAGCAAGGTTTGGCCCTGAGTGATGGATTAAGGGGTCTTTTAAGGAGGAAAACTGCAAACCAGGGGAGTGAGGAGGAGGTGAGGTGTTACCAAGGATATATAACATAAGAATAGCGAAACATTCCAGAGAAATCCACCCTGAAAGGTTAATAGCCATGGAAATTACTCAGTACAATCATTTTTCTCAAAAATGTAGTCTTACCAAGTCACTGTCCCCTATACCATCATTACAAAATATTTCTCACTTCCTCCAGTCACAGCCCCACCTAGATGGCTTGTATTTTTTATGGTCAGGAATGTGTCTTCCTGCTTTGGGCCCCCCCCTCACCCACAGGTGGGCCTGCTGCCTGATGCTTGAGGAATGTAATCCAGCAAGTGTCCTCTGATTCAGGGGCAATGTCCTTCACCCTGAATGTGCCCTTGGGTAGTGAAGGCCTGAAATCTTGTTTTCAGTTCTGAGTTCTGGAATCTGCACTTTTCCTGCTCAGGTCTAAGGCAAAAAATCTACACATATTTCATAAAATGGCCTTTATAATTTTTCACTCTACAGAACAAATCTAGGAGTGGCACCCTAAGCTCCCAGGAGTGAGCAGGCAACAAACATTTGGACAGAGGGCTTATATAGGGGTTCTTGGTGGGTAGGATTTTGTAGGGTGGAGATTTCCAGGGTGAGGATTGGTGGAATTTCAAAGCCTGACTCAGAGATTGATGAGTTTTCCTTTTCAGGGACTGGTGGGGGTTAGTGCTCAGGGTTTAGTGGGTGTTTGGAGGAAGGTCAGGGATTAGTGGCTTTTGTTCAGCTGTTTCACCTAAAATTAACATAATCTGGGGAGGGTACTTCTGAGCAGTTGGAGTTGACCTTTGTAACAGTTAAGACAGTTAGGGAGGTCTGGGTGAAGGGCCTGGCTGCTGGAGCTTCTTAAGAGGGGGCCCTGGCCTCTTTCCTGCCTTGAGGGTTTGCAAAATTTACAAAGTATACAAAGTTTACAAAGTAGACAAAGTATACAAAGAGAGTCCAAAGCAGGGAAGATAGTGGTATATTTTCCCTTTCATTCGACTGCTGTGAGTACCAAACAAGTTAGAGATTCCCATACAAAAAATTATGTAAGATGGTGAATTAGCCAGACCCTATAGCTACCTGATAAGCCAAATATTGTTAAGCCAAAGGGCCATACAAATGAAATGTCTTATGCATTCAGAAAGTCGTGAGACTGCCTTCCTCTCATCTAAGCTTTCTGAGAAGCTGAGATAATAGGGCTGCATTACCTGGCCCAGTTGTTTGTTTTGATTTCTAATTAAAAAAAAAAAAAACGTAATAGGGTTGTAGAATGAAGGTCTAGAGATGTATCTTAGAGGAGTTAGAGTTGCCTAGAATGAATGAGACCAGGGTAAACTCTCTAGCAACACAAAAGAGTAGAAATGGGAGGAAGATGTCAAGTTCAAGGACTGCCTAGGCTACAAATCTAGCTGAATGGCAGTCAGAACAACTCTTTAAGACCAGTCTTTGGCCACGACTGTGCATCTATAAAAGCTATTATATGCATTTAACAAAGATAGATGGCTTTCTATCCCCAACACCCCCAATGAAAAATTATGATGACAGAATTACATATGTCCTTTAAATCAAACTTCAAGATGTAGTGGCCCTGAAAATGGAGTTGGACGGACATTGAATACTGGTTTAGATTTTATTGGATGAGCCACCTCAGGCAAGGAGCTCAGTGTCTCTGAATTTACTGAACTGGCTGTCAAATTTTTAAAAAAAAACATTTTCAATTGCTTCAATCAATCAATCAATAAATAAATAAATTTAAAAGGAGTTTTAAGTAGCAGGGATACAGCTTGGTACTAGAGTACTTGCTTATAATGCACAAGGCCTTAAGTTTAATGCCTAGTACTTCAAACATGAAACAAACAAACCAACAAACAAACAGCACATCCCGTGGGGCACAGTAGAATATCAAATAACAGTATGGCCAAAATAAAACAATATTAAAAACAAATAAAAAAAACTCTAACTAAAAATTGTTGTTTATGCTGGCCCAGGAATAGTTTGCTAACACAAAACAGACTCCACATTTTTCTGTGTGATTTTTGTTTATTTTTATTTTGTTATTTTTGGTCTTGTTAGTTTTGGTCTTATTATTATTATTATTTTTGTTTTGTTTGGGGTGTTGATGTGGGAGCATGAATTTTGGTATGTAAGGGAATGGGAAATATCTAGAAGGAGTTGGGGAAGATGAAATAATATTATTAAAATATGTCATATTAAACAGTTTTAAAAAGAAAATAGGAAAAATAGAAAATGTTCTCACAAAAGTTATTAAGCCAAAAGAAGAATCTTTGATCAGTTTGCCTTTTATTGATAAAAAATAAAACCTCATTATCTCCCAGAGGTGGACTCTCCAAGTTTTCTTTCCCTAATGTTGGGCATTTTTGCTAAGGTCACCCTCACTGAGTCCTGAGAGTGTATCACCTCCTGTGTCTCTAGTATTCTCTAGAGGGTCCCCCCACATCCCACTCCCTGAGGCTGCATATTTCCGTTCATTCTCTTGGCCCTCTGAGCGACTTTCCTGCTCCCCATATCAGATCCTCTTCCCCTTTTCCCTTCCCCCTTTCCTCCCCCACCCAGGTTCCTCCCTCCCTCTATCTCATGTGATTAATTTCTTCCCCTTTCTAAGTGAGATTGAAGCCACCTCACTTGAACATTTCTGTGTGTTACACTTCTTGCAGTCTATAGCTTGTATCCTAGGTATCCTGTACCTTTTGGCTAATATCCACTTATTATAGTAAGGATATACCATGCATGTCCTTTTGGTTCTGAGTTACTTTACTCAGGATGGTATTTTCTAGTTTCATTCATTTGCCTGCAAAACTCATGATGCCCTCATTCTTAATAGCTGAATAGTATTCCATTATGTAAATGAACCATATTTTCTCTATTCATTCCTTGGCTGAGGGACACTTGGGTTGTTTCCAGATTCTAGCTATTATAAATAAGGTTACTATAAACATGGGCGAACACATTTCCTTGTGGCATCGTGTGGTGTCTTTTGGGTATAAGCCCAAGAGTAATATAGCTGGGTCTTCAGATAAATCTATTTCCAAATTTCTGAGGAACCTCCAGATTGATTTCTAGAGTGGTTGCACCAGGTTGCAATCCCACCAGAAATGGAGGAGACCCCAGGAAGCTCCCAGAGACTGAGCAACCAACCAGGAGTATACATGGGCTGATCTGAGGCCCTGGCATATTTGTATCAGAGGTATATTTGGTCTGGCCACAGTGGGAGAAGATGTGCTTAATCTTTAAGAGACTTGAGACCCCAGGGAAGGGGAAGGTCTGGTGGGAGGGGAGCACCCTCTCAGAGGCAAAGGGGAGGAGGAATGGGATGAGGAACTGTGAAAGGGGGACTGAGAGGAGGCAACAACTGTAATGTAAATAAATAAAATAACTTAAAATAAAAAATAAAATCTCACAAAAATTGTAAACCTGACTCTCAAAGGAGGAAATTCAAAATGTATTCCCAGAGAATTAAAAAAAATGAAATTTATATTTGATATGCCTTGTAAATTGGTATTCTAAAGTTCTTTCTCCAGCTTGATCTAACAGATATAGAAAGAGTGACAGGCCCCCATTAAGAGACAAATTACAGACAATTCAAGGATCTTACAAGGAATTCTATACTGGCTCCAATCTTGCCATTCTCTTTATTATCTTGAATGCTGTGACTTGTGGTATGAACTAATGCACTAGGCACGTGAGCCACATCCTGTACTCTCTGTGTGAAAATCATAGCACAGAGTTCAATAATATTTAGTAATTGACTGAATGTGTTAGCACTACAAGAGCTGCCACATCTCACCAGCAATCTTAACAGAACAAAGACCTTCTCAATCCCAGTGGCAGCTTAGAAAAGTGATAGTACCTTTAGGCTTTGTCTCAGCTAGGGTTATCATAAACGTGATGAAACACTGTGACCAAAAGCAACTTTGGGAGGAAAGGTTTTATTTCACTCGCAGTTCAGTATAACAATTCATCATTAGAAGTATAGAGGGCAGGAATTTAAGCAAGGCAGGAACGTGGATGTAGGAGTTAATGCCAAGGCCATAGTGGGGTCCTGCTTACTGACTTACTCTTTTTCATTCTAGAACTTTATAAAAGTGGCCACTAGTAACCAAGTGTCAACACCATTAATCCCATACTCTTCAATTAAGTCTCAGGTACAATTTTTAGCACAAGGGCAAAAACTGCCACACTCTTTGTCAAACTATACGGACAGTTTTTAGGTCACTTACTAATAGTCCTCTCTGAATCTACATAACTTACAGCACCACCGTCTTTCATGCTCCTCATTCAGCTCCACTTAAAGTGCCTAACCAATTTTCTAGTCCAAAGTTCCACATTCCTCCCAAAAGAAGCATGGCTTATCACAGAAATACCAAAGTCCCTGGTACCAACTTCTGTCTTAGTCACTGTTCTATTGCTGTGACACCATGATCCTGGCAAGTCTTAAAAAAGGAAACATTTAATTGGGGTTTGCTTGCAGATTTAAGGTTTAGTCCTTTATAAACATTGCAGCAAGCATGGTGGCAGGCAAGCAAGGCTGATAGTAGGCAGTTGTGCTGCTGGAGAAGTAGCTACTAAGGGCTACATTCTGATCCTTAGGCAAAAGAGAAACTGAGTCCACAGTCATGGATGGCATGGTCTTTTGAAACCTCAAGGCCCACCCTGTTGACAAACTTCCTCCAACAAGGTCACACTTTCTAATTCTTTTAATCCTTTTAAATAGTGCCACTCTTTGGGACTAGCAATCAATATATGGTGGTGGTGGTGGTGATGGGAATTCTTTTAAAAATCACCACAGGCTTCATGTAGTCAGACCTATAATGACCAATAATCAGACAGAAAAAAACTTTCTATATTAAAAATGTAAATTATGCCGGGTGGTGGTGGCACAAGCCTTTAATCCCAGCACTTGGGAGGCAGAGGCAGGCAGATTTCTGAGTTCGAGGCCAGCCTGGTCTACAGAGTGAGTTCCAGGACAGCCAGGGATACACAGAGAAACCCTGTCTCAAAAAACCAAATAAATAAATAAATAGATAAATAAATAAATAAGAAAGAAATGTAAATTACATGAAAAGTATTGAAGACTCAAAGATTAAAATAGAGCTTAAAAGACCAACAAAGTAAAAGATCCATCTCATCTTCAAAAACAATTATAAAAACTTAGGCAAAAATTCATAAAAAATGTGAATGACAAGAGGTATTTGACACAAAGAAACCTTCCACCTGGCTCACAACCTCTCATAATTACAGCTCAGAGGATGTGGCACCTACTTCTGACCTCTATGGGTATCAGGCATGTGCATGGTTCACATATACATGAGCAGGCTAAGTACCCATACACTTAAAATAAAACAAATATATTTATTAAAAAGACAAAAGTACCATGCTTCGCATCGTAAAAGTACCCCGTCTTTTAAGAAATTTAATTATATATTTGAACCATATAAAACATAAGTGATTATGCCTGAAAAGACTCAAATATATGCACTTGTGTGGGGGGGGGATATGGAGACATGGGTAAAGTATTAATCATAACACAGCTATTGAAGGTGTTAAAGGTGAAGGATGTGTATATAAAGCTTTGCCATACTATCATATTAGTATACAAATACTCTGCAAAAGTATCTTTTATTTGCATTATATTAGTATGCAAATACTCTGCAAAAGTATCTTTTATTTGCATTATATTAGTATGCAAATACTCTGCAAAAGTATCTTTTATTTGCCTGATGTAATTGTCATGTTGGTGGCTTAGTACCTCTGACTGCTAACCTAGGCTTAGTTCTAGAAGCTTCTAGCCTCTGTAAAATCTAATCTTAGGTCTAGAAAGTTGACCTTTTCTTGTTCTTTGTGATCTGTGGGTGACTGGTTTGACTCAGATGTTCAGGCTCAAACTGACTGATTGAATATCGCTTCTCTCTCTCTCTGAATTGTTCTGCTTGGCCTCATACTAACTCTAGCAACCTGTTCTAATCTTCTGGATCATTATTACTCTCTGGCTTGTTCTATCTTTACCTGTTTCTAGCTTGCTCTCTCTTCAACCTGTCTCTGTAAAATTCTTCAAGTAAAACTGCCTATTTTTACTTTCTCCCTCTGTATTGCTCCCTCTTAAGTACCTTCTCTCTTCTCTTGAGAGTTGGACAGATCCTATTCTGTCAAATTTTTCTCTGATTTGTCACTTTGTCTGCCACTCAATTAGACATCACTTCCAAACACGGCTACTTTCTTCTACAAACTAATTTTACCTTCATTGTTTGGGATTAAAGGAGTGTACTAAGGGCATATCTGTATTCCAGTCAGAGAGATTTAAAAGGCTGTGTGCTAAGGTTAAGTCACACCACAACTAGCAAATAACACAATCTCAGGGTTCACAGAGTGATCAAATATTCTCCAGCAATAGTCTATATTAAGAATTTCTGGATTCTTTCTAGTCTATGCTGGTACCCTGAGCAGTCCTGTGGCACCAGCTTTGCACCCAATCCCCTCAAATCCAGAGGAGGCTGGACTCCCAGGATCTCTAACACTCACAGGATCATAGGTGAGGAGGCAGAGATACCCCCCCCAAAAGGGAATAATTTGGACCCTCTGGAATCCAGGAACTCCCTCACAGCCAGTGGCTTGAGATCCTTCCAGTCTGTGCCAGTGCCCCGAGCAGTCCTGGGCACCAGCTCTGCACCCAATCCTCCAAAACCCAGAGGAGGCTGGACTCCCAGGAGCTCTAATATGCCCAGAAACATAGGATAATAGGATCACAGGATCTCAGGAGCTTGATCACACCATGATTTCAGGATCAGCAGCCTGACACCTAGGAACTCTAACACCCAGGATCACAGGATTACAGAGACAGCTGGACTTTGAGGAGTTCTGGCACTCCTCAGATAATAGGAAAGATGGGCACCAGTCAGAAACAGTGAATGTAGGTAGCACTAGAGATAACCAGATGGTAAAAGACAAGCATAAGAAGATAAGCAACAAAAACCAAGGGTACTTGGCATCATCAGAATCTAGTTCTCCCACCATAGCAAGTCCTGAATACCCCATGACACCAGAAAAGCAAGATTTGGATTTAAAATCACGTCTCATGTCAAGGATGGAGGACTTTAAGAAGGACATAAATAACTCCCTCAAAGAAATACAGGAGAACTGGTATAAGCCCTTAAAGAGGAAACACAAAAATTTCTTAAAGAATTACAAAAAAAAAAAAAACCCAACCCACAACCAAACAGGTGAAAGAACTGAACAAAACTATCTAGGATATAAAAATGGAAGTAGAAACAATAAAGAAATCACAAAGGGAGACTACCCAGGTGATAGAAAACCTAGGAAAGAGATAGGGAGTCATGGATGCAAGCATCACTAACAGAATACAAGAAATAAAAGAGAGAATATCAGGTGCAAAAGATACCATACAAAATATTGACACAACTGTCAAAGAAAATGCAAAGTGCAAAATTAAAGGTCCAGTAAATACCATCAACAAAATTATAGAAGAAAACTTTCCTAACCTAAAGAAAGAGATATCCATAAATATACAAGAAGCTTACAGAACTCCAAATAGACTAGACCAGAAAAGAAATACCTCCTGTCACATAATAATCAAAACAGTGAATGCACAAAACAAAGAAAAATACTAAAAGCAGTAAGGGAAAAAGGTCAAGTAACATATAAAGGCAGACCTATAAGAATTACACCAGACTTCTCACCAGAGACCATAAAAGCCAGAAGATCCTGGACCGATATCATACAGACCCTAAGAGAACACAAATGCCAGCCCAGGCTACAAGGAAGAAAATTATATGCTAGAAAAAGCAAGAAAGTAATATTCTTCAAACAAACCAAAAAGAAGATAGCCATACAACCATAATTCCATCTCTAATAACAAAAAATATAGAAAGCAACAATTACTCTTCCTTAATATCTCTTAACATCAATCGACTCAATTCCCCAATAAAAAGACATAGACTATCGGACTGGATACTTAAACAGGATCTAACATTTTGCTACAGACATGAAACCCACCTCAGTGACAAAAACAGACACTACCTTAGAATAAAAGGCTGGAAACAATTTTCTGAGCAAATGGTCCAAAGAAAGGAGCTAGAGTAGCCATTCTAATATAGAACAAATAAAATCGACTTTCAATCAAAAGTTATCAAGAAAGGTAAGTAAGGACCCTTCATAATCATCAAAGGAAAAATCAACTAAGATGAAATCTCAATTCTGAACATCTATGCTCCAAATGCAATAATTTATTCATTAAAAAAATTTACTAAAGCTCAAAGCACACATTGCATCTCACACAATAATAGTGGGAGACTTCCAACACCCTATTCTCACGAATAGACATATCATGGAAACAGAACCTAAACAGAGACACGGTGAAACTGAGAGAAGTAATGAACCAAATGGATTTAGCAGGTATCTATAAAACATTTCATCCAAAACAAAAGAATATACCTTCTTCAAGCACCTCATCTTACCTTCTCCAAAATGGATCATACAATTGGTCACAAAACAGGCCTCAACAAATACAAAAATTGAAATAATCCCCTGTATCCTATCAGACCACCACAGACTACAGATGGTCTTCAATAATGATAAAATCAATGGGGAGCCCACATTACACATGGAAACTGAACCATACTCTACTCAATGATACCTTGGTCAGGGAAGAAATAAAGAAAGAAATTAAACTATTTAGAATTTAATGAAAATGAAGGCACAGCATACCAAAACTTATGGCTCAACCACTCTGGCAGTTCCTCAAAAAACTGGACATAGCACTACCTGAGAACCCAGATATACAACTCCTGGCATATACCCAGAAGATGCTCCAACATATAACAAGGACATATGCTCCACTATGTTCATAGCATCTTTATTTATAATAGCCAGAAGCTGGAAAGAACCCAGATGTTTTTCAATAGAGGAATGGATACTGAAAATGTGGTACATTTACCCAATGGAGTACAACGCAGCTATTAAAAACAATGAATTCATGAAATTCTTAGGAAAATGGATGGAACTAGAAAATATCATCCTGAGTGAGGTAACCCAATCAGAAAAGAATACACATGGTATGCACTCACTGATAAGTGGGCATTAGCCTAAATGCTCACAATAACCCAGATATAACTCACAGATCACATGAAGGTCAAGAAGACAAAAGACTAAAGTGTGGATGCTTCAGTCCTTAGAAGAAGCAAGAAAATACTCACAGGAGCAAATATGAGACAATGTGTGGAGCAGAAACTGGAGGAGTGACCCAACAAAGAGTGCCCCACCTGGGGATCCATCCTATTTGAGATCACCAGTGCAAAAACCATTGTGGATGTCAGGAAGTGCATGCTGACAGGAGCCTGATATAGCTGATCCCTGAGAGGCTCTGCCAGAGCCTGACATATACAAAGCAGATGCTCACAGCTAACCATTGAACTGATCACAGGGTCCCTAATGGATGAGTTAGAGAGAAGAGTGAAGGAGTTGAAGGGGCTTGTGGCCCCATGGGGAGAGTGACTATACCAACCTACTAGAGCTCCCAGGGTCTAAATAGGTAGCCTGGGAACACACATGAAGGGATCCATGGGGAAAGGAGGGCCTTGGTCCCTTGAAGGCTGGATGCCCCAGTGTGGGGGAATTCAATAGATGGATGTGGGAGTGGATGGATGGGTGGGGGCAAACCTTCATAAAAGAAATAGGAGGGGCATGAGATAAGGGGTTTCTTGGGGGGCATGAGGAAAGGGATAACATCTAAAATGTATATAAATAAATTATCCAATAATAGTAAAAAAAAAAAAAAACAGATAATGGAACTGGCTATCACAGTCCAGCATTTGAGACTTTTTGTCAGCAAATTAATATTACCCATATTACTGGGATTCTTTATAATTGTCAAGGACAGGGGACTTTGAAAGGAGCTCATGGAACTTTAAAACAGTATCTTCATAAAATAAAAAAGAAGGAGGTATATCCCTGTATATCATGAATTTATTTAAATCGTGTTTTTCTTATTTTAAGTTTTTTTTAAATTGAATGCCAAAGAACTTTTTGCTGAGTGTTTATAGCACTCTACAACTAGGCATACTTATGCCTAGGTGAAAGGGAAGGATCCATATACTGGCATATGGCATGATCCCAATCAGGTATTTAATATGGGGAAGATGACTTGTTTGTGTTCTTTTTTCCTGCAGGATGCTGAAGGAGCATGGTGGCTGTCAGAAAGATTGGTGAGATATGCTGATGTCAGGACAAAAAATGATGCTGACCTGTGAGGTTACTGAGTGCCCTGACAATGCTGACCAGGAAGCTGTATTGGACATAAATTTCTGACCCACCTTTACTTGCTTATATCCCAGATGGGACAAGCTGCCTTGCCTCAAGTTTTAGACCTTGTGGAACAGGAAATCAAAAAGAGAAGTTATAATGGCACTTGTATTTCTCTTAAATGTGAGACGTTATTTCAGACTCAATCATGGACTGGTCTGGAAATCAATTGAATATTGGAAATAACAGTCTTCATTTGGAAGTCTTCATTTGGATATTTTCAGAGACATATTTGGAAGTTAGCTGCAGTTCTATATGATGTTATGTTAGCAATAAATAAAGTTGGGACAAGATCAGGATTTCAAACAAGTGTTAGTACATATGTTAAGGCTGTTTAATTGTCAAGTTAAATTGCTTTTGCTTCTTCTACAGTATTTAATGTAAGTTGCATTGATTGAATATTTTCTAATTGTGTTAGTATGTTGAAACCTGTCATGTCAGTTATGGAGGTTTATCAAACAGATTTTTTTAGTGCCCTGAGTATCACAGAACCTTGGTATTATAAAAAAAAAAAAAGCTTACAAGTACTGGAAGAAGTGAGTCAGGCTTTAAGCAGAAGCAAGAGGATAGTGGGCTTGATTATTGCTGGTATAACAGCTTTAATTACATTAATTGCTAGCACCACTGCTTCTGTAATTGCTTTGATACAAGAAGTTAAGACAGCTACTTTTGTTAATCATTTAGCAAAAAATGTTACAAATGTGTTGAATATACAAAAGGATTTAATAGACATTTGGAAGAATGGATTGATGTTCTTTATCCTATTCAAATTACTGGAAGGAGGTTCAGAGTTTAAGAATAAGGAGCCATCTTGAGTGTCATGCCAAATACCATTGGATTCCTGTCAGCTACCGAGAGGAAGAGAAGGAGTAAGGAGAGGAGGAGAAGCTAGGTGATAAGAGAGAGAAAGAGAGAGAAGGGGGGGACATGGAGGCAGATGTTCACATGTCTCCACCAAAGATAGTTGATATATCTAAGTTGGGTATTGGGATACACTTCTGATTGAGCATTACCAAACTTATAAAGCCTTTGATTAAGATTTTTTGATTTTTAAAAAATTGTATAAAAGCAAAAAGGAAAGGGGGGCATGGGTTTTCTGGGGGGGGGGGAAATGCAGAAAGAGGATGGCATCTGAAATGTAAATAAAATATCCAATAAAAAGAAATAATAAAATAAAGTAAAATTTACAGTGATAGTCATTATATTAGAAAAAAATTAAAGACACCTGTAGGATATTTGGCATAATTCTAACACCTCTCTGGATGTTTTAACTTTGCATAGTGAGATTATGAATGTAAAGAATGCTGCTCTGTTGACCTTTGATGCTGTAGATACTGCAGATAAAATTATCTATGGCCTTAGTCTTAGGCTAGAGCAAGAAAGTAAGCTTCAAACATGAAAATGACTTTGGGCTACTCAGAGAAGTAGGCTCAGATATTTTTGTCATCCTGATTGCCCTTAGAAATAGTGATCACAGGAGTATTCATGGAACGTTGTTTATTGCCTTGCTTGTTCTTTGACTACTTGTGTTTATTGTATTGCTTGTTCCTTGACTATTTGCATCTATTGTATTGCTAGTCCCTCAACCTAGAACTGTCTTTAATACTTGCATGTAATTAAAATGATATAAAAGCAAAAAGGAGGGGGGATATGATAGTGGGTTTCTGGGGAGGGGAAATGGGGAAAGGGGATGACCTCTGAAATATAAATAAATAAAATATCTAATAAAAAAGGAAAATGAAACAAAAAAAAGAAGAAATTCTGAAGTAATTTACTTCTCTTTCGCCTGTTTGACTTTTTTTGTCTGTTTTTGTTTTTTTGAGATAGGGTTTCTCTGTGTAGCCTTGGCTGTCCTGTAATTTGCTTTGTAGACCAGTCTGGCTAGCTTTACACTTACAGAGATCCACTTGTCTCTGCCTCTTTATTCCATAAAGACATTTAAGAAGGAAAAAATAAAATCTTCAGATGGATTATTAATTAGGATGTTAATTAAAACAGTATGAATTACTTAGAAAAGGACAAGGAAAAATCATGTATAAATTGCTGCATGGTATTCTAACAATAAAAAACCATCAAAAATAAGAATCTTATATCCAAATAAAGAAAACAAACAGAAATTCCGAATAAGGTCAGGATTCAGTAGGATCTAGGTTTGTTCCTTAACTCTGCTGTGTGTAGTCTATTAGTGTTACACTGTTTGCAAAGCACTTAAGTTTTTTTGTAACTCCCAGATACTGCTTCTATATAGTGAAGGTAAAGGGCTAAACAGTTTGCAGCACTGGCCGTTATTCCAGTGGACCTGGGTTTAGTTTCTGGGATCCACATGGTAGCTTATAACAAATCCCAGGGGACCTAATGGCTTCTTATGTCTTCCATGGGCACCAGATACATACATAGTGCACAGACACATAGGCAGTCAAAATATTCATATACATACAAATTTTAAAAACTATAAAGCAACGTTTAACTGGGGGCAAAAATGTTTTGATAGGTAAGTAAAACAATTATCACAGACCTGTCACATAGAAAAAAAAGTAAATGCATATTTGTTTGTATTTTAACATCTTTGACATAGAAATGTATTTTCTAGTGAATGTCATTCATTGCTGTTTTATTTATTTATTTATTATTTATGTGTGATAAAATAAAGGTACATCATTACAAAATAATAGCACCTAAGACTCAATGTAACAATATAAATTTTAATGAAGTTATAGTTCTTGCTGGGCATGGTGGTGGACACCTTTAATCTCAGAAATCAATATAATCAGTATGATTACCACAAGAATTCCATACATGCTTGTCTTTTTGGATAAAGATTTATTTTTAGAATGATAATAGCAACAATCACACTTAAAAGTAAGGTCAAATCTGGCCTGGTGTTGCATGTATGGCTTTAATCACAACACTTGGGAAGCAGAGGTAAAGATAAATAAAGATAGATAGATAGATGTGATTATTCTGAATAATATGAGATTTAAAATTTTTTAGTGTGTAAGCAAAATAGCTATAATACATCACAAACAGAAGAGAGACAAATTAATTTTGTATAAAACTGATGTTTTTATTAAAATTATTTTATTAAATAAATGTTTTATTAAATAAAATTCTTTATTAAATAAGTCTTATTAAATAAAATATTTAATTAAAATTCTTTATTAAAATTTAATTTTAATAAAGACATTTTGAGTTAAACCAAGAAAATCAGCAAACACTCACTGACATATGAAAAGATACTATCTACCAAACTTTATGTGTAAATCATGCACATTTCTTTTATGATGTTTTCTCTAGTAACTATATTTTTCATTGGACTTTTAAATTTTATTTATTTATTTATTTGATTTTTGAAGATTGTAATACAATTATATTATTTTCCTTTCCTTTTCCTCCCTCCAAATTTGACTTTTAAAATATCCTACATTACAAAAAGGTAGGGCAAGAAATGTTTATAAAATTCCTATTGTGGGAATCCTCACAAACACACACACACAAATAAAAAATAGCCTAATTTACAGTGCAATGACAGGTAATAAGATAAGAGTGCTGACTAAAACAACCAGCTAAGAGGTTTACTGCTGTTTCCTTCTTTTCCTTTTTCTTCTTTCATAGTAAAACCCTGATTTATTTGTTTTTATTTTAGACCACTTTAAAAAATTATAATTACATAATTTTTCCCTTCCTTTTTCACCACCCTACAACCCCTCCCATATACCCTACCTTGCTGTCTCTCAAATTTGTGGTTTCTTTAATTGTTGTTATGCACATACATTTTACATAATATTAATTTATATTATATAATGTCTGTTATATAATTTAATATTAATATATATAATACAAATTTTATATAATAATATATATCAGACATTTTGTGAGTGTAAGCTTCATGCCACTGCAATTTATATGAAAACTCAATTCTATGTCATTATGGTTGCTGAATGATAGATTTACTGGGAAAAACTAGGAAGCAATACTCAGCATTACTGCAAGATAGCTCTGGCATCTCAGTGGGAAGGTGCTCAGAAATTATTGTCCTTTAGGTGATAGCAAGGTACTCACCCTCTCACACCTCCAAGATTTTCTAAAATGTATTGTTAAAATGCCCATATGCTCACTGGAAAAATATGGCTTCATATTGAATGATCAAATATATAGTTGAGCTTGTTTTTACCCACCTCAGGATCCAATTCCCTCCTTCAAAAATTATTTAATCTTTTATACCTATTTAAAAGTATTTTATGTTTGGCTATACTTTTGACCTTGAAAAAAAGAATACAATAAAATATACAGTTTATCTCTTTTTTTGCCAAAGAATCACATTCCAGATTGTTTTAATATATTTTTCTTTTTTTTTACTGAGTAGAAAACAGATGAAAGAAGCTAAGGTAGGCTATTTGATATTCTTCAGTTTCTTCTTCCTATATTCTTGCATAGCTGTCTTGTTGGAAAAACTTAATCTTTTACTTACAGAATCACCTCCATTCAGCTTGTGGTGGATTGCCTAGTTATCTTAGCTTTTTAGCATGTCATTTGTCAGATTCCTCTAAACTGCTTATTAGAGCCAAACCCAAGATTTCATTGTGCTTTTAATAAGCTTGTGTATTTCTTATTATATCACATGACAAGGAATTTTGTGTCCAGGTTTCTCTTTTAGTGATGTGGATATTGATCACTTTTGTTCCAATGGCATAAATCTGGGTTTCCTAAAATAAACTTCCCTCATCCAACTTTCACCTAATAAGTTTAACAACTCTCAGTTGATTAATGTCCATTTTTTCCACCAGAAATTTTCCGTTGATGATTTTTTCTTATTTAAAAATATTATTATTATTATTACTTTTTTTAGTTTTATTCGTTATATATGTTATATCCCATCACAGTAACATACAACAAGTTACAGTAAGCCTAGGAATAAACCCTCGTATCACAGCTGGATGAGACAAACCAGTAGGAGCAGTCAAGAAAATTAGAGATACCTCTCCGACACACATTTTTAGGCGTCCCACAAAATCCCCCACAACATAGCACAGATCCAGGCAGGCTCCATGATTGCCACTTCAGTCTCTGAGTCCAGGTGTTGGTGACTTTTTAAAAACCTTATAAACCTATAAATCCTCTAGATTTATTATCTTCTTGTCAGGTAATACAATGCTTATTTCAACTTTTATTCTGCACATATTAAACCTCAACTGATAAAATATGAGCTTTTTAATCTCTGTTATCTGAAGCCACTATGAATAGTATTTACTAAATTAACACTGTTGTATAATTAATAGTAGCAAATAAATATTGCCAATTTCAATTTTATAAGTATTTATTGAATATGTGTCATCTATATTTACTACCAAGCTGAGTAAGTAGCATACGAGTCTTAAATTGGGGGTTTTTTTTGTTTCTTGTTTTAATTCTTTTTTATGTACCTTCTACCTGCTAAGTTCAAGATTAAACTCCATGGTTAAGAAAATAGCTGTAAGTAGCTACTTTGGGGTTGACAGTTAGACCCCCAGGCCACTAGGCGGTGCACAACTACCGTAAGGGTATAGAGAGAACCCCACGAGTTCAACGTTCGTACTCTATTGTGAGTTCTCTGAGGTGAAAAGCGGGGCGCCCGTTTCTTAGAATGGCTATTAATTTTAATGATCCAAACTGTGGTTTTCACCACAGGGAAGTTGTAGCTTTTCTAAATGAACAAATAGTTAAAAATGGGCCTAGTAGATTATTAAATAGGATTCACTTGTGTAAGTCCTGGAGCGCTGTGGAAGGGGAGCTGCTGACCATCGTGACTGACTCGGCGATGCCCAGAAGTCTGAAGAAATCTTGTGCCTGGAGTGCCCTGGCTCTTGGACTGGGCTTGGCTGAGAAGCAGGGCCAGGAGTACAAAGAAAAGGTAAAGATAATGCAGGAGCAGCTGGATGAACAGAGGCTGTTCATTAACGCCTTGTTAGGGATGGTACAAAAACAGAGAGATAAAAATCAAGATGAAAAGGGTGTGGGGGAGTTCAGACTCAAACAAGGACTCACAGGCCTTAATAGAGCAGGAGGGGAGCCATCTTTTCTCACACCTGTGCCTTTTGGTGTGATGAGAACTCAGTTTCAAAGTCAGGAAGGAAGGAAAGAGGAGGCCCAGGCAACTGCACCATATCCGTTAGGCAGTCTTGTGCCCGGTGGAGATGGGGGATATGACTGGACTGTGAGAGAGCCACTGAGGATGTCAGGCCAAAGTGCTTCAGCTGCTGTTGCTACAGCTCCTTTTGTTGAGGGAAGTGGGCTTTCTGTAAGAGCAAATACAAATGAGGATTCTGAAATCCAGAGGGCTTGGTCTCAGACTACCCCACTGCCATCTCTTAGTTTGTCCTCTACCTCAGCTCAGCCTGGGATTGTTTCCCAAGTAGCAACAGCAGAAGTAGAACAACAGGCTTCAGTAGTTCCTTCCCTGACCTCTTCTAGAGCTAGCTGGAGAGTTAAGCAATTCCACCGCAGGAAGATCCTTTCTCAGAAGTTCAGACAGAGAGCTAATACCTCTCACTACAGGAAGCTTAGCAGCATCCCTAGTAGAGCTGGGGACTGGTACTGTGATGAGTGTAATGTGATGAACTTCTCTTGGAGAAATGTATGTTTCAGATGTAAGCAATTCCAGGAAACAACAGTAATTGAAGACTTTTTACACAATTGGAGATATATGTGATTTAAGGAATTTATACTCAGTTTCCTTTCTGCTACTAAAGGGAATGAGAATACTTCTTGACTATTAGACACTGCATAAAGAGAACAAAGCAACATGGAATAAAATATGAATAAATGCCACCTTTAACCTTGCCATTGAGAGAGTTTAGCTTAATTTCTGCTTACTTCTAAGCATGACTGTGGCGACATATAGAAATTCGGATAAATACTATTCTTGTGAAAACAAAATTGTTTTATAAGTTGTTTAAAATTTAAAATGTTCATTCACTGGTTCAAGAAAATCCAGAGAATACAGAAAGATGCAAAGGGACAAAAATTCACAAAAAGGTCACCATTCTGAATCAGGTTTTAGTTATCTATTTTGCTAGACTCCTTGTGCTTGGTGAACCTAGACATACACATTAATGGATGAAGAAACATGTCACTGTCACTTCTAGAGTGAAACTAAATTGTCTCTGTATCCTAGGAATCTGGTTTTTAAAGTTATTTTTGGAAAATTCCTAGAGATACATTCATACATAAGAAATGGCAATTCAGTCACTCAGAAGGTGTTTCAATATTTTAATGCATATATTTCCTGTTAATGTGTTGATGTATTATTAAACTTCATTCTTTTCTTATTTCTATAGTAAAAAATTGGAAGATAAGTAATAGCAAAGAAGAAAAAGCAAATTCCATCTGTAATTTAATTAAAAACTATATTAATCTACATTCATAATTTTTATAAAATGTATACTTACAATATATACTATGTTATTTACATTTACAATCTTCCTTTGATATCATGTAATGATCTGGTTATTTTACTGTTATTTAATTATTTCCTTTTGTGATTCAGGCCATTGGACTCAAGGCCCAGTATATGCTAAGTATTCTACTATTGAACTGTATTACTTAGCTCTGAGGCTGGTTTTTTTTTTTTTGTTTTTTTTTTTGTTTTGTTTTGTTTTTTTGTTTTTGTTTTGTTGTTTCTTGGTTTTAGAGGGTATATTTTGGTTTGGTTTTATTTTTTCCCAAGCTCCTGCTTTTATTTGCCATATATTCACATAGTTTTAAATTTGCCCATTTGCTTCCCATCCTGTGTCCTTCTCTGAGGATTTATTTTATTACTGATATTTTATTATTTTTAAGTTCTTCATTTTATGTGGCATTCACACCATGAATGTCTGTGTGTGGTGTTTCAAGGTGAGAATTTGCTATTAAGTGTGCTTTTTCCTTTTAGTTGTGAGCCTAGCCTTTAATGACTGAACCATCTCTCCAGTCCAAGTGTGCCTTTTTATTAACCCATAAAAATATGTTTTTATGGGTGTTTGTTAGTGTGTTCACTTTTTTTCCTACACTTGAACTTTTATTTGGCATTCTGAACTAAAATGCTACTAATCTGGGGAGGGCTTACCAGGTAAAAACTTTATAAACTCTGTTTTGAGTTCCGTTTTTGAAACCGGACTATGCTGTGACTGTGGTATCTGTGAAGATAACAGAGAATATAAAATTTGGCGATCAGCCATGGTGTATTTTATTCCATGCAAAGATTTTGGCATTTGCACTAGAAATTTTTAATACATATCTGAATATTTTGTATTTATGTTAACAGGGAAATATTTTTGTTATATGCAAATAATTCCGATTATATGTTTTTGTGGAGCAAAGGAATAAACAGTAGAATTTATGATAATCTATTTTATGTTTCTAACATACCAAAATTTTAAGATATGAAGCTGGGAATGTGGCTTTGTGGCAGCATGCCTGCTTATCATGTGTAAAGCCCTGAGTTTCATCTCCAGCAAGAAGGACAGCTTGTGAAAACGTAGGAGGATTTATAGCCGTTAACCCACAAGAATTTATTACATAGAAAGTTTAAAGTTTATGTTGGTAAAATTTTCTTGTTCATTTTTGATACAGATTTGTATTATGTTTTCTGATATTTTGTGCTGCCTTGAAAGATTTTTGAAGTAATAGTGCAGTCTGGCAGCAGAGCTGGTCTGTATATATCTAAGAGCCACTGAAAAATTAATGTTCACTGCTCAGTACCACCGAGGATCGAAGTAAATGAATAACAGTAGTAAAAGAGTTATGACAGAAAAATACCTGCATGCAAGGGCTCAAATAAAGTAATATAAGACTCTATTTGGACCTATGAAAATGCAAATTATGATTATTTGAAAAAGCCTTAGTTTTTTCATATTTTGTTTTCAATTCATATCTATTAATTGATGTTCTATCTGTGGTATTCTATGACCTGTTTTCAGATTTTTTACTATTTCTCCAGAGATAAGATTGAATTTTGAAGTAAACTGCAAACTTCCCCCTCCCACCATGTGTGTGTGTGTTATGAATACATTCTAAATTTTGTATTATTTTAATTTTCTATATTGGAAAACTATTTGAAGAAGTGGTAATATTAACTTCCCTTTCTTTTTTTGTTTTTTGTTGGTTTGAGGGGGTTGGTTTATTTTATTTTTTATTGGATATTTTATTTACATTTCAGATGTTATCCCCTTACCCCATACCCCCCTGCCCAGGAGCCCCCTATCTAATCCCCCCTCCTCCTGCTTCTATGAGGATGTGTCCCCACCCATCCTCCACTCCTACCTTCCCACCAAAATCCAAACAAATGTAGATAATTCTGTATCCAAAAGCATTTGAATCTTGTTCTTTTAATTACAAAATTTAATTGTATGTACATATTTGTGTTTATGTATGGGTTTGTGCATGTGGCTGCAGTGCCTACAGAAGCCAGAAGATCATACCATATCCCATGAAGCTAGAGTTACCTGCATTCGTGAGCCTCATGAATTGGGTATTGGCAACTCTGTTCCTGTGGAAGCAAAGCAAGTACACTTAACTGCTGAGCCATCTCTCAAGCCCCTACATTTATTTGTCTGATGTGACTCTTTCCATATGTCTGAATACTTACAGTTGATTTTGATTTTGTTATTACCATCTATTGTTTGCAATTTTGAAATGTATAATATCCATTTTGTTGTTGTTCTGAGACAGGGTCTTTATGTGTCCCCTGGATTTCCTGAACCTTACTGGCTTCAAATTCATAGAGATCCTTCTGTCCCTGCCTCCTGAGTACTGAGATTAAAGGGATGTACCATCACATAATTTTTAACCCTAGTATTTGAAAGGAATCTCAAAGCACTTTTGCTGTTGTCTAAGGAAATTGCTATTTGCTCTCATGAATATTTCTCCATTTCGCTCACTCCTACTATAGGGTAAGCACCACTGTATTCTATATCTGTGTAATTGGCTATTTCAGGTTACACATATAAATGTGATTACCCAGTATTAGACTTTCTGGGCCTGGCACATTTTGAACTTTTACAATTTAGAACAAGATTTAGGATTAACAGATGAGTACCCAAAATGAAGAACAAAATGGAAACTTCTAAGCAACTATCAACAGTGGAATCTGAATGCCTAAATTGGGTATTGACAATATGTAGTATAGTATGGAATATTATGGTTGTTAAAATAAAATTTGGAGAAGGTGAATTTTTGCCCTGGAAGCTTCTTGCTGTGTTGCTGTAATAGCCTAAGTGGTCTCTATAGTCACTTGACCCAAAAAACATTGGGAAAAGTTTATGCTCTACCTGGCGCCCAGATGTTGGCTCCTTAAACTATTCTCCCATGAATAGGAACCAGGGCTCCTTGGAGGATAGATGGTGCCAAGTCTTGGGGCTGGAGAAAGCAAGATGAGCCTGGAACATCTTGCCAGTCGCAGAAAGTGAGAGTGCCACATGGTGCTACAAAGGACAAATGGACTTTAAGAAGACCATCTTAGAGCAAAAGCAACAGACTGAGTATTTAAGAAATGAGGCTCACACTCACTGGGCAAAGAGTGGAAATGGGCATTATGAGGAGCAATGATTGTAACTAACTGCCGGTACTGAAATCTACTAAACTGTGCCTGTGGTGATACAAAGCATGCTACAGAGTGTATGTAATGCACATTAGAATTTTCAGTGTTGTTTATTAAAATGCTATATATTGTCTGACCCAATTTATGTTGCTTCTACACTCAACTTTTCTGCCATCAATGAAAGTGACACAAATAGATATAGGGACTTCTGGATTGACAAACATAAAAGAAAAAGTGGGAGGGAAGGCATGAGTGATGTTTTTGTAAGATAGAGAAAGACATGCTGTAACCTGTGAGAAAAATACTCCAGAAAAAAAATGTAATGATTTGAAATCTGAGATGCTGTTGGATTACAGTGCTTGTAATGACTTTCAAATGTATTGTCTGTTGTGACCCAGAGACAAACTAATTTGTGCATCTTACAGAATTTTACAGTCATAAAATGTATGAATGTACAACGAAGAAGACATTGTTTCCATCATTATGTCTGTATATTGAACGTGCATTGCTCAGGTGACTACGACTGTTCTTTTGTAATGTTCATGTAACAGGGGTGATCAAAGCCAGCATAAATAAACCAGTTGTGAAGCTACATTGCATCGTGTATCATATTTGCTATCGCCGTGTGGAAAGGAAGATAAACAGAGAGCAAGATAAGGATCAACAGGTTTCTACATTATTTCTCTTAAATGTTAAATGCCAAGAGCCTCCGACCCAGAGGGGGTAGTGGCAGGGGCACGGAATAGGACTCTGGTGATGGCTTTAAAGTCTGAGGGTCTCAGGGCTTTCTGGCTCTCTGACCTGTATTGAAATGCTGATGATATCTTTTAAAAAGTTCTAAAAACTTTTTCTGAGAGTAAAAGACTGCAGGTTTAGGTGATTAACATCTGTAGCCTAACAGAGGAGGATTAGGCAATGTGGTCTTTGTTCTATCTCAGCAGGAACTGCTGGGTTCTAACTTATGCCTGTAAGTCTGAGATCACAGGAAGAAAAAGACACTTAGAGAAGTTATTATAGAGTTTATTACTAAGTGTAAAAGTTTCCTATGAAAGCTATCTAAGGGGAAAACTGGAAAGGTCCTAAGTGGGGAAAAGGAAAAAATTTTAATAAAGGAAAAATTCTAAGGGAAAAAATTCTAAGCAGGGGAAAAGGGAGGGAAGGGATGAACTACAACTAAGATGACGGCCTATTTGTTTTAGCCTTCAGTACTTATATATCTTTCAGAGTACATGATCACATGTTACAAAGTTCATCACAAGTTCACACCAAAAATCAAATCATAAATTGAAATAGAATTTTACAAAAGAGAATGTTTCCATGCATACCCACTAGGAGTAATTATCTATCTGGCTAAACATCCATCACCTGTCTAGCTCCACAGGTTCACTGAAGGTTTAAAACTATAACTAAGATATTAGTGAAGTTTTGTATAGATAAACCCAAGCAATATCTTATCTTCTGTCCTAGCACCTACAATAAATCGTTAGTTCTCTTTTAATGACCTGTGGTTAACTGTTTTACAACCTCTTGGAATGTGCTCTGAGTAGGAGGGCTGGTTACTATCTAAGAGCAATTAACTGATGACACTTGGGAGACTGACAAGTGTTCTCATTGCAGTTTTGACTATAAGAAAGGTTCCTAATAGCAGTCCCACTGTAAAAGAGCGTAATAATAATCATTGATATAATTTTTGGAATTCTTATAAGATTATCATTAAGACTTAAGAAATCATCTATTTGTCTATATAACATCACTACAAGACAGTACATCTTCATGGATCTGCAGAGATCTGCTCCAAAGGGGTGTGCTATTGCTTAGTGATTGTTATATATGTTTAATAATAATAATAATAATAATAATAGGAAAAGCATATTAATAGCAGGAATTTTTCCTAACATAAGTCCCTTACAGCCTTGCTGAATAAGGGCTCACTTGTCACAGATTATATAATAATCCAAGGCAAACCATTTCAGGATGATCACCTGCTAATTATTAGCTTGCCCCATTATGGATCCTGACAGCTAAACACTCAGAAAATAATTTTCACTGCATCAAAAAATACAGCCTGATTTGGTCTGCAGTGGATAATAATACAAACTGTCTCTAACATAACAAATTTAAATCAGAAATAACTTTATCTTCAGTAACTACAGACTGATTCTTAGATTATAGATTTAGTGAAAGGCCCTGTTAATCCTGTGAAATCATACTAGTTTTGAACCTATAGTTCGGGTGATAAGATAGTTAGTTTTCTACTTATTAAAACATTAGATGGCATGGACTTGGAGCTTCATTGTTTTATTCCCAGCACTGTGCGGCAAAGGTAGGTGGATCTCTGTTAGCTTGAATCTATCCTGGTCTACATAGTGAGTTCTAGTACAGAAATGGCTGCATAGCAATACTCTGCCTCAAATAAATAAATAAACAAATAAAAATTAGATGGCAAATAAGTAAAGGAATAAATAAATAAGACAGTATACAATTCAATAGATGTCTGAATTTGGGTTGTAATATGTTGTCCACAACTATCCTCTGAGCAAACTGCTACCATCTTTAGGCATTTTGCTGTGCCTGCACACAGAAGATCAATCATAGTTGGGCCTGTTGACTCTTCACTTTTCTTCATAGAAGGAGGCCATGCTGAGTCATGGGACCAGCTCCTGAGTATCCAGCTACCCTTCCCAACTAGCCTTATGTAATTCTTTCATAATTACATGTGACTTTGTGGTTTAGGAGTGGGGCTAGAAGATGTAGATGGGGAAGGACTAGAGGAGGGTACTTTATCTATTTGACTGTGGGAAAGCCATCATCCTTGCTGAGTAAAAACTTTCCAGTGTAGCTTTTTGTGGGAAAGCACACACATTCCTGTACACAACACTTAACCTATGCTCTGCAAGGAAGCCAAATGGACTAATCAATTCCCCAGAGTGAACTTTGGTGAAATTTTACTTAAATTTTTTTTTTTTGGAATCCTGGAAGGAGAGGTAGACAGACCCCTCCAAAAGAATTTCAGCAACCGAATATTCTGTTTTTTTCAATTTTTAAAACTTTACTGGCCCCTCTCCAGATCCTGGTAGCAGGAGCAGATACCCAGTGGGTCTTCACCCTTGTGGAAACTGTATCCTGAGACATCCCTGAGAGGCCAGTGTCTTCAGGGAGGCAGGTAAGGCCAGTTGTGCACCACCCTACGCACCAGAGCCACAGCTGGGAATAGGAAGCTCGCAGGACCCCACCCCCAGGTACCCAAACCCCACCCCTGCAGAACTCCACTCCCCTTCCACCCCTCTCCAATCCGGGTGGCGGGAGCAGACACCCAGCTGCTCTAAACCCTTGTGGAAACTGTATCCTGAGACATCCCAGAGAGGCCAGTGTCCTCAGGGAGGCAGACACCCAGCAGGTCTGCACCTTTGTGGAAACCGTATCCTGAGACATCCTAGAAAGGCCACCGACCTCAAAGCAGGGGACAGCATACCCAGAGTCATTCTAGAGGAGCCACGGAACCCAGAGCAGTAGTCACCTTATCCTTAGACATTTTAGAGGAACCACTGCACTCAGAGCAGTGAACACCTAGGTGGTCTGCTCTCACTAAGACACCTTACCCTGAGACATCCTAGAGGAGACACAGCACTCAGAGCTGCTGGAGCTCAGGATCACAGAATCACAGAGACATCTGGACCCTGAGGAGTTCTGACACAAGCAAGATAACTGGAAAGACAGTCCCCAGTCAGAACCAGTGAGAGAGGGTAGCATTAGAGTTAACCAAATGTCGAAAAGCAACCACAAGAACGTAAACAACAGAAACCAAAGTTACTTGGCATCACCAGAACCCAGTTCTCCCACCATAGCAAGCCCTGAACAACACATCATACTGGAAAAGCAGGATACAGAATTAAAATCACTTCTCATGATGATGTTAGAGGACTTTAAGAAGGTCATAAATAACACTCTCAAAGAATTTGAGGAGAACACAGGTAAACAGATAGGAACCCTTAAAGAGGAAACACAAAAATCCCTTAAAGAATTGCAAGAAAACACAACCAAACAGGTGAAGGAATTAAACAAAACTGTCCAGGATCTAAAACTGGAAGTAGAAACAATAAAGAAATCTCAAAGGGAGACTGCCATGGAGATAGAAAACCTAAGAAAAAGACCAGGGGTCATAGATGCAAGTATCACCAACAGAATACAAGAGATAGAAGAGAGAATCTCATGTGCAGAAGATACCATGGAAAACATTGACACAATTGTCAAAGAAAATGTGAAATGCAAAAAGCTCCTAACCCAAAAAATCCAGGAAATCCAGGACACAATGAGAAGGCCAAACCTAAGGATAATAGGTATAGATGAGGGTGAAACTCCCAAGTTAAAGGGCCAGTAAATATCTTCAACAAAATTATAGAGGAAAACTTCCCTAACCTAAAGAAAGAGATGTCCATAAATATACAAGAAGCCTACAGAACCCCAAATAGACTAGACCAGAAAAGAAATACTTCCTGCCACATAATAATCAAAACATCAAATATACAAAACAAAGAAAAAATACTAAAAGCAGTAAGGGAGAAAGGTAAAGTAACAAATAAAGGCAGACCTATAAAAATTACACCAGACTTCTCACCAGAGACTATGAAAGCCAGAAGATCCTGGACTGATATCATACAGACCCTAAGAGAACACCAATGCCAGCGAGAACACCAATGCCAGCCCAGGCTAATATACCCAGGAAAACTCTCAATCAATATTGATGGAGAAACTAAGATATTCCATGTGAAAAGCAAATTTACACAATATCTTCCCACAAATCCAGCCCTTCAAAGGATAATGGATGGAAAACTCTAACACAAGGAGGGAAATTACAATGCAGAAAAAACAAGAAAGTATGTAACGCGCGCCCCCAAAATCCCTTTTCGCCCGCGAATAAGGACAGGAGGCGATACGGGTTTACTGCCACGAGGAACTTTTTACTACCGCACACACGATAAAGCGGAAAGACCCAAGAAACCGGAAGAGGGTCCCTTAAATACACCCTAGAGTGACGTATTCACTTCTGAATGGCTGCTTGCTCACTACCCAGTATTACGCCTCGGGATAGGCCAGTGGTTTGGCGCTCTTTCTGCCTAGCAGCTGCGCAGAATGATTGTTTATTGCTGGGGAAACATGTGGCCAGCGCCATGTTGGAAAAACGCACGTGTGCAGCCACAGCGGCTCACTACATCTCTCCCTGTTTAAATTATTAATATGAAACAGCCTTTTGCCTATTAAATGTAGTACCAAATAAGATTCGAACTCAAACCCGATCAAGCAAACTCCATCTTGGGGGGGAGTAAGCGATCAAGAGCTTATAGCCCGAAGATTTTTTCCTTACCCTTCCAGGTGCCATGGAAACGAGTCCTCTGGGTGCATGGGCTAAGGAAATATAAAGAGAATTGACACCCATCCCTGTGCAATGGAGTATATATATAGCTCCCAGGAGTGCAAGGGCTGTCAACCTATTATCTGGTATCACAATTATTTAGGCAAGAGCTGACTGGACAAGACTTCTCATCTACCCAGTGCAAATGAGCCGAGCTCTTGGGGTGCATAGACTGAGAATGTCTCTGTCATAGGCTATTTCTAGCCTAGATCATCAAATTTCAGGGAGGATGCTTGCCCCAAGGCTGCGCGTGCTTAGGCTTAGAGCTACCTTGTCACGTTTTTGCTGGGCTTGAGCTTACAAACCATCCATCTATGAATACTAGTTCACATCCTAGAAGTGTATCACGCAGGCCTATTCCGGCTCTTTGGAAAGAAAGAAAGAAGGAAAGAAAAGGCAGAAGAAATTTATTTTTAAGAAGTAAAATCTCTACGGGCAGCAGGTTTCATCCGCTGGAAATCCGAGCTTGTAATCACGGCTGTATCTGGTCCAACTTCCCATTCCACTTTCCTTTTAAGTAAGCAGAAAGATTATGGCTTTAAATAAATGTATCATTCACAAATCTCAGAGGTGAAATACCTGGATATGGGGTCATTGAGACACAGCTCATTTGAGCCACATCTGCGAGCTGTATCAAATGTGCTTGGAGCGAATAAACTCTCTGATTGACCAACACATCCACTTTCTGTGGGAGGGTCAAAAGCCTCAGAGGTTTTTTTTCTGAAATTTGATTAGCAACAGTAGCTGCTGTGATTTGATTAACCATGTCTGAGTCAGCTGTTACAGCTGCAATTTGTAGGGATGGTAATAGCAGCGATAAGGGCTGCAGTTATATTAGAATCTCCTTTCTTGTCAGGATAAAATCAAGGTCTCAGACGTCTGAACGGGGATAGGGATCAGAGTGGTAAACTGGCTATTAGACCTGCTTATAGAAAAGCAGACCAGCACTGTAATATAAAGCGAGTTACATTGGTATAAGTTAGCAGCAGCAACGCCTTTTAAGAAGGCAAGGGCATAGGTTTTTGAGAAGCAGATAGGTTAACCATCTAAATTTACTGTATATACTAGGAACCCGATTTTGGAGAGTCCAAATGGGAGCTGAGAGCGTCTGCAGATGAATCCTTCGGGGGGTCTTTTTCAGGAACCGCGAGTCGCCGCGTCAGTCGCTCTGGCAGCCAAAATGGATTGTCTTCCCCCTGTGGAAACACACAGACCGCTCCCCGGGATCTTATTAAAATAGGATCCGGGCCTTTCCATAGACCAGTCAAAACATCTTTCCATTTTACCATTTCTTTTGGCCTAGTTGGTTCCAGGCAATGTCGATCAGCCGCTGTATTGCCCTGACTGTCCAAATTCAGAAAGTTGAGGGTAAAAAGTGCCAGAGAAATAGTAGCTCGTGGCACCGTGGGCAGAGCTTCCTCAACTTCTCCCTTTTGTTTTATCAAATAAGTTTTAAGGGTGCGGTGAGCACGCTCAATGATGTCCTGTCCCTGGGGGTTATAAGGAAGACCCGTCAGGTGTGTCACTTCCATATGGCGACAAAATTGTTTAAATTTTTGAGAAGTGTAGGCTGGCCCATTGTCCGTTTTAAGGATTTTAGGCTTTCCCCAAGCACTCCAAGCTTCGAGGCAATGTTGAATAACATGGGCCGCCTTTTCTCCGGTCAAAGGAGAGGCAAATATAACTCCAGAACAAGTATCAATAGAAACATGCAAATATTGTAATTTACCAAAGGATGGGATGTGGGTAACATCCATTTGCCAGATTTGTAAGGGCCTGATTCCCCGAGGGTTAATTCCTGTATGGGGAACAGGTAGGAATAGACAGCAGTTTTGGCATTGAGTAACAATATCTCTGGCCTCCCTTCTAGAGATGTTAAATCGACATCTTAATGTCTCAGCTGTCACATGAAACCTTTTGTGAAAAGCTTAGCCAAATCTAACTTTGGCGAAAGGGCAATTGCAATTAACCTTGTGGCTCGATCTGCCAGGTCATTGCCACGGGACATAGGTCCCGGTAAGCCTGAGTGAGCCCTAATATGAGTTATAAAGACCGGGGATCTACGCTTAGCCAGGGTAAGCTGAATCTTTTGAAAAACTTCTACAAGTCTGCTAGATGTCTTAATTAACCCAGCAACTTCCAATGCTTTTACTGCATTAACCACATAGAAGGAATCTGAAACAATATTTAAGGGACCTGGAAATATTTCCAGAACCTCTGACACCACTAAGCATTCCACCATTTGAGGTGAGGTTTCATGATATTGTTTGGATGTAACTTTATCATTAACCACATAGGCACCTATTCCTGTTTTTGACCCATCCGTATAAACTACCATTCCATCTGGGAGCGGCTCCTGAGCTGTAGAGCTCAGTCTGCATTGTCTTAATTCAAATGTAAATATTTTTAATCTCCCGCCTGTTCTCTGAGGCCTGAACTGCACATTTTTTTTTCTTTTTAACTTTAAATTTAAACTTTAAATTTTAAAAGACACGTGTTGTATCTTTTTTCTATAAACATAGGCAAATCAAAAATTTTCAAACTCTCGGTTGAATTATCAACTGTAGCCAATGGAATATTGGCAGTTTAACTATGTTTTTAAGCCTCTTTTTTAATGTTAGAGTATAACCATATTTTTGAAAAACAAAACCAATCTTTAACGATGTAAGCAATTTATTTTCTTTAAAATCAACATCAAGTAAATTACCTTTATGCTATAAAGTTTTGCTGCCAGTTCTTATATGTAGATGCACGATAGTGCAGCTTTAAATATCTCACCAAAGAGACACTGTTCTTAAATCTTATCTTTACACACCTGGTTTTTGAATGACTCCAACCCTGAGTCACCAATCTTAAGCCAGCCTTTTTTATCAAGGTTGTAAACCTTTTTATCATATCCAATAACTTTAGGCCAATAATTTCTAAAAATCAGTTGGAAGCAAAAATGAAATGACAACACATCTTATATATTTAAACCAAACAAAATTTCTCGATTTCTCTAGCTGTAATTTTAAGATAAAAGCACCTTGTCACTTTGATTTTTCTAGGACAAACTCTTAACTTCCTTATTTAATCCAAAAACATGTTGGTCCCTAGAAAAGGCAGCCTTTCCAGCTGAGCTCAACTCTTTAGCCACTGCTCTGCATATTAAAACTGCCTTTGAAAACCAAGTTAGACTAGACCAAGTGTTGAATCAAGCAATTTTAACAATCTTTTAAACATTAAACATAGAACATGAAACATAGACGACCAATCATTCATACGAGACACGTGGACAGAAAATACAATGAGACACACGTGGACATTGGTGCACCAAGGACAGGACAATAAACAAAAAAAGCAGAACTAAGGATTTCTCTTAGTTTCTCTTATACTAAGGCATCTCCTGGAGTCATGGCGGCTGTAGCTAACCTCTCTACTTGGGCTACAGTAAAGTTAGCTCCAATTCCATATGCGCGCACTGCTTCCGCTAATTCTTTGACCTGTCTATAATCTACGGGAGCATAAACGCGGGCGCCTTCTGCCGCTTCAAAGACCGGAAATGTAAGCTGTAGCTGCCTCTGATCCGCTGGGCTGAGGAATGAGTTAGGGCCTCCGCCCGAATCGTAAGTTGGAGGCAAGAGTGGGGCTGAGGAATTCAAAGGCTTTCTTAGTCTTACTTTGGGACCTCCAGCCTTAGTACAGGCCGCTGGTTCCTGCCCCAGGCCCTCTTCCTCTCCTTGTGTTAGATCTTCCTCGGAGCTGCTAAGGTGTATGGAAGCAGGCTCCTTAATTGGGTGCGGGGGTTCCCGCTTCTCTTCACCAGCCGGTGAAGGTTTCCTAGCTTTAACAGGCCCTGCAGTGGCCTGTATCTCTCCTGAACATTCTTTCCTATAACCAAACTCTCTGGCCAGTCTCTCTCCAGACTTCTTCGTCTGTTTCTCTTTTCCCAACCCTATGGCTGAGCACCTGTTGCCACATCCTGGTTCTGATAGCTTAGAGCAGACCTTTTTTGAAACCTCTCCACTCCTATTAGCTGTGCCTCGAGCTAGTTCCTCACAACAAAAATAGACTGCCAACGAAAACCACACAAGGCCAGCTACTACAGCAGCGGCAGTGAATGAAAATTCGGTCGCAACAAAGGTCTCCACGCCAAGCATACCTTCCAGGATGCACCTCGCGTTCCGCAGTTTGTAACCCGTCCCCAAGCTTGGGTGGTCTCCCGCAGCGCCTTAAAATTTCCCGGGTTAATCGGCACCAGATGTAACGCGCGCCCCCAAAATCCCTTTTCGCCCGCGAATAAGGACAGGAGGTGATACGGGTTTACTGCCACGAGGAACTTTTTACTACCGCACACGATAAAGCGGAAAGACCCAAGAAACCGGAAGAGGGTCCCTTAAATACACCCTAGAGTGACGTATTCACTTCTGAATGGCTGCTTGCTCACTACCCAGTATTACGCCTCGGGATAGGCCAGTGGTTTGGCGCTCTTTCTGCCTAGCAGCTGCGCAGAATGATTGTTTATTGCTGGGGAAACATGTGGCCAGCGCCATGTTGGAAAAACGCACGTGTGCAGCCACAGCGGCTCACTACAAAAGTAATCTCCCAACAACCCAAAAAGAAGATAGTTAGACAAACATAATTCTACCTCCAATAACAAAAATGACAGGAAGCAACAATCATTTTTCCTTAATATATCTTAATATCAATGGACTCAACTCTCCAATAAAAAGATATAGGCTAGCAGACTGGATACATAAACAAGACCCAGAATTTTACTGCATACAGGAAACACACCTCTGTGACAAACACAGACACTACCTCAGAATAAAAGGATGGAAAACAATCTTCCAAGCAAATTGTCCCAAGAAACAAGCTGGAGTAGCAATTCTAATATCAAATAAAATTGATTTTCAACCAAACATAATAAAAAAAGATAATGTAAGACATTTTATACTCATCAAAGGAAAATGTACCAAGATGAACTCTCAAATCTGAACATCTATGCCCCAAATGCAAGGGCAACCACATACATAAAAGTAACTTTGCTAAAATTCAAAGCATACATCACACCTCACACAATAATAGTGGGGGATTTCAACACCCCACTCTCAGCAATGGACAAATCATGGAAACAGAAACTAAATAGAGATACAATGAAACTAACAGAAGTTATGAACCAAATGGATTTAACTGATATCTATAGAACATTTCATCCTAAAACAAAAGAATATACCTTTTTCTCAGCACCTCATGGTACCTTCTCCAAAATAGCTCATATAATTGGTCACAAAATAGGCCTCAACAGATACAAAAAGATTGAAATAATTCCTTGTACCCTATCAGACCACCATGGACTAAGGCTGGTCTTTAATAATGACAAAAACAATGGAAAGCCCACATACACATGGAGACTGAACAACGCTCTACTAAAGGATGACTTGGTCAAGAAAGAAATTAAAGACTTTTTAGAATTTAATGAAAAGGAGGACACGTCATACCAAAACTTGTGAGACTCTATGAAAGTAGTACTAAGAGGAAAATTCATAGGTCTAAGTACCTACAAAAAGAAACTGGAGAGAGCATACATTAACAACTTGACAGCACTCCTGAAAGCATTAGAACAAAAAAGAGCAAATATACCCAAAAGGAGTAGAAGACAGGAAATAATCAAACTCAGAGCTGAAATCAACCAAGTAGAAACAGAAAGAACTATACAAAATATCAACAAAACCAGGAGCTGGTTCTTTGAGAAAATCAAAAGATAGACAAACCCTTAGCCAGACTAACCAAAGGGGCACAGAGACAGTATCTAAATTAATATAATCAGAACTGAAAAGGGAGACATAACAACAGAAACTGAAGAAATTAAAAAAATCGTCAGATCCTACTACAAAGGCCTATACTCAACAAAATTGGAAAATCTAGAAGAAATGGACAAATTGCTAGAGAGGTACCAGATACCAAAATTAAATCAGGAGCAGATAAACCATCTAAACAGCCCATGAGAAATAGAAGAAGTCATTAAAAGTCTCCCCACCAAAAAAAGTCCTGGGCCAGATGGTTTTAGTGCAGAATTCTATCAGACCTTCAAGGAAGACCTAATACCAATTCTCTTTAAGCTATTCCATCGAATAGAAGCTATTCCATTCCAACTACCCAATTTGTTCTATGAAGCTACCATTATGCTCATACCCAAACCACAGAAAGACCCAACAAAGAAAGACAACTACAGACCAATCTCTCCTATGAATATTGATGCAAAATTCCTCAATAAAATTCTCGAAAACCCGAATCAAAACACAAAACAATTATCCATCATGATCAAGTAGGCTTTATCCCAGGAATGCAGGGATGTTGAATTTTGTCAAATGCTTTCTCAGCATCTAGTGAGATGACCATGTGGGTTTTTTCTTTGAGTTTATTTATATAGTGGATTACATTGATGGATTTCTGAAAATAAATTCAACATCCTTTCATGTTAAAAGTCTTGGGAAGATCAGGAATTCAAGGCCCATACCTAAACATAGTAAAAGCAATGTACAGCAGGCCAGTAGCCAACATCAAACTAATGGAGAGAAACTTGAAGCAATCCCACTAAGATCAGGGACTAGACAAGGCTGCCCACTCTCACCTTACCTATTTAATATAGTACTGGAAGTCCTAGCTAGAGTGATTAGACAACAAAGGGAAGTAAAAAGGATACAAATAGGAAAGGAAGAAGTCAAAATTTCACAATTTGCAGATGATATGATAGTATACTTAAGTGACCCCAAAACTTCCACCATAGAACTCCTAAACCTGATAAACAACTTTAACAAAGTGGCTGGATATAAAATCATCTCAAACAAATCAGTAGCTTTCCTCTATTCAAAGGATAAACAGGCTGAGAAAGAAATTAGGAAAATGACACCCTCCACAATAGCCACAAATAATATAAAATATCTTAGAATGAATCTAGCCAAGCAAGTGAAAGATCTGTATGACAAGAACTTCAAGTCTCTGAAGAAAGAAATTGAAGAAGATCTCAGAAGATGGAAAGATATCCCATGCTCCTGGATTGGCAGGATTAACTTAGTAAAAATGACCATCTTGCCAAAAGCAATCTACAGATTCAATGCAATCCCTATCAAAATTCCAAATCAATTCTTCATAGAGATAGAAAGAGCAATTTGCAAATTAATTTGGAATAACAAAAAACCCAGGATAATGAGAACTATTCTCAACAATAAAAGAACTTCTGGGGGAATCACCATCCCTGACCTCAAACTGTACTACAGAACAATGGTGATAAAAACTGCATGGTATTGGTACAGAGCCAGGCAGGAAGATCAGTGGAATAGAATTGAAGATCCAGAAATGAACCCGCACACCTATGGTCACTTGATCTTTGACAAAGGAGTTAAAACCATCCAGTGGAAAAAGGACAGCATTTTCAACAAATGGTGCTGGATCAACTGGAGGTCAGCATGTAGAAGAATGCAAATTAATCCATTCTTATCTCCTTGTACAAAGCTCAAATCCAAGTGTATAAAAGACCTTCACATAAAACCAGATACACTGAAACTAATAGAAGAGAAGGTGGGGAAGACCCTTGAATACCTAGGCACAGGGGAAAAGTTCCTGAACAGAACACCAATGGCTTATGTTCTAATATCAAGAATCCACAAATGGGACCTCATCAAATTGCAAAGCTTCTGTAAGGCAAAGGACACTCCCAATAAGACAAAACAGCAACAGACAGATTGGGGAAAGATCATTACTAATTCTACATCCAATAGATGGCTAATATCAAATATATACAAAGAACTCAAGAAATTAGATGCCAGACAACAAAATAACCCCATTAAAAATGGGGTACAGGGTTAAACAAAGAATTCTCAACTGAGAAAACTTGAATGGTTGAGAAGTACCTTAAAAAATGCTCAACATCCTTAGTCATCAGGGAAATGCAAATCAAAACAACCCTGAGATACCACCTCACACCAGTCAGAATGGCTAAGATAAAAAATTCAGGTGATAGTAGATGCTGGTGAGGATGTGAAGAAAGAGGAACACCCCTTCATTGTTGGTGGGGTTACAAACTGGTACAACCACTCTGGAAGTCAGTCTGGCGGTTCCTCAGAAAATTGGACATAGCACTACCTGAGGACCCAGCTATACCACTCCTGGGCATATACCCAGAAAATGCTCCAACATATAACACGGACATCTGCTCCACTGTGTTCATAGCAGCCTTATTTATAATATCCAGAACCTGGAAAGAACCCAGATGTCTTTCAATAAAGTAATGGATACCAAAAATGTGGTACATTTACACAATGGAATATTACTCAGCTATTAAAAATAATGAATTCGAGAAATTCTTAGGTAAATGGATGGAACTAAAAAATATCATCCTAAGTAAGGTAACCCAATCTCAAAAGAACACACATGGTATTTACTCACTGATAAGCAGAGATTAGCCCAAAAGTTTGAAACAACAAAGATTCAACTAACAGACCACATGAAGCTCATGAAGAAGGAAGAACAAGTGTGGATGCCTAGGTCTTACTTAGGAGTAACAAAATACCCAAGAGAGCAAATATGGAGACAAAGTGTGGGACAGAGACTGAAGGAGAGGTTGTATGGAGATCATTCCACGTGGGTATTCATCCCATGTGCAGTCACCAAAAATAGATACTGACATGGATGACAGGAAGTGCATGCTGACAGCAGCCTGATAAGGCTGTCTCCTTAGAGGTCCCCCAGAGTCTGACATCCCCAGAGGCAGATACTCACAGCTAACCATTAATCTGATCAAAGGTTGCCAATGGAGAAATTAGAGAGAAGACTGAAGGAGCTGAAAGGGTTGGTGGCCCCATGAGGAGAGCAACAATACCAACCAACCAGAGCTCCCCAGGTCTAAACCACCAGCCTAGGAGCAAATATGGAGGGACACATGACTCCAGATGTATATGTAGGGGAGGATGGCCTTGTTGGGCATAGGTGGGAGAGGAGATCCTTGGTCCCATGAAGGCTGAACACTGAGTGGGGGGAGGAATCTGAGAGTGGGGAGGTGGGAGTAGGGGATAGGTTGGGGCATACCCTCATATAAGCAGGAGGAGGGGGGATGGGATAAGGGGTTCCTGGGTGGTGGGGGGAATGTAATAAGGGGATAAAATTCGAAATATAAATATTATATCCAATAAAAAAGGGGGAAAGAAGGAAAAGCTGTTAGAACCAACATCTTTAATAAAATGTCAGCCCTCTTAAAAAAATTATCTTGATACTAAAATTTGTTCTGAGAATTGTATATTGCAGAATACACAGCCTTGGTGTATCTACTCATCAAGCAAGCTGAACAGACCTGCTCAAACCTCTGAGGTCCTGGAATTCCATCTGGATGCAGTGAAGACATAGAGTCAGAGGCTTATCAATTTACTCTTCCCCCAACCCCTCTTCTAATATCTCAATGCCCATAATCAGTTTGAAGAAGTTAATGAAGAGACAGCACCACTATTCTCTGGGCTTGGGGACTAAGGTGGTAAATATTGGGCTGTGTTTCTAGGGAAAAGTAGTGGTTTTGTAGGAATAGGGAGGATTATCTAGGATTTATTGCATAGCCATAACCTATTTGTAGAAATCTATATAATTATTATCAAGATGAAGTTATAATTTTTCAAATGGCACAAATTTACTTTGATTTCAAATGTAAGGTTTTCATTGGTACGAGCTTCTTATTGACTTAAAAGTGAGATGAATATTGATACTCTCATAGGCATTGTGCCTGTATAACACAATTTAGGAATACAAGTCCCTAGACCCAGTCCTTCTTTAAAATTTTCAACTGATTTGGATGGTTAGCCTGTGAGTTAAGGGACTATAGCAAATTCATGGCTTTGAGTTTATTGTTAGGGTATTTTCTATATTTTATTTAGAAATAGCTGAATGGAGTTAACAGACAACAGTCCAGATTACCTTACATGGATAGTTGGTTTTCTTTTTCTTTTTTTGTTTTTTGTTTTTTGTTTTTTGTTTTTAGAGACAGGGTTTCTCTGTGTAGTCCTGGCTGTTCTGGAACTCACTCTGTAGACCAAGCTAGCCTCAAACTCAGAAATCTGCCTGCCTCTGCCTCCCGAGCTCTGGGATTAAAGGCGTGCACCACCACTGCCTGGCGATAGTTGGTTTTCAAAACGTCAGAAGTCCACAGAATTGACTTTACAAACATTTCTGTATTAATGTTCATTTTGATTAAAGACCTGTTTGCTCCAGACAGCTTCCTATATTGAATTCTAAGAAGAAATTGAGCATCTTTGGAGTTACTCCAGTTGTGGTGAGACAGCCACTAGGCAAGAATCGCCTCTTTCCATCTACAGACAAATCACTGTCCAGAAAAGGACACACTTGCAGAATAGTCGACTGATTATATCTGCCTAGACAGAGTAATCAGCCCTTAATAATTCTGCATCACTAAGGTCTGTCAGATGATCCTGGGCCAGAAGGCTGAAGATCAGATGCTCCAACGTTTTGTAGCATAGGGACTGTCCAGGTGTTCAGAGGTCTCTATAAATTGGCTAAGTTTTAGAAGCTATGCTTTGTGCTTCCCATAATTTCAGTTAACTCAGTCATTCTGAATTTCTGACAGAGTTGAAAATTTATAGTCTCATAGCCAATCCTGGCTATTCACTTTGAGAGAAAAGATTTGAGTGGATGGTTTTCAGCTGATATTCATTCTAAAGTCAAGAAAAAAGCCAGGTTCAGAACTAAGTGTTTTAGTTAGGAGAGATGACAGAGGTTCTGGTTAGTCAACAAAAGGATGGACTGGGTATTAGGACTATCTTGTACCTCACTGGTACAAATTGGCATAATTATGCTCTAATTGTATTTTTGAGAGAAAAGTTTTATTTTAACAGGAACGGTGATATGTAGGAGGAGCTAAGGTGGGAGGAGTACCAAGAGGAAGAGAAGGAGTAAGGAGAGGAGGAGAAGAAGGAGAGGAGAAGCTAGGTGATGAGAGAGAGAAAGAGAAAGGGCGGGACATGGAGGCAGATGTTCACTTGTCTCCACCAGTCAAAGATATTTGATATATCTAGGGTGGGTATTGGGTTACACTTCTGATTGAGCATTACCAAAGCATAAAGCCTTTGATTAACATTTTCAAAAGTGTATAAAAGCAAAAAGGAAAAGGGAAAATGGGATAGAGTTTTTCTAGGGAAGGGGAATGGGGAAAGGGGATGGCATCTGAAGTGTAAATTAAATATCAAAAAAAAATTTTAAAAAAGAAAGAAATACAGGAGAACACAGGTAAACAGGTAGAAGCTCTTAAAGAGGAAAAAATGCACAGAGATTACAATGAATGAAGAAAAACAAGAATTCAAGAGGGAAAGAGTTGCAGGAGGGGAGTTGGCCATATTTTGTATGTACTATCATTTAGAAATCTAATGCTATTAGCTAAGTTATTTCTGTAATTTAAAACAAAAATATAACAGTATAGATGTTTAAATATAGTGTATAGACATTTAAATAAAATAATTAATTGTACTTTCTTTGCCAAAGAAAAATCTCAAACTCAATTTATTCTATGTATGGAAAAAGTCAGAAAAGATACCGGGAGAGGTCAATACTGGGCTGTGTCTACACTGTCTGTGACTACGTGACAAATCTGATAGAACATGTTTATTAAGATGCAGAGAAGTTTTATTTTTTAATTCCAAGCCCTCTATAGGCAGCTCCCTAGTACTTACATTTATCATGTGAAAACTTATTTTCTTATTCTTTTCCCTATATATAAATAAAAGGACCATGAGCCTTCCTCATATTTAACCACACACACACACACACAAACTTCACTAGAGGTGAGGGAGGTGTGGTATAGTATGGTGTGTGGGGATGTACATGAGCTGTGGAGCTCAGAAGATAACTTTCAGGGCTCAATTTTTTTCTTTTTTATTATTGGATATTTTCTTTATTTATATTTCAAATGTTACCCCCTTTCACAGTTTTCCCCTGGGAAATTCTCAATTCCATGCCACCTCCCACTGCTTCTATGAGGGTGTTCCCCCACCCAGTCACCCACTCCGGCCTCCCCATCCTGGCATTCCCTTACACTGGGGCACTGAGCCTTCATAGGACCAAGGGCCTCCCCTCCCATTGATAGGGCTCAATTTTCTTATTCTACTTTGGGTTATGGGACTCAATTGGCACCATATGCCTTTACACTCATCAGAAAAGGTTCTTTTTATGATAGATACAAATGGCCCAGAGCTGTTCCAGGTGCACAGTCTTAAAGACTGGGATACTCAGTCTCAAATGAAACGTCTATATCACATCCCCATCCTCATAAAGCTCAGTATCATCATGGAAGAGGAGGAGGAAAGAATGGAAAAGGTAGAAGTGGTAAGTGACTGCAATAAATCTGTTTTCTGGATGTAATAGGGAACCTGCACATATGAAGTAACAGAGGTTGTTATATCATGCAAACATCTACCCTAGCTCAAGTCAGGCAAAATCTCAGCATAGAGAGGGAAGGGGGACATGGAGTCCCACCCCAAAAGATGCTATTGACACCTAATATCTTCTGAAAATGAGAGATTCGGGTTTATTTTTTGTTTTTGTTTTTGTTTTTTCTTATTTAAGAGTGCAGCACATAGTAGGTCCACTGTGTCCCAGAGGATTGCCACACACCGAAGAATGTTTGGATAACACAACAGAATCTATGGGTATTAAAATGAAAGAAAGAAAGAAAGGCCCTTTGATGGGTATGGAGATGGGAATGTATGTGTGAGGATTCGGGGGAGGAGAGGTGACTAATCAAAATAGATTTGGAGAAATACTCCAAGAATTACAATGCTATTTTTCAAAGAAGTCTCATCCTCACCCTGTCTCTGACTATTCCTTACCCCACTGCAACCTGAAAGCCCTACAGTTAAATGCATATATTTGTAGTTTGTAAATTCTCCCATTGCTCTTCCTGCAAGTACACTCACAGTAGTATATTATTTCCATCATTTCTTACATAAAATACCTTCTGTATGATCTAAAGTGTATTTTGTCATTTTATTCATTGGTAATTGGGATCCTTTTATATGACTAAAGCCATTTTTATTATTACCCTGCATAATATTTAATCATTACCTTTGGTACAAGAACTTGTTTCCATAATTTGATTATTTTACCATATAGCCCTGTACATAATACATTTCTTATCTGTATAGGTACATCTTTAAGATAAATTCCCTGAAATTTGATTCTTGGGTCAAAAGGTCAAAACATTCATAATTTTGGTAGTTGCCACTAAATTCCCCAAAAGGCATGGTATCCATTTGCATTTTGAAAAGTAGTGCATTATGAGAGGACTTGTTTTCCCCACAGCCTGGAAAGTGTTGACAGTGTTTTATCAGAGTTCTAAATGGAAGTCTAGATTGCAACTTTACAGCAGCTGTCATGGCCATGCTGAACAGCTGAGGGCCACAGATTCTAACCAGATATTTTTCCTCCTGCTTCTGAGCTGAATGAGAACATTTTAAAAAATAAGATGGGAGAGATTGTTTTTGCATAAAGCAAGCCATTCTCCTAACAAGATGGAAGCAATAGAATAAGTATATGCCTTATCTGAAATGTCATATATTTCTTGGGGGAAAAATGGAAATCCATTAAACTCTGTAGTGCTCCATTTCCTAGAGAGCTAAGTGCTAGTACATTTTGTGGCTTTTGCAGTGGCCTGTGATTTTAGCTTTTTGACATTTTCTTAACACTTTGGTGGGCTAGATTGGATAATTTAACTGAGCACAGTTAGAGATGGAAAATAGAGTGGAACTGACCTTTTAGATAAATTGGTACCAAAGAGCATGCATTTGGCTGATGTATCCATGTGCGCACATTATTAGTGAATGTGAAATTATAGCAGTGGATTTTTTCTTGTGACACAAAGTCTTATTAAGAGGAGTCTAGTGGTTTGAATATGTTTGTCCCAGGGAGTGGCACTATTTGGAGATGTAGCCTTGGAGTAAGTGTGTCACTGTGGGCGTAGGCTTTAACACCCTCTTTCTAGCTGCTTGGAAGCTAGTCTTTTCCTGTTTGCCTTTGGGTAAAGATGTAGAACTCTCAGCTCTTGCTGTATCACGCCTGCCTGCACACTGGTATGCTCCTGCCTTGAAGATAATGAACTGAGCCTCTGAACCTGTAAGCCAGCGCCAATTAAATGTTATTTTTTAAAAGATGCCTTGGTCATGGTGTCTGTTCACAGCAGTAAAACCAAAACTAAGACAAAGAGTCACCATTTCTCATTCTTCTCTCTTAAAATCCTTTCTTTTCCAGATCCTAGATCCACTCTTTCCTGAGTTCTCTATACTCTGCCCGCTGAACTTCAGTCTCTTCCTGGTTCTTCTTCTGCTTACCTTTGTCTTTCTACATCCTCCAGAGTTTTAAATACTTTTCAGTTTTCACTCACTGTTATCTTTGAAAATGGTTTTACCTTTCTTCCCCCATTTGACTTTTCTCCTAAATATGAAATTTATTTATTTAATTTAGTTGTTTTATATATATATATATATCCCTTTGAAATTAAAATATAATTACATCATTTCCCTTTTTCCTCTGTTCTTTTCAGCCTTTCCCATGTACTCCAGCTCTTGATCTCAAAATGGATGGCCTCTGGCTTCTGTTTCTTTAATTATTGTTACATATATGTTCCTAAGAATATGCATATGATATTCACAATCCATATAATGTTACTTGTATGTATGTGATTTTAGTTCTGACCTCTTTATATTGGATACCAGTTGAAGACCTGTTCCTTCTGGAGGACTAGTTTCTCCCACTCTTAGGGAATCTATACCAATGAAACCTTAACAACTTGGTCACCTAAACAAGACACAGACAAGGATTTAAATACTCTATTTTATGTGGATTCTTCCTGTATGTATGTTTGTGTATACTTGCTGCCCTTGGAGATCAGAAAAGGGCATCAGATTTATGGGACCTGAAGTTACAGAAGACTTTTAGCAATGAAATGGGTGCTGGGAATCAATCCCAGGTTCTCTGCAAGAACAGCAAATGTTCTTTATTACTGAACTGTACTTTCACACTCCCTCCATTTGACTCTTAAATGTTCAAGGTCAGACATATCTCCAGTTTCATGTATCAGGTTTGACATATAATAATATACCATACACTAAATCCAGAAGTTCAGCCAATCTCCCCTTTTAGATTTTTGATTAATTGAAAATTTCAAGTCATTTTTGTATTATTTTTTCTGTCTCAGACATTTTTCCATTAATTTGTTAATTCACTTTACATCCCAATCCCAGCCCCCTCCCCCCCTCTTGTCCCAATTTGGCCCTCACAAACCCCTCCCCTATTACCATCTCCCCTTCTCCTCATAGAAAAGGAAGGCCACTTTGGGTACCAGCCCATCCTGGGACATCAAGTCAAAGCAGAACTAAGGGCATCCTCTCTCACTGAAGCTAGACAAGGCAGTCCAGTTAGGGAAAGGGGATCCAATTGCAGACAAAATCAGAGACAGCCCATGCTCCAACTGTTAGGGGACCCACATGAAGCTGCACATCTGCTACAAATGTGTAAGGGGCCTAAGTCTAGGCCCTGCATGCTCTTTGGTTGATGGGTCAGTCTCTGGGAACCCCCAAGGGTCCATGTTAGTCGACTTTGTAGGTCTTCTTGTGACCTTAGCTGAGACTCCTAGCAGCTCGATATATGGAAAGTGATGTGGCCACTTCCTGCAGCCAGGTGGTACTTCCAATGGAAGGAGGGAGACATCGACCACTCACAAAACTTTCAACCCAAAATTTGTTCTGCCTACAAGATGTGGAGGGATAAAGATGGAGTAGAGGCTGAGGGAATGGCCAACCAATTACTGGCCCAACTTGAGACCCATCCTATGTGACAAAATCAATCCCTGACACTTTATTTATTTATTTATTTATTTATTTATTTATTTATTTATTATTTACTGATGCAGCTCTCTCAGAGAGGCCCTTCATCAAAGCCAATAGCAGTTTCAGACCAACTTCCAGGCTTGGGACGGGGACATGAGAAAGAGGGATGTTTCTGTATGTGGACAAAGGGTATGGGGTCTCTCCAAGTCCACATCTTGTTTGTATTGCTCAGTTGTGGGTGCCCCTGTGGGTGGTAGATGTGGTTTTGATGGAATAGGCCCTGAGAGCTCCGGGTCTCCTACTAAAGCTCAGAGCGTTGCTTCTCATGGTTCCCCAAAAGATAAGCCTGCTGCTGTTGCCCCCAGTGGAATTTACAACAGAGATGTTCACAGGTCCCATTCCTCCATCTCCAGAAAACCGGCTCTCCTCGCCCTCCAGCAGCTTACAGTAGGTGGCAATCTCAATGTCCAGGGCCAGCTTGGTGTCATGAGCTCCTGGTACTCTCGAAGCTGAGGGGCCATGTCCTGTTTGGCCTTCAGCAGAGCAGCCTACAGCTGCCCCTGCTTGGCATGGGCATCCTTGAGTGCCAACTCTCCTTGTTCCTCAGCCTTGGCAATGCTGGACTCTAGCTTGGCACAGTGGTTCTTCAAGGTGTCAATCTCTTCCTGTAGCCTCTGGATGAAGCGGTTCATCTCCACAATCTCATTCTGGGTGTTGCTGAGGTCTTCCCCGTGCTTCCCAGCCTGGGCCTGGAGTGTCTCAAACTTGATCTGGTACCAGGCTTCACCCTCTGCCCAGCTATGATTGGCTATCTCCTCATTCTGAGTTTTGACATCAGCAATGATGCTATCCAAGTCCAGGGAGCAGCTGTTGTCTGTGGACAGCACCACAGATGTGTGTGAGATCTGCCACTCACAAACGGTCTTGAGGAAGTTGATCTCGTCCTAGAGACTATACACCTTGGCCTCCAACTCCACCTTGTTCATGTAAGCGGCATCCACATCCTTCTTCAGCAACACAAACTCATTCTCAGCAGCCGTCTGGCGGTTCATACTTATTCTTGAAATCTTGCACCACATCCTGCACGCTCTGCAGTTCCACCTCCAGACGCCCCACCACCACCTTTAACAACCCTCCCCCCAGCCCCCCGGTCTAGCTGCAGTGCCTCCAGCTGCTGCTTCAGTCCTGCAATCTGGGCCTTGAAGATGCGGGGAAGCTGGCTGCTCTTGGCTGACGTCTGTTCCTGCAGCAGTGTCTACTTGGTCTCCAGCATCTTGTTCTGCTGTTCCAGGAAGCACACCTTGTTGATGAAGAAGGCGAATTTGTTGTTGAGAGTCTTGATCTGCTCATGCTCCTCCTGGAGCACCTGCTGGATGGTAGGGTCGATGTCCACACTCAGCGGCTCCAGCAAGCTCTGATTGATGGTCATCTCGCAGATGCAGGCGCCCACCAGTCCCCCATAAGTAAAGTGCACGGCCACACCAGGTCTGGTTGGGCCCAGGCCATAGAGGCTCCTGCTGCTGAAGGTTGTGTGGCCTCAGGAGCACCTGGGCCCCATGGCCTGGGTAGGCAGTGGAGTGAGAGTTAAACTGGATGGACATAGTGGCTGGACATGGCTGGCTGGACCAGGCGAGGAGCAGTGTGAACTGATACCTGACACTATTAATGATACTTTGTTATGGTTGTAAACAGGAGCCTAGCATAACTGTCTCCTGAGAGACTTCATCCAGCAGCTGATGGAAACAGATATGGAGAGCCACAGGCAAACATTATTAGGCGGAGCTCTTGGAGTCTTGTGGAAGAGTCGAGGATAGGATTGAGCGAGCTGTTTTAGATTTTGTATCTAACCAATTTCCAAGTCTTGGTTGTATATGTCTTATGAATTTCCTTGCTTGTTTCTCCTGCTTATACCACAATTTGGAGCCTTAAAAAAATCCTTGGCTAGATATACAAAAGTAGAGACCTTAGAAGAGTACACATCTTTATTCTCTACTTACCACCCACACTTACCCTCCCTCAGATCATCACTTCAGCTAAGGAACTAGTAATAGATTTATAGAAACATCATCCATTTTGACATCTTTGAGTGTCCATGCTACTCTTTTCCTGAAATATTCTTAATCATGAATACTCTATTCATTTTGTAAGATTTAACTCAAACATACACTTGCTGTAAACTCTGCCCACATGCAGAATTGTTTTTCTTCTAACATAAGCCCACATATTTTCCTTTCAGAACAAACTGCGATTTTTTTTGGGGGGGGGTAAAAACTTCTGTTTTCCCATAGCTGTTCCCCCAACTTCCAGCTATTTAACCCATCTGTAAGCATTTGTTTTCAGCATGATTTTTGTTGATTGAAATTTATATGCTTGAAATTTATACAATTTCATTACAGAGAAAGGGTTATGCTTTTTGTTTGTTTTAAAATCCTTATTATTGTTTTGCTATTTGACTTTTGTTCATGAGATTCCTAAAGTTGATCTTTTAAAAATTAATTTTATTTATTTACATTCCTGTCATTCCCTCTCCTAGTAAGCCCCCACAGTTCTTTATCCGTCCCCCTCCCCCTTGCCTCCAAAAGAGTGCTTCCCCTCCCCCCAGAGTCATACTTTTAATAATTATCACTTACATGTTATTGTGAGATGGAGATCTCTGTTTCTTTAGAAGTTTTTAGTTGAAGAAAACCCAAAGGTTTGTAGCATACAGTTCTTATATATAATTTTCTACTCCTCAGACCCACCTCCTCACTCTGATTGTTCCTGTATCACTTTTCTCTCTTACACAGGGTGCAGCTTTTCAAAGAACTTGTGTCACTGAATTAGGCGAAAGTGAGGTTATCCAAGATAATTCCTACATTTTAAATTCCATACCTTGATGACATCTCCCCAATCCACATTTTTCATAAAGCATAAAAGATTCACAGCTCTCAATTATTAGGTCGTCCCTCACTGGCTACTTTTGTGTTTAAACATATAAGAGAAGAAGATGATCAATAAACAACATGATAAAACATTGGGTTTGATAGTTTACTAATTTAATATACCCTGGGATGAGACATGACTCTGATTTGGGAAAAAATAAGACAGGAAGAATGGTGATATAATCCTTTGGGTCAAAATGTATTAGATTAGGCATATATAATGGAATAAGAGTATAATATTATTCAAATGTTTGTGCTTGATTTTTCAGAAGGTAACAATGTCTTTGCAAGTGTTAGAAAGTGACATTTCTCCTATATTACATCGAATTAGGAGTATATAATGCTATGAGATTATAAATTAGTCAAAAAGTTGGGTTGAGTTTCAGAAAGTAATGTCTTGATGAGTGTTAGAAGGTGGGATTTCTCCTTCTATATTGCCCCTATTACTGAGTATATTAAATCAAATGCAGATTATTTTTGTAGTATTTTGTATTTAAAAGCAACACACAAGAAGTAAACATCATTTTCATGTGATACTGCGGAAATTGAGAGAACATTTCTTTGTGGAAAAACTGTATTATTTTACAAATTATTTTACAAACATTGGAAGAGGTGTAAATATTGGAATAAGGTGAGCAACAAGAGATTTTGTTTAAAACCTGTAGTGGGAGATATTTAAATCTCCAACCAAAATATGACCGGTCAATGAAAACACTGCTCATTAATTATGAATATATTCTATAAGCCTAGATTGGGCAGATACCCCTACACTACTCTGTTCTCCAGCTATGAGACCCTTATAACTTGAGGATTTTCCAGACCCTGCATTGGTCCTTCTACCTCCTGCTTCCCAGTCGTCCTTCATCATCCTCCATCATCTTCTCTCTCCTCTCTTCTCTCCAGTCGTTCCTTCTCTCTTCTCTCCCCAGTCATCATCAGAATTTGCTAGCATATGAGTACATGTGGTGTGGTGGTGGTGGTGGTGGTGGTGGTGGTGGTGGTGTGTGTGTGTGTGTGTGTGTAGACCCAAGGGTGATGGCAGAAGTCTCTTTCAATTACTCTACACATTAGGGCCGGGTCTCTCAATCAAAGCCAGAGCTTGGTGATACATATACCTAGGCTAGCTAGCCAGCTTGCTAAATAGAATTCCCTGTTTTTGTCTTCTAAACACTGGAATTACATTCAGGCTGTCAATTTGCCTGGCACTGAGTTTGAACACACAACCTTGGATCCTCACACTTGCTCAGCAAAATCTTTAACCACTGAGCCATTGTCTCAACCTCCAAGTTTTCTTTATAAAAGGGATTTTGGCACCAAAGTTTCCTTAGACTACTATAAAACTCACACTGAGTTGGGATGCAGCTTGATGTGATGTTGGATATATGGTTAGCACATGTAAGGCCTTGATTCACTCCCCAACATTAAAACTTTCACATTATTTAAGGTTATAGAGTAATAAAATAGACATGCTTAATATTATATATGAAATTCCAGTTGACCATAATAGCCAGTCATTGAGTCATTCTAGAGGTGGGGAAATTGAGATTCAACAAAGCTCACCACTTCATCCAATATTTTACATGTAGCAATGTACTAAATCCATAACACAAGTGGGGTTTATCTGACTCCGGGTCCTCCTATGGACTCAATGCTTTTTGTCTGTGGTCTGGGTTCATTGATTTCCTCTCCATTCTTTGATTGTATTGCTCTTATATTTGTAACTTATAACATAACACTTTAGTAACCTGTTGGAAAAAAATCATTCTTTCTCCCATTACTTGTGTTGCTGATATGAAGGTTGAAAACTATGATGCGATAAAAAATATGTTGTTCTGTGGCAAGAGCATGTTGAAGGATTTATAAAATGGCACACCCATTTCTAAGGGTTCTCACTTTTGACAAAGTTAGCAACTTGTGTTACATCTCATCAATTGAATGTAGACCTTAATAATATTGTGATTTCATTACTTTAGTTTCTGATCCAAAAAGACATTAGATTTGTCCTGAGAAGGATGCCATCCATTTGTCTCTGAAGAGAAAATTCAAGAGCTTTGCTGTCCCAGAACTGATTCCTTACATATAGAGAGCTTTTTTACTCTTTTTCATTAATTAATTAATTAATTTAACTTTACATCTCAGTCACAGGACCCCCTCCTCCCAGTGCCCCTCACACAACTCCTACACCTATCCATCCATTCTCTCTGAGAGGGTAGAGGTCCCCCTTGGATACCAGTCCACCATGGCACCTCAAGTTGCAAGACTAATCACATCCTCTCCCACTGAGGTCAGACAAGGCAGCTTAGTTGGGGGAACAGGATCCACCAGCAGACAATAAAGTCAGGGACAGCCCCCACTCTAGTTGTTGAGGAATCTGCATGAAGACCAACCTTCACATCTTATATATGTGCAGGGAAGCCTAGGTCCAGCCCATGTTTGGTTGGTGGTTCAGTCTCTGGGAGCTTCAAAGGGTCCAGGTTTGTTGACTCTGTTGGTCTTCTTGTGGAGTCCCTATCACCTTTGGGTCCCTCAATTCTTCCCCTAACTCTTCCACAAGACTCTCCAAGCTCCTTCCAATGTTTGGGTGTGGGTCTCTACTCTCTGTCAGCTGCTGGGTGGAGCCTCTCAGAGTAAAGTTATGCTAGGCTCCTATCTGCAAGCACAATAGAGTATTGTTAATAGTGTCAGGAATTATTTCTTGCTCAAAGGATGGGTCTCAATTTGGGCCAGTCATTGGCTGGCCATTCCCTCAATCTCTGCTCCATCTTTGTCCTTATACTGATTGTATGCAGGAAAAAAATTGAGTCAAAGGGTTTGTGGGTGAGTTGGTGTCCTTATCCCTTTACTGGGAGTCCTGCTTAACATAAGAAAAGTAGAATTAAATGGCTCTGATTCTAAGTAAGGGAACCACTTAGGCCACAACCCAGTTTTCCATTTGTTTTTTTTCTTTGACTCTAGTTCTCATTATCTGCTTACTCCATTATCCCATAGTTAACAAATGGCATCAGTATCTGTAACTTTTCTTTTTCATTTATCTCTCACATATGTTCAATCAATCACCCAAGCCAGCTGACTTTAACTTTAAAGTGCATAGCTTTGATCTATCTTATTTGTCTTCATGACCTCTACCATCTGCTATCACCTTAGAACAAAAATGTCATATTATCTTACTTAGATTTATGTTCCTATCTGTCTAACTCCTCTTGAACTCACTTCTTCCTCCTTCAAGCACATTTATCACATAGCAGTCAGACACGTACTTAAAAGGTACTTTCTACTATGTAAGTCTCTTACTTTAAATCCTTAAATGATCTTTTGCATAGAGGGAGTATAAAGTTATTCTAGCATAACATATGACATTTCTCTGTGTTCTAATTCTGTACTTCATATCATGTCACAGTTATCTGGATTTTTTTTTAGATCTTTTTATCTTTAATATAATTTTGACTTCTCTCCCTAAGCCTTCATCTGCAGCATGTTTACCTAAGTGGCTGTAATGTTGCTCCAAATAATGTTTTAGACACAGTGAAGACACCACAAAGAATCCTTGCATAACTGTCTTGTATCTAAACCAAGAACTGATGGTCTGAAATACAGCCCAGTGGTGGAACACATGCCTAGCATGTGAAGGACCTGAGTTTGAACCTCACTAATACAAGGAACACAATTTTAATTTTAGTAGAAATATATGAATGTTTCTTCTTGAATCAATTTATTAAACTACATCTATTTAAGTACTTCATATTGATTTTTAAGTTTATTTGCCTTAAAACCTTTTTAAAAATTTTTATTTATTGATATATGTGTGTGTATCTGTAATTAGTGAATCCTTCCATTTTGCTCTATTTTGAGAGTGTTTTCTTATCTATTCTGATATTAATTGGCCTTGATGAATTTTAGAATTAATCTAGATCCATAAAAATGTTATTGTTAATTTTTTCAGAATTATCTTTTATCTGTAAATTACTTTGAATGGCACTGTTATGCTTTTGTTGCAATCCTGAATTTTACTTTCATAACTATAATGCATATTTCAATTCCACTCTTCTTTTGTACTATTTAATAAGATATATAATTATATCTTTAAAGACTATGCACAGCCTTTTAGCTTTACATGAAAAATGAGTAATCTTTTGTAACCACTCTAAATTAACAGTTACTTGCAGTATTGTTTGATGAGATTTGGTGAGTGGCAACCATATTAAATGTTTATTTGCTAAGTCAGTCTAACAACCTACAAAGTTTATTATTGGGTCTAATCAATTTTGAAATTTGTAAAATCTTTATGGAAACTATGTGTATCTGTGTGAGTATAAATGTCATCAGAGGCCATAGAACTAAGGACCTTTGTAAGAGCAGCAATTGCTTTTAGCCACTAAGTCATCTCTCTGGCTCTGCCTTAAGAGATAGTCTGGTTATTTTTCAAATTTGGACACAGTGTTTATTCAGTGATGTTCTGTACTTAATCACCACATGGCTCTCTACCTGCATCGCAGCTCCCCACCTTGGATTGTTAGGGCCACAGGGCTGGCCCCTTAGCTGTGATTTACAACAACAAACACAGGGATACAATGAAAGAGCTCTGAGATGTTTGTGAACGGAAAAGAATGAAGATGACATTGTGGGTCCTGATTAAGGGCCCAGACAGGCTGCCCAACCCACAGAACCCAAAGGCTGAGCAAGGCCTCAGAGGGTCTGTCTAAGGAAGAATCTAAAGCACTGTAGTGAAGGACATGATTGGCCCACCAACTGTGGTCTCCTGGTCTCATGGCAAGCCCCTTGTCTGAACCAGTAAACAAACATTCCATTTAGAAGGTTTTACTGTACATCTGCAAGCAGCATTTGCTAATGAAAAATGAAGACAAGGCCATTCTTGGAAGAGTGTGCCCCAGAAGACACACTCTGTCGCAAGACCAACCAGGTCCCTTTCTAAGGTCCCTGAGAATAGCAGCCTGGGAGAAAATAAGACTTTCAAAGGCTGGCAAGGCACACAATGGATGAATGAAAAGATTAACCATACACGGAGAAAACTTTGGCTTATAAAATTTCAAATCAGGCAGGGGCAACTGTGCCAACCAATATGCAGAAGCAGGTATGAGTGCAGCAGAGATGGTCTCAGATGGTTGTCAGCATCCCCCACACTGCCCAAATCCCAAGCCCAGCTATCCCTCCTTCTCCAAGCATCCCGGTAATACATACGTACCTGCACATACAAGTTCAACAGACAGATTGGCAATCAAGGCCTAACGTCAGGAGAGAACTCTTGACACTCTGCACTACAAGTCCCGACTAGACAGTAAAAGAACAGTGGCCAAAGCTTGACTGAAGAATCTTGCTTGAGAAGTCAGGCAGTGCTCAAGAAAGCCAGGTCTGGAAAATCTTTCACCTTTCCTACTTTACTGAACGGCTGCCCACCCTGGTTGAAAGTCAGCTCATATCACAACTGGATAGGTTCTTTGTGTGGGTTGTCAAGCAACAGCACCTGAGATATCACGGCTGGAGGCATCAAAGGACTGAATACAGGGAGCTTGGAACTGGATGCCGGCTGCAGCTTCACCCGCATTGACTTTGGGACGGCCACCTGAAACATGACATCCCAGACAGGCTGGGTGGCAGTGCTCATCATGGTCAACAACAGCACCTGGACATCCGGGTGGCCAGGGGTCCCAGTCTGGGAGAAGTGCAGCAGAATTTGGAAGCCGTTCCCATCATTCACGATGACAGGCAGCAGGCTGCTGGGTTTCACAGACTCCAAAGGGACAAACACGTGAGCCAGAGGTGTATTCTGTGAGGCTGTGGAAGAAGCCAATGGCCCAGCCTCCCAGGACCAACCTGGAGAGGCCTTGGTACCTGATGGCATCTCCTTCGGGATGGTTTTTTGTGGAACATAATTCAGTGGTCCTGGATATGGCTGTGGCGAGAAGAGATCCAGCAAGTTCCGGTCTGCAGAAAGACTCTGGATTCCACCCCCCAGGAGTGTGATGCCACCTGGCTGCTTCTTGTCCTTACAGCAACTTGGAATAACAACCTGGTTCCTAGTGGGAACATCGTTGATCCCTAAGGCTGCCAGGTCCTGATGAAGCAAAAATGGCGTCTCCAGGTCAATGAGGGGGCAGTTCTTCCCACAGGGTTCTGGATTCGGGAATACTCTGGGGCCAGGAATGGCTCCCACTGCATTCCAAGCATTGACTCAGCCCTCCACCACCTGTTTGTACAGCAGAAACCCATGTGTGAGAAGGTCATTTGCTTGAGGAATCTCCTCTAGTGCATCGTCATCATCAGTGGTGTCGCTTGCAAGCCGGAACAGGGTGGGCCGCAGCATCTCACATCTTTCATACACAACCTGTAGACCAGGCCGCCCTTGAACTCAGAAATCCGCCCGCCTCTGCCTCCCAAGTGCTGGGATTAAAGGCGTGCACCACCACTTCCCAGAGGTGTTGTTTTTTAAAGCATGAATTATAGCAAAAGCAAATTCACTGCTGTGATTGCTTCTGGGAATGGAAGAATAGATCAGCTATCTCTACTTCATAATGCTTTCTTAAAGAAAATTCAAGTTAATCGGAATATTTGTTTAAATTTAGTACTTTACCTTTTATCAAAATTGTGTTACCTAGCCAGTGAGATGGCTTAGTGAGTGAAAGTCCCTACCATCAAACCTGACCACATGATTCCATTCTGTGGGGTGGTGCGTTGTGAGAGGCAGCTGGGTACCTGGTCGAGCACAGGCCTCAAACCCCAGATACTCTAAAGAGATGGTAGGAGTTCGGCCTTGCTCCTGGGCCCTGGTTCCTTTCACGGTCCTCCGCCCCACACCATTCCCCAAAACCCACACAGTAGAAGAAGAGTTAACATCTGCCAGTTGTCCTCTGACCTCTCTATACACGTGCCCTGGCACATGTATTCATGCTAACACTCACTTATATACACAAAAGTAAGTAAACATGGCTAGAATGACTAGAATACAATATAAAGGATAGGTTGTGATACAAGATGGTTTTAGAGCTAAAAACCCACCAATTCATGCAGTAACAAAACATTCCTTATACAGGGTCTAGAGAGATGGCTCAGTGCTTAAGAGCACTGATTGCTCTTCCAGAGGTCTTGAGTTCAATTCCCAATTCAAGTTTGTTTGAAAGGGACTGCTTTCCCTCCTTGTCTTGTCATGTACAAACTAGTATCTGCAGCTGTGGCAGCAGGGGTGACATGCTGCCCACCCTGCCCATACTATCTGAAGCACACTCCCTCCCACTGCACATTTAATGATGGTTAAAACCTTTCTTTTCAATGTTTGTAATTCCTTTCTAAAGCTAAAGTTTCTGTTGGACTGCATTGGCATGAGCTGGATATGAGGGAGCCAGAGCATCGAGGCTGCACACACAGGCCACCTGCATGAGGACTTAGAAGCAGGTTATTTTACCTAGCAATAGTAGTGACACAGTGCTGCGTAAGCTATTAGTGATAGAAGTTAATGACAGTGTACAGTTCCTATATAGTCTATTCATTTAGTAATCTTTTTTTATAGTTGGATTAGGCCTGAACCTGTCCATTTAGAAATTATAGAAACAAACACTGTCTTATAGGAGTGACCAGTAATGCTTTCTTTGGTTACATTTTTTTTTTATTCTACAGTGATGCTGAGGCTTATAAATAAAAAAGAACTAACTAACTTGCTACAAACGATTTATACAGAATTTACAGTATCTAGGACTTTGTAAAAACTATGACCTGTTAAAATGAATCTGTTTCTCCAGATGCCCATGTACAACACCATGTGCGGAGAATGATTTACTCATTGAGATTTACTAAATGCAAGCTTATAACCAAAAAAAAAAAAAAAAAAAAAAAAAAAAAAAAAAAAAAAAAACCCAAGCAAACAAAAATAAAAAACAAGAAACCAACAAAAAATTCTATTTTCTTGGTTCAGTCATAAGAAACAAGTCCTCATGGTTAAATTTTTATCGTGAGCTTTTCAGCAGGTCTGTCTCAACTCCAGTCTGTACTCCATCCATTCCTATTCCCTTGTTACTTCCACTGAGTCTGCTGCTTCTTCCTCCATGGAAATCTGAAGTTCACTCCCACCCCCTTTCACCCTTCATGTCATCCATGAAGGTAGAAATGACCTTCCTAATTTTTGCTAATATTTATATCATGATTAAATATCTCTCAGGAATCACAGATATAGTTAATGACATCTAGACTGGAGAATCCTTTTTAATGTATTTCAACTTACTTTGCCTGGATCCATCAGAGGAATTACTATCCATGGCATGCCTTTTGAGATGTATTTCTTAAATAATAGGACTTGAAAGTCAAATGACTCCTTGATTCATGTGCTGTAGAATAGAAGTTATATTAGCAAGCATGAAAACAACATTTATCTTGTACATTTCTCTTAGAGCTCGTGGGCAACTAGGCACACTAACAATGAGAAGTGATATTATAAATGTATTTTTTCCTCAGGAGTAGTTTGCAGTGGCATTACAATTTCCAGTAAACATTGTACACACACATACCATCATCCAATCTCTGTTCTTCCATTTATAGAGAAAGACAGATTTACCATAAATCTCCTTATACTCTGCCTTAGTTTTTTTCCACCATTTTAACCAAAGTCACATTGCCTTAAAAATCTCTAATTTTCATACACCACTTCTTAAAATCACATATTCCTGTCACATAACAAAAAGTCAGCCCATTTTTAGAAGCACTGTAGACAGGCATTAACTTTAAAAAATAATTTTCTTATTTTTATAAGAAAATTTTTACAATAAAATCACATTATTCCCTTTCCTTTCCTCTCTCCAAGCAATCCCATACCACCCCCCCAATGGCTCTCTTTCAAATTTATGTCAAGTATTAATTTTCCCCCTCTAGTTAAGAAATAACACAATGGAATTGTCTTTCAGCAGAAGGCTGCTTTATGTATGTTACAAATCTGTTTAGTTTAGTGACCAGTGCCAATCATCTGGGAAGGCTCCTGTTTCTGCATCAGTCCTGCCTGTTCATCTTGCATAGTTATGGTGATGGCTTCTTTCTCTGAGACTCAATAACCATCCTCCACTAACTTAAAACTACTTACACAGTTTTCTCACCTCACTCAGTCTTTGTAGACTCCAAGACAGTTCTTACCTAGGCCTGGTTGTAGCTTTAGCTTAAGGGGGATATTTTAAGTGAGCTGGGCTTTGGTTTATATAGTGAAACTTTCTTCATATGAGTAATAAGGCAATTTTACTTTCTAATAATTTGTTCTTAACTGGAATAGCCCCCTAAATTTCCTGCAAGATTTTTTCTGAGTTCCTAGAAAGCCTGTGATGAATACTCACTGTTGTCAACTTGATACATCTGAGAAAGGGAAGTTTAACTGCAGATCAGTGGGCATCACATTGATCTGTGTACATGGCTCTGATGCATTTTCTTGATTAATAATTTCTGGGGGAAGATTCAGCAGATAAAGACATTACTACTCCTGGGCAGGTGTAACTGAGATGTATAAGAAAGGTATATGAATGTGAGCCTTGAAGCAGGTCCCTAAACAGCATTCTTCTATGGTCTATGTTTCAGTGCATGTCTCCAGGTTCTTATCTTGCAGTGATGGGTCATGACCTGACAGTTGTAAGAGAAAATCAGCTCTTTATTCTTCAAGTTTATTTTGGCTAGAATGTTTATCAAATTAACAGAATGCAGATTAGTACACAGTCTGAGTTATGAAAGACCTTGCCTCCAAAAAAAAAAGAGAATTTTCTTTAGATAACTAATAGTTTTATAGGTGATGTAGAGCCTTCTTTGAGTTTTGACACTGGCAATCCTTCTACAATAACCTTACTTGCTTTTGATTTAAATTGAGAGGTGTGATACTGTTACTTTTACTCGAATGTCTTAGATGCCATTGGCCTGGTTTCAATATCATTATATCTGAAAACATAGGGAGACCAGAGAAGACTGAGAGAAATATGATGATTACCCATTTGTAGAATAGTCAGAAAATACAGAACACCTATTGAGTAAGCTTATTATTTTATATAAACATGATTCATAGTTCCTGAAAGCAATTATAATACTAACATCAATGATCAGTGGTTACAAATCATAGTAACAAGATTGGTAATAATGATAACATTTAAAGTGAGCGAAAGACCTGAGTAAATGCCTCCAGTATCTAGCATATATATGTAGACAAAGGAAATGCTCTGGGTCACCAGTAATCATGAAAATGCAAATAGTAAGTACAGCAGGCTACCACTTCAAAAAGAAGAAGAAATGATCAAAGGATGTAAATTTGCAGTTACATGATGAATTTTGAAAAGCTAATGTATATCATGGCTCTGTGGTTATGCAGCTAAAACAGTACACAACACTTCACATTGTCTAGATAGAAGAATGGATTGATCTGCATTAGAAAGTGTTGTTATCTTTTATTTTTGGCAATGGGATATGTGTCTATGAGGTGATATATTCTTAATGATGCTACCAAAATTTAAAATTCTAACACGAGTATGTAGTAATTTGTAAAGTCAAGAGTTTCCTGCTATAGAAAGAATGTCTTAGATTTCAGAGAAAGTAAATTATTGTCTCAGTAGCCTTTAAGCACATTTGCCCTGGGTAACCCAGCCAGTAATCTCTATAAAGTCCAAATAGCTGCATAATCTCTTTCAATAACAAGTCACTCTAGGCTTTGTATCTCATCAAATTATTTTCTGACAGCTGTACACCCACTGCCACATCTGTTCATATAGCTGTTTGCAAGTATAAGCTGGTACTTAACTACACTTTTTTTTTTTTTATAAAACTGATGTACAGAGGAGAGAGAGGGGTGAGCAAGGAGGCGGATGTTCACGTGTCTCTGCCAGTCAAAGGAGAATTTATACAGGAACCTAACAATGCAAGCTTGAGCTGATCCTGTGCCACAGCGCTCCATACACAAATACCACTGGGAGAGAGCTGGTCTCCCAGGAGTGCTGACACACCTGCGGAGCACAGGTAAGATCACTACTTCTGCTCAAATTCCTGGCCCAAGAGGGACCTGCCTAGAGCCATCAGGACACAGGAACCAGGTAACAGCCAGGGACAGGATCCTTCCGGTTTCCGTCTGCACTCTGGAGCTGAGCCTGTGTCACAGCTCTCCATATCCAAATTCTTCCTGGAAAGAGCTTGTCTCCCAGGAGTACTGACACACAGGCTTGCAGGAAGGACAAGCCACAGTCAGAGACAGCAAGACCAGCTAATACCAGAGATAACCAGATGGCAAAGGCAAGGACAAGAACATAAGCAACAAAAACCAAAGCTACTTGGCATCATCAGAACCCAATTTGCCACCACAGCGAGCCCTGGATACCCTAACATACCAGAAAAGCAAGACACTGATTTAAAATCACATCTCATGATGATTATAGAGGACTTTTAAAAAGGCATAAATAACTCCCATAAAGAAATACAGGAGAACATAGGTAAACATGTAGAAGCCTCTAAAGTGGAAACACAAAGATCCTTTAAAGAATTACAGGAAAACACAAACCAAACAAGTGAAGGAATTGAACAAAACTATCCAGGATCTAAAAATGGAAATAGAAACAATAAAGAAATCACAAAGAGAGACAACCGTGAATATAGAAAACCTAGTAAAGAGATCAGGAGTCATAGATACAAGCATCACCAACAGAATACCAGAGATAGAAGAAAGAATCTTGGGTGCAGAAGATACCATAGAAAACATTTACCCAATAATCAAAGAATATTCAAAATGAAAAAAGCTCCTAACCCAAAACATCCAGGAAATCAAGACACAATGAGAAGTCCAAACCTAAGGATAATAGGCATAGAAGAGAGTGAAGATTCCCAACTTAAAGGGTCAGTAAATATCTTTAACAAAATTATAGAAGAAAACTTTCCTAACCTAAAGAAAGTGATGCCCATAAATATACAAGAAGCCTACAGAACTCCAAATAAACTAGACCAGAAAAGAAATTCCTCCCATCACATAATAGTCACAACACCAAATGCACAAAACAAAGAAAGAATATTAAATGCAGTAAGGGAAAAAGGTCAAGTAACATATAAAGGCAGACCTATCAGAATTACACCAGACTTCTCACCAGAGACTTTGAAAGCTAGAAGATCCTGGGCAGAGTTCATACAGACCCTAAGAGAACACAAATATCAACCCAGCCTACTGTATCCAGCAAAACTGTCAACTACCATAGGTTGAGAAACCAAGATATTCCACGACAATACCAAATTTATGCAATATCTTTCCATACATCTAGCTCTACAAAGGATACTAGATGGAAAACACCAACACAAGAAGGGAAACTACACCCTAGAAAAAGCAAGTCTGTCAGATGACCCTGGGCCAGAAGGCTGAAGACAGATGCTCCAACTTCCTGACTTACTGGAACTGTATGGGTAGGCAGCTGTCTCTACAACTTTTCTCAGCTCTGGAAGCTGAATTAGGCTTCCTATATTTTCAGATAATGTTGCTTGTTCTCAGATTTCTGATGGGGTTGAAATACTACTTATAGTCTTATAGCCAACTCAGGCTATTTAACACTGAGAAAATATATTTGAGAAGATAGTTCTCAGATAGTATACAAGCTAAACCAGGATATAACATATGGATTTATATGTCTTTTAAGTTAGAAAAGATGATAAATTGTTCTTTTTAATTGTCAAAGATGATGGACTGGATGTTAGGTGTATCTTATACATTGTAAATTACAAAATGGTAATAAAAATTAAAAATAAAATAAAACTGATATACTTTCTAACTTTGATATAAAATAGCTCCTAATATTTTTTTTGCTTGGATAGAGATCACGATGATCAGATGGAAGAGTTATAGCTGGCTATAGCATTTTTACAGAGCTGGCCTGAAGTTCCAGTATGGTTCTCAACAAGATTCACTTCATTTGAGACTCATGTACTGTGAATGTATGTTTGACTTTGAGAAAAAGGTAATAATAATGCTATGTAAATACTACTGAAATTTCAGCATGCAAGTATTTAGGAGGAGAAAGGAAGACAAAGATTATAAATTGAGCAGACATTTACTGAGTGATATAGAGAAAATGACTATTTTTAAAGTGATGAATGCATATGATATCACTGATTAAACCTTTCATGGGAGAATTTTAGTATTATTTGGCCTCAAACTGTGTTATTTTGAATTCACTTCTCTTAACTATAATATATACTGTGTTTTTGTGGGAGTGGTAACTACAAGGTATGAGACATAATTTGTTTCATGAGACAGATGTAATTATAGTTTAGAACTTGGCAGCTATGTCCAGGACGAAGGCTTAGAAGGTAAACACACTTGCCACATAAGCATTGCTGAGTTTATTCTTAATCTCTGGAACTTACATAAAGCTTTAAACAGAGAACTGACTCCACAAAAGTTGTCCTCTGACTTTCACACATGTTTGTCCATACACCCACAAATAACATGGAAAAATCCAAGGAATGTTGGATAAAACCTACATTAATTTACTTTGTCATTCATCTACTTAACTAAAGATTATGATATGGTCTATGTAATATATTGATGAAAATATTATAGTATGAGACATATAATCCCTTCTTTTGGGATGTTTATTTTCTAAAAATAAAATATTTACAAAGCATATATATGTAAAGAAAATTAGACTGTTTTAAAAAGTGCTATTTAGATACAGAAAGAGAGATGAAGAGATTTCTAGGAGGTATAGGACAATGTTCACTGATGCAGAGATTCTGGGATCAAGTGTAGTTAGAACTCTGAAATTTTGTTTTTTTAAAACACAGACACATTATAAAAATATGTTTTTATTTTAATTCCAGATGTTGAGATATGGGGCTGCTTAGAACTGTCCACAGCAGCTGAATATTACTTGCCTTTTGCTCTAGCAGAGGCATGGTTTTGCCAGCTACAGATAGTTTCTGTGATTGTGTAAACTTTGGAATTCTGAGAACGTTCCAGAGGGTATATAAATATTAGGGCCCCAAGAGGTGGGGGTGGTTGTTGATTATTCAGTGGTATTGGTTGTGGTTTGTAATCATGCTGAAAGAGGAAACAAGAAGAAAGTAGATTCAGGGATATCTATCTCTCTCTATCCCCCCACACCTTTTTTTTTTGTCTCCTATTTAGTGACAGTGGATGAAACCAGGGAGATAAATGTTGAGAAAAAGAACCTACAAAGTAGCAAAGTAGCTACAAGCAAAGAAGATACCAGAAGAAACTGGAAGGAATTAGATTCAATGATCTCTACCTCTGTCTTTCCCAGCTGTATCTTTCATTGTCTCCTATCTAGTGATAGGGAGCAAAACTGGAAGGATAAAGGGTGGAAAAAGAAAAATCCAAAGTAGCAAAGATCAGTTATGTTCAAGTCTTCTCATCCACATGACAACTCACAAGCATCTATAGCTCCAGATCTAAGGGATACGATACCCTCTGCTGGTGTCCATAGGTACAAAGCATACATGTGGAACACAGTTATACAAGAAAGCAAAACACCCATGCATATAAAATAAAACACTTCATTTTCAATAAAAAATAAATACAATTAAATAAAACATGGACAGTTTCTATATAAGTGACACTGACCAAGGACCTAATTGATGAGTACATATGGATTCCCTTTAGGCAAAGACTAGAAGGGGAAATTGTGTAGTTGGGAGTGGAAAATGAGATTATTTGAAGGGTAGATTTTGGATAAGAACTTGATGGTGTATTAGATGAGTCATTTAAATTTAGAAAACTGAATATTAGATACAATGTAATGTTGAGCAGAAACCTCTGTAGTAACAATGACATTAATGGATTCTATTCATCTCAAAGCATATTTAAATTAAGGAAAGTTGAAAAAATTTAAGGCTCACCATATAAAAATTACACAGGACTATGTTTTCTTGTACAACCAATGACTACAATGCTTTTAACTGTCTTATCAATGCATTATATATTTTATTTATTTTAAAGTACTTTAAAGTTTGAATCCACATATAACTGTTACATATATTTGTCAGCTAAAGATACTGCATTTTTAGAGGAATTTTAATCCAACAACATAGCTATTCTGGCAAGAGATCACATCCAAAGACCTTCTAGGTCTATATGATCTGGCCAGAATGCAGATACACCTTGGTTTATGGTATGATCTGTTTAGAATACAGACACATCCTTAGTATGTATCTTTAATGCATAGAAATAAAGTTAAGGCTGATTTGCAGAAGGAAGCAGCCAGGTTTGAAAATAATGTTTAATTGAGGGGCAAAGTGACAAATCAGAAAAAGATCTGACAGAATGAGTCAGAGATGGGATATGCCCAACTCATACAAGAACAGCACATAAGCTACTTAAGAGAAGAAGAAGAAGAAGAAGAAGAAGAAGAAGAAGAAGAAGAAGAAGAAGAAGAAGAAGAAGAAGAAGAAGAAGAAGAAGAAGAGGAGGAGGAGGAGGAGGAGGAGGAGGAGGAGGAGGAGGAGGAGGAGGAGGAGGAGGAGGAGGAGGAGGAGGAAGAGGAAGAGGAAGATGAGGAAGAAGAGGAAGAGGAACAAGAAGAAGAAGAAGAAGAAGAAGAAGAAGAAGAAGAAGAAGAAGAAGAAGAACAAGAACAAGAAGAACAAGAAGAAGAAGAAGAAGAACAAGAAGAAGAAGAAGAAGAACAAGAACAAGAACAAGAAGAAGAAGAAGAAGAACAACAACAACAAGAAGAACAAGAAGAAGAACAAGAAGAAGAAGAAGAAGAAGAAGAAGAAGAAGAAGAAGAAGAAGAAGAAGAAGAAGAAGAAGAAGAAGAAGAAGAAAGAGAGAGAGAGAGAGAGAGAGAGAGAGAGAGAGAGAGAGAGAGAGAGAGAGAGGTGTATTTGTGTATCAAAGTTTAACCAGAAAGTTTTACAGAGACAGATTACAGAGAGAAGAAGCTAGATATAGGTGAAGACAGAATAAACCAGAAGATTAGAACATATTGCCAAAGATATTATATGCCATTGCCAAAGATATTATATGCCAAGCATAGCAATTCACTCAGAAGCCAAGAGAAGCCAGACTGAATCAGTTGGCTTAGAAGATTAGATTGTTTGGAGTCTAGAAACTTACAGGCTTAGGTTTAGGGATAGGTAAAACAGAGAAAGAAATGCACTAGGCTCAGCCCAATCCATGTATTCACACAACTTGAGTACAGCTCTCATTTTATCCCATCACCTGAGGAAATAAAAGTGACATTTATGTACATTTTTAATGTATATACTCTACATTTAATAACATCATAGTAACTGTCTCAGTCATCTGCTTGATAGGCCTCTCAGATGGAAGCCATGCTAGGCTCCTATCTGTAAGTACACCATAGCATCAGTGATAGTATCAGGCCTTGGGGCATCCCCTTGAGCTGGATCCCAATTTGGACCAGTAACTGGACCTCCTTTCCCTCAGGATCTTCTCCATTTTTGTCCCTGCAGTTCTTTTAGAGAAGAACAATTCTGGGTCAGAGTTTTTGACTGTGGTATGGCAACCCCATCCCTCTACTTGACAACCTGTCTTTCTACTGGAGATGGATTCTGTGAGTTCTCTCTCTCCACTTACTGCTTTACAGAATGATAGAAATTATTCTTCCAAACTAGATACTTGCCTTTCCTGTACACTAGCTATTTTTAAACTTAGGTTCTCAGCTCATATTATTCCATTTTCTAATCTGAAACTAAGTGACAATCTTAGGGTCCTTTACTGTTTCTCCTTTTGTGTCATTATTCATGTGATTTTTGTGAGACTGCTGGGGTAAACTCCATACCCTCAATACAGGCTAGCTAATTTTTTACTAGCACTTTATAGCCACAGCTCACATAATTTTTTTCTTTTACTAAAGTAACTCGAATCTCCCTTTCTTGCTCATTATCCTTAATCTTCATTAGAGCTTGCTATAGTCCAGAGCATTCTCATCATTTACGTGACCTATGGCAGCCACCTCTTTCACACTGATGTTACATCTTCTAATGAATCACCACATTGCCAAGATGTTACATCTTCTAATGAATCACCACATTGCCAAGTATTATCTTCCTGTAGCATAAATCTGATCATAACTTGAATAGAGTCAGTGATATACAGGATCAAGCTCTATGTGTTCATGCAAAAAAAAAAATTCTTCCTGCTTTCCCCTTATAGGTTCTTGTGTATTGAGACCCTCACAGTCTTTCCAGTTTCCCTTAAAACATGCAATGATATTTGAGATTATTGGATTTTTAATGATAAGAAAATATAAATTTAATTTTATAATACTTCTGATGCCAGAATATTTTTTGGCCAGAAGCGAAAAATAGTCAACTCACATAGCCAAGATCAAGATGTATATTTGTCACGGTTTTTCCCAAGTCCATTTTATCCCTGTGTGCTATTTTTCCTACTCTGCTTCTCATCCTTAAAGTAAATATTGAACATCCATGTGGAGACTCCCTAACTTTCTGCACACCCATGTCTTTGCTTATCATATTGACATTATCTATAATGTATTTCTGTTTCTTTTATAACTAAAAACATCATCTTTTCTGTACCCCATGTGGTGGTTTGAACAAGAATGACCCTTATAGGCTCATTTATTTGAATGTATAGTAGCCAGTGATGTTCCAAAATGCCCATGCCATGCCCCTTCTCCTTTCTTCCTTTCCTCTCCCAGTTCTCACTTTCTGTGGATCAAAATGTAGCTCTCAGCTATTACCTTAGCTCTATGTGTGTTGCCATGTTTCCCATTATGATGATAATAGACTAAAACTCTAAAAAGTAAGCAAGCCACCAATTAAAAGCTGTCATTTATAAGAGGTGCCTTGATCATTGTGTCTCTTCATAGCAATAAACAAATCCTATATCAATAACTCTATAAAACCTAAGAGCTAAAATATTCTAACATGTATAGCACTTATAATGAGCATATTTTGGTATGAATATTTTAAATACTGACTCTTCTAAATGTATATTTTATTTTTTATTTTACCATGTGTGTATATGTGTTTGTGTGTATATTTCCAAATGTGTCTGTGTGCAGTTTGCATGAAATATGAGTGCCTGCAGGAGCCAAAAGAGATTGTTGGATTCCCCAAACTGCAGTTACATGTGGTTCTGAGTCCTCTGACATGACTACTGGGAACTTAATTCAAGTCCTTCTAAAGAGCAGCAAGTGGTCTTCAACATTAAGCCATTTCTTTAGTCCAAAAGGGTGAGATTTTAACACAATTATATGATGTTAAACAGACAAATTGTTGATAATATTACAATATATATATATGGTTTTTGACATACTAGAAAAGATTTTTATTTACCTGATATAATTTAGAAGTGACAACTCTGATGTGTACAGGTGATTTACCTATGTGCCTACATATAGATACTCTATATAGAGGCAACCCACTAAGGTATTACATAATGTCAAACTGCTCCTAAAAAGCATCTGAAGCACATTGTCTCTTTGATAGGACATGACCATTGCAATCATGAATATACAACACCTTTGGTTAACTCCACAAGACCTGAACATGAACACACACACACACACACACACACACACACACACACACACACATACACACACTGGGGACTAATTGAAGAGAAGAAATACATCAGCAGGAATGGAAGGGGATAGAATAGCGTAATGGAATGAATATGACCACAATATACTGCATACACATACAGTCTTAGTTAAGGTTACTATTGCTGTGAAGAAATACCAGGTCCAAAGCAACCTGGCCTCGGAGGAAATGGTTTTTGGTTTACACTTCCACATCACTGTTCATTACTGAAGAAATCCAAGACAGGAATTCAAGCAGGGTAGGAACCTGGAAGGAGTAATGGATGCGAAGGGCATGAAGGGGTGCTGCTTACTGGCTTGCTCCCCATAGGTTGCACAGCCTGCTTTCTTATAGCCCAGGGATGACACTGCTTACAATAGGCTGAGTCATACCCAATAAATTACTAATTAAGAAAAGATGACATAAAACGATCCAGAGCACATATGAAATTTTAAAGTATAGAAAATTAATTTTAAAAATACATGGCTTATGTGCATGTGAAACCAGAGGAAGGCTGTGTGAATTTAGGTCATGAGGGGGATAGACTTTTAACAACAGTTACCTGTGGAAAGCTTCATTTATTTGGGGTATTCAGCAATTTTTCATATGTTACCAAGGTTCTTATGGATTGAGTTAGTTTTAGAAGAAATGTACTCTGAGAAGTTGACTTGATCACTTGGTCCCAGATGGTTCTAAGACACTGCATATAGTTATGTTTCCTTCTCCAACAATATATTTTTTTAAAAAAATTCATGAACATTTAATACCTAAGGATTTTTTTTCCTGTTTCAATGTTTCCTTGTGACAAAAGTTATCTTTTGATCAGCAAAATGCAGTGCTGTGGTTAGGAAGAATGCAGTTTTTGTTGGTGTTTTTTGTTTTATTTTTGGAAATATCTACATATTTTAATACAGAAAAAAAAACAATTAGATCATTTGGAAGAGACAAAAGAAAACCATACTCCCACCTACCCAATTTAAACCTCTAAAGGTTAAAAAATGGTCAACTCCATTGGTAAGATGGATAACTATAATTCAATGTAACCCACGGGTCACACCATTGTGCGTAAATCCTTACACACCCAGCTCCATTCTTCTCCAGGGTCCTCCCTTGGAGCTGTACTGGATTTAGTTTCCACTTTTCAACCAAATACATTTGGGAATAGCAGTTCCTGTGCTCTGTTTCTAAAAGTCTTCTGAGAATATCTGATTAGAACCTCAGTTAGTCATATGATGCATGATTGCAGAAGAAGGAAGAATAGCTTGTTTCTATTTTATAGATTCTGAGATATATCATTGACTAAGCCAAAACATGCTAGAACACTGAAAGGCTCCCAAGGTCTAGACAAAAGGCTCTGCAGTTAACATTACTTGTTGTTCTTGCTGAGGACCTGGCTCAGTTCATAGCACCCACAACTTTTCTGAGGAGCTGTTTTATACTGTATTTACAAATGAACAACTCATATTCAGTTGGTGTTCTGTTATCAGTAAAATGCAAGAGATTTTCAAGGGAATGCTGACTGATGTGGATTCTGCAAAACAAAAACTTAATCAGTCAGAATCCCATCATTATATGCCAATACATATCTTTAAAAATACAGAACCAGAGAAGCCAATAACAAAAGTCTTATTCATCTGTCCACATAAGGCCAAATGTGAACATTCTGAATAAATCCCCTAATATTCCATGCCATTATATGTGGGGAACAGCCAACGAGATGCATTTCCTTTCATTCAATTTTTTTTCATCTTGAAAAATTGTGCATTCAATTTAATGTACTGTTGGGAAGCTCAACAATCTCTTCTAATTTCCTCATTTCCACTCCATTCACCAAACATTTAGTTAGTGCCTACTGTGTGCCAGGAACTGCATTCTAACATTTGAGTGAGATAGATTGAGTATTTTAATAGTGTGTTTTCATGACTTTATACCTTTGTCATGCAATTATGAAGGCACATATTTAGTTGAAAGGCTGGTGGCATCCTAACAAGGAAACAATTTTAAAGCAGCTGTGTGGAAATTAAAACAACTGAATTTGAATCTACCAAACTTGGCCCTTACATTGGAGATGTTTTTCATACTAGCATGGTTGGCAGAGCTGAATCTGCTAGCTCTGTGCTTCTCTACTCAAAAATGTTGAATACTAGGATTTGTGTCTTAAGCTTTAGAATCAACTTTACTATTGAATAAATTATGGTTTATTTTCATATGAATATTTGTGTGGATATTCCACAACTAAAAATAATAAATGCAGGAAACACATTGTTTTTTGATACCCCTTAGGTGTTTGCAGTCTTTTAGCTTCAGAATAATTAATGCCCTATGCATTTCTAATATTTGTTGATGTCACCATGTTCTGTGTCCCTGGCTGCTGTGTTTTGTTTTTTCAATTTGAGATTTCCTTCACTTAATAAACTTATGTTCTATGCCCTTCAGCCTTATGCATTCTCATTGAACTTTTTAACCAGCTTCCTTTAGATATTAACTATGGATTAAAATATCTTTCAATTTTTGTAATTAAAATGATGAAGTCCACACTGTTGTTGGGATTTCCTTCACATGTCTTTGTTTTTTTCATCATTTCATGTCTTCCTTCTGAAAGGTCCGGGACTCCCCAGAAAGGAGGTCTACTTAAGTCACAGGATAGCACGCACCCAAAGGACACATGAGAGACTGTCTTGCTGTAAAGCACATGAGGTGGTTTATTAAATCAGAGCTCTGGGCCAGCCCATATCCCCATATCTCACATAGGGGATAGAGGGACTGACCTCGTGGCTCAGTGGTCTAGCGCTTATATATGGGCAGGGTGGGGAAAAAACAAACTTTCGCGCAGGTGCACAGGATTGGTTGTTTTACTTTTTTTTTTTTTTTTTTTTTTTTTTTAACACTAGTAGGCCGTACCATGGGGGCAGGGTGTAGTTCCTCTCTTGGCCAGTCAGTTTCTGGGATGTTCTTAACAGGCCTTTGTCCTGTAACTCCCCCTCCTCTGTAACTAATTAGATGGACCCAAACCTGCTGGCAGGTGCTTTTCTGCCCAAGGTCTAAGGCGAAAAAAATTTACACATATTTCATAAAGTGGCCTTTATAATTTTTCACTCTACACTTCATGCTCAGATACCTCATATAGTGAGCCTATTGAGAACAGCAAAATATAGCTTTTTACACACTCCAGTAAAGCACTGTGTATGGGTAACTCCCTTAGGCAAGTCTCCATTTTGAATAAACTATGGAAATTTTAAATTTCTCTTATTTGCATACTTATTTAGTCAATAACTTTCTTTCAAGAAAAAGGGGTTTTGACATTATTTTTACTTTAGGCAAACATATAAAATAACCCATCATTCCCCTGAGAATGTAGCTTTAGTTGAAATAATGGGGCATGTTTTCCTTTCTTTGTGATGTTTTCTTTTCTTTGAATGTGTGTGTGTGTTATGAGATTTTTAAAACATTAATTAATTATTTCATTTATTTATCTCCTAAATGCTGTTCCCTTCCTGTCCTCCCCCCTAGAAGAGTTCTTCCCTCTTTTCCTTCCCCTTCATCTCTGAGATGGTTCCCCCCCCCCCACGCAAGCCCCAGGATATCCCCTTTGAGTGGGGTGTTAAGTCTTTACAGGATTAGGCTCATCTTCTCCTTCTGAGGCCAGACTAGGCAGCCCTCTACTAAAATACACATCCCCCCCCCTTTTCCTTTGTACTGAAAATAGATTCTAGCCACAAATTGTCAATAAAAACATTATGTTGGAAAAATAGAAAATATAAAATTGATTTTAGATCACAGTAGTATTGTGGTTTTATTAAAAAGCGTTTTATTATACTTACTCTTCATTTATGAATAAAAGTAGCTGATTTGATGAAAACGGGACATAAAATAGATTCTTCTCTCATACAATACATCCCAACAACAGTTTCCCTTCCCTCTACTTCTCCCATCTTCTTGCTCAGATCTGTTCTTTTTCCATTTCTTCCTTAGAAAGGAGCAGGCATCCAAGAAACAACAATCAAGCATGATAAAACAAAGTACACCAAGACAAGCCAAGAGCCCTCATACCAAGGCTGGACAAGGGAATCAAACAGGAGGAAAAGGCTTACAACAGCAGCCTATTTCTTCTATTACATCTTCAATGCCTGAGATTCTCTCTGTTGGAATTCCTAAATTTTTCATTTCCAGAATTCCCTTAAGTTTTGTGTTTTTATTGATTTTATTTTTATTTTCAGATCTTGAACAGTTTTGTTTCCTTCTACAGTTTCTTTGCGTTTTCTGATTTCTTTATGAAATTTATTCATCATCTCCAATTGTTTTGTTTGTTTTCCTGAAAAAAATTATTCATTTTTGTCTTCAAGGACCTCTGTGATCTTCATATAGTTGATTTTAATACATTTTCCTTGTGCTTTAGCTATGTTGGAATATTCAAGGCCTGCTGTGTAGGATAGCTGGGCTCTGGTGGAGACATATTGTCCTGGCTGTTATTGTATTCTTAAGCTAACTCCTAGGCATCTGGGTTTGGGGTGATTGTAGGTCTAGGTGGTAATGTCTGGGTTTGTCTTTGCTGGGTGGATATTTTGTTCCTTGATCTATCTCCTGTCTGGATTTTCAGAGAATGTGATGGCTGTGTGTTGTCTATTTTCCTGGCCTGCTCATCTGGTGTGTTTACAGGGAATGCTTGCTGATGTCAGGGCCTGGGATGCAGTGAGTATAGGAAGGGAGGCCAGGAGGGGATTATGCCTAGGATCAACAGGAGATGTTGGCAGGGAGAAGGGAGGCCACAGCTGGTAATGTGCTGCATGCTAGAGAGGAGACTAAGGCATTGTGATTAAGGGAAGGGAGAGAGTGGAGAAAGTCTGTCAATAGCCCACCTGGTTGTCTGTTAGGTGTATTCACTGGTTGAGTGTAGCTGCCTGCGGCCACAAGTCAACTGGGTTCACCTGAAAGGGGGGCTGGGAATGAAAGGGGACAGAGGGCGAGAAGAGACGAAGCCAAGACAAAGTTCTCTGATCAAGGCTTGAAATTTAATAATTGGCTTTCACATATAAAGGGAAAAAGGAAGCCCCATCCCCAGAGTCTCTTCTCCGTTCAGCCCAGGTGTTGGGCAAGGAGATAACAGTCTGGGAGGTGTCAAGGATAGCTCAGCAGCGTGGGTGAGGGGTGAGAGGTGTAAGGAGGGAGCTCAGCAGGCAGTCCATTCAACTCAACTCTTGTGGCTGACTTCAGGTCTCCAATGCAGGCAGCTTTCCAGGTCCTTTGTTATCTCTAGTGGTAAACAGCATGTTCAGGCCTGCTCAACCTAGGGGCTGCTCAACCTAGACAGGTTGGCAGCGTGGGGGAAGGGCACAGTTGAGCAGTGGAGGTCCACCTGAGTTGGGGTGAGTGGATACAGCAATGAGTAATGAGTTGGGATGCTAAGAGGGGATGGTCTGTGAGATCCACAGAAGATGTAAGTAGGGGGAAAGGGAGGTTATATCTCCTGTTCTGTTGTAATACTTGGTAGGAGCCTAAGGTTTGGGTCTAGGGAAACAGAGAGAACAGAGAATGCATGCCCCCTTCTCTCTCGATCCTTTTTGCTTATTTTTCAATGTTTTCTGACAATTACACACATGTTCAGAATGAATTGTGGTCATAATCACCCCCTCTTACTCTCCCTTATTTCTCTTCCACTCTTGCTGATTCCATTTTCTCAATTAGTACTCCTTCCAGCCTCCATATTTTTTATGCAGTTCTTTGTGTAGGTAGCCACAGCTTCTGTGTGGTTATGGTTATAATAGCCATACAATATCCAGAAGTCAGGTTTTCATAGCACCCGTCCCTATCTTCTTGTGCTCCTGGTATTTCTGCCTTTCTTCCATATGTTCTCTCAGCCTCTCCAAGGGTGATAAATATATTTATTTTTAATTAGCATATTAACCCCTAGGTTCTATGTTGTTTCTAAACAACATTTGCTTTAAGTATCTTTTCCAACTCCCCTCTCCCATATACCTTTCTGTCCTGGTGCCTTTCTACCAGAATCTCATTTCTGTTTTCATGTATCAATGGCTAGATTGCCACCCCCAATTTCTTATCCTTTCCTACCACTCTCTTTTCTGGGAGTCTTATTTCTAGCAACATAGTCTGTTCTTTAAGCCTACTTATATACATATATTTAAACATGAAAGGCTAAGATCTGTATATGAGAAATATACAGTATTTGTCTTTCTGAATCCAGGTTACTTTGTTTAATAAAATATTGTTCAGAGTCATCCATTTTCCTGCAAATTTTATAATTTTACTTTTCTTATCATTTAATGTGTGTTGTGTACATATTAATTTGTAGATAGTCACTTAACAGGCCTGCTTCCATTTCTTTGTTCCTGTGCAAAAACATATATAAACAAATATCTATGTGGTAGGATAGAAAGTATGTCAGATATATGCTTAGGTGTGATATAACTGGGTTAACAGGAAACTGTAATATCTAGGTGTCTAAGTTCTATTTTTACTATGTAAGAAACATGCATGTTCATTTCCAGTAACTATATCAGTTTATATTCCCATCAGAAGTGAATCATAATTTTTTCCCCAACATCCTTGTAAGTATTTTCTGGTGTTTATTTTCTTGATGACAGGTTCTGATTGGAGTGAAATGGAATCTCAAAGTACTTTTAATTTGCATAGAAAATACACATTTAATAGGATAATTTTGCCATCAAGAGATGAGCTAATTATCAATAGGCATGTCATTCAAACACCCCATACTTGTACTATAATTCTTCAGTAGCATTTAGAGCAAGTACAAAATACAAATACACCCCAGGTAAGAAAGTATTGCTAGACCACAAATCTGGCCAGGCCATGATCTGAGTCAGTAAAATTCTGATATTCATAGAGAAGAGACCAATGTATTTCATTATTTTCAGGGATATTTTAACTTCTTATTTTGTTACAAATATAGCATGTATACAAAAGAAGATATATTCATACTTTAAGTAATAGATATAAAATAAGTATATACATAATAATAACATTAAACACTAAGGTATTATCAATTTCTTTGAAGTTTCCTCTACATTGCAACTTAATATTTTTTTCTGCCCACAAAGAAATCTGACCTCTTGAATTATATATTTACCTTGCCAATGTGCTTTCATATTTTTATAATATGCAAATATATTCCTTAAAATGTATAGTTGATTAATCCCAGCACTTGGGATGCAGAGGCAGACAGATTTCTGAGTTCGAGGCAAGCCTGGTCTACAGAGTGAGTTCCAGGACAGGCAGGGCTACACAGAGAAACCCTGTCTCAAAAAAAAAAAACTAAAAATTTAAAAAATGTATAGTAGAATATTTTATATCTTAGACTTTTATAATGAGAATTATTCTTCATATTCTTTCATAGTACTTTTGAAATTTTTAAATTTTTTTTGAGATTATAACTTATGACAAAACTGTTAGATTTTGTCAAATGTCTTTTCTGCATATGATGATGTGATTATATGTTTTCTGTCCTTGAGTCTATGTAGTAGATTACATTTATTGATTTATATACTTTTAATCATTTCTCCATCTCTAGGATGAAGCCAATGTGATAAGAATGGTTAATCTTTATAATGCGTTCTAACATTCAGTTTGCAAATATTTTATTGAGAATTTCTGCAGCTACATTCATTGGAGAGGTTGGCCTACAATTTTCTTTGTTGTTAAAGTTTTGTCATATGTTGGTATCTTGTTAATATTGGCATTGTAAAGGTAATTAGGAAATTTTTTTTACTGACTTGTGGAATAATTTGAAGAGTATTGCAGCTACTTTTTCTTTCAAGGTTTGGTAGAATTCTGTCCTGAATCCATCTGTCCTTGAACTTTTTTAATTAAAAAATTGTGAAATGAAAATAAAACAAAAATACATAATAATGTTGAGAGGTTTGTCCTGCTGAATACTAAGCCCCAAATATAAAGACCTCATGGATGAATTAGATGATTTATAAAAGGGCTTTCCAAAGGAAGTTTGATTTTTTTTTTTTTTTTTGTCTTTCTACCTTCTGCTACACAAGGAAACAACGTTGCTCACCCTTGAAAGATACAACAACATGCCATCTTTACCAGAAAACCAGACCTGCTGGCACATTGATCATATACCATCCAGTCTCCACAGGTGCTAGAGCATACATTGGTGTTCTTTAGAGTCTGATGACTTTATAATAGTACAACTTGTGACTAATACAGTTTATTTATTCTCTTGTACTTGCTCATAATTATGTACCAGATAATTTTTTGGTTATATATTTAAGCTATTCAGGTGGTTTTAGACTTTGTTTCTGTATGCGTTTCTACATATTTTGTCACCGTATGTGAAACTCTAATTTATTGCGAAGACTAAGTACAAATGCTATCCACTAGTACTACAGTACTATACTACACTTACTAATGCAAGTGGTTTCCCACAGCATTTTATCATTACGTTCCCCATTATGTTCTAAAACAGTATGTTCTGAAGGGACCTTGTGGGAAATAAAATTCATCAATTTTAATTATCTTACCCATAATCTAGATTCAACAACAGAGCAAAAGCTACAATGCCCATTTGCATAGATATCAATACTCACAAACTGCCTAGTTTTATATCATATGGTTAGAGGGTTATCCTCTGTTTCATTGTTCGGGAAATCTCACAGAATAACCACCCATAGAAAGGAATGATTTATTTTCTGTCCTAACCTTTAAAAGGTAGGAAAAAAATGAGGGCAAAAGTGTAAAGAAGCACAGCATGGATATCTTGGCTTTTAGTTTCTGTGTTTTTATCTTGTGCCAGGATTTTATGTGTGTGAATTATTTTAATAAAAAGTTTCAAAAAATTCAACTGCAAAAAAAATGGTGTGTTTATAATTCTGTCATCTGAATGTGTACCATAAAAGTCATATAGTCATATGTCACATGTGTCGCTCCAGTGACACCTCTCCTTTAAAAAAAACATAAGGTGGAGATGTGGGACTGTGAAAGGTAGCTTGTCCTTGGTTGAGCTAAGGCTAGAAGCCCCCAGGGACCCTGAAGGGACAGTAGGAACTTTGCTTGTTCCTGGGCACTAAGCCCCTGTCACCAGCCATAGCCACCCATAGATTTGTGACCATCAGTCATGTAAGGGCAACTCCCTAAGCCCCTCCACACATGCAGGAGAAAAAGGACATGACCTGTGGTCACATAGACTCAAGACAGAGATCACCAGTCTATTGAGGTACCTAGGTAGAGGACTGGAGGGCTTAGCCAATAAGCTTTCCTTCCTAGACATTTCTCCCTGCAAAGGGTATTTAATCTCAGACTCACACTGAGAAGTGGGGTATGGTTTTACATATCCACTTTCCTTCATGATAATAAATGCCTTAAAAACCATGGACTGCCTATTTTCATTGGGATCCACTGTGGGGAGCCTCAGAGATGGCCTTTGCGTACAGAAGAACCGCTGTCTAACCTCCTGTAGAAAGCCTCTTTGCATCCCCAGCCACAGCCAACACCAAGCTCAAGCCTGCAGTTATCAAGCCAAGAACTCTGCCCAAGGGACCAGTCAGAGTTCCCCCTCTTTTCTGTAAAACTCCTAGCTAGATCCAGCCCTCAGGGCCAGACTCAGTTCTCAGCTCTTCAGAGACTTCCAGGGGTGCCTGAGTGTCCAAGAGCCTGAGGATTCCAAGGCCTAGGGACCCCCTAAGCTGGCTCTGGCTGTTCTGTGCCTCAGACTACACTTTGCCACCCCAAAGCTGTATCCTGGGTCTTCCCTATAGCCCAACATCCACCCAGCAATGATGTGGGATAAGCACAGTCAAATTCCCTGAATTCTGCCTCACCAAGTGCCAAGCAGAAGAGCCCTGTGGCTGAGCAGACACTGGGCCTACAACCCTACAAGGTACCATCATGGAAATAGAGACTAGACCTTTACCAGGTGCAAAACCTGAAAGAACCTTGATAATGGATTTTCAGCCATCAGAACTGTGACAAATATATTTGTGTTGTTTATATTAATAAATTATCCTAAATTATCAAATCAGGTAGCAAATGCACAAGTATTTAACCTGTTGGTTCTTGCAATTTAATTGCAATTTTTCATTAAAAACCCACATTTCCACATTTAAGTTTTGTCAAAAAATAAACAATGCACAAATAAAATCTAATATATTATACATATGAAATGTTTATATAACTGATATAGATTAATAATACTGGTAAAAATGGATCTGCTTTGTCATTATCTAGGGGCTCATTTTCCTCTCTAAAAGAAATTTCTATTTTAAATGTGTGTCAGTCTTTCCTTTGTATGTATTGGCTTATATTTAAGTGCTTATATATAATAAACAATGCTTTTGTTCATTTAAAAGTTTACATATGACACCATATTCTAGTTTCCATTTGGTGATATATTATTTTTCTATTTGCAAATCATTTATTAGTTGACAATTTCATATGATGTATTTGGTCATATTCACAACACTTCCCAGAACCATCCACTCTTTCTTAACCACCATATGTGGTGTTTCTTTAAAAAACAAAACAAATAATCAAACAAACAAAAAAATGAGTCCATTTAGTAGTTCCAATCTACACTTGGGTATATCACTTTCCACTGGAATGTGGTCAACACACCTAAGGCCACACCCTTAAACAAACTTTCCTCTTTGGAAGCTATCAACTGTAATTAACTCCTCAGCTAGAAGTGGGGCATTGTGCCACTTCTATATAGGTTGGAATTTGGGCTGGTTTGGTCTTCACCAGGTCTTGTGCATTCTACTATAACTTCTGTAAATTCATATGTATAAATACTCTGCTGTGTCTGTGTCTTAGTTATGGTTTTATTTCTTTGAAGAGACCACATGACCATGGCTACTGTTATAAAGGAAATATTTAATTGGGGCTGCCTTACAGGTTCAGAGGTTTAGTCCATTTCCATCATGGGAGGAATCATGGCAGTGCAAAGGCAGTCAGGGGACTGGAGCAGGAGCTGAAACTTCTACATTTGGATTGGCAGGCAGCAGAACGAGTGAGCCACTGAGCCTGTCTTGAGCTTATGAAACCTCAAAGCCCACCACACAGTGACACACTTCCTCCAACAAAGCTATGCCTTCTAATAGTACCACTCTCCATGGTTCTACAGTGGCCATTTTCATTCAAACAACCATGGCGTGAAATCACTGTTTTCTTGTTATGTTATGTCTTAGAGTCTTTCTACATCCTTTTCTGCAATGTTTCCTCAGCTTGAGAGATAAGGGGCTAATATAGATGTTCTATTTAGGGCTTAATGCTCTTCATTATTTCATTTTCTGTACCTTGACCTCCTGTGAACCTCTGGGTTAATTGACATCTACTGCAAAAATAAGATTCTCTAATATATTCTTTTTATTACTTATTCTTCTCTCCTATATTACATCCTGACCACAGTTTCTTCTCCCTCCTCTCCTTCTAGTCTCTCCCTCTCATATCCCCCACCCCATCCACTCTTCCTTTTCTCTTCAGAAAAGGGCATGCCTCCAAGGCATATCAAGTTGCATTAAGACTATGCACATCCCCTCATATTAGCTGGATGAGGCAAGTCAGTTGGACAAAAAGAGTCCCAAGGCAGGGGGGTAGCAAAGTGTCAGATACAGCCACCGCTTCTACTGTAAGGAGTCCCATAAGAACGCCAAGCTACACAACCATAACATATATGTAGAATGTCTAGGTCAGATCCATAGAGGTTCCCTGATTGTTGGTTTAGTCTCTGTGAGCCCCTATGAGCTCATCTTAGTTCATACCACACTGAATTTATCCAATCATGTCTGATCTTGAAAGCTAACCTACAATCAGGCCTGGTTAGTACTTTTATAGGATATTCTTTTTTTATAGGATATTCTTAATTCAACATTTGTGTTTGTTCATTTGTCTATAGAGCATATCATAAACAATTCTTTGTCATTTTCTATTTTTCTCATTATGTAGATAAACTGTAATTTATGTTTAATCCTAAAGTATAGGTTATCAGAGAATAGATAACTAAAGAAAGTTAGGAATTAAGCAAGTTTTGATAATATGATGACTCAGAACATGCAGAAACTTAAAAGAATATATTGTAGAGTTTTCATCAAGAGAATATCCTCACCAAAGTTATAATAGTTAGAAAGATCATATATTTCAGTGTGAAAGATGGATTATGGGAAGGAAATACCAGACAAAAATGTAAGGATTGCCAATCACTCTAATTTTATTCACTTCTTTAAATCTTTCTGCCTCTGTCTCTCTGTCTCTCTGTTTCTCTCTGTCTCTCCCTCTTCTTCTCTCTGTGTGTCTCTGTCTCTCCCTCTCTCTCCCTTTCCCTTTCTCTCTGTATCTCTCTTTCTCTCTCCTCTCTCTCTCTCTCTCTCTCTCTCTCTCTCTCTCTCTCTCTCTCTCTCTCTCTCTCTCTCCTTTCTTCCCTTTCTTCTTCTTTCCCTACCTCCTTCGATAATTTACCTGCCTGGATTAAATGATTTTTTTTTCCTGTGGCACTTCAAGGTTATGTAACTCTATGCTAAAGAGAAAGGACAGGTTTTACGTCCATTGTTTGGCAGTTTTGTAAAGGACAACATACTGCAGATGAGACATACAGCCTCTGTCAATCACACAAACCAATAAACATACCTTTATTGCTAATTACCATTTTCTTTTTGTGCTACTGTTTGCCAAATGGCATTGAAAGCTGAAGCACAGATGCTCATTAACATCATTCTTGATTTACTGATAATTCAGCACTGACAGTTTAATAAGTTTAGGATGCAACCCAAAGATTATTTGTCAACACATTTTGAGGACATGTTTTTCTCACCTCTTTAACTGAATAGTTTGTTCATTTGTGATAATTGTACCAAGAATATGAATACTTTAAATTTACATTTAATTATTTTGTTTGTTTTCCAAGACAGGGTTTTTTTTTTTTCCTGTGTGGTTGTACTAGAACTTACTCTGTAGATCAGGTTGGCCTTGAAATCAGAGATCTGCATGCCTCTACCTCCCAAGTGCTGAGATAAAAGACTTATGCCACCACCAGCAGCTTAAATTTAATATTTTAATAAATGCTTCAAAATGTGTCTCACCCATTCTTAATGTTTCATAGCCCAGACTCTTATGATAGTAAAAAGGAACTACAGGGTAGTTCTCAATGGAACTTAAATCTATCTGATCTGCCTGTAATGGCATATAGATACAGAGATAAATTGATCTGTTTTTAGGAACAGTAGAGTTGTTCAATATGGCTTTGCATGTATGTAGATATTTTCAATGGAGAAATATCAAATGTGCTATTAAGAACTTCTTGGCCTCATCATATGACTGGTATTTTGTGAGAATTTTACATTTATTCTATCCCAGAGCAGGATTAAGCTTCATAACCATGAAGTGCCACTAGAGCAATCACAAGTTATTTTGGGACATATATAGACATCTGTTAAACTATTACCCTTACTATGTGCTATTATGTCCATTATGTTAGAGATAGGTGACAGTTTAATATATATCAATATGTAAATATTCTGACACTCAAAATCACTTTGAAGTTGCATACATTAAAAGTCTTCATTTTCATTACTTGTCTTTCACACATATTATTCAACATATGGTTAATCCCATTTGGTCAAACTGAGGTTGTTGAAAAGATTTCTCTAGGGCAGGATATGCTAAGGAATGCTAATACTTTCTACTTGGTGGTGTTATCGAAGATTTAGAAACACTAACTAAACTGATATAGGCACTTATGTGAACCAAAGTAGGATTGTGGTGATATCAAGGGGTGGCAGACTTTCAACACATTACTTTCTATAATTAAGTCCTCTGGGTATGACTCTGATATAGACAATATCTTTTAACAAATTTGGCTGAAGAATAGATAGATACATTATAAACAGCACTGTACCTACATGCAGAAAATATTTTAAAATGCAAGGGTATGGGATTCATTATGATATTGGTTTTCCTTCAATACTGTTTACACTTAACCTACACTGAGCCAATAGATGAGAACAAGAAAACAGCATGGATGAATCTGAAAACAAATATTAAGAGGCAGACTTAAATTTATCATTGCTCATACTGTGTAAGTTAATTTATCAAAACAAAATCAAATAAAACGTTGAAAACATCTAATATTGACTATGTATTATATCATGTTGGGGACTTGATTTAATGGATTTACAAATTACATTGGAATTCTCACATTTGCTTGTAAGACACTACAGGCCTCTGCCCCCAATTGATTTTGATTGAGAATAAAGATGGCAACATCCAATGAGTGGCTGGACAGGTAGACTGAGGTAGGACCTTTAGATTTGTGTGGGCTAAGAACTGGAAGAGAGGAGGAAGCAGAGATCACTATGACAGTGGAAGAAGAAAGACCAGACCTAAAGGCCAGGCAACAGGTGAGAATTAGGGAAAGTGGACACACAGGCCAATTTCTTAATTGTGTTTGGGGTAGCAGAGATAAAATATAGATTTTAAATGATATTAACTCAGGAGTACTGGAAGAGAGTGTTTGATAGCAGCAGGAAGGATTAAAAATGCCCAGCCATTAAGCTAATCAAGGTATATTAAAATTAACTGGGGTGTGTGTGTGTGTGTGTGTGTGTGTGTGCGTGTGTGTGTGTAGTGCATCCTGTCAGGAGCACAGAACAGTTAACTACTAACTACTGCTACAACACCACATTTTTTAACTTAAGAAAGCTAAAATCTACTTTTATTTCCTCATTTCTGTCTCTACTTTCCAACCTGAACACCTTCCATATAACCCCTGTCCACCAATACCTGATCACTTTGCATCAAATAGCTAATTAAGGAGCTCTCTCCTGAAGAATATGATTTTTCCTACTCTGCACATTATTTAGTTGTTTGTAATTCTTTGTCTAGGATTTGGGCTAGGTGAGATTTTTACCCCTCCATGTTAGCATGTCTGCTTTAGTTGAACTTCATCATGTCTTATTTAGGCAGCTGAGCTGTGGTATCATGGGTGAAACTTCCCTGCCTTTTCTAGAAGTTTTACAGCAAATTTGACTCTGGTCCTCTGGCTCTTACAACTGTTTTTACCTCCTTTTCTGGGGTGATCCCTGAGCCTTGGGTATAGGAGCTGTGCTGCAGATGTATCATACTTGGTATTGGAAACCTAGCCATTTATCCAAGGTGAGTGAGGTCATGGATCTTAGAAGAGGGCCATCAACGAGTACTTTTTGGGGAAGATTTATTTATTGTATGTATGGGAGTTTTGTCTGCATTATGTCTGTGTACCATATGAGTACCTGGTGCCTGCAGGGGCCAGAAGAGGACATTGGATGCCCTGAAACTGGAGTTCCAGTGGGTTGTGAGCCACTACTGGGTGCTGGGAACTGAACCTGTGTCCACCACAAAAGCAATATGTTCTTCATCACCGAGACATCACTATAGTTCCCATTAGAGTTATTTTTATAATTTCATATACCCAGTAAATAGTAGATCTGAAATTAGAACCCAGAGTTGCTAAACATTAGAACTATCAGCACAGCTGATTCTTCACTTCCCTATCAATAAATGAAAAATGATAAAACTATCTTGCCAAATCAAAGGACATTGTGAAGCATCAATGTTTGTGCGTGCATGTGTGTGTGTGTGTGTGTCTGTGTGTCTGTATGTGTGCATGCTTTGTAAATTTTATAAGTGCTGTTTTATGAAAATTTGAGGTGGTTTTCCTACTACTTCTAGCTAGTATATCTCAACTGTAATGTATTCATTACAATCTACCACCATTTTTCTATGATTTGAGTCAAGCAATAAAATATTTGTTAGGACATTACTAAAAAACAAAAGCAAAACCAAAATTCATGATTGAACTCAACTACCTTTTCTTTTAGCTAAGATATGTTAAATAACAACACAATGGTATCATGGCACATGCCTTTAATCTAAGTACAAGCAAGGTAGAGGCATGCAGATCTCTGTGAGTTTGAAGTCAGCTTGGCCTATAAAGTGAGTTCCAGGACAGTTAGACCTATATAGAGAGACCTTGTCTCAAAAAATTCCCAAAATAATTAACAAAAGTAATAATAAATCATCCTTCTACTAAAAGAAAATTATGAAAAGATATTCAATGGAAGTTTTCTTCTCAGAGTAAACTCTGTAATGTCTTTCAGAAAAGATATCAATATGAGTTAAAAGAACCATGAAAAGTCTCCATAAAACAAGTGTATATATGTGTATGTGTTAGACATCTTTATTTCTGTTATTTTATTGACTTTTATTTATCAAAAACTCAGATCTGAGCACCAAATACTCATTGCAAGAAATACCTGGTAACTAAGGTGAGTCATATTACTGAAGTAAAAAATAAAGGGTGTGTCATCCTTCTTGAGGAGTTAAATGTAAACAGTGTGGTCAGGCTTTGGTAAAAAAAAGTTACTGTGCTTGGAAAGTAGGGCTTCTTTCTTCTTGGGTAACAGCTTTTTTGTGATTTCCCTGCTAAAATTTAAAAGGTGTCTTCAACCAATAACAAACAAGGTCTTTGTAATAAAATGTATGTATTTCTGTCACCCTAAATTATATTCCAAATATTGACTGAAATTCCTACTTTGTATATTCATCCAACAATAGATATAGTGGAGTTAGTTTTATCTTATTTAAAATATGGAATATTCAATTGACTTATATCTGCTTTGCTATAGTTTGTCAACAATTATAAAAGTAAAATAGGCTCTGTTTTGTTTTGTTCCATAGTATGTTTTCCATACATGATCGTATTGTATAGCCCAGGCTAGTCTAAAACTCCTGCTAGTTATTCCTCAGCTTTCTGAGTACAAGAATTATAGGTACGCACCACTACACCTTCGTCAAATGGGTTCTATTTGTTAAATTTGAAAAGCTGTAGGTGTACTTTTCTTCATTCCTCTCATTAAACACTTCTAGAACTCTATGAATCATATGAAACTCAAACACAAGAAAAACTTAAAAGATGGATAAAATAACTATTTAGAAAACTCAAAAGCTGAGGGGAAGCTCAGCAGAAAATTTCTTGGGCTTCTGTTTTCTCACCTAAGGTGGCAGAGAGAAATAATAATGCAAAAATGACAATAAGTGTGATCATTAAAAGCCCCCAAAGCCTAGTCTCCTACACCTATAAGGTCAAGAAGAGGGAAACCTAGGAAGAAATAAAATCAGTTCTATAACAGCTACTCCAAACTGGTCCTACTAGAAGCCTTACTTTTATCTTCACCAGCTAACTTTGATTCAGAAACTACGCTTCTGCATTCATTTCCTGTAGCAGACATTCCTTTTCTCCACAGGAATGGTATAAGAAAAATATCTAGAATACATTGAAGACTTTACTTCCCAGCATCTATAAATCCATCCCTTTCTACTATATCAGTTGAAGTATGTTCAGGAGCCAGAAGTTAGACCCCATCCAGTAATATCAGATATTATTTCACTCCAGGGAACCAATGGAAGATGAGCATGCAATCTAAAATCAACTTCTACAGTGGAGTAGTACACCTTCATGGGAAGCCTTAACAGAAAGCAAGTTCTAGTATCCCAAAACCTAAGACACAATGAATATTCTGTTCTGTCTTTATCAGTCTTAATCTCAAGAAGCAGAAAAATCTCAACTTGAGTAAGGGACCATAAATCAAACAGATGGATGGAGAACTGATACAGATTAAATTAAAATGTCCTAAAAGAATTTTCAAAAAGCATTATATTAATTTTCCATAAGAAATAAAAATGATATAAAAATTGAGGAAATAATAACAGGGAAATGTAAGATGTAAAAATTTGTCTTTTATGGGTGCAATGTGATATGCATATTTTATTTTTTAAAGCTACAGTCAATATGTGTGTGTGTGTGTGTATCTCAGTGATATTATACAACTTTGGGTTATGTGTAGAAGCCACATTTCTTTTTACATTCTTTTGCCTACTTCCATGTATAATGGCCACTACGGACATAATTTCTTGTATTTTTCTATTTTTGAGTTTAAATATGTAATTACCATGATTTAAAGTAAAATACCAGAATGGAGGGAAGAGAATAAAGATTAATGAACTTGATGATAGTTGAAAAATTCTATATATAGACCTTGGTGATATTTGTGTGTGATGAAATTGAATGATCTCAATATCAATTTTTGGTTTGGCATTATAATATGCTTATCTAAATTTGTAATTATTGTCAGAACTGTGATAAAGGTGTATGAGATTTCTGTTCACTGTCTTTACAAAATTTTGTAAATATAATTATTTTTAGATTATTTTTAGGTGCCAGGATTTACAAATACCAACTAGAAATTAATGTTCAATAGTTGGATTTTTTTAAAATGTAAAACATTTTAAATGAAGTATTGTTAGTCAAACTTCTACTTTAATTGGATACATGGGGTATTTAAATGTCACTGTAACTTCAAATATAAACCATCTTTTTAAAATTATTCATTCATGAGTTAATCCACTGACCTCACTTTAAAATGTTGTCTGTTCCTTTTTCAGTAATGGATTATGGGAATTCACTGGTTTTGTTTTTCACTTACAACCAGTGACATACATAACAGTCAATTTGATTCAAGAATGAATAGACAGTGGATATCGGTCAATAACTCATTGAAACTCACAAATCCTACATGGTTGAAGGAAGGGGACTAAATGTTACAGTTACTTTGAGTGGTCAATATGTCACCAGGTGGCAGTAGAGTATTATGACCACCAATATAATAACTATATTGGACCCATAATATGCAGAGGAATATTTTTAAACTCAACTATGGCCCTCATATTTTTAGTAACACTGTATCACATCACCAATTGTAGTTGAAAGCATGGATGGAAAATTACAGACTTCAACTTAAGAAATATGAACACGGGAGTTGGCTCTGGTCAGTTATAATATAGTTGATGCAATTTCACATTTGAACCCTAAAGACTATGTATGCCTCACAAAAACCTCATACCTAAATGAAATCATTGATTCTTATATACCACTATCCTTTGTGTCTTCTGCAGAAAATCAAAATATAAGCATTGATATTTAAACGCAATAGATTAAAACTAAATCTGTAAATAAGCATTTAACTAGGCAATGAGGTTTTCCTTATGCTTCAAGTATGTAAAATGCACATCTGTGTTAACAGCTAAAGAAATGATTTTAATTTATAAGAGTATTTGTTTTTAGAACAAGTATTTGACAAATAAATAAGCCTACATAGTTTTCAAAATGGGAACAGAATAATAAATTGTGTTATTGATGCCTAAGAAAAATGATTCTATTAGTCAAATGATGGTCATTTTTCATATCTAGATTGTATTTTTTTAAAAAATATATTTCTAAATGATGGCAAGAGGACACAAAACATACATAAAGAAAATGAGTCAGTCCTCTGTTATCCAAACAAAACAAACACATAGGCATATATAGAAGATTTTAGCTTTGCACAAAAAGGATTTGTTCCATAATTTTCAAAAAGAATTGAGATAGAAGATGGTGCTCCAAGTAAATTACAATTTAAATGAAGAAAAAAGCTTCCTGTGTTTACTAATGGAATGCCTTTGGTCTAATAACAGAAAAGTCTGTCTAAGGAAGTGGCAAAGTCCCTCTTTTGTAGGAATTTTCACACAAAAACTCAAACCCAAGCTTCTTGCCTGTAATAGTCCAATACTAAAAATAGTCCCATTTTGTCCTGTGTTTTTTTATGATTATACTTTTTATACATAATTCATAGTAAAAAAAGGTGATAATGGTAATATCTTTCTTTTCTTCTTTTGTGATCAAGGTATAGAAAGGTAGCTTTGGTTTCTGCTTATGCTATTACCTTACCACACATACTTATTCTCCCATTTTAATACTTCAGCCATCCTTGGAAGATGACGATAATTTTGAAGAGGAACTGGAAGGTCTGAGAAAGACACCAGTGTGCTTGGGAGGCTTTGTTAATAGCTCTGTATTTTAGTCAGCTCCTGTCTGATACAACTCTACTTGAAAACTAGGTCTCCAATCATGTCCATTTTAAGGAAGGATTTTACGTTTGATGCTGGAAATTGCAGCCTATGATTTTCAGCTATCTTCTGAAATAAGATATGAGTTTCACCATTATTGATAGGGTATCATTTTCTTGCACACATCTGAGATTTTCAGAGGCTAAGTAGTTGAGTTGTGTCTTCTCTTCCTTTCTTCTGTAATCATTATGGGCACCCCTTCCATGCATCAGATGTCTCCAAATCACATTAGTCAGAATGGTTTCTGGACTACTTCAACTCATGTGGATATTTTTCACTATCTTGTTTTGTGATTAACTGTGTATCTGGAGGCTAATATTTCCATTTTTCTAGTAAGAAATGGTAATTAAAAATATGTTGCTTTTATTACCCTGCAGTGACTGAAAGGAAACATGGGCAAATGGTAATCATTTTCTCATGTCAAGGCAGCTGCCTATCAGTGTGATTCTCACCTGTTTGTGGATTTCTTATTTGGCCAAGCCCATGCACAGATTGTATGTTTTTACTAAATGAGATATATAATCACCTATAAGTTACATTGCCAATGTGAACTTGTTACTTATAATGCTGTCTTCCATTGGGTATATTGTTCTTAAGAGAAGTTATTCTGTATTACAGTATCAAAGAAAAACAAATAATTTATATCATCAGTGTCATAGATCTGATAACATAAATAATATAAATCAGTTTAGTAGGACTCATCTTAAAGACTAAGAAAGAGGATCATTTGATCCCAGGACTTTGAATATATAGCAAAACCTTAGCTCAAAAATTCCATATGCATAGATGTAACATGTATAACATTTATGATATATATATACATATATATATATATATATATATATATATGTATATATATATAATGAAAGATACGTATGGCAAACTCCCTGTGTATGTATATCAACTACTATGGACATAGTTCATATAGTCTTAACAATGATTTCAACAGTAATTACTACTCAAGGCCACTAACCAACATAAACAAATGTATTTCATTATGTGAGAATAGAGACTATATAATTCAAGTCACATTAAGTTCTTCAGCAGCATTAGCAGAATTTGGTATTTAATTACGCCTCAATAGACATATTGACCTTTGTAAATTACTACAAAGCCAAGTTTACACCATGAACAACAAACATCTTTATTGTTGTTTAATAATAAGTAAGGGAAGTGTTAATTTTCATAGATATTTATATTCAGACCCTCCCCAAATTTAGGTAATTGACAGAAAAATCCAATAAAAGAACCCCTTTCCTTTAACCCTGTGGTCTAATCTATTTTTATAATACATGTGCAGCTGTGAGAAAAAACATTATAAAGGTCACCCACCTGTCACTCTTAAAGTTGGAAAGAGTTTATTACTTCTTAATATTTCAATTTTTAGGAATAGTGAAGAATATAAAAGAAAGAGTTTGATCCTCTATCCCTAAAATAGAGGATCCTGGAAGAAGAGTGTGTTTGTGAGTGTGTGTGTGTGTGTGTGTGTGTGTGTGTGTTTGTGTGTGATTCAGGATTGGCCTGAAGTTACTTTAAACAAGGCAGAAATAGATGTGGATCGTGTAGTTAAATATGCTGCTTTTGATTAAAGATGTCTGGGATGAATATTTTTTCACTCACTTGAAGATATGTACTAATTGAAGCCATAGGGAATATTACAGAATGGGAAGTCGGTGGAGTTTATGAACAAACCTTGATTAAGTCTGACATATAATAGCTGGGAAGGGGAAGATGAGCCTCATGGGAAGAGAGATGGAAAAAATGATTGAGTTGTAGAAGTTAAACAAAAATAATGTTTCAAGTTTTGTAGAGTGTAGCAGTGAGTCTCACAGAGAAAAGGTCAAATAGTGAATTCAATGTCTCTTTTACTTGATGACAGTAGTGATGTTAACCAGATCTGTTTTACTGCAAGGATGGTGCAGAAAGCTGAACCAAAGTGGGTAAATGAGTGAACAAAGACATGAAGACCACGAATATAGATGATATGGCAAGATTTCGCTTGATTTTTTTTCCTAGTTGGAAAAAAAGAATAATTCAATCCTTGGGGATTGAAATAAACATGTAGCGTTTGTACTGAAAATGAGATAATTTTCTTTTAAATGTTTCTTTCTGCTTTCTAATCTGAGATTTCTTACCATTTATCAATTTCTGCATGGGCATTTGTTTAAAAAACTCACTGTCATCTTTGTAGTCATTCTCATGGCCTTACTTAACATATACTCAAGTGAATATCATGTTAGATATACAAACCAAACACCTGTTATCCAGAGTAGGACATTCAAGTACTTGTTCTACATATAGTCTGAGTTGTTTTCAACTTATTTCAAATTGAGAGAGGGATTCAAGAATTTAAGATCTAGGAGGGAGGATTTGAAATAGTAACTTGAATCAAAATATAGTGAGGTTTCTGAGTAGTGTCATTTATACAGGAAATAATACATTTCAAATCATTGAAATGATGATCTATGGAATCGATGCAGGATAAGAAGACAAGTAACAAAAAGGAACAGCTGAAGGAATGGGGGAACTGATGAGTAACCTCTATGATCATAAAGAGGATGGTTCAACTATCAAGCTGAATGGATTCGAAATGGAAGTAAGAAAAAAAACATGAATGGAAGGTATACTATAATGGTTCTGAGTGATACAGAAGTGCTGATAATAATTCTGGAAACGACTGACTCATCCAGACAAGAGAAAAAATATTTGCATTAGTCACCATGTTAATGTTATTAAATACATGTCTCATGTAAGCCTAAGAGGCAGCCATTATGAAAGCAGAGCTTCTGATATAACAAAAATTCAAAAGCTAACACCTACAAATATGGGGATGAATACATAGGTCAGTCAGTAGTGCGCTAAGCATTTATGAAACCCCTTATTTGATCCTCAGCACCACATATACTATTGTGTAGAGAGAACTGTGTTTCACTCATGATAGACCAAGACTATAAACTCAGGGAGAAGATACAAGAGAATCAGAAGTTCCAAGCCATACTCAGCTATGTTAAAAGTTTAAATCCTGGACAGGGTCCAGATTATCTCAAAACCTGAAAGCTATGAACTTAATGGCTGTGTTTGTGTTTACAAATTGAAGAATCTTGGCATAGAGGCTTTAGGTGATGTAGTTGGCGGTGAGCAGAAATGGCTTGACATAATAAGAGGGGGCTTTTATGAAAGCCTTTTTTTTAAGGTTGAAAGTCACAATTGAAAGCTGAATGGAGTGCTAAGATAATGTCCTTTTCAACTGTATTTTATGAGTGTGTGAGTAAACAGCACCAGCATTTAAAGAAATACAACTGTGATTTCAAATGAAAGCCAGGGTTCAGTTGAGATACAAAAATGTTTGTAAGGCTCTCGCTCATTCTGAATATTCTTTGCAGAGTAGTTTGATAAATACAACCCAAGAATGTTTATAGAGTGCGTAGTAAACAGTTCTTAGAAGGGAAACTAGTTCCATCAGTCATGGGCAAAGATATATGTACACATTATCCTGACAGTTTGGGTGATGAACTGTGAAGGTAGGGCTATGACTGAATGCTTGGCATTGCAATTTTGTCACTAGTAACTGTGGACATTGGATAGGTTTATAAGACAAACATTTAAGAAGCATTGCATGTATTAGTTTTGAATATTTTGTCTACCTTTATTGTTATCTACAAGAATGTATCCACAGATGAGGCTACAAACCTCAATCTCTGTTATATGAAGATTTCTTTGGGAAAAATTCATGAGCCTGTAGTCTGCCCTTATTTATTTATTTGCTTTTTTTCCTGTTTTTTTTTTTTTTTCTGAGACAGGGTTCTCTTTGAGGCCCTTATTGTCCTCAAAATCAGGTGTGAGCCACAATACCCAAATGGGGTTGTCCCTTATAAAAAGGCCTAAAGGACTAAAGAGACAATTCAACAGGTAAAGGCTCTTGCCACTAAATCTGGGATCCGAATTCAGTTTTTGGAACCCACATAATGGAAGGAAAGAACTGACTTCTACAAGGGCAGTTTGTCCTGTGACCTCTACAAGTCATCACAACATTTGTATGTCTCAAATACACTCAAAAATAATTAAATAAGCAAACATAATTCAAACTTTTTAAAAAATTAATATGCTTCAGAGAGATTTTTCACATCCTTCACCACATGAGAATGAAAGGAGAAGTGACCCTCACCCCCAGTCTATGTGAGGAAACACTGAATAGTCAACATCTGTGAGCCAGAAAGGAAGGCCTCACTAAATACCAAATCTCATGTGATCTTGGACTTCTCAGTAATCAGAGCAGTTAAGAAAATAGTGGGATTTATAAGCTGAAGGGGTTTGCAACTTTATGGAGAGAATGACAATACCAACCTACCAGAGTTCCCAGTGTCTAAACAGCTATCCTGGGAACACACATGGAGGGACCCATGGCACCAGCCTTATATGTTGTGGTGGATGGCTTTGTTGGGCATAGGTGGGAGAGGAGGCCCTTGGTCCCATGAAGGCTGGATGCCCCAGAGGGGGAATTCGAGGGAGGGGAGGTGGGAGTAGGTGGATTGGTATGGGCACACTCTCATAAAAGCAGGAGAGGGGAGAATGGGATAGGAGGTTTCTAGGGGGAATGGGGAAAGGGGATAACATCTGAAATGTAAATAAATAAAATACCCAATTAAAAAAAGAAATGCTAAAAAAATCAAACTTTAAATAAGTATACTGATATTCACTATATAGCTCATGGTTTAAAATTACTTGGAACTGTTCGATTTTTAGATACTGCTAATTCTCAAATTTTGCAATTAGTTATGCAAATATAACTCAATTTAAGAGAACATACTGTTTTTTAACTTCATAGGACATTTAAGAGCTCATACAGGATTGCTTGAACCCCTTAGGGCAATGCCACAGGAGATTTGTATACTAGGCAGATTATAGTCCTTACACAGGAACAGTTAGCCAAACAATTTCATTCTTTACATCATCAAAATAGTAATAGCTTGAGACAACAATATGGTATTTCTAGTGAATGGCATAACAAATTGTAAAGACTTGTTGTGAATATTCTCAATATCTACCTGTATCAAATAATGATGTTAATCCTCAAGAACACATACCTAATCAATTATAGCAAATGGATGTTACTCATTTGTCTGATTTTGGACAATTAAAATATGTACATGTGACTATTGACACCTTCTCAGGCTTTCTAGTTACAACTGCTTTAACAGGTGAAGCAACTAAAAATGTAATTAGTTATTGCCTACATTGTTTTTCTCTGCTGGCTATTCCAAAACAGGTTAAAACAGATAATGGAACTGCCTATTTCAGTTGAGCATTTGAGACTTTTTTCAACAATTTAATATTACCCATATAATCCTGGGATTCTTTATAATCCTCTAGGACAAGGTGTTGTGGAATGGGACCATGGAACTTTAAAACAATATATTCAAGAAATTTAAAAAGGGGGAGGTATATCCCCATATACCACAAATTTATTTAAATAATGTTCTTTTTAGTTTAAATTTTTAAAACACTTGGATGCCAAGAAACTTTCTTCTGAATGTCTATGGTACCCTACAACTAGGCATACTTATGCCTAGGTAAAATGGAAGGATCCTCTTACTGGCATATGGCATGATCCCGGTCAGGCATTCAATAGGGGAAGAGGGCATGTTTGTGTTTTCTCTGCAGGATGCTGAAGGAGCATGGTGGCTGCCATGCTAATGCTGGGACAAAAAAATGATGCTGACCTGTGAGCTTGCTGAGCACCTGACAGTGGTGTCTGGAAAGCTGTATTGGACATATGTTCCTGACACACCTTTGCTTGTCTATATCCCGGATGGGACAAGCTGCCTTGACTTAAGTTTTTATATCTTGTGGGACAGAAAATCAAAAAGAGTCATTATAATTACTCTTGCATTTTTCTTAAATGTGACCAGTTATTTGAACTCAATCATGGACTTGTCTAGAAATCAATCCAATATTGGAAATAACAGTCTTCATTTGGAAGGCTGGTTCTGGACATTTTGAAAGACATATTTGGAAGTTAGCTGAAGTTCTCTATGTTATGTTAGCAAGAGATAAAGTTGGGACAGAATCTGCATTTCAAACAAGTGTTAGTGCACATGATAAGGCTCTTTTAATTGTCATGTTAAAATTACTTTTTTCTACAGTATTTAATGTAAGCTGTATTAATTGTGTATTTTCTAATTGTGTTAGTGTGTTGAAACCTGCCATGTCTGTTATGGGGAGGTCTATCAAGCACCTTTTATTTTATTGCTCTGAGTATTACAGGACCTTGATATTCTGAAAAAAAACATGCAAGTACTGGAAGAAGTGAATCAGGATTTGAGCAGAAGCAAGAGGATACTGGACGTGATTATTGCTGGTATAACATGTTTAATTACATTACTTGCTGGCACCACTGTTTCTGCAATTACTTTGACACAAGAAATTAAGACAGCTACTTTTGTTAATCATTTAGCAAAAAATGTTACTAATGTGCTGAGTACACAAGAATATTTAGATAGGTATTTGGAACAATAGATTGATGTTCTTTATCCTATTCAAATTATAGGAAAGAGGTTCAGAGTTTAAGAGTAAGGTGCCATCTTGAGTGTCATGCCAAATACCAATGGAGTAGTGTTACTTCTAAAATTTACAATGATAGTCATTATAATTAGGCAAAATTTTAAAGATACTTGCAGGGTATTTGGCATAATTCTAACACTTCTCTGGATGTTTTAACTTTGCATAGTGAGATTAAGAATTTCAAGAATGCTGCTCTGCTGAGTTTTGATGCAGCAGATACTGCTGATAAAATTATCCATGGCCCAATGTCAGTATTTCCATTTTGGTCAAGCTTCAAGAATAATATATATAGCTTGATCATGTTAGCCCTTTTTGTCCTGGGAATACTTTTATTCCTGCCCATCGTGTTAATGCTTACCTTTAACAACATCAAGATGTTGGCAGTTAAAGTACATGGCTTGAAACTGAAAATGAACACCCAGACAGAGTTATTAATTTAACAGGCTGGCAAGCCAAGGTCAGGTAAAATTCTGCACAGAGCCTTACCAACCTAAGACAGAAGGTACATTGCTTTGGATAATGCATATTCCATGATGGATAAGGAAGGCATTCTTGGCAGAATGACCTAAGACAGGCTCAGTCTTGTTTATGAAGTAAAAAACAGGGAGAGACAGACAGCTTTTGGAGCTGCTTGGCAGGAATTTCACATGGGCCAAGGACAAGAAAATGAGCTGCTTGGCAGGAATCTGACATTGGCAAAGGACAAGGAAGTGAGCTTCAGGCAGGAATCTGACATTAGGCTAGAAAAAAGAAGTAATTCCAGGCAGGAATCTAAATCTTAAGCTAGAACAAAGAAGTTGGCTTCAGGCATGAAAATGAATTTGGGCTAGGACAGGAACGTAGGCTCAGGTATTTTGGTCATCCTGATAAGCCCTTAGAAACAGTTTCTAAGAACTCTGTTTATTGCCTTGCTTGTGCTTTGAGTATCAGTGTTTATTGCCTTGCTTGTGCTTTGAGTATCAGTGTTTATTGTCTTGCTTGTGCTTTGAGTATCAGTGTTTATTGTCTTGCTTGTTCCTTGACTATTTGCATCTATTGGATTGCTAGCTTTTCAACCTAGAACTAATTTTAATACCTGCATGTAATTAAAATGGTATAAAAGCAAAAAAAAATAAGCTACCCAGTTGATAATTGTTTAATCAGTCCAAAAAGACTAATAATAAAAGTAAAATTATTGCCAATAAATTGTAAAAGACATGAAAACCTATGTTCCATTCAGGATTTAATTTGTATTCTGGAAATGCCTATACAATCATAAGCATAAGAGAAACCATCATTTTCTTCATTATTTAGGAAATCAGTTCTTTCTAGTTCTCTCATCTTAACTATGTAGTAAGACCCAATAGGTAAAATGGTACACAGTTGGGCTGCTTGGTAGAGAGAAATTAATCTCAAACAAATTGAGAAAGTTCCCCATAGCTAACTAGCATTCAGAGTGCAGATTGCTGGAGGTCATATCAATGGTCTCACCCAGCACTAGACCCAGTATGTACAATACTGATTAGCCAGACAATGTTTGTTGCAAAGAGTCAACCAACTATATGCTGATTGTATTTGTGGCCTGATCCTTAGAAGGGACTTCATTTCTGGTACTGTAATTTTGGTTAAAAACCTATCACTGGATAAGTAATATGCCCTGTGGTAGAACCCACTATTTTTCATTTGCTAAATTCCCATGCTTTCAATCTACCTTCTAAATATTGGTGCTTATGTTCATTTATTAGTGCTGCTCTCCACTTTGTTTATTTTTGTAATGGGCACTCAACTTTGATCTCTGGCCTCCATACAAATCCATGTGAGTACATACGAATATACCACAGAAATATACAGAGAGACACACAAATATATATAACAAAGCAATGAGTAAAATTTAGACAGTTATAATTATATATAGTTTATTAGTAGTTCAATTTATATGTTGATATTATACAAAGATGCAGTAAAAGTAGCTGATGTTTCTGATGTTTCTTCTTTACTATGTTTCTAAATATTACACTCGATAACTATATAGTATCTTCTTTAATCATCCTTATAACCCTGTTAATGAACAAGAACACATGGTTAATGAACTCACAGGGCCTCAGGAAAGAACTTACTGTTCTTCTGCTAGATGGATTTCATATTAAACTGCCCTCTAATTTGTTTCTGTATACCCATACATTAATGCAGTTCTAAGACCACACTAGAGAAGATTTTGTGCAGTGGATGGCAGTTAATGCACAAACCCATAATTAATTGGTCAAAGTACAAAGAATAAGTATCAGTGGAGCCCTCAGCCAGTTATTTATAAATGACCCCCTGTACTGGCTAAGGCTGAGAAACCACCCAGGAAGAGGGGAGTAGAAAAAACATGTGAGAGCTAGAGGCTGAAAAAGACTGAAGCAAAACAGTGTCTTCTGGACATGACAGGGCCAATGCATTCATAGCAGCTATGGTTGTCTGTAAAAATCATGCACAAAGTCAAACCAGTCAACATTATGAATGAAGTGGATACGGGATCACAAGTCCCCATCCTTAGCTGAAGAGCTATGGACAATAAATTGTTCCTGGGAGAAAGAGAGTCAGTTTTCTTTAAGGATATGGCTTCTGGTAGGTAGGACATGCTCCAGTGGATGACCACACCCCCAGAAAGATATGGGTAGCACAAATTAGGGTCAAAGAGTTCTTTTAAAATTAAGAAAACATAAAGTTAGAAGGATAGGATGATGGGAATGGATCTGGGAGAACTTAAGTGAAGGAGCTGATGTACATATGTTCAAAACCTGTTGTATAACATTTTCAAAGTATTAGCAAGATATTTTTAGATAATTCCTGTGGTCATGTGAATGAGAATACTCCTGCATAGGTTTGTGTATTTAAATTTTTGGTCCTCACTTGGTAGGAGTATTTGTGAAGAAATAGGAGATGTAGCCTTGTTAGAGGAGGTATGTCACTTGGGGTGAGTTTTGAGGTTTTAAAAGCCCAAGTCAGGAAAAGTTGTGTTCTCTCTCTCTCTCTCTCTCTCTCTCTCTCTCTCTCTCTCTCTCTCTCTCTCTCTCTCTCTTGCATGTGTGTATGTGTGTGTGTCTGTGTATGTGTGATGGATGTTGTCTCGATAGTAAACTTTGAGCTGCTGCTTTGGCAACATGTCTACTTGTCTGCTGCCTTGTTTCCTACCAGGATGGTCATAACTTTAAGCACCACACCCATTAAATACTGTCTATTATAACTTGCATTTTTTATGATGTCTCTTTTGGGCAGTACAAAAGTAACTAATGCAACCCTGGTTAATTGCAATATTTATCATCAGTCACTTTAGAGATGAAAAAAATACGAAACTTAAAAAGTAATTTTCTCTAGTTACTGCATCCAAAAATTGTGACCATGACCCTAGCTCTGGAAAGTATAATTAACTATGACATTGCACAGCTTTACTAGCATTCTTGATTGTCTTTATTCACCACTCAAATTCTCTTAAATTATCATCCCCATTATACCTTCCTTTCCATAAACTGAAGTTTAGCAATTTTATGTTTCTGCATTTTCTCATCAGTCTTATTCTTCTTTAGTTAGATGTGTTATTTATTAAGTTTATGGTATTTTTTCTGTCATAAGCTTATCTACTGTTATATATGTAAACTTACGCAATATCTTTTTATCTCCTTTTTGTTTGTCTCTATTATCCTTTTCCTCAACAAACCACATTTTAAAAATATCTGCCATTAGGGAGAAAAAGCTGGATGGTCAGCATGTAGATGTATATGTATAAATATGCACACATACATACTTGTTTATAGTGCTAGGTACTAAATCTTGGGTGTCATACATTTTAAACCAGTGCTCTGCCACAGAAGTACACCCATTGCTGGAAATTGTTATTAGAAGAATAAAGAAAAGTCTTTCATTCTCTTACCAATGTTGTCATGTCCAGTGGTGTTGTTATTGTTAAGCTCTTATTTACGCAACCACATAGTTGGGATGTCTTGTACATAGACAATTCTTTAGGATTGAATTGTTCATTGTATAATGTGAGAAAGGATATGGCTGTATCAAGAATTTAGGCCTGAAATGCCTTTTTTTTTCTGTCGAGAACTAAGAGATTTTGACCTTGAGTTTATTTAGCTTCTGGATAGGTCATAAAAAAAAACATTGGATTTTTATGTTTTACCTCAAGTTTGTCCCTCCAAAATTTGCATTCCATACTTGAGCCTTTAAGGTTTTTCAACAAATATTAACTACAGTATTTTCAGAGTTTTACTTGTGTTACTTAGGAATACATTGGAAAAGAGGAATCAATGTCATTTTGTACCAAGTCCAAATGCTCTGCATGTTATTTTTTAATTTAAATGTTTGAGTTGGTTGTTTTCAAAGAAAGAATTAGCCATGCAATGTATTCTACTCCATTTCCAGAAATTTAAGTTATATTTTCTCAAACAGCCAAGTATGCAAAATCATCCACATTTTGGTCCTATTGTTCATGTATTCTTCATACACTCAATTCTTATAACACAATATACATTTAAACCAAACCATTCTTCATAATTTATTTCAGTTATGTTTTTATACCACCATATTGTTATTAATGCCACGACTGTCTGGAATGTTCTGTTTCCTAATTTGTATCAGTTTGATTAGGGGCTGGATAGATGTTTTAGCAGTTAAGAATACTGATTGCTGTTCAAAGTAACCAAGTTCAATTCCCAGCAGTCACTTGGTGACTCACTCTCTGCAGTTAAGAATACTGATTGCTGTTCAAAGTAACCAAGTTCAATTCCCAGCAGTCACTTGGTGACTCACTCTCTTCTGGCCACCAAAGGCACCAGGCATGCTGCACATTGTGTATAATATATATATATATATATATATATATATATATATATATATATTCACCACACACATAAAATACAATTAACTTAAAACTTAAGAAAAAACTATAATTGTCAATCATCATATAATTCTCATTCATTAAAGTGTTCTTTGCCTACTTACTAGCATCCTCACAAAACTTGTGACTCATTTCTTATGCACTAACCATGCAGCATTACTTCGCAAAATTTTCTCCTCCTTCTGACTTACTTGCTCTATATTCACAACACCCATAACACTGAGTATAAACTTTGATTCAGAATAATAAGGCAATAATTTTAATTATATTGGTAAAAGGCTATTAAAATTTTATGATTTATAGTTCTAAATGCTTTATACATTTTCTAGATTTTACTCAGGGTTTGCAACAACCATAGGAAGCATGACTAGCAAGTCAGAAAATGAGTGACACAGAAACCAACAAACCACAAAAGAGGCCCAAAAGGAGAAAAAAAGAGGAGAAAAGCAATGGAATAAAAAGATGACAGACTTAACCCTAAACATACTAATGAAAATAGTGAGTATAAATGGCCAAATGTCTTAATTCCATGGCGGTCTGACTGACTAAATAAAATGCAATGCCCTATTATATTCAGCCTGCAAGAAATTAGTTATAAAGATATGAATATGTTAAATCAAAAATAACAATGGATCTAGCAAGCTAGCACTAAACTAAAACTGGAGTGGCTAAAGTACTATACAATACAGATTTTTAACTAAAGAATAATGCACAGCAAGAGAGGTTTATTTCATAAGATGAAGATGGTAATAAAACTGAAGGACATAACAGCACTATACATTTGTGTATCTAATAGCCATGCTTCTATACTTGAAGCAAAAATGGAGAAAACCTTTCATCCATGTCAAGATGTCCTTGGCTATAAAAGTTTTCTTAATTGAATACAAAAGCAAAGTTTTAAAGTGATGCATTCCAGATTTATGAGGTCAATCAGAGACTAGAGCCAGACCATGTTTTTATAACTACTTGGTTTCAGCATTCACTTCTGAAATAAGGAAACAAAACATCCTTGCTTTAATTAGAAAAACTTAGGCAATTTATTTAACACTTGAACCTCTGATTTGTTGGTTTTAAAGTGTGGTCACTATATCCACTCAATGTCTTAAAAAGTTATTATAAAGATGAGGACTTAGTGATATAGCTGATGACAGTTTATGAAATGTTCACATTACTGTTGTTGACATTAAATGGTCTTTTACTTGTTCAACAGTTATGAATTTCCCATGCCTTTTGTATTATAGATTAATGTTCCTGAAACCTTTCACTTCCCTAAGACATTGTAGTGTAACTTATACATTAGTAATCTGTGCACAGTAGTAATGTGTACTTCATTTCTGAACAGTATGAGAATCACTTTAAATAATTGCAAAAATGAAGCTTAAGAACTCTAAAGGTGCATATAGACTAAGTTCATTAAACAATGGCTGTGAAACTTTTATGACTAACTCTGATCCAATCTGAAAGATTATCTTACAATCTCAACACATACACCTTCATTTAATTACAACAAGATTTCTGAAACCATATGTGTCCTTATAATGAGATACATAGGGTTTTTAGTATATTTTTTCTAGTTAATTCATTAAAGGAAAAAATGATTATGGTTCAGTCAACCGATTTTCTGACCTGCAAGTAAGTTAAACGATCATGGTTTGAAAATGCTATATGAGATAATTTTTATGCAAAATTACATTTCAAAATTAGGAAAATGATGGGGAAAATCCCATCATATGAGACTTTGATAAAATACTGGATACTGAGTTGGAAGGATTGTGAATGCCTTACTTATGCTTTGTCATTGAGATGATGCAGTTAAATTGGGCTAGCTTATTAAGTAAAACTTCATTAAAGAAAATATAGAACATTCAAATGCTTTCAAATATTTGGTGCAATATGATATTCAATCAAAGCTCATACTTTCAATTATGAACACTTAAAACATCTGTTACTTTGAAAAGTATCATTCTTGATGCCTTGAGAAATGTTTCCGCCATTAAGAATATGTGTTGTTCTTCCAAGTACCTAAGTTCAATTCTCAGTACCAACATAATGGCTGACAATTTTCTGTAGTTCTGGTATGGGATATAATGCCCTTTTCTGGTCTTTGAAGACCTCAGATACTCACATGGCACACAGACATACATTCAAGCAAACAATCTATACACATAAAAATAAATTCATCTATTTTTAAAATCCTAGCTTCCTTAAATTGTTTTTATCAGAGTGTTTTACAATGGTGGAAAAAAAAACTAAGACAATGATGAGTGCTATTTCTTCTACCATAATTCATCTTTGATTTTGCCTAACTTCAATATAGTTTGTTTTATTGCATTTTTTCCTTCTATATTTTTTATTGGATATTGTATTTACATTTCAGATTTTATTCTATTACCCCATTCCCCCCACCACCCAGGGACCTCCTATCCCATCCCCCCTTCTCATGCTTCTATGAGGATGTGCCCCCACCTACCCCCAGTCTCCTCTCCCCACCCTCAAATTCCCCCCAACTTGGTGTTCAGCCTGCATGGGACCAAGGATCTCCTTTCCCACCTATGCCCGACAAGACCATTCTCCCCTACATATACAGCTGGAGTCATGGGTCCCTCCCTATGTGCTCCCAGGCTGGTGGTTTAGACACTGGGGAACTCTGGTTGTCTGGTATTGTTACTCTCCTCATGGCCCACAAACCCTTTCAGCTCCTTCAGTCTTCTCTCTAACTTCTCCATTGGGAAACCCTTGATCAGATCAGTGGTTAGCTGTGAGCATCTGCCTCTGAATATGTCAGACTCTGGCAGACCTCTAAGGAGACAGCTATATCAGGCTCTTGTCAGCATGCACTTCCTGCCATCAACATCAGTGTCTACCTTTGGTGACTGCACATGGGATGGATACCCAGGTGGAATGGTCTCCAGACAGCCCCCTCCTTCAGTTTCTGCCCCACACTGTGTCTCCATATTTGCTCCTTCTAAGTAGGACTGAGGCATCCACACTTGGTCTTCCTTCTTCATGAGCTTCATGTGGTCTGTGCATTGAATCTTGGGTATTTCAAGCTTCTTGGCTAATATCCAATAATCAGTGAGTGAATACCATGTGTGTTCTTTTGTTATTGGGTTACCTCACTCAGGATGATATTTTCTAGTTTCATCCATTTACCTAAGAATTTCTCAAATTCGTTATTTATAATAGCTGAGTAATACGCCATTGTATAGTTTTATTGCATTTTTACAGGAAATTTTCTCAAGTGTTGTGATATTTCTCTTGTATTGCTATATTATTTATGTTTCTTTACTTAGTGACAGAAAATCTCCCCTCTTATAAAGGGACCTCTCTCTTTTACTGATAGTTCTTCATTGTTTCCTTTTCTTTGTTGTTGGCACAAAAAATTATCAGTGCTTTAACTCAGAACAGGGGAGGCATCTGAATAATAGCATCTGGGTAGAGTGATTCAGAGCACTGGCTCTGAAGACAGACAGCTTTCTTCTCCCTAGATGTCTAGCCTTCATCAAATCACTATTACCTCATTAAGCCTTAGTAGAGTTAATGTTCAAATACGGTAATGTGTCCTAGGACAATATATGAGGACTTGATGAAATCATGTGAACACATTGGCCACAGTGATCTCCTTATCTGATAGCTTATTTATACAAATGAATCTTCCACAGTAATGTTCATATTATACCCTTGTTGGTTAGCTAATAGTGGTAGGGAGAAAATAAAAGTACATATGTGTGTGTGTGTGTGTGTGTGTGTGTGTGTGTAATCAGGATATTAATCCTCTGAAGTTTAGCTATCAAAGATTTTCTCCCGTTCTGTGGGTTTCTTCCTCACTTTATTATTATTTTTTCTTGATCTGTGCAGAAGATTTTATTTTTATGAAGCCCTACTTGTCAATAGTTGGCCTTAATTGCTGAGCCAATGGTGTTCTAGTCAGTGAGTCTTCCTTCACATTTAGCATCAAGGGGGAGCCTATGTTTTCTTCTGGCAACTTCAGTGTTTCAGATAGGTGTGCAAACTTTTCATCTTTATCTCTCATATTTCTATGTTTGCAACTGTCTTGCAATCTTTATAAGTTATGTTTCATACTATCAACATAAATGATTGATGTTATATTAGAGTTAAAGTTTAAAAATAGAGTCCAAAGAGAAGTGAAACACTTGTCTCAGTGCAGCCCAAGAAGAATCAAATGTCACATTCTTCCCCTTAAAAATCTGATTTTTTATTCATTGTAGAGCTAAGTGTTCACATGAAGGACTCTCTCATTTCCTTTACATATATAAAGTTAACCATTTTTGAAGAATATTCATTTAAAATTTTGAAGAATTTGAACAAGACGGGTAGAATTTAAAAGACGGGTAAGATTGATGAAATGGCATGACTACTTATTTTCTTTTTCAGAACTGCCCTTCAATATAAAACAACTTAAATTCAATTGGGACATGATGCTTGTCTCTATACCTTCCAATCTATATTTAAACAATCTAAACATATGGTTCATCTCATTAGTGAGAATATCTGAGATGTATTCCATGATTCTGCTCTTTATTAAAAATACAACATTAAATTTTATTTTCTGGGATGTACAATTTGAGAGTGATACCTACTTTGACAAATAGAAGGCAAATCACTTAGCAATTACCTTTCTTCTAGGTCTCTATATGTAGTTCAGTATATGTCATATGAAAGATACTCAGTTTGTTAGTTTGAAAGCAAACTGATTTTAAAAAACGGAACATTTACCTTAAGTAAATACCCTTTCCTCCCTGGGTTCTCTGCTACTTGGATATTATATATGAGGATTTTTCTGTGTTAGCAATCAGATTTTATACTCCCTCTTTATGGCTTAACTAATTTATAGGAACTCTTTTGTGGTTAACTAATTTATAGCATTACTTTTCAAATGTATTTTGTTGGCTGGGCACATGCTTTTGATCCTAGAACTTGGGAGGTGAAAGCCTAGTCTACATAGTAAATTTCAAGTCAGTTATACAGTGAGACAAAATGTCTATCACATTAATATATAATTCATATAGTTCAAATTTTGTAGAGTTACAGTTTTAAATATTTATCTGACTTTAAATGTTGTCACATTATTTCTAATTATTACCTCTGAAACATGAATAAAACATGGTAAACAAAAAAATATTAATAAAATTGATCAGTATTAAATCACTTTAGCACCTCAATAAGAAGCAACATTTCCCGTGACTTATTCTTCTTAAATCTTTTTGTCTATGGATTTGCCTATCCATAATACTTTATGTAAGTATAATGTATGCATTTTATGTGCTTAATTTTTAATTTTTGGCCTGGCTTCTTTTGACTAACACAGTGCTGTTAAGGTATAAGCACATTCTAGCATGAACTAGCACTTCCTTTTTGCTTAAATAATATTTCAGTGTATGCGTACAGAAGTTTCATCTATGCATTCATCAGATCATGATTGAAATGTGACTGTGTCTCCACTTCGGGTTTTCTAAATGTTTCTATGAGGTACTTTCACACGATGGCTTTTGTCTATTTTCCTATTAGCACCTAAAAATATTTTAGCTAAATGATATATAGAAGGAGGAAAATTCTTCTATAAAGGCAATACATAGTAAGATTAAAATTTATGGTCGCCGGGTGGTGGTGGCGCACGCCTTTAATTCCAGCACTTGGGAGACAGAGGCAGGCGGATCTCTGAGTTCAAGGCCAGCCTGGTCTACAGAGTGAGTTCCAGGACAGCCAAGGCTACACAGAGAAACCCTGTCTCGAAAAAACCAAAAAAAAAAAAAAATTATGGTCAAATTATTACAGATCTCTCAAGAGTTGATATACAGTTTCTTACAAGTTTATTATGGTTTGACTTTAAATGGTTTGACCTTATAATAAAATAAAAATCTTTCCCAAAGAATGGCTAGCTACAATTTAGATGTTCATAGGCTAATAATTTTTAGGTTAATACCTTGTGATCCTAAAGTGTAGTGATAAGCCACAACTCACGTTTGGCTAGTCTATTGCCAGAGAAAACAAGCCAGATTCTACAGGACACTAAGTTGCTAGGCTGTAAAGTTTGATAGGTTTGTTGCAGTAACTCGAAATTGTTAGTTTTAATATTTTCATCTTATCATTGGCTGCTAAGGATATAGCTACATGATAATTAAATGTGTGGACATTTTCTGAGTATTGTTGTAAATTTTTATTGTTTAAGATAATTATTTTGAGATTTTCTTTTCACTATTATTTGTACTCCTTGAAATTATTTTCCAAAATATTAAACTGATGCTTATTTTTCAGTTTATATTCCAGGTTACAATCCTGTCCATTATATTGGATATCATTTTGATCCCATAAATTATGTTTGATTAAAGCTTCTAACCTATTTTGGAAGGCTCTGAGAATATCTTGTTCTTGTTAAATACTTATTTTAGGGACAACTTTTTATGAAAATGGACCTAAAAGTAGTTACTAAAAAAATTCTTCTATTAACATTCTGGTAACTTTTCAGCAATTCTTTATGAACATCTATTTATTTTTGAGACAGGTTCTTATGATATAGCCTTGGATGGCCTGCAACTCATAATGCATGTAGACTAGGTTGGCCTTAAACTCATAGCCACCTGCTTCTGCTCCTTGAGTACTGGGCTTAAAGGCAAGCACCCTTTTACCTGGATGAAAAAACCCAATTTGTAAAACCAAAAGTGAAATAATGACAAATTTTCACTTCTCCAAACTCTACCCTTTACTTTCAGTCATAACACACTTCCAAGAGTCTAGATATTCTAGCATATAAACTGGAATGCAAAATGTCCCAGAGCTGCTTCATTTGGGGAACAATATTCATATCTTCTGTTGCTTTGATGCTATCAATTGGCATGTACTAACCTTCTCTTTCTTCATTCTATATATTTATTTACTTGTCAAATATTACAATATGAAAAACTTAGAACACACAATCATAGCCTGAATCCCATTATCTAAAGGACATGTATGACTAATTTGATTTGCTCTAGTGCCTACTAAAATAGCAGTCATCAGCAGAACCAATATTTAGAATGTAAAGAGAATAATATATACATTATTTTATATTGTAAATTAACTAAAGGATAACATTATTTAAAATTATATTCATATATCTTTTAAAACATGAAATATTTTCTGCTTATCATTTAAATATTAGTAGTCATCTTTATTGAGAAATGTAAATCAAGTTCTGGTAAATCAAATTCCGTGAGCAGGAGACTTCTTCAAAGGAGTATATAGTGACAAATATTTTAATAATATATTACCTTGGAAATTGTATTATGTTCCCACTGACAAATGTGAGTCTGTTTCGTATAAAAATTAATAGTGTGTTTATTTTTGACAATTGATGAATCTCTTCCTCAAACTGAAATGCATTCAAACAAAACAAACCATTAAAGTTAAAGATGTCTTTTAAAATATGTAACATCACATAATATGACACACCTGTAGCCAAATAATGAGGAGATACATTGCTTTTTGGATACTTCCATAATCTTGTCTGATAAAAAATATTATGTACTTTCTTTTATTTGTTAATGGTATCTTCTTATTTTAACAGAGAATATATTAAGTCACTAACCCTACATGACATGAACTTTCACTGAACTCTTATGATAAGACACACAATGATCCATTTCAATGAAGAGGGGCCTTTTCCTTTCACATTTTGAAGGATTATCTGGGTGGGTTCTTTCCCTGAGTATAGTATTGTCTTTATTCCAATTATCTTTAGGCCTTTCTTTAAACTTCTCATCTCCTTAAGGTCAGTATTTGGCTCCAACATTACATTTTCAGAACCTTTTTTTTTCTCCTCGAACTTTTTATTGTTTATTGTTTATTGTTTTTATTTATTGTTTGTCTCACTCGTTCTTTTTCAATATAGATCTATCTAAGAGCAATCACTAATAATCACACAACAGAGTCAATATTAGGCTGTTTTGAGATCCCTGCTTAAGAAAATTAGTCCATTACTTTTTTAGTTTATCTTCAGGCAAATTGTGAAGACAAGGGAAAAATGCAGCCACATTCTTGGCCAAAATATCACAAGAATGGTTTCTAGCCCAGTAGCTAATGGTATTCTCCTCTGAATCCTCTTGAACAGGGCCACCATAGCACACATTGCTCTCAGCACTACCCTCTCCGAAGCTGCTAATAGGATGTCCCACTTATAACACTCAACTGCTTTTCTAATTCAAAGTCTTCCATATTCTCCCAATAAGCAGCATGCTGAGGCATGTAACAATATCCCAGTGCCTGATACCCACATCTGTCATGGTTACTTCTATTCCTATGAAAAGACACCACAAGTAAAACAACTTATAAAATAAAGCAATCAATTTTGGGCTTGCTTACTGTTTCAGAGGGTGAGCCCATGACTGTCATGGCAGAGGACAAGGAGGCAGGCAGGCAGGGTGTTGAAGCAGGTGCTGGAAGCTTCTATCCTGATCTACAAGTTAGATGCAATGAAAATGAGACTGTATCTGGCATGGACTTTTGAAATGTTAAAGTGACCCCCAATTACAAATCTCCAACAACACATCTCCAAATTCTTCTTATTCCATTCCACCAATTGGGGACCAAGCATTCAAATATAGGAGCTTATGGCGACCATTCTCATTCAAATCACCACAAGTGGCCTACCTGAAACACAGGAACATGTGTTCTCTAGAGTAACTAGATAGATAAAAACTGTCATGGAAAACCATCAAGAAAACAAGAGATGGTTTCACAGAAGATCAAGAATGGAAAACACATTTCTTGTTAGTAAAGAGGGGGAGATTTCCCTGGCTATTCCCACAAATAGGTCATCTAATTGCCTTTTGTTTCTCACACACCTGTTTGGTTCAATATTTTCTATTACTCTCCCTCAAACTTTTTCCCTTTGTTTCTACACACACACACACACACACACACACACACACACACACCCCTCACGTACACACTATTCTAATCCAAATCCCTTACTTTACCTCAAGTAATTCCACAGAGCTTTTGGGAATTGTGGTTAATCCTCCCAAACAGGGACATTTCCCCCTGTTTTCATAGGACAACGTTGTCAGTCAGGAAGTGGTAATGAGTGTACCTGTTTCTTCACTGTTAATTTAACATTATTTTATTTCCTCTTGAAAATATATTAAAATAAAAAAGATTTCAAAGAAATGTATATATACACTGTTATGCTAATTTTTCATTTAGCACATTGCATGTATATGTATTTAAACATGCTTCATCAAAAAAAACTGGGTCTCTTGCCTACTTCAATGAGTAAATCATATGCCTCTCCATTTGCTGCCATTTATTTTAACTTACGTAAAAGGCATTCAATGTGAGTTACTCTTCAGTAGCTAAAGTTCAGGCACCTGTTTCCTGCTCTAGAGACTAGCTCTACTCAACTTCTGTTTCTGGCCCTTGACAATGTATTTTTGTTTTCATATTATATATAATCATTGCTGTTTAAAATGTAGTTTGTATGCATAGTTATAAAGTTAGTGACTCACTTTGACCAGACTGAAACAATAACTTGTTATACAAGCTAAATTGTGAACACTTAAAAGGCAGGCTTTTTGTATTTAACTTGATATAATCTTCAGCAATATATACTCAAATAAATACATATTTAGCAAATTCTCAGCAATTCTTCATTAAATTAATGAAATGAGTAACTGATCATCTAATGTTTTACAAAGCTTGGAAAATATATCACAAAGGGAAATACATATATCACTGTTTTGAACGTGTGCTGTGTAAATGAGATTTTTAGACCTGGAGAGGTTAGCAGACTTTCCTAATAGCAACAGAAGGGAAAGCTAGATGAGAACATTCAAAGTACACCTATTAGGATGTGCATCATATACCCAGTGGATGGCCTAATGCCTATTTGGCAGATCCATGACCAAAGAATCCCTAGAATGTAAAAATGGTTTACACTGATTAACACCTTTATGGCTCTTGTTAGACTTGTATCCTATTTGTGGGATTTTCACTTTTATGTTTACCTTGCTGTTCCAGGGAAGACCTAGCATATGATGGCTCTCAAACAGAAAGCTTTTGATCAAACAAAGGGAAAAATTCAATTGATCATTATAATAAGAAATAAATGGAAAGATTTTTGATGGAAAGTTTTTGAGTAAGGAGGACTTTGTGAGTGAGGATGACAGTCCTCTATTTTGGGCTGAAAGAAATAAAGACCCAGAGACATGTATATGTTAAACATATCACTATAAATAATGGTATGGATCATTTTAAGTTCTCAGGTAAGTAAGTAGATGAATAAAAAAACAACCAACTTAAAGGTAGTATTATAAAAGCAATATATATCCTCTCTGCTGCATGGGGACCAATTACTATGTTTTTATTCCCACCTACCAACTCGACCCATGAGGGGATAATGTAGACCGAAAGAACTATATCAGTGGTAACTTGGCCATTCCTGTGGTATGAGAAAGTTATAAGTGTATCGAAAATGGATGCCAAGGCAATACAAAATTACATTGATTTACCTCCCTCGTTTTTGCTTTATGAGATATTTAACATGTTCTTCTTGATGACTGAGTGCTTAGGCAGTGAGCAGTATATGTAATTATCTCGTTGCCACTGTTATCACAGTATCATTATGTTTTCCTAGAAATAGGGGGGCGGTGTTTCTTGAGCTTTAGCAAAATATGAATGCAAATAACTGCAGCATATTTTAAAACAATATTAAATTAAATTGTTTGCACCACGATTTAAAACTGGTTATCACCATATTGCAAAGCATGTTCATAAGCAAAGCGATCTTCTAAGGATTTCATAAGCATGAATGAAAACAATTGCCACTGCATTTTGAAAGATGTGATTCTCCATTTCCTTTTATTCATTGCATAATCCATCCCTACAGAGAACTAGAACACTACTTGTGTGTAATACTTCATACTTACCCATTTACTGAGCCAAATATTACCATTTGGGACTTCACAAAAACATGTGCAGAGTTTAGATAACTGGTCTTTCAAAAACTTTATCAAACTCAATGTCTAAAGCCATTTTAATCTAACTACTAATGAACAGACTTCTGAATGTTCTCCTTTCGCACTCATTTCCATTTACAGTTCAAGTTGCCAATAGTGTTCTAATAGCATCCCACAGTAAATAAAATGTCATCAACAATATTCTGTCTCTGGAAATTTTTTTTCATTACAAGAAGTTGAACATGGGACCTTGCAAATGCTAGCCAAGTAAGTGCTCTACTACTGAGCTATAACTCTAGCCTTCTGTTTACTTTTTATTTTGAAACAAGGGTCACTGAGGTGTCTATGCAGACCTTGAACTTGTGGTCCTTCTATATCAGTCTCTAAACTAGCCAGGACTGTAGTCCTGTAACACCAGGCCCAGGTAAGACCTTTGAAGAAATTTTGAATTCACCTGTATAGGTTGTTAAAAACAAGTTGTTGTTAGAATTAGTGGAATTAATTTTAGATCTATATGCCTAAATGTATTAAATTGTGTTTAAAGTAACATTATAATAAACATATTTATTTCATTACTTTGTGCTATACTAATAAGCATGTAAAATATAATTCCATTAAAAATTATTCATAAAGCAACATTTCATTAAGATTGACCATGCTAATAATTTTGCTGAAACAGGAAGAAGGATTTGTAACATGTTGGTCATTATTTAATTATTCAATTCAATTCAACCATTTTAATTAAGAATAACAATGACTGCAGGGTAAACAAAGATATTGACAAAAGAAGTTACATCCAGTAATCATGTAGCTGCCCACAGATCTCCAGATTAAACAGGCAGGCATGTAACCAAATACCTTCATACCTAAGGTTGCCAATGGGAGAACATGGTTACTTAATTATAATAGAAAAGATACATTGAAAAGTTTAGACCAAAGAAATACCATTCGAACTACTTGTAGCACTCACTCAAAGCACTGGTTCCTAAATCACCTAGTACTTGAAATGGTCCATATTGCATTTGTGACTCCCCAAGACCAACAGAAATAATGTGCTTGTTTACAAAATCCTCTTTCCAGGGTCACTTCATAGCAAAAAGGCAGTAGTACCATCCATCAATTTCTCCCTGAAAATGGTTTGCCTGTACTCTTTTATAGCTATTGTAAAAAGGTACAGGCCTACAAGAAGCTGACAGCTGATGGGGAAGAGAATTAATAAAACATCTAGGAGCTGAAATAGGAATGAGGAACTTCAAATGCCTTTCTTTTCTCTTATTCTAGCAATAAGGCCAGACTTTCAGCTTGTTTCTGGAAGTGGTTTGTATATCAAATGACCCAAATTTATAGGTCCCCACAAACATTATTCCCATATCTCCTAGAGATTGCTTCCTATTTTATATATCCAAGAGAATAGAGTTTACATGTGTGGACAAAAGGGCAGTTTTCCTACATGGTATTTGATATAGGAAGAGACAAAATAAACCCACATACCTATGTACACTTAATTTTTGACAAAAAAAAAAAGCCAAAACCATACAATAGAAAAAAGCAAGCATCTTCAACAAATGGTGCTGGTCTAACTGAATGTCTATATGTAGAAGAATGCAAAGAGATCCACATCTATCACTCTACAAAAACTCAGGGCCAAGTGAATCAAAGGCCTCAACATAAAATTAAGTACACTAAATCTAATAAAACATAAAGTAGGGAATAGCCTTGAACTCATTGATACAGGAGACAACTTCCTGAACAGAATAACAATGGCTCAGGCTCTAAGATCAACATTTGATAGATGGGACCTTATGAAACTGAAAAGCTTCTGTAAGGCAAAAGACACTGTCAATAACAAAAAACAGCAGCCTACAGATTGGGAAAGGATCATCAACAACCCTACATCTGACAGAGGGCTAATATCCAAAATGTATAAAGAACTCAAGAAGTTAGACATCAACAACTCAAATACCCCAATTAAAAATGGGGTGCAGAGCTAAACAGAGAATTCTCAACAAAGAAGTCTCGAATGGACAGGAAACACATAAATGTTCAAAATCCTTAGTTATAAGAGAAATGCAAATTAAAATACTCTGAAGTTCTAGCTTATCCTGGTCAGAATGGCTAAGATCAAAAACTGAAGTGAAAGCAGGTGCTTGCAAGGATGTGAAGCAAGGGTAACACTTCTCCACTGCTAGTGGGAGTGCAAACTTGTACATCCACTTTGGAAATCAAATTGATGGTTTCTCAGAAAGTGGAATAAATCTACCTCAAGACTCAGCTATACTACTCCTGGGCATATACCCAAAAGACATTCCACTATGCTACTTGGACACTTGCTCTGCTGCATTCATAACAGCTTTATTTGTAATAGCCAGAAACTGGAAACAACCTAGATGTTCTTTGACTGAAGACTGTATAAAACAGATGTGGTACAACTGCACAGTGGAATACTATTCAGTTATTAAGAACAAAGACATCATGAATTTTTCAGGCAAATGGATTGAACTTCATCCATTAAAAATATCATCCTTAGTGAGGTAGTTTAGACCCAAAAGAATCCATGGAATTTACTCACTTATAAGTGGATATTAGCTATAAAATACAGGATACCAATGCTAAATTTCACAGACTCAAAGAAGGTAAACAAGTTGGAAGACCCAAGTGAGGATGCCTGAATCTCACTCAGAAGAGGGAATAAAATAGTCTTAGGAGACAGATGTAGGTAACAGGATGCGGAGGGACAGAAGAGATGACCAGATGGTCATGAGAATAAATGGAAATCTGCAGCTAGCAGAAGCAGGGAGGTGGAGGGCATCTCAAGAATGTGTCAGAGACCTAAGATAAGGGAGGCACACAAGAATCAATGATGGTGACCTTAGCCGTGGCTCACATCATTGGGAATAGAAAACATGAAGTGACTACATCCCTTAATCAGGCAGGAACCCCAGTAGAGCAATAGGGACACCAACCCACCTCTAAAATTTCAACCAAAAATTTATCCTTTCTCCAAGAAATGCAGAGAAAGAGGATTGAGCAGAGACTGAGGGAATACCAATGTAATAACCACCCCAAGTGGAGACCCATTCCATTGGCACACATCCATTCCTGACAATATTAATAATACTCTGTTATGCTTACAGACAGGAGTCTAGCAATCATGGCTGTCCTCTGAGAAGCTCCAATCATCAGCTAGCTCAAATGGATGCAGTGACACACACCCAAGTTGTAGATAAACAATCAAAAGACCAATCAGACAAAAAAATTACCAAACAAAAAAATTGAGACAAAACAAAATTTACAAAACTACCCTAGAGTTTGTTTTGTGGTGTCTATCTACTGCTTTCATGGGGCCTGCCCTAAATTGTAATACAGACCTCTTTTTATCTCAATCAGAAATGATGAGAAGAAATAATTTTGTTTCATTTTATGAGCCCAGAATCACCGTGATATCAAAGCCAGATAAAGATATTACAAGAAAACTATAAACAGATGAATGTGAATACAAAAATCTTTTCACTAAACTGCCAGCAAACCAATTTCAGCAGCATATGATATTATAAACAATAATCAAATGGTACTTATTTATGAAAGGTAAATTTTATTAAGGTATTCAATGTGAAATATTACAATAAGAACATGAAAATTGGGCCTGGAGATATGGCTCAGTGGTTAAGATTGTGCACTGCTTTTGCAGAGCACCCAAATTTAGTTCTTATCACTTACATGGGATGACTCACAACATAGTGAGCCTAGTTCCAAGGGTTAGACACTTCTGGCTTCCAGAGGCACCTGTACTTACATGTGAATGTGTGTACCCACACACAGAATTTAAAAAAACAAACGAAACTGTAAATCATATTACTTATTCATTAGGTACAGAAAACATATTTGATATATATAGGATTTTTTCATAAAAGTCACAAGTGAGTGATAAAACTAAATTGTCTCAACAAAAATATATCATCTATAGCAGTTTCACAGCATATCTAATGAGGGAAAACTGAAAGGTTTTCCACCTAGATTTAGAGCAAAGCAAGAAAACATATTCTCATAATTTCTAAATTATTAAATATTGGGATGACTAGATAAAATAATAATAATAATAATAATAATAATAATAATAATTGGGAGGCATAGATCTCTGTGAGTTCAAGGTCAGCCTGGTCAAGACTGATCATACCTGAAAATAAATGTATAAAAATAAACAGATAAGATAAAAAAACAGTTATCTAAATTGAAAAAGAAAAACTAAAGTTACCACTTTTGGCAAAAGATAAGGTAGTCCATGTAAAATTTACCACAGACTCCAGATCTTTTCCAAAATGTATAGCGATGTGAACACAACTGTGTTGAGCTGAATATAGACAAGTATCTGAGAGACATATTTGGGTTACATTTGGTAAACCACTTTTCCTATGACTGAGAAAACAGAATGTCCATAAACATAGGTCAATGCTAAGAAAATCGTCATGAAACTTCCATGGTCTTGCAGGGTGGATGATGGCCATAAAACTACAGGTATTGGAGTGGAAAGAGCTAAGAGTTCTCTGGCTCAGAAACCAGGGTTGCTATACTGGCAGATAGTGAACCAATTTCAGTTCCTACAGGATTCTTTTTAATTAATCACTCAATAGCTTTGGCTTCTTTAATGATGGCAATAGTTTTGTCCAGTCTGCTGTGCTGCCAGCTTTCTTACTCAACTTAACCTTGCTCTTTGTAGTTTACATTTTTAAGATTACTTATTGACACAAAACACCATTTCCCTAAATATTGCTTGCATACCAAGAACTCTAATTAAGCCCACAAAAACCCAAGCCGCCTCATAAGTTGCATTCAAATAAATAATCAATGTTCAGGAACATGAATGAAAAGCAATTTAACATTTTACTGCAGCCTTTTGATCAACTCTCAATGGGGAGAAGGTTTATTCACCCTACACCACATAAATAGCAGCGGCCCTCCAAACCCTCTCGACTTTCCAACTTGTGTGTTCTGTGAATTACTCTGCCTTTACTCTGCTTCTCCTCACTCATCATGCCACACATTTTGTGAGTGGGTATTGCATGAAATCTAAGAAATACAAAAGGCAGTGTATTTGTACAAATGGTTTGGAATTCTTCTGTACAGAAGATTTAACAGGTCTACTATTAGTTTTTAGTTATTTTATGGTAGAACAGTTTTCTCATCATTGATTTTGCAGGGATATATATATATATATATATATATATATATATATATATATATATTTGAATAAAAATATGTTGTGAGTTTTCATTTGAAAAACTTTATATATCTATATCATTTATCTATATCATCTGTCTATATCTATATCATCTATCTATATCTAATATATATCTAATCTATACCTATATATTGAATAAAAGTACATTGTGAGGTTTGATTTGAAAAACTTGCTCTGGAATGTGCCTTGAATTTCACTCTTTTGGAGAGCAAATAGTTATCATTTTGGTAAGTTCCAACTAACAAAATGTTTCTTTTATAATGTAGGTTTTAAATGTATTATCATAAAAAGACAATATCAGAACTAATATTACCTCTGCTTATGATTCTCCTGCTTCATCTTTCCAGGTAATGAGAGTATAAGCATGAACCACATGAACCACAAATCTCAGCCCCTCTTTTATTATATATATCAGAAATTTGTGTCTTCTTTGCCCACAAGTTAGGTTGTCTAGAAGTTTATTGATTGTATTTACATTTTTAACAAAATACTTTGTATTTCAAGCTTCATTAAATTAAAATTTCTTGTATTTGATTATATTTATTTGCATACATTTTTATCTTTCTCTCTATTTTTTTCTTCTTAAAATCTCTCTTTTTCTTCTTTAAAATTAGGTATAGACCTGGGTGGTGAGATATGCTGAGGACTCAAAAACAGGGATGTTAGATGGAATGCCCAACAATGGAGAGAGAGAACTTGTAGAGTCCATCTCCAGTAGAAAGACATGGCATCAAGTGGAGGGATGGGGTTGCCATCCCACACTCAAAAACTCTGACCCAGAACTGTTACTTTCTAAAAGAATTGCATGAACAAGAGACTGAGGGAAAGGAGGCACATTGACCAGCCCAACTTGGTATCTATCTTGGGGGAGGTCCCAAGGCCTGACACTATTACTGATGTTATGGTATGATTACACACAGGAGCCTAGCATGGCTCCCCTCTGAGAGGCCCACCAAGCAGCTGACTTTCACAGATACAGATACTTACATCCAACTTAGGGAAAGGTTGCAAGAAGCTCAGGAGAGCTACCCTATAGGAAGACCAGCAGTCTCAACAAACCTGAACCCCCGAGATCTCTCAGACACTGAGCCACTAACCGGGCAGCATACACCAGCTGATATGAGGCCCCCGACACATATACAGTAGAGGACTGCCTGATCTGGCTTCAGTGAGAAAAGATGCACCCAACCCTCTAGAGACTCAAGGCCTCAGTGAGAAGGGAGGTGGGAATGGAGTGGGGTGGGGACATGATCTTGGAGATGTGGAAGGAGGAATGGGATGAGGAACTATCAGAGGGCAGACCAAGAGGGGGATAACGACTGAACTGTAAAAAAAAGAATTGAAGAAATATTAAAATTATTAATAAAAATTTAGGTATATTAGTGATTTATCCATCAGTTACTGAAAATACTAATGTCTCCAAGTAAATACTGAATTTTGTTATTTCTTTTGTTAGCTATATCAATTTTGCCTCATTGTATTCTTGTATGTAAACAGTAAAGATCCTCGGGTTATTAATAAATCCATCCTTTATGATTATGTAGCCTTGGAGATGTGGAAGGAGGAATGGGATGAGGAACTATCAGAGGGCAGACCAAGAGGGGGATAACGACTGAACTGTAAAAAAAAGAATTGAAGAAATATTAAAATTATTAATAAAAATTTAGGTATATTAGTGATTTATCCATCAGTTACTGAAAATACTAATGTCTCCAAGTAAATACTGAATTTTGTTATTTCTTTTGTTAGCTATATCAATTTTGCCTCATTGTATTCTTGTATGTAAACAGTAAAGATCCTCGGGTTATTAATAAATCCATCCTTTATGATTATGTAGCAACCTTCTTTGTTATTGGCATTTTTGCCTGTTCTACTTTTTCTGATATTAATATATTTAATCAAGTGTCCTATTCATTACTGTTAGCATGGTATAACTTTCTGTATTCTTTCATTTTGGGTCTCTGGGTATTCTTTATTTTTTATGTATATGTGTGTTATACCTGTATGCATGCATATTTACCATGTAAGCCTAGTGATTTTATGAGGCAGAAGAGAATGTCAGGTCCCCTGAACTGAGAATTATAAATTTTGGAAGAGTTGCCAGCACTTTGAATACTGAACCAACTCTCTAGCCCCTTTGTGTGTTCTTAATAGTCCTCAGCCTATGGGAGGGGAGGCCGTTGGTCTTATAAAGACTTGATGCCCCAGTGTAGGGGAATGCAAGGGTGGTGAGGCAGGAGTAGGTGAGTGGGTGGGTGGCAGAGCATCCTCGTAGAAGCAGGGGGAGGGGAATGGGATAAGGGTTTAGGGGAGGGGAAATTGAGAAAGGGGATAACATTTGAAATGTAAATAAATAAAATATCCACAAAAAAGCAAACAAAGAAATATTGGTCATGCATAATATCTCAAGTTCTCAAAAAATCTTGTCATTTATTCAAAATATTAAAACAGCATTTAAAGTCATTGTTTTTAAAATAATATTATCTATTGTACAGTTTAGTGCAAAAGGCTTGTTTTCATAATTTTTATAATTTTAGTCTCTCTCTCTATCTATCTATCTATCTATCTATCTATCTCTCTTTCTCTCTCTCTCTCTCCTATTAAGTTATCTGCTTACTTCCCCCTACTGGAAGTCTTTCTAGGTACAGGACATGGCTGACTCAAGCTCCATATCTCCCCTTGCTAGGAGCCACCCTCAGATTCCTGGGAGTTTTCATTGTCCTGGGTTTCTAGCTCATCCTAGAGATGCTCCCCCCATCCAGTTATCTCTTCTAATATTACCTCCCTCCATCCTCCTCCCTTCTCATTCCTTCTGTTCCTATCTTGACTCCATTCCCCAACCAGTCCTGTCCATCCACCCCCCTCCCCCAATTGTAATATATTTTACCTTCTCTGTGAGATTCAAGTTTACCTCCATGGGCATTTCTTATACCTCGCTTCTTTCAGCCTGTAGTTTATAGCATAGCTATCCTGTACTTCATGGCTAATAGCCACTTACAAGTGAGTACATACATGCATGTCTTTTGGGGTCTGAGCTATCACACTAAGGATGATATTTTCAGGCTCTATTCATTTGCCTGCAAAACTCACGTCTTTATTTTCAGTAGCTAAATAGCATTTAAATTGTGCATACGTACCACATTTTTTTAAATCCATTCTTCAGTAGAGGGACACCTAGGCTGTTTCTAGTTTCTGGCCATTATGAATAAAGCTACTATGAACATGGTTGAGCAATTGTCCCTGTGATATAATGGAGCATATGGGTATGCAGGTAGAGTTGTGGGTTAGAAAATGGAGGCAAGAGAACAGGGTGCAGCTTATTTGTGTTGGGTGTGCTTTAAGGGGACATAGCAGGCAAGAGCTTGGGGATAGAGGGGTATCTTACATGTTTTTCCCTGGAGCTGGCAGGCCTCCAGGAATTCTGGAATCCAGGCATATTTGTGAGCCAGGAAATAGATAACTGGTGGCAAGGTTCAGTCTACTATGGTTGGGTGTGGTTTAAGGGTACTTTGTAGGCAGCAGATTGAGGGGACAGTGGTTTTGTGGCAACCAAGACTCTGGAGATGCAGCGAGATTTGTGGGGCAGAAAATGGAGCATGGGAGACAGGTCAGAGCTCACTGGTGCTGGGCTTGTTCCAGGGTGACTAGGCAGACCATGGTGTGAGAGGCAGCGAAAGTCCTACCTGGCTGTCTCTGGTGCTGGCAGGTCTTGAGGGATGCAAGCAGAGTTGTGTCTGGTGTTTTTTGTTTTTTGTTTTAATATTTCAAATATCACCTGCCATTTACTTCTTGTCTATGTGGTTTTTAATTTATTGGTTTGCATGTATATCTATGTCTGAATATATACAGTTTTGCATATGTATGAGCTTATATGTGTGTATGTGCACGTCTGGTTATATGTGTGTAGATCCAAATTTGAGGTCAAGAGGATGTCTTCTTTGATTACATTCCATCTTATTCATTGAGGTAGCTTCACTTAGTTGAACTCAGGAGTTCACCAATTTTCTAGCTTGGTATGTTCTGGGAATTGCTTTCATCTCTGTCTTCCAGTGCTGGAAATATATATATTCACCTGCCCTCTCTGCCTTAATGGAGTTATTGGGGATCTGATACTCATTTACTCAATTTACTCATCTCTCCAAACTTTATATGTTCTTTGATGAGAAGAACTTTTTTCTTCCTGTCTCTACTATATAATTAATAATTACACACATGACTTTTTAAAACAAAATATCTGCAGCTTAAATGGAATGTATTTGAATATATTGTTTTGATTTTTGTTGTTTTTGTTGTTGTTTCCTTGTCTTTGGTGTTCTCTGAGATTCCTAAATTCATAATTTGGCATAAATCATTTATTTTGAAAATTTCTCTGAAAATATTTAACTACTGTATTTTCTTTATCTCCCTCTACTCTAACAAATTTTTCAAAATTCTTGTATTTTTTGTTGATTTCCTGGTTTGTTTTTTGTTTTCATTTTAACTTGGTATTAGTATCAACTTACTGTCAAATTCAATAATTCTTTCTCTGGCCATTAGATTAACAAAGGTAGTCTATTTTGTTGGAAACAATATTTTATTAATTATTTGAGCATTTTCTAATTTTAATTTTAGCATATTTGTCCTTCTTTCCTCCTCCAATATCTACCCTGTCCAGCCTCACCATCCTGTACACTCAGTTTTGACATTTCTTCTTTTTTTTTAATTGATTCCAGGTTTTCTTTCTCAACAAGTTTTGTGAGTAGGGCCTAGAACTTCCTGAGATCCACACCATTAAAATAAACTGACTCTTCATCTCACATAAGCTATCAAATGCGACTATCTCCTCAATTAATAGTGAGATTTTGCATCCACCTTCTCTCTATGCTGGAATGTTTGCACATACTGCACATGCTTGCACAATCACTGTGAATTCATGTTTACAATTGTGTCTGGAAAACGCTGTTTATTCAAGGTCATCTGACCAGTCAACTTTTACTGTCTTTCTTCCCCCTCTTCAGAAGATACCTGAGCATTGTGAGGAAGAAAATAGTTTCTGCAATAGTAATTTGAACTCTACCTTTCATCTTCATTGTTTCTTAGAAATTCTCTCTCTCTCTCTTTCTCTCTCTCTCTCTCTCTCTCTCTCTCTCTCTCTATATATATATATATATATATATATATATATATATATCTTGCTTCTGCCCCTACCCCTCCCTCTTCCTCCCTGCCTTCTTCTCTCTTTCTCTCTCTCTGCTTATAGCACCCATCTCCTTTCTGCTTTTATATTTTCCATTAAAACCTCATAACTTATTAATCACTGTTATTTTAAATTCTCTGATTAGTCAAAGCTCTATCTTGTACCTGATTCTTTTCTCTTGCTTAATTTGTGTCTTCAGAATATGCATTTCCTTCTCTTTTTCACAAAGCCCTGTATTCTACTGTTGTTATTGTGTTTGAACATTAAACGTGATACATGGAGCCTTTAGTGTGATAATTTATGCTAATGTGTCTCGAATTGGACTGCGCTTAATGTTTTGTTTATAAATGATTAGTTCCTCAATTGCCTTTGTTATTTAGTTTCCTTGAGTTTGTCATCTCTGTGTACTTCTCAGTAATCCTGTATACTGTAACTTTTTTAGCTGTAACTTAGTCTTGTAAAAAGTGTACTGCAGGCTTATTAGAATTCTAAGATGCAGGGAGATAATAGCCTTTACAATATTTCACGTAAATAGCAATTCTTCAGTGAAGTTATGCCTCTGGTCTCTGATCTACATTAGTGTTTCCTTTTTAACAAGTTTCCATTTCTCTTTATTGGGACTAAAAGCCTAAGTGAAGGACTGGGGTGAGAGAAATGTCATTCTTCTGGATTGATTCTAATACCTTTTCCTCTGAAGAGTGGCCTTTCTTAAGGAGAATGATAGAGGTATATGGCATTGTCACTTTCATTTATTTCTATCCAGACCACTGTAAGAATTCTCTTGGCTCTTCAATATGACAAAATAGTAAGGTTCAGTTTCTGGATATGAATCATATGAGTACATGAAAGGCCACACTAAAATTATGATTGGCATTTGTTTCTCCTCTTCCCATGTATATAATACCAAGTGGTCCACCCTAAACACACACACACACACACAAACACACACAAGCAAAACTGAACAGACTCAGTGGGTTACATGTATATATTTATTTGCTTATATGTATAATAATTATAACTAAAGAAAAAGATACCATAATTTGAGAGGAGCCAGAGTAGGGAACATGGGATAGGTTCAAGGAGGACAGGGAGTAGGGAAGTAAATTGCAATTATATACATATATGTATATATGATTTTTATTTTATGTATATGTGTGTTGTGCCTGTGAAAATTTGTGCATCATATGAATACCTGGTAGATATCAAGGCTAGAATAAGCCATTAGATCCCTTGGAGGTAGAATTCTAGGCAACTGTGAGCTGCCCAACATGGGCTCTGGAAATTGATCATAGGTCCTCTGGAAGAGCAGCAAGCATTCTTAACCACTATGCAAACTCTCCACCTCCTCATTATATTTTAACTAAGCTTTAAAATAATTGTTTAAGGTTTATGGTTTACAATCCAAATATCTGCAACTTAGTTATGAAGAGAAGATATGTACACAAGCATTTATACTATAATATCAAAATATTTTGTGTTGGCACAAAGGAGTTTAGGAGACATGTACTCCAATATATTCATAGCAGCTTTATTCATTATAGCCAGAAAACAGAAGCAACTCAGATGTCCCTCAACTGAAGAATGGATACAGAAAATTTAGTAATCTAAACAAGGGAATACTATTCAGCTATTCAAAACAAGGACATCATGAATTTCACAGGCAAATGTATGGAATTAGAAAATATCATCCTGAGTGAGTTAACCCAGAATGAAAAAGATGTGCATGCTATGTACTTACTGATAAGTGTGTATTAGCCAAAAATTCAGAATACCCATGATATACCCCATAAACCCAAAGACATTAAATAAGAAAGTGAGGATGTTTGAATCCCACTTAGAAGGGGAAACAAAATAGTCATGTGAGGTTGAGGGTGGGAAGGACCTGGGTTAGAGATGGGAGGCCAAGGGAAATAGGAAGTCAGCATCAGACATGGGGAGAGACAGGAGAGAGACCCAGAGGAATAGGAGAATGAATGGAAATGAATGGAAATGCCTGGGATTGGTGCTTGGTGTTTAGGAAGTCCCAGAGACCTAGGATGAGGGAGGCTCCTAGGAATCAATGCAGGTGACCTTAGCCAAAATGCCTGACAGTGGGCATTTGGAACCTGAACAGACCATCACCAGTAGCCACAAAGGAACCCCAGTGGAGGGAGGAGGACACCAATCCTATTACAAAACCTTTGACCCACAATGTTTTTAGTATATTAAAAAAATAAGTGATGCCAGTTGCCTGAGTTTATAACCATGTTTTCTATTTCATGGGTCTACCTGTCTGTTTTCATGTGAATATTATACTATATTAATTACCAGAGATCTATAGGATAACTGAAAATCAATTATGATTATACTTGCAGCCTTGTTCATTTTGACCAGAATTGCTTTGGCTATTTTGAATCTTTCACATTTTATATGAATTTTGAAAATAGAGTTTTTAATCCTGTAAAGAATATAATTGAAATTTTGAATAGTATTGCGTGGATTTTGTAGATTGTGTCTGTTAATGTATCCATTTTCATGACACTGTTGATCAAAGGATACAAGTCTGGTTTTTTTGGTAGTCTCTTCAATTTGGGGGGGGTTAATAGTCATAGTAAAGATCTTTTACATTATCAGTTCACTTTATTCCTAGGTACCTTTTAAGGTTTATTTATTTTATGTGTATGAGTGTATTGTTTGTACCATGTGCATGCCTGGTACCCATGAATGCCAGAAGTTGATGATACTTCCATTGTAACTGGAATTACAGATGGTTGAGAGCCAGCACACAGGTCTTCTGGAAGAGTAGCCAGTGCTCTTAACTACTGAGCCACTTTTCTAGCCCCCTAGATTTTTTTAAGTATTCATATATGATATTTGTTGGTAGTACAACAGAAAGACCTTTGTGCCCACAAATTTCTAGAGACAGGAATGCTAAGCATGCAGAAGATATAAGAAAAAAAAGCACACCCTCAACCCTAACAACTGCATTTCTTCTAGAAATGGAGGAGGAATTGGTAGGGTAAGGGGAGAAGGGAGATGGGGGTAGGAACCGGAGAGAAATCTGCAGTACAGTGTAGATAGAAAACATAAACAAAAAAACCAAACAACAATAAATAAAACCCTGTTCTTCCTCCCTGAAATGTAGAAATTGAAAGTGATCAATAGCCTGGAGATCTGTGTTATGGGCAAGTCTGTATCAGCTCCTACATTCAGGACCAGAGATTCCTAATAATCTAAATGACTCTGATATTTTCTATAGAGACAGAGGTTCAACTATAGGCAGAGGCACAAGTAGTAACAGAGGTGGCAAACAACCCAAATGACCTCTGTAATGTCTTCATGATGTAGTCAAGGCCAGACCCCTCCTTAGACCCTAAAGCTAGCAAAGGTAGACTATCTCTAGAACCCATTCTGTTGGAAGAAATGACATGTACTATGAGTTGACTTCCCATGTGACTATGCTTTCTTGTGCTCAGGGATTTGTATTGCACCAGAAATACTTCAAAATTTTAGTGTTTTGAAATATGTTGGGAATAAACCACCTGAGAGCAGACTCTTTAGAATCCAGGTTGATGAAGTCCATCTGAACTGAGTTTCATTGCCACCTCTTTACAGTTCAATTGCCTGCCTGACACCTGCAGAGTTGCCCTCAGATCTTGTTTTCCTGATTTATTTTTCAATGTGCTCATTATCAGTACAGATTTTTGTATGTTGACTTCTTTCTGCTTTTTGTTCAACATGCTCACCAATTCCATGAATTTCATGCTACGGTCTTTAAATACTTTTATGTATAGGAACATACCTTTTTAATGTCTTAATGAGTTTCATTTGTTTTTAAATATTTTTTGTCCTTGTTCACCAAAGAAATTGGCTTATCATTTTCTTGTTTATTGTGTCCTTACCTCCTTTTGGTCTGAGGGTGATTCTGGTTCTAAAGCACTAATTGAATAGCTTTATTTACCTTTCTATTTTATGGAATTGCTTTAAGAAAATTCTCATTTCTTCTTCTTTAAAAGTCTGGTAGAGTTGAGTAGTGACTCCATCTATGTATGGATTACTTTGGGCAGAAGTTTTTATTATCACTTCAGCCTTACTGTCCTGTATTAGTTTATGTTCTTCATTTTCTCTTGTTTTAATTTTGGTATGTCAAACAACACACACACATACATATAAATGTATATATTTTTATATATGTAGACCACATATGTATGGGTACAACTTGATATTCCTTTTAGATTTTCCAACTAAATGAATGTCTTCAAAATATAACCTAACAATTCCCCTAGTTGCATTGCTATCTCTAAGAAACTTTCACTTTTCATGTCAAATTTGAAAAATTGGACCTTTCATCTCTGTTAGTTAGTTATCTGAACATTTTTTGAATCCTGTTAATTTTTCCCAAGAATCACATTTTTGATTAATTTTTTTGTAGTGTTGCTATTGGTTCTAACGTCTTCTTATTTGTCCTTACCTTTCTTATCTCTATGTGCTGATTTTCAGCTTGATTTGTTCATGTTTACCTAAGACTTTGACTTAAATCAAGGTAATTATTTGGAATCTTTCTGATTTTAAATGAATTTTTGTGTGAACATATTTGTGTGTGTGTATGTATGTATGTGTGTGTTTGTGTGTGTGTGTAGCATAGGGTATATGTGACAATGCATGCATGTGTAGGTCAGAGTATAAAATATATAATTTGATGCCTTCCTAGATGCAGAGTCTTAGTTGGCTCTGGTGTTATTATGGTGGCTTTAGTTTCATATGTGATTTGATGATTTTTTTCTTATAGGCTTTGATATTCTTTAGTTTTGAAACAAATTTGTCTCAACTGTTTAGGTATGGAAAATTTTGTTTCTGTTCATGTCTGACATTCTAAATGACCAGTGTTTAAAACCTCATCTCCCTTCTTAGATTTGCAAGACTGTTAAGATTTTACTAGATAAAGTTTTAATTCCTTTCATTCATATTCTATGTTTATAAGGATCATTAGGTTTTATTGATTTTTTTACAGTTCTGGAGATAGTACTCAAGGCCTCTTCCAAGTTAGCCAAGCACTCTACCACAGAACCATATCCTCATCTCCATTATCTGAATTTTAGTGGTTTTACTGAGGTATAAGGGACATAGTACAACTATAGGCGATGTAGTTACATATTTTTATATGACCTATTAAAATGCCTACACACACATCACCACAACCAAGAGAATCCCATAATCATTCACTGTATTCTTTTTTACTTTTGTGCTCCCTTCCCTTCTACCATTCTTAAACCTCTTTCCCTATCATGGCAATCTTTTTTTGTTTTTCAAATTATTTTCTGTTGTATGGGTTTTGTATAATAAAATAGAACAGTGCAGCCTTGTGGTTAGCTTTTCTCTTTCAGCATATTTGTCTTAAAATTTATCCATGTCATACCTATCCATAGATCATTTATGGGTTTTTTGCTACATGTGCATTTTATTGTATTACTATACTATGGATTGTCATTTTTCTATTGATACACATATTGGTAATTTATAGCTTATGAAAATTTTGAATGAAACTTCTTTGAATATTCATTGAAGCTATATTGTGAGGAAATAGGCATTTCTTTCTCTCGGGTAAATACTTGGGAATGGAGTAATTGAATTACAAGGTAGACGTGTTTCACTTCCAAAACCTGCCAAACTGTTTTCTAAAGTTATAGATTTTCTTTAACAAATTTATCTAGGCAATTAAAAATGTAGGAGCCACCAGGTATATGCGGCAGCTCTCTTTGAAATGGACTAAGCAACATCTCCAGTTTGTGAAAGGACCTCTCATGTTAGCTTTTGGGGATTACTGCTGTATTACCCTGCTGGATTAACATTCAGAGGAAAAGCAGATTCCTCAGACCACAGGGGAGGGAACCCATCTGAAGGTGAGAAAGGCCTTGAGCAAGTAGACACAGTCCTCAGGATGGACCAATCCTTGCCACTTACAGACAAGGGAGGTCCTTGCTACCTCATTCCCCAAAGACCAATCAGTTTAAAAGTCACGCTGTTCCACCAATCATATTGTGCCTAGTAACTGTTTCCCTAGTCTACCCCCTAAGCTGTGTAAAAACTGCCCATAACCTCAACTCGGGGTTCTTCTTGCCTTCATGCAAGAAAACCCCAGTACACTGGATTATTATTATTATTAAACCTCATGTTATTGTAGAAAAAAAGTTATAGATTTTCACATTCCAGCTACTCCTGTATGGAAATTCTTCACATCCTCTGGAAAACTCAGTATGGACAGAATTTTACATTTTAACTATTCTAACAGATGTCATGTGCCATATCATTGTAGCTTTAAATTACATTTTCCCAGTGACTGATTTTGTCTGTTATTAAGGTGATTGGCCAACTGTACAGATTCTTTAGTGACCTATTTTATTATTTTTAATTAAACCAATATTAATATTGCTTGTTCATGCTAAATCAATTTGGTATATATTTTTAGGATTTTGTAACTTTTATAAAATAAAAAGCAACTACATTAGTATAAAATCAAGTCCAGAACCTATTATGGCAAATATTCTTAAGTGGATTAAAAACTCAATTTCCTTGAATATGGTCACTATATTTTATACCTATGCATTAATTTCTCATGACAGTGTCATCTGTAAAGATTTATTTACATAGGATATTTGGCCATACATTAATGGACATGTCAAATTTCTTTTTAAATCCTTTGGATTTTTTTAAAGTGGATTGTTTGTTTCCTACTTACTGAGTTATATTTAGCATTACATATTCTGAAAAAAGGTCTCCCATAAGTTATATGGTTTGTAAATTTTTTCCTAAGCTGCAGCCAGTGTTTTTATTTTCTTGGAAGTTTTGCAGAACTGAGATTTTTTTCAAAGCCCAACATGTCAGCTTATTTATTATGGATTATGCCATTGGATCTATATCTAAAAGTTTTTACCTTAATCCAAAGGCTCAAAAATTCTCCCTTTGGCATTGTCTTCTGGAAGTTTTATAGTTTTGAATTTTAAATAGAACATTTTGAGTTACTTTTATTAAACAATAATAATATAAATATATAGAAATAATTAACAATTAAAATACTACCACATTTCCAAATACTTAGCTTAGACACACATGTTTGCAACATAGCCTGCAAATATTATACTAATTCATTTTTACTATAGTTTTTCTTTTGAAAATTCCACTAAATTTTCTCCATAAACAGCTGTGACATCTGTGAACAAACTTCTTTTTAAATTTGATGCTTTTTATTCTTGCCTAACTATACTGCCAAGGACTGCTGGTGCAATGTTAAATAGAAGTGAGAGTGAATATGAGCATGGTGGTCCATTACAGAGGGAGCAGCAGAGGAATTGTGAATTTGAAGCTAGGATGAGCTGCTTCTTTCAGTTCACTGGACACACAGCCCTGTCCTAGCCTGCAGCTCAAAAGAGCTTGTAAGAGATAGATTTGCTGCTTGCCTCAAGTCTACTGCGCTGCCTTTAGAAGCAAAGGACATCATGTATCTATCTATCTCTGGACCAATAAAACTAGTTTCATCTTGCCATTGAGTAACCAGATCTCAGTTGCAGAGGTATTTCAAGGTCTGCTATGGAAATATGGTCAGATGTTCTGCATGTTGAGTTGTGGACATGCACAACTGCAAGGTAGAAAACTACTTCAGTATCTGTTACTTAAGAAAATCACTTCTGGAAATCCACAATAAATTTGAGTTATAGACCATTTCAGAGTCCACAGCTGAGACAGAGATTTACATGCTTGTTACCAGATGGAAAAGTAGTTCTTCTCCTCCTGGGTCCATTAGTGGAAGGTTTTGACAGAGAAGTAAGAATATATTGGGTTATAGCCAGTTACTTAGGGGGTTGAAACCTTGAGAGTTTAGCATCAGGACTGCTGTGAGAGTGTGCCACTTGATGTGGTTGTGCCTTCTCAAAATGGCTTTCCTGAATTTTGGGTTCCATTAGTATTTCACCATGTTCCACCTAAAACAGCAAGTGACCATGGGTGCTGTTTTTTTTTAAGACCCCTAAAAAATTGTTGGTATTGAGAGGATAAAAATATAAATACCACATATTGTGTTGTTCTAGTGTCATCTCTCATTATCAGGTTTTCATTAGGTGTAGTTATGGCTAAATATTTGGTTTGGTTTGGTTTGGTTTGGTTTGGTTTGGTTTGGTTTGGTTTGGTTTGGTTTGGTTTGGTTTGGTTTGGGGTTTTTAAAGATAGGGTTTTTCTGTGTAGCCTTGGCTGTCCTAGAACTCACTCTATAGACCAGGCTGGCCTCTGATTCACAGAGATCCACTCCGTCTCCTCTTCTGCCTCCATCTCCGCCTCTGCCTCTGCTTCTGCCTCCTCTGCCTCCTCTGCCCCCTCTGCCTCCTCTGCCTCTGCCTCCCTAGTGTTGGAATTAAAGGTGTGTGCCACCATCACTGACTGGTAATTGAAATGTTTTATATTGCCATTTCTAAGTTTGATAAAGCTTTGTTTTATTCCTGTGCCTGTTCCTTTAGAGATTTTTTTAATTACTATGAATAAGTGCTATATTTTGTTAAGCTATTCATATATGTACATTGAAATGACCTAATGGTTTGCCATTTTTAGTTTATACATGTGGTGTATTCAATTGATTTCTCACATACTCTCTTAACTATACATTCCTGAAACAGATTCTATGTTATCATCATCTATTATCTTTTTTATATGTGGCTGGATCCAGTTTAACATCATTGTGTTTAGCATTACCATTGATTATGTAAGCTGTCCTTCAGTATAATTTTTTTTCTTTCAAAGTCAGTATCTAAAGTAATTGACTTCATTATAGCATTTTTATACATATACATCATTATACTTTGTTATTTGTCCCCCTCCTTCATTGTGATCAGACTTTATTATGCTGTGTGCTGTGTTGGTTTTGTCTAATTCATTGTATTTGGCTAAATAAAAAGAAAGTATTAATTTTCAGTGTTCTGGAAGACTGTCTGTGTGCATAATTCATTTTATTTCTTTTGTGAATGCTGAACCCTTCTTGGTGTTGAAATTTCTGTGTGAAAACAAAGTTCAAATTTAAGTTCAATAACTTTATACAAATAGGAATGTTCATAGGTTGTCTTTTTCTTTCAGTGAACTTAAGTAACTCATTGCTATAAGGAATGTGCCCATTTCAACTAAGTAATTGAATTCTTATGAATAAATTTGTTCATAATATTTACTTATTGATAATTGTAAAAGAATACTTTTCATTTTCTTCCTGCTAGGAGCTGATAACTATGATTAATCATATCAAAGGGTTTAGTTTCTACTATTTTTCTGACATTGGTTTTATTGAATCCTCCTTTGAGGATTCTACTGGCTTTTTACTTTGTTCGTAATTTGTTCTCTCTTTAATGATGATTTTAGTATAGAAAATTGGTCCAGTGGTTTCTTATTTTTTTCTGTCTAATGTTCTCCCAACTGAGATATTTTGGCTTGATTTTTTTATTTCTTAGTGGAGACATGGATTGCTGTACACCTCTTGGTATTACTAACTTGGTGGACTTCCACAAAGTTTCTATGTTATTTAAGTTCTATCATCACTATAGAGAAATTTGATTATAATGTATAAATTTCTTAATATGTCTTAGTTATCAGTTTTCCTGAGATTAAGGCTATCACTTTCACAAAGCCTGAGAAAATTGGTGACCACTTTTATCTTCAAACATATTTTTTCAAGTTTTGGAAATTGAAAATAGGTTTTTTCATACAATGTATCCAGACTATAGTTTTTCCTCCTACAGCTCCCACATAATTCTACACTCCTTTTCTTCAAACATATTTTTAATACTACTGCTTTTAATGAGTTTAATGATGCAGATGCTAAGTAACTTGAAATAGCCCTATATTTTATGCTGCCTTTAAAAAATTATTTTCTCTTGGTGTTTAAAATTGTATGTTTTTTTAAATTATTGTTTCTGTGTTATGTAAACTTGAATACTGTGCTGTTAAATTTATTATTTATTATCAATCCTTTTAAGTACTTTTTCACATGAGATATATTTTAGTTTTTATTGCCATTTGTATGAGTCTCAAATGTAGCATATCGTATACAGTTTCAATTCCAATGACTAATGTTTTATACATTTGTGTCAGTCTAGGTCAGTCTTTTTATAAACACATATAATTTATTTGCATATTTTGTCATCTTTGCAATCAGACACTGGGATTTTTGTTCTGTTGGTTGTCTGTTTTGTTGGCAGCCTGGGTAAATATTCTTAATTTTTTGTGGGATACAATTAAAATACATAAAACAGGTTTTGATTTGTTGGACAGGACCATAGCATTGCTCATGCTGGACATGATTATTTCCCTGTAGTTTACAAGATCTTCTGGAAGACTTTAAACATTGCCACTTGATTCTTGCTGTTTCAGTCTAACTGAAGGAATTAAGCACTGTTGTGAATATAGTTTGCACAGTGACCAACCTTTTCTGGTGTTTTCGGATATTTTTGTCTTGGTTTAAGTGGTTTCCATATATATACATGATAATTAGCTTTCGGCCAAGTACTATAGATCACCAGTGTTCTCATACAGGGTTGCTATCAGCTCTGAATTCTAATTAACTTCTTGTTTCTGGATTTTCAGCTTCCTTGGAATTTCTGAGGGCATTCTACCTTTATAATGAAGAATAGCATAGGAGTCCAGAAGGACTTTCTAGGATCACTGTCCTCCCTTACTTGATAAAGGGTGACTTGAAATGGCCGACAAGCACCTAAAGAAATGTTCAATATCCTTAGTCATCAGTAAAATGCAAATCAAAACAACCCCGATTCCACCTCATACCAGTCAAAATGGCTAAGATCAAAAAGTCAAGTGATAGTAAATGCTGGCGAGGATATGGAGAAAGAGGAACACTCCTCCATTATTGGTGAGATTGCAAGCTGGTGCAGCCACTCTGGCGGTTCCTGAGGACACAACTGTACCACTCCTGGGCATATACCCAGAAGATGCTCTAACATAAAACAAGGACACATGCTCCACTATGTTCATAGCAGCCTTATTTATAATAGCCAGAAGCTGGAAAAAACCCAGATGTCCTTCAACAGAGGAATGGATAGAGAAAATGTGGTACATTTACACAATGGTATATTACTCAACTATTAAAAACAATAAATTCTAGAAATCTTAGGTAAATGGATGGAACTAAAAAATTACATCCTGAGTGAGGTAACCCAATCACAAAAGAACACACATGGTATGCACTCACTTATAATGGATATTAGCCCCAAAGCTCAAAATATCTAAGGTAAAACTCACAGACCACATGAAGCTCATGAGCAAGGAAGACCAAAGTGTGGGTGCTTTGGCCCTTCTTAGAAGGGGTAACAAAATACTCATGGGAGCAAATATGGAGACAAAGTGTGGGACAGAAACTGAAGAAGTGGCCATCCAGATACTGTTGAACCTGGGTATCCATTCCTTGTGCATTCACCAAAGGTAGACACTGATGTGGATGGCAGGAAGTGCATGCTGACAGGATCCTGATGTAGCTGTCTTCTTAGAGGTCTGCCAGAGCCTGAAATATACAGAGGTGGAAGCTCACAGCTAACCATTGAGCTGATCATGGGGTTCCCAATGGAGGAGTAAGAATGAAGACTGGAGGAGTTGAAAGGGCTTGTGGCCCCATTGAGGAGTGCAACAATACCAACCAACCAGAGCTCCCAGAGTCTAAATCACCAGCCTGGGAGCACATAGGGAGGGGCCCATGGCTCCAGGTATATATGTAGGGGAGGATGGCAGTGTCAGGCATAGGTGGGTGAGGAAGTCCTTGGTCCAGTGAAGGCTGGACGCCCCAGTGTGGGGGAAACCGTCAGTAGGGAGGTAAGAGTGAGAGGGTGGATGTGGGCATATCTTCATAGAAGCAGAAGGAGGGGGATGGTATAGGGGGTTCCTGAGTGGGTGGGGGAAAGGGGATTATATCTGAAATGTAAATAGAATATCCAATAAAATATTTAAAAGAAGAAATAATTCTTTTATAGTTTTTCTTGAGGTTTTTTTTTTTTTTGGTTGTTATTTTAGGAATTGAATGCAACCCCTGTCATCCTACAATATTCAGATGCTGAATTCTTCATTATTTAAAACTAACATAATTTTATTAACAAATTAATAAACACAGCAATTTAGAATTTTAACCTTAAAGCCATCAGAAAAATATGAGATAATTCCAACAACAATGCTAGATATGAAGTCTGGACAGTATAAAAAAATTTAAAAGCATGAATTGTGGCATCCCCAGCATATTTGGATAACCTTAATTGCCACAGTATAAGGGTACACTATTTACCTTATAATAACATGTGAATGTGAGTCCTTAGCTGCATGCTAGATCCCAATGTTGATAGAAAGGATTTAGCTATGTATACCTACTTTCTTTTCCTTGAGAGGAAGAAATTGTAGAAAGAGATTCCACATAGAAACATGTGGAATTGAGTATAAGTAATCTTTCTAAACTGATCAATTCTTGAAATTAACACAGAATGAAATGGCCCGATTATTGTTCAAATTGAATGACTGGAATAATTTTCTAAGGTTCAGAAAGAACTGACTAAAATATTTTAAAAATATACATTCATAAGCTAGACTATTTTTAAAACTGAACATAAGATATATATATGTGTGTGTGTGTGTGTGTGTGTGTGTGTGTGTATGTATGTATATATGTGTGTGTGTATTCTTTTTAAATTACTTTTAGTTTTTTACAGTCCAGTCATTATCCCCCTCCCAATCTGACAGTTTCTCATCCCATTTCTCCTCCCCCTGTCTCCAAGAGGATGTCCCCATCCCAACTCTACTCCATGCCCTGCCAACCCTCCCCACTCCCTTGGGCCTCAAGTCTCTCCAGGGGTAGGCACATGTTCTCTCATCGAGGCCATAATGAGACATTAATTGTAATATCACAGCACCCAATTAAGGTCTTTTGTATGGATGAGATTCCATGTCAAATAATTTAAATTCTCACAAATAAAAATATGAAAAATAAACTTTTGAAAGGGCTTGAGGTCATAGTTCACTGACAGAGAACTAGAGGACCCGCAACCTCAGTTTGGTCGTGCACACACACACACACAAACACCTTTAACAAGGCATGATGGTTCATACCTGTAATCTCAATATTTATAAGGATAAACATCATGGAGATTCAGGCCAGCCTGGACTATATAGAGAGGATGTATCTACTGTATCTACTGAGGGGACATACCAAGACTTTATTTAAAAAAGAAAAAGACAAAAAGGAAAGGAAAAAATAAGAGTTAAGGTTTTAAAAATGAGAAAGGTAGTGTTTCTGTGATTTAAAAAAAAAATACCTGTAATGTTTTATATATGCTTGTCCCAGGGAGTGGCACTACTAGGAAATGTGGCCTTGTTGGAGTAGGTATGTCACTGTGGGTGTGGGCTATAGGACCCTAGACCTACCTGCCAGGAAGCCAGTCTGCTCCCAGCAGCCTTCAGATGAAGATGTAGAACTTTCAGCTCTGCCTGCATCATGCTAGATGCTGCCATGTTCCCACCTTGATGATAACGGACTGAGCCTTTGAACCTGTAAGCCAGCCCTGATTAAATGTTGTCCTTATATGAGTTGCCTTGGTCATGGTGTCTCTTCACAGCAATAAAACCCTAAGATAATACCTTTCCTCATTTTTGGATCAGGAGATTCTCTATGTAGCCCATCCTAGCCTCATATATTTGATCCTTCTGCCACTGTATTATACCACATCCAGCAATATGAATCACTGGGTACAGATGCTTGCCACATAAAACTGCCAATCTGAGTTTGACCCCTGGATCCCATGTAAAGGTAGAAAAATATAATAAATCTTGAAAGTTGTCTTCTAACCTCCACATGCATACCTTGACACGTGTGCCCCATGCTACACACATACATTCACACACATACACACACACACACACAGAGAGAGAGAGAGAGAGAGAGACACAGAGAGAGAGAGAGACACACAGGAGAATGAGAATGAAGGGAGAGGGAGAGAGAGAATTTTAACTAAATCATAAATAGTATTTTTTTACTAAGATTTTTGACTGGCAATCGGTTTCTAAGGAAACATTTTGTGTACTGAAGCATGTAATAAAGTGTCAAGAAACAAACTGAATTAGTAAGTAACCTTTACAAAATTTAATGGAAATTTATTTGATAGTTTTCATTTAAAAAACTGCCATTTCATAGCATTTTGGTCTTGGGTTAAACTCAATTCATATATAAGCAGAAATATTAAATAAAAATTGTAATTTTTAGAGTCTATAAATATATTGTGTCAATGGCTTAGTGTCTAGGATTGTCTTGATATTTCTTCAGTTGGGTAAGAATGGCAATACTTTCATATTATTGTATAGAATTAATAGGTCAATGGTAATAAAAGTTATTATTCACTAAAAAATAAGATCAACTTTGTTTTCATTTTTATAACTAAGCTACCATTACAGGTCTTTAGAAACATTGAGTCTGAAAAAAAAAAAAAGGAAACATTGAGTCTGGATTCCACTTTTCAGATCAACATCAATTTCTCTACTTGAGCCCACTGCCTATAATTATGTCAGTTAGTATCAGTTGATATCATTCCTACTGTGAATTACATTTGCAATAAGTAAATTGCAGTTGGTATCTCAAAGATTCTATTCTACTTAAATACAGAAACAACAAAAAATATGAAATTATCCTTTTATCCTTGACTTTCTGAGTCTCAAAAGGGAGTGGTAAGTACTAGAGAGTTTGTAGGGAAAATAGCTTTAGTGAACAAATAGAAATTATAACACAACAGAGAATAGAAGGACTTTTCTCTGGCAACAAAGAGGCACTGGTGTAAGAAAAGAACAAGTCTGGCATGGATTTTATCAGGAGGAATTGGATAAAATAGGAATGGGTGTGGAGTCAAATAGTGACATGGAAGTACTAAAGACTGAAAATAATAAATAAATTTATTCAAGATTAAAATAATGTATCATTTTTGAAATCTATGCACAATAATATGCTAAAATTTGCACTTTAAAAATTAAAAGGTTATGCGAGCAAAAACATAGGAAGGTTAAAGGGGGAATGCTGTAGTAACTTAGTGTTGAAATACAGCAGAGAAAGCACAGGGAATTTCATACAGAATATTTTAGGAGAGATCATTCTGAAACAGAGAGATGACATGACACAAACAAACTACAATATGGATATGAAAACAGCTAACAAGTTGAATCTGGACAGCATGGGTTGTACCTATCATTAGAATATACATCCATATAAAAATATTGCCTCTGTAGATCAAAAATTATGTCTGAAAATAAGACATAATCTACTTTTGTTCCTGAGTATATAAAATTAGATATCAACAAAAGTAGCACAGCCAACCTCTATACATTTAGAAAAGAATAGCAAATAGACTTCTAAAAAAATTCTGAGTTGAAGAACCAAATATTGTAGCAATGGGGGAGGCTCCTAGGAGTCAATGCAGGTGACTGTAGCTGAGACAATTAGCAATGAGGATATAGAACATGAAGAGGCCACCTCCTGTAGCCAGGCAAGACCCACAGTGAAGGAATACTCTGACCCAAAATTTATCCTGTCTACAAGAAATACAGGGACAAAGATAGAGCAGAGGCTGAAAAAAAAAAGCCAACTCATAATGTGCCCTATTTGAGACCTGTCCAATGGGGAAGCAGCAATCCCTGACACCATTAATGATGCTCTGTTTTGCTTGCAGACTGTCATCTGAAAGGCTCCATCAAGCAGATGACTGAAACAGATACAGATATCCACACTTAACTGTTGGACAGAGCTGGGGGACTCTTATAGGTAGAGGTGGGGGAAGAATTGAAGGCCCTGAAAGGGATAGGAACTCCACAAGAAGACCAAAAGAGTCAACTAACATGGACCCTTAAGGGCTCTCAGAGACTAAGTCACCAACCAAAGAGCATACATAGGTTGGATGGAGGCCCCTAACACATATGTATCAGGTGTACAACTTAATCTCCATGTGAGTCCCCTAACAGCTGAAACTGGGGCTGTCCCCAAAGGTGTTGTCTGTCTTTGGAATCCTTTCCACAACTGGATTACTCGTCTGGCCTCAGTGGGAGGGGATGAGCCTGATCTTGCAATGACTTGATGTGCCAGGGTGGTGGGATACCCAGGGGGTACCCTCAACCTCTCGGAGGAGAAGAATACGGGAGATGAGGGGAAGGGATTCAAGGATCAGGAGAGGGCAGTGATTGGAATGTAAAATCAATCAAATAATAAATAAATGGAGGGGAAAAAGTACAAAGAAGCCAAACTAAAGAACTGAAAAGGGAATGTGAGCACGTACACACACACACACACACACACACACACACACACACACACACACATTTTGGTGAAAATTCCAGACTTTTGGAAAGAATGGCAGTGGAAGTACTAGCTGAAATGGTGACAAAAAAAAACAAAGTGCCAGGGCTGGAAAGATGGCTCTGTTCTTTCAGGGGATCAGGGTGCAGTTCCCAGAACCCACATTTAGAAGTGGCTCACAAGCACTTCTAAATCTTGTTCCAGTGAATTTTGGCCTTCATGTGCTCCTGTAGACACATGGTTTGGATATATAGACTTTGAATATTAATGAAGTGCATATTATACATAGATGCTTTAAGACTTATTTTATTATTTATATGTGTGCATAAAATAAATATTTTAAAAAACAACAGGAAAAGTCATAGAACTTTTCATTCTTTTAGTGATAAACAATTTTCTACTTACAACATAACTCAGATTCATAATACAGACTTTAGGAAAATGGAAAAATATAAGATGAACAAAGTTATGTCATTTAAAATCTTACTTCAAAATGCTTTTGATTCTCTTAAAACGCTCACCATAACAACCGGCTCTCCAATTGTCTGTTTTCTGCAACATTGTGTGTGGGCAGCTGGCAACAGCTTAGGAGTTGTTATTAAGCAAGCAGGGAACATAGCCTGTGTTCTTAAAAACATTGCCATTAAAGGGACAAGACAAGCCCACAAAATTATCAAGAATAATACCAAAGTACACTGTGATTGTAGGCATAAAGGCATACATTATAGCAAATCTCATCTAGAATTAGAGGTTTTAATGTCTGCATGAGCTGGATAATAGAGTCAGTGAGGAATCACATAACATCAGTTTTTTGCTTGGGTCTTTATGGGACTTAGGACGGGTAATGGTCCAAACATAACAATGAAGCGAAGCGTAGGTGGGTATGAGGAAGATAAGATATGCTTTTCCAAAATAGTAAAAGAATTCCTTTCCTTGAACTTTACAAAGGGCAAATTTTTATAATACAGTGACCTGGAAGAAATATGAACTAGAATCTAGGTCAATTTTGTACTAATTTAACATGGGCTTTTATAAAAGTTGCCAAAATGCTGTAATTTAGTTATAACTAGGATTTCTTTTAGCTCTGGTAGTAATAGAAATGTACAGAAAATATGTTCTTGCCATCACTAGTCTCTTGTTTTGTCTCCTTTGGCTTCAATATAAAGTATCAATACAGACTACAGGCTGATTTGGAAAGAGTAGTTATTTAGGCAAAATGTTACTCCTCCAACTGCAATAACATATAGATGACAGAGTATTTAAACCCTCTGAGGCAAGGGTAAAGTCAGAATTGTGTAACAATTAACATAAATGTTATCTCTCGTCCCCTTTAGGCTATTCAACTTGAACCTAGGATGGAAGAACTATCTGAAACACAAATTAATGTAATACAAGACCTTCTCTGAGGTGTATCAAAGGGCACACTAAAGTATTTGTAGCTGAAGATATGTTCAGTGCTCTGTAACTGCCATGTAATTCACAGAATCTACAATTTGCCTCCTGTAGTGAAGTCCTCCTTATTGACTTATACACCTTATACTTATACTTATACACCTGACAAAGGAGACCAAAGTTCAGTGTGACTGTCGGTACCCTCTCATTCTTTCACAAGACATTTTTAAAGAATAATTGTTTTTATGTGCATGTGATTTTTTTCCTGTATGTATGTCTATGCACCATGTGTACACTACCTGAAGAGGCCAGAAGAAAGTATTGGATTCCCTGGAACTGGATTTGTAGATTGTTGTGAGCTGCCATATGGGTGTTGGGACATCTGGAAAAGCAGCCAGTGCTCTTACCTGCTGAGTCATATCCTGTTCCTGACACTCTTAAAATGTTAGTTATGATTGTGCCTTTCTCTTCGTTTTTTTTTTTTCTTTTTTCTTCCTTTTCTTCTTCCTTCCTTACCTTCTGCCCTTCCATCTCTCCAATCGTGCTTCCTTTCCCCCATGTTCCTCAGGATATCTCATTTTGCAATATGTAATGTTATTTCATATTTCTTCTTTAAATCATATACTGGGGTCAAATTGAAGCCCACATCTTCCATTGACAAAGTTTTTAATGGAAATCTACATTCAGGGAGTTTAGTTCTTTCCCATCATCTTGAAGTCAAAGGAAAAGGACCAAAAGGTGTGCTTAGGTTGCATAATAAAAAGAATAATGAAAATTCATGTCAACATGTCAGAGTAAAACTCATGAAAGTGAGACTGGAAAATACATTGTTTATTAATATACTGCTTGAATGGAAATGTGAAATCTGTCAGCTACAGCAGCAGAAAATGAGAATTGTGATTTAGTATGCTGAGTCAATTATTTCTTGCATTTTCTACTTGAGACACAGGAATTTGACTTTTAACAAATATTTCATCCTATTCTATATATTTGAAACCCATCCCTCTTATCAAATTTCAAAAACATTGCTATGCTAGGGTGTTACCAGTTAATATCTTTTGAACTCAAATTTTTATCTTTCTGTGGAGATGCAATCAATATAGATTCGCTTTTCACATTTTGAACTACATAGAGATTGTATACAAATTAATACAATCTTTGTTTTTCAAAAAACAATGACATTCTATGGGACAGAAATATAGGCATTTATTTTCATATTAATCATCACTTGATTTCTATCAAAAGTACTCTAAAATGCAAAGATGGGGGAAACTCACATCCTATCATGTATGATGTCCTGTTATTTTTACCATCATAAATCATTTTCAAGAATTTGGGGCCATAGAGAAGGCTAAAGTGACTAGCAAAAATAACATGAAATGCCCAGAGACAATTTTTTGTTTGTTTGTTTTGTTTTTCGAGACAAGATTTCTCTGTGTAGCCTTGGCTGTCCTGGAACTCACTCGATAGACCAGGCTGGCCTCGAACTCAGAAATCCGCCTGCCTCTGCCTCCCAAGTGCTGGGATTAAAGGCGTGCGCCACCACCGCCCGGCTCCCAGAGACAATTTTAAGGTCATATTCTAATTTCATTTCATCTCATTTAATAATTCTAAACTCAATTGATCATCACTGGAGTCAACTGGGCAAAGAGTGCAGTGCTCGTGAGATAAGGCACTTGGTTGTTTATAACATAAATTCATTTGGCATATTTTGATTATTTTGTATGTATTTGTGGGTCCTTTGTGTGCTGTGGTGGTTTGAATATGCTTGGCCCAGGGAGTGGCACTATTTGGAGGTGTGGTCTTGTTGGAGTAGAAGGTGTGGCCCTGTTGGAATAGGTATACACTATGGATTTGGCCTTTAATATCCTTGACCTAGCTACCTGGAAGTCAGTCTTCTCCTGTTTGCCTTCAGATGAAGATGTAAAACTCTCAGCTCCTCCAGCACCATGCCTGCCTGGACATTACCATGCCTACCTGGATGTTGCCATGCTCCCACCTTGATGATAATGGACTGAACATCTGAACCTATAAGCCAATCTCATTTAAATGCTGTCCTTTATAAGAGTTGTCATGTTCATGGTGTCTGTTCATATCAGTAAAACCCTAACTATAAGACATGTGCTATAAAAAAATCATCTTGCACTGGTAGTTTGGGGTTACAGGTTTCAAGTGAAAAAGCAGAAATAGGAGAGTCTGAGGCCACATTGATCATACTGAGAAGGTGTGATACCTCCTTTAAAGGAGAGGTTAGAACTGCAGTTCTTATTTTGCAGTGGGGTCCTTTGGAGACTACATGGGATGAAATGCAAATATTTGTGGCCTTCTATGACAGACGGGTTACAGTGGGGGACCTGTGCTCATATTAGAAGGCTGTGTCTCTCCCTTGGTAAGTGAAGGAAGATTTCAGGTCCCCTAGTTGGGATATTGTATGTCTGAAGATTCCTTGGATGACAGGGAATGGTGTGGTACTCCATTTTTGAATTGGTAGAGATATGAGTCACCATAAGACAAGAACCAAAGACATAACCCCCCCCCCACTCCATAGCACTAATGGAAGGTTTCTCTTTCTCATGGACAGAAAGAACATGTTTTGAGCCCTCCTTGGTAGAAATAGAGTGGCTGACATTCTCTTGGGCTGATGATGAAGGTCTGACACTCTCATAGTTGTGCCTGTTTTCTATATATTGAATCTTTAAGTTTTTAAACTTATTTTATGTATATGATACCATGGAAGAACAGCAAATTCTCTAAACTGTTGGGCAATTTTTCCATACCATGTACATTTAATATGTATGTCAGTCAATATGTTGTGACTTTGTATACTGTGTGCTCAGAGGCATGCTTTTTAAAAGCACTTTTTAATACAGATTGTCCCAACATTCAGTGATCCCAATCAAAATTACAGTTTCTTTGTAGAATTAATATTTTCAACTCTTATTTTTAATGATGGTTATTAAACGTTTTAAGCTCTCTTGTAACCCACCATCTACCAGAAGTAGTGAAAAACAAAGAATACAGGAGAAGTGGACCTGTTTAGAAAGATTCTTTGAAGCAACTACCATCTGTGTTGTCTGGAAATCGGCAGTTCAGTTCACAGGTTGGCAGGCAGCAGCAGCTCGAAGAGCTCGCAAACACTACATGGCTATAACAGCAGTCTAGTTTGGTAGAGTCAAGTTAGCAACAATGATGATATGACCTAGCAGAGAGAGCCAGGTCTCAGCCTCAGCTCAAGTAAGCAGGAGGGACCCATAAGGACATCAGGAGTTTTTAGTTGTGCCTTCCTCAAGGAAGTAAAGATGAGGTAAGAAGGGAGACCCACAAGCGTTGCACAGCTAGCTGTACCAGCATGTCAAGCTATGTCACTATGTCACTCTCTAGGTCACTCTGTGGCATCCTATTTATACCCTCCAAACATCATGTGCCCTCCACAGATCTTGCCTCAGCATGGGTTTTACCTCAGCATGTGCCTTGCCTCAGCACATGTATCCAATCAGCCTGAGTCCACAGAAGCAGCAAGAAACTACAGTGCACCACCAGAAGTTATTTGGTGCATCTCTCTATGGAGTCCTGACAAATGCAACTCAACAATATTATGTAAGGCAGACCAATACATTGGTATTGTTAGCAAAGAATCCTTCATTATATGTCATTTCACTTGCTTGCTTTAGCAAAACATCCTCTCTCCTGTGTCTGCTTCAGTGAAAAGTTCTGCCTTAGACTTTCACACCTATATCCACTTTAAAGAAATGTTCTTTCACATGTTTGTCCCAGCAAAACAACATCTAAACAACTTCCCAAAGTAAAGTTTTTCTTCAGGTCTTTGTCTTTTCCTTCTTCTCTTTGAACTGCTAAAAAAAACCCCTCAAACATGAAGTTACTATCACTATAATTTATAGTTACTAGAGACAATAATATTTTAAGTCATTCATTAAAGAAATAATTACTAAACCTGGACCCTTACACAAATTTAGTATTAAACTCTTGATCTAATATGTAGCCTTTACTTACAAGGGAGTCATATGCACAGAAATGATTTTTAACCTGTCACTTTTATAAGTACTTCACTGGAGGTTCCAAGACTTAAAGGATGACCTTAGTCAAAATGTCCAAAACAGGGGAGAGGGTATTCAAAGAGTCGACCTCCAGTAGATCTGAGGGACAGGGTTAATAACGCATAGTCAAAATTTCTGACTGAGAACTATTCCTATAGAAAATAACTGCAGTGACAAAAATGAAGAAAAGACTGAAGGAATGGAGGTCCTATGACTGGCGCAACTTGGGATCCATCTCATGGAGAGGGTGCCAAGGCCTGACACTATTACTGATGCTATGATGTGCTTACAGTTGGGAGCCTAGCATGGCTGTCCTCTGAGAGGCCCTAGCAACAGGTGACTGATACAGAATCAGCTAATTCACCCAGACACTTTACCCTACTTGGACCTAAGTAGAGGATCTCTATGGTTGAATTAGGGGAAGGATTGAAGAAGCTGAAGGAGAGAGTGACTCCATAGGAAGACCAGAAGTCACAACTTACCCAGAACCCTGGGAGCTCTCAGAAACTGAGCCACCAACCAGGAGCAAATATAGCAGCGGTCTGCCTGGTCAGGACTCAGTGGAAGATATGCTTAATCCTTGAGAGACTTGAGGCTTCAGAGAAGAGGGAGGCCTGGTGGTTGGGGGTCACCCTCTTTGAGGCAAGGGGGAATAGAAATGGGATGAGGAGCTGTGGGAGGGTGGACAGAGAGGTACAAAGACTGGAATATAAAAAAATACTAATAGACCATTTAGAGTGATTATTAGAACACTGTTTATATATCGCTTTTTCTAAAATTGTTCCAAAGATAGCACAGTCTGTGAGTTATTGTAGCAATTGTGAAAGGTTCTAGAAAGAAATTGCATCTTCAAGTGAACTGATATAACTTTAATGATTGTGGAATATTTTAAATGTTGCAGGTACACAGACTAATTAAAATTTATCTTGGGCTATCATTATCCCCCTAAATAACCATTTCTCGCCTACCTCTGTATCAAACCTGACAGCCTGAGTCTAGCAGATGAAAAAACTGTGAGATTGTATTAACAAATTCCCATTTCTACTAATGTAAAGTGTAAGAGTAGCATCATATAGCATCTGATACCTACAGCAGAGGTTTTTACACTTTGCCTCAACCCACCTACTTAAAGTTTCCACCAATGTATTTGAAATGTGCCTGCTCTGATTTATTACTTTTTTGATTATTACTATAAATTCTTTATCAATTCATTACCAAATTTGGAATATGGGGTTTGAAGTAGCCTAAATCTTTGTTCCCAGGCAGTTGTCACTCACATGTGCCTCCAAGATAAACTCTATTTCTTTTGAGGTAAACACTGTAGTTTTGCCCTCTTCCCTTTCCTCTCTCCAATGCTTCAGGAAGTGAGGATAGGACCTCCCTCCTTCCAGCCCCTCACATGCCTCACAATAATAACTTTCAAATTTATGGATGGCTTCTAGTTTGCGGTTTTGTTGGTCTTTCTGTCTCTCTGTCTCTCTGCCTCTCTGTCTCTGTCTCTGTCTCTGTCTCTGTCTCTGTCTCTCTCTCTCTCTCTCTCTCTCTCTCTCTCTCTCTCTCTCTCTGTGTGTGTGTGTGTGTGTGTATTGTATGGCTATATTATGCTAGAGTTAGACTATTAGATTATTAGATCACATAGAAGCATTTCTTTGATGTTTGGAGGAACTTCTTTTCAATTTATATTTCTACCAACAGTATAAGAGAGTCCCCATACTTCCCTACCTTCAATAACACTAACCTGTTCTAAAAATTATTACCACTGTAACTTGGGTGGAGTGATATTTCATTGAGGTACTTATTTGCATTTTCCTGACAATTACTGATTTCATGTACTTTTTTTACCTACTGGACATTAATTTCATCTTTGAAAAATATATATTCACATCTTTTGCTCATTTAAAATCAAGTTATTCATTTATCTTATTTTTCTCTTTATGTAGTTGAGGAATTTAACATATTTAAGTAATACATACATGTATATAATATTATACAATATATTATAGCCTTATGGCTCACAAAAAAATTTTCCCATTCTACAGGTTATTTTTATTTTGTTAATTGGTGTTTTTTGTTGAACAGATGCTTTAAAATTTGATATAATCCTGCTTGTCTGTTTTTGTTTTTATTTGCTTTGCTTTGATATCACAATCAAGAAGTCATTGCTAAGACCACTATCCTCAGAGAATATGATACTCTCACATGGATGAAATACATGGAGTTATCTTAGTTGTCTGACAACTGATTTAAAACAATCACCTTAATGTAATTTAGGAAACTGCGATAAAATACAAATAGCTTATTGTCCAAAGTAAGAAAAAGAATCCATGAGTAAACTCTAAGGAGTTGCCTGGTAGGTTCCTCAGAAAATTGGACATAGTATTACCTGAGGACCCAGCTATACCACTCTTGGGCATATTTTCAGAAGATGCTCCAACATATAACAAGGACATATGCTCCTCTATGCTTATAGCAGCCTTATTTATAATAGCCAGAGGCTGGAAAGAACCCAGATGTCCTTCAACAGAAGAATGGATAGAGAAAATGTGGTACATTTACACAATGAAATATTACTCAGCTATTAAAAACAATGAATTCATGAAATTCTTAGGTAAATGAATGGAACCAGAAAATATCATCCTGAGTAAGGTAACCCAATCACAAAAGAACACACATGGTATGCACTCACTAATAATTCGATATTAACCCAAAAGCTCACAATACGTAAGATACAACACATAGACCACATGAAGCTCAAGAAGAAGGAAGACCAAAGTGTGGGTGCTTCGATCCTTCCTAGAAGGAGTAACAAAATACTCATGGGAGCAAATATGGAGACAAAGTGTGGGACAGAAACTGAAGGAGGGGCCGTCTGGAGACTATTCCACCTGGGTATCTATCCCAGGTGCAGTCACCAAAGGTAGATGCTGATGTGAATGCCAGAAAGTGCATGCTGACAGGAGCCTGATATAGTTGTCTCCTTAGAGGTCTGCCAGAATCTGACATATTCAGAGGTGGATGCTCACAGCTAACCATTGAACTGATCATGGAGTTCCCAATGGAAGAGTTAGAAAACTGAAGGAGCTGAAAGAGTTTGTAGCCCCCTAGGGAGTACAACAATATCAACCAACCAGAGCTCCCTGGGTCTAAACCATCAACCTGGGAGCACATAGGGAGAGACTCATGGCTCTAGCTGTATATGTAGTGGAGGATGGCATTGTTGGGCATAAGTGGGAGAGGAAATCCCTGGACTAGTGAAGACTGAATGCCCCATTGTAGGGAGAATTCATGGGTGGGGAGGTGAGAGTGGGCAGATGGGTGGGGGCACATCCTCATAGAATTAGGAGGATGTGGGATGGGATAGGGGGTTACTGGGTGGGAGGAAAATGTGGAAATGTAAATAAAATATCCAATTAAAAAAAAACAAAAACAAAACAAAAAAGGAGTCGCCTGGTGGAGAGTTGCAGAGCCAGAAAACCAACTGAATCCGCTAGTACAGCAGCAGTGAAATTTCAGTAGAAGACTCAAGCACAAACAAATTAATGGAAGTCAGCACTGTTAATCAACAGATAATTTGAAAATATTGAATTACAAAGCCGAAAGAATGCAAAATTGTCAACCAAAGGCCCATGAGATGCATAAAATACCATCAAGTGAGACATTATCACCATTATAGGAGTCCAGAAAGAGAAGAAAGATCACTGAGAACCTATTTAAAGATTGTATGACCTTTAACTTTCTAAATTGGGGCAGCAAGTTTACATTTAAAGTAATAAAATGAAAGCAAATATTAGCTTAGAACATTCTAAATTTTGACAGGAAATGAGCACCTGGTTTAGGAAGCCAAAACTGTCTATAAAGAGATAAAACAAATGACATCTAAACTAAGACAAAAAGTAAAATGTGACCCCCCCCCAGCAAAATCTCTGGTGATTCTAGTCCATAATTAGACTCCACGAAGAAACCAGCTGTTCAAGGACCAAAAGCTCTATGTCAGGAAAGTACAGGTAAAAGCTCTAAGTTGTTTCCTGTTAACTAGCCAAACTAGGGATAAAGGGGATAAAGGACAAAGAGTTAAGTCATATACAAAGACTGAATCATAAGAGATGATCACCCAGGGTTTCTGCTATTCCAAGGATAGGAAAAAAAGAACAGTGCTGTATCAGCAGAGATCAAAGACAAGATTTTAGTTTGAGGAGAAATAGACTAGTAGAAAACAGGGTGGACAGTTGTCAAGGCAGAAAACTGCCTCACCAAACAGGGACTGAGACTTCAGTAGACACTACACATTTTTATTACCTAAATTAAGAAGAAAGAGGGCATACAGTAGGAAATTTGGGTTATAAATTTGGATAAGAAATAATCTAGATTGGTCAATTGCATAGCACTGAGCCATGGTACATGCTGATGTTAGCTGGTGCTCTAAGAATCATCTTTTTAACCTGAGGTTAATGTTAAGAAGACATGCAGAGTCTCAAGGAACTGTTTTTTTTTTTTAATACTTGATTGCCCTAATAAGCAAAGAAAGATATATAAGCAGAGGCCAACCTTAGAGTTATGTCTGGGCACAAACTTCCATGCTAGATGTCTCAGATATACTATAATTTAAGATCTAAGTTATAATGGCATTGACACTTTCTTCTGAAAGACCTAGCAGCATGCGTGGAGCAGAGCAGTAGAAGCAAGCATGCACCAGCTTGCTTCTGGGAGATTTAATGACAGGACAGATTGATAACTCTTGTAACTTTTGAAAAAAAACCACACTTCCTTTTGGGTGACAACGTCAACTTGGATTCTTGGAAAGGGTGTGATGCTATAGCTAATTAATAAATATCTCTACCTAGTCAACACCACGGAACAACTCTCAGGGTGGGAATGAATGAATGACAAACTTGTTACTGCTGCCAACTCTCTGTATGTCTCAGAGCCTCTGAAGAGTCTTACAACATCCATACTAGAGAAACTTGCTGGAGTCACCAGAGATCTACAGAATTGAAGTCTCAGTGTGTAGTGATGCCTATTTAAAGGGCACAGCAATTTTATGGTTTAATATCATAATTATTAGGCTATGACACAGAACCTACCCAAGACACTAAGGTACCCTGAGCCTTGAATCCATTTTGCATTTATCCTTAGCTTCTAGGCCAAAGCTGTGGGACAATATTTCTAGATCTTATTTGGCAGGCACTTGGATATGCCAGGTGCAAAGTGGTTATAGGATTGCTGTTGCAGCTGGAAGTAGAGAACGCCTACTGGCGCTCTCTACTTCACCCCAAGAACTTGGCACTGAAGTTATTCTCATCACTGCCAACATTGTAGTTAGCAAAACCATCATATAATGAGTCAGGATAAGCAGATGAGATAGTTATGGAGGGACTCTACATGGGCACAGCTTGTGCACCCAGTAGTCACTGCTTAATACAGGACTAGATATCAAATCCTATTCAATTACTTTCAGAGTCAAAGGTCACCAGGAGGAGATTGGCATTGATCATTGGGGTAATGGAAGAGACGAGAAGTGTATGATAGCACCTGCATGAGCCTATTACCAGCTAAAAGGAACTGGGATGAGATACTAAAGTATTCTAAAGAGGAAAGAAGCTAACTAAGAATAATATAATCTGGCAAAATATTCTTTAAAAAGTAAGAGGATAAGGGCTAGAAAGATGTTTCCAGTCAGTAAAAGGCCTGCCATGAAAGCATACAAACTGAGTTCATATGATCAGCACCACATAAAAGAGCCAGTGGACACAGTGGTACACACCTCTAAACCCAGTGCTAAGATCTAAGAGAGTCTTTGAAGACCAGTGGTTAGCCAGTTCCATCAAATCAATAATCTCTATGTTCAGTGATAGATTCTGTCTCAAAAAATAAGGTGTAGGATGACTAAGGAAGACAATTACAGTGTCAAACTCTGGCCTCTCTACAATGTATGAATGATTTTGAGCAACCATCACACACAAACACATGCAAATATGCTTCTATACTCCCACATAGACAAATAAACTAGTAACAAATAAAAATAAAACAGTACAGTGGAGGGAGATAAGGAAGACACATTTGTCCTTTGTCCTGTACATGTATGTTCATTTTAATGCACACACACACACACACACACACACACACACACACACACACACACATTAAAATTAAAATAGAAATGAAGGCAGAAATAAGTTATTCCCAAAAAAAGCTGAAAGATTTTTCACCATTACAACTACTGTATAATAAATGCCAAAAGCATATCTTGAATGGAAAGGAAAGGATCCTAAGCATCTATACAAGAAGTCTACATAAAGATAAATATATAGACAGATGCAGAATACTGTGAAAAATCAATTATGTAAATCTCTTCATTTTAATATAAAAGTTAACAGAGAATAGTTTTTCACTGTCTGCAAATGGAAAAATGTGTCAGTGCAGGCAGGCATTTAAAAATATATGAATGTTGATCAGACAAGATAGCTCAGCAGGTAAAAACACTTGGCTCTAAGACTGAAAAACTGACATCCCCAGGATCCACTGACAGTGTGACCACTACCTGAGTGCTAAGATACACACCTATCCTCTCCCCCAACAAACAAATAAGAAATCAAACAAAACGCATAAAAATTACCTCAGAGACAAGCTTCTAGACATTTCTGTGGGGAAAATCTTGACTGAAGGAAAGACCAAGCCTAAACGCATATGGCAGTTTTCTACACATTTACTTTCAATTTTTATTTACGTATTATATATGAAATGAGTGTTGTGTCTGCTAGTAAGTCAGAACACCAGAAGAGGGCTAGACACATGTGAGCAACCATGAGGGTACTGGGACTTGAACTAGATCTCTAGAAGAACAGCCAGGTCTCTTTCCCACTGAACCATCTCTCTAGCCCCTGTGTTTGCTTTGAAAAAGATAAATATTTTTAAATTTTAAAAGAACATTTTTTAAAAAACCGATTACTTCGTGGGACTGGAGAGAAGACTCATTGGTTTATAGTATGTATTGCTCTTAAAGAGGACTCAAGTTTGGTACTCAGCCCCCATGTAAGGTGGCTCCTTTAACTGCAGTTGCAGGTGACCCTATGTCTTTTTCTTGCCTTAGCAGTCACATGCACATGACAATCCCATGATATATGTGTGCTAGTGCACACACACACAAACACACACGTGTGCATACACACACAGAGAGAGACCTCAGACAAAAAAATTGATTTCAAATCATGTATCATGGTAACAAATGTTTATAACTTAAAAATAAGAAGAAATTAAATGCAGTTGCAAGTAGGTAAGAAGCTGGATTACATGTTTCAAAGCAAAATATATGAATGGGCAACTGGTATATGAAAAGGTTCTTAACAATATTATTAAGTAATAGAACACATAAGATACAACTTGCTGAATACCAATTGTTGAAAAGAAGCATTAAAAGAGTACCTTCATGCATCCCTAGAGGAAATGTAAGTGGTGTAGCCTCGGTGGGAAATAGTTCAACAATTTTTTAGAAAAGTAAAAGTATAGGCATGAATGGTTCAAAAAATTTTGTTTGTGTAAATATCACAGTTTATTTATAAAACTATGAGAGTTACAATTTCATCAGGCCATATAGCCTTATGATATCACTCCACTATATATGCTCTGATATTAATTAAAACTTGATTATGGAGTTTTTCAGTATGTCATTATAATATTAATTAATTAATGCATTAATTATTATAATTTCTAATTAACTACTAAGTGTTGGTTATAATCACATTAATTATAATTAATTATATTAATTACTAGCATAATGAATACTTATTAATTACTATATTGATTGTTACTATTTAATTGCTATATTAATTATTAGAGAATAACAATATTAATTAATTACATAGTTATTTTTGTAGTATAAAATATATATAATAAATATATTAATATAGTATATTTATTTTACTATATTTAATTAAAATAGTAATATAATTATTAATTAATGGACATCATGAACTCTTTCCATTATATTCAGGAAATTTCACTACTTGATTCCTCTGGCACAAGTTCATAAAAATATTTGCATAAGTATTCCTAACTGTCTTAGTTACTTAGTTACTTTAGTTATATCAGTCTCACCAACTATCTGCTGGAAGCAACTGATGGGAGGAAGAATTTATTTTAGCTCATAGTTTCAGAGGCTTCATTCCACTGTCACTTTGCCCTATACACTTAACTAAAACATTGTGTTGATAGACTTGTATGACTGAATACTTTCTTCACCTCATGACAAACAGAACATAGTCTGTGGTCCTGACAAACAGAGCATAGTCTGTGGTTTAGGAGGACTCAAAAGACATTGCTCTGTGAGTTACATTTCAGGCTCAAACCATAACTATGGCATTATTAGTATTATCTTTAAAAATTGAGGTTAGAGAGATGACTCAGCAGTTAAAAGCACCTGTTCCCCTCCTTTCAGAGTTCCCAAGTTCAGTTCACAGCACCTATATATAGCAGTTAACCCTAGTTCCAAAATATAAGACACCATCTTCTGGCCTCCTTGGGCACTGTGCATGTGTAATGAACAGACATGCATATAGGCCAACCACCTATATACACAGAAAAATATATCTATGAAAACAATAATATCCCCCCCAAAAAAAAACAACCCAAATGCTCATCGCCTAATAGTTTACTGAACAAATTGAATTGTCATCTGCTAAAATAAAGATCCAACTATTGATAAATGCCATAATATGGAAAAAGCTTGGAAACATGATAATTGAGACAAAATAACAGACAATACATGATTCTATACTAAAAGTTTCTTTAAAAGAATCATATCCTCAGAAATGTAACCCATACAATATTTACTTTAAGAATTGAGGTATAATTAGTAATTTATAGTGATTTGTATTTTTATACTTGGACAGTTGTAATGTTTGCACTGGTGTATAATTTCAATAATGATAATTGAACTGAGACTTTTCAATTTGGCAAAAAAACTTGTATATATATATATATACATATATAAAAGTATATATATACATATATAAAAGTATATATATACATATATAAAAGTATATATATATATCATTAAGGCCTTCTGCTCTTTAAAGGAAAATAGTGAGTGAAGTAAGATTAGTGTGAGAAATTATTTGAAATAGTTTAGCATTAACAAATTAAACAAAGGACAAGTGACAACAGGAAAGTAAATGATCCAAAAATAAAATACATGGCCAAGAGAGTCTAACAGCTTACTCTAGAGAATACAGATGTGAGCACTGATCAAATAATACGGTTTGAAATATCATTGCTCAGGATGATTAAAATTAAAATTTACTATCATGTACTTTATAGATGACCTAAGATACAAATCTTATCAATATGAGTATAGCAGATGATGTGCATATGAAACACTTTTAACTGTGCTGCATTTCCTCTTTAAAGAAAATTGTTTTTCATCAAGCCACATTCATCTCACTGGACTCTCATTTACCACAAACACTGCATGTATCTATCATTAGCACTTTATATTTCTATTTCTACTCCTGCCTTGACAAGCTTGAGAGCTGCTGGTTAAAATGCTGGTTAATAAGATCTATCTTCATATAAATTTTCTTCAGGTACCTTTTCAGACTCTGGAAGAGAAAAGTATAAGTTTTTGAATTGGTTTTGCTTATTGGTCCCTAGCATCAAGTATTCCCCCCCAGATAGTGAACAGATTGGTATGAACAGTTTACTAAATGAATGGGCATTTAGACAGAGTAAAATAAAAGGACATTTGTGAACTGACTACTATATGCAGATTAGTACAGATATATTGATAAGGCACTAAGATTGAAGGCAGTGGCTTAACATTTTATTCCAGAAATGTGCTCTCATATCTTCTCCTTGTCTAGTTGAAATTGATGTGTTTGAATCACTCACTCATAGTTTTCTTTTATCATGTTTTATCTGGCTTCTTCTTTTATGCATTTGCATCAGTGTTACTGCCCTTGATCCTCTTTGTTCTTATCTTCTGGTGCGAGGGATGAAAGCTACCGCCCTGTGTGTGCTGGATAAGCAGCCTTCTAGTATCCTACATCCCCATTTCTTACATTTTGTTCTGTTTTGATTCTTAAACACGTGTTCTATACGAAAATCTCTCTGCAAGCTTTCAAAGAAACATACACACTATGGAGATACTGGCTCATTTGGTTTGGATGCAGTTGTGGAATCAAAATTTTCGCTTTTATAAGATACTATGAGGAGATTCATGTGAGTAGCTTTACTGAGGAGATGCCAAGTTATAAGTTATGGTATTTAATTTCTCTTGCATTGTACATCTCTCATTGCTGGTGGTGTTTTACATTTCTAGTGAGTAGATTTTGTGAATAAGACTTAGCACATCAATTACATGAAACACTGAGCAGTCAGGGATTATGAAATATATTTGACATACTCAATAAAGATCCGTTAGAAAACTGATTGCTGTAAAACTATATGAAGAATTTAAACCAAGAATGTCAGTTTTATTTCATATTTGGTTAAAACTCACAAGTGACAGTCTTCTAATTTTAAAGTGATAAAATTGTCTCATAAGATGTAGGTGATCATAATTTACTGGTGGACAAGTTTTTAAGTCTTGAAAATAGGCTTTGGTTTTGACAGTTTTCCTATCACATTTGGTCCAAAAGGAGGTCGAGGGACTTCAATAGGTTTGACATGGATCACACAGGTCATGAAACAACACTGGAGCTTAATTTCCTTGTCAACTTATTTCATCAAAGTACCCTACTGGAATGAAGCAAAACTTCATGGTTAAGTAAAAATATGGAAGTTATAAGCACAAATTTTAACTCACATATATGCCAGGACTTGAATCAGGTTATTTCTCTAGTTATAATAATTATGTTCTTTTCCATGGGGATGGCTTAGGACTTTTGTAGACACTTTAAGGTGTAAAATTCCATAAAATGCTTATTTCAGTGTTAAGCTGCTTGCTTTGTAATATCTATGTAAGATAATTATGGATATTAAAAATCAACAATAAAAAGTAGAACAAAGTTGTCATTAGAAAAGCAAAAAGAATAGAGTATAATATACTTACATTTAGTACATCAAAAACACTGCCCTAATATTAGTTCTGCCTAGTACTAAAAATCATTTATCATAACAAAATGAAGCCTTATAAATTTGTAGACATTGTTGATGAAAAAGTAAGCCACCAGGTATATAAAGGCAAAACAAATTTGTTTCCAAAGTACAGTACTTTTCCAGGTGTAGAGTAATATATATATATATATATATATATATATATATATATATATATATATGCTTACTATCTTATACATACATATATACATTATATATTTGTATGTATATATGTATATATGAATATTGATATATATCAAACTTTAGAGGCATTGGAGTTCTTTTTCCTTCATTAGAGTCTAATGAGATATTTATCTACTTTAAAATTATTGCTTTATTTTCAGTATCTATGCAACATTAAGACTGAAAATGAGTAGCCTAGCTTTTCAAATCCTGTGCTTTATTTCTTTTGGGTTTTCTTTTTGCTTCTGAGACAGGGCTTTGCTATGTATCCCTGGTTTGTCTAGTATTCACTAATTATCCAGGCTGGCCTCAAACTTGACACAATCCTCTTCCTCAGTTTCCTGAGTGCTAAGATTATCTAAGTCAGGCACCACACAGGAGTCCCAAATTTTATAGTTGACAGAAAAGCTTCGTTGAAATTTAAGTGAGACATTCACATATGAATAACAAATACACTAATGTACAGAAAGTAATTCCTTTTTGTCTACAAGGAAAATGCTTGAAACTATAGTTAGTGGCCAACATTAAGCATACAGAATTATCTGTATGCCTACACACATACTTACGGCAGAGTTGAATTTCTAAATTAAACACAAAAATCTATCAACAACTAATAAATATAAAAATAACAATAAGCAATAAAATTTTCATTATCACAACCCTTGCTTTGGAACTTTTGTTAAATAAAATAAGGATTACTTGACTACCATAATTGTTCTCATAGGGAAGGCAGCTAATAGGCATGATGGTTTGAATGACAAAGGCTCCTATAGGTTCATCTAATTGAAAGGTTGCTCCCCATTGTTGAAAATATTTGGGAAAAATTAAGATGTGTGGCCTCATGATTTTTGTCTCAACATGCAAGCTCTCAGCTACTACTCCAGCGCCATGATTGTTTGCCTCTCACCATGATGGTCATGGACTAAACTAACACTCTGAAAACATTAAGGCCTAATAAACTGTTCTATATGTTGCTTTGGCTATAATATTTTTTCACAGTGATAGAAAATGAAATTAGGTAACAAGTTGGCAGTGTATGCAATCTGAATACATTAGCACAGGGAGAATTCATGTTCCAGGTAGGATAGTATACCATGGCGGAGAATTTCACCATGCTATTCAGGAAGAAATAAAATTTGAAACATATAAATTACTGATTTCTGCAATTTGCTGAATAATATTTTTAGACTCTGTTGATCTCAGGTAATGGAAATTAAAAAACACAGAAAAGTTTCTCTGTAGAGCAAGGTTTTGTGTGTATAAATACACATATATGTATATAGACACATATATTACATATGTTAGGAGTTTAATAAATATTTAAATTTGTTTCAGTGAGTACTAAACAATTTCTTAGTCACCCTTTTAAAGTATGTATAAATATTTCTACTCCCACTCTACAAGCCCTAGAATCTCTCTATCCATTTAATGATATGGGTGCTTGGTGTTTGTCTTAGTTCTCTCAGTTAATTATCAGATTTTACGGTTGATTTGTGATATGTCTCATTAATTAATATGTTAGGAAGTATACTGTATTTCTTATAAAATATTATATACTATAAATCATAGATTCTTTTCCCTTCTACATTATGCTTTATCTATATAGTTGGAGTGTAAAATGGGTGTACTAATTACATCAGTAATATTGTATAAATATTATGTTTTATATAAAATTAAGTTTATGACCATAAAAGGAAATCTTACAGTTATCACAAGTAGTGAGGCTTTATGTCTCTTCTCTGCTCCTGACAACTACTGATTCTATTTCTATTTTCCAAACAAAGTTACTTCACAAAAAGACCAAGATAATTGATGATATTTTGTCTTCAACCTCTTTAAATTTTATGTTGGAAGGCTTATTCATGTTTTAATATGTATCAGTACTTCATCAAAGATTAGAGATGAATAATATACCATTTTACAAATATTATGCACTTTGTTTAAGCATCCATCCATTTCTTGGTAGATGTTAAACTGTTTCCAATATTTGTTCATTTGAAATAGAGCTGATATCAACATTTGTGCAGAATTGTTTCTGTAAACTCCTATTTTGAATCATTTTGGTTAAACAGAAAGAAGTAAATTTGATGTCTCACATGGTAATTCTATGTTTAACGTAGAGAGAAATTTACAACAGCTTGTCAAATATTTTCTCTGCATTTATTATTATAATTTTATGATTTTTCTGTAGTGAATCACATTAGTCATTTCTAACTGTTGGAGCAGCCATGCATGAATCAAAGAATTTCTACCTGATCAATCTGGAGAATTCTTTGCATATAGTGTGAGGTTTTGTTTTCAGAACAGAGTAAAAAAATGGTGTAATTTAACAGAGAAAATTTTTCTACCTGATACATTCTGTATAGGAAAAGATTAATTATTGATTCATAGACACATGTATATATGCTTGTTCAGATTACCTATTGATCCTTGTGCAAGTTTTTATTGATTCTTTGCTTTTAAAAATTAGTCAATTTGATGTTGATTTTTAAGATTATGGACAAAATAGTTTATAATATTCCTTAAATGTCTTTTGAATATCCATGAAATCTGCAGAAATGGCCCCTTTAAGCTTTGAACTTTTATTTTATTAATATTGTACATATTAATGATGTTCAAAATAACAATTGAATATGTACAAGGAATGTCACTTAAATTCAGCCATACCTAGAGTTTTCAGTGTTCTGCTCTTATTCTTAGCCTCATCAGACATTAGTCATTTTCAGTGATATTTTCAAGGAACCAGCTTTTTTTTCCCAATTAATTTCTTGCTCTAAATTTTATTGATTTCTTCTTCATTTTTTAATTTTTTCCTTCCTTACTTGTGACTTAATTTCCTCCTCTTTGGTTATTTTAAAGGTGGAAGTTTAGGCTGATTATTTTAGGCCAATTTTTTCTTATTTATTTATTTATTTTTTTTGTTTATTTACACTCCAGATTTTACTCCCCCCCCAGCCCACCCTCCGACTGTTCCACATCCCATATCCCTAAGCCATCCACCCTCATCTCCACAAAGCAGCCCCACCCCTGGCATTGCACACCACCTGAACTCCAAACTCTCTGGGGCCTCCAGTTTCTTGAGGGTTAGGTGCATCATCTCTGATTGAACACAGAACTGGCAGTCCTCTGCTGTATATGTGTTCAGGGCCTCCTATCAACTGGTGTATGCTGCTGGTGTATCTTTGGTAGTCCAGTGTTTAAGAGATTTCGGGGATCCAGATTAGTTGAGACTACTGGTCCTCCTACAGGGTCCTCATTCTTAATAGCGGAGTAGTATTTCATTGTTTAAATTAACCACATTTTCTGTACCCATGCCTCTGTTGTGGTACATTTTGGTTGTTTCCAGCTTCTGGCTATCACAATTAAGGCCATGATGAAAATAGTGGAACACGTCTCCCTGTGGTTCAGTGGGCATCTTTTGGGTATATTCCAAAAAGTGGTATAGCTGAGTCTTCAGGTAGATCTATTTCCAATTTTCTGAGGCACCTCCAGATTGATTTCCAGAGTGGTGTACCACTTTGTAATCCCACCAGCAATGGAGGAGTGTTTCTCTTTCTCCACATCCTGCCCAACATGTGTTGTCACCAGAGGTTTTGATCTTAGCCATTCTTATTGGTATAAGGTGGAATCTCAGGGTTGTTTTGATTTGCATTTCTCTGATCACTAAAGACTTTGAACATTTCTTTAGGTGCTTCTCAGCCATTTGAGATTACTCTCAAATTCTCTGTTGAGAATTCTCAGTTTATTGCTATACCCTATTTTTTGTTTGGGTTGTTTGGTGTTTTGGTAGTTAGCTTCTTGAGTTCTTCATATATTTTAGATATTAGCCCTCTATCAGATGTGGAGTTAGTGTAGATTTTTTCCCAATCTGTTGGTTGCCAATTTGCCTTATTGACTATGTCCTTTGACTTACAGAAGCTTTGCAGCTTCATGAGGTTCCATTTATCGATTCTTGATCTTAGAGCATGAACCATTGAAGTTCTGTTTAGGAAATTTCCCCCTGTGCCAATGAGTTCAAGTATCTTTCCCACTTTCTCTTCTATTATATTTAGTGTATCTGGTTTTATGTTGCCTATGTTTTATAATAATGTATAAGCACAATGTTCGAAATTTCTCTCTAAGCACTGCATATACTCCATTTCACAAATTTGGAAATGTTTTATTTTCCTTTGCACTTAATTTAAACATTTAGAATATTTTCTTCATAGTTCTTTGTCCCATGTAATATTTAGACATGTACTATTTATTCTACCGATAATTGCAGTTGTGGCTATTATTACACTGTTGATTGTAACCACATTTTGGTTTAAAGTCATATTTTCAGAAAGATTCAAGATGCATTTTGTGAGCTAAAATATGTTTTGTCTTAGTGACTATTGCACACATGCAATATTAAGACATAGATACTAATGTTGATGGATGAACTACTTTTTGAACTTTAAGAAATTTGATAGTTCTAACACACCGGTTTTCTCCACTCCAATTCTTTGTCTATCACCTGATACTATATATTCCTCCCAAATTTTTATGCTCTTTAAAAAATTGTATTAATTTTAATTGAAGTAGAATTACATTCCCTTATCCTTCCTGCTACCCTCCCTCAGACCCTATATATACCCTTCCTATGTCTCTACCTACTATCAAGTTGACAACATTTTTTCTTTGACTATTATTGTTACACATATACACACATATAATTACATGTGTGTGTGTGCATGTGTGTATGTATGCCGATGTGTGCTGTACTCACAAACATATATAAATAAAATTTGCTGAGTCCGTTTTTGTTTATAAATTGTTTCAGAGTTGACCACTTTGCTTCCGATGACTAATAATAGGACTTGTATATGGGAGAGGCTAATTCTCCTTCTCCCAGTAGTCATTAGTTGTCTGTAATTCTTTGTCTAAGGGTGGAGCCTCTGAAAAATTCTCCCTTTCAAATTAATGCTGAAGGTGGAAGTTTTTCATATGTTCTCTTTACAAAATGCACTAATTCTACTTATGTATGTACATTGGTGTAAGACCATTTAATAGAATATGAGTAGCCTCTGAGGGGATGCATCCATGAGGAAAACATGTTTTTCTTCCTTCAAGCAGACATCAATTATCAATAGCTCCTCAACTAGTGGTGGAACTTTGTAAGCCTACTCACCATTCATACTGGGATTTTGGCTGCCTTATTCTTGGGCAGGTGTTTGAATGCAGTCATGGGTTCTGTAAGTTCAAGTGTGCAAAGGCTGGTTGTCCAGACAATAATGTTTTCTGGTAAATAGCCACTACCTCTAGCTTTAACAATCATTCTACTCCTTATGTAGTGACTCCTGAGCCTTTGGGCATAGAGGTGTGATATAGATTTCTCATTTAGAGCTCAACACTCCACTTTCCTTTTTTATTGGATATTTTATTTATTTACATTTGAAATGTTATCTCCTTTCCTGGTTTTCCCTCAGGAAACCCCTTATCCCTCTTCTTCCCCCTGCTTCTATGAGAGTACTCCCCCATGCACCCACATTCTTGCTCCTGGCAGTCATTCCCTTACACTGGGGCATTGAACTTTCATAGAACCAAGGGCTCCCTTTCTTTTGACCAATTGGAGTGCTCTATATCAATCACCATCTACTGTCAAAAGATTTTTGAGAGCTTCATTAATCTTCTATAGATATATGATAAAAACAATTTTTACAAATGTTAGATTCAATTGATTTGGTGATGACTTTCGTCTTATCAATTGGCCAATTATTGCTAGAAACTTGTGAACGTCTCTAACTGTAATAGTAGAAAATCTATTTCTTCTTGTCATCCTATCAGCTTCTTTTGCACACAGCTGTTAACTCATTTTATGTCCTTACAGTATTAACCTCTGCTCTTAGATAATGCTACTCTTTAGCCTATATAATTTCCTTCCTTGGACATCACCTTTGTTGGAAATTTTCTTTAATGTTAGGATTTATTTTTCTCTATTATTTTCATTTTATATTTAGAGTAGCCATCTAACAGGAAACTTACAGTTGAGTGATTTTCTTTATCTGTCTTTTGACATATTTAGAACACTGACATTTGAAATGGTTATTGGATTAAGTAGATTTATGTCTAGTTTCTCTTTGTTTCTTTCACATTTTTTTCAAAATTTTTTCTCTTTAGTAGCCTCCATATAAATGTGTGTATGTGTGTGTGTGTGTGTGTGTGTGTGTGTTTGTGTGTGTGTTTGTGTGTGTGTGTGTGTGTGTGTAGGTGGGAGTGTGGGTGTGTGTAGAGTTGTGATTTTATTTGTTCTTGAGTCTTCAATGCACATCTATAGCTAATCCAAATCTCTTTTTTGTTTGTTTTTCAAGACATGATTTCTCCATCTAGCCCTGACTGTCTCAGCAATCACTTTGTAGACCATGCTGGCCTAGAACTCAGAGATCTGCTTGCCTCTACCTCCCAGATGCTGGGATTAAAGGCATGTGTCTCCATCTCCTTTTACGTTATCTGTTTTACTTTACCGGTAGTGAAATAAGCACATAGTATCTTCATTTATTCTCTTCCATTCATTAAAACATGGCTGTCATATTATTGTTATGGCTATAAACATATGACTTATTGCTGTCGTCATTATTTTATTTTTATTTATATATTTTGGGACAAAGTCTCACTGTGAAACTCAGGCTGGTCTTAAACTCTCAATCTTCTTGACTAGCAATCTAAGGTCTAGGATTACAAAGTTTGCTACCATGTCTGGGACTTCAGTTATATTTTCTAAGGTACTAGAGTACAAACCCAGGGACATAGAGACACTGGATAAACAACATTCATTTAAGCAGATTGTCCTCTGTTAGATGAAGTATAAGTACCAGAAACAAGCTATGCCCCAGCACCAGATGTAGTTAATACAATTTACTTGGGAGGCTGAGGTAAAATATTACAAGTTCAAGGCTTACCTGGGGTACAAAATGAGTTCAAAGCCAATATAAGCCAGTTAGGGAGTGATCTCAAAGTTAAGGATAAAGGTATACACTAGACCACTTGTTTAGCATGTGTGAAGGGAGACTTGTATCCAAACGGTGCACAGAATAAAGACTAGAAAATAAAGATGTTGTACTGTGCCTTAATTTACCCTGTTAGGATGTTCATTTTTAATGTAGAGTCAAGTTTCTGACCTACATAATTATCTGTTCTCTGAAGAATTTCTTTTAACATCTCTTTCAAGGAAAACCTATTAGCAAAAACTGTCTTTGCATATGATTTTTTTCTGAAAACACATACTATTTTTTCCATATATTAAAAGGAGTAATGAGTTATGTTATTGTTGTTCAACGCTAGGTGTTTCCACTTTTGTGGCACTCTTAATACATGAAGAAGAATGTGGTGTGAGTATTGTCAATTATCTATAATGTGTTCATTTTAACTTGTTTTACTCAAGATTTCTTCTTTAAAATATGAATATGATATGCATAAGTTCTGCATAGCTTTCCATGCTTGGTGTTATCTGAGCTTCCTTGAATCTGTGGGTATTTATAATTACCTATTCTGGTTGTTTCAAGTATTTGCAGGTTCTTTTCATCCTTATATTCATATTACATATGCTGCATCTTCTATAATTATCCTGTAATTATGGATATACTGCTTACTCTTTTCATTCTATTTTCTTATTTCATTTAATGAAATGAATATTTTGACAGTTATTTAAATTCCATTTTCTTCTGCAGTGAAACCATCAAAAGCTCTTTTGAAGTGTTTTTTAAATCTAAAACATTTCTATTTTCATTCATTTTATTTCCCTTGTCTCTAAATATGTTACTCATTTGTTCTTAAGTGTACATTTGCCAATTAGATCCCTTAGCATATTACATGTATGTTTTAAGTTCTTAGTCTGAGAAGTCCAGTGACTCTATCATATCTTAGTTTGTCCTGACAATTGTTCTATCTCCTCAAACTATTTAGCACTTTAGTGTACCTTGTGTTTTGTTGGTGGTGGTAGGTACATGTAGTTCAGTGTGATTAGAGTTTTCAAGGCAAATGATTTAAATACAATTGTATCTTTATCAATCCTTTCTCTGACTATTGTAGGATTTTTTACTAGATTGTAGAATTATTCTTTTTAAATTTCTTGTTTGATATTTCTTATTTTCTAATTTCTTCTTTCATATGTGTATATAACATACTTTCATCCCTAATGTTTCCCCTCTAACTTCCCCCTTATTACCTTCAACTACTGTCCCCTCTCAACATGCAGTGCTCTTAAAACCAAAGAACAACAGGAAAAACCACTGAGTTCATGTATTGACCCTATGAATGGGTCGTATCCCTGAAGAAAACTAAATGCTAGAGTTTGTTTGTTTAAAAAACCTTTATTCTAGTGGGGTTTTGGCAGCTATTGCTTACTTTTATGAAGATTTAGAATAGTGGGGCATCTACTTCAAAACTTTTCACAAAGTAGTTTAAAAAATCTATACATTCTATATTGGAATGCCTTTTTTTTTTTTTACAGTAAAATGGCATCAGTTTCTGTCCCTTGCAGAGCAAAATTATATAGAACTCTCATTCTGTGAACTGGGTATTTAAGCTAGGATGTCATGCATGGTAGTCAGGCGATCTACAACTGAATTATATGCCTAGCTTCTTTCTATTTCATATTTCTTTTGATACTCTACTAAGAAGCCTAGGTTGACATTAAACTCACTTCTTAGCCCAGACAAGACTTAAACTTCCCATCCTCCTGCTTCTATCTTTCAAAAAGCTGGAATTATAGGCTTTTTTCTCATATAAAACTAGACTGGACATTAAAAACATCTGCTTTTAAGAAATACCGTAAAAGAAAACACAATGTTAAGTTATTTGAGAAAGGAAAAACAATTAATCCAGTTCTTGCAATTTCCCTGATCTCTTTGAAGGGAAGTTCTGGGCTATAGTACACAAAGAAAAATTCAAATAAAGCCTGGAGCACTTCCTGAGTTAAATAAAGTGACACAGGAATCTTGAGTGGCCAAAATAGCTAGATTTAGAGATAGCCTAATGTTAAAAATAAGGCAGTCACAGAGAATATGAGATCTAGAAATCAACATAAGGAGTAAACTGCATAAGGTGTACACTGTCAATTTGCACATGTAGTACTCAAATTTCAGAAAGACAATGTTGAAGAGAAGGAAATCATCAGCCAGAAATACAAAGATACAAAGTCTATTTCATATAGAGGCCAGACTATTTCTGTACTATTTTAAACTATAGAAGGCAGAAAAAAATAAAAATATACTTTAAAAAATCTTATGACAACAATATGCTGTCTAAAATTCTAGAAGAAGAAAAAAAAAAAAAAACAAAGAAAAATAGAAGCAAAAGCCAAGGCATTTTGCTACCTATAAACTGCTTCTAAAAGACACATTGAATGAGATGCCTTCAGTAGAAGGAGAATGATAACAGATATATAAATATTACAAAACATAATGGAAAAATTAGAAATATATCTAACAAGAAGTATAACATAGATTTCTTCATTTTATTTTTGTTTTTTTGTTGTTGTTGTTTTGAGACAGTATTTCTCTGAATAGCCCTGGCTGTCCCAGAACTTACTCTGTAGACCAGGCTGGCCTCGAACTTAGAAATCCACCTGCCTCTGCCTCCCAAGTGCTGGGATTAAAGGCATGCACCACCACTGCCCAGAAGTTTCTTCATTTTAAATTTGTTAAGTGATCATTGTTTTTGAAAGAAGAAATAATTTATTGTTAAGACTGTAGCATGTGGCCAGGATACTGGTGGCTGGAGCAGTCTCCCAGCCGATCTGCTCCCCTCTGGAAACTGAGTCCAGAGGCACCCTAGGGAGGGCATGGACAGCAGAACAGCAGGTAGGAGAACCCACACACCGCTCTAGGCCTTAGAATCACAACTGGCAGTAGTAGGACCCCAGGGCACACCTGGCATCCAAACCGTGCCCCTGCAGAGAGCCACTCCCTTTCCGCCCTGGCCCGGATACTGGTGGCTGGAGCAGTCTCCCAGCTGATCTGCTCCCCTCTGGAAACTGAGTCCTGAGGCACCTTAGGGAGGTCACAGGTCACGGACTGCAGAGCTGCAGAGATACCCAAGAGAGGTCAAGGACTGCAGAGCTGTAGGCATCCTAGAGAGGACACAGCCCACTGAGCTGCAGAGCAGGGGACACCATATCCTGAAGCATCCTAGAGGAGCACCTACATTGAGAGCAGCAAACACCTAGCTGGTCTACGACCTTGGAGACACCATATCCTGAAATATCCTAGAGGAGCCACTGTACCCAGAGCAGCTGGAGCTCAGGATCATAGAGTCATCTGGATCCCGAGGAGTTATGACACAACTAAGATAACTGGAAAGGCAGACTCCAGTCAGAACCAGTGAGTGGGAGTAGCACTACAGCTAACCAAATGGCGAAAGGCAAGCATAAGAATGTAAACAACAGAAACCAAAGTTACTTGGCATCACCAGAACCCAGTTCCCCCACCATAGCAAGGCCTGAACACCACATCACACCAGAAAAGCAGGACTCAGAGTTAAAATTACTTCTCATGATGATGATAGAGGACTTTTAAAAGGACATAAACAACACTCTCAAACAATTCCAGGAGAACACAGGTAAACAGGTAGAAGCCCTTAAAGAAATGCAAGAAAACACAACCAAACAGGTGAAGGAACTACACAAAACCATCCAGGATCTAAAAATTGAAGTAGAAACAATAAAGAAATCTCAAAAAGAGACTACCCTGGAGATAAAAAAAAAAACTAAGAAAAAGATCAGGAGTCACAGACGCAAGCATCACCAACAGAATACAAGAAATAGAAGAGAGAATCTCATGCACAGAAGATACCATGGAAAACAGACACAAAGGTCAAAGAAAATGTGAAATGTAAAAAGCTCCTAACACAAAATAGCCAAGAAATTCAGGACACAATGAGAAGACCAAACCTAAGGATAATAGGTATAGATGAAGGTGAAGACTCCCAAAATAAAGGGCCAGTAAATATCTTCAACAAAATTATAGAGGAAAACTTCCCTAACTTAAAGAGATGTCCTTAAATATACAAGAAGCCTACAGATCCCCAAATAGACTAGACCAAAAAACAAACACCTCCCGTCACATAATACTCAAAACATCAAATATACAAAACAAAGAAAAGATACTAAAAGCAGTAAGGGAAAAAGGCAAAGTAACATATAAAGGCAGACCTATAAGAATTACACCAGATTTCTAACCAGAGACTATAAAAGCTAGAAGATCCTGGACTGATATCATACAGGCCCTAAGAGAACACAAATGCCAGCCCAGACTACTATACCCAGCAAAACTCTCAATCAATATTGATGGAGAAACCAAAATATTCCATGACAAATCCAAAATTATGCAATATCTTACCCCAAATCCAGCACTTCAAAGGATAATTGGTGGAAAACTCCAATACAAGGAGGGAAACTACAACCTAGAAAAAGTAAGAAAGTAATCTTCCAACAACCCTAAAAAAAGGCAGCTATACAAACATAACTCCACTGCAAAAAACAAAAATAACAGGAAAATGTTGTGACCTTTCCTCTTCCTCAACGCTTTGCCTCAACACTTTTGACAACCAAGTCTTTCATCAGGGTATATGGTTCCAGATGGCTGCAAAGTTAATCTAGCTGCTTTCTACTAAAGTCGGCTCCCAACAGGTCCCCCTTTTTAAATTTTTTCAAAAGGGAAGGTTGGGAAAACTTATGGAAACCGTGCCTGTCAGAGTCCCCTACTTCCAGCCTGTAATATCGGACCTGTATGGGTTTACCAAAGCCATTAGTTTGTTGAACAGCATGAACCCAAGAGACAAGAGACTTAATATCTAAACTGTTGATATAAAAGCAACACTCTTTAAGGCAACACACAACTTCCCCTGTTGGAGAAGTATAAGGTCTAAGCCTTGTACCCACATATTTTCAATAGAAGAAATTATACCAATGAAATCCTTGAATTTTGCATCAGCTTAGTAACAACTATACAGATAAATAAGACAGCCTAATATTAACCACCTTAGTCCCCAAGTCCAGGGAATTGGGGCGCCGACTCTTCATTAACTTCTTCAAGCTGAACATGGGCGTTGAGATATTAGAAGAGGGATGAGGGGAAGGGTAAATTGATAAGCCTCTGACATCTGTCTTAACTGCATCCAGCTGAAAGTCCAGGGCATCAGTGAACATGCAGGTGATAAGAAGATTCATTCACCAAGGCTGTGTATTCTGTAATATACAAATCTCAAAACAAGTTTTAGTATCAAGATAATTATTTTGATTCTCTGAAATCTAGTGTTCTGGAGGCCTACCTCTGTCATATCTGATCCATATAATTCTGGAAGACATAACTACTACCTTAATGACCTCATCAGAAAACTCATAGAAAAACCTTTTTTTCCAAATTAGCCTTTCCTTAAGCCAGTAACCAGAAAAACCTTTACATTGAGTTTTTATCCAGAAAAATATAACTATATAACTCAGAATCACACCCATTTTGAAAGTTAAATCAATTAACATTATCATTCTGCTTAGCTTTCTATTTATTCCTCTCGTCTTTAAAGCCTTTTTCATCTGTTTCTACTCACTTATTTCTTGCCCCATTTTCGTTACTATAACCTTTATTTGTTTATCTGTTTGGCTCTCTTGACTCAGAGCAGCCTGCAATTTACTCCTTGCATCTTTAAAACCTTTTTCATCTGTTTCTGCTTACTTATTTCTTGCCCCATTTTTATTACTATGCAATCACCTTTGTTTCACTTCCGAATTCAGCCAGCTCCGACTGGTTCTCCAGCGCAGGGTGTCTTCCACTGTATCCCGCTTACTGGAGCTCTAACATTGAGGCTCTGTCAGTCCACTGGTTCTCCAGCGCAGGGTGTCTTCCACTGTATCCCGCTTACTGGAGCTCTAACGTTGAGACTCTGTCAGTCCACTGGTTCTCCAGCGCAGGGTGTCTTCCACTGTATCCTGCTTACTGGAGCCCGACATTGGATGCCACAAATGTTGTGACCTTTACTCTTCCTCAACGATTTGCCTCAACGCTTTTGACAACCAAGTCTTTCATCAGGGTATATGGTTCCAGATGGCTGCAAAGTTGATCTAGCTGCTTTCTACTAAAGTTGGCTCCCAACAAGAAAAAACACCCATTTTTCCTTAATATCCCTTAATATCAATGGACTCAATTCTCCAATAAAAAGACATAGTCTATCAGATTGGATACATAAACAGGACCCAACATTTTGATGCATATAGGAAACACACCTTTCTGAAAAAGATAGACACTACCTCAAAGTAAAAGGTTGGAAAACAATATTCCAAGCAAATGGTCCCAAGAAACAAGCTGGAGTAGCAATTCTAATATCAAATAAAATCATTTTTCAACTAAAAGTAGTCAAAAAAGATAAAGAAGGACAGTTCATATTCATCAAAGGAAAAATGTACCAAGAGGAACTTGCAATTCTGAACATCTATGCTCCAAATGCCAGGGCACCCACATACATAAAAGAAACTTTACTAAAGCTTAAAGCATACATTGCACCTCACACAATAATAGTGGGAGATTTCAACACCCCACTCTCAGCTATGGACAGATTATGGAAACAGAAACTAAATCGAGACACAATGAAACTAACAGAAGTTATGAACCAATTGGACTTAACTGACATCGATAGAACATTTCATCCTAAAACAAAAGAATACACCTTCTTCTCAGCACCTCATGGTACCTTCTCGAAAATAGACCATATAATTGGTCACAAAACAGGCCTCAACAGATACAAAAAGATTGAAATAATCCCCAGCACCCTATCAGACCACCATGGACTAAGACTCATCTTTGACATGGATAAAAACAACAGAAAGCCCAAATACATGTGGAAACTGAACAATGCTCTACTCAATGATAACTTGGTCGAGGAAGAAATAAAGAAAGAAATTAAAGACTTTTTAGATTTAAATGAAAATGAAGACACATCATATCAAAATTTGTGGGACTCCATGAAAGCAGTACTAAGAGGAAAAATCATAGCTCTAAGGGTCCACAAAAAGAAAATGGAAAGAGCATACATTAACAACTTGACAGCACACTTGAAAGCATTAGAACAAAAAGACGCTAATATACCCAAGAGGAGTAGACAGCAGGAAATAATCAAACTCAGGGCTGAAATCAACCAAATCGAAACAAAAAGAACTATACAAAATATCAACAAAACCAGGAGCTGGTTCTTTGAGAAAATCAACAAGATAGACAAACCCTTAGCCAGACTAACCAAAGGGAGCAGAGACAGTACTTAAATTAATAAAATCAGAACTGAAAAGGGAGACATAACAACAGAAACTGAGGAAATTAAAAAAATCATCAAATCCTACTACAAAGGCCTATACTCAACAAAATTTTAAAATCTGGATGAAATGGACAATTTTCTAGACAGATACCAAGTATCAAAATTAAAACAGGAGCAGATAAACCATTTAAACAATTGTATAACCCCTAAAGAAATAGAAGCAGTCATTAAAAATCTCCCCACCAAAAAAAGTCCAGGACCAGATGGTTTTAGCTCAGAATTCTATAAGACCTTCCAGGAAGACCTAATACCATTTCTCTTCAAACTATTCCACAGAATAGAAACAGAAGGAGCAATACCCAATTCGTTCTATGAAGCTACAATTACGCTCATACCTAAGCCTCACAAAGACCCAACAAAGAAAGAGAACTACAGACCAATCTCTCTTATGAATATTGATGCAAAAATACTCAATAAAATTCTCACAAACCGAATCCAAGAACACATCAAAGCAATCATCCATCATGATCAAGTAGGCTTTATCCCAGGAATGCAGGGATGGTTCAATATTCGGAAATCCATCAATGTAATCCACTACATAAATAAACTCAAAGAAAAAAACCTACATGATCATCTCACTAGATGCTGAGAAAGCATTTGACAAAATTCAACATCCCTTCATGTTAAAAGTCTTGGAAAGATCAGGAATTCAAGGCCCATATCTAAACATAGTAAAAGCAATATACAGCAAGCCAGTAGCCAACATCAAACTTAATGGAGAGAAATTTGAAGCAATCCCACTAAGATCAGGGACTAGACAAGGCTGCCCATTCTCACCCTACATATTCAATATAGTCCTGGAAGTCCTAGCTAGAGTGATTAGACAACAAAAGGAAGTCAAAGGGATACAAATAGGAAAGGAAGAAGTCAAAATTTCACTATTTGCAGATGATATGATTGTATACTTAAGTGACCCTAAAACTTCTGCCAGAGAACTCCTAAACCTGATAAACAACTTCAGTAAAGTGGCTGGATATAAAATCAACTCAAACAAATCGGTAGCCTTCCTATACTCAAAAGATAAACAGGCTGAGAACGAAATTAGGGAAATGACACCCTTCACAATAGTTACAAATGATATAAAATATCTTAGAGTGAATCTAACCAAGCAAGTGAAAGATCTGTATGATAAGAACTTCAAGTCTCTGAAGAAAGAAATGGAAAAAGATCTCAGAAGATGGAAAGATCTCCCATGCTCCTGGATTGGCAGGATTAATTTAGTAAAAATGGCCATATTGCCAAAAGCAATCTATAGATTCAATGCAATCCCCATCAAAATTCCAAATCAATTCTTCATAGAGATAGAAAGAGCAATTTGCAAATTTATTTGGAACAACAAAAAACCCAGGATAGGAGAACTATTCTCAACAACAAAAGAACTTCTGGGGGAATCACTGTCCCTGATCTCAAACTATACTACAGGGCAATAGTAATAAAAACTGCATGGTATTGGTACAGAGACAGGCATAAAGATCAATGGAATAGAATTGAAGATCCAGAAATGAGCCCACATACCTATGGTCACTTGATCTTTGACAAAGGAGCTAAAACCATGTAGTGGAAAAAGGACAGCCTTTTCAGCAAATGGTGCTGGTTCAACTTGAGGTCAACATGCAGAAGGATGCAAATCAATCCATTCATATCTCCTTGTACAAAGCTCAAATCCAAGTGGATAAAAGATCTTCACTTAAAAGCAGATACACTAAAACTAATAGAAGAGAAGGTGGGAAAGACCCTCGAATACCTAGGCACAGGGGAAAAGTTCCTGAATAGAACACCAATGGCTTATGCTCTAAGATCAAGAATTGACAAATGGGACCTCATAAAATTGCAAAGCTTCTGTAAGGCAAAGGATATTCTCAATAAGACAAAATGGCAACCAATAGATTGGGAAAAGATCTTAACCAATCCTACATCTGATAGAGGGCTAATATCCAAGATATACAAAGAACTCAAGAAATTAGACTCCAGGCAACCATATAACCCTATTGAAAAACGGGGTACAGAGCTAAACAAAGAATTCTCAACAGAGGAAACTTGAATGTCTGAGAAGCACCATAAGAAATGCTCAACATCCTTAGTCATTAGGGAAATGCAAATCAAAACAACCCTGAGATACCACCTCACAACAGTCAGAATGGCTAAGATCAAAAACTCAGGTGATAGTAGATGCTGGCGAGGATTCAGAGAAAGAGGAACACTCTTCAATTGTTGGTGGGATTGCAAGCTGATACAACCACTCTGGAATCAGTTTGGCATTTCCTCAGAAAACTGGAGATAACATTACCTAAGGATCCAGCTATACCACTCCTAGGCATATACCCAGAAGATGCTCCAACATATAATAAGGACATATGCTCTACTATGTTCATAGAAGTCTTTTTTATAATAGCCAGAAGCTGGAAAGAACCAAGATGTCCCTCAACAGAAGAATGGATTAAAAAATGTGGTACATCTACACAATGGAATATTACTCAGCTATTAAAAATAATGAATTCGAGAAATTTTAGATAAATGGATGGATCTAGAAAATATCACCCTGAGTGAGGTAACCCAATCACAAAAGAACACATGGTATTTACTCACTGTTAAGCGGATGTTAGCCCAAAAGCTTGGAATAGCGAAGACTCAACCTGCAGACCACATGAAGCTCATGAAGAAGGAAGACCAAGAGGGGATGCCTCAGTTCTACTTAGAAAGAGTAACAAAAATACTCAAGAGAGCAAATATAGAAACAAAACATGGGATAGAAACTGAAGGAAGGACCATCAGAAGACCATTCCACCTGGATTTCCATCCCATGTACAGTCACCTAAGCTAGACACTGATGTGGATGGCTGGAAGTGCATGCTGTCAAGAATATGATATAGCTGTCTCCCTAGAGGTCTGCTAAAGACTAACACATTCAGAGGACAATGCTCACAGCTAACCACTAATATGATCATGGGTTTTCCATTCGAGAACTTAGAGAGAAGACTGAAAGAGCAGAAAGGGTTTGTGACCCCAGGAGGAAAGCAACAATACAAAACAACCAGAGCCACCCCCCCCCCCCAGGGTCTAAACCACCAGCCTGGGAGCACATAGGGAAGGACCCATGACTCCAGCAGTATATGTAAGGTAGGATGGCCTTGTCGGGCATAGGTGGGAGAGGAGTTTCTTAGTCCCATAAAAAACAAACACAGAGTGTGTGGGAGGGAATCTGAGGGTGGGGAGGGGGTAGTGGGAGTGGGTAAGTGTGGTCACTGCCTCATAGAAGCATGAGGAGGGGGAATGGAAAAGGAGGTTTCTGGGTGGTAGGAGGAAGTAGGGTAAGGGGATAAAATCTGAAAGGTAAATATAATACCCAATTTTTTAAAAAAGATGAAAAAGGGGGGGAGGAGAAAAAAGAGAAAAAAATAGGAGATTTAATAACATAAAGGGAAAGATTTAGAAATCTAGGAGACAGTTTACGTTAATGGAAACAGCATCATAGAAACTGGAAAATCACACCATCAGAGAAGCACAAGGAGGGGTGATGGAAGAAGGGGTTCCTGGGTGGTGGGGGGAATGGGATAAGGGGATATAATTTGAAATGTAAATATTACAACCAATTTTTAAATAGGGAAAAAAAAGAAAAGTTGCTAGAACCAACATCTTTTAAAAAAAATGTCAACCCTGTAGGCAAAAAAATTTTTTTTCTTGATACTAAAACTTGTTCTGAGAATTGTATATTGCAGAATACACAGCCTTGGTGTATCTACTCATCAAGCATACTGAGCAGACCTGCCCAAACCTCAGATGTCCTGGAATTCCATCTGGATTGAATGAAGACACAGCGTCAGAGGCTTATCAATTTACTCTTCTCCCCATCCCTCTTCTAATATCTCAACGTCCATAATCAGCTTGAAGAAGTTAAAGAAGAGTCAGTGCCCCTATTCCCTGGGCTTGGGGACTAAGGTGGTTAATATTGGTCTGTCTTTCTAGGGAAAAGTAGTGGTTTTGTTGAAACAGGGAGGATTAGCTAGGACTTATTGCATAGCCATATCCTATTGGTAGAAATCTGTATAATTAATATCAAGATGAAGTTATAATTTCTTAAATGGTACAAAATTTACTTTGATTTCAATTTTAAGGTTTTCATTTGTATGAGCTCCTTATTGATATAAAAGTGAAATGAATATTGTTACTCTCATGGGCATTGTGCCTGTATAACACATTTAGGAATACAAGGCTTAGACCCAATCCTTCTTTAACTTTTTTTAACTGATTTGGGACGGTTAGCCTATGAGTTAAGGGACTATAGCAAATTCATGGTTTTGAGTTTATTGTTAGGGTGTTTTCCATATTTTATTTAGAAATAGCTGAGAGGAGTTAACAGACAACAATCCAGGTTACCTTACATGGATAGTTGGTTTTCAAAACATCAGAAGTCCATAGAATTGACGTTACAAATATTTATATATTAATGTTCATTTTGATTAGAGACCTGTCTGCTCCTGACAGCTTCCTGTCATGGATTCTAAGAAGAAATTGAGCATCCTTGGAGTTACTCCAGTTGTGTGGTGACAGCCACTAGGCAAGAACTGCCTCTTTTCATCTACAGACAAATTACTGTCCAGAAAAGGACACACTTGCAGAATAGTCGACTGATTATATCTGCCTAGACAGAGTAATCAGCCCTTAATAATTCTGCATCACTAATGTCTGTCAGATGATTTTGGGCCAGAAGGCTGAAGATTTGATGCTCCAACATTTAGTAGTATAGGGGTTTTCCAGGTGTTCAGTGGTCTCTATAAATTGGCTAAGTTTTAGAAGCTGTGCTTAGTGCTTCCCATAATTTCAGTTAACTCAGTCATTCTGGATTTCTGATGGGGTGAAGACCTATAGTCTCATAGCCAATCATAGCCTGGGTATTTATCTTGAGAGAAAAGATCTGAGTGGAAGGTATTCAGCTGACATTCATTCTAAAGCCAAGAAAAAAGCCAGGTTCAAAACTAAGTGCTTTAGTTAGGAGAGATGGCAGAGGTTCTGGTTAGTCAACAAAGTGATGGACTGTGTATTAGGACTATCTTGTACCTCACCGGTACAATTAGGAATAACTATGCTCTAATTGCATTTTGAGAGAAAAGTTTTATTTTAACAGGAAGGGTGAAGCTAGGTGATGAGAGAGAGAAAGAGAGGGGGACATGGAGGCAGATGTTTACATATCTTCACCAGTCAAAGATAGTTTATATATCTAGGTTGGGTATTGGGTTACACTTCTGATTGAGCATTTCCAAACTTATAAAGCCTTTGATTAACATTTTTAAAAAACGTATAAAAGCAAAAAGGAGGAGGGGGAATGGGATAGGGCTTTCTAGGGATGGGAAATGGGGAAAGGGGATGGCATCTGAAATGTAAATAAAAAATATAAAAAAGACTGTAGCACAAAAATCAAATGTAGAACTGCAGGAACATGTAAGTACAAAGGAGGAAAGGAAGCAGATAGAAGCCTGCTTTTGATAGGTTCTTACAGTAAACATGAAGAGATATGTTATTTGAAGTTAGACACTCATAAAAGGCTGTGCACTTTGTAAGAAGAAAACTATACACAATCACAGAATCCTAAAAAAAGCTGTTCCAAATAAAGTCTAAAAAATAGAAAAAGAAATGAAGAAGTAAACTTCAAGAAAATTTGGAGTCCATACATTACCTATTTAAATATTTATTCTGAAATAATAGTAATCCTGAAGATATAAATATAACATAAGGGTAGAAATATGGATAAATGAAACAAATTCTGCAATACAAAAATAATCCCACACATTTATGGTGAATTTGGTTTTTTCTCTCTTTCTTCTCTTTTGGTTTTCATTTTATTCTTTATTTTTTTAAGGATACTTATCTTTCTAAGGCTGGCCTCAAGCTTGTTATGGAGCCCTGACTGGACTCAAATGCTGCATTCTCTTTCTTCACTTCCCAAATATTATGTATATAAGTACAACCACACCCAGCTCTCAGTTTGGTTTCAATAAAGATTGCAGATGAAGTAATTAAGGATATTAATTATTTCTTCGAGTCTTTGACAAGCTTTATTAAGAAATAGTTGATAAATTATGTATTAAATTATGTAAAATATACACACAGGTCTTAAAATGATTTCGAACATCCATATATTATGTGAAATTACAGCAATCAAACTGATGCAACATCAAGTCATATAGGTAACTATCTTGTTTGTGATTAGAAAGGTGTATGATTAGAATTATTAAAAATTTTAATGATACAGCAATTTTTTTCTTCTTTTTTAAAATTAAATTTATTTTTTAACTTATCACTTTATATTTGATTCACTGCCCCCCTTCCCAGTCACCCCATTTGACAATCATTCTCCCACCCCTCCCTTCTCCTTACAGCAGGTGGGGCCCCCTGCGTTGTCCCTCCAACCGTGGCACTTCAAGTCTCTGTGAGGATGAAAGCTTCCTCTTCCACTGAGGCCAGACAAGGCAGCACAACTAATAGAATGTATGCACAAAACTTTCAACCCCAAATTTATCCTATCTACAAAAAATTCAGGCATGGGGGAGGGTACAGAGACTGGAGGAATGGCCAGCCAATAACTTGAGACCCATCCCAAGGACAAGCACCAATCCCTGACACTATTAATGATATACAGTTATGACTGTAGACAGGAGTCTAACATGGCTGTCCTCTGGGAGGCTCCACCCAGCACCTGACTCAGTCAGATACAGAGTACTTTTAAAAATATTTGTAAGTTTGTCCATTAGGCCTAGAGTACCACCCATGGTGGCACCAACCAATAATCCAGTTACTGAATAGGCTTACAGAGAATGTTTATCTTTTTTAAATGAGTTTCTTTTATTAGCATTAATGAGTTTTATTGTGATATGTTCATGCATACTTTGTTCTTTCTTGTCCTCTTCCCATCAGTTTCTCTAGCCCTCTGTTTCCTCTTGTAGCTCCCTTTCTGTTCCACAACATATCCATTTCCTGCTTTCATGTTTTAGCTCAAATTAGCTCTTATAAGTTAAAGTTGAAAGATGAGGGGTTTTTTTGTTGCATTATCTGCTTATATTGCTTAAAAATTTCAAACATGTATATAATGTATTTTAATGAACCTCACCTCAGTTCCTTTCTCTCCAGTTACTGTTCTATCAGGCCCTCAAATGCCACCTTTTCCTCCTAGTTTTATGAGCTCTTTTAAAAAATCTTCTGACTCTATTTAGGGATGCCTGTATGTGCATGTGTGTATAACCATCTCCTAGAACACAGGTGACCTCTCAGGGGGCAGCATCTGAAGAAACTTGAACACTTCCAGAAAGTGTTCAATAGATCCTCAGCCAGAAGTGGGGTCTGAGGAGCCCCTCCCCTGTCCATGTTGGAATATTGATCTTCTGAGAGTTTAGCAAATTTTTGCCAAGCTCCTGTTAGTTGACTGATTTATTACATTATTACTCTCAAATAACAAATTTGCATCTTAACAACACCATTCAATGCCTGCATAAATTTGTAACTGGGGCATGCCTTTTCTGGAGGCTAAAGGTGTTTAATTCTGTTCATTTCTCCCAGTAAGGATTATTGAGACAGGAATATTTAAAGGATGCTTGCTTATTCTGAATATATCTCTGAAATATTCTTTTGTAAGAGTAAACTAGTATGAAAAACTAAGAAATTTGACATTTTGGTTAAGTCCGCCCCCCAAATGCCCATAAGTGGAAAGACATTTAATCACTTCTATTTCCATATGACAATTTTAAGTCTACAGATATTTACTAAATAAAGGGATAGAAAACAGGAGTTAGAATTGATATTTCACATTCAAGTCCTTGCCTCTGAAGATGACTCTATGATAAGAAAGAGGATAAGAAACTAGGAAACCCTACTCTGATGCCAAATGAGACTTTGGTGCTGGGGCATTTCTGCTATTCTGAGAGCATCTACAATGTTTTCTGGAAAACTGGGAGGTGAACAAATGAATTTCTAAATTTCCTACCAGCTCTAATATTTTATGACAATTATCGTTACTGTGCAAGCTCCAGACCTGAGAAAGAACTACTTTGGCTGAACATTTACATTTATACTCCATTAAAACACTTAAAAACAGAATAACTATTTCCTCTGTCTCAGAAATTTGTTTGAAATAGATATTAGACTCTCAGATAGTTTAGCTGATGAATTTTCATGTCCAACCTTAACAGAAATTATTCCATTATTTATCACTCACCATATTCTCATGCATTTTAAGAAAGGTTAACCTGACTCAATACTGGGTTTCTTCTTGTCTCATCTGGTTTATAGTTGTTCATCCCTCTATTTTGCTCATATTCAATCATTGTCATGACTGTTATTTTTCATAATTTATTTTTATTTTATGTTCATTAGTGTTTTGCTTGCATGTATATCTGTGTGAGTGTGTCTGAAGTCCTGAAACTAGAGTTACAGACAGTTGTGAGCTGCCATGTAAGTGCTGGGAATTGAACCTGGGTCCTGGAGAAGAGCAGCCAGTGCTTAACTATTGAGTTATCTCTTAAGACCCCCCCATAGTGACTGTTATGAATGCAACTACCCTGAGCAAAAGAGGGGATTTGTTTGAGGTAATCTACAAAAGATCTTCATTAAGTTCTAACATTATATTCCATCTGGGAATGTGTCCATTGAATTGTGTAGATTGCCTACATTTTACTCATAAATATAATGGAATATTAAATGGCAAGTACCCATAGTCTAGTGTTTTCTTTTGGATGAACCAGTGACATGGTCTTTTAGCGTACAGTTGCAGATGTTGTAATTCTTTCTACTCTCAGACAGAAAAGCTTCCTATTGAAATAGGAATACCAAACCACCTGGGAATTACCATACTACATGAGTAATGCTGAAAACTATCTGCTTAAAAATATAAAAACTGCCTATTGTTGAAGGCACCATGCACTTTAGACACAGGGCCCAGAGGCCTCTGATCTAGAATTGACATTACAGCTCCTCCCTTGGGACTAGATTACATGGTACCAGAAGGCACCATACAAATTTCCAAAGGAGGGAATCAACTAAACGTCTCTACCCAGATATAATGTCTATGAACCACAACAATGATCAACATGGCACAGTAACCCTAAGGGTGTGGTACTGCTATGTATGCCTTGGCAGCAACCAATGGTTTTCTAATTGGACTTAAGAGATACCCAAAAATGAGAGGAACCTTATCTGGTACTGAAAGCCCAGCCAACCACTCACAGATATTTAAGTTTTGGATCTTGGAGGAGAACCTACAACCACTACTTTATTAAACCAGCATAATTCCAAACAACCAATCTATAAACATTTGTCAGAATACTCACAGATAAATGTGGTTTTTACTCCTTATCAAGGAACCTTCTCTTTGCTATAGACTGAGGCCACTACAGAAAACCACAACCAATCAAAATGCAGCCTTGTGAAACTCAGCCCCTATGGATACATATACAAAACCTCTCTGGCAACTAAGGCTGAGGAAACATTGCCAAAGAGGTATTATCAGAAAAATTGTAAGAATTAAAGGATTGGGAAGTTTGCTGTGGGATTGTGTCCCATAAGAATGTCAGAAGCTACACCCATAAAGTCTCATTAACATGACATTCTACACATGAGATAATCAAAGATGACACCAATAAACATGCCAAAATCCATGAGGCCTTAACCTGCACAAAGACCAATAGGCAACTAAGAAAAGCTGAAAGTGAGAGAAATGGTTCTCCCCAAGGAAGCACACACCAATTGTTTATCCAGTGGCAAAGAGTGGACCTTGTAAATATACATATGATTAACATTATACAGATGGAGCAAGCTGTATTTAGAAATGTATATGTAAATACATACATAATTATTTGTGTAATACCAGTTAATGAAAGAAGAGGCCATGGATTTGAAAATGAGAAGGAGAAGTATATAAAAGAGTTTTGAGGAAAAAAAGAAAAAAGCAGAAATAATATAATTCTATTATAAACTTAAAAAAAAGAAAAATGCTTTTATCTAGCAATTTAGCTATGAGGACCTTTTCACAGATGGTTTCTGTTGAACTATTTATTGACTTTGTGCAGTACGTTCTTTTCTACTTCTTATTATGACTATAGTTTTGATTTTGCTAATTAGTGATGACTGAATGGTATTAGTATCTAATAAATGTGATGACAATTATGGAAAAATATGGGGACTGTGCATGATAGCACCCACCTTTAATCTCAGCATGCAGGAAGCAGAAGCAGAAGGATCTCTGTGAGTTCGAGCCTACCATGGTCTTCTATATAGAGAATTCCAGGATGTCAGTATTTACAAAATGAGATCCTGTTTCAAAAAAAAAAAATCAAACAAAAATTTAAATGAACAAAGAACATGTGTGTGTGTGTGTGTGTGTGTGTGTGTGAAAACATATTGAAAGACATATGAACAATAATATACAAAGTTGATGCAGGAACAAAACAGAGGCAATAATAACAATTACTGAAAATAGAGTTTATGAATTTGAAAAAGAATAAGCAGGGATATGTTGAAAGGCTTGAGGGGAGGAAAAGGATCAGAAGGAAAGGAAAAAATAATGTAATCAAAGTCTCAAAAAGAGAAAGAAAAAAGTATATATCAACTAAAACACTTGAAAGCTAATGATGATGGTGATGATAATGATAAAGCCCAGTCCTCCCCAGGACTCACTAACATAGCAGATATGTATCCCAAATTAGCAAAAAAAAAAAAAAAAATAGAAGAAAATGCATAAATTCAAAGGAAGTCAGAAAATTAAGATAAACATTAAAATAGAAAGAGTAAATAAGCATCAAAGTAATTTGCAGCCTATAAATAAATGTAAATATAAATTTTAAAAATTATTGAACTAGTCAGAGCATAAAAAGAAAATGACTAGAATGAAGGCAAGTGTAAACAATCACAAATTGGGTAGACTAAAATGTCTTGTTAAAAGTCCTACTTTATTTGACATTGTTTTAAAAGAGATACTTATGTATTATTTATAAAATATACATCTGACATATGTAGAAAGAAAAATGCTGAAAGTAAATATGTCAAATTGACTAGTGGAAACTCAGAAAACATACCATGTTTCTAGCTAGCCAACAATAGACTTGAAAGAATAAAGCATTCTCAAGGAAAAGCAGGTTGTTACATTATAATAAAATATTTCATGTACTGGAAGAATAAAACTTGGACATTTTCATTCAATAGACTATGTATAAATAACTAAAGAAACAATTGGTAGAACTACAACTAGAATTTGAAATATATATTGTGACATTTTGACATCCCTTTTTCAGTAATTCACAGATCAAGAATGCAAAAAATCCCCCAAAAAGGAAGATTTACTTAAATAATTAACAAACTAGACTTGATGGATGCAAATGAAATATTGTACTAAATACCAGAAAGGAAAAGTGCACATTCCTCATAAGCACATAGAAAAATTTAAGAAATTTGATCAAATTTTGGGTTTGTAAAATAATTAAAAATATTTATTTTAAAATGAAACATATGAACTTTTCTGGAGAAAACTTTCAAATAAACACAAACGTAAAATTGAAAAAGGTGACATCTACAAATTTTAATTTAAAAGTTTAAATATATCTTAGTGGCAAAATAGTTATATGCTGAATTCTAGTCACATTTGAGTGTTGTTTTTCTTTCACCAAATTTTCCAAGGAAAAGTCAGAAATGCAAGATATATTAAGAAGCAATTTGTTTGAAAGTACTGTGAAACTGCCACAGAAGCTAGGACCTGTGAGGCTCAAGATCTTAAAAACAGAAGCAAACAATTTAAGCCAGTCCAACATCCTATGGTGCTTGCTCCCTTTCCACATTTTCTAACCCATAAGCGATGGAGCAGAGTTGCTGGTGAAACATGGAAAGCTTTCTTAAGAACAATGAAGCACGCATTATTTTTGCTTTTAGCTACATAGCTTTAAAAATTGTTTAGGAGCTGGAGATGTGGCTCAGAGGTTAAAAGCATAGGCTTCTGTTCCAGAGGACAAGGATTTGATTCCCAGCATCCACATGGAGGCTCACAGCCATTTGTAACTCCTGTCCTAGAGGATCTGGCATCTGTGGGCACAGCACACAAATAATACAGAGTCATAGATACATAGATGCAAGCAAAGCGCCCATACAGATAAAATAATAATAATAATTACAATAAATAATTTTTATTAGATATTTTATTTACATTTCAGATGTTATCCCCTTACCCCATTTCACCCCCACCCAGAAACCTATCCCATTCTACCTCCTCCTGCTTCTATGAGGATGTGCCCCCACTCACCTACTTCCACTTCCCCACCCTCAAATTCCCCCACACTGGGGCATCCAGCCTTCACAGGACCAAGGCTTTCCTCTCCCACTGATGCCCAACAAGGCCCTTCTCCCCTACATATACAGCTGGGGCCATGAATCCCTCCTTGTGTGTTCCCAGGCTGGTGGTTTAGACCCTGGGGCTCTGGTTGGTTGGTATTGTTGCTCTCCTCATGGGGCTGCAAATCCTTTCAGCTCCTTCAGTCTTCTCTCTCACTCCTCCATTGTGAACCCCATGATCAGTCTCAATGGTTGGCTGCAAGCATCTGCCTCTGTTTACCTCAGGCTCTGGTAGAACCTCTAAGGAGACAGCTATATCAGGCTCCTGTCAGCATGCACTTCCTGGCATCCACATCAGAATCTGCCTTTGGTGACTGTACATGGGATGGATACCCAGGTGGAGCAATCTCTGGACAGTCCTTCCTTCAGTTTCTGTCCCATGCTTTGTCTCCATATTTGCTCCCATGAGTATTTTGTTACTCCTTCTAAGAAGAATCAAAGCACAAACACTTTGGTCTTCTTCATGAGCTTCATGTGGTCTGTGAGTTGTATCTTGGGTACTGTGAGCTTTTGGGCTAATGTCCACTTATCAGTAAGTACATTTAACTATGGCATTGTCACACATCTATATCATACTTGGTCCCATCACCCCCTAATTTTTGTTCTGTGTCCCATGGACGTGTTTCCTCCTCCCAAATGGCCTGCATCCTACTTTGAAGATGTGTATATGTTCATAGTCATGTTTACATCTAGATTTTACTTTCAAGAACTCTTGGTGTTTTACTTTCTAAGTTAGAAAGTTTTCCCATAAAATGTTAATCTTTATTTCCCTCTATTTTACCACAAATAACTTCAGCTTCCTCTTCTCTATTGTTGTAGAATAGCCTCAGGTCATGAGGAAATGAGTAAGGCTGGATTGTGCAATAGCTTATAGCCATAATTATTACTTGACTCCCAGTCTAAACTGTCAGCTACACCAGAAGAAACAGTATGTCCAGGTATGAAAACTATGCACCCCAAAATACCCACCCTGCTTCTAATCAAACCAGGCAAACTCTATACATTCCTGGTAAGATCCTATGTATGTATGCATGTCCCCCAACCTTCTAAATGCTTTCAACTTTAATCCACTAGAGAGGTTGGGGCCCCTCACTGTTCCAATAAACCCTTCTTAGCCTCTGAGATGGAATCTACCTGTTTCTCTGGCCATATATATATGTGTGTGTATATATGTATGTATGTATGTGTATATATATATATATATATATATATATATATATATATATATATAAATAATATATATATAATATATATGTGTGTGTGTGTGTGTGTGTGTGTGTGTGTGTGTGTGTATGTGTGTATGTATTGCTTAATAGAACTACACTGTGAATACCACATGGAATACTGTTCTTAAGGAGGTAGAAAAAAGACAGACATAAGTAGTTAAAAAGACCCAAGAAGGCAAAACTTGAGACTCTATCAACTGAACCAGGTTTTAGTAGATAAAAAATCAGCAAGAGAAATAAAACTAAATAAAATGATCCAGTCAGTTTCAACTGTTTTTTTGCCCTTCTGGGGATTAAACAATTTATAAATGTCATAGATCAATGTAGAAAGAGAAGATGCTTGCACCTGTTCTACATCTTCTCCTACTCTGGACCTTAATCCAAACTAACAGCTGTTGAGGTCATATGGTAAATGAATCAAAGCAAGACATCAAACAAGAAATATTTCTGCCATCACTATCTAAATAGTTTCCAGATATATTGTACCCATTTATTGACTGTAAGAAGAGACCAGAGACATTAATCTACCTTTATCTTTAGAAGGAATATCTTGACATGATCCACATTACTGGGCCTCTAAAACCCTAGATAAGGTAGGAGGCTCTGAAATTTAGTTATGTTAATTTTGCAACCCCTGACAAGCTGATGTCACATCAACAGTTACAGATTAGTTTCTATATCACTCTCGCTATCCAACAGTGAACACCATAATTATAAATGAACTAGTTTCATAGTTTCATAGCTGGTGGAAAATAAAGGTGTTCAGTATCCAACAGAGAAAGTTCTGTTGGCCTTGCTAGAATTAAAAAAAAAAAAAAAAGCCTCTAGGCCCTTATGTGCAGATATACAGAAAAAGTGGCATTTTTAAGATAGTTTAAGACAGGTGTCAGAAGATGTACTGATTTGCTTGAGCAGTGAAATCACATCTGGTACAATTGGAGAGAGCTGTAGGTTGGATTCTCCGGTTCAGTGATTGTGCTACCTTAAAGTCTGGCCTACAGAGAAATGTGTGCCTTCTGGACCTTCGTAAGGTGTGTGTATAGCTTTTGTATAATTAGTGTTGAGTAAGTTCAACCTGGGATTCAGACAAAACCAAGAAAATTGATAGCATTTTCTCTAATCCAAATTTGGTGTAGCAGCACAAAATATACAATCTTTGCTTAATGGGCTAGTGTGATTAAGTTGAACCTGACCCAATCCTATGACCTATCTACCATTATTCCACATATATTGTCATTCAACAGCCCAAAGTGACTTGAAAGCAACAATGCTACTATTGCCTCTGCCTTCTACTGCTTGGATAACAGAGTGTACTTATAGTACATTCACAAGATGAATCCCCCCACATGTTGCCCCATGAAAACTTATTTTATTATTCAAAATATTTATATATTTCAACAATTTTCTTAACTATTTAATGTGTATAAAACAGTACATGATTAAAATGTATTATTAAGAATGTCAGTTTATAAGTTCTAGAAAAATATTTGTGTATATGTCAAATAATGCATTCTTAGCAACACGATTTTTAATTAATCCCAGAAACAACTGCCAAAATTATCAAGGAGGGTGGGTGAATACATTTTGATGTATATATGGATTACACTGCAAGGGGGAAAAAAAGAAACTACATCTATATGTGAACTGCCTTGTAAAGGTCTAGTTACCTTAACACACCTTCTCTCTCTGGAGTCACTTAGGGAACAGATGGCTAACCTAACACTATACCTCCTCCCAGAAGTCATCAGTCACAGAAACAAACAGTACCTCTTGTCTTCGTAGAAAAGGATTGCTCCTTTCGTGCTGGGAGAGGATCTCTAGTAAACTAATGGTTCTTCCTGAGAAAAGACAAAGTATGGTGTTTTGCAAATCAAAGGGCTCCTCTCTCCCTGCTGGGAAAAGGTCCCTTGTAAACTCTTCAACTCTCAGCCTGCACCTCAACTGACCGTGATTGCAGCTTTCGCATTTAAAAACCTGCCCTGTTTAGTTACTTAAGACCCTTTCTGAGAAGCCAACCCACTCTTCGTTGGCCCACTAAGCAAAAGACCCCTATACTCTTGATTGGCTTGATAAATATGAGGATCTGTAAACTTCTGTTAGGGATTATTTGTGTGAGCTATATAAGTGTACTATTTTCAAATGGTGTTAAAAATTTAAATGTTATAAAATAGTTTATATAAGTTTGAATAGGAAAATTATATTCTTATTTGGAATATGCATATCTCTATAAATCTAATATTTTAACAAATTGATATAATAATTTGTTGCAAACGTAATCATTTACAAAGCAAAAGAGTAATGGAGTTTATAAATTAATTCAGGCTAGAAATAAAAAAATTAAGGCTAAATTTTGTAAAGAAAGGACACTCACAACAGTGGATGAGCCTTTTAAAGCCAAATACAAGTCATACAAACTATGCTTTGGCTGGTAAGGACAGAGACTCCTGATATGGGGCACCTGGAATTTTAAAATTGCAATAAAAAGTAAAATGGCATTTTCAGGGTTGAGTTTTTTGAAAAGCCAAAGCTCTTAACAGAAAGTACATATCATGTGTACACTATAGAGAAATGTGCCTTGGCGAATAAAATTAAGAATCTGAAGGAAGAATTAAAATTGTAAGGAATGGGGTAGGAAGTGATACAGAGGTAAGGCACAAAGAGATAAAAGTAAAAGAATGCCAACAACCACAAGGAAACCTAAGAATGGGAAGAAATGGTCGCAAAGCATTTCTACTGTTCCTATGATTGCCTCCAGAAAATTTCATCTCGAATAAGGTTTATTCTCCAAAGTGTTTCATATAACATTTTACTCCAGTGACTGGGGAAATGAAAGGTTTTATTTTGTTTGTATTTGGCTCACAAAGAATGTAGGGTATTCTTCCTAAAAACAAACTTAACTCTCATGGAAGAATCATCTTATGCAGAAATTGGTGGTGCAAGAAACTGTCTAGAGATCCCAAAACTTGGTTGCAAAGTGCAAAAAGAATTCAATCCTTCAGCTTGTTAGCAGTTTGTGTGCTTTCAGAGAGGAAGACCCTTCATGCTGCTACAAGTAAACAATGCAGCAAACAGTCTATACCTAAGGATACTCAAAGACATGGAGACTCAACAGCAGAAGACGACACCAAACTCTGATTTCTTTCCTTTTCCTGTTTTTCTTTCTACCTTTTTTTTTTTTTTTTTTTTTTTGCTCCTGGCTCCATTCCCCAGAGGAATCTCTTCTCAGACAAACCATCTGTAAAATGTAATTTAAATAAATGGATCTGTCCTAAAGTTACATGAATTCCAAAGAAAATAAACCATCTGAAATTCTTATGCCTATAATTCAACATCTGTTGTTTTTCTTTTCATTTTTTTTTTCTCAAACAGAGGAAAAATTTCACTCCTGGGCTGAATGAAACATTTCATACCAAAATTTTATAGGAGAATTTTTTAAATACTTGGATGACTGGATTATAAAATAAGAATTTCTAAATTAAGATGGAAGTAGAATAAAATGGGTCACTTCAATGCTACTTTTTTTTATTTTTGGTAAAGAGCTTTGATCATCTTTGCCTTCACTATTCCATGATCCTCATCATGGGATGCTCCAAAAAATGTATAGCTAGGTTCCTGAAACAAATGGCTGCATTTGTGAGCATCTCTTGATTACTAATCTTCATTTGAAATGCAAATTTCAGTCTGGGTATAGCAGCTGGGGCCAGAGGGTTGAGTGTTATAGAGAAGAAGAGTGGAATATATGCTGAGTAAAACATATGACATTTATGAACATATAAATGGAAATAGCAATTGTCTTGAGACTTCCAGTTACATGTGTGAATGAAAACTGAAGAAAAAAGCTGTGCCTGCAGAGACTGTTGAACTGATTAGAACTTCAGTGATGTTAGGTTAGAATATTGCAGCTCCAGAGGCTATGTATGTACCTTATCTTGGGCTAGTCCTACCCCCCTTAAATAGCCATTTCTTGCCTTCTGTGTCAGAACTAACATCCTGTAACTTAGAGATAAAAAAACCTTTTAGACTTGATTAGCTGAGCAGATCCCTAGTCTCTATCTACCCAAAACCTAAAAATGCCATCATATGGCATCTGAGGCTTATAGAAAAGCTTTAGCCTTCTTATTGCACCTGCCTTTGACATATACCCATCAATGTATTTTAAACTTGCCTTGATTTATGACTTTAATTTCTTATGTAAAACTATAAAATTTCATGAAACTGATTGTGTAGTGAAACACGCAATTTAGGGTATCCTAAATCTATGTAACCCAGATATGGTCACACAAAGTGGCTCCACAGTAAACCATCTCTTGTTTCCATTAAGATGAGAACTGTGGTGTTGAATAGGCTCATGTATTTAGGGTCACACAAGTTTTCACAGTCATTAATTATTAGGTTAGCTAATTTCCTTATTGAGGATATAAGGTCCATGAAAGAAGTAGCATACTCATTGTATATATACATAAAACATCTCTCAGCAAGCATTTGTTAAGGACAACAGCAAGAAATAAGCAGGGTAGAACAAAAAGGAAGGCAGGAGGTAGAAAATATACAAGGAATTGGCAAGTATAACCTGAAATGAGATTGTTATAGTAGCACATAAAGCCAAATTTAAGACGTGAAAGTACAGTTCTTTCCCTCTGTTAGACTTATTTTGGCTCCCTTTTCAGTATCAATCATCAATCAAAAAGCAACCAAACAAGTCACTAAATAATAAACAATTAATGCATAATGGGGAACTACAAATGGTTTTAAAACTTATCAATAATTTTTGGTTATCCATTTAGCTTTTAACCTGATTCCTGAGTTTCCGTGTCCCTTATTTACTTCAACCCATACTGAACCTTTTCTACCTTAAGAATTTAACACCTTATATTAAATATCACACAACTGCATATTACATTAATTAGACTATATCTAGCTATCCAAATATATTTTAAACTAAAGAATGCCAAATGACAGCATTCTTTAAATCTCATAACACTCATTTAGTCATTTGCCAAACAATTTTTATACAAAACTAATATAAAATGGATTCTCTATTTCTACAAAAATGGATGGAATTCACATTTTATCTGCCTTCTATTTATATTTTTAAAATCCCTAGAAATAGAATAAAGAAAACATAGGAAAACTGAAGGTGGGAAAATATGGCCTTCCAGGGATCATCAGAACTTAAGAAATCTGTGGTTGTCTCTTCTCTGTATTTTCTTATTTCATTTCACATGTAAAGAATGAAATGCTATATAAAGCTGCAACCTGGCTATGTCAATAGTAGCTATAAAAAGAATATTCTATTGCCTATAACATGAAGTATTCTCCCTCCTCTTTTCCTAGAAGTTTTAGGAGATCATGTCTTATGTTGATTTCCTTGATATATTTGAAGTCTGTACGGGTCAGAGAAAAAGATCTAGTTACTGGCTTCTATGCAAAACCATCCAAGCTACCAGTACCATTTGTTGACATTAGCCTTTTCTCCAATATGTATTTTCAACAAAACAAAACCCAAAACTTCTACTCCTAACACAATGGCAGAAAAGATTAGCTCAGACTATTTATAGAAAACTGATTGGGATTCACCCACTACTCCAACTGTCCACTCACAGTAAGACAACATACAACTACTAGACTTGCCACAGTGTCAAATGTGTGGCAGTAATGTTGTATCATTAAAAAAAAATAAACCAGAAACCAACAGCACCATTCTCCCTTAACACTCAGTGATAGCTATGAGACAAATATAGAACCAGAGTTTTTCATTTTCTACATGGTACAAAGTAACAGTGCTCTAATTCTCAAATATAGTATCAACAAAGTTCTTCAGTAAACAGAACAACAGAACCACAAGTTACTATGGACAACAGAGACTAGTGGAGTATCAAGCACTATGTTTCATGTCTTAACCTTCTTCACATCAGCAGGCCTCAGAGACAATCTGATAATCCAAACTCACCTTGAAATAAAGACTGAATGAGTTTGTTCAAGTTCAAGTAGAAGCTGGCAAGCATTTAGTTTTCTCTCAAGCCTTGCCAATGTTAATCAAGCCCACATCCATTAGGCACAACAAAGCAGAATCAAGTGTTGGGAAGCAGAGTAACTAGAATTCTGTATGACTCCCAGTACAGCCTGCCCCATTGTGGAAATGAGCTTGCAATCATATTTCAAGTCAGTAAGACAGCAAAAATGCATGTCTCACTTTACTAGGAAAGTCAATGTGGTTGAATAGAGTGCTGAACTTCCACTGTGATTTTAAATCTAGAAATATGTGTTAGTGATCTACATTTTTTAATAGTGGTTTTGGCAGCAATCGCATGAATAATAGAAATGAAAGAAGTAGAAAAATTTACAGTTGTGATTGAACATACTTCCAAGACATATAAGCAACTGACAGAATAGTCAAAAGGAAAATGAAAACTAAAAAAATATTGTAAAATCTTTATAAATTAATACCAGGCAAGGAATTGTTGGAATTGAACTAAAAACAAAATCTATAATATGCAATACCGATATCTAGAGAGATTTTAATTCAGCAATATGACTGCTCTGAGAAGGGATCACATGCAAAGATATGATCTGGCTGAAATGTTGACAAGCTCTGGATTACAGTACTGCCCTTATGATATGGGCTGGCTGGAAAATAGACATGCATTTAGTATACACCTTTAGTCCTTAACAATGAAGGTAAGGTTATTCTGAAGAAGGAAGCAGCTATGTTTGAAAGTGACATCTAATTGAGGGGCAGACAAAGTGATGAATCAGAGAAATATTTGACAGAATGAGTCAGAAATAGGATACATCCAACTCACACTTCAACATAACAGAAAAGAGATAGTACATAAGAGAACAGCATGGAAAGAGAAAAAGGCTGAATGTGTACTTATGTGGCAGTTTTACTGGGACAGTGTTTCAAAAACAGGTGGCAGAGAGAACAAGGTAGAAACATTTGCAGATAGTATAAACCAGAAAATGAGAAAAATCCAGAAGATTAGAACACACTGCCAAAGTTAGTATGAGGCCAGGTGGAGAAATACAGTGAGAAGCCAAGAGAAGCCAGATTGAATCGGTCAGCTTGGAGAGGAGTTTTGACCAGTTGAGGAGCTAGACCAGTTGAGTTGAACCAGCCAGCAAAAATTCAGAAAGAACTAAAAAAGGCTGAGCATATTCAGCAGTAAGCCTCTGAGATGACAATTATATCTGGCAAATAAAATTTACATTTATACTGATGAATTAACATCAAGATTAAAAGAATGTATTTCACTAAAGACCCTGTTATAAAGGAGAGACAAATTATCATGGGGATAAAACATTTAAAAATTTTATATCTGACAAATAATTTGAATCTCAAATATTAAAGCACTGAGCAGGTGAGATAACTAATCAGGGAAAAGTGCTTGTCATTAAGTCTGGCCACATGAGTATAAATCCCAGACCCAACATGGCAGAAAGATATAGCTGACTCCTGCAAATAGTGCTCTGAGCTCCACATGTACATTGTAATACATGTGTATGCACACATGGACACACAAACAAGAGTGAAAAACACACACACACAAAGTAAAGCAAGAAATGTTTAAAAGCTTTCAATGTGTGTGTGTACTAGAGAGTCTGCTTTCACTGATATGCTTAATGATACAGACAAATGTAAAAATTTTCCTGTTGCCACAACTGCAAGGGGGATCTTTCTATTGAGACTTTCCAACCATGATAGACTCTGTCTCTAACACTGTGACTTTATTTGAGATATGGGAAGAAGGAAAGCAAATTTAATTTTATTGTGGAGGTGAAAGTCAAATGAACGTTTGATGGTCAGTAATAAGTTTAGATGAAAGAGGAACAGGCTGGGAAAATAACTCAGTCAAGTGTTTATACTGCAATTATGGGGACTTGAGATTCATTCAGATTCATCATTAAGTATAATACTAAATGTTGGTAAGGTTTTATGTGGCAGTTGCTTATTACTGACCACTGGCTTATAAAACGCTTTAACCTAAAAGTAACAGATTGAATATTGGGGAAAATGGCTTACTGAAAGCAGACAGTGATAGAAATAGGTAACATAAGATAGAGAAAAGGAAACTACCAAGGCAGAAAGAATTAGCAAACACAATGAATATACCACCTAAGTTTGTTAGGAATATTGTTGAAGAGAAATGTTCATGCCTTAGTCCAAAAACCTCAGAGTAGTGATGCTGAGTTGTAAAATTGGTGACCATTTTACTAAATTAACACTATAATCTAGATTTGATAAATGAAATAGATACAGCCGCGCCTCTGGACTTTCCATGGTCTTTAGAGGACTGTGGAAACCCCTATGTCTAATAGAAGTGTTTTCTTTTATTGCCTGTGAGCAGAATTACATAATAAATGACACTAAAAGAAGAAAGACACAAATTTTATACAATTATTAATTTATGATAGATGGGAACATTGTAAACCTCTTTAGCCAATGGATTTGTAAACAACAGCCAGGAGAGAAGAATTACATCAAAGAAGTTTGTTTTGTTTTTTGGTTTTTTTGTTTGTTTGTTTTTAATATGGAAAGAAGTGTGCCCATGAACATATGCTGTGAGAGTTCAATTTCAATGCTGTGTTGTTTTAGAAAACATATTCGTTAAGGAGAGGCAAGAAGCAGTGTGCTTCACTTAAGGTGACCTCAAACTTTCTACATAGCCCAAGATAAACTTGGAACCTTGGCCTTCCTGCTTTCAACTCCCAACATTTTTCTTTTCTATTCATTCAGCCACTGATTCTTGAAAGCAGTCAGCACTTGCTTGGGAAGGATGTTAATGGGCCTTCAGAGAGCCTGCCCACCTACTATGAAATAGTTTAATTACATCAATGGTAAAGTTCAAGACTCTGTATGCCTTACAGTTTAGGAAAACCATCTAGAATCATTAAAAATCATGTAAAATTTAAGAAAATGCATATCTCTTGGTTAGAAAAAGGCACTATCAAAAATCATATGGTTGTTAAATAAAAATTCTACTACTAAAGTGAGCTACCTGATTATAAATTATAGGCTAGAGAGGCCCCTGAAGCTTCACTGGGGAGATCAGACTATGTCCTGGTATGATTTACCCCATATTATATAAATCACTGGCTTTCATACTGTCTCTTACCCTGAGAGAGTTCATTTTATGAGCCACATTTGACTTCATTTTGATTGCACGCACTGAGAGAAGATGACTGCATACACTGAAGCAAGACGACTGCATGTTTTTCTGCATATAGGCATCAGTACAACCATGAAATAGTTCCTGATGAGGAAAGAAAACTTAGGCCAGAGAACTGATCATTGAACACACCATGCAACACTTTCTCTCGAATCTCCACATAGAAGAGGAAATTTAACATTGTGATTACAAAGTCCCCACTATCCCGTCCTCTGAAATGTTTATGTATGCAGCAAGGCAGCAAAACTCATAAACTTCCCAACTATGTTCCAGGGCTCAGTTCACTCCTCGCTGTTCACAGAACCTATTGTAATTGCTGTCCATCTATCTGTGCATCTGCTTATTTATCAATTTGTTTATGATCCTACACCTCACAGCTACAATTTCTATGGTCCTATAATTTGGCTTCAGTCCTGGAACCTGCAACCTGAATATGGGTCTCCAACTTAGTTTCTTAATGTCTTTCCTAGCAGTTGCACTGGCTTTTTGCCTTCATATCTGCACTCTGCTTCTGCCTCCAGTAAGGCCACTTGGAATTTCTTGAAGTTGGCTGCAGCCTCTTTAATAATGCTGGAGCTATTCTGTAACCGACATATATACAGATGTGTTTACTGTGTGATAAGTAGTATGTTATCTGAAATTTAATATTAGCAATTAAGATTGGCATAAAAACTTGTGCTTGCCAAAAGCAAGCTATCAAGGAGAGGACTCCCTGACAAATTACTGCCAACAAAATTGATGTAGCTTGTGACTTTATTGTCGTTCAATAAATTCTGGTATTAAGAACGGGCAAAAATATATGCAGAGACTTCTCCAAATTTAATTTAAAAGCAATCAATCAAAAACACCCACATGTAATAACTTTGGGAGTATTAGCTTCCACTTTTATAAGGATAAAAATTGAATAACTATGACTGTTCTCAAAGTTGTTAGAGATTCAAGGTAGAAATGCAAACCATCACCTTAGAATAGAGATAAATAGATCTGCAGAGAATTGGGCTAAAATCAGCTACCACCATTTTTACAATCCTTTCTAAACGTTAAGGAGGAAGGAATACTTATTTACTCACCTCCTATAAGAAAACAAGAGAAAGGCATCACAAGAAACGAGTGCTATGACCTTTTGTTCCTTACAAAGAAATGTGCAAAATACAAAACAAGATATAAACAGGTGTATTTTACATTTAAAGGTTTACTTATTATGATCAAGTACAATTTATCCAGGAAAGTACAGGTACTTTAACCTAAAGGTATCACTTAAAATAATGTGCCACAACAACAGAATGAATGAAATAACTTATCAAATGATTATAAAAACACAGACTAGTCAGCTGACAAAACTCAGTAAAAGCTGGGCAATGGTGGCTCACACATTTAATTCCAGCACTCCAGAAGCAGACACAAGCAAATCTCTCTGAGTTTGAGGCCAACATGGTCTACAGAGTGAGATCCAGGGTTACATAGAGAAACCCTGTCTTGAAAAACAAAATCAAACAAAAAGCTCAATAAATTTCCATGATAAAACTACCAAAAAGCCCAAAACAAACAAACAAACAACAAACAAACAAACAAACCAGGAATATGGGAAAATTCTTTAACACAGTAAATTTTATTTTAGTGGTGAAAATAAAAATTTAAATTAAGACAGAAATAAGAGCTGGAGAAATGTCTCAGTGATTAAGAGCACTAAATTCTCTTACAGGAGGGGATGCAGGTTTGGTTCCCAGAACCCAAATGGCAGCTCACAACCATTTGTTAATTCCATTTCCTGAACACTGCTATATGTACATTGTGTACATACATACAGCAATGCACACAAACATACACATAAATATTTTTAAGAAGAAATATAAGACAGAAATGCCACTTTTCCTTGCTGCTGCTTAAACTTGGGCTGTAATATCTAACTATATCTACTAGATAAGGAACAAAAGAAACTCAAGTTGAGAAGGAGGACATAAACTTGTCTTGGTTTGTAAATGATGTGATATATGTAGAAATGTGAAAACTCACAAAGAACACACAAAAAATGCATTGTAGCCAACAAATGAATTCAGCAAAGTTCAGGGGTAAAAGATCAACATACAAAAATTGGTTGTATTTTATTCTGTGGTTTTTCTTTCTTTCTTCTTGGTTCTTCAAGACAGGGTTTCTCTGTATAGCTTTGGCTGTCCTGGAACTCACTCAGTAGATCAGGCTGGCCTCGAACTCAGAAATCTGCCTACCTCTGCCTCCCAAGTGCTGGGATTAAAGGCGTGTGCCACCACAGCCCAGCTATATTTTATTCTGTAGCCACAAACAATGCAAAAAAATATATAAGGAAGGAGACAAAAGACATGTATCCTGAAAACTACAAAACATTGCTGAGATGAATGAAGACCTACTTACATGAAAGTAGGATTGTATGAAAAGAGTGGGGATGGAGGAATAAGAGTGGATAATGGGGAGACAGAAAGAGAAAAGACAGAATATAATATAGTTTTACACATATGCATAATTGAGAATTTATGACATGAAAAGAGTAAGAAAATTAGCAAAAAGTGCTAATTTAAGTCTGAAAACATAATAAAACTCATTACTTAGTATACTAAATAAAATAATAAAGTATAAACAAGAAGATAGCTAGTAACCAATGAATACATGAAAATAATGTTGACCATTATTTGTCATTAGAAAAATAAAAAGCAAAACCATAAAGAAATGGTAATTTTTATATACTAACATGATTACATTATATATATATGGTTACAATTCAAATATGTATACAAACATACACACAAACACATAAATACACACAAATTTATGTATATATATGATATATATATATATATATATATATATATATATATATATATATATGAACTAAAACCCTATGAAGACATTTTACCCTATGAAGACATTTTCAACCTGAGGGCCAAAGTCCCCATGCATTTCAGAGTAGCTATGAATACAGCTTAATGCATTAGTAGAAACCAGCATCATCTCACAGTGTCAAAAGCCTGAACACTCCTGTGGGCCTTAAAGCAATGCCAATGGGGAATGTAAAATAGTTCTGCCTTGGATACAAGAATGTGGCAATCTGTACTAATGTTAAAGCCAAAACTAGTATATCAAGCAATTCTACTTCTTTCTCAGTATGTATATAAAGGGTTGAAAACAGGTACTCTTATATTCTTGCCGGCACATGAACTCTAATCTACAGCATTGACTCCTTCTAGCAGAACACACTAGGGCAGAGATTACAGAAATATTTGATGATATTCTGCCAATTGTGAGGGATAAGTACATATTTCCATAAGAAATGATCTCTAAGGATGACTTTAAAAAGTTAATAAACAACATTACTAGGACAATTAGAAAGATCCAAATTTAAAAATTCCAAGCATATGGATAGTACTTATTAATTTACTACGGTGAAATCATTCTAATGCAATTATCTCTTAAAATATATTATTACAACATTTCTCATATGTTAAAACTCCACAGAAATGGTTACAATATAAAATGAAATTGTCATAGAAATAAATTACATATAGCTTTAATTAAAGTGCTATTTGAAACTTTCTGAACTGCAATGAAAAATTAATTATGTTATCACATATCACATTTCAACTAACCATTTTTCTAAATTTTATTTAATTATACAAATCTTAGGCCAGTATCATCAGGCTAAAAATATACTTATATCTTAATTTTAGATAAAACATTGAATAGTAAGCTATTTTTGCCATGAAGCTACTTTAGTCTATATATTTATTCACATTTGAAAAATTTTGCTTCTAGAAGGTCACAGAAAATTTTGGATTGGAATAGTCTCTGAAAGTGCTATTCAAGTTGCCAAGGGGGAATGTCAATTAGTAGTTCAACTCAGCTGTAAAGTCTTCAAATGATAACCATGACATAATAACTAGTCTGGCAAAATAGTCCCCATGGTGCAATAGTGGCAATTTTATCTTGAGGTGAACCAACATCTTTCTAATTGTCTCATGACCTGCCCTGTAGGAGGGATTTCTCATATCAAAGTGGCCCAAGGAGAAAGTGGAGAAACTTGTAAACAAGAGGCAGTAGGTGAGGCAAGTGGAAAAGAAAGCACTCTCTTGCCTCCACTTCTTACCCAAGTCACTTTGTATGGGAAATACATGTGTTGCGTTAGCTAGCACAGCATAAACACAGAAGTGTTTCAAGTAAGGAATACATTTAGTCTATTAAAATAGTATCTTCAAGATGTGAGAAATAGGTAAGAGTCAGAGAATGTTTGCAGGGTATGTGGAGGGATGATAGAATACAACACAAGATTTTCCAGATGATTGACAATATACTTAATTTGCAGCTACATAGACCTGTCCAGATGGTATTAATATGCAGCTGCTATTTGATACACATTTGTATAATAACACAATAAGCCTTGTGATAAATATTACCTCAGTTTATTTACCACTTTATTTTGGGATAGTCTTCAAATAGAGCTACAAACAAAATCACAAAACCAGACCAATTATTCCTTTTTTCTTTTTTTTCATTTATGTGAATATGTGTAAGAATAATAATACTGTTGTGGCAAACTTGAGTGTAAATTCATGTCCAAGAGGGTGTGATATTAGGATGTTGATATTAGGATGTTCTTCTATCACTTTTGATAGCCAGGCTCATCCAGAGTCCTGTGCCACCAACTATGGAGGCTGGAATTACAGGTGGCCATCCATGCCAATCCATCATTGATCTGGAGATAAAAACCTGGGTCTTGTTTGAATGACTAATGCATTAACCAATGAGCCATCTCCCTAGACCCCAGGTTTGTTTTCTTCCATCCATTTTGGCCATATTTTTACTTCATGGTAACCTAACACAATCTATACTCATAGCTGCATATTCCAAGATCCATGGGTCATGTCAGCAGACATACATCTTATGAGATCACTCACAATTGAAAATAATTTTCAAACCTGTCTCATTTTCAAAATGATTTTTAAAAAACTATATGTAATAAAAGAAACATCTTTTACTGAATTAGTTGTTGGTATTTTTCCTGCTCTGCTGGCTGAGTTGGAGACAGCTTTGGCAAGTTTGGGGAGTCATGTAAATTAGATAATGTGAAACAAAGGTCCCAAAAAAATTGCTATACCTATGTTGAAGATACTACAAGGATGACTGATTAGAACATTGTGATTAGAGAGTTCAACTGTCACAGAACTAATGAAATAATATGAGTTACCTTGAGACTCTTAGTGGACATTTATTGCCTTCCCCTGCATCTAACCTAATATTCTGATAACTATTATGTAAAATCTTTGGAATGTTTTCTTAGATGATCACCACCTTCTACAAACCCACAAGTTAAATAAAAATATTAGATAGCATGTAAAGTCTATAGAAACAATTTCTCTGCTTTCTTGTAAACCTCCTACCTGATGTCCTTGCCAATGTACTTGGCAAATACTTTGATAAATGACTCTTTTGTAACTATAAAAAGTTTATGTAACTACTTCCTTGTTGAAATAGGTAATTTGGGTCAACCAGAGTCTCTGTCTGCTTCTACTTTGGTACAGATTAAACTGTCTTATTCCCTTTACAATGAGATCTGAATTTTGTATCAATAGTGAAACAACAACAAAATGTTGGCTTATCTATTTTAGTGGCTCGTCCTGGTCAGTGCAAATTCACAGTGAACTTTATCTGTTCTATAGTTGAAACCTTTTATGTCTTTCTGTAATGAAATCTCTATTTCCATAGATCACCAAAAAATTCAAGTGTGTATAATCTAATTTCTTCCCTGGAACCAAAGAATAAGCAAGAAGAATTTTCCTGGGATTACCAGCCATATATACTTTGTAAGTAAAGAGGCTGTCTGTGGCTCTAATTTTATGCAAATTGATATTGAAAAGAGAGCCTGTGTTTACATATCCTGGCTTTGTAATGCTTAAATACGCAAATGGTACCTTTTACTTATATGTGCTTGTAGTAGTTTATGTGATGGTCTTTCCAATGTAAGATCATCAAATTATAATGACAAACGATTCTAACTGGAATTCTGTCAACTATATGGAAAAATAACAAATTAAAGGCAAAGCTAGAAAATAAAAACTGCTGTTCTTTTGAACAAAGAAAGGCACAGAGAAATCAGTTTGTTATGTCAAAATGATAGTGTCAATATTTATTTTCAAAGATAAAGCCACCTTAAGCCATATTGTCCAAAAGACCCTTGTGATTTGTTCTCTACTGCAAAATTATGTGATTCTTCATTGGGAGAAATGTGTGTGTGTGTGTGTGTGTGTGTGTGTGTGTGTGTGTGCGCACGTGTGCATGTGTGTGCATTTGTGTGTTCTCACACATGTTTGTATAACATAGGCTGGACTAAAATTATAATTAATCCCTTACTTCAAGGTCCTGAGTGAGAAGATTATACCTTGGGTCACCAGATTGAACTAAAATACTATAAGTCCTAAACTATACATTTTTTATTTTATATACTAATTTTATATATTAATTTTATAAACTAAACATTTTATGTTTTAATTAATTATTAAAGTAATGATTAAAAAGTAACAAACTCCTATAAGATGATTTATGAAAATTGGCACAAACTGCATTAATATGGCTAAATTGCATTGTTATAAAGATGTGATTAAATTATAATCACATCAGACTCACAAATTGACAATCATGGTCTAGACTTTCTTGTACAATATTTCACTTTGCAGAAATTACTTTAACTATTTTCGACTGACTTTACAACTAGTACCCTAGAAGTAAAAATGAATATGTATTTCCAATACATAAATATGCTTTAGTAGCCTACTAATTTTATATCTTACTTGGGAATGACTTTGCTACAGCTCTCTAGCCTCCTGTTGTAGATCAGTAGTGTCTGGCTTCAAGACTTTGGTTCTCTTTGCTCCCATCTTTCTGAATTTTTTTTTTTTTTTTTAGATTTCTTGACTTCTTCCACTTTTTACAAATTATATATACTACTTTCTTAAATGTGATATAATATAGGCAAGTTGTTTGAGAAATGCATATCTAAATATTTAGTATCACTAAGTGTTTAAAGGTAATTCGTGGTTTAAAAGAACTTCTCTCAAAACACTTAAGACTTTGCCTCTGGAAAGTTATTACTGCTTCAATATCCATTTTGGGGCCTGGATAAAACCAGGGATGGAAGATTGGGAGATGCAGTGTGAGCTGATAAGGAAGGAGGAATGGGGAGAGGATCTGTGTAAGAGGATACTGGGAGGAGAGGAGTGATGATATTAGAATGTAAAGTGAATAAATGTTTTAAAAAAATTTTTGAAACCCACTTCTACATTGTCGCCTTTGGGGTTTTGTTAAAACATTTGCTGTAGTGTTGTTTTCAGCATAGTCTACTTCACTCTCTCACTGACGAAAAATCCAACAAAATCCCCAATGTTGTACATCACTCCTCTCCATATTTCTCTCTCCTTTTCTGCTAGTTAAGCTTTCCACACTCTTCTTCAGCACCTTTAGCCTGAGTAACATATTTCTTGTTTCCTTTGCTTTTGCTTTACCTTCAATGTCCGACATATTACCCTGAACCTGATTTTTTCTCCATCATAAATCTCTATGATTTCTCTTAGAGATATACTATTTGGTATATACCACTTACTGGTAGAACCCCCCTATGACCAAATTAGAAAGAAACTTTAACAAAAATCATAATAATGTGTTAATTCCAAGAAATTTTTGTTCTGTTTCTCATTCTTGATCTGACATTATTTTTCCATCATTTTCTTCCATCTAAAGTCTTTTAGAATCATCTCTTTCCTCCAATTTTATAAAATATACTTTATAAAATCTGACATTTTATGATTTGTTAGACCTACTACTAAATGGTTCATTTCATTTCCGAAGCTCATACCTTTTGTGGTGGCTTGAATGAGAATGCCCCCCATAGGTTCAAATATTTGACAAGTTGTTTCTGAGTTGGTGGAACTGTTAAGGAAGGATTAGAAGGTATGTCACTGGGGGTGGACTTGAGGTTTCAAAACACATGCAATTCCTAGTTTGCCTGCTCTCTCTCTCTCTCTCTCTCTCTCTCTCTCTCTCTCTCCCTCTCTCTCTGCCTCCAACTTGCAAACCTGGATTAAGATTCTCACTATTGTTCTAATATTATACTGTTGTAAGTTCTCAGCTAATATCCAGTGTCATGCCTATCCTTCTGTAGCCATTCTCATGGCAATGACAGTCATGAACTCTAACTCTCTAGAACTGTAAGACCCCAATTATATGCTTTTTAAAAATAAATTGACTTGGTAATGGCAACTTTCACATCCATGGTAATGTAACTAACACATTTTTCAATTAAAAAATAAGTTTCAATCACCTCTTTTATCTTTTTAAACTCATTTTTACTTATAGATAATACCATCATTTCAGTGTTATAGAATTTAAAGTGAGTTACTAACTTTCTCACTTATTCTTGATTACTTCTCATTTTACTTTATACTTTGATAGTTTTCCTCAACTTTGTGTTCCCTCAGTTCTACTGATTTCTTTTAAATACTAACATGTTTAATAGCTTGTATTGTTGTGGAAAAATTCCTTTTATAGTCATTGTTCTGTGTTCTCTCCAGGTTATTATTTATAGTTTTACTATCAATTTTCTCTGTTCTCAGCAGTGCATGTTTTGCTGAAAGCTTTTATTTTTCTATGTTGTCTATATATTTCAAGTTTAAAACCTTTACAAATGTTTTAGGTTTTCATATAACTATTAGTGAGCAACATTAACAGCAAAATTTGAGTAGGAATAGAACCTTTCACTGGGTGAAATTTAGATAGCTATATCTAAAATGGCTTTTCATATACATAAATATATGTGTATATATACATATGTACACATGTATTAGATAGATACAGATGTAAATATAGATATAAAAGTGGCATTTCTTTTCCCCCATCTTACAGAGTATCTTGTCTTGATGCAGCATTATTGCCTGTCAACTCTAGTTAGTAAGAGAGGAAGAATCTCACATTTCATTACCATCTCTAATTACAGACATTCAATTAATTATATTTCTGAATGGTTACTTTCTCAAACTGAAACACACTAGATTTCTATGTTGATTATTATATTTATGTTACTATATATTTTATAGGATAGTACCATAGAAACCATATTGATTGAAAGAATTATTTACTGTAAAATTATTCAAAATCTTCTTTTAATTTCTTTGACTTAAATATGATAGCATTTAGGCTACCAATTTTCCTGATTTTTCAAAGAAAATCATGTCAGTGACCCTTCCAGTCTACACCTCCACCTTCATCCATGGCAGATTTTTGTTCCTGCTCCTTCACCCCAAAGCCTTGCCTGTCTCCTAGGAGAGCTGCTCTACTCATGGGCACAAGAGACCTGCTCTAAGTATTTTTTAAAAAGGCATATGACATCTGTAGTTGAATAGGATGGGTTTATAAACTCACTTTAGCAAGGCATCACACACAGTATAAGGAACTGTATCCCCATCACATTCTCTATTTTTTTTCTGAATTTATACCCTGCAATCATCTAAGTCACCTTTCCTAACATAAACAAACCAGAGAGAGAGAGAGAGAGAGAGAGAGAGAGAGAGAGAGAGAGAGAGAGTTATTTTACAGAGTTTATTAGTTACCAAATAAACCTGGTTTTAAATTCCAAGGTAGCATTGCCATTAAATCACTCTGATGCAAATCTTTGTTTTTTTGAAAATCAGTTTATACTAATAACTCACAAATAATTGCTAAACTCTATATTTCTTTAAGTGATTTATTTATTTCCCCATTAAGGGTTTCTCACTGTTTGCCCATGTTTTCCTATATTTCTTTTACAAAATTATTTAATGTCCTCTTTCAAGGCCTATACCCATTTATTATACCCAGCAAAATTCTGAATCACTATGAATGGAAAAACCAAGATATTACATGACAAAACCAAATTTGAACAATATCTTTCTACTAATCTAGCCCTACAGAGAATACTAGAAGGAGAACTCCAACAAAAGAAGGATACCTATACCCAAGAAAACACACACACACACACACACAAACAGAATCACACATATATAGTATATCACCTCCAACAACAAAATAACAGGAACAATCATTGGTCATCAATATCTCTCAACATCAATGGACACAATTCCTCAACAAAAAGGCACAGGTTTACACATTAGATACATAAACAAGAACCATCATTCTGCTGCATAAAAGCAGCACACTTCAGCAAAAAAGACACATACTATTTCAGATTAAACAACTAGAAAAAAGAAGTTTTCCAAACAAATGTTTCCAAATAACAAGCTGGAGGGACTCGAGGGGGGCAACATTTCATATGTAAATAAACAAAATAATTAACAAAAGACAACAAAAACAATAAATTTCTTCAGTTACTTAAAAAACAGAAAACATAATCATGTTAGCAACTAAGGTAAAAGCTTCACAGCCTTACTCTTACATTTGTCCCTATGGATGAAAATTATTCAGAATTAAGTTGTAAAGAAAACACCAATCCAACACTTATGTATTTCATTGGCCAATGTTAGTACAGGTGTTGCGCGCGCCTCTCGAGTCCCTTTTCGCCCGCGAATAAGGACACGTGAGGCAATGATCGGGTATCACTACAGACGAGGCTTTACTCTGTGTCACAGACGTGAAAAGACGTGGAAGGGCCAAACACAGGAAGAGGCACCGCTTAAATACACCCTAGAGTGACGTATTCACTTCTGATTGGCTATTTGCTCACCACCCAATATTACGCCTCGGGATTGGCCAGTGACTTTGGCGGGCTTTCTGCCTTTGCAGCTGCGCAGTTACTTCTTTACTACTGGGAAGACACGATGCCAGCACCATCTTGGAATGGCGCATACTGACTGCGGCTCCCAACATACAGGGGTAAGATGAAATTCTCAAAGGAATCTATACAACCATAAGATTAATCTCTAGACTCTATGAAATCTAACTCAAATTAACAACTTGTAACCATCATCCAGAAACCTTTCAGAGTATTGTCTGCTATTTTTGGCTGAAGGCCATGTAGTATGCCTACCATTTTAAAATCAGAGTATAGGCTAGGAACATATCTTTAATAATTTTAAAAATAATGAAAAATAATAAAAGTGAGAGTGGTCATTTCTTGAACTGTGTTCAACATACTTCATATTCCTTATATAGAGTTTAGCAATTATTTGTGAGTTGTTAATATAAACTGATTTTCAAAAAAAAAACAAAGATTTACATCAGAGTGATTTAATGGTAATGCCACTTTGGAATTTAAAACTAGGTTTATACCCATAATCAGCTTGAAGAAGTTAATGAAGAGTCGGCGCCCCTATTCCCTGGGCTTGGGGACTGAGGTCGTTAATATTGGGCTGTCTTTCTAGGGAAAAGTAGTAATTTTGGTGGAACAGGGAGGATTAGCTAGGATTTATTGCATAGCCATAACTTACTGGTAGAAATATGTATAATTGTTATTAAGAAGAAGTTATAATTTCTTAAATGGTACAAAATTTACTTTGATTTCAAATTTAAGTTTTTTATTGGTATGAGCTTCTTATAAATATAGAAGCGAGATAAATATTGTTACTATCATAGGCATTGTGCCTGTATAACACATTTAGGAATACAAGGCTTAAACCCAGTCCTTCTTTAACTTTTTAACTTATTTGAAATGGTTAGACTGTGAGTTAAGGGCCTATAGCAGATTCATGACTTTGAGTTTATTGTTAGGGAGTTTTTTATATTTTCTTTAGAAATAGCTGAGAGGAGTTAACAGACAACAGCCCAGATTGCCTTACATAAATAGTTGGTTTTCAAAACATCAGAAATCCACAGAATTGACATTACAAACATTTCTGTATTAATGTTCATTTTGATTAGAGACCTGTCTGCTCCTGAAAGCTTCCTGTCTTGGACTCCAAGAAGAAATTGAGCATCTTTGGAGTTATTCCAGTTGTGGTGAGACAGCCACTAGGCAAGAATTGCCTCTTTCTGTCTACAGACAAAATACTGTCCAGAAAAGGACACACTTGCAGAATAGTCGACTGATTATATCTGCCAAGACAGAGTAATCAGCCCTTAATAATTCTGCATCACTAGGTCTGTCAGATGATCCTGGGCTAGAAGGCTGAAGATAGAATGCTCCAACATTCTGTAGTATAGGGACTGTCCAGGTGTCCAGCGGTCTCTGTAAATTGGCTGTGTTTTAGAAGCTATGCTTTGTACTTCATAATCTCAGTTAACTCATTCATTCTGGATTTCTGATGGGGTTGAAAACTTATAGTCTCATAGCCAAACCTTGCTATTTGCTTTGAGAGAAAACATTTGAAAGGATGGTTTTTAGCTGACATTCATTCTAAAGCCAAGAAAAAAAAGCCAGGCTCAGAACTAAGTGTTTTAGTTAGGAGAGATGACAGAGGTTCTGCTTAGTCCACAAAATGATGGACTGGGTATTAGATCTATCTTGCACCTTACTGACATAAATTAGTATAGTTATGCTCTAACTGTATTTTGCGAAAAGTTTTATTTTAACAGGAAGGGTGATATGTAGGAGGAGCTAAGGTGGGAGAAGTACAGAGAGGAGGAGTAAGGAGAGGAGGAGGAGAAGGAGAGGAGGAGGAGAAGGAGAGGAGGAGCTAGGTGATGAGAGAGAAAGAGAGAGGGGGGCCAGACATGGAGGTGGATATTCACATGTCTCTCCCAGTCAAAGATAGTTGATATATCTAGATTGGGTATTAGGTTACACATCTGATTGATTTTGAGCATTACCAAACTTATAAAGCCTTTGGTTGACATTAAAAAAATTGTATAAAAGCAAAAAGGAGAAGGGGGTATGGGATAGGGGTTTTCTAGGGAGGGGAAATGGGGAAAGGGGATGGCATCTGAAATGTAAATAAAATATCCAATAAAAATAAATTAAAAAAATAAAACCAGGTTTATTTGATAACTAATGAACTCTGTAAAATAACTCTCTCTCTCTCTCTCTCTCTCTCTCTCTCTCTCTCTCTCTCTCTCTCTCTCTCAGTCTCTGTGTGTATGTGTATGTTTGTTTATGTTAGGAAAGGTGACTTAGATGAATTGCAGGGTATAAATTCAGAAAAAAATAGAGAATGTGATGGGGATACAGTTTCTTATACTGTGTGTGATGCCTTGCTAAAGTGAGTTTGTAAGCCCATCCTATTCAACTACAGATGTGCTGTTTGTGGTTGTTGGCTAGAAGATGAAGAATAGCATAGAAAATATGCCACATGACTTTGCCTCTTTCAAATCAACAGAAGCAAGAATAAAGAAAAAAAAGAAAATTGATCCTCAAATTTAAAGTTGTCAAGAGAATACTTTAATTGCTGCACACCTTCTGCTTCACTTGATAAACATGGTGACTTGTTGTAGATGTATTCATGAAAATGTGAGAATTGTACCAAGCAAAGCACCAGAATAATTATTTGTAAAGTCTAAGCATACACTTACACAAAGGCATACAAAACTATGCAGACAGTCCAGTTGTCAATTACTTTACACAGAGAGCCACAACTACACCCTCACCTAGTTATTTGAAAATATTCTTACAAACATTTGTAAATTCACCATTTTTTTTTCTAAAAGATTCAAACTCATGAAGAATAAAGGAATGGAAGTTCTATGGGAACACATCATCAGCTTTGCTGTTACTGAGGTTAGGCTACACCCGGCTCCCTGCCAGACTCCTGACTTGAAACATATGCCATGCTTCTCACATAAAACAGATATGACCTGTGGTCAAGTAGACTTTAAACAAAGTTCTTCATGCTAATGAGATACCTAGTGGCCCAGAGAGAGTAGCCATTAAGTTTCTCTTCCCAGACATTCCTCCCTGCAAAAGGTACTGTATTTCAGGCCCACCCTGAGAAGTTGGGTATAGTTTTATGTATTCATTTTCCTCCATGGCAATAATCTATTTAGATCCATGAACTGTCTCTTCACCAAGATCTGCTGTGGGGAGCCATGAAGAAGGCCTTTGCCTATAGCTCTGCTGCCTAATCTCTAGTAATCTAATCTCTGACCTCCCAGCCACAACTAAGCCTGCATCTGCCAAGCTAAGGGATTATCCAGAGCTTCTCCCAACCCACAGCCCAGGATGCTGTCCTCAACTCCCAGGCTCCCCAACTCTATTCTCTGATTTTTAGCAACACTACATGCCCCACCTGCTCATAGCAGCCCAGGGAGGTCTGACTTTCCCACATCTCAGACTATGATTTCCCACCCACAGAATGGTGCCTTGGTGTTTCCCTACAGCCCAGTATCAACCCAGGCAGCAGCATGGGCTAAGAGCAGTCAACTCCCCATATTCTACTCTGCCCCCTCGTGGACCATGCCCTGTTGCAGGGCAGATGCAGGCCTACAATCAATCCTATTTGACATGTTAAGACATTAAGGCATTAATGTTAGACAAGGTAAGTTCCCTGCCATAGTTGAAGACCCCAACCAAAGGGAATAGGATAAATGTACAGCAAACATTATGTTCCTAAGGAAATCCCCTATCCCTAAATCCTGATTGGTGGAATAACACGGTACAGATGTTTGTGGATTTTAGGCTTAAAAACACTGTAGGATCTCAACTCCATGTCAGGGTTCAACTCCTGAACCTGAATCATAGCCCCTATTATTCAGTCCTGGAACATATGCTCAATAAACTATTCTTGTCAGACTGAGATGAGTATTTCTGTGGTTTGTGAGGCAACTCCTGGATGTCAACAAGAATAACAGCTGATTTCTCAATGGAAATTTTGAAACCCAGAGGATCCTGGAGGAATACATTCCAAATTCCAAAGGACCACAAATGCCAACTCAGACTAATGTACCCATCAAAACTCTCTGCCAAAGTTGAAAGAGACATGAAAACATCCCATGAAGTAAACAGTCTAAAGAAATTTATATACACCAACCAGCCCTACATGAAAAATACTGAAGGCAATTCTTTGAAGCAAACAGAGGAAAGAATAAGCAGAGCCAAGAGGCTACAGAAAGAAACCAAAACTATAACTACTAAAACATGAGATAAAACAAAGAACACAAATAGCAAAACAACAATACCCACAACTTAAACAGTACAACAATAGCTTTATTTTTAATTGAATATTCTAATTACGTTTCAGATGTTACCCCCTTACCCCATTTCTTACCCCCTACTGAGGAAACACTAGCACATCCTCCCTCCTCCTGCTTCTATGAAGATGTGCCCCTAACCACCCCTACTCCCACCTCCCCACCCATGAATTTACTCACACTTAGCGTCCAGCCTTCACAGGACCAAGGACCTCTGCCACCCATGCCTGACAAGGCCATCCTCCCCTACAAATACAGCTAGAGCCATCGGTCCCACCCTATGTGCTCCCAGGCTGGTAGTTTAGACCCTGGAGACTCTGGTTGGTTGGTATTGTTGCTCTCCTCATGGGGCCACAAACCCTTTCAGCTCCTTCAGCTCCTTCTCTCTAACTCCTCCATTGGGAACCCCCTAATCAGTTCAATGGTTAGCTGTGAGCATCCACCTTTGAATATGTCAGACTCTGGCAGACCTCTAAGGAGACAGCTATATCAGGCTCCTGTCAGCATTCACTTCCTGACATCCACATCAGCATCTACCTTGCTGACTGTACCTGGGATAAATACCCAGGTGGAATGGTTGCCAGATGACCCCTCCTTCAGTCCGGATTCCACACTTTGTCTCTATATTTGTTCCCTTGAGTATTTTGTTACTCCTTCTAAGAAGGATCGAAGCACCCAAAGTTTGGTCTTCCTTCTTCATGGGCTTCATGTGGTCTATGAGTTGAATCTTGGGTATTTCAAGCTTCTGGGCTAATATCCAATTATCAGTGAGTGAATACCATGTGTGCTCTTTTGTTATTGAGTTACCTCATTCAGGATGATACTTTCTAGTTCCATCCATTTACCTAAGAATTTCTCAAATTCATTGTTTTTAATAGCTAAGTAATACTCCATTGTGTAAACACACCAGATTTTTGTATCCATTCCTCTGTTGAAGGACATCTGGGTTCTTTCCAGCTTCTGGCTACTATAAATAAGGTTGCTATGAACATAGTGGAGCATATGTCTTTGTTATATGTTGGAGCATCTTCTGGAAATATGCCCAGGAGTGGTGTAGCTGGGTCCTCAGGTAATGGTATGTCCAATTTTCTGAAGAACCACCAGACTGATTTCCAGAGTGGTTGCGTCATCTTGCAATCTTACCAGCAATGAAGGAGTGTTCCTCTTCACATCCTCACCAACATCTACTATCATCTGAGTTTTTGAATTTAACCATTCTGACTGGTGTGAGGTAGAATCTCAGGGTTGTTTTGATTTGCATTTCCCTGATAACTAAGGATGCTGACCATTTTATTAGGTGCTTCTTGGCCATTCGAGTATCCTCAGTTGAGAATTCTTTGTTTAGCTCTGTGCCCCATTTTTGATAGGGTTATTTGATTTTCTGGGCTCTAATTTCTTGAGTTCTTTGTATATATTGGATATTAGTCCTCTATCGGATGTGGGATTCATAAAGATCTTTTCTCAATCTTTCAGTTGCCATTTTATGTTATTAACATTGTCCTTTGCCTTACAAAAACTTTGCAATTTTATATGGTCCCATTTGTCAATTAAGGGAGATTACCTTGGAGATAGAAAACCTAGGAAAGAAATCAGGAGTCATACATAGATGACATACATCAGCAACAGATTACAAGAGATACAAGAGAGAATCTCACATGTAGAAGATACCATGGAAAGCATTGACACAACTGTCAAAAAATGCAAAATACAAAAAGCTCCTAACCCCAAACATCCAGGAAATCCAGGACACAATAAGAACACCAAACCTAAGGATAATAGGTATAGATGAGAGTGAAGATTCCTAACTTAAAAGGTCAGTAAATATCTTTAACAAAATTATAGAGGAAAACTTTCCTAACCTAAAGAAAGAGATACTGATGAACATACAAGAAGCCTACAGAACTCGAAATAGACTAGACCAAAAAAGAAATTCCTCCTGTCACATAATAATCAAACCATCAAATGCACAAAACAAAGAAACAATACTAAAAGCAGTAAGGGAAAAAGGTCAAGTAACATACAGAGGTAGACCTATAAAAATTATACCATACTTCTCATCAGAGACTATAAAAGCCAGAATATCCTGGAGTGATATAATATAGACCCTAAGAGAACACAAATGCCAGCCCAGACTACTATACCAAGCAAAAGTTTCAATCACTGTAGATGGAGAAACCAAGATATTCCATGACAAAACCAAAATTAACAGAATATCTTTCCACAAATCCAGCCCTACAAATGATAATAGATGGAAAACTCCAACACAAGGAGAGAAACTACAACATAGAAAAAGCAAGAAATTCACTTCCAACAAACCCCCCAAAAGATAGCTACACAAACATAATTACAACTCTAATAACTAAAATAACAGGAAGAAACAATCACTTTTCTTTAATGTCTCTTAACATCAATGGACTCAATTCCCCTATAAAAAGACATAGACTAACAGACTGGATACATAAAAGGGATCCGGAATTTTGCTGCACACAGGAAATGCACCTCAGTAGCAAAAGCAGACACTACCTCAAAGTAAAAAGCTGGAAAACAATTTTTCCAAGCAAATGACCCCAAGAAACAAGCTGGAGTAGCCATTCTAATATCGAATAAAATTGACTTTCAACCAAAAGTTATCAAAAAAGATAAGGAAGGACACTTCATACACGTCAAAGGAAAAAATCTACCAATATGAACTCTCAATTCTGAACATCTATACTCCAAATGCAAGGGCACCCACATTCATAAAAGAAACTTTACTAAAGCTCAAAGCACACATTGCACCTCATACAATAATAGTGAGGGATTTCAACACCCCACTCTCAGCAATGGACAGATCATGAAAACAGAAACTAAAAAGAGACACTATGAAACCTAAAGAAGTTATGAACCGAATGGATTTAAGGGATATCTATAGAACATTTCATCCTAAAACAAAAGAATATACCTTTTTCTCAGCACCTCATGGTACCTTCTATTATAGACCATATAATTGGTCAGAAAGCAGGCCTCAACAGATACAAAAAGATTGAAATAATCCCTTGCATCCTGTCAGATCACTATGGACTAAGGCTGGTCTTCAATAATAACAAACACAATGGAAAACCCACATATATGTGGAAACTGAACAACACTCTACTCAATGATGACTTGGTCAAGAAAGAAATAAAGAAAGAAATTAAAGACCTTTTAGAATTTAATGAAGATGAAGGCTGGTCATACCAAAACTTATGGGATACAATGAAAGCAGTGCTAAAAGGAAAACTCGTAGCTCTAAGTGTCTACAAAAAGAAACTGGAGAGAGTATACACAAGATACTTGACAACACACCTGAAAGCTCTAGAACAAAAAAAAAGCAAATAAACCCAAGAGGAGTAGACAGCAGAAAATAATCAAACTCAGGGCCAAAATCAACTAAGTAGAAACAAAAAGAACTATACAAAGAATCAACAAAACCAGGAACTGGTTCTTTCAGAAAATCAACAACATATATAAACCCTTAGCCAGACTAACCAGAGGGCACAGACACAGTATCCAAATTAATAAAATCAGTACTGAAAAGGGAGAGATAACAACAGAAACAGAGGAAATTCAAAAAATCATCTGATCCTACTACAAAAGCTTATACTCAACAAAAAACTGGAAAATCTGGGTGGTGTGAACAATTTTCTAGACAGATACCAGGTACCAACAATAACTTTAAAATAAAGGCCTCAACTGACTAATCAAAACATGTCATTAGTTAAATAAATCTATTAAAATTCTCATCTTTCAATGATAGGCACCACGTAAGAGAGGCAGAGTGGTATTAACTATATTGTATAAATGGGACCAATAAGCAAGCAGAATCAATAACCTAATATCTAACAAAATAGACTTCAACCTAAAGTGGATAAAAAAAGATAAAGGACATTCAAAAGCATACTACCGAACAAATATAAAGCTAAAGGAAACAATGAAGAAAATTCAGGATTTGAAAATGGAATTTTTAAGGAGACAAATACTGAAAAAATGAGCAAAATTTAAAGTGAAATTGAAAAGAAATCTCAAGAGGAAAGCTGGATTAGTTGATTGAATAAAGTAGAAGAAAATATCAGGACTTAATGTAAAGGAACTGAACCCACTCAAAGAATATGAAAAAAATAAAACAAGAAAAAGACATGCTCATGGATCAAGAGAAATAATATTGTGGAAATGTACATCTTACTCAAACAATTTACAGACTCAATGCAATCCCAATCAAAATACTTAGGACACCCTTCACAGAAATCAAAGCAGCAGCAAATCTGCAAACTTCATGTGGAACCACAGAGGTCCCTGGATAGCTAAAGCAATTATTAGTAAAAAGAAGAATGCTAAAAAGATTAACATAACACATTTCAAATTATATTGCAGGCATATACTAATCAAAGGAGAAATCCAAATTTTGTCTAAGGCTTTCTCTTCATATATTGAGGTGTATATATGGTCATTTTTCCTCATTCTGTTAATGTTCATATTTATTAATTTCGTTATGTTAAACAATCTCTTGTAGCTCAGGAAATTTTGACATGATCATCATGAATGATATTTAAAATTTTTACTGTACCTATTCCTTGAGAATGTCGTACATGTTTACAATAACCTTAGACCTCCTCTCCTTGCAACTACTTCCAACTTATTCTACTACATTCCTTTCCTAATTTATGTCCTCTCTGTTTGGTTTTTATAAACCTCAACATTTAATTAGTATGGCCCTGCAAAACACTATATATTGGCTAGCCACTGTAGCATTGACAACCCACAGCAGACCATATCCCTGAAAAAAAATGACTCCTCGTCCCTCAATAGCCATCAACTGCCATTAACTTTTGATTAGTGGTGTGACCAATACTCAGGCGATCATTATCATCGTCGTGTGTGTGTATGTGTGTGTGTGTGTGTGTGTGTGTGTGTGTGTGTGTGTGTGTCTGTGTGTGTGTCTGTGTGTGTGTCTGTGTGTCTGTGTGTCTGTGTGTGTGTCTGTGTGTATAGTTGGTTTTGTTAGAGATAATATCTCTGGATTTTCTGAAACTCACTCTGTAGTCCAAGCTGGCCTCAAACTCACAGAGATCTGCCTGTCTTTGTTCCATAAGTGCTGGAATAAAAGGCATGTGCCTCCATGCCTGGCAACACAAATATTTTTAATATTTTATTAGATTTGGTTTAATAGTATTATATTAATTAATTAATAGTACTATATTAATTATTTATGTTCATCAGAAATCATAGCCTGTTGTTTACTTACATTTTAGTGTCACTGTTTAGCTTTACTTTCAGGGTATGCTGGCCATGAGTTTAGAAGTTCTCTTTTCCATTCAATTTTTGGGAAAAGTTTGAAATTAATTAATATTAATTCTTTTAAAATTCTGGTAGGATTTAGCAGTCAAGCTTTTCTTTAGTAGAGCTTTTTATTACAAGTTCAATCTCATCATTTGTCTACTCACAATTTCCATTCCTACATAATTCAGTTTTGACACATTATGGTATATCAAAGATTTTGTCCAATTCTTCTAGCTTATCCTATTTCCTGTGACTGCATTTTTTCATAACAGTATGTTATAAAACTCTGCATCAGTTATGATGTGCCCAGTTTAATGTGTTATTTTTATGTATTTGTTATCTTTTTCATTTATTATTATTGAGATTTTCATATATAAAAAGACTATTTAGATTATTTTCACCCATCATGTTTAAAGGTTGCTGAGGAAGGGAGAGACAGTTTTCTCCATAGATAAGTCCCCAATTGGTTATCTATCCCCAGTGCTCAGCCCTAATACATTTATACAAGAACAATACTAAACAGATGAATTTATTTGGTGGATGTGATATATTAGAACAGATGTGATGAACTGAAGGAGTAGGAAGAACATAGGGGATTACTTGGTCCATCTAAAAGAGTAACCACTTTGTTTACATTTTAAAAATTCTTGGTTATATTGATATGTTTTTTCCTGTTCTCTCTTTTTTACTGACTGAGTTATCTCCCTCCTGACTGTTGAGTTTTGTACATACTTTCATTTACACACCATGCTAGGTTTCCTATAGGAGTGATTTTCTAGCACTTTCTTCCAGTCACTAGGTTTTCTTTCCAACATCCTCTAGTACTTTCAGAAAGCAAAATGATTATTTGTTGTTGGTAAATTTATCTTTTCTTCTAAAAAGAGCTTCAAAAATTCCTATATCCTGAAATTTTTCTCTTAATATTTTTTTTCTGGAAAATATATCTTTGTGTTTATAGTCAGAGCGATACTATAGTTTATAGAATACAGAATTTAAGTACAGATTTGTTTGCTTTCAGATTCATCTACTTACTTTAGGTATCCCGTTCCTTTAGCGTTTCAGTGTAAACACTATCTCTAAACCAACTGATATTTTTCTTATGTTTTTCATTAAAAGAGTCCATTATTTTCATGAGATAGGATTTTAGGTCAGCTTCCTGACTTTCACATGTGTTGGTGTATCCAGGGCTTGCTGTGGTAGGAGAACTGGGTTCTGCTGGTACCAAAATATATTGCCTTTTGTTTCTAATGCTCTTGCACTTGCCTCTTACCATCTGATTATCCCTGGTGTTGGCTGGTCTGGATGTCTCTGGATCTTGCCTATTGTGTCCCTGGATTGCTGTAGGTCTCCTGGTAGGCCTATGGCCCTAGCTATAACAGCTCTTTTAGGAGGCCTTCAGACTGTGTGGTCTTCAGAGGGTCAGACAAGCTGCTCATCTCTTGCCCTGGCTGTGATTTCCTGGGATGTCTTCAAACTGTTTTGTCTTCAGAGGAGCAGTCAAGCTGTTGTCCTGTGTGTAGCTGTTCTCCAGGGAGGCCTTCAGACTATGGGGTCTTTTGCCCTGTGTGCAGCAGAACTCTAGGGAGGCTTTCAGACTGTTGAGTCAGTTGCCCTGTATCCAGTGGAACTCCCAAGATACCTTTAGAATGTGCTGTCAGTTGCCCTGAGTGCAGTGGAACTCCTGGGAAGCCTTCAGGCTATGGTGTCTTCAGGAAAGCAGACAAGCTGGTGATGTACCCCAGCAGAATGGGCTGGCTGAAAGGGAAGTGGAATTCAGGGAGCTGGGGGGGCGTTGCTACGGGGTGATGGGTCCCAAGGCCACTAAGGTTCCAGTGGCTATGGGCCTCACAGAGGGTGCCTTACCAGTTGCCTTGCATACAGCAGAACTCCTCTTGGTATGATTTTTTATATGAATTATACTTAAACTGCATCATCTTGGTAGAAAATTGTATCTTTACTACATTGAATCTTCTCATTTGTAAGGACTGTATGCCTTTAAATTTATGTATATTTTCTATATCTTTATAAATGTCTTTAGCTTTTATGCCTAATGAATTAAACTTAAGTATTTAATTTTACTTTGAGTGGTTATAAATATTATTTTTTCATTTGCTTTTCATTTACCCATTTGCCAATATATATGTTACACAATAGAATTTTAATCATTCATTTAGAAGGTTATTTATAAATATTCTACAAAGTTTACTTTGAAACTATTCTGTTTTCTGGCAAAAAGAAATAGTATAGTATAGTATAGTATAGTATAGTATAGTATAGTATAGTATCATATTTTCTTTTACAATCCTTGTCACAGAATGCATGACAAAAAACTGCTTAAAGAACAACTAGTTTATCCATATTATTTGACAGTTCATCATGACAAAGAAGTCATGGCAATAGCCTCTGGATGTAGGTTATCACTGAGGGAAATGAATGCTGATTTTGAATCACCCTTTTCTTTTTGATTTATGAAGAACCCTAGCCCATTGAATGATATTTTCTATAGTTAGAGCACGTCTTCCCTTCACAACTGACCCAATCTAGAAAGTCTTTCATAGATGTGCTGGGAGAAAGGTTTGTTTCTATGGTGATTCTAAATTTCATTAAGTTGACAATCAAGACAGCCATTACAGTTTAGCTCATTTCTTTATGTCTTCTATTGGCAGGCTCTCCACTCTTATCCTTACTTCATATACAAGCTAAAATTTTTAGTGAGGTGCTAAATTAAAATACAACAGTTTTGCTTTTTGACTTATTCTTCTGTAAATATATCAGTTACACAATTTTTGTTGACTTTATCAAACTAAAAACATTTTCTTTTCTTGGGTTTCTAAGAATTATTATGAGTGAGCACCATATTTTGTCAAATAACTTCCTCAACAACTGCTGACAACAATTTTCCTTCTTTAGAGTCTTAATATAACAGATCTCATAGATTCACTCTTTTCAATGGATGAGCATTGTATTCCTACAATAAATTCAATTGTTATGGTAGCTAATTCTACTTCTATGTTGGTTACTTCTGCTTGTTAATGTCATGTTAAAGATGTTTGTGCCTTGATTCATGGTATTTTCAGTCTTTTATGGTTCTTTGTGTTGTTTTTCTTCATCTCCCTCTTCCTCCTCCTCTTCTTCCTCAGCTTCTTCATCATCTTGATTTTGTGTGGACACTTTTTTCTATACTGTTAATTACCCAGTATTAAGAGCAAAGTAATGTTTCATTCATAGACTCAAATGAGAAGTGTTTTTATTCTCAATTGATTATTTTTAGAAGAGACTGTGTAAAATTGTTGCTGATATTAAATTATAAAATTCTCAGCAAATGCTCTAATTTTCTTTTTAAAGGATGACTTTATTTTTTATTATGTGTACCCTGAAACCAGATTAACAATGCATTTGTATAATTCATTTAATTTATCAAACTAATTTCTGTAAAGTGTTCATAGTTATTACAAATAACACTTCTTTTTAATTGAATATTTTATTGACTTACATTTCAGATGTTATCCACTTTTCCCATTTTCCTCCACCCCAGAAACCCCCTATTCCATCCCTCTCCTCCTGCTTCTATGAGGGTGTGCCCCCACACACTCCCACCTCCCTACCCTAGAATTCCTCCACAATGGGGCATACAGCTATCACTGGACCAAGGACCTCCTCTCCCAACGATGACTAACAAGGCCATCCTCCACTACAGACACACCTGGAGCCATAGATCCTTCCATGTGTGCTCCCAGGCTGGTGAAATAACACTTCTGAAATATGTATGGTGTACTGTGGTAATCTCTCTTAACAAAACTTTGTGTTTTTTGAATTTTGTTTCCTGTCAATCTAGGAAAATGACAGTGAATTTCATGACATTTTAAAAGAATATATTTTACCAAATTTATTTCAATAATTTCATACATACATACATATGATTATTATGATAATATCCATCTTCCAGTTACTCCCTTTTAATTTCCTTCCATTTATTCTTAGATGTAGAACTGGCAGCATCCTTCTTCTCAACCAGCACTCAGCACTTTTCTTTTCTTTTCTTTTCTTTTTTTTTTTTTTTTTTTAAATTGGATGTTTTATTTACAATTAAGATGTTATCCCCTGACCCTATTATTTCCCCCACCCCTGCCCAAAAACCACTTATCCCATCCCCCTTCTCCTACTTCTATGAGGATGTGCCCCTACCTACCCCCCCCCACTCCCACCTCCCCACCCTCAAATTCCCCCACACATGGCATTCAGCCTTCATGGGACCAAGGATCTCCTCTCCCACCTATGCCCAACAGGGCCATTCTCCCTTACATATACAGCTGCCATTCTCCCTTATATATACAGCTTGAACCATGGGTCTCTCCCTATGTGCTCCCAGCCTGGTGGTTTAGACCCTGGGAACTCTAGTTGGTTGGTATTGTTACTCTTGTCATGGGACCACCAACATTTTCAGATCCTTCACTCTTCTCTCTAACTCCTCCATTGGGAACCCCTTGATCAGCTCAATGGTTAGCTGTGAGCATCCGCTTTTGAATGTGTCAGACTCTTGCAAACCTCTAAGGAGACAGCTATATTGGGCTCCTGTCAGCATGCACTTCCTGCCATTCACATCAGCGTCTACCTTTGGTGACTGCACATAAGATGGATACCCAGGTAGAATGATCTCCAGACAACCCCTCCTTCAGTTTCTGTCCCACACTTTGTCTCCATATTTGATCCCTTGAGTATTTTGTTACTCCTTCTAAGAAGGATCAAAGCACCCACACTTGGTCTTCTTTCTTCATGAGCTTCATGTGGTCTGTGACTTGAATCTTCAAGCTTCTGGGCTAATATCCAATAATCAGTGAGTGAATACAATGTGTGTTATTTTGTGATTGGGTTAACTCACTCAGGATGATATTTTCTAGTTCCATTCATTTACCTAAGAATTTCTCGAATTTATTGTTTTTAATAGCTGAGTAATATTCCATTGTGTAAACATACCACGTTTTTTGAATCCATTCCTCTGTTAAAGGACATCTGGGTTCTTTCCAGCTTCTGGCTATTATAAATAAGGCTGCTATGAACATAGTGGAGCATATGTCCTTGTTATATGTTAGAACATCTTTTGGGTCCTCAGGTAGTGCTATGTCCAAATTTCTGAGGAACTGCCAGACTGATTTCCAGAGTGGTTGCACCAGCTTGAAATCCCATCAAAAATGGAGGAGTGTTCCTTTTTCTCTACATCCTTGCCAGCATCTACTATCGCCTGAGTTTTTGATCTTAGCCATTCTGACTGGTGTGAGGTGGAATTTTGGGGTTGTTTTGATTTGCATTTCCCTGATGACTAAGCATGCTGAAAGGACACTGTCAATAGGACAAAAAAGCAACCAACAGATTGGGAAAAGATCTTTACTAATCCCGCATCCAATAAAGGGCTAATATCCAATATATACAAAGAACTCAAGAAATTAGACTCCAGACAACCAAATAACCCTGGTTTTTTTGTCTTTTTAATTTTTTTATATTTTATTTACATTTCAGATGCCATCCCCTTTCCCCATTTCCCCTCCCTAGAAAATCCCTATTCCATGCCCCCTTTTCCTTTTTGCTTTTATACAATTTTTTAAAATGTTAATCAAAGGCTTTATAAGTTTGATAATGCTCAATCAGAAGTGTAACCCAATACCCAACCTACATATATAAACTATCTTTGACTGGTGGAGACATGTGAACATCTGCCTCCATGCCCCCTCTCTCTTTCTCTCTCTCATCACCTAGCTTCTCCTCTCCTTACTCCATCTCTTTTTCTCGGTACTCCTTCCCCCTTAACTCCTCCTACATATCACCCTTCCTGTTAAAATAAAACTTTTTTCTCACAATACAATTAGAGCATACTTATTCCTAAATGTACCAGTGAGGTACAAGATAGTCCTAATACCCAGTCCATCATTTTGTTGACTAACCAGAACCTCTGTCATCTCTCCTAACTAAAGTACTTAGTTTTAAACCTGGCTTTTTTCTTGGCTTTAGAATGAATGTCAGCTGAAAACCATCCACTCAGATCTTTTCTCTCAAAGTAAATAGCCAGGATTGGCTATGAGACTATAGGTCTTCAACCCCGTCAGTATTCCAGAATGACTGACTTAACTGAAATTATAGGAAGCACTAAACATAGCTTCTAAGACTTAGGAAATTTTTAAAGACCGCTGAATACCTGGAAAGCCCCTATACTACTGAACGTTGTAGCATCTGATCTTCAGCCTTGTGGCCCAGAATCATCTGACAGACCTTAGTGATGCAGAATTATTAAGGGCTGATTACTCTGTCTAGGCAGATATAATCAGTCGACTATTCTGCAAGTGTGTCCTTTTCTGGACAGTAATTTGTCTGTAGATGGAAAGAGGCAATTCTTGCCTAGTGGCTGTCACCACACAACTGGAGTAACTCCAAGGATGCTCAATTTCTTCTTAAAATCCATGACAGGAAGCTGTCAGGAGCAGACATGTCTCTAATCACAATGAGCATTAATATAGAAATATTTGTGACATCAATTCTATGGACTTCTGACGTTTTGAAAACCAACTATCCATGTAAGGTAACCTGGACTGTTGTCTGTTAACTCCTCTCAGGTATTTCTAAATAAAATATGGAAAACACCCTAACAATAAACTCGAAGCCATAAATTTGCTATAGTTTCTTAACTCATAGGCTAACTGTCCCAAATCAGTTAAAAAAGTTAAAGAAGCACTAGGTCTAAGCCTTGTGTTCCTAAACGTGTTATACAGGCACAATACCCATGAGAGTATCAATATTCATTTCACTTTTATATCAATAAGAAGCCCATACCAATGAAAACATTAAATTTGAAATCAAAGTAAATTTTGTATCATTTAAGAAATTATAGCTTCATCTTGATATTAATTATACAAATTTCTACCAATAGGTTATAGCTATGCAATAAGTCCTAGCTAGTCCTTCCTGTTCCAACAAAATCACTACTTTTCCCTAGAAAGACAGACCAATATTAACCACCTTAGTCCCCAAGCCCAGGGAATAGGGGTGCTGAATCTTCTTAATGCTGATTAAGGGCATTGAGATATTAGAAGAGGGATGGGGGGAAGAGTAAATTGATAAGCCTCTGACGCTGTGTCTTCACTGCATCCAGATGGAATTCCAGGACATTGGAGGTTTGGGCAGGTCTGCTCAGTATGCTTGATGAGTAGATACACCGAGGCTGTGTATTCTGCAATATACAATTCTCAGAACAAGTTTTAATATCAAAAAAAAATGTTTTTTTTCTAGAGGGCTGACATTTTTTTTAAAGATGTTGGTTCTAACAACTTTTCCTTTTTTCCCTTTTTAAAATTGGTTGTAATATTTACATTTCAAATTTTATCCCCTTATCCCATTCCCCCCACCACCCAGGAACCACTTATCCCATCCCCCCTCCTTGTGCTTCTCTGATGGTGTGATTTTCCAGTTTCTATGATGCTGTTTCCATTAACGTAAACTGTCTCCTAGATTTCTAAATCTTTCCCTTTGTGTTATTAAGTCTCCTATTTCTTTCTTTCTTTTTTTTATTTTTTCTTTTTTTTCTCCTTTTTCCCCTTTTTTCCATCTCTCTTTTTTTAAATTGTGTATTATATTTACCTTTCAGATTTTATCCCCTTACCCTTTGGGGTTCTGTAGGCTTCTTGTATATTTAAGGACGACATCTTTCTTTAGGTTAGGGAAGTTTTCCTCTATAATTTTGTTGATGCTATTTACTGGCCCTTTAAGTTGGGAATCTTCACATTCATCTATACCTATTATCCTTAGGTTTGGTCTTCTCATTCTGTCTTGGATTTCCTGGATGTTTTGTGTTAGGAGCTTTTTACATTTCACATTTTCTTTGACCATTGTGTCTATGTTTTCCATGGTATCTTCTGCGCATGGAATTCTCTCTTCTATCTCTTGTATTCTGTTGGTGATGCTTGGGTCTATGACTCCTGATCTTTTTCCTAGTTTTTCTATCTCCAGGGTAGTCTCCCGTTGTGATTTCTTCATTGTTTCTACTTCCATTTTTAGATCCTGAATGGTTTTGTGTAATTCCTTCACCTGTTTGGTTGTGTTTTCTTGCATTTCTTTAAGTGCTTCTACCTGTTTACCTGTGTTCGCCTCAAATTCTTTGAGAGTGTTGTTTATGTCCTTTTTAAAGTCCTCTATCATCATCATGAGAAGTGATTTTAATTCTGAGTCCTGCTTTTCTGGTGTGATGTGGTGTTCAGACCTTGCTATAGTGGGGAAACTGGGTTCTGGTGATGCCAAGTAACTTTGGTTTCTGTTGTTTGCGTTCCTGTGCTTGCCATTTTCACCATTTGGTTAGCTCTAGTGCTACCCTCTCTCACTGTTTCTGACTGGGGACTGTCTTTCCAGTTATCTTGCTTGTGTCAGAACTGCTCAGGGTCCAGATATCTCTGTGATCCTGTGATCCTGAGCTCCAGCAGCTCTGAGTGCAGTGTCTCCTCTAGGATGTCTCAGGGTAAGGTGTCTTCTTGAGAGTAGACCAACTAGGTGTTCGCTGCTCTGAGTGCAGTGGTTCCTCTAGAATGTCTCAGGTTAAGGTGACTGCTGCTCTGGGTTCCGTGGCTCCTCTAGGATGACTCTGGGTATGGTGTCCCCTGCTCTGAGGTCTGTGGCCTCTCTAGGATGTTTCAGGATATGGTTTCCTCCAGGGTGCAAACCCACTTGGTGTCTGCCTTTCTGAGGACACTTACCTCTCTGGGCTGACTTAGGATGCAGTTTCCACAAGGGTACAGACCCACTGGATGCCTGCTCCCGCTACTGGGATCCGAAGAGGGGCAGAAGGGGAGTGGAATTCCATAAGGGCAGGGTTTTGGTACCTGGGTGTAGGGGGGTCCTGAGAGCTTCCTAGTCCTAGCTGTGGCTCTGGTCCATAGGGCGGTGTGCATCTGGCCCTACCTGCCTCCCTGAGGACACTGGCCTCTCAGGGATGTCCCAGGATACAGTTTCCACAAGGGTGTAGACCCTCTGGGTGTCTGCCTCCCTGAGGACACTGGCCTCCCAGGGATGTCTCAGGATAAAGTCTCCACAAGGGTGCAGACCCCACTGGGTGTTTGCTCCCACTACTCAGATGGATCCGGAGAGGGCCAAATAACCCTGTTTAAAAATGGGTTATAGAACTAAACAAAGAATTCTCAACTGAGGAAACTCGAATGATTGAGAACCAGCACTCTTCTTATTTCTTCACATTTTCATGTCTTATTGTTACTTCAAGTCTTGTGCAGTGCTCATGATTGCAGTGGTCATAAGTGTTTCATAATATGTCACCCCACCCTCCAGCTCTTACAATAGAAGAACAACTTTCTGAGTTTTGTTCCATTTTATGTCTTCTCTGATCATTATTACTCACTCATTTTTATTTAATTTGGGTTTATTTTGCTCTCTTTTTTTCCTAATATTGAAGTGGCAGCATAGATTATATTGCTACAAATTTCTACTTGTTTAATATATACATTTAATATTAATCAATTTTTCTCCATACTGATCCAAACTCTATCCCACAAATTTCAGTATTGTGACTTATTTTCTTAAATTTTTTGCCTATTTCTCTAGTGTAGCTTTTTTATTGGATATTTTATTTACATTTCAGATGTTATCCCCTTACCCCATTCCTTCCCCTGCCCAGGAACACCCTATCTCATCCCCCCCTCCTCCTGCTTCTATGAGGATGTGCCCCAGCCCGCGGGGATTTGACGAGACCTTAGGGAAGGGGGCGAACGAATGAAAGGACAAGAGACACAAAGAATGAGAGCAAGTCTGAGGTTCTGATCAAGCTCTGAAACTTTAATTTTGGGGGCAGGTTATAAAGACACAGCAAACCAGGAGTTTGGGCGAGGGTCATTGCTTAGGGCTATCTTACTATGGAATCCTTACTGTCTAAGACCAGTCCACTGTCATATCCTTATTGCCCTAGACCATCCCACTGTCATAACCTTATTGCCCTAGACCATCCCACTGTCATAACCTTATCACCCTAGACCATCCCACTGTCATAGCCAGCTCCAAGGAAATGCCAGACGTTCTTTAAGTTCCTGGGACCTGAGACCTGTGAACGTCCTTTCTTAACCTTGTACTGACTAGACTTTCTAGAACAGCAGGTAATTTCCTGGGTTTGGCTCCCGGCAAGGATGTGCCTCCATCCACACCACCACTCCCACCTCCCCACCCTCAAATTCCCTTACACACGGCATCCAGCTATTTTGTTAATTTTAATGTGTTTCTAGATGTGGTGGTTTAAATAAGTATAACCCTCAATAGGCTCTTATATTTGAATGCTTAGGGAATAGCACTATTTAAAAGAATTGGGGTAGGTGTGGAGAAATTGTGGGAGGTAGTATGTCACTGGAGTTATACCAAGCCCAGAGACTGTTTCTGTTGCCTATAAATCTGGATACCAAAGTCTCAACTACCTCTCCATCACCACTGCCTGCATGCTCCCATGCTCCCTGCCATGATGAAAGTTCACTAATCCTCTGAAACTGTAAGCAAACTTCAATTAAATGTTTACCATTATAAATGCTGCCACGGCCATGCTATCTCTCCACAGTAGAACAATGTTCTTATGTGAGAACACTGATTTATGTGAAAATTCATTTTTAATCAATAAGCTATGTGTGCTTGTTATATTTAGATTCTATGTGTTTGACATTATTCTATTATTGATATTCAGGCTGTTTCCACTGTAGCCAGATAATCTACTTGGCATTTGTTGCAAATCTGTAATATTTATTATTTTTATAGCTCAACATATTGCGTGTCTTGGGGAAAATGTTAAATATGTTTGGAAGGCTTTTTTATTCTAATGTTTTTAGTATACAAATGCAAGTTTAATACTTTTGGATTCTGATATGATTGAATTATATCCTGCTCTTGATTTTATGTCAGTTATTCCCTGTCAATTATTTGGATTGGAATATTGGAATCTCTAAGTATATAGATTGCTTACTTTACTGTTGTTATGATAGAATATCATGGCCAAAAGCAACTTAGGAAAGAAATAATTTATTTGGCCTAATGTTATAGTTTAGTTCTCTGTTGCTGTGATAAACACCATAATTAAAAGCAACTTGGAACAAGTTTATTTGGCTTATATATCCCATTACAGTCAATGACTGAGGAATGTCAAGATAGAAACAGAAGCAGGAGCAGGTGCAAAAACCAAAGACGAAAGATGCTTACTGGCTTGTTCTCCATGGCTTCCTCAGCTATATAGTGGACAGGATGTTGCCACATCATTAGTCAAGAAAATGCCCCAACAGACATGTTCATATGTCAATCTTATGGAAGCAATACTTTAATTGAGATTCCCTTTTCATAGATACATCTAGGCTTGTGTCAATATGACAAAACTAATCAGTACAACTTATGATTACAACAACATAGTCATGGAGAAGGCAAAATGCCAAGATCTGTAAGCCTGAGATACTTCAATGTCAACTAAACAAAGGAATTAAAGAGAATAGGAAGAAAAACTATAAACCTTAAGAGCCTGCCCTCTTTGACACCCTTTCTCCAGCAAGGCTGCAGCTCCTAAAGATTCTATAATCTTCTGAAACTGAAACACCATCTGAGGACGAAATACCCTCAAAAGACTTGAGGCCCCAGGGAGTGGGGAGGTCTGGCAGGGTAGGGGTCGGGGTGGGAACTTCCTCTTGGAGACAGGGAAGGAGGTATTAGATGAGGTACAGTCAAAGAGCAGACCAGGAGGGGGATAATGACTGGACTGTTAAAAATATTAAATAATAATAATAGTAGCAGCAGTAGTAGTAGTAGTAAGCCTATGTGGGACATTTAAATTCAAATAACCAATGAGGGTATTTTAACCTATGATTCTTTTCTCCTAGGGGATACCTAAGTAGGTCCCCTTTTTATTGTGATCTATGATATTCAAGCCTATTATTGTCATGTTCACTTCCTGTATATGATGGCCAAATATGGGGTTAGTGCTACATCTATGTCTCAAATGTCCATCACAGAGTGCTAAGATCCAATTCCTAATTTTGGTAATAAAATTTTCTGCACTACAGTCATGGGAGTTTACATCAGATGTGGTCTGAAACATTCCCAACTCTTGCCTTATCTGTTTTAGTCCATAAAGGAAGTCTATTTACTTGTAGTCTCTGATAATTCACCAGCATTGGCCCATACTCGGTGCAGTAAATGTATTACCAAGTATATTAATACATGTTCTCCAAAATTTTGAGGTCTTGGGTTCTGCAGGCACTGATTTGAAAGTAGGTGGTGTTGAAGGCAAGTTTTTGCATCTTCTCTGTGGAGGTTTGAGGATGGCCTCCACTGGCTAATATATTTGAATGTTTAATCCTTAGTTGGCAGAACTGTTTTAGTAAGATTAGGAAGTATGGGCTTGCTGGAAAAGGTATGACAGTGGGGTATAGGCCCACTCCAGGCCCAGTTTGTCTCTGCCTTGGTTTTAAGGATACATTGTAAGCTCCCAGTTACTGATCTAGCACCATATCTACATAACTGCTACAGTGCTCCTTTACATGATGGCCATGGGCTCACCCTCTGAAACTGTAAACAAGTTCCCAATTAAATGCTTTCTTTGCCTTAAACATAATGTCTCATCAGAGCAACAGAAGAACAGTAATGAAGACATCCTCTAACATCACTAAGAAAGTTTCTGATCTCTTTTCTCTTCTGGTTTAGTAATAAACCAGAAACAGGGTTTCACAGATTCTACAACTCTGTCATAGCATAAATAACATATGGCATGTATTCTATAGTTATCCTCTGATTGTGAGCCTGATTATTTGGATCCATGGGCTAGACCAAGAAGAAAGATAGGTGCTATAGGTTACCATGCACAGGCTTTTGGCCACATGGGTTCCTCAGCCACCAGGTATGCCTTTGGAAATCTTACATGATGAGATAGTTGGAGGTAGAGGGGCAGGTTCACATGTTGTAGGCTGTAGGCCTTGTTGAACAGCAGGCTGTGGACAGGGCTTTGGGAAGTCTGGAGTAGGGGAAGCTTGAGAAAGAAGTGAATAGTCCTGGAAGTACAGCAGATTGGAGTTTAGATAGTCACAAGAAGAGAAGGGATAGGAGGACAGATCCCAATGTCTCAGACAGGTAAGGGGAGAGTTTTAGGGATTTCTGAGTGATGGAGTATAAGTATAAGGATGAGGCAAGAAAATAACATGGAAAAACAGATAAGCACAATGGTGCCCCAGTACTTTCAGTTGCCCAGTGAGAGGAAGGAAAGCCTTAAAACTGCTCACCCTGGTGTAAATTGACTAGCTGTCCTATTAACAGGACAAATCCACAGTACTTGTAAGACTTGGATCTAGTTAATGAGAAAGTGACTACCTCTGTTTGATGGATCAATATTGTAATAGACTCCCAATATTTTGTTTTCCATGTCTTGTAGGGCTGTGACTGATCCCTATCTTCAGGAATATTATTGTTAACAGTAAGCTAATCTGAGATTCTACATACAAGGCATAACCTCAAGTTGTGAAGTCAGAGAATAAGCTGGCATAGCTTCTGGGTGGAAACAGATGGACAATGTTTACTATGGACACAGCAGGATAGGCTATATCAGGGCACAATGGCTGGTAGCTCCTCCTTCATAAGCAAGGAATGTACTCCACCACCAGAAGATTCTAACTCTTCAAGAAATTTAAATATACTAAAATAATTGAAATACCAAAGACCACAGTGAAATACATAACTTTAACACATGAAGAAAAGGTCTTTGACAAGTTTGACAAAGTTCAAAATTTATTTAATGATGAATGCCCAGAAGAATAGAAGGAACACATATACATATAGAAAAAGCTATATACATTGAATATAATTAACATGACTAGAAATAAAGAAAACTGAAAACAATTTATGTAAAGTAAAACATGAGGCATATGTGTATATTCCCTCTATTCTTACTATAAAATAATTGAAGGTTCAGACAGAAAATTCATGTAAATATAGAAATAATATTATTCAAAAAGGAACAAAAGAAAAGCATTTCCATTTGCAGATGATACAATCCCATAATTAAAAGTCTAAAAAGTCTACCAGAAAAGTCTTAGAGCTAATAAAAAAATGTTTTAGCAAGGTACTAGAATATAAAATCAGAACTCATTTTTAAACTTTTTATATACCTATAAGCAAATATTCTGATAAAGAATTCAGAAAAAAATTCATGTTGTAGATCCTACTTCTTACCTCATAGCCTGCTCTTTACCAAGTAGACCTTGCTTCTTCCCTTCCCATAGACCCCTAAGATCACCTAGACAAGGATTTGCCTGCATTCCCAGGTAGGTCCCACACCTTCTTCCTATGTAGGCTACTTAATCCCCTGCCCATTCCCCTAGAAATATACCCAGTATTCACTAAGAGATAGTACCACTGATAAGTGGATATTGGCCAAGAAGTACAAAATACCTAGGGACACAACCCACAGACCATAAGAAGTGTAACAAGCAGAAATATTCAAGTAAGGATTCAATTCCTCTTAGAAGGGGGAGGAAAATAATCATGAAAGGCAGAGGGAGGGAGGGATCTGGGTGGAAAATGGAGGAGAGAGGAAAAGGGGAACAGGATCAGATATGGGTGGGGAACAGGAGAGTAGCTTAGAAGGCCAAAAGACTGAATAAGTAGCATTGGGGGGAAGGTGAGATGTGGGGAGACCCTCTAGAAAGTACCATAGACCTGGAAGGTGAGATACTCTAAGGACTCAATAGGGGTAAACTTAGGCAAAATGCCCAACACTGGGGAAAGGGAACTTAAAGTGTTCACTCCAGTAGATAGACAGGGCCTCAAGCAGAGGGATGGGTTTCTAATCATAGTCAAAATTTCTGACCCAGACCTGATCGTATCTAAAAGAACTTCAGGGACAAAATGGAGAAGAAACTGAAGGAAAGGGCACAGATCACACAGAAACTTAAAATGCCCATCTATCAAGCATAGTACAATACACACACACTCATGTATATGTATATGTATATGTATATGTATATGTATATGTATATGTATATGTATATGTATATGTATATGTATATGTATATATGTATGTATATATATGTGTGTGTGTTTGTATATATATATATATATATATATATATATATATATATATGAAAGCTGAAAAAAATGACAAAGTCATACTTTACTGGTTTAAATTATAAATGGTCCTTATGGACTCATGTACTTAAACACTAGGTTCCCAACTAGCGGTGTCTTTTCAGGTTATGGAACCTCTAGGAGGTGCAGCCTTGTTGGAATAAGTACATCACTGATGGCTCGTTTTGAATGTTTATACCTTTACCCATTTTTAAAATTCAATTTCTGCTTCCTGTGTATGAATAAAAACAGAATTAGACAGTTTCCTGTTCATATCACCATGCCATGCCTTCCTTTCTATGGTAGACTTTGAACCTCTGGAACAGTAGGCTAAATTAAGTCCTCTTTTTCCTTAAGTTGCTTTTTACCAGGAGTGGGGTTATTACAGTGAACCACAGCACATTATTTTGTGTGGGACTCATACCCTTTGAACTTTGGGCTATTGTAAGTATAAAAAATACTCCAAGATTATGCTGGAATGTATCATCATATATTGCTATGTTTCAAAAATATTGAGTTCCCCCAGGATTCATGCTAATTTGTGGGTGATACATTTGCTTGTATATGCAGGGTGGCTGGACTGGATATTGCAGATGGGAATGCCTATTCCTAGCTTTTGAAATTTCACACTGCCCTAGCTACCCCCACAACTGGAATGTCATGTATATCATGGTGTGTGCATTTATCAAAAGTTTAATGCTTTGTAGAGTTTTTGCCTGATGGTGGAACTATAAAAGTATGAGTAAATCCCTGTAAGAACACAGTATATATGTACTTAACCAGACCTGTCATGCTCCAACTTTCTTACTAGTTAGAACATAGAGACATAACAGGTGATATTACAGAGCAGGATGTTCCTAGATTTGCTGACTAAAACACAGGGAAGACCTTGTGGTGTTTATATGTTACACTGATGATTCTTTTCTAGTTTCCTGGATTCTAAAGGTATCCTAGGTTAAGCCTCAAAATCTTATGGTTTAAAGCCAGAATGTACATATGAAAGAGAACATGTGCCTTTGATTTCATAATTTGTTATCTCTTCATGGCTGAATAAAAGTTCATTGTGTATATGTATTTTGATAACTGATATATTAGACATGTAGGCTTCATCTAGGCTTGATCTACCTCCTATATATTATAGACATTTTATGTGCAATTTTAAAGGGAGATTCCATTGTTTTTATGAAAATGTCTCAGGAACCAGTGCTCTCCCCATCCCCTACCCCCCGCCTCAAATTTAAGAATCCCAATCACACTGCTATCTTTGCACTTAGAAAGTGAATGACAACCAGAAGTATAAGTTTTTTATACACCAAATTTCCATTTGTTCCTTCTGTTTGAATATCAAAAGAGAAAAGGATTAGGACATTTCTTTATACTGATAGCTAATTTTTAGGAGTAGTAGGCATGTACTCACAAAAAATAGATTAAGAGACTCGTACAATGACTTACATATAGGATGAACTTGTGATTGAAAATTTAAGGGTTTTCTTGTATTGTAGATTATAAATGCTATGTGTAAACTTCAAGAGACTAATTTGTAGTATACAGATTTATAGTCTATTATTAGAAGTAAACAACCACATATAAGTTAAAAATATTTTTTGTAGCCGGGCAGTGGTGGCTCACACCTTTAATCCCAGCACTTGGGAGGCAGAAGCAGGCTGATTTCTGAGTTCAAGGCCAGCCTGGTCTACAGAGTGAGTTCCAGGACAGCCAGAACTACATAGAGAAACCCTGTCTTGAAAAACCAAAAAAAAAAAAAAACTTTTTGTAACTTGAAGTAGCATTCTATTAAATGCATTATTACCCTTCTATATTTGATTACTATTCAAGGTGTGCATTCAACAATTTAAAAAGGCATTCATTTTTAAAAATAGGCTATTATTGTGTTATAGGGATGATTTAGTTACATTTTAAATGATAAAAAATCTAATTAAAATTATGGGGGATTTCAAACAAGGGTAGTTGTATTCAAAAGCTGACCACAAAGAGTAGTTAAAGAGTTGTATCATTATCTTCAATTGTGAAAAACAAATTTCAATATCATAATTTATAAAGTGCATATACTGTAGAGTACCCAGGGATAGCTTTTACTATATATATATTTAGTAATAGAAAGCAAGTCCACATAATTCTTTTCACGTTAATAAAACTTGTAGACAACTGTAGTATGGCACTGCAATTTATTAGATGACATTTTTCAAACTGAATGATCTTCTGATTGTTATATCGCAACTAACAACTTTTAACTGCAACTTACTACCAAATATTCAGTATTTTGAACAGGCATTTCCTGTATTGTGATTCCAAATCCCCTTTTCCATAAAATATGTGTTAGCAAGTACATGTAAATAATTCTGTAAGAGGTTGGAGAACTGGCTCAATGGTCTGTTCTTCCAGAGGACAAACATGGCAGCTCAGAACTGTCTGTAACTCCAGTACCAGGGGATGCCCTCACACAAAGATACAAGTAGGCAGAACACCAATGTATATAAAATAAAAATAAGTAATTTTTTTAAAATTAAATATAAGTAGGTAATAACTGAAGTGTCTGACTGGCACCACACTCCTTTAAATAAAAGCTCATTTGTAAAAAACAAAATTAGCTGAATTATTTTAGGTATTTTATTGGTTGCTCTGTCACTTTCTTCTGAAACTTTTGCAGCAGGTCTCTTCCTAGCCTTTCTATAGCCAGGGTGGTTCCTAGTAGACAGAAATTGCTTTAGTTTGACCAGCTGGCACTCTAAAATGTTCGGATTAACCGATATTCATTTGTTTATGGCTAGTGACTGTGGGAAAGTAGGTATCATAGCACTTTTGATGTTGACTGGAAGACTCACAGCATTGCTCCCATGTGATGGAATATGAGGTACTTCTGGTAGTGTAGGAGGTGTTAATGTGAGTGGCCTTTCAAATTCAGTCATCTGTAATAGAAGTTACAACTCTGTGGTTTGTGGGAGCCTGAATATTTCCCAAATCTTCCTCATGATAACTTGATTTTTTTTAAAACAATAAGATGTATTCAAAAAGTATGGGGGTTGAGAAAAGTTGGAGGAAGGAGAGAAAGGGGAAAATTATATAAATACGGTGTTCATATATGAAATTCTCATAAAGGAATCCAGTTTTTTAAAATGTTCAACAGATTAACTAACATTTTATAATATGAAAATAAGTATGACCTATAATTATGTTAAAGGACATTTTAATTCACTACAAACTTTGATGTTTAAAATGAGATCAATAAAGATTATTTTACCCAGCATATTATCAAAAACCACAATAACGTTTTATAATTCAAAGTATTTCTGAGAACAAGAAAATAGATTGTCAGGAGCTAAGTCAGCAGAACCAGGGGAACACTCTGTGTGTGTGTGTGTGTGTGTGTGTGTGTGTGTGTGTGTGTGTGTGTTATCAAATCATAATTTTTACTTTTTAACATGGGGGTTATAAACACAAAAATACAAGATGTGGAGAAGGGGATGATACAGGAGCATAGGTGTTTAGGGGGAGTACAGATATCCTGTTCTTGACTGGGTGTAGGACCAGGTCATTAGGAAGAAGAGAAATAGAGAATGGGCAGCAGGAAAGGCTCTTAGGATTTCATCAATAAGATGCTGAGAAAAGCAGACTATGAACAGATCTAACAAATGTGTGATGTAAAAAGCATTCATCTCACCTATGTTCTTTAAAGGTGTATGTCTTTGCTGCTACCATCATTCCCTTGAAAAACAAGCTTTTATAAACAAAAATAGAAACAATAGGAAGCCACACATTGAACAATATTATAGAATCAGAACCTTCTGTATGCTCCATGCTTGCTTCAGGACTTGCTTCAACTGTTGTCCTACCAGATTGTCAGGTATATTTGCATGACTTTTTCTATTGAAAAAAAATAATTCCATGGATGTTTCATTCTACCATCCTCACTAGAAATGTGTTCACTTGGCATACTGATTTCTGGGTGTGCTTTTTTTATCTGTGGAAATAAACTTAGGTATTAAATAGACACAAAATTGTAAGTTGCAGTTACATGCTTCTGTTCGCTTACCCTCATGCACATCCTTTCATTTCCACCTCCACTCTGTTTAATTTCCCAACTAAAGAACTTTAGCCCACTTTTAAAATATCATAGTTTCCTAACTCTGAGTGCAAAGCTTATGGTGCTATCAGTTCAATGTGTGTTAAACACCTGTGTACTTAGGGCTTAGAAAAATGATTATGTAAAAGAATGGATTCCACTTGGTGTGACCTTGCTTGAATGTGAGACCAACATTTAGTAAATGTTTTCAAAAATGAATTTATAAGTGCAAAGTACTTTTCATTTCCTAGCATATTTCTAGAGCAGCAATGAACATGGTTTATCTTTGGAATAGGCTGTTCAGTCTTTTGAATGCACTCTTTAGCAATCCCACTAAAGTGAAAAAGGGTTCCCCTTTCCCAGTATCATCTCCAACATTTACTGTCAGTTCTTTTCCTGATCATACTCATTCTCACTCTGGTTAAATGGAATGCTAAAGTAGATTTAATTTACATTTCCATAACTGCTAAAGATATTGAATGTTTTAAGTAATTTCTTAGCAGTATTTCCTCTTTTGAGAACCATCTGTTCAGATTCATACCCCATGCTTTAATTGGTTTAACATGCTCTCTGGACTGTTTTTGAATTCTTTATAAATTCTGGACATTAATCTTCTATTAGATGCATAGCTGACAAAGACTCTCTTACACTCTGGGTACTTCCTCTTCACTCATTTGTTTTCTTTCTGTACAGAAGCTTTTTGGGTTTATGAAATACCATTTGTCAATTGTTTTCTTTAATTCCTAAGGAAATAAAGATATATTCAGAAAGTCATTTGCTATACATGTTCTTTTAGGGATCTGCCTAAGTTTTCTTCTAGCAGTTTCAGTGTTTTAGTTTTTTTTCAGGGTTTTTGAAGTCGTTGGTGCATTTGGAGTTGATTTCCATACAGGGTAAGAAATATGGTTCTAATTTCATTCCTCTATATATGGACATTCAGTTTTGTTGAAGATGTTTTTTCTTCAGTGTGAATTTTTGTCATCTTTTTAAACTTAAATCTCCTTCAAATGATGACTGGATAATGAAAATGTGTGACATACACACAGGTTAGTATATGGAACAAGAAAATCACATGGGTTTTTTTTGGGCAAAGATTCAGGAAAAAAAAATCATGGCAGTTATCTGATAAAGCCAGATAATTTAGAGAAGGTATGACATATATGGTAATTTTTAAATGATATATGAGTTAACCTATGAATCAGGGAAGCATGTTTCATACAGAATATAAAATATATAAAGTTCCATAGAGTATAATGAAAAGAGATGGGGAGGCATGAATTAATATTGATAAAATATACTGCTGAAAATGTAGACCCAAATTGTGGAGAGTTTTAGAAACCATTATTAGTTATTAATTGATGTTAAGCAAGGTAAAATCTCTAAAATTTTGAAGCAAGGCTGTCATGTGGCCATTAGATACATGTATGAAAACTTGAGTAAAATAGGAACAAAAGTTCAAGCACAGGATATATGAAGCTAAGTGCTACATGTAAGACTTCATATTATTTTTTTATTAGATCATCTTTCCAAGTCTTTGTAAACACATTATCCTTCAAAGAAAAATTGACCAAGCAAGAAATTTTTTACTGAAGGTAAGGGTAATGAATCTCAAAGGTGTCTCAATCTTTATGATTTTTTCTCAAAGTGCTATGTTTGTTCTTTCCTATGTATTGTCTATCTCTTTCATGGCTCAGGGTATCATTATATCTTATTCAGATTATTACAGCTGCTTCTCAGTAGGCCTGTCTGTCCATAATCTCAAATTATTCAATGAATTATCCAAATTATGTCTAAAATATTTCCAAAATGTAAATCTGATAATGTTATTTCCTTTCTTAAAACATAATTTTTCCTTTGCTTTACCTGGTATTGGAGTGCATCACTTTAATCCTAGCATTTGAGAGGCAGAGACAAGTAGATCTTTATGAGCTCAAGGCTATTGTAGAATATGAAGAGAGTGGCAGGCTAACAAGGAAATGTCATGAGACTCTGTTTCAAAGCAAATAGAAAACAAAATTCATCTTATTAATTGTTTCTTATTGATCTTGGGTATATTTTTCTCCAATCTGTTTCTATCTACCCTATAGTTCTCTGTTAAGCTTTAGCAATCCCTCAAGTTTCAATTCACCTGTCTTCATTTTCCTTATATGTACTATACTTCCCAAATCCACTTCACTGAACTGTTATTATTTCTTTACCTGGGTTCTAATCAAATTTCATATCTATAAATATGAAACCAACACTCAATTATTAACTCATGAAGTAATAGGAAGACAATCTATTCTTAATTCATGAAGTAATAGGAAGAAGGGTCTATTAAACAAAATTTCAGAAGTGAAGGCAGTGAATTATTTCTCTTCTGCTTTCCTCCATTTTGGCTTAAAAATGACTAAAAAAGAGTATGCAGGCAATGGATGAATAGTTTTGTTTACTTATTAAATTAGATATCAAATAGTTCTTTTTTTCTTCTTTTCATGTGAGTATATGTGCTTATATGATTGCATGTGTGTGATGGTGTACATGCACATGCTGTGTGGGGGCCAAAAGTTGGTAGCAGAAATCTTTCTCAACTGTTCTTCCACCATATTTTTAAGGCAGGCTCTCTCAATCAAACTAAAGACTTACCAATGGTGCTAATCTTACTTCCAAACTTACTACTCCTTTTCTCCACTTTCTGAGGTCAGAATATTAGGTTTCTTGTCATGTCCACTAAGTATTTAGTTGATAGATTCTCGGGCTTTCAACTCTGTTCTTGTTTGTGCAGCATGTTCTTTAACTGGTGACCTATCTCATATAGAGATACACATTGGTCAGCTTATAGGGAATAAGAGATTGTGGAGTGTCCAACTTCAAATGAACTACTGTATCACATGCTCTCACCCCAGTGCTCAGTCAAAACCCTATCATGGATTGGAGAAGGACTATGAACTCCACCATTATCCAGGAAAAGCCATTTTTCTTCAGGGATGTTGCCATTATGAGGCTATGCATGGTCCAGTAGATGGACTTATAGGCATGTATATGCAGGTGTCATTAAGCACATTCATCATCAAGCTTGGTTTTTTTTAAATCATGCTAAGTTGGAGAGAAAAGGGAGAAGGTGTGGGAAGAAAAGGAGAAAAAATTGGGATGGATTTTTAAAAATGCATTATATATACACATGAAATTCTCAAACTAAAATAACAGTTAAAGCATAACAACAAGCAAAATATTTTAATGGGAAAAATTATGAGATCGTCCATATACTGAAGATTTATAAAGTTAAGGCCTTAGCTACATTTTATCTTTTTCATGGGTGTAAGCAGACACATTGGCTACTGCTCTAGTACCCAAAGTTCAGCAAAGGGAATACAAATCCTCTAGAAATTTTCCCAAATAGGAGTGTAAATCTGTGTTGCTAGCTTTAGTTCTTATTGATGTACTTAAATACTCATATGTTCTTTCGACTAATCTTTCTTCTACCTTTCTTTTTGCTCTTTGTCTCCCTTGCATGATTTACTCAACCTGACTAGTAAATAAATACCAAAGTTGCCTAGGATTCTTTCCTTCTTCACTGTTCTCGAGCTTTAGTCCTCAATGTGTCCCTTATACCTTTTCAGTGTTTAACTACCATATAGTGATAAAATCCAGAATTACTAAGACAGATGACTTTCTGTCTTAGAATTCTATTGCTGAGAAAACACCATGAACAAGGCAACTCCTATAAGGACAACATTTCATTGGGGCTGGCTTACATGTTCAGAGGTTCAGTCCATTATCATCAAGGCAAGAACATGGCAGCATCCAGGCAGGCATGGTGCAGGAGAAACTGACAGTTCTACATCTTCATCTGAAGGCTACTAGCAGAACACTGACTTCCAGGCAGCTAGAATGAGATGGTCTTAAGCTAGCAATCACAGTGACACACCTACTTAAACAATAGTACTTCCTAATACTGTCATTCCCTGGGCCAAGCATATACAAACCATTACAGTCCCTTACCTAAATTTTATCTTGGACATATATTCACTTCATGAATGGTTGTAGAAAGTGAATTGATAGTCTCTTTCATCTCACACAAAATTGTATTTCCTTTCTTATATTTCCTTACTGGGTATATGGTTGATAGATAATTGTGTTTGCATTTTATTACTTGTTTATGCTAAAAAAAACACCCTTGAAGTTATTTATAGTTATTTTTGCCTCTCCTTGATTGTTTTATTTTATAGAGGTTTTTGTTTTGGTTTTAGATACATCATTTTATTTAAACTGACATTGAATTCCTAAATCAGCTGCCTTGGCTTCCTTTGTGTTGAGATTAAATGTATGCCACCATTCATGGCTCCTACCTTATTTAGAATCTTATTATGTATATAATTCATTGGCAATGATCTTAAAGTTATAAAAACATACTTTGAATTTGTCAGTTTCTATCCATTTTATTGTCTGTAGTCTAAACTACCATCATGTACTTGCTGGATTATTGTAAAGATCTTTGAAATTATTTCCTCTGCTTCTCCATTAGTTTTTGTCCTTTGATTCATTGTCCACAGTGGAGGCAGAATAATATTTCTAAAATACAAGTTCCATTACATTATACTGTGATAGTTCACTGAGTTCCCACCTACACAAACTGCATTCTAGAGGATATACGGCATAACTAAGTCACAGAGTATTATTTAAAATTCAACTCGCATTACACAAGATTTTTCACAAAATTTTTACTTTCTATTCTAGTAACAGAGAACTCATTGCTATTTTTACACAATATATAATTTATTATTTCATTATTTCCCTTGTTTTGTGAACTCCAATCCCTATATGCTCATATCAGTGCTTATGTACTTTATACTTTATGATTAAGGCAAGATATCTTATCCTACCAGAAAAATTCCTTATCTCCTGCATTTATGTTAAAAATTCTTCCTATGAATTTACATGGCATAGTATACACAATTTATAATTGTAGTTCTATACTAGACCACATTAAAGTCAGTTTAGTAGTTAGTCTCTCTCTCTCTCTCTCTCTCTCTCTCTCTCTCTCTCTCTCTCCATATATATGTATAGAGATAGATAGATAGATAGATAGATAGATAGATAGATATAGTTATTGTCTCAAAACAAGAGGCTATGTGTCATTCACTTTTGTGTTGAGTGCCTACGAAGTACTGTGCCTAGTCTACTATAGGTGCTAATGATGTAAAGAAGCATATACTGAAAGAAAAGATAAGTGTGAATTGAGGGCAGTAAGATACATTTAGTTATATGTCGGCTTTAACACTAAGCAAATAAGTCATGATCCTCATTATGCCTCTGATAATGAAAATGTCTTTGTACTAAGCTAGCAAGATATCTATTTATTGAAGTCTTAATTCTCTGTGAAGGATACTATTTAGTAAGTCAGCTTTTTAGCAAAAAAAAAAATACTTTAACATTAAATACAACCTCTTAGTTCTATGCACAGGATATGCCTCTATGAGTTATTGCCCAGGAATGTCTCAGAAGTTTCCAAAACAACACAGGTGATTGTCATTGCCTTTAGCTATCCACCACAGATGTATGGTGAACACTGTTGTTGGGGAAATTATAGACATTCAGTTCAGAACATGAAGAAATCAACACAAAATGATGGAAAAATTTTTCCCTATTGATCAGCTTTAATAGTTATACAAATTGCTCTGTAGGCTTTTTTGCCATCAAAATGCATGTTCAATTTTTTTCTTTCAGATAATTCATCTAGTTTTTATTTTTAAAAATTTATGTATCTACCTATCTATTCTCTCTCTCTCTCTCTCTCTCTCTCTCTCTCTCTCTCTCTCTCTCTACCTCAAATGCTAGCCACCTCCCAGTCACTATACACAGAGACCATCCCCTATCCCCCATTCCCCATTCCCTTCTCCTATGAGCGAGTTCCCCTCCAACTGGATATACATGCACCCTGGAACATCAAGTCCCTTCTATAATAGGCACATACTCTCCCACTGAGGCCAGACAAGGCAGCCCTGTTGGAGAACAGATATCACAGTCAGATTACAACAATTCTAATATCTAATAAACTAGACTTTCAATCAAAAATTATCAGAAGAGTTGGGGAAGGACACTTGATGTTCATCAGAGGAAAAATCAAACAAGATGACCTCTCAGTTCTGATTATCTATGCCCCAAACTCAAGGGCACAAACATTAATAAAAGAAATGTTACTAAAGCTCAAATCACACATTGAACATCATACAATAATAGTGGGGGACTTCAATACCCCACTTTCATCAATAAACATGACATCAAAACAGAAACTAGAGACACAGTGAAACTAATAGAAGTTATGAAACAAATGGATTTAACAAATATCAACAGAACATTTTACCTTAAAACAAAAAAATTCACCCTCCTCTCACCACCTCACAGAATCTTCTGCAAAATTGACCATATAATCAGACACAAAGCAAGCTTCAATATTCAAGAAGATTGAAATAACTCCTTGCATTCTATCAGATCACCCTGGACTAAGGCTGAATTTCAATAACAGAAACAACAGAAAGGCCACTTACTTATAGAAACTGAACAACTCTCTACTCAATGATAAATTGGTGAGGAAAAAAATAAAGAAATTAAAGACTTTCTAGAATTCAATAAAATGGAAAGCACGACATACCCAAACTTATGGGACACACAAGGAAGGTAGTGCTGAGGAAAATTCATAGTACTAAGTGTCTTCATAAAGAAATTGGAGAGATCTTATACTGGCAACTTAAAAGCACACCTGAACTCTCCACAATAGAAAGAATCAAACACACCCAAGAGGAGTAGACAGCAGAAAATAGTCAAACTCGAGGCTGGAATCAATCAATCAGAAACAGAGGGAACAATACAGAAAATCAGCAAAACCAAGAGCTGGATCTTTGAGAAAATCAACAAGATAGATAAGCCCTTAGTCAAACTTACTGAAATGCACAGAGACAGTATCCAAATTAACAAAATCAGCAATGAAAATGGAGACATAACAACAGAAACTGAGAAAATTTAAAAAGTCATCAGATCCTACTACAAAAGCCTATATTTGACGAACTGAAATATCTGGATGAAATGGATGATTTTCTAAACAGATACCACCTATAAAAGTTAAATCAAGATTAGGTAAATTGTCTAAACTGTCTCATATCCCCCAAGGAAATAGAAGTCTATAAAAACCTCCCAACAAAATAAAGCCCAGGGCCAGATTATTTTAATGCAGAATTCTACCAGATTTTTTTTTTTTTTTTTTTTTTTTTTTTTTTTTTTTTTTTTTTTTTTTTTTTTTTTTTTTTGCTTTTGACTCCCAGGCTTCAAATTTTATTGCTACAGTGTCTTGTAAGTGCTCAGTAAGATACCGAATTTGTAATCCACATATACCTGGAAACTGGTGCTAGATGCAGGTTGAGGGCAGGGGGTAGCCCAGAAACTGGTGCTAGATGCAAGTTGGGGGCAGGGGGTAGCCCAGAAACTGATACTAGTTAGCTCCCTGTTAGTTTACTTGAGTTCAAACGTAGGTCAGGTTCTCTAAGATAAAGTCTGACCCCAAAAGATTTGGTCACCATTACCCCTGTCACTTATATGCAGGGACAATATCCAAGATCTACCAGACTTTCAAAGAAGAGCTAATACAACAACTATTCAAACTATTCCACAAATTATAAACAAAAGGAATACTGTCTATTTTATTCTATATGGTGATGCAGGCTTTTAGGTGGACAAAAGATACCGTAAGTCTTACTCAGTACTGAGATTTGCATGCTACAATTCCTATCCTCTTGGCAAGATGTATTCATAGATGCATACTGGAATGACTTTCATGGAGTAACAAACCACCTTTTTGAATAAATAATCTCATAATATTTATTTTTATACACAAAGATCTGTACTTCTACAAATGTTATCCACATATGCTTCCCCCGCCCCCCGTGGGAAGAGGTTAAGAAAATAACATGGTAATTTGCATAAAAGCTGGAAGTAAGTGATTGCAAGTGAGTATTCAGCCATAAATAGAACATTTCTATCCAACTCCATCACCCAAGGCTTGGAGAAAATACAGAAGAAATGAAAAGAGTAAAAGAGCTAGAAGTTGAGTGCTATGAACTTCTATCTTCTGGACATGGCATGGCCACTATACTCACAAACTCAGAGTGGTTGTGTTTATTTAAGCAAGATCAAGAGTAGATGGATTCTATCTTGGATGAGAGAGAAGCTCATATGGCCCTACCCTCTAGCTAAGGAGGTACTGACAGTTAACAGTTGCTGGGTGAAGGGAACTTTTCTTCACTGATCAAGTCAGTCAAAATTCAACCACGAACGGGAGAGGCACTGCTAAGAGCATAGTTGAAGAGCTACTGGCAGTTGATAGCCAATGAAGGAGGGCCATATTTCTTTAGGAGTGTGAACACTGATCAGTATCCCATGTTCCAATTGATGTCCTCATGTCCATGCACATACATGCAGCACTAATTCACTAATTGTACTGTAGTTTTCTCATATTGTTTTTGTTTGTTTGTTTGTTTTTGTGGGCCATAATCTCTAGAGGAAAACATGCTTGGAAAAGAATCTTGAGAAAAGGTGGGTAGAGTAATAGGATGATATGATCAAAACACATTTTATACATATATAAAAATTCAAATAACAATAATAATAATGATGATAATCTTAAAAGGGACACTGAGATGGCTTAGTCAGTAGTGAATTTGCTATACAAACTCAAGGAACTGAGTTGGATCCTTGGTACCCATGTAAAGATGAAAGGAGAAAATCAACTCCACAAAGTTGTTCTCTGACTTCCAAAGGATAGCCATAGCATTTGCTTATTCATTCATTCTCTTTCTCTCTCTCTCTCTCTCTCTCTCTCTCTCTCTCTCTCTCTCTCTCTCTCTCTCCTTTCTCCCACATATGCACATACAATAAAAAAATCTTTAAAAAGAAAAAATCTATCTTAAACACATAATTATAGACTGGGATTTTATTTATTTATTTTATTTTTATTTTTAATTAGATATTTTATTTATTTACATTCCAAATATTATCCCCTTTCCCAGTTTCCCCTGTGCAAGCCCCCTATCTCATCCTGGGATGTTTTAAATAACTGAATTAATTCTAGTTTTACATATTTCTTCTGAAAACATTATTATATTTTGTTAAGTTATATTTCTCTCATTTTATTAACACATACAAGATTAGGTCCGCAGGGTTGTGATGAGACAAATGGATCATAAACAGAAATTTATGCATGTTTTGTCAGTGTTCAAGGCACAAATTTACTATGCATGGGCCTGGAAATAACATATTTTAAGCTTATTAAGATAAGAAAATGAGAGCATTAAGTAGTTAAATTTGAATTGGGGGTTATAAATCCCCTAGGGCTTCTGCTTATGTTCTCTCACAGAAAGCAGGACAATCCATCATATTGCTAAATGATTGGAGTCCAGGATGAGGACATTTTCAGAAATGGGGTATTGACTAGAATGATGGGATTACACATAGGAGAAAAGCTCCATTGATATCTGCAACTATCTCTTTTTGGTTGCCTTTTTGTATATATTACGGTTTGTTTCAGGGAGTAAGCACTTCCTTAACTCTTCATAAGATATTTACAAATTTTTCACAGCTCACACTCTTCCATGGGACTTTTCTCAGACAGCATCTTGACTTTGATTTTTGCTCAGAATTCCTGAGACCTCAGAATTCTTGAGATTGTTAAAGTCTCAATTTGACTGTCACACAGAGTACACAGATATTTTTTGATCAAACATTACTCAAAATGTTTTTGAGGGGGTATTTTTACTTGAGTTTAGACTGAGTTCAGTGGAATATCCTACTTAATATGAATAATCCTCATGTAGTCAGTTGAAGGCCTGACAAAAACTGGTACCATTCTGACCCAAAGAAGGAGAATTTCTTTTTTTTCTGCCACTTGAAGCTTTACTTTTTCTTGCATTTTAAAAGCTAATCAAAAAGTCTCCATCATATCCATCCTGGTACCTATGAGCTGCATGGAGCTAATTTGTACCCCAGGATAACTATGACTACAGACCAATACAAACTGTAAACAGGTTCAAAACATGATAGGATACATTTGCAGTTTTGGTAATGGAATTGAACATGACATTTGTAAATGAGAAGATTTCTCAGTGAGAAAAGTTGATATATGCCTCATCAGGAGCTATCCTGGTATCCTGGCCAGCTGCAGAGCTTCAGACTTGTCAATTTCTGTAACTAATTGTTTATGTCAATTTCTCCTCATATGTCAGTATATTTCTTCATCTAATTCTATATCTAACTCTTACTTTGTCATACATTCCCTTATTTACTCTTTTCCTCTGCCCCCAGTCTCTGTTCAATACACATGTACACAAGCACACACACACACACACACACACACACACACACACACACACATACACTCCTGTGCATGTTATTATTAGTGTTTTCCTGTATAACCTTAACTAACACAAATCTTCTTTAAAATTTATATTTATATGTATGTGTGAATGTATGTTGTGTGTATGTATATGCCCCAGCCCCATGGAATCCAGAGGATGATTTTAGATCCCTTGGTGCTCCAAGTAGTTGTGAACTGACTGACATGGGGCCTGGGAACCAAATCTGAGCTCTCTGGAAAAGCAGCAAGCACTTTTAACCACTGAAACATATTTGGATAACATCCTGTTAATAAAACTCACAGCATAAAGTTCTATTTCCAAACCAAACAATTTATTTTTAGTTCTTAACAGTTGTTAACATTTTTGCTTGAAAACTTAATTAATTCTTCAGCTTGCATTTTTCTAAACATGCCTTATGATTCATAGCAAAAAATATAAATATGATTTGCAGGGTGATAAGCAGCATCACACTTTTTTGGTTCCCCAGTAAAATATAGGAACTTTGTATATTTTGAAGACTAGTCCACTAGTTGATTTTGAGATTATCAACAAAATTGGTGACGTTCATTTTAATTAATTACCAACAACCTAAGTTACTTATTTACTAGCAGCTTGTCTTTTAATTGTAAATAAAAGGTGCATGGATTAAAGATAACTTAGAAGAGTCATCTCCTAGATAGTTAAATCATTAAACAATACACATAAAGTTGTCTCAATATTTTGTGCTATTCCTCCAAGGAACTGATTCCAAGAAATGTAAATATACATGTCAGAAAAGGCATGTCAACACTTCAAGAGCTATATGGGTTACTAAGGTTATATGACTTTTATGACAGTAAAGAGGGAAGAAAGGACTAGCAAGATGGCTTAGCATGTAAAAGAGCTTGGTACCGAGACTGACAACCTGAGTTCAATCCTTAGACCCCACATTGTGGGAGGAGAGAAACAATGCCCCAATGCCCTTTGTCACAGCCCTTAGACCATTATAATTACATCTGTTAAGTGTTTAAATTAAAACAGAGAAGAGCTGCATGCACAAACCAGTATTCTTCATCAAGATAGTGTAAATGCTTTATGTCATGGTTAGAAAACCACTCAGCATTTTATTTCTCCAAGGATGAAATATAAAACTGAATGACATGGCCTAAACAAAGGGAATTAGAATTGAGATTTCAGGTATAATAGCATCCTATGGAAAAAATAATTGCACTGCATACCAGATAGTACATTTTGTTATTAGGTTAAAAAATCTAAAAATATATTGAGCTTATGATATATTGTTTGAATTCAAGATTAGCCCATAGAAACTTGATTATTGGGATTGTTCATAAGGGACGATTCAGATTGGCCTGCCTGACTTGGACTGCAGATAAGCTTCTCCTAACTACACACTCATGGTTAAAATTTCTCAGAGATAAAATATAATGGTGAAGAACTGATGATTCTATGTTTAGAAAGAACTTAGACTAAAACACCTTTAAGAGTAAGAGAGCCAGAGTGCTTCCAGACTCGAACAGCATATAATTATTTTATTCTGTTTATTACAGCCACTTTGTGTCCCTGTAATAAGAATATACAACTAGAATTCAAATATAGCTCCAGTATTTTTAAAGGATCACATATTTGCAGAAATTGCTGAGGCACACAAAAAGTCAGAAACAACCTTTTTTAACCTTATCCTTGTATTTGTCCTCTTTCAGAACTGACAGGACACAAAGGGATAGCATTTCTTTACAGACTTCACTGACTATTTATAGTATAGATGTATTACTCTGTAAATTTACAGGCATCATATTTTAACAAGTTCAAGAACTACCCTTAAAGTTTTTCAATGTGAACAGACTACTTGCTTAGTTTTCTTTTTCTTGGATTACCTTTTGTGCACGTGAAATTTTATTATTAAAATTCATATAAATGCATAGAACCAAATAGTTCTTTGAAGACATGAAAGTCTAGTCTTTTGCTTATTCTGGGATACTCATTATAAATCAGACATAACAATGTAAGAGAATACTATAAATGTTCTGTCTCCATTGTGGTAGCATCATGAATATTGATGCTCAGGTTCTGTCAATCCTATGACACTTTTTTCATTCAAATGATAGAATAAAGTAGACATATTATCATACACACAGCATCACAGGCTAAGCATTTTTCTATACAATTTCTTAATTTCTAAACATTGTTTGGAAATATAGAGACTACACAATAACTCTTATAGTACCTAGTTATTTTTAAGAAATGAAATCCAAATCTCAGAATTTAAGATGCTTTCTCATGTATGACTTAAAACTCAATACATTTAAAAACCAACATTTTCCCTCCCTCTACTCCTCCCAACTTTTTTTCCATATTCTTTCTTCCCCAGACCTACTCCTTCTCTGCTTTCCTTCTGAAAAGAGCATGCCTCCATGTGGTGACAGAAAAAATGAGACAAAACAATACAATGAGACAAAGTCAAAGCCCTCATATAAAAGACGGATAAGATAGTCCAATAGAAGGGAATGAGTTCCAGAAGCAGGCAAAATAGTCAGAGACATACCCACTCCCACAGCTAGGAGTCCCACAAAACACCAAGCCAACAGCCATAACATACATGCAGAGGACCTGGTGCCAACTCTTGCTTGCTGCTTCAGCCACTGTTCTTTTTGGGTGTACCCCATCTATTGATTTTTTTTCTCCACGTGTTTAAATATCTTATTCAGTTATAGTTGACTTAAAGACTAACACTAACATATACATCCTCTGTAGGGCAGTTGTGATTATCTTGTTTTCTGTTTGCAGACATAATTTAATATTTCTGAAGGTTAAGAGAGGTGTACAAAAATTCTAATCTCTGCTATTGATGTTTGCAGAATGAATGTCTCAGAGCTTTAAATTTTACAAGAATTAATGTATACATTCATTGCAATTGCATTCATAATTCTATTGCTAATATTTTTGTCATTTGAAAAACTGATTCTATCATGTGCTTTGATATACATATATATTTATGAACAAAAGACTAGTTGCAAGACACATTTGAAAAGAGAATAAGATGGAGAACACTGCATGCCTCTTGACAATGCTTATTAAAAATACATAAAGTAGCTTCTGTTCTGCTTCTTCACCAGGGCCAGAACTGCTACCCTATAACCTCCCACACCCTTCAACCTGCCTACCTCCCAGGAGGTCAACAGTAACCAGGGATGCAGATAAGATTCCCACCCAAATATCCACACCAGCTGGGATACCCACAGAGCAAAGATGACAAGGGACCTACTGCCTTGCCAAGCTCCTTTCAGCCTGCTTCTCTACCTGGGCCATATATGTACCTCTCACCACCTACAGCCTACCTACCTCTCAGGAGCTTTGCAGTAGACCAGAGACACAGCCCGCCTATCTCTCAGAAGGCCTGTACCAACCAGGGACAAAGGAGGTCTGCCTTAACCAGGGGCAAAGTCCTTCTCATTAAGCATCTCCATAGGTAACTAGGACATAGGTAAATAAGACAGATCTTGTTCCTGGCAGCCAGAGAATGTCTGTCCCCCAGGACATTCTCCCTGACCAAGAATACAAGAGGTTTGCCCTAACCAGACACAGGATTTACCCCTCCTACACCACACACACACACACACACACACACACACACACACACACACACTCCAACCAGAGACAGTACTACCTGCCTACCAGGAGACCAACTCTAACCCAAGTCATAGAGTTCTACCTATCTTAGGCTGGCTCTAAATAGAGACACATAGACCAATTAACACCAGAGATAACCAGGCAGCAAGAGGCAAACACAAGAACAAAAGTGACAGAATCCAATTCAATCATAACCCAGTTCTCCTACCACCCCAAGTCCTGAATACCCTACAACACCTGAAAAGCAAGATTCTGACCTAAAATTTTATCTCATGAAGATGATAGAGGCCTTTAAGGAGAATATAAATAAATCCCTTAAAGAAATACAGAAAAACACAGGCAAACAGGTAAAAAAAAAAAAAGTCCAAAAGAGGAAACAAACAAGTCCCCTCAGAAATACAGGGAGATATAATCAAGTACATGAAGGAATTGAACAAAATCGTCCAAGACTTAAAATGGAAATAGAAACAATAAAGTAAACACAAATGGAGGCAACCCTGGAGATGGATGACTTAGGAAAGAGATCAAGAGCTACAGATGCAAGCATCACCAACAAAATACAAGAGATAGAAGAGAGAATCTCAGGATACCATAGAAGATACTGACACATCAGTCAAAGAAAATACAAACTGTAAAAAGCTTCTAACCCAAAATATTCAGGAAATTCAGGACACAGTGAAAAGATCAAACTTAAGAATAATAGAAATAGATGAGGGTGAAGAATCCCAGCTCAAAGGGTCAGAAAACATCTTCAACAAAATCATAGAAGACAACTTCCCTAACCTAAAGAAAGACATGGCCATAAATTTACAAGAAGCCTAAATAACACCAAATAGATTGGACCAGAAAAGAAAATTCTCTCATCAGATTATAATCAAAACACTAAATGCACAGAACAAATAGAATATTAAAAGCTGTAACGGAAAAAGTCCAAGTAACATATAAAAGCAAGCCTATCAGATACACATCAGACTTAAAAAAGACAGTAAAAGCCAGAAGATTCTGGACAGATATCATCCAGACCCTAAAAGAACACAAATGCCAGCCCAGGTTATTATACCCAGCAAATCTCTCAATCACCATAGATGGAGAAAATAAAGTATTTCATGACAAAACCAAATTTATACAATATCTTTCTACTAATCCAGCCCTATGGAGGATACTGCACGGAAAACTCTAACACAAGGAGGGTAATTACACCCAAGAAAAGATAAAAGAATTAAATCTCACAACAGACACAGCAGAGAAACACACACATAATACCACTTCTAGCAACAAAAATAAAAGAAACTAACAGTCATCTGTCTTTAATATCTCTCTCAATATCAATGGTTTCAATTTCTGAATAAAAATACACAGTCTACCAGACTGGATACTTAAACAGAATCCATTTTTCAGCATACAAGAAACGCACCTCAGTGACAAGGACATAAACAAAGTCAAAGTAAAGTTCTAGAAAAAAGTTTTCCAAGCAAACAGTGCCAAGAATTTAGCTGGAGTTGCCATTCTAATGGCCAATAAAATAGCTATCAAATGAGATGAGGAAGGACACTTCACATTGATCAAAAGAAAAACCCACCAAGAGGTAGTCTCAATTCTGAACATCTATGCCCCAAATGGAAGGAGCACCCACATTTGTAAAAGAAACTGCTAAATCTCAAAACACACATTGCACCTCACACATTAATAGTGGAAGACTTTAACATCCCAATCTCACCAGTGGACAGGATATTGAAACAGAAACTAAACAGAGATACAGCAAAAGTAACAGAAGTTATGAACCAAATGCACTTAACAAATATCTACAGAACATTTCACCCCAAAACAAGATAATATACCTTTTTCACCTTCTCAGCACCTCATGGAATCTTCTACAAAATTGACCATATAATCAGACAAAAAGCAAGATTCAACAGGTACAAGATTGAAATAATCTATGCATTCTATCAGATCATCATGGACTAATGCTGTAATTCAATAACAACAAAAACAACAGAAAGCCCACATACTCATGGAAACTGAACAACTCTCTGTTCAATGATAAGTTGGTCAGGGAAGAAACAAAAAAAAAAACCCAAAGACTTTATAGAATTCAATGAAAATTAAGACACAACATACCCAAACTTATGGGACATAATCAATACAGTGTTGAGAGGAAAAGTCATAGCACTAAATTTCTTCATAAAGAGATTGGAGAGATTCCATACTATCAACCTAATATCACACGTGGACACTCTACAACAGAAAGAATCAAGCACACCCAAGAGAAGTAGATGGCAAGAAATAGTCAAACTCAGGGTTGAAATCAACTAGTTAAAAATAAAACAATAAAAAAAGAACAATACAAAGAATCAACAAAACCAGAGCTGGTTCTTTGAGAAAATCAACAAGATAGATAGACCCTTAGTCAAACTAAAGGGCACAGAGACTATATCTGAATTAATAAAATCAGAAATGAAAAGGGAGACATAACAACAGAAACTAAAGAAATTAAAAAAAATAATCAAATCCTATAATCAAAAAAAAAAAAAAAAAAACCCTGGAGAATCTAGATAAAATAGATGATTTTCTAGACACACACCATGTTTGATAGTTAAACCAAGATCAGGTAAATTATCCAGTCACAATCCCCTGAGGAAATAGAAATAATCCTTAAAAATCTTCCAACCCAAAAATCCCAGGGCCATGTGGTTTTAGTGCAGAATTCTACCAGACTGTCAAAGAGCTAATGCCAATACTCCTCAAACTATTCCACAAAATAGAAACACAAGGAACACTACTTAATTTATTCTACCAATCCACAGTTACTCTGATACCTAATCCACACAAAGACCCAACAAAGAAAGAGAACTTCAGAACAATTTTACTTATGAATATCAACACAAAAAATTCAATAAAATTTCATAAACTGAATCCAAGAACACATCAAAACCTTCATTCACCATGATCAAGTAGGCTTTATCCCAGGGATGCAGTGATGGTTCAAAATAAGAAATTTCATCAACATAATGCACTATGTAAAAAAAAATAACTCAAGGAAAAAGTCACATGATCATCTCATTAGATGCTGAAAAGTCTTTGACAAAATACAACAGCCCTTAATGTTAAAAGTTTTGGAAAGATCAGAAATTCATGGCACATACGTAAACATAATAAAAGCAAAATATAGCAAATCATCAGCCAATATAAAATTAAATGGAGAGAAACTTGAAACAATCCCACTAAAATAAGGGACAAGAAAATGTTGCCTATTCTCGCCCTATCTATTCATTGTAGTACTCAAATTTCTAGCTATAGCTAGTAGTCAACAAAAGAAGATCAAGGGTATACGAATTGGAAAGGAAGAAGTCAAGGAATCACTTTGTCCAGGTGATATGACAGCAATTCCCAAAATTTTACCAGAACATTTCTGTACCTGATAAACAACTTCAGAAAAGTAGAGGAATATAAAATTAACTCAAACAAATCAGTAACCTTGATCAACATGCTAACTCACTCTCTTGCTCATTCTCTGGCTCATGCTTAACTAGTATTTCAGAATTACCTGCCCTGGAAATGACACTGCCCACAGTGGACTGGAATATCCTACACCAATTAAGATAACAAAAACAATCCCTCACAGACATACCCACAAACCAGCCTGATGAAGAAAATTGCTCAATTGAACCTTCTTTTCCAAGCAAATCTAGGTTGTATTAATTTGAAAGTTAATGCTGCCTAGAGCACACCCCCTTGATAAATTCATACTAAAACACACCAGTTTAAGCCAATACACTTTGTTCCATCCATGTTTCTAAAATCTCACATTAATGTCACAAGATAAAGTGCATTATAACTTTACAGCCTTTAAACTATGTAACATTTTAAAATCCTAAGGTCTCTAAACTCTAGGTCTCTTTAAGACAAAAACAAATGCAAACTCTAATACTACAAATCTAAATTCAAAGCCTGACAATTTTCTATCTTCTCATGGGATTTAACGGTACTATCTTTCTAGATCTGTCATCCCCAGCACACATAGTTTGTCTTATAGGCTTAGACTAACTCAACTTCACACCTGCCACTCTTCTTGTTGAACATTCCATGGTCCTGGCATCTCGAGTATCCTGGGTTTTCCACTTCAACTAAAGCTGCACCTTCACAAGTAGCCTCTTCTCACTTTCTTCAGGAGCTCCAATTTTGCCACACCTGGCACCAGACCTCAGGAAATTTCAATGACTTCCCTCAATCTTTTATTTTTGTTGATTTAAAAAAATTACTGTGTGGCTTTCTCTCACACATTGCCAAATTTGGCCTTCAGCATGAAATGCATCATTGACCCCTATGGTCACACAAGTAACCTGAATAAAGTCTTTGCATTTTTCCGAGACATAAAAGCCACAGTTTCTCAGTAACTTCCAGGCTCCCACAATTTATTAAACTTGACTAAGGTATAGTCCATTATTGAGTAAGTCAAACAAGAACTCCAAGAAGAAACTTTGAGGCTGGAAATAAGGATGAATGATGCCTGCTGGCTACTCTCTGCCTAGCTCTCAGGCTATGGCTTAGCTAGCTCTTTTCACCACCCAGAAGCCCATGTCTAGGGATGATACTGTCCACAGTTGGTGGATACCTCCTACATCAACCAAATCACTACAGACAATTTCTGACAGACATGTCCACAGATTCACCTGATAAAGATATTTTTATTGGTAGGTGATTGTTGACCATGTCACACAAACAATAGGACCTTTATATTTTAAAATTCAAATATTTATTTTTGCACATACATTTTAGAGATACTCTAGCAGATGCATGTCTTTAAAACCAGATGACTTATCTGGTATTGTTTCCACTACCCATGTTTATACAACTAAAAAACAAAAAACTAGACTAACCTGTACACCTATTGATTAAAAGTAAATTTTAGCATAGCCATAATTGAATATTTTATAAAAGAAACAGCATTAAGAACTATTATCCCCAAAATATAGGTGGACTTTAGAAATATATTTGATGAAAAAGCAATTGGTAGTATAGTATTATTTATAATGCTTAACTGTATTAAAATAAATGTTTAGGAAGATAATATGAATAAGTAACAAATATTTAATACAAATTCAGGATAATGGTTATCTGTTATGGAAGAAACAAAAAGAGAGAAGAATAGTTGTAAGTAGATGCATATTCCAGTTCTTAAATTGACGTCACATGGGCTTTCAATTTGAGCTTTATAACTGACATATGATCTGTGTAGGTACGTATATATAGTATGGACTATTGTATAAAAATAATTTCTAAAACAAAATAAAAATGAAGCCTTGAAAAAGAGCATACTGATATGTCTACATTAAATATGAGCTTACTTAATAACCAACTAGAACAAGACCACGACAGAATGATGTATAGAATATAGAGAGATAGATAATACACAGATAATATGCATTATACACACTTGCATGCATAGGTAAATATATATATATATATACAGAGAAAAAATAATGGATGGTATAAACAGGACAAATTAAGTGCAGTGTAAATAAAAATGTTAAAGAATTTTAGAAACAGCAATAATAAGCAATTAGCTTCCAGTTCCTAGCTGCAGTCAAGGTGATAGATATATTCCACAATTATTGGTGAGTATTCAGCTCTAAACAGACCTATACAATACCACTTTTAATACTGAGTGAATACTGCAGAAGAGGACATCAAAAGAATTTAAGAGTTGGAGGACAGGGAGGAGAGCCTGACATTGCCTTTGCTTCACTTAACTCATAGTAATTGTGTCTGCTTATACAACAAGGGTGCAAGATGAGGCCTGTCAGTATCCTGTTGTGGATGGGGGAGGGTCTCATGAGGCTGTACCCTTCCCCAAGGTTCTATTAGCAGTTGACTGACTCCACACAGAGAGACACATTTTTTACTGTGGTGTAGACAATGATAAGTTATCCATGCTCTGGTAAATAACCCATAAGTATATTAATGTAACCATTCCTAACTGAAATCACAAAAACTGATATGAAAATAAAAGAGGGTTTGTTAGGACAATGAAAAGTTCTGAAGTGAGAAAAAATAAAAAGTAATGTCAGTGAATATGATTGAAATAAATTATATACCTGTATAAAGTTGTTAAAGTATAAATGAAAAATTCAAAAAGCCTAATACCACAATTATTAAGGGCAAATGTGAACAGGTGAGGTACCACCATATTGGTCATATTATTTACGAATGCAATTGTGAGGAACTAAACTTTAAAAAGCAGAGGACAACAATGATATAGAGATGCTTTGAATTCTTTATCTTGAATTTTCTGTAAATGAGCCTTCATTTCAAACCACTTCAATCAGTGAAAATGCTACTAAATGATGCAGTGTTTTCTAACAGAAATTTGCTTCACCCACCTAATTTCTTAATCAGAAATTTAAAAGAGAAAATCAATCCTGTTACATTTTCAGAGCTCCTTGAGGTTTCAAATTTCATGGCTTCAAATCTATTTGGGTTTATTTTCTGACAGGAACCATAGCAGCACACCCACATACAGACTGCTTGTCCCTGCCACATAGATCTGAGGTGAGAGAACAAGAATTTTCACCATTAAAATTGATCTCCAGTGAGCACAACCATTCCCTCCCCCCCTTTCTTCCACACCCTCCTTTTTTGTCTTTTTTCTCTCCCTCTCTGCCTTGTTTCTCCCTTTTCCCTCTTTGTCACAGAGATCTTAAAAATGGACTATAATTGACATGGGAGGGGGAATCAATTCTACACACATACAATAATCAGTGTTAGTTTAGTCCCTTACTGTTCTTAATGCCTGTTTGTGGTAGCAGGCATTAATCCAAAACAAGGTAGTTTATTTTCTTATATTTCTATATTTTCTGAGGCCTTAAAAGAGAGTGGGAAGGAGCTATGGAGTTAAAAAATTTAGCATGCCATGAACATTTGTTTATTTAAGATTTATTTAATTTTCTGAACAATCCAGTATGCACGACTCTTGTAACAGTCATGGAGCTTGTGCAACACAGATTTCTGAGTGCCGATTCTTGTCAAATCATTAGTGTGGCAAGAATTGAAATTGTACAGAAAAGCCAGAATGCATCATTTTGACTAGACCTCTGTTTCATTCTATTCTGATGGTTCACAGCATTGAGCCTAGTTTTCTGTTGGAGAATATTTTACCTCATTCCTGTGAAGCTTTAAGGTAAATCAATAAAATGCCTTACTTCCAGGAAAATAAAAAATATACAATGCAAACAGACTATAAATTATTTACACTACAAGAGGTGAGGTGAAAAATATGATTCTGAAAATATAACCTAATGTTATCCTTATCATGTAGCATCAACATACAATATTTACAAGAGCCTTTTCCTTCTCTTTCAAACTGCAAGATTAATAAGCTTAGTTTCATCTATTTTCCTCATTTTCCCTTGTTTGAATGCAATTGATTTTATATCTAATACAAAAATTTATTACAAAATAACAACCATTAAATCTGTGTGCATTTTCTATAAAGAACATAAGTCATGCACACACATCATAAGTATTACATAGAGAAAGATTAATTGGATCATTTGTTTCTTCTCTCTGAACTCTGAGACTACTCATGTCATATAAAAACAAGACCAATAACACATACATATCCCCAGCATTTTCTGCTGCAGTTAGAGTCCCAATTAGATGTGTGCTTTGTCTTTATGCATTTTTATCAGCTACTATTTCTCTATTGATTCCATTTACATCTTCAAAGATGGAGAATCTTCTTTATTTTGATTTTGTATTAGTTGACCATGACCTCTCCTATCTAGGAATATCTAGGATATCTCTGTAACAAGTCCCAGAATAACCCAATGGGTAAACTGTGTTCCTATTCTCCATCTTCTCACAGCCCACTTCATTGAAAATTTATATACAATTCAAAAAGAGTACAGCATCCACATTTTATGTGTAAAATTTAATGACTGAGTACATTCACAGCAATGACCACTATTTTCAGACTATTTCATCACTTCATAAAGAAGCCCATATTCATTAGCAGCCACTACCTAATCATTCTTCCTCCATAGCCATCCATTGTAAACTGATCTGTCCTTCAGATTTATCACTTCTGAACATTTAAACATTTTTTCACCCAATACGTAGTTTCGGATTAACTTCTTTCACATATCGTGTTTTCAAGGTTCATTCTTGCAGCATATATCAAAACTTCATTTACTCTCATTGCTAAGTACTATTCTATTGTATGGATAAAACATATCTTGTTCATTCATTCATTGGCTTCCATAGGAACTAAACTAGCTTCCACTTTTTGATAATTTTGAATAATGAATAATGGTTGGATGAGAAGTCATTTGTAAGTGTGTGTGTCAGTTTATATTCTTAATTCTCTTGGGTATAGTCCCAGGAAAGACTTGGTGGATCACTTGATAACTCATTTTAAAAATTTGAGAAACCAGAGTCTAAAATTATAGCTCCACCAGCAAAGTGTTTATCTTACAAGTTATTAGGACCTTAGTTTGATCCCCAGAATTGTGGAAAATGTACTTGTGCCTTGTAAATTTAGAGCTGAGAAGACACAGGGAAAACCCCAGAGCTCCAGGCAAATGGAAGACTCCCATGTAAAATCTTGTTTATAAGACTTCAGGGACAACACTGAAGGTTGACTGGACTCTACATACATACATACATACATACATACATATATACATACATACATACACACATACATACACATACATGAACATACATGAATACAGAACATGAACACATAAACAGAAATAATTTTGAAGAATTGAAAATCTTTTCCCCAAAATGTCAACAACTTTTGAATGCTTAATAGCTTAATAGCAAAGAAAGAGGATTTCAGTTTCTTTCAATCTTGCCTATGTTCATTATTAGCTGACTTTGAGATGCAGTCTCAGTAAATGAGAAATAGTATTTCATTGTGGTTTTTATTTCAAAATTTTTTTAAAAAAATGTTCCAACTTCATTATAGTCAAGAATCTTTTCACATGAATGCTGTCCATCCTCCTCTGCATTGCCTATTTTTATCCTATTCTTATTTTAATTGAGTTATTTTTCTTTTAATTTATAAAGTTGCAAATCTTTATATGCTCCAGATACTAGACTCTTCTTATCTACCTAATTTGCAAATATCTTCTCTTATTCAATGGTTTCTACTTTTAACCTTTAATACTCTTTTTTTTTTATTTTGTTTTTTCAAGACAGGGTTTCTCTGTGTAGCCCTGGCTGTCCTGGAACTCACTCTGTAGACCAGGCTGGCCTCAAACTCAGAAATCTGCCTGCCTCTGCCTCCCAAGTGCTGGGATTAAAGGCGTGCGCCACCACTGCCCGGCTTTAATACTCTTATTAGAAAGAGAATCATGCTTAACTTTGATGAATTCTCATTTATGTGCTCAATGTTTTTGTTTATTATGCTTTTAGTACCTTTCCAATAACAAAATCATGAAGAATGAGGTTTCTGCTCTATTGAGAGATTTAATTTTGTAGATACTTGATTCACTCTGACTTAATTGTTTTATATTCTATAGTAAAGTTCCAAATACACCTTTTTGAATATGGATTTCCAGTTCTCATGGTACTATTTGTTTACAATAGTTTTGTTTTCAACTGAATTGTCCTAACAGCTTTTTGGACAAGCAATGGATCATACATGTATGTTAGTTTTATTTTCAGTGCTATTTCTTTGATATATATGGGTACCAGGATGCCAGTACTATGTAATCTTGATTAGAAGTGTACAATATTTTTACTTTTTAATTATTACATTGAACTGTTGTATGCATGTGTCTTTGTGGGCAGGATTGTGTAGAAATCTGGAAGTAAATGCCATGGCACCCGTGTGGATAACATGTGAGATTCAGTTCTCTTTATGTGGGCCTGAAGGATCCAACTCAGGTCCTTAAGGCTATATTCTTTTTGCAGTTTTTATCATTTCCTTAGTTTTTTTCATACACATATTGTGTTTATCTTTTAACTCAGTATTATACTTTTTATGTATACTTACATTAAAATTCTTCAGTTAGTTACAGAAGTTCACTATCTTGTTAAGTAAGGGGAGTTTGTGAACATACATTTAGTCAGCTTTCCTAGAGTAGTTTTTTATTGTCATTTAAGTTAATTCCTGCATCCTCTAGATTGTCATTTTAATGGGATTTATGCACTGAAAAACTTACTTCTGATATATCCCCTATTTATCTCCCTTTTTCTAAGGATACTCAGTGCTATCATTGATGTTTATGATGCATGGCTTTCCACAGCAGGATGTGAATGGGTATGACTATAATTCCAGCATTCCAGAGGCTGAAACACAATTATCCCAATTTTGAGGCCAACCTGAGCTACAAAGTAAATTATAGGCAACCATCAAAAACACCATCTCCAAAATTGTTTTTGCAAGACAGTGATCAAATTACTGAACCAGAACAACTGTCATAATTCTCATAACAAACAAAAGAAGTTGAATTGTTGTTATGTGGCTGTATTGACTTTATGTTTTTTTCTGGTGCATCTCAGGAGAAAATTTAAGGAGCATCGCTCTGCTAAAGTTCTAGTAGCTTCTCAGGCCTTGACTCTCTCCCAGTTTTATTGGCCAGGTTTCATGATTTAGGTACCCCAAAACTGTAGGGTCAAGGGAGTATTTAAACTTTTTACTGACCTGTGCATGGCAAGATGGTACATTGGAATTTGCTCAGTGTGGCAGTCATTAACAATCTATTGAACATTGATTATGCACCAGACACTTTGCTTTAGGAAGAGAATACCATTCTCACCAGACATTTATCTTTGTGAAATAAAGGGACATGAGCTTTGTAATCTGCAGTAGAGTTAGCAGGCTTTGTCTGCTAAGGTAAGTACTTCCAGCTTTGTAAACAGATCATCTCTACAATGACTTCTAAGCCATGATGTAGAAGTAGTATAAGACCAAGCAAGGACTACTTAAATACATAGGTGTGGCCCCAATAAGACTTTAGTACTTACATGAACAAGTAGGAAGTCAGATTTTGCTGAGGCTACAGTTTACCACCTGTCCTCTAGACACATACAAATAAAAGAAATGGAGTGGGACAAAATGAGAGCTTTTATCCTTCATTATAGAACTGGATCTTCATTTACCTTAGTATTCTTTCTTCACATCAAAACAAGAAAGGGATTGTGAAATCTAGTTTTCAGAGCTCTGAGTGCTGATGCTGGTGGTGTATATCAAACCCCTTTGAAGCATTAGAGCATTATTCATGATTAAAGTACCTAAGGCTCATGGAAGACAATTTTCATCCCATTTTATCAAATACGTCTGTTTTCAACTTTTGATATTCAAAATTACAGCTTTGGTAGCTCTTCAATGGTGTCTCTGAGTCACACAATGTCATAATGTCTAACCCCACCCGAAAATGCCACCTCTGACATTTTGTCCCTGTTTGGAATGAAGTAAATATAATGCATGTAATATCCAGGGTTAATTCCAAGAGAATAAACAGTTGGACTTTACTGTTATTTTTTCCACTGATTATACAATTTATAATTTCAGGTGAGAATTTTGGTTTGATTAAAAACACAGAAATGTGATGTGAATATGTTTTTGTTTTAATCCCAGGTATGGGATATGAAGCTTCTTCAGATTACCAGAGCAGCTACCTATGATTTGTCTTTTGGAAATTTGAATCATGAGGCAAATACAGAAATTATGGTGCTATTTCTATACTTTGAAAGATATATCTGTTATACTTTGGCAGTTCCTATGGTTGATGGTTACTATAGCAATGCATTTTTTAAATCATTTTAGCTTAGTCTTTGATAAAGCATACAAATTAATTTTAAAGACACAATTTATATTTATCTGTTATGATTCTCATTGATGCTGTAGTCGTGTAGCTGTACATAAGACATTTCCTCATATTTTCTTTTCATTGTTTTATTTGAGATGAACATAATAAGTAAATATTCTGCCTTAATGAACTCCAATAGGTGCTGTGTTTGGCTGAAGTTGTTTGGTCTTTGTATAGTGTTACAAATGCATGTAAGATGGAAATACCTCTCTTTCAGTACCTGAAAAATCAGTTTATGGAAAGAATGCCACCTTCAGGTAATGTGAGGAACAGGCAAGAAAGCTTATATAATAGCATATTAGGGGAAATTTGTATCTACAATGAACTTAATATGGATTAGGTTTGTCTTTTAAATAGTTTAGTCATAACTCCTTCCTCCAGACTGTGGGTTATAGCTTTTTATTATTGAAGAAAGACTCGGTATCCAGTTAATGAGTATTTACACCTAAGATACACATTGAATGGAAACTGAGAAAAATATGAACAGTTACACCCACACCTACATAAGACTGAAGAACAAACCACTGAGTTTCCTAATCTCTGCTCACTAACTGCATCCTGAGAGAAGAATGCATAAAGCAACTTCAGATACATCGTTTAACATCAACATTCAAGAGAGTCCTATTTACAGCTGAGGAGATAGGTCAGTCATAAAAGTGCTTTTGCTGCTGGGCAGTGGTGGCACACGCCTTTAATCCCAGCACTTGGGAGGCAGAGGGAGGCAGATTTCTGAGTTCAAGGCCAGTCTGGTGTACCGAGTGAGTTCCAGGACAGCCAGGGCTATACAGAGAAACCCTGTCTCGAAAAACCCAAAATGATAACAACATAAAGTGCTTGTGCCATAAGCATGAGAACATGAGTTTGATTTCCAGCATCCATATAAAAACCTCAGTGTGGCTATATGCATCTGAAATCCTAGTGCTGGCAAGGGAGGGAAAGGAGCATCCTTGGAGCTCACTGATTACCAAACATAGCCCACTTTGGAGTGCTCCAATAAAATTCTCTGTTTCATAAGGCAAGGTACACTGTACCTGAGGAATGACACCCGAAGTTGAGTTTTAGCTTTTCCATACAAATATAAGCATGTACACCCATATAAATATTCACCAATGAATACATAAGACTCCTATTTTAAAATTTTTAATAAGACATTTTTCATAAAATACATTTTATCAGGTCCTTTTCCCTCCCCTAACTCCTCCCAGCTCATCTATACCGGCTTACTTACCCAACTTCATGTTCTCTCTCCTATCTCTCTCAATGTGAAAATAAACAAACAAACAAACAAACAAACAAACAAAACCGGTAAAAGAAAAATTGTCGAAACAAAAAAGCTATTAAAAAACTATGTTGTCTAACTACTTACTCCCACCCATGGGGCTTGCTTTGGAGTATATTAATATGTCCAGTGACACTCCGTAGGAGAAAACTCATTTTTTTCTTTCCTAACAGATATCAATTGAAAATAGATTTTTGAATAAGGATTCCATTTCCCATTATCAGAGTTAGGATTTATTTCTGGTTTGAAATTTTGCAGGTCTTGTAAGTGCCATCACAGTCTCTTTGAGCTCAGAGCTTGTTTTAGTACTAATGTGTCTGGAAGACATTGTTCCTTTGGAGTCAACCACCACCTCTGAATCTTATAATATTTCTACTTTCTCTTCTGTAACTATCCCTTGAAAGAAGGGTTTGAATGAAGACATCCTATTTAGGGCTGAGTGTTTCAGATTCTCTCAGTCTCTGCAGACTGTCCAGTTGTGCTTTCCTGCGATAAATATCATATATTATAAGAAGAAACTTGTCTATCGTTGTGTTACTTTAACAGATTAATAGCAGTAGGCATTTCCCTGAGCCCTTAACCTGTCTAGACTCAAGTTATTGGATACTTTAACAGTACCAGGAATGGATAGTCCTTAAAACCAATAATGAGGAAGACAATGCCCAAGCCAGATATCTTATGCTATCAAATAAAACCTCCACTGCCAGGAATGATTTATACTTTGTGGAGTCGTTGGTGAAAGGGATTCTATAGATACTGCAAGCATCACAGACATTTTGCCAGTGCTATTAATTACTGTCCACAACCTAACAAAGTCCTCTTGTTGAAGACATTACTTATGCTTTCATACATGTAGAAATTGAACTGGTCCAGAACTAGAAGTTTCATCCCTGCTGACTAATGCTCATAGTGCTGGAAGATACTTTGCATGCTCCTGGAGGAGAAAAGTAATCATGAATTTCATCCAGCTACAAACTCTGCTATCAGCTACAAGACTTGTCTGCAGGATATACTTGTACAATAATGACACAAATACTATGGGAGTAACCAACTACTTCATTTAATGTATTCTAAATGTTTATTTTAGATTAATATCGAGCATAGTGGTTCCTAAATGACATTTATAATTAGTTTAATAATAAAATTTTATATTACATTAAAACATTACACAGAACAGGACACATTGTATCAGTGTTTGTGAAAAATACTGATGGAGACACCACTTCTCTTCTCTAAGCACATTTTTCTGTAATTGAATGTTTATTGACCACAAAGAGTCTGTAAGAAAATAGTATAAATAAATAGGTGAACAATGAATGTGAAATTTAGGACAAAGTATGGGCCACAAAGATAAATGATTAGCATTCAGAAAGAAATGAATGATCATGGGCTTATAAGGGGAAGGACAAGGAAATTAATTTCCAATATATACCTCTTTATAAGGGCTCTCAGACAAAATGAGATTTCTTGTCAAACAACCTATTTCTAACATTTTCTTGACAAGTCATATAAAATGGAAAGATCAGAAATTAACCTTCCTTTAGGTTAAAGCTGTCCAAATATGAAATTTCTATTTGAAGCTAGTAGCATTCTTGTTACTAGTGGGCTCAACTGCAGGTTAATGAGAAGCCACATGGAAGAGTAACAGTACATAGCCCAATAAAACTCATGTCTAGACTTAGCAGCATCAAAGCCATAGAACCACAGAGAGTATACAATAAAATGACAGGAAGCTATTTCCCTATAGAGAGAGATACTAAGTAATTATAAACCAATTATATTTGTCTATTTTACTTATTCCCCCTGATTTAAGATACCAATAAGTTTAAAATTCAAAATATATTTTCTTACAGCTAAAAGTAAATTTTATATAGATAGTTAAACAGATTTTGAAATTATTTTCTAATTCTCTATTATATTTATTGTACCTTCTAGTTGAAAATTCTAAAAGGATAACAAAATATCATTTTATGTGAAAGATTCAGCCATTGTATAATCAGAAAATTATTTTATGTTTGATGGCATTTTTAAGTATTTTAATGATTATATCAGTGATATAATCAATCAGTCAGTGAATTTTATTGTTAAAAGAGAAAGCTAATTCAAAGAAATGATAAACTTTAGTTTACTATTAAATCACTTATTTGTATTTTATATTTATTTTCTATGGCTCAAAGGTTATTAATTGGCATCTAGCAATAGTTTTAGAGTAATTAAATTAAGAAGTTCCTTCAAAAATTTTACTCTATATCTCAGTTTGTTTTGAAAAGTGATGGTTTAGGATCTCATCCCATGTCAAATTTATATTTTTCTTTTTGAAATGTAAATGAAACATTGAGTTCATGAGAATTCTCAAGCAGTATTGAATACCAACTAGGTTAAAGTGGATACAAATTTTCAATACCCCTTTATACAAAAAGTATGCTGATACTACTTACCATTAGATATTAAAATGTTTAAGTCATTGAAACAGTGTTATTCTGTGCATATGCATCAATTTTTCCTATTAGATCTTTTCAGTGTCTTATTTATCTCCATTTTCCTGAATAACTTTTTATGTGCAAAATTATATTGATGTATTGCCTATTACATGAAACAAAGAAAAAAGAAAAGCTTTGTTTAAAATCTATGATCTTTTATTCTACTACACATGAATTTGTTCCAAGATCATGGATATATATTTGATTTTTTTACTGTCTAAAATGACTTGGTTGTGAAGCCATGCACTTTGGTCAGTGCAAAGGAATTTTTAACTCAGCAAAACTGCTGCTCTGATCCTATCAAATGACCTTCTGGGTCTGTGTAATCCAGAAGGATCTAGACAGGCCCATAACATATACCTTTAATCCCTCTGGCTAAAATCCTTTGGTATACACCTTTTATCCCAAACAATGATATCTAATTGAAGGGCAGATGAAGTGATAAATCAGAGAAAGATTTGGCAGAATGAAACAGATTGAATAGGCCCAACTCTCTGGATAAAAGCTATTTAAGAGCAGTGCAGGGAGAAAAAATTCAGTTTGCCAATGAGTTGAGAGCTGAGTCAGTTGGGAGTGAGTGAAATGCAGAGGAGTTGAATCCCTGCAGTTTGTTGCATGTCACCAGAGGCAACGAAAGCCAGAGAATAAGAAAGATCCAGATGATTAGAACAAATTACCACAATTAGTCTGAGGTCAAACAGAGCCATTCAGCAAGAAGCTGAGAAAAGCTATGCTGAATCATTCAGTTTGGAGAGGAGTTTGGGCCAGAAGAGCTGAGTTGAACCAGCCAGCCCAAGTCCAGAGAAAAACTAGAAAGGGGAGAGCTTATTCAGTGGTAATCCTCCAGAGATGACAATTGCCTAAAACAAATAAAAGTTATTTTTACAAGTCAGAAATGTGAGAAAGTGTCAATTTGGATCTAATAAATAAGAATTTTAGAATGCATCATTACAAATTTAACTGATTCTCTTTGTTTTCAAATATCTCTCAAATTCTTCAACCCTCTCTTGTATTTGCCTGAAAATACTAAAACAAGGTCTTGTTCATTTTCAAACACATTGGAAGGAGCATTTCTGGCTATGACTTCTCAAGACAGCTATCCTAAAATATCATTAGGTTTGTCAGAGAGAACTAGATAGAAGCAAGAACACCCAGATTATCTACCCATTCTTCTAGTGTAGATGATAATCCACATATTATTAAAGTTCACTTGGATTTTGGTTTCTTAAGAAAATATAAAACAGAAGTCATGTTTGATCTGTTTTGTAAAATGTGGTATGGTGTAGTGAGAGGGGTGTCTTAACAGGACCTATTCTGAGACAGCCCACATGAGGTACCATTAATGATGGGTCTAGTATAGAATGAAGTTTATTTGGTGGCATGGAAACAGGGTTGAGAAGGGAGTAAAGGCAGAGAAAAAGAGGGAACAGATAGTGAGAGAGAGAGAGAGAGAGAGAGAGAGAGAGAGAGAGAGAGAGAGAGAGAGAGAGACTGGACAGCAGCAAGATGGGGAAGGAGAGAGAGAAAGAAAGAGGTCAGGGAGCAAAGAAAGGCCAAGTAGTCCTTTTTATAGCAAGCCAGGCCTGCCTGGCTCTTATTAGGTAACTGTTGGGCAGAGCCTGTAAGGAATGCTAACATGCTAACAAAATTCTTTACTTTACAAGCTTCCGCTGATTCCATTTGTTAAAAAAAAAATGATATACTTAACAGAGTTTTTTTATGTAAAAATTGACTAAGCATTACCTTATCTGAATCAATGAAATTCGTCTAATCTGTATTTTCTTTCACCTTGCTTGTCCAGTCATATAAACTAAGAATTTCTTTAGGCTCAATAGTTTATAAAATGATTATAATATTATACATATCCTTTGTGATTTTTATGGAGATTGTAAGACAGTGTGGCATAACTCATGTCAAGTTTCTCACAAGACAGCTTTATTATTGACTATTAAAATATTATTGATGATACTCCTCAAATGCCCTTCAAGATCTCTAATGCTAATATGTATGTAATTTATGCAACAAATTATGTTTCCTCTTCCATTCCTCAGCAAACAGCATAAATTTTTTCTATATTCTAAAAAAAAAAAAAAAAAAGAAGCCTCATGAAAAAACAAGAAACCAACAGGTGGCTCAGAGGCTAAAAGCAATCCTGCCAAGCTTGAGTTTGACACCTGGAGCCCACATGGAGAGAGAACTGAGTGCTGTGACTTGTCCTCTGACCTCCACACATGTACTGTGGGACACATACATGTCCACAGCCACACACAGAGAGTGGGGAGAATGTGACAGAGAGGAAAAGGAGAAGAAAAAGAGAGAGAATAAATAAATAACTGTGGTTTTAAAGATCTTGAAAAATAGAAAATGCACAGAGTATTTCTCACAGTACATTAATGTGTGCTGGATTGGAACAATGTTTTGTAAGACATTTTCAGGGCAAAGGAAGAAAAGATATGAGGAAAGAATTTCAATAAATTATGGCATAAAAGCAGTGTTTCTCCAAAAACTCTTTGCAAAAGTCAGCTACATTCCAATTTTTGTCCATTACAATATAACTCATGAATTACGAGGTTCATTCATGTTGTATGACAAAGTGTTTCTCACAGAAAGCAAATAAGCTGAAGTCCATATGTTTGAATACCTTAAAATACACACATAATTGAGCCATTGAAAAACTTGCCTGGAAAATTGTAACCCAACTTCTTATTTTATTACAAACAGAAACTAAATATTTGAAGACACTTTTAAAAACCTGAATGCCATAAAAATGGAAAATTTAATAATATCATTAGATATAGCATAAACAAAATAGATTAAAAATAATGACATTATATGATAATATCAATTTTAAACTATTATTTTGAAGACATCATAAAACGTTGTTAACTCCAACTTCTGACATTATATTAATGTGGTTTCAGTGGTTCCAAATATTAGTCAACAAATGGAAAACTACAGCCACAGAAAGATTGGTGTAGCAGCATGGAAAAGATCCCTGATTTAAAAAAAAAAATAACTCAAATGTTACAAATAGAAAATCTTGAACAAGTTGTAGTATGTGCAATGCATAGCAATATATATGCACCACATAATTATGTGAAAAGTGAGAAATAGGAGTCTGCTCAGAAAATTTACATTAATATAAGGCTAGAAGTAATTTCTGGCCACAGGAAGTATATCAGCAGTTCCTGTACAGATTTGGTCATTGTGGCACATGGGTAGGGAGGAAAGTGAGGGAAGGATCACAAAGCAGAAATGTCTGGGGTTTTAAATTTTTGTTTTTTCTTAATTATGGTAGCTGTTCACAGATAGAAACTTTTGTCGAAATATACACTTTAATTACAAGAAGTGCAGTTTACCATATATTGGTTACATGCCAATGAAGTCATCAAAATACAACATATTCTATATACTGCTCATCTTATTATTTTTAAAGGGGAAAGCATGAAGTGAAATTATATCAGCATACAATATATACTTGGAAGAAAGTGACCTTATCTAACACACTACAGTGTACAATGAATATACTCAGTCAATACACTTTATCAGTATAAAAATAGAAAGATAACCAAATAAATTACAAATAAAACTAAAAATTTTTAAAGAAAATAAAAAATGGCATGCAGATGGTATTTGTGAGGTTTTTGGACATTTGGTTCTTGCAGTCTGTAACGCTCTACTGTACTTTACTTTCAGAACATTATTTGTTCTTCCAAAGGGAGCAAATATGATCTTTTTCTTGTGTAGAACTTGAGTTTCTTTAAATATTTTTATTTCTGTTTAATTAGTATTTACTTCCTATGTAGTTCTGGCTGACTTGGAACTTTCTACATAGTTCAGGCTGTCCTCAAACTTGGACAGACCCTCCTGCCCTTGTCTCTAGAGTTTTATGATTAAAGGCAAGATTCTATTTTTAAAAAAAACCTAAAATATAACTATATTATTTCTTCCCTTTCTCCTACCTCCTACACTTCCTATGTATAACTTATACCTCTCCTAAATTCACAGATTCCTTTTACTACTATGGCAACATACACATATAAATAAATAAATATAAAAACTCAGCCTGCTGAGTTTGTCAAGTGTTATGTACGTGCATGTGTTTGTTTCTAGGGCTGACCACTAGAAATTGGAGTACTGACTGGGAGTTCGTCTCTGGGAAAGATCAATTCTTCCCCTCTCTATTACCCAGCTACTGCGAATTACTTGAAGCTTTTCATCCAGGGATAGAGGCCTGTGACTTTTCTTTTTGTGCACTGACAAGAAAAATTACACATATTAAGATTCTTTAAGGTATTTTTTGCCTCTTTCTCATTGCGTGAATGTTGTGTCTTCAAAACTAAGGGTTTTTCTCTTATGTACAAACACTTGAACTCACTCACTTTTCCACCTCTAAAACACAAACCACAAGTAGTGTTCAGAGTACTGAAGGCACTTGCCTGTTCCAGATCTTTTTCTTTCTCTTATTTGTGTTCTCTTTTATCTATAAAATTTCACAAAACCATGTAATTGAGGTTACACAGAAAATTCCATTTTGAACCAGAAGACTGGAAATGTGTCCTTTACATGGACACTGAGATATTTAGTGATATTGTAAATCATTTCAGGATTTCTCATTTTAGGATGAGCGCAACCTTGGAACATGATAAGTTAAATATGCAAGTTTGGTTTTTCCATATCTGCCCAGGATAAAGAAAGTTCCTTATTTCCTAACAGATAAAATTTCTTAGGACATTTCTATAAGTGTTTGATTTTTATGTTGATAATGTGGTAATATGCTAGACTCTGTGTTTATAATCATGTATTTAATTTGGAATAGATGGATGGAAAGAGAGCTCTACCAATGGTCTGGAAGAGGAGGTGTTTATGAAACAAAATAAATCTATTCTGAATGCCTTATACCTCTTGGCAAGATTTATATAGGATTCTCTTTATTAAAATAGTGGGTTTATTGAGATATAATTCAAATAATAAAAGCACAATCTTTAAAATATGTAAATGAATGTTTTAGTAAATTTAAGTTCTGCAAAATAATTATTGGTCACCTAATTCCTGAAAACTCTGGAAGTCAAAGAATGAAATTGTATATGCACACTCAGTCACTCATTTATAATTCATTCTTTACTTTTGAGGAAAAAAATGCAATGTTGTCATTTATAACCCCAACAGCTATAGCTTGCCAATATCACTTCAATTCAGTGTGGGGTCTGTAGCTCATCTATCCATTTATTTTGGGATTTTGATTGGCCTGAGCTTTTATATATCTTATGCAGGTAACCATTGCTGATGTCACATTATATGATTGTAGTAGCATCATTGTATCTAGGAGACAGCATTAAGTTTTTACAACCTTTTATTTCTGCTTTCTCTTTAGAGAAATTCATTGAGCCTTGGAGGCAGTGGTATAAATAAATGTGCTCCTTAGGGCTGAGCACTCAGTTCTCTTAGTCTCAGTATTTTGTTGAGTTATACCCATCTCCGTTGTCTGCTTCCCAGTGCAAAGAGAAGTTTCTCTAACCTGTAACTCTTTATTCTTCCTCTTCTCATAACCCTTATCAAATGCTAATCTACGTCCTCCATGTACGAACTTATCTGTACATTTTTATAAATGTAATTGAACAAATAGTTTATAAACATACATAAACTTTATGGCTATTTTATTTCACTCAACATGCTTTTTATGCATGTTTCCAACCATGTTGGAAATGTAAATATTTCACTTTTTTACTCAATATGTGTGTTAATATTTTATTCCTTTTAATTGCTAAATAACACTTATTATCTGATGGCCAACACTAAATAAGCCATTATGTGAATATATCAAATTTTGCCAGTCTGTCTTGATTACCATTTGAATAATTTCTAATTTCTGTTGTTACAAAATAAAACTCTATAAAACTTTATATAGAATTATTTGTATAGGGATGTTTCCAGTCCCTGGAAAAGAAATAGTTATTTGACAACTCTAAACTGGGCTTTTTCATGGATTTTTGAATTCCTTTCTCTTTTTAAAGATTATTGATTTTAAGGGTATGAATTTTTATTCTGCATGTGTGGATGTGTAATATACCACGTGCACGTCTGATGCCTGAGAAAGAAGATGGTTTCAGATCTGCTACAGTGATGGTTGCTTGTTTTCTACCATGTGGACCCAGAGAGTTGAACAACAAGTGTTCTTAACCACTAAGTCTTCTCTCCAATGGCTAAACTCCTTTCTAAAGTTGTAGTTGCCTGCAACTATGGTTACTGGGTTCTCCTGAGAGGAAGCCTTGGAATTAACGGGAAGGAGGGGGAGAGAAACGAGAAAGTATTCTGATCAAGGCCAGAAGTTTAATAATTTGCTTTCACATATAAAGGGGAAGCCCCACCCCGCAGAGTCTCTTCTAAATTCATCCCAGGGGCTGGGTAAGGAGATAGCAATCAGGAAGGTGTCAAGGCTAGCTCAGCAGGCAGTCCATTCTTCTTAGCTCAGGTAGCAGACTCAGGTGCCAAGGCTGGTAATGCAATGCATCTCAGGTCCTACTATTGCTTGGTCTATTGTGGTAAATGACTTTGCAGGCCTGCTCAGTCCTGGGGGAAGGGCACATAAAGTGGTTGTACATTTCAGATTACTGCCATCAGTAATAAGGGCTCCAACTTCTCCATATCCCAGCAGATGCCTTTTACCAGCCATTTAGATCCTAGCCATCTTAGTGTGTGTTAAGTGGTATTTCACTATTGTTCTCATTTTCAAGTTGTAATCATTAACAACTTTAAATGTCTTTCATGAATTTATTGGACATTTTCTATCATTACTAGGAAAAGGTCTACTAAAGCCTTTCAACTGCGTTTTAATTGAGTTGTTTGCCATTTTTCTTTTTAATTAACACTTAATAATTGTGTGCTATAGAACCCTAGAACTTGACATTTCAGCTGTGTTTCAGTACCCATTATCAACCCTCCATCTAAATAAATATTAAGTCTTCTACCTTCAGCATAGACTCATTTGGCTTTTCATGGACATTGATGTTGAGGATTAAAACACTAACATGTATTTTGGAGCACATGTTCATAATTTTCACTAATATGAATTAATTGTGAATATGGTATTGTGAAATGTTGTATAACATTTCCACATGTACATGCAGTGTGCAGTGATCAAGCCCAAGACACTTCCCTCTTCCCAAACTCTCATAGTTGAAAAGGTTCTGTAGCTATCTACATATGAAAAAATCTGAAGTCCTTATATTTATGTATCTGTCTTATTTGTATTAATATAATGACCTCCAATTCTATCCACTTTGCTGCAAATTACAGAGTTTCATACTATTTATGGTTAAAAAATACTCTTTTGTGAATATATTTTATCTTTCCTTTATGCAGTCATGTGTTTATGAGCACTTAGCCTGGTTTCACATATTCACTATCATAGCTAATGAGGGAATAAATATGGGAATGCTGATGTGTCTTTGACACACTGATTTGACTTCCTTTTAATAAATACCCAGCAGTGAAATTACTGAATTATATGGAAGTTCTGCCTTGTTTTTCCCTCTCTCTCCCTTATCACCTTTCCTTTCTTCCCTCCCTTCCTTCCTTTGCTCTGGGGACTGGAACGTGTAAATGTATTTTATAAGAAGTGAAGTATGAAGAATAATCAGAAAAGAAATGTTGAACAGCTAAATAAACAGAATCTGAATTTTTCTTGTACCACTTACTGCCTCAATGATTTTGGGATAATTAGTTTCTCTGATATCACATATATATGTGTTTGTGTGTGTGTGTGTGTGTGTGTGTGTGTGTGTGTGTGTGACATATACATTCATCAAATACACATATATTCATGAAATATATATTATACATATATGAATTTATTAATATATATAAATATATGTATATTCAACCTATGAAAACACTGGGCATGAAAGGAGAGTATATATGTAAAGTTACTAGTAAAATAATATGACACAATCCAATTTTTCTTATGAAATTATAGAACATAATTTTTATTGCAAATTAGTACTACACTTTCCTTTTCTTGTATTTTTACTAAACTAGTGATGATTGACTTTCCAGATCCAAATTCAGTTCATTTCAGCAAATAAGTTTTCTTCTTTTTGTGGGCTAGATAAGCTGATAAATTTTCAAAACACAAATAGCAGTTATTCCCTCATATTTTTCATTGTGTAGGAAAACAGTCAAAATTCTTGCATGCAGTCTGATGACTGCTTTGAGACAACCAGGGTGCTGCAAATGAACATTATATAGTCATTGAAACTTTTCTAGAGAGAAAAAGATTCAGTGACAACTATTTGAAGCACATTTCCCAAAGAAAAAATAATAATTTCCTTAAATATGGAGTTTCAAAAAACCAGAAATCCTTACCCTTAAATATAAGGCTGTTCATTGAGCATGAACAACACATCGAACCTCTCTCATAAACACATTCAGCACCTCTTCCAACATAGTCTACCAAACAAAAGTCTTATTGGACTCATTTTGTAGTACAAACATATTCAGTGCAGTTTCAAATACAGTGATTTAAGTCAAAAATGTTAAAGATCTCCAGTATGTAGTTATATATTTATTATTCTTTGGAAAATAGCTGAGGCAGAAATAGGAAAAACGGCTTTTTTCCTTTTTTAAATTTATTTTTATTGGATATTATATTTACATTTCAGATTTTATCTCCTTCCCCCCTAAATGTTTGGGGCTGAAGTGATGACTCGGTAGTTAAGAGCCCTTAATGTTCTTCCAAAGAATGGTCTTTTCTTCTCCACACCTACACCATAACTCAAACTTCAAGGGATTTGGTGCCTTCTTTGACCTTAATGAGTGCTCAGACTCATGCACACACATACACACACACACACGGTAAATTGAAAAAATATAAACCCTTATCTCACCACCAATGATTTAAATCAAAACCTTGAGAGAAGAGACTGAGGTAATTGTAAGCACTCTTTCAATAATGCACATGCATAATGAGTATTAAAAACAAGGGCTGTGTATAGATAAACAGCTTTCCCATGACATGTGTTCTCCTTGTGGCTCAGTAACAAATTTGAATGAGTCATTTTATATTTCTTGTCCCTAATTTCCTTGTCTGTATTATGAAATGTCTTACATTCTCATACCATGGCTTCCTCTCTAGGCAATATTTCTCTTGCTCATTTACTGCAGCACACATTTTGGAATTTTGATTGCTGTATTGTTTGCTTTATCCAAGCACATGGCTATTCTCAAATTGATTTATACTGTGAACAAAATTAATGTTCTCAAGAAAAACGTTTGGCTGAAGCCAATTTTTTGACAATGTATGTGATGAAATCAAATATAATATCACTTCAGAGAATATTCTTTTATGTAATGAGAAAATCCAGATTGTGAAGTATTGGAAGATGTTATTCTCCAAGGGGCTATACAATATAGATGGAAAAGAGTTAGAACATCCAGACTTCTTACCTAGTTAGAACATAGTGAACAGGGAATTTAATCTTTTCTGATGATAAACATGCTTTATGATTATAATTCTGGAAAGGTAAACTGATTGGGAGGAGTTGCTGGGTTAGTATCAACTTTAGATATTCATCTTCTAAAATATGCCCCAAATACAATCACATATGATAATGGTGCTTGCAGTTTTGTAACAGGAATTACTGTTGTTAGCAATATTTGTTGTGCATAAGTTAAAATTATTTTTAAAATAGAAGTTCTATGGTTTACAAAGTGCTATTGAGGTTAATCTGTACTACACATTTTGGAATCATCTGATCATCTGAGAATTCCCAAGGAAAGAATATAGTTGATGAATCAGATGGCTTTCCAATTATTTCAGCCCTTGGGGTCAATTAACAATGTTGTTCATAGAATATCATCCATTTATAGCAGAAAGAAGTCATGTACTGTGAAAGTAGAAAGCCAAACAGTCAAACAAATATACTAACAAGTGAACTAAAGTCCAAAGCATGTGAGGAATAATAACTTCTCAGAGAGCTCCTATCTTTCCAGATGCAGACATATTGGTTCCAAGAAAGACAATGATTTATGGAGCATGGATGACCAGTTTAGGTACCTGAAGTCATGGAGAGATTACAAGTCTGAGAAATGCTCAATAAATGAAAAGTCATCCCTTCCTGTCAATACCCTCTCCTGATGTAATTCTGTATATATTAGGACAAGTATATAAATAATTTATATCCATATATGTATTCTTGAAGAATAAGCTTGAAGTTTGTCATGACATTCAGTTTCAGTAATTTAATTGTGGCCTAACAAAATAACACCTTGGGTTGAAATGTCTCTTTCTTAATTGTAAAATAAAAATAAATTGCTAATTTGGTAATATTGTTGTGAAGATAAATTATAATACATGAAAACTTCAAGAGTAAATCTTGGTGTACAATGTGTATTCAATAGATGATAGTTCCTCTGTTATTGGTTTGTACATTAGGTTTGTTTATTTTGATACTTATTTCTGAGTTATTGGAGGGACCTTTGAATAATAATAGTTTATAGTTAATAAATTTTAAATAAAATTGAAAACCATATTGATTCATTCTGCACTGAGTTATGGTAATACAGTTAGGGTAATATTTTTTACCTCCCAGGGAAAGATGTCTTGAAAGAGTCATTTAAAAACTTGTACCAAATTAGTTAATGTTTAGAATCTTCACTGCAGAAAAAAAAACCTTACATGTATAGTTTAAAGGAAAATAAAAATTACTGGCAGAGGAATTTTAATCCAGCAACATGGTTATTCTGGCTGGAATACAGACATGCTTTTAATTCCAGCACTCAGGAGCCAATTCTATTCAGTCAGGTTAGTTGAGTCAGTTAGAGGAAAGACAACAACAACACAAAGATAGAACAAGAGAGTTTGTGAAGACAGAGCAAGAGAGTTCAAAGAGACAGACAGACAGTAGAGAAGTGAGGGACAGAAAAAAAGCAGACCGACAAACAGTATAGGAAAACAGACAGTATAGAAAGAAAAAAAAAACAATAGTTTGGGAATACAGTACACTGGAGTTCATGAAGTTCAGTTTAGGTGGTTCAGAGGCAGTTTTTCTGAGCAGAGCAATTTAGTGAGAATCTGAGAAAAGCCAGATTGAATCAGTCAGCTTGAAGAGGTGTGTGAGCTGGAAAATCTAAGTTGAACCAGCTACCCAGGGTTCAACTACAAAGTGTAAGCTTATTTAGCAGTAAGCCTCCAAGATGAAAATTTCATCCGATAAATAAAAGTTACATTTATATCTGGTATCCAAAGTGATTGGAGAAGAAATCCCACCAATATTGCAGACAGCAGAGGATATCTGACAGAAATATGACAGAGGACAAAAGATATCTGACAAATTGCTGCAAGAAAAAAATTCACCTGGGATCATCTCCAGAGGAAGCATCAGTTCTTTAAGTTCATCTAGACACCCAGAGGGACTCAGGATACTCTGATGCAGGGAGCATGGGAGAGACCTCCAGCCCAGAACATGGAATGACACAAGAGCTCATGAGACAGCAAATTGCAGTAAGTCACCCCAAAAGACAACTTTACTTATATAGACATGTTTTCTACATTAAAAAATTAAGAAACTCTATTTCAGATTCTTAAGTGTAAGAGTAGAACTTGAGGGGACAGAAACATTATTTCAAAAAGCCATCATAGTACTAATTGAAATTGTGACCACCAGAATAAATCTCTCCCTACTTTTAGTTGTACTGTTTATATATTTTTTCTTCTGGAAAAAAAAGTTGGAAAAATTGTTGTACAACAAGAAAAATTAGGTATAATAGTACAAAGGCTTGAGAAAGACAAAAGATAGAGGAAATAAGAGAATAAGAAGTGCTTAATTGTGAATCTACAGTACCTAATGAAATTAAGAATCAAAATAGACAGCCCATTGAACTTATAGAACAACCTCTTAACAAAATTGAGGAAAGGTGACAACCCCCACCGGCTTTCCCAGTACCCAGGAACAAATGCCTGGAAATGGTGAAAATTCATAAAATAAGCAAGTAAGTCTCAAATCTGGTAAAAATACAAGATTTTAAACTTTTTAAAGAATCAATAGTAACTTATGAAATGCACACCGTTTGTAAGGATCAGAATATTATCCACAAATTAAATGTGTGGAACTAGAAGTTCAAATAGGAAGTCTACACCCTTATGTAGCAGATATAGCCATAAACCTAAGGGGAAGGTATCTATTACAAAAGTGGGAAACTCAGATTAATAGATCTTCAATCTCAGAAAATGGAAATCTATTTAACTGACACTATATATTGACATCTTATGCAATATGGCTTGATTATTTTTATATTTAAATGGGCAAGCACTTGACTTTCTGACAGGGAGCCAGGCATGGATTGTGAGTGCCTAAGTGTCTAGACTATGTTTGTATTCATAAAGACCTAATTGTCCCTTGATAAATAGAAAGAGGAATAAGATTAGCTGAAAAGCTGAAAGACACTAGACTGTAGAAAAACCCTGCATAATTAGATCAACCTGTATACTTTAAAGATGTTTTAACTAGGATGGAAGTCAGGAAATATATTTTGCTGGAGAAGAGATTTTGTCTATATTTGCTCAGGTTATAGAAGACTATAGGTTCCATAAAAACTGTTAAAGATACAATCAGTGGGCAAAACCTTGATGCTGAAATGGACATTTGCTAAGGAAGAAATGATCAGGACAACAGTTGTGAAAGATCACTGCATCAATGGATTTTCATAAGGACATTTGGACTGTTAGGTTTGTGGGGTTGAGAATTGTTTCGTGTAAAAATTAAACTGCAGGGTCCTCCTTGGACAGCCTGCAGAGGTAAGTGGCATGAAGACTACTGGGTCTCATTGTCTAGCTCAAGGCTTGTTTTTTGATTTGGAGTAGCCTTATGGGACACCAAGAGAATCATGCCTTCCGGTGGAAACTTGTTGGGGTCTAACATAATAAAACTAAACAGCTTGGAACCCTGCCTTACCTACCAATCCCATCATAGTTGGATCTGCGTGCCATCACAGTTGGCCTGTGGAACACAGTTTGAAGTTTAGGGTCTGCCCAGGACACAGCTTATAGAGTGGGCTCAGCAATCAGAGTCAGGTACACTAATCATCATTGTCTGGTTCATGGCTCCATTCACCTTCGTGAGAAGTCCTGCTGCTATTGGGATCATCCAGCCAACACCAGGGAAAAACATACAGGAAAGCATAAGAACATAAACAACAAGAACCAGGTCAATATGACTACATAAGAACCCAGCTATCCTGATTACAAAAATAAAAAACCCTGGATATCCTAATGAAAGTGAGTAACAAGATGAAGACCTTAAATCCAATCTTATAAAGATGATAGGGGCCTTTAAAGGGGACATAAATAAATTCCTTAAGGAAATACAAAAAAAAAAAACTACACTCAAACAAGTAGAGGCATTAAAAGTGGAAGCAAAAATATAAAGAAATACAGGAAAATAAAATCAAACAGGTGAAATATATAAGTAAAACTGTCCAAAAATAGAAAAATAAAATAGAAGCAATAGAAAAAAAAATGAAGCAATCCTGGAGAGGGAAAACCTAGGAAAGAGAACAAAAACTACAGACATAAGCAACCCCCAAATTGTACAGGAGATGGAAGAAAGAATTTCAGGTCAAGAAATACAATAGAAGGAATCAATATATTAGTCAAAGAAAATGTAAAATCTAACACATTCATAATACAAAACATCCAGGAAATTTGGAAGTCTATGAATAAAACCAAACATAAGAATTATAGGAATAGAAGAGGGAGAAGATTCCCAGCTCAAATGCTCAGAAAAGATCTTTAACAAAATCATAGGAAAAAAATTTCTCTAACCTAAAAAAGAGATACTTTTAAAAGTACAAGATGCTTGTAGAACACCAAACAGATTAGACCAGAAAAAAAATTATTGGTCTACAAAATCAAAGCACAAAACACACAAAGAAGAAATTTAAAAGCAACAAGAGAAAAAAAGCTAAGTAACATATAAAGGCAGACATATCAGAATTACACCTGACCTCTCATCTGAGTCCCTAAAAGCTAGAAGGGCCTGGGCAGAGGTCTTGCAGACTATTAGAGATCACAGATGTTAGATCAGACTACTATACCCAGTAAAAATTTCAATCATCATAGAGAAATGAAGATATTTCATGAAAAATTTAAACAATACCTTTCCACTGACCATATAAATTGAAAAGGAAGAAGTCAAAGTATCACTATTTGCAGATGATATGATGATAGTATACACTAGTCACCCTCAAATTTCTACTGAAAAACTCCTAAAACTAATAAACACCTTCATCATAGTGGCAGGATATAAAATTAACTCAAAGAAATCAACCCTTCTCTACATAAGGGATAAACAGACTGAGAAAAATATTAGAAAAACCCTTCACAATAGCCAAAAGTAACATAAAATACTTTGGTGTAACTCTAACCAAGCAAGCAAAAGACCTATATTTCAAGAACTCCAAGTTTCTAAAGAAAGAAATTAAGGAAGATATCAGAAGATGGAAAAGATCGCCCTTACACATGGATTAACATAGTGAAAATGGCCATCTTATGAAAATCAATCTACACATTCAATGCAATCCCCTTCAAAATTCCAATACAATTCTTCACAGATCTTGAAGGAACAATTCTCAACTTCATATGAAAACCAAAAAAAAAAAAAAAGCCCAGCATAGCTAAAATGATCCTGAACAATAAGAAGAAGTTCTGGAGGTATCACAATCCATGACTTCAAGCTGCACTACAGAGTACATGATATTGGTATAGAAACAGACAGGTGAATCAATGAAATTGAATCAAAGGCCCCAAAATAAACCTACACACCTATTGACACTTGATTTTTGACAAAAAAGCCAAAATCATATAATGGAAAAGAGAGAGCATCTTAAATTTATGGTGCTGGTCTAACTGGATGGCTACATGTAGAAGAATGCAAATACATCGATATTTATCTACCTGGAAAATACTGAGGTCCAAGTGGATCAAAGACCTCAACATAAAACCAGATACACTTGATCTAATAGAGCAGAAAGTGGAAAATACCCTTGAACACATTGGTACAGAGAACTTCCTAAACAGATTACTAATGGCCCAAGTACTAAGGTCAAGAATTAATGAGATCTCATGCAACTGAAAAGCTTCTGTAAGTCAAAGGACACCATCAAAGGACAAAATGACAGCATAAAAATCGAAACAATACTTTCACTAACCCTATATCTGACAGAGGGCTAATATCTACAATATATAAATAACTCAAGGCATTAGACATCACCAACCCAAATAAACCAATTCAAACATGGGGGACAATGCCAAGCACAATTCTCAACAGAGGAATCTCAACTGGCCAAGAAGCACCTAAAGAAATGTTCAATGTTCTTAGTCATCAGAGAAGTGACAATCAAAATTACTCTGAGATTCTGCTTTACACCCTCCAGAATAGCTAATATCAAAAACACAAAGGACAGCACATAGTGGTGAGGTGCTGGAGCAAAGGGAACACCCCTACACTGCTGATGTGTTGGGAACACCACTAGTCCCTGTTCGAGCGCCAAAAATGTTGAGGCCCGAGCTGCCCCACTTTGGGCAGCCAAAAATGTTGCGGCCCTCTCCACTCCACTCTTGGTGGCCACTGTTTACCGGCCCAAGCTGCTGCTCTGGTCTGCGGGTCAGGGTTCAGCAAGAGAGAGAGTGAGGACGGACTCGAAGAATGGAGACCAGACAGAGTGTGATTCAATCCCGTTTATTCTTCAGTCTCTCTTCCTAGTCCAAGTCCCAAGTCTTGAGTTCCTAGTTCCTAGTTCCTAGTTGTATTCCTTCTAGTTCCTAGTTGTACTCCTTTGGTTCTCTTCCGAGTATCTAATGTTTACTCCTCCTCCTAGTGTCTGAATCTCTGTTACTCCAAATTGTTCTGTCTAAAGTGTCTGATTCTCTCTCATTTCTATCTGCCTCTCGACTTTATATGTCTTGCTTCTAAGCCATGCCTCTAAGTCACACCTTGAATCATGCCCTTAGGTCTTGTCTCTAAATTTGATCTCTAAGTCACACTCTTAAGTCACACACCTTTAATCTCACACACCTTTAATCTCACACACCCAAGGAAAGTCCTGGGTATCTAAATCAAGATGTTATCAGAGTGTGCTCAGCTGTTGTAGGCTATTGTAATACAAGTTTCTTATCAGGGTATATGGCTCAAGATGGCAGAAAGGATGATAGCCACCTTCTGTTGGCTCCCCACAGTGATGGGAGTGCAAACTTGTACAACCACACTGAAAATCAACTTAGTAGTTTCTCAGTAGATTGGGAATAGTTCTTCCCCAAGACCAAGCTATACAACTCCTTGCCATATACCAAAAAGATGCTCCACCATCTCAAAAGGATACTTGTTCAACTATGTTCATTGCAGCTTTATTCATAATAGCCAGAAAGTAAAAAGTACCTCGATGTCTTTCAGCTGAAAACGGATACAGAAAATGTGGTGTATCTACACAATGTAATACTACTCAGACATTAAAAACAAGGATGTCATGAATATCACAGGCAAATGGAGAGAACTAGAAGATATCATGCTGAGCAAAGTAACCTAGACCCAAATGCACATGCATGGTATGTACTCACTGATAAGTAAATACTAGCCATAAAATACAGGATAACCATGCTATAATCAACACACCCAAAGAATTCAAATAACAAGGAAGGCCCAGGGAAGGATGTTTGAATCTCACTTAGAAGGAGAAATAAAATAGTCATAGGATGGAGAGGGAGGGACAGACCTAGGTAAGAGAGGAAATGGAGAGGAGAATTGGGTGTCAGGATCTTGTTTGAGAAGAGACAAGAAAGAGGGCCAAAGGGCCAGGAGAATGAATGGAAATCTGCAGCTGCTGGTGGGGATGGGGGGATATCTCTAGGAAGTGCTAGAGACCTGAGATAGGGGAGGCTCCCAGGAGTCAATGCAGTTGACCTTAGTAGAGACATGTAGCAGTGGGGATGTGGAACCTGAAAAGGCCTGTAGCCAGGCAGGAAAGACCCCTGTGGAGGGATAAAAACACCAATCCACTTACAAAACTTATGACTGAAAATTTGTCCTGTCTAAAAGAAATTCAGAGATAAATATGGAGCAGAGACTGAGGGGGATAGCTAGCCAGTAACTGGCCTAATTTGAGACATATCTCATGGATAAGCACCAATTTCTTACACCATTAATGATACTCTGTTATGCTTGAAGACAGGAGCCTAGCATAACTGCTCTTTATGAGGCTCCACCCAATAGCTGACTGAAACAGGCATAGCTACCCACAGCCAAATATTGGATATAGAGCTTGGGGGACTCTGTTATAAGAGCCAGGGAAAGGATTGAAGGCCCTGAAAGGGATAGGAAGTCCACAGGAAGAACAATTAACCTGAACCCCTGGGAGCTCTCAGAGAATGAACCACCAACCAAAGAGCATATCTAGGCCCTAGTATACATGTAGCAGATGTGTAACTTAGTGTCCAAGTCCCCCAACAACTGGAGTGTGGTCTGTCTCTAAAGCTATTGCCTGTCTGTGGAATCCATTCCCCAAAAGAGGTGCCTTAGCTGGCCTCAGTGGGAGAGGGTACACCTCACTCTGCAGAGACTTGATGCTCCAGGGAATGGGTATGGGTTTGTCACACTCTCAAGACGAGAAGAGGAGTGGGGATGTGCAGGGACTCTGTGTGTGGGGGACCAATCAGGATGCAAAATGAATGAAGAAAAAGAAAGAAAGAAAGAAAGAAAGAAAGAAAGAAAGAAAGAAAGAAAGAAAGAAAGAAAGAACAAATGGAAATTTTCAAAAAGATCTCAAGTTAGTACATATGTTTGAAAACTTTCATTACTGGTTATATACTTAGATGAAATGAGATAAGTATGTCTATGCAAAACATTCCTTCTACTTCTTTCAGGATTATCTATAATAACTAAAAATAATGCAAACAAACCATGTTTCAATCAACTGATGAAGAAATGTTTTTTAAAATGCATATGTATTTTAATGTTTTTTAAAATGCATATGTATGTACATATACATATGTGTATACATATATCCTTTCCACACTGCATATGTATGTACATATACATGTGTGTATACATATATCCTTTCCACACATACATGTATATGATTAAATGTATACAATCATATGTATATGATACATATATATGTATATGATCAATGGTGTATTTTTCAGCCATGAAAAGAATGAAATACTAACATTTGTGGCAACATAGGTGGAATTTGAAACCTGTCACTAAGGTAAAATGAACAAGACAATGAAAGTTAAGTGTCACCTGAACATATGTATGATACTTGAAATATTTTATAAGGTCATACCATAGAGACTGAGCATGAAATAATGACTAGGCAGAGAATAGTAGGGGAATAGATGAAGAGAGTTTAAGCAATAGTATCTATGTTACAGTTAGATAGGAAGTGAATGTTTTCTGGGCTATCACATAGTAGGGTGATTGAATAACTATTATGAATGATACATTTCATAAAAAGGCTTTGCATATTTTCCACATAAAGTAATGACAAATATTTCAATGTTACAGGTACACTTACCCTAATCTAAACATTCCACAAACATGCAGACAGCTGAAAACTACAAGTTAGTCTCATGGTTATGATTTTAATGTTTTATACAAGTTAAGATGAGTCATATTAAAATATGATTGCACAGGAACAGTTTTTAACCAAGGTACTATGGAAAACATTTTGAATAACTGAGAAACAACTTCCCAATTAAATATGGACAGGACAAAAGATCTGGACAAACATTTGTAAAAGGGGACCTGCAAATGAACAACAAATAAGAAAAAATGTTCTGCTTTTTCATCAGGAAACTCTAGTGAAAATCAGAATGAGATACCAGATCACATGCCTTAAAATATCTATTATCCAAAATACAACAGATAAAAATGACTCATGGGTTTGAAGAAAGAGGAATCCTATATCCTGGCAGACTATTAAGTGTAATTCATATGAGTATCTGGGAAATAGCATGGGAGTTCATCAAAAAGTATGAACAACCATATAACTAATCCCATGACTAAAATTTAGGAACTCAACACAAATAAGTAGTATCTGTTCTCAGTTGTCCATTGAAGCATTCTCAATGGACAAGAAGTGAACTTTATCTATTTGCCTATGAACAGAAGAAGGGATAAAGAAACTTGGCAAATATGTCTCTATACAAATATAACTATAATGTTTTGCTATTTAGCCATCATAATGAGATTATGCTATTTTAAACAAGATAGAAGAATCTGAAAGACTATGACCATATGGAAACAAAAAATAATCTTGTTTGCTGGAGGGCTTTGTGAAAAAGGGCACTGTCTGAAGAACCCAACATTTCAGTTAGACAAGAAAAATAAATTCAAGAATCTGTTGAATCTGACTGCAGTTAACATATTGTTCAATTAAAAATTGATTTGAGTAGATTTGTCAGTGTCTTCATCACAAAAAAATGTATAGGAGATGATACAAGCTAAAGTGCCTGATGCAGTCTTTTAAAAATGAATACTTAGATCAGCACACCATGTTTTCATCATAAATCTATAAAACATTTATTACATTCAAATGAGTCATTATAGTGTCATCATTTTTATTCTCTATTTTATTTGTGCTTTAATCTCTTTCATGTTTTCCATATTGCTAAAGTTGGTCCTGATTTCTCCTTTTAGTTTTTGCTATATATAAAAATTAGTAATTAAAAGGTTTTCTTCTTTTTTAATTTTATATATCTCTACAGAAGACCTAATACTATTGCAGCTTCCTCACACCTGTGTTCTGTTGTGTTTTCTCTATTACTTGTCTTGTGACAAGCTCTAATTTCCCTTTGGATTACTCTTCTGATCCATTTGTGAGCCAAAAGTGTGCTGCTTTTTTTTAAAAAATATTTATTTATTTATTTATTTTATGTATATGAGTACACCATTGCTTTCTTCAGACACACCAGAAAAGGGTATCGGATCCCATTACAGATGGTTGTGAGCCACCATGTGGTTGCTGGGAATTGAACTCAGGACCTCTGGAAGAACAGTCAGTGCTCTTAACCACTGAGCCATCTCTAGAGCCCCAAAGGTGTGCTGCTTAACATCTAACATCTACATATCCATAAAATTTTCAGTTTTCTTTTTGATGTTTCTGGTTTCATTCTATTATTTGCTCTAATTCCAGTCTGTAAATTTGTTAAAACTTCTTTGGTGACCCAACATGTGTTTTTCTGAAAATTTTTTCAGATGGTCTGCAGAAAAATTTGTATTCTATTGTCTCATTTGTAGGAAATGAGACTGCTATGTGTATATTTTATATTATTATTCAAGATTGATCCTTTAATAATTTCTATATTAATTATTTTATTTATTTACACTTTAAATATTGTCCTCTCTTCCCAGTCCCTGCTCCATGAGTCCCCCACCCCATCCCTCTCCCCTTTGCCTCTAAGAGGGTGCTCCTCCAGCCACCCACCCACTCCCACATTACCCCTTCTAGCACCCCCCTTTTCTGGGGCATAAGCCTCCACAAATCTTTTAATAATTTTTCACTTGAAAATTGTATCCATTTTTTAAAGCAGGCAACTAGAAGTTTACTCTTGATATGTAAGTGTAATCCATCTACAGGCTTGTCAGTGTATATATATATATATACATACACACACTATGATATGTGTATGTATATACATTTTGAATATTTTATAATTTTATCATTATATAATTACCTTCTTTTCATTTTATGACAGATTTTAACTGAAAAGTCGACTTTGTCTACTGTAAGTGTACTACACTTGCTTTCTTTTGTTTACACTTCTATGAACTCTTTTGTATCTTTTTTCCTTTAGCCTGTGTATGTCATTGCATTTAAATTGAGCTTCTTGTTGGTAGCATATATTTAGATCTTGTATTTTTAGCAACTAAGCCTCTCTGTCTTTTAGGTTAATATTTCAATTCATCGACACTTAAACTGCTAATATAGTAAGGATCACCATTGTCACTTTTTTAGTTGTAGCTGCTTTGTAATTTTTTTGTTTCATCTACATTTTATATCAGTATAAATTTATAAAAATCAACCACTTTTCAAACATAGAAGCATTTTAAAGTCATAGTTTTCAAATATGTACCTGACAAAGCAGACTGAGAAATAGATCACATCAGTATAAAATTGCTATGATTTAGATGCCTCTGCCAAAAATTCATGACTTCATATTTAATAACCCAAGTTATGTTATAATGTGTGAGAGATACCTCCTTTTGGGGTTAACTAGGTCATGAAGACAGAATATTAATGGAATAGTAGTTGAAGAGAAAGCCCCATACAGGAAGCACCACCAGTGCATATCATACATCAGAAATAATGTATATTACATCTACACCATAGCTAAACTAAGAATGTTGGTCAGTTTATGCTATTATTGGAATGTGTCTCCCCTAAATTCATGTGCTTAAATTTTAATCTTTGAGCATATTTACTGATGTAATTTGGAAATGTACCATAGGGATAAATGGGAATTACATGAGATTACAAGGGAAGAACATCACAGGACTTGTGGCTCTTTCTCTCAATGTGACACCTTCTTATATGTCATACTACCTTAAAGTCTGTGACTAGTGCAGAGCAAGTATAGGGACTATAATTTTGGACTCTCAAATTTTCTGACCTCATGTTAAATCAGTCCTACTCTTTCAGCATCCTGTGGAATTTAGTTAAAGAAGCACTAAATGAACTAAGAAAAAGAAATGAGATCCTGTCAGAAAATATTTCCTCTTCTATCAAAATGAGGAAAGAGAAAACAGTGTGTATATAATGAGTACAGCTCTAAGTCAAAAAATGACATAAATTACCCCCAGTGTTCATAAACAGACTTAGAGGTCTATGGATTGTGATTTAACACACAAAAGCATAAAACATATGAATGTTTGCAAATCTTTCACTTTTGATGTCTCAATATATCTCTTATACAGATTTATTTCAATGTATATGGGTTGATAATCATTTATTAAAATTTATGCTTACATTTTGCTCATCATATTTCTTCTTGTGGGAAGATCAGGATGGTTGTTTCTGAGGCAAGAATGAAAAGTCTTTATTCCTTATTTTAAAGTTTAATCTGATACATACATAATGATTTAATTAAAGTTCTGGCTGCCTTGAAAGATTTATTGGTGTATTTCTTGCAGAATATAATTAGAAAATTTACATGACTTACAAATATATTTTTATTTATACTATTCTATCTTATTATTGATCATTTCATAATTTTCACTCAAAATAACAAAATCTGATATTGCAAAGATATATTTCACCTATTTATTTTATTTATTTCTAATAAAATAACTCATTTTATTGAGGCATGCATTAATCTTCTATATTAGCCCTAAATAGAATTATACCCATTGAAATGGTTCCTCTGAAACATACTTATGAAAAAATTCACCTTTTTCTTATTTTTTTTAGAATCATATGACACTCTTTTGAGAGAAGCAATTTAGCTCATATACTGAAAGTGAGTGCCTCATTAAAATGTTCCTGAGCAATAAGTATGCAGAGATGCCTCAAGTGTAAGGAGATAGTGCAGATGGGCAATTTGAATATGCATATATTCCAGCCTTTATGTTGCTCTGCTCTACTTAAGCTACCATTCCATTGAGTTAATGCCACAGAATTTCTGTTCCCTATACTCCATTGAGAGTTTAGACTGAAAGTATTCCTCTGTGCTCTATTATAGATGAAAAATGTGAGCAAAAATTTTTCCCAGTGTCAATCTTAAGAACATGCAACTAAAGCACCCACACTCATCATGACTCCTAGGGAGTGTGGGTGTGCTCACTTACTTGCCATTACTGTGATATCTTTCTTAGCACAAAAAAACATCTGACCTGAATGTAGGTTCTCATAGATCCAAGCTCACAAATAAACCTGATGGCTTAGCTGCATCCTAGATCATGTCATATTTCAGTAAGTCATCATCTTGTTATATGAAGTCATTTCAGGCTAACAAACAGCAATTAAACCTCATACAAGCTGGTGATCAACAGGAAATTAGCTTAACTCTAAACATGCTGAATTTCTCAGTGATAGAATTCTCGCTAAAACAAATATATACAAGATGATGACATACAGTATAATCATATAAAACATAATGTCAATTTAAATCAAATTTCCCATTTAGCTTGCTTGACAAGATTGATCTTTATGCCTTTTAAAAATAAGAATTAGAAATAATTACATTGTCACAGATCCCTATAAGAGAAATTCCAGAGTATCTTTTACCATCAAGTTAAAAAGAATATCATGTTACCTTTCTAATTAACATCTATTCCTTCTTACAATGTCAGAATCCCTACTGTACAGCAACATAGTGAAGAAATTCCATGCAGATTTTGTTTTCTCTCTCTCTCTCTCTCTCTCTCTCTCTCTCTCTCTCTCTCTCTCTCTCTCCACATTTTCATTTTATTTATTCACTTTGAATTTCACTTATTCCCTCTCCTCCACATCACCTCTCCAATAATCCCCCCTCCCCAGCCCTCTCGTCCTCTGTGAGGGTGGAGGCCCCACTAAATATCTTCCCCAACCTGGCATATCAAGTCTTTACAGGGCTAGGTACATCCTCTCCCACTGAAGGCAGATAAGGCAGCCCAGCTAGAAGAAGACCAAGGTACACATCTGCTATATATGTACAGGAAAGAGGGCCTAGATCCAGCCCATGTATATCCTCTTTGGTTGGTGGCTGAGTCTCTAAGCCCAAGGGTCCAGGTTAGTTAACTATGTGGGTCTTCCTGTGGCATTCTGTCCTATCCCCTTCAGGGCCTGGAATCTTTCCCCTAATTCATCCATAAGAGTCCCCAAGCTCCATCCACTGTTTGGTTGTGGGTCTCTACATCTGTCTGAACTGGCAGCTGGGTGAAGCCTCTCAAGAATACAGCCATGCTAAACTCCTGTCTGCTAGCATAAAAAACTGTCATTAATCATGTCAGGGATTGGTGCTTGCTATGGGATGTGTCTCAAGTTGGTCTGGATACTGGCTGTCCATTTTCTTAGTTTTGCTCCATCCCCAATCCCTACATTTCTTGTAGACAGGATAAATTTTGGGTTGAAAGTTTGGTGGGTAAATTGGTGTCCCTATCATTCCACTGGGGTTCCTGACTGGCTACAGAAAGTGGTCTGTTCAGGTTCCATATCCCTACTGCTATGAGTCTCAGCTAAGGTTACCCCCATTGATTCTTGGGTACCTCCCCCATTTGCTTCTAAAGTTTCACATTTTATTAAATAGCTCTGAATAGCTTTTAAATTGCAATTGCTCAGAAGCTTATTTCATTTTCCCCTCATTTCTTCTGTTCTTCATGCTTTTCTTAATGCTGACATGCTTAGAAATTGGATGTTAGTATACATTTTTAGAGATGTTAGTCAAGTCTTTCATAAATTCTTGTAAAAAAATCAAGCAAGCAATGAGAGGAAAGGCTCAGAAATAATTGAAACATGGAAGTGAAAAAGATTCAATTGTGGACAACTACATATTGAACTTCACATTTTGCATCACTTTAATACCAAACTTTGGATGTAATTATGGCTATTACTTTGACATATGCATTGGAAGAGGGTAAAGAAAAGCCTCATAGGACATGAAGATAACAAAGAAGTTACCTATTGCTATAGAAAGAAGAAACTACATAGACCTGGGAAATAAGGGTAACTTTTTCAAAGCTTTACATTTATAGCAATGTGACCAAGGCTATCACATGTATTAATATAAAATTATTTCACATCATGAAAAGATAATTTATATTTTACAATGTGTCTTCCCCAAACAAAAACAAATAGATTTCAAGTCAAAAGATCAACTACCCCAGCCCCTTGAATGTGTTCAAGTCTGAAATTTATTTCCAAACAAAAGTGCAATTGTAAAAACTTTTAAGTTTTGAAGGTTGAGAACAGCCTTTGGTATATCAAGTATGCATTCTGGAAGTCTAATTAGGGGTCAAATGAACAAATGTGAGGGCAGAGTCAGGGAGAAAGCACTGGGCACTGAGGGGCGTTGAATTGTGGTGTGTTTGTATTTGGTCTATGAATAGGTGTAGATCTTGGATGTCATCCAGTCCAGTAATATATTCATACTAATCAGTCACTTGTTTAAGAAAAGCTCTCAAAATGGGGCTGAAATGGAAGCAGCAGACCACGAACAACTGGGGAAAGGAGGACTTTCATTTTGTCATGGAGATAGGACTGGGCTGGGTTAGACTGAGATAAATGGGCTAGCTACATGGCACATCAATAACCGGTGTAATATTTCATATATTTGAGTTACTGTAGAAAGCTAATGCTCTGATTTCAGATTACAGGACCTATAGATATAGAATAAGTAAATGTATTTGCATTAAGTAAAAATGTAAAGAGCTGTGTCACAGGCTTAGCTCTAGGGCCCTGATGGAAACCGGAAGGATCCTGTCCCTGGCTGTTTTGAGGTTCCTGTGCCCTGGGTGCTCCTGAAAAGTCCCTTTTTGGCCAGTTATTGGAGCAAAAGTGGTGGTCTCACCTGTGAGCTTAGGAGTGAGAGCACTCCTGGGAGACCAGCTCTCTGGGTGAGCTTTGGGCATGGAGGATTGTGGGAGAGCCTTAGCTCTGGGGCATAGTTCCTGAATACAATTTTTTATTGGATATTTTATTTACATTTCAGATGTAATCCCCTTTTTAAAGCTAGAATATATCTATCTTATGACCCTGGTATGCTACTCCATATACTACAATCAAAGAAATTGATATCCTATTCCATGTTCATTCTTGTCACAATAGCTACAAAAATAAAATAAGCTTAGAAGTCCACAAACAGATGAACAGATACTGGAAATATGGTGGGTATATACAGTGGAATTCAATTCATCTGTAAATAAAACTGAAATTATAAAATATGCAAGTAAAATGAGTAGAACTAGAAAAATTATACTGGGTGATGTAACCTAAGCCCAGAGACAAACATCACATGTGCTTTCTCACATGTTGACCCTAGTTTCAAATCTCAGTTTTATATGTTTAATGAAGAACAGCTGGAGAAGTCAGAAAACTAGAAAGACATTATTGGGAAGATGTTATAAGTTTGAGGGCTATTAGACTATAGGTGATGTGAAAGCAAAGATGAGGAACAAGGAGGTAGAAAAGTTCACATAGGGATAGGCATTGAGAGACAGGAGAGACACAGGAGTTACAAATGCAGACACATAAGTAAATAATAAAATAAAATACCGTGTGTGGCCTGTGCATGTTCATGTGCGTGTGTACGTTCATGTGCGTGTGTTAAAAATAGTGAGAATAGAGATAGCCTGTATGGGCAGATATTGCTGTACCTAGCAATTTTTGTTACTAAAGCAAAATTTCCAGTCTGCAATGTAAGATGCTTTGTGAGTTGTTGGTAAGGGAGACTACTTCTTTCTTTTCACTGACTCCTTCACTGTCATTTATGCCACTTACAACCTATTTCCATACTTATCTTAAATAATGTTTAACTTCATAACACATTTGTCCTTAATTTTCATATTTTCTATCTGATAGACAATGATGATGTCTTAGTACGTTTCCATCTTGTTTTCCTTTGCTGTTTTAAAATATGGATAAAACAATTTAAGGGAAAAATAGTTTATTCTGGCTCACTTTTCATGAGTTCAGTCTACCATATAAGGAAAGTAAAGACATCAGGAAGCATCTGTTCAAATTACATCCACAATCAGGAACAAAATGTGACAAACACAAGTTAGTACTCAGCTCACATTCTCCACCTTAAATATTCTTAGATGCTCTTCCATGGAACTAGCACATTCCCTAATTAAGATGAGCCTTTCCATTTCTTAGCCCCCTCAGAAATAAAATTCTCACAACAGATGGTATTTTTTTGGTTACTGGATTTCTTGATATATATATAAAATTAAAGGTAACCAGGAAGTAGGAAAAGGAAATTTTAAAAGAAATAAGATTAAAAAATATTCTTAGCACAAAAGGATCTAGGTATATAGATTGAAATAGATGTTTTCCAGAGTGATGAAAAAATGGAAATGACTAAGAAAGTTACAAGGTTTTGAGGATGTTATATAATATATATAAAATATGAGACTTAGAGATGTTATATATATGATATTAAAATTTCTATGGATCAATACATTCATATTAAAGAGAAATAAAGGGAAAATATATTGTCCCCATCCTCCAAAGTCAACAAGGCTCTAGGGAACTATTGTACATCACTCAAAATGTCTTGCAGCTTTGGCAAGTTAGCTTGTTTGGGATGACCATAAAGAGCCTAAATGCTAACTGATAAATTCTAACTGGTATGAAGTCTACAAAAAAGAGGGTTAACACAAAAAAAAAAAAAAATTCTTCAATACTTCCAAGCAAAGCCACAGATGAGCAAGGTCTTTTATTTACTTTTGGAAGATATAACACCTGGTTTTGAAAAAAGGAGAGTAGAGGACACAGAGATTCCTTCTATGAACAAGTGACCCTAAGGATAATATCCTCAACTTGTCTTCAAAGGAAATTTAAATTTAAAAGGTTTAATTTTGTTATATGAATGGTCTTAGTCACTCTCCAGGAAGGTAAAACCAAAGATTAAAAATGACTGATATGTTTGTTTAATAGTCCAATGCGACACGCTACCTCGCCGATAAAGAGCACATCACACTCAAGATTCTTCTGACAGCGTCTTTTATTGTTACAGCTCTTTTAGTTAGAAGGATGCAAGATGGAGAACAAAGGAAGGACCCCAAGCCCCAGAATGTTCTGACTTATATACTATCAAAGACACATGATCTGTCCTCATTGGCTTACAGACTGGGGTCTCATTTACATATCCACTGATGGTACTATCAGCGGGAGAATTCACGCCTACGCATGCGCACAGCTGCAGATACCAAGGCCAAGAAGAACCAGGAACAGGAAGCCAGCGCCATCTTATAATGGTGAGCGTATAGCTACTTCAGCAAACGCAGCATGGCTCCTAACAGTCCAAGGGCTCACACCCTAGACTTAACTCTATATGAGAATTGTGTAGACAACTAGTTCTCACTAATAATTTTTGTGAGGGATGTGGAAGTCAACTTTGTGAAAAAAAAAGGTGGGATGGAGATTCTGGAACTTCTCTAAGAATCCTGATCTGCCACACAGGGCATTAGATCTAAGATGGCTCATGGTACACCTTTGAGACAGCAAAAAGGAACCAAAGCCAGGGTAGTGGCTGTTTCTCCTGTCTTCATGGAAGTCCTCACAGGTGATGATATTCCCCCTACTCCTTCTGAGTTACCTCATCAGGCAGAGCTTTCGTTGGAGCATGGTGACAGTGTGGTGAGATACAATTGCCCAAGGATTTAGGGGCTTGGGATTGGCTCAAACACTGTATTTAAGCTTATAGTCTGGGCAATAAACTCAGATATGAATCCTGATCCTGATCCTCGGAGTTGAATTTTCCTGAATTCCTCACATGACTCTGTAGCCTCTCACACCCAATCCTCAGTCCCATTCCAACAATGTGTTTCTTCATAAGGAAAATGCTATTCAGGTATAAGACTTGGGATCTTGGATCAATTTAATATTGCAGTGCTTACCTACAGCCAAAAGCACAGGTCCATTATTACTTTAACCTAAAAATTGATTGATGGTTAAGTTTCTTCTCTCTTTCCTACTCTAGAATCTATTTGGAAAGAATGCCACACCATGATTCTAGCTATCCAATTTTCTAAAAGAAGGTCTGGGCTCATAACTCTCAAATCCATTCTTTTAAACCAAAAACACAAAGTAAAAATAAGGAAGGATCCATATGGAGGGATGCTCTGATAAGCCTATCAAATCAGATGTTCAGAAATATCTTTTGTTCTGGCTTCTCCTGACCTTTGTGAGGGCTTGCTATGCTAATAACTCTTGCTTTAATTTTTTTCTTCACATTTCTTTATAGGCATTACTTTACTCCCTCCCCCCTTCCCCCGGTTAATATACACATTAATCTACCCATGTACTTTAATGATATTTGAAATACTTCCACTGGACAGGGACCACAACTCCCATATATGATGCTCTCATTCATCTTAAGAAGCCAGATTAATCACTACCAGAGTTCTATAAAAATTAGGGGTACCTTGTCAGAGGGCAGAAGAGTGAGCAAGAGTTAGAAATTTAGTGTAAGGAGATTCCAGAAAAAGCTAAGCAGGTTCCTTTTGGCCAAACACACATTTTCTTAGTCTTTTTGGAAGCCTTTTCCTTTTTGGCGGCCAGAAATACAAGAAGTGTTTGCGGGATCACTGATCTGGTAGCTAAGTGATTTCAGGGTTCCATCTTCAGAGAAGAGAATGTTAGAGTAGGGGTGAAGGGCCATTCTGGTAAAGAAAATAGAGTTTCTGGCCGGAATGTTGACCTAAACTAAGCAACTAGTTGGTCGGTGTGTTTTTAAAATGAGAAATGCCCCCTAAAGACTCAGATATTTCAATAGTTGGTGGTATTTTTTATAGAGGTTATGGAACTTTTAGAACATATACCCTTACAGGAAGAACTATATCACTGGGGATTGTGCATGTACTTCTCTACTTTCAATTAGCTCTCACTGTTCACAAAGATGTGAACTCTCAGCTTCCTAATCCATCCATCTGCTACCATGATTTCTCAGCTACTATGGACTCATCCTTTAGAACTATAAACCAAAATAAACTCTTCCATAAATAACTTTTGGTCATGGCATTTCACTACAACAACCAAAAGTAACTAGTTCAGTGTCACTGACCTGTCTAAGGAACTACCCCTCTGGATTGTCAGTTTATATCAAGCTACACTAAAGAGATAGGAATAATAATTATTTTTAATAAATACCGGATTTTAGCTAACTAGGATTTCCACAACTCTAATAACCCCAGAAGCCATGGGCTTTCACTTGGTCTGCCCATATTTCCAAGTTCTAACTTTTTTTTAACCTTTTCTTTATTCTGTCATCTTTCACATGCTGACCAAAATCCAAAATGTGCTTTTGTCTGGTATGTTTGGCTGACTTAACCTTTTAATAAAGCTTCTCTATCAACTGTCTATTGTAGGACTGCCCTCTGCCAAATGGTAGAATTCCATCCCAGTAAATAAAAATAAAAAAATGGTAGGCTTTCTTACTATTTTTATTTTCTTCCTCTTAATAGATGCTGTTACATACATCTTGTTAGTCCAAGGATTATTTTTCTTTTAGGCTATAAATAACATTTTCGTTGAGTTTCTAAAAGTATGGCTCTCCCTAAATCAATTAATAAAATAAAAATAACCTGTCATACAAGCATAGCCAGAGGCCTATCTCCCAGATGAATTTAAATCTTATAAAGTAGAACACAGTTTCAATCTATTTTGAATGTATTTCCATATTGTATATAGTTTGATATTCTTGTTATAGAAGTTTGTTTTCTCCTTAACAGATGGTACTGGATATCGAATCTTCAAGAATAGGCTGTGTTATAAAAATATTCTGCTCTGTATACACACAAAATAATAAGAGAAATAAAAATAAATATGAATATATCACAACATAAAATACAAGAAACATAAAAATACAACCTAACATGACTCTTTCAAACAATAATAACTCTTCAACTAGTCAACCCAACCATACTGAAGTGATTGAAATTCTGAACAAACTTTTCAAAAGTTTTCTAATAAAATTGAGAAAAAATACCTTTAAAAAGATTTATGACCTCTTAAGAAAAGCCAGCCACAATGAGTAAAAAATAAGCAAAACAAATGAGAAAATCAATGATAGGAATGAAAAAGTCAACAGCATGAGAGAAAAAGCAGCAAGTAAACTGGAAGTTTGCACAATAACAACAACAAAATAAAACTGTTGATGATCACAAACTGATTCAATCAGGCAGAGAAAGACTCTCAGGATGAATTACAAGTTTAATGAAACAACAACAAAGCATGAAAATAATGTTCAGGAATGTGGAATGCAATATAATAGTTAGAATAAAGAAACCTTTATATATCCATGGTTTGAAAGAAGCAGCTGGGATTCAAAACAAAATACATTAAAAATGTAATCAATGAAATTAAAACAAATTTATTGAGTTTTAGAGAAAGAAATTAATAACCAAACACAGGATACATTTAGAAGTCCAAGTAGATAAAAACAAGAGAGAAACATTTCCATAGCATATCATAGTCAATATTTCAAAAAAGCAATCAAGAAAAGAATATTAACAGCTATAAGGCAAAACCACAAACTAACATACAAAATCATGAACATCACAGTAACAACAATGCCCACACTGGAATTCCGTACAGCCAGAAAAGCATAGAATGTCATATTTGAAGTTCTAAAGTGAGCAATTATCAACCAAGCTTGAATATATATCAGAGATATGTTTTATAATTGACAAATAAATAAAAATGCTTCAAGGCAAAGACACAAAGGATGATGATAGCTTGAATCATGAAAGCACAAAACAATTAAATTTATTAGAGGATTATATGAACAAGAAATAACCTTGAAGGAATCCATCATGTATAATCAGTAAACCAATAATCCCCTTATATCAATAAGGTATAAAATAAATAGCAAGCAATAATCTAAAATGATCCCACAAAATCATGAAAATTACAAGAACTATTAATCATCTTTTGATGATACATTTAAATACAAATGACTTCTACTTGCCAATAAAGAAATGAAGACTAGCTGACAGGGCTGAAATTAGAACCAACTATTTGTTGTCTCAAAGAAACAAAACTCATTGGTACAACCACTGATAGACAAAAAGCAAAAGGATGAAAGAATCTAACAAGTGAGTAAATTTGGAAAATAAGATAATATAACAATTTTGGTATGTGATAAAATAAAATTCAAATCAAAATTAGCAAGAATAGGTAAATATTGTATCCAAATTTTATTAAAGGGAATTTTTACTAATCTATTAAGAGTATTTAACTATTTTTAGCACACAGATTTCAAATCTTTGGACTTCCAATTTCCTATAATAAGCATTAATTTTAAAAAGTCATATGGGTCCTGGTACAATAATAATCAGCAATTGCAATATCAATTTCAGTTTCAGTAATGACAAACCATCAGACTGAGCTTGGGGACCCCAATGGATGAGTTAGGGAAAGGACTGAAAGAGCTGAAGGGGTTTTCAACCTCATAAGAAGATAAAAACAATATCAACCAACCAGACCCCCCCCCAGAGCTCCTAAGGACTAAACCACCAACCAAAGAGTACACATGGAGGAACTTGTGGCTTTAGCCAATATATATATATATATATATATATATATATATATATATATATATATATCAGAGGATGGCTTTATCTGTCATCAGTTGGAGGGAAGTCCCTTGGTTCTGTGAAGGCTTGATACCCCAGTGTTGGGGAATGCTAGGGTGGTGAGGCAGGAGTGGGTAGATGGGTGGGGAGCACCCTTATAGAAGCAGGGGAAGGGGAAAAGATAGGGGTTTTGCAAAGGGGAAACTGGGAAAGGGGATAACATTTGAATGTAAATACATGAAGTAACCAATAAAAATTGCAAAAATAAAAATAAATTATAATGGTGATTTTGAAAATAAAATAAGATATAGCATAGCAAAAAGGAGAGATAATTTCTCATCTTTAGCTACGTTACATGCACTTGTTGCTTGTCTGATTTGTGTACTAAAGTACCCTGACAAAAGCAACATAAAATATTAAAAGTTTTATATTGACTTACCATTCCAGAGTATGGTCCACTAAGCAGAAAGTCATGGCAGCAGGAACTTTAGGCAGCTAATAATTCTGCATCTACATTCAGGAAGTAGAGGAAAATCAATGTTGCTATTCAAAACCTCTTTCCCTCTTTAATTCAGTCCAAGAACCTGAGCTATAAAATGTGCCTCCTACATTTAGTGTGAATTTTCTTACCTTAGTTAAGCCAATCAAAAAAGAAAAAGAATAGCTGGGCAGTGGTGGTGCATGCCTTTAATCCCAGCACTTGGGAGGCAGAGGCAGGTGGATTTCTGAGTTCAAGGCCAGCCTGATCTACAGAATGAGTTCCAGGACAGCCAGGACTATACAGAGAAACCCTATCTCAAAAATCCAAAAAAGAAAGAAGAAAGAAAGAAAAGAAAGAAAGAAAGAAAAGAAAGAAAGAAAGAAAGAAAGAAAGAAAGAAAGAAAAAGAAAGAAAAACAATCCCTGACAGACACACCCAGAGGCTAACCTAATCTTGATAATCCATCAAAGGCATGTCCACAGACTCCTTTTCTTCAAGAGTATAGGTCTTTTTGACAATCCACATAAAACACCACTTTGTCCAAATTGAAACTAACAAGAAAACATCAGAGCTAGACTAGACCATACATAGAATGAACTTAACAGATTTCTACAAAATATTTTACCAGTAGATATGGCATACACATTCTTCTTGGTACCTCATGGAATCTCCTCTAAAATATACCACATTTGATTTTACAAATTAAGTTTTAATAGGGGCAAAACTTTAAACACTGTTTATTTAATCAAATATAGTAGATGAAAGCAGAAATCAATAACAGGAAAAGTACAGAATCTATACAAACACACAAATGCTGATCAGTATACATACTTCATTGGGCTTAAAAGCCAGTATAGAAAGAGAGATTCATTCTACCATTTTCATTCATCCTTTTCTTACTTATTTACTTATTATATGCATACAGGTATTTTGTTTGCACATACGTCTGTGCACCATATACATGCCTGATAACTACAAAATTCAGAAGAGGGTATCAGATCCCACAGGAGCTGGAGTTACACATAGTTGTTAGCTAGCATGTGGATCTGGAAATTGAACACAGGTCCTGTGGAAGAGCAGCCATATTCTTTACCTGCTAAGCGATCTCTCCAGCCTCCCTTTTTCCATATTGTTAATCCTTGTATATTGACATCCCAGATCCTTAGACTTCCACCTACTGGTTCCTTTCTTCCTTCAATAGTTATCCAGTGGTGGTTTGAATGAGATGTCTCCCCTATTCTCAGGCATTTGAATACTTGGTCCCCAGTTGGTGGCTGTTTAGGGGAGTCTTAGGAGGTATGGCCTTGATAAAGTAAGTATGTCATTAGGGGCATGTTTTGAAAGCTAAAAGAATCATAGAATTTCAAGTTTACTCTCTCTGCTGACTTCTGGTCATTTAAGATGTGAGTTCAGAGCACCATGCCTTCTGCTTGCTGCCATAGACACTTCCTCACCATAAGGAACTCTTATCCCTCTGGAATTATAAGCCAAATAAATCCATCCTTTTACCAGTTGCCTTGGTAATGATGTCTTATCACAGCAATAAAACAGTAATATTATACACTGTTTATGTTTTTTATGTAATATGTATTCTATTATGCTTTTCTATTTTCCCTCTGAAGATTTCTTTTCTCTCCTCATGCTTAGTTTTCTATTTTAATGAGCTATCTGTACCCAACCACACACATGCATGCCAATTTATAAAAGTTAAACATCAAAGCTTATGTGTTTCTTTGTCTAGCATAACAATCTCTAGTTCCATCTATTTTCCTCCAAATGCCATGATTTCAGCTATCTTTTGAATTGACTAAAATTCCATCTCTCTCTGTCTCTCTCCTCTCTCTCTCTCTCTCTCTCTCTCTCTCTCTCTCTCTCTCTCTCTCTCTCTCTCTCTCTCACACACACACACACACACACATACACACACACAGACACACACACATGTGCTTGGTACCTGAAAAATTCAGAAGAGGGTGTCAGATCCCACAGGAACTAGAGTTACACATATTGCAACAATAAACATGCAAAAGTATGTCAGTAGTAGGATGTAAGACATAGGGTCTTTTCGGTATTTGTCCAAGAGTGTTAAAGCTAGGCCATATAATAATTCTATATTTTGAAATCCTACATAATGATTTACACAGTGCTATACTAGTTTACATACCACCAGGGATAAAAATAAGAGAAGAAGAAGTCAAATGATCCTTATTTGCAGAAAATGTGATCCTGTGCTTAAAAGCCTTCAGCAGAAAACTCAGCAAAGTGGCATGACACAAAAGCAACACTTAAAAATCAGCTTCTTTCCTTTATGCCAATAAAGAAATTTCTGAGATAGAAATAAAGGAAATAAAAACAAATTCCTAGTAACATTTTTAAAAACTAATACTAGGGGCTGGGAGATAGTTGAGTGGACAAAGCACTTGCCACACTAATGTGAGGACAAGAGTTCAGATCTTTAGTATTCCAATGGTGAGTGAATGTAGCTGCTCACCTATACTCTGGAGAGTTGGGGACTTGGCAACTTGACTAGCTAGACAACCCTGCTTCTGTGAATAAAATGTGGAGTCATCAAAGACACCCAACATTAACATGTGGCCTCTACATACACATGCATATGCATGACCATACACCCATAAATATGTGCATCTACATATATGAAAACACATTATAGATACACACACACACACACACACACACACACACACACACATGCGGTGGGGTTAGGGGAACATAAATAGGAAGGAAAAGCTAAGGCAGGCTCCCTGAGATGGTGTTCCCAGAAGATACCATGAGAAATAGCAGAATATCACATGGTGTGATCATTTAGATAGGAACAATACTGCAAAGGAAAGGATCCCAGGGCTCTACTAAATATCCAAACCAGCATCTGATTAACTGACTTCCAGTCTCAAGTTTCTCCCAGGCCAGATGTGTAAACTTCTTAATTTGGTTTCCCATGACTCTTTCTCTTGTGTCTTTTCTGGTCATCCAGGGAATACATGAGAGGGAATAAACATGACATTCACCTAGACAGCAATGGTCACTTCCATTGCACACAGACACACACACACACACACACACACACTAAACCAATAAAGAATATATATGTAAGTGCTGTATTGAAAGTTTTTTCTTTGTATTCTGAAAAAAAAATGAATACATTTTAAAAGCTTCAGAAAAGAATACTAATTACTGGGTTAAATGCTACAAAATATATTATTCAGTTATTTTCATTATAAACTTTACTATTCATTGCATTTGACCAACTTTATAAGTAGATGTTACTTAGGAAGTATTCCAAAGTATGTAGAATAATTCACAGACATCTTAGCCAATCATAAATCTAGTACTCATTGTCAGGCGTTTAATTTCAACGTGAAAAATTGAAATTTGTTTAAATATTACCACGTATAAAGCAGTCATTCATGTATGTATAAACCACTACTCAATTTACCTTTGATAGATTATCTGAACTAAACATAATCACTGTAACTTAAATTGAGAAAGCTATTTTGTGCTGATATTCACATTGCCAATTCTCAAAAGGTGCTTACTATCTGAATTGATACCCATAACTTAATGTCCATTTTTAACATGCCGTAAGTTCTTCATGCTTAGCATGATTATTCTTGTATGTTAATTCAATGTTTGCAGGGATCTCAAAAGACCAACAGGAAATTCAGACAAGTGAGCCAAAAGTTAGGATATGTAACTAGTCTAAGGATAGGCATAGTGAACTACAGAATTCGCCAAGAATAGAATTTCCCCAGATTATAAGAAAAGAATGGGTTACCTAGCAGTAGATATTTTTAAAATTGAAATTATTGGGATATATTGGAGTTAAACAAACAAAGCGGCAATGAAATATTCAGAAATTCCAAGGAGAAAGAACATGTAGCAAGCACTAAGGCAATGGCACAGGGAAATAACTATATGATGCAAGGCTTCATAGCTATGCAGACAAACGGAAACAGAAATCCTTCACAAAAATCAAAACTTGGGCACAATCAAACAAGCAAACACCTTTCATCCAGCAAGAACAAAAACTAGTCAAAGATAACTGGCAAGGAATGCAACAAACAAACCAAAATTTCTCTGTCAGTAAAATAGTATCTTCATATATATCCTCAATTTTACACTTTCTCAGTGTATCTACTGCTATACAAACATGACCTTTCAAAGAATCAACTTGACTAGGGTTTCAAAAATCATTCTGTGCAACTATGGTCCAGCTGCATCATTGGAATGAAAGTGAATGGGCCCATGCAGAGCCACTAATATGAGCCATTACCCATATTGTGCCTTCAGGAGAATTATGTGACCTTCCAAAAGCAATCCAAATATGTAAATATTACAGGAATCCAAGATGTAAACTGACAGACAGAACAATTGTTTAAAGCAGTATGTGTTACATTCAGGAGTCCAAATGTATATGTGTTCTGAATCTGCGCCCTGAATCAAACATGGATAAAGATATTTGAGAAACAACTTAGATCTGTACTAAAAGATTATTGTTTTGTCCTTATTCTCTAAACAATGACTATAATAGCATACTATTTGCATAATACTAACACTGCAGTATTATTTAGTAATTTAGAGATGTCTTCAGCATCCAGGAAGATGTTCACAGTTGCCAAAAATTTATCAAGGATAGGAAATCTTTAAAGTACAGAATATTTGTAAGATCAATTCCATGCATTCTATGCTCTATTCAAATTCTAGCCCTTGTTCTTTCCCTAGCACAATAACTAAGTGATTGTCTAGCCTCCACAGACTCTGAGGAATAAGGGGTATGGATCAGCCTTTCCCATTCAGTTATAAGGCTCAAATGGACATCACCTGCAACATTGATGGCCTCCGGTTAGAAGATTCTATTCTGGTGCAGGAGGGACTTGAGATCACAGTCTCCTAAGCACCTCTTGCCCTTTCCAATCATGTTACTCCTTCAACAATTCCTTGTCATGGCCCCTGACTGTGGCACCAGACCAGGTAGCACTCTGGACTACTCTAAGGAAGAGGGTCCTCAGTGCCCCACCTCATTCAGAAAGCTTGGATGATTGCCCTGTTACTGCAAGCAGAACTGGCAGTTAAGGTAGCTCTGGACTGGCCTGTGCAGACCTGAGGATAGCCCCTCTCGAGGTTTGCTTGATTTCTGAAACCAACAGTTACTTCATTTCTGTGCTTTTAGCCTTCTGGATGTGCCCACAGTTCTTGGGAGACAGGGCTGCTCTCAAAGAATACTGCTTAACTGCTGCTTACCACAGTAAGATTGGCAAGTACATTCACTGGCCCTTCAAGGGGTAATAGCCCATTTCCCAATTTCTTGTTCAATTACCTTAATGACTATATGGCCATACCTGGGGAGGGAAACTAACAAACCTCAGCCCAGATTTTACCCTCTGATCATAGAGAGAAAGTTTCCCAGCCTCCATAGCCTGGGACCCCCTTCAGTGTCCCCCAACTAAATTGTGACACCCTACTCCAATGGGGAAAGTACTTGCAGGGTTCCAGCCTCCACTCCCTGGGGCCTTCTGTAGTGTCCCCCAACTGGATTATGACACCTACCTCTCATGGAGGAACCACTTGACCAGCAAAGACCATAGGGGCTTCACACCTCCTGGGCTTTTTCAACTGACTTGGCACAAGTTCAGATGCCCAAAGCCCTATGAAGACCAGAGATTCAAAAATCTTGATGCTTGTATTTCAGACAATCTGAGGAATCTCAAAGCTCTTATAAAGGCTTCAGACAAGAAAAGGTCCCTAGATTCTAAAAGGGAACTGACAGAGGACAAGAAATGGACAGTCTTGCATCCTCTGAAGGTTCCTGAAGGCATGAGTAACCCAGTGAACAGGGAAACCAGACCATCTGCTTTACAGCTTGCCATCAGAAAAGGAGTGGCCTCTTCTTCTGTGCCCATACCTAGAAAGGTAAAAAGAAGCCAGTCTATGTCTACTGGGTTTGAAAAACAAATGGACTTTAACCAGTTGGGTACCAGAGTACCTGAAACATCTACAAAACACAATACTAGAGATGCCAGTGAAAAGTTCAAAGAAGATTACACAGTGCTTGGGCCATCTTCCGCTGATGACTCCTCCACTAATCAATGTGGACAGATAATTTCCAAACATATTCAATGTTCCTTACAGCTTTTCCTGTCTAGCAAAGGAGCTCTGGGATCTTCTATTTCTTCCTAAGATACTCAGAGACTGTCCCTATCCATTCAAGAATTTTTGAGACTCACCATATGTTTCCAAAGGCCTATGGGACATTCCACATCTGCTCAGGCATCCCAAAGACCTCCCACTTGTGCTTCAAGGAAAACCATATATGTCTCTTCTTCCAGAAGGAGGGGAAAAGGCCATCCTCTATGTAAGTGGTCTCCAACTTTTCAAATTCTCCTCCAAAGAGTTTTGGAAAAGATGCCTCTGGTCAAGGGAACCTATAATAGGCCCCATTAGACAAAGAGGCTCTAAACCTTCTTCTCCCAAAGAGGATCTCAGTGATTTCTCATTTTTCCCAATTGGATTATGTCCTACCACCTCCCCCTCAGGAAACTTTAACACCTTTAACAGCTGTCAAAGCAGGGCAGAGAGCTACTTCCTCTCACAAAGAGCCAAAGGTGTTCCCCTTCTCCCCCCAAAGGCCCTATGCAATCCACCTCTAGTAAAGTGAGTTTTAGTCTTGAATCTGCTAACCAAAAAGGATTTCAGAACTTCCCCCATTAAATCAAAAGAGATTTGAAAGTTCTTCACCATTAAAAATTGGGCTCAGATCATCTCTTACAGCCCAAGGGGCCATAACACAATCACAATTCCCCAAGTGAGCCTCACAACTCTCACACCTGCCCAAGCAGAGACAAAACTTTTCATATCTACACCAGGAGCTCAAGGACCTTTGCCATTTTCAGACGGGGTTCTTGAATATTCCACACATACACAAGATGTAGTAGAAACTCCTGAGTCCACCAAGGGACTCCTGTGCCTTCTGTACACACACAAAGTGATCTAGCACCTTCACTATCTTCCCCAGGGGTTCTGAGACATTTTCAATCTGTCAGGGAGCACTAGGAATGCCCACATCTACAGAAGAGGGGCAAAGATGTAGTCTCACATCTATGCTCCCTCGGAAAATGAGATTCAAACAGTTTTCTTCTACGAAAATGAACTCTGAACATTCCCAATCTAGCAGGAGACTCAGACATGTTCCCTCTGAACATAGGGTCTTCATCTTTTGCTTCAAAGGCTTTGGCATCTTACTCACCTTGCCATGGATCTCAAGGATCTTTGCAAGCTACCAGAGAAGGTATAAAAGACTTACCCTCTGTTTCAGATGCACAGAAACCTTTTTCATGTACTCCACATGCTGCAGAACATTTGGTAACTGTCCAAGGGCCATTGCAAATTTCCATACCTTCCAAAAGGTATCTTTTGCCATCTACATGAGGGAGTTTACCTTTAGCAAGGATTCTTGAAAGATCACCATTGGCACAAGGGGCCCTAGAATATTTGATATCTAATCAAAGGGAAGGGAAAAATCCCATACAGAAGATAGTCTGGGATAGTATATAACAGTACAGGGGATTGTAGGGTGGTCATGGCATAAAACAGGGGTTCCAGGGTCTACTCCATATGCTCAGAGGAAGCTAGCAATATTGCTATCTACCCAAAGGGCTGAGAAATATCCTCTGTCTCCTAGAGGGGCTATGGGATTGCTTATAACTAAAGCTAAGATTCTAGATAATTTGCCATCTGAACAAGGACCTGTTAAAATTTTCATTTCTTTTCAGAAGGCTTCTAGACATTCTCTATCCATGCAAGATACTCTGAAATATTCACCATTTTCTACAGAGGCTTTGGTGTTCTTTTTATCTACCCAGGGAATAAAAAAAAAAAAATGTTATCTTCCCTAGAGAATACAAAACTATCATATTCTCCAGGTGCTCAGAAACCTCCCCAAGCAATGTCAGGGGCTTTGACAACACTCATATGTAATCAAGGGCCTCTAGAACATTCTATGTCTGTCAAAGGAATCTGCGTTTTTTTGTTTTTTTTTTTTTTTTTTTTTTTTTTTTTTTTTTTTTTTTTTTTTTTGTAATCTACCCCAGGGTCTCTAGAACTTTCAGCATCTTTCCAAAGGAAGCCAGGGAACTTGTCTTATATGGTAGAATATCAGAATACTTTACCATTTGTTGAAGGGAATACATGCCCTTCAACATTAGACATTAGACAGTCTTTTGAATAATAATTTATCATGCCTTGTGTCCTCAAGAATCTCCTTATATCTATGAACTACCCTCACTATACATACTCAAAATAAGAGAGATTCAAACCTTTCACGTTTTACCATGGGAGCTAGGAAAATATGTTGCTCCACTCTGGTTTGATGCCTCAGGTCCTAACTGCAGAGTTACTGACTGGATCCTATTTTATGATCTTCAATCCAATCACTGGAAATCAGGTGGACTCATTGTTGCTGCTCATATATGGACATATTAAGACAAACTAAAGGAGGCAACCTAGCCAGGGAGAATCATCCAGGCTATTTAAAGAAAGGCTTGGGTTGTTGACTGAACTCTCTCAGATTCAACTCAAGATGTGAAACTTCTACACTCTAAAGAAAAGTTGGAAGCTGAAGACAAGTGGTGGAACCTACCTTCACTGAGCAAGGTAACAGGCACATTCATGTTTAACAGAATGTTGCATGCCACTTACTCCCTCTCTCCAAGGGTTTTCTAACCCATACCTTTGCACAACCAAGTCTCATAATTTTCTCCTTCTTCTAAGGGGTCACAAGCTTCCTTTTTTCCCAAGTCACCTCAGTCTCTTTACTTCATTAAAGTGAATATCAGACCTTTCTCCTAGGACTATGCCTACTGCAGACCTTCCCAGTTTGCCCAAGGTGGTCTCAAGTATTCATTTAGTAGAAAGACCCCCAAACTTTCTGTTTCTTTTAAAGTAGGACTAAGTCGTTTCTCTTCTGGCTAAAGAGGCTCCAGGCCAAGTAAGCCTTATGCTATTCCCTTTGTAGAAGTGAGAATCTCATCTAATCACATCAAGTCCAGTGTAGTGCAAAAGGGAGCTATGATTTCCTTCTTCAACCAGAAGGACTATAGACTTTCCATTTCTTCCTAAGGGTGTCTGGCCCATGCCATCATGATAAATGACACCTCAAATTTGACTCCTATGGCCAAGAGTGTCTAATTTTTTCATTACGTAGTCATGGGGGCTTCAGATGTAGCCTCTGGCTATGGGATGCCTTCTTGATTACTTTAGTGCAATACCCCTGAACAGGATTGCCAGGCAAACACAATTGTAACCTCAAAGTGGAACCTCACAAGATTCTGGGTGTAGATTATGGGGAAGAATATATAAAATGAACACTCATGCCATCTGCCTAGAAGGTTGTTCTCAGAAATGCAATGTTTCTGTCTCTAATTTATGGATATGAACAGACCAATACAATACTGAGGAAGCATCAAAGTTCAGACAACCACAAATCTTGTTGGAAGAGCATGTTGAGTGCCTCATGAACTCTTCCCAACAGTATATACAATATATGAATAGTGGTAGCTGGGAAGAATCATTGAAAGCAAACAATGCAGTGCCATATTGTACCACTAGCTAAGGTGAGCTATGTCTTTCCCTTCTGCGTAGTGCAGGGACTGGAACTTGCTATTGGTTAAACATCCAGGCACTTTCTTTCTAAGCAATGCAGTTCAGAATGACCTCATAAGTTCAGTTATGAATACAGGCTACTCAAACTGCACATATTTTCCAGATATTTCCCATAATCTCTCTTTGATGAAGGATCCTCAGAACTTCCCTTAGGATAGGTGCTGTTAAAGGCCTTTCTGCTCTTACAAAGAAATAGCCTAAAACTTCTCTTTTTGTCCAATGTGACTCATAAGAATGATTGGATTTTACTATTGGGATCTCAGAATTTTCATTTTGCCCTAAAGGATCAAGATTAATGGGTCCTCAGAGTATTCTCCACATATATATGGCCCTCAAACCTAACCCTCTAATGGTGAGCATTAGATTATTTCCTTCTATCCATGGCCACTAAGAAAACACATCTGTGACCAAAAAGACTTAATTTAACTGTCCTCTGAGTTAACAGAGCCTGTAACTTAGGTTATCTGTCCTTCATTCTGATCATCCAAATGAACAGGTACCATCCTTTATGCATTCAACCATGTGGTTGATATTAAGTTTCAAGAGGACATAAAGACTGACAATCATAACTGGTGAATAATTCTTGGACTGATGCCAGGCCTACCATGGTGTGACTGAAGCTATGAATTTTCCAAACTGTGATGAAGTTCTTCCTCCACTGCACAAGATAGGGTAGAACACTCTCTTATCCCTAAAGTGGTTAGGGATTTTAAGCAGACTCTAAATCTACTTTAGTCTTCTCCTAAACATCATTGCTTTAGACCATAAACTTCTGTTCATTATATATCCAATACACCCTCTGTAAACAAGAGGGTCCAATATCTAACTTGTATGACTGACAGGGCCTGTAACAGGGCCTGAGATCATCTCTACCTGCCCAAGGCCCCAACCTCTACTTCCAGTACAAAAGTTCCTCAAAAATTACATTCCAACCATTTTCTTTTGGATGAAAGAGGCCTTAAAACCCTCCGCTTAACTGTGTCTCACATCCAAACCTCATCTGAAAGGGATATCAGAACTACTTCTTTTGTTCTTGAGATCCTCACATAAACACCCTCTGTCCAAGAGGTCTGTAAGTATCTTCTTTTCATAGAGGGGCTTCAGTACCTTTCCCCCTGACTTTGGAAGCCTGAGAAACTCACTTCTGCTCATAAAGATTTAGTTTTTCTCCTTTATCTAGGGGGCAACAAAACCTTCTCCTAGTGCACAAGGTGACCTGAACTATTCCCTTTTGCCCACGGGGACTCAGGCCTACCATTTCTTTTAGTGTTTCAATAGATATTGCTCTACTGACTTTGTATGCCTGCTATATTAACAACTATCTAGGATTACCTTCAAACTTCTTCTTGGTACATATATTCTAAGACATTATGAAAAGGGACATTGGACTTATTTGACCAAAGGCTTCTTAGACCAAAGACAATGTTCAAACCTGTTGGAATAATGCGATGACTGATGACTGACCTTCCACACAGCATATAAAATATACAGACATTCTAAATACTTTAAAAGAATTGCAAGTTGATCAAGCAGTATTGGAACTTCTTCTGTTTCACAGGTATTTACAATTTGTTCAATGGGAAATGGTCTCTCTTATTTTATTGAAAATAGCCAGATATTTTACCCCTCTGACAAATAGGTATAGAATTTCACTTTTCAAGAAGTTTCTCAGAAATCCAACTTATGACCAGGGTGCTGCAACACACTTTTTACCATGAAGTCTGGCACATTACCTGTTTGAGGAAGGACACAACAGTCCTACTTCTGTGCAAAGATGCCAAAGCTTCTCTCCTACATAGGGAGATATAGACATTCACAACAGAGAGTGCTCTAGACCTGACCTTTGCAATTAATAAAATTCCATAGATTCACCATCTTCCCAGTGCATGTCCTACCTACAACTTCTCACTTCAGTGGCCTGGGAAGCATTGTGCTGACCTAAGAGATCTCAGAGCACTCTGAACTGAGGTCCCAAACAGAAGAGTATGAAGGCAAGGATAAATCAGACTACTTTCTTCATTTTGGTCCCTTGAACACAGATAGTCTGTCCTCCATGCAGAGGAATGTGTGGATGGACACATATATGAGGAAGACTCTGAACCTGAGACTACTGCATTAGAGCCTCTTAGAAGACTTCTAAGACTGCTGATATTTCTGTTATAGACACTTAGGATATGTGTATTCTAGATTGCAATTTCAAGTTTTGAGCTGATGAAGTAGTAAGAACCTGGAACTTCCTATAATTCTCAAGGCATCAATCAACCGTCAACCACTGCTCAATAGGGCTGCAGACATATGACCAAGAGACACTGAAACTATTCCATACAATCCTGGGGATCTCCTATCTCATTTTTCTACTTTAGAAGGTCTTTTTCCCTCTATCACCTTTCCCCAGAAGGGCAGCAGAAAATTCTCTTCTGCACACAAATTAGATATGCTTCTCCCTGACTAAAGAAGTCTAAGAGTATACTCTTTTACTGAAGTTGCTTTTTAAAAAGACTATTCCCTCTACCCAAGTATACCACAACTATTCTTCTGACCAAACTGATCTCAGACCTGCCTGCTGTAATAGACAGCTACAGTCTAGCAATACCAAAGCATTCTAAGACATTTTAAATATGCATTTGTGGGAGTAGACTTACTAAGTCTATGTAAATATAACTTAGATTCTTCATTGTGCAAAAAGTGATTCCAATTTACTGCTTTGATTTACCAAGGGTCTCAGATTTTCTTTTGCCCAAGTATTCTTTAAAGATGCCTTTCTGACCAGTGAGGTCATATTGTCCTTCTCTGATGCAGAGACCTCAGACAGTCCTCACCTAAAGTTTAGGTCCTAGAATATTTCAGTTTCTCCCCTTCAGCCAATGGCCCGCAGATTAACGGTGGCTCGAGCACTCTCCCAGCTGATCTGCTCCCCTCTGGAAACTGAGTCCAGAGGCACCCTAGGGAGGGCACAGATCACAGAGCAGAAGGTAGAAGAACCCGCCCACAGCCCTAGGCCTTAGAAGCATAACTGGCAGTAGGGGGACCCCAGGGCCCACCTGGCAGCCAGACCCTGCCCCTGCGGAGAACCACTCCCCTTCTGCCTCTGGCCTCCTAGAATATTTCAGTTTCTCCCCTTTCACCACTGGCCCAGATACCTGTGGCTCGAGCACTCTCCCAGCTGATCTGCTCCCCTCTGGAAACTGAGTCCAGAGGCACTCTAGGGAAGGCACAGACCACAGAGCTGCAGAGGCACCCAAGAGAGGTCAAGGACCTTAGAGCTGCAGGCATCCTAGAGAGGACACGGCCCACAGAGCAGCAGAGCAGGGGGTAGCATATCCAGAAGCATCCTAGAGGAGCAACTACATTCAGAACAGCAAAAACCTAGCTGGTCTACCACTGTGGAGACTCCATATCCTGAAATATCCTAGAGGAGCCACTGAACCCAGAGCAGCTGGAGCTCAAGATCATAGAGTCATCCTTACCCCAAGGAGTTCTGATACAACCAAGATAACTGAAAAGGCAGACTCCAGTCAGAACCAGTGAGTGCAAGTTGAACTACAGCTAACCAAATGGCGAAAGGCAAGCGCAGGAATGTAAACAACAGAAACCAAAGTTACTTGGCATCACCAGAACCCAGTTCCCCCACCATAACAAGTCCTGAACACCACATCACACCAGAAAAGCAGGACTCAGAATTAAAATCACTTCTAATGATGATGATGGAGGACTTTCAAAAGGACATAAACAACAGTCTCAAAGAATTTGAGGAGAATGCAGGTAAACAGATAGAAGCCCTTAAAGAAATGCAAGAAAACACAACCAAACTTGTGAAGGAATTACAGAGAACCGTCCAGGATCTAAAAAGTGAACTAAAAACAATAAAGAAATCGCAAAGGGAGACTACACTGGAGATAGAAAACCTAGGAAAAAGATCAGGAGTCATAGACACAAGCATCACCAACAGAATACAAGAGATAGAAGAGAGAATTTCAAGCGCAGAAGATACCATGGAAAACATAGACACAACGATTAAAAAAAAATATGAATGTAAAAAGGTCCTAACACAAAACATCCAGGAAATCCAGGACATGATGAGAAGACCAAACCTAAGGATAATAGGTATAGATGAAGGTGAAGACGACTCCCAAATTAAAGGGCCAGAAAATATCTTCAACAAAATTATAGAGGAAAACTTCCCTAACCTAAAGAAAGAGATGTCTTTAAATATACAAGAAGCCTACAGAACCCCAAATAGACTAGACCAAAAAAAGAAACACCTCCCGTCACATAATAATCAAAACATCAAATATACAGAACAAAGAGAAGATACTAAAAGCAGTAAGAGAAAAAGGCAAAGTAACATATAAAGGCAGACCTATAAGAATTACACCAGATTTCTAACCAGAGACTATAAAAGCCAGAAGATCCTGGACTGATATCATACAGGCCCTAAGAGAACACAAATGCCAGCCCAGACTACTATACCCAGCAAAACTCTCAATCAATATTGATGGAGAAACCAAAATATTCCATGACAAATCCAAATTTACACAATATCTTACCACAAATCCAGCCCTTCAAAGGATAATTGGTGGAAAACTCCAACACAAGGAGGGAAAATACAACCTAGAAAAAGCAAGAAAGTAATCTTCCAACAACCCTAAAAGAAGGTTGCTGTACAAACACGACTCCACTGCCAATAACAAAAATAATAGGAAACAACATTCATTTTACCTTAATATCTCTTAATATCAATGGACTTAATTCTCCAATAAAAAGACATAGATTATCAGATTGGATACATAAACAGGACCCAACATTTTGCTGCATACAGGAAACGCATGTTTGTGAAAAAGACAGACACTACCTCAGAATAAAAGGTTGGAAAACAATCTTCTAAGCAAATGGCCCCAAGAAACAAGCTGGAGTAGCAATTCTAGTATCAAATAAAATTGTTTTACAACCAAAATTAATCAAAAAACATAAAGAAGGACTCTTCATATTCATCAAAGGAAAAATGTACCAAGAGGAACTTGCAATTCTGAACATCTATGCTCCAAATGCCAGGGCACCCACATACATAAAAGAAACTTTACTAAAGCTTAAAGCATACATTGCATCTCACACAATAATAGTGGGAGATTTCAACACCCCACTCTCAGCTATGGACAGATCGTGGAAACAGAAACTAAACCGAGACACAATGAAACTAACAGAAGTTATGAACCAATTGGACTTAACTGACATCTATAGAATATTTTATCCTAAAATAAAAGAATATACCTTTTTCTCAGCACCTCATGGTACCTTCTCCAAAATAGACCATATAATTGGTCACAAACAGGCCTCAACAGATGCAAAAAGATAGAAATAATCCCTTGCACCCTATCAGACCACCATGGACTAAGACTCGTCTTTGACATAGATAAAAACAACAGAAAGCCCACATACATGTGGAAACTGAACAATGCTCTACTCAATGATAACTTGGTCAAGGAAGAAATAAAGAAAGAAATTAAAGACTTCTTAGATTTAAATGAAAATGAGGACACATCATATCAAAATTTATGGGACTCCATGAAAGCAGTACTAAGAGGAAAAATCATAGCTCTAAGTGCCCACAAAAAGAAAGTGGAAAGAGCATACATCAACAACTTGACAGCAAACCTGAAAGCATTAGAACAAAAAGATGCTAATGTACCCAAGAGGAGTAGATGGCAGGAAATAATCAAACTCAGGGCTGAAATCAACCAAGCTGAAACAAAAAGAACTATACAAAATATCAACAAAACCAGGAGTTGGTTCTTTGAGAAAATCAACAAGATAGACAAACCCTTAGCCAGACTAACCAAAGGGCACAGAGACAGTATTCAAATTAATAAAATCAGAACTAAAAAGGGAGACATAACAACAGAAGCAGAGGAAATTAAAAAAAATCATCAGATCCTACTACAAAGGCCTATACTCAATAAAATTGGAAAATCTGGATGAAATGGACAATTTTCTAGATAGATACCAGGTACCAAAGTTAAACAAGGAGCAGATAAACCATCTAAACAGTCGCATAACCAAGATCAAAAGTAAGTGTTTTACTTAGGAGAGATGACAGAGGTTCTGGTTAGTCAACAAATGATGGACTGGGTATTAGGACTATCTTGTACCTCACTGGTACAATTAGGAATAAGTATGCTCTAATTGTATTTTGAGAGAAAAGTTTTACTTTAACAGGAAGAGTGATATGTAGGAGGAGCTAAGTGGGAAGGAGTACTGAGAGGAAGAGATGGAGTAAGGAGAGAAGATGATGGAGAGGAGAAGCTAGGTGATGAGAGAGAGAAAGAGAGAGGGGGCATGGAGGCAGATGTTCACATGTCTCCACCAGTCAAAGATAGTTTTTATATCTAGGTTGGGTACTGGGTTTCACTTCTGATTGAGCATTACCAAACTTATAAATCCTTTGATTAACATTTAAAAATTCTGTATAAAAGCAAAAAGGAAGGGGGGGCATGGGACAGGGGTTTTCTAGGGAGAAGAAATGGGGAAAGGGGATGGCATCTGAAATGTAAATAAAATATAATAAAAATAAAATTAACTGAAATAAAAAAAAAGAATATTTCAGTTCACATGAAGGAACCACCAGACCACTCATGCTTAAAGTACCAGAGCCCAAACATAGTAAGTATAGCCCAGAACAGAAGCTCACTGCCTCAAGGCAGAAAGCAAAATGATATGTCCCCCATCATTCATAGCTAGACTTAGCGTCTGAACATATGCTTGAGAAGGTGAACCAGCATGGGACTGTCATCCAGACTTTTTGATGAATACTCAGATTCTTGCCCAATATGGGATCACATTCACTACAGTAGACAGATACTCTAGTTTCTGATGAGGAGCTGGAAGCAGAAAAGTCAGTAGCTGTAATGTGCCCCACTGTATGGAGTAAGCTGGAACATTGATCTCATGTCAAGGAAAAGAATATGCAAATTTCCAACTCTACCTCAAACCAAACACCTTTGTAAAGGTGTCTCAGATTTCTACTCTTTTCCTCCAAAAGCCCACCAAGTATTCCCCTCTGGCCCTGGGGGTCTATATTTTTTCCATGGTTCTAGGAATCTCATTTCTTCCCCATGGTTATAGCAAAACTCAGACCTCTCTCTCTCCTCTAACCCACTTATCCCTAGTTATACATCTCTGACTAGAGTTAGGGCACTCAGGGTCTGAATATGAGGCCTTCAGTACACTGCCCACATTGTCCATGGGTTTCTCACATATACTCTTTCTGACTAATGATCCCTCCCATTAGTTAGATCTTCAAATTCCACCTCTGGCCAAGAGAACTTCAGACAGTCCTTCCTCATTATGTGGGGTCTCTGTACTAGCATCTTTATCCAAACAGTCTCTGGTTTTACCTTCTGGCCAAGCATGTCTCCTAACTTTTCTCAAAGAGACATTACATTTACACAATGTAGGCAAGGAGGCCTTGAGCATTCTCCTACTTATCAATATCACATTCCTCACCTTAGGTTTGAGGTCTCCAGAGCAGCAAGGAAAGGTTGGAATAGCAGTCATCATCTTGAGGGAATTGATCATCAATTGAGTTGTCCCAACCTTAGAAGCCAGACATGGATGGTTAAACACAAACCTCTGGGGCTGACAAAGCAATCAACACACACCCACACTCTTAGAAGAGTGTTCAGATTGCTGACATCCTACTGAAGATGCTATAGATGGTATGGTTACTTTTGATTGTTGTTCTCTTCTTCTTGTTGTTTTCTTTTAAGTTTAGAAGAGGATATCTTGTTACTTTATTGTTATGATAGTCATCTACTGTCATTAAAGACCAGCAACCTACTCCTTAAATGTTTCACATTTTTTACCCTATTTGGAAATCACAATGCATGCATATCTTTTTTTCTATCATTTCAGAGACATAACACCATGTAATTTATTTTACAAATGTTACTATTTTAATCAATATTCACACGAATATATATTTTATGTGCAAAACTGTTTCCTGTGCTATATTGTTATCCACCTGTGTAGCATTTTCTGATTAAGAAACCCATTGTGATTACAATTAGTCCTTTCTGATAATATGTGGGAGCAGCTTTCTTCTAGGGTACAAGCACAGACATGTAGAAGGCAATTTGCTTATATCAGAACTGATGTAGGCCTTGTTGTGGACTGGATGAATGTATGGGCATTGAAACCATGTGAAACAATGGTGAGGTGAAAGAGGTGAGGCAGAAAAAGATAGGAGAGGATTGGAAGGTGGAGCCCTTGGCAGGGTAGCAAACTTACTGGGGAACATGAACCTCTGGGGAGGTAGAAGGAGCAGGTCTTGTCAGAGTCTCAGAAGAGATGAACAGAATTCACTGTGGCAAAGACACTATGTGCAGCTATCATGAGAAGAAACTAGAGGTGTAACTTGATACCCATGGTCTTAGAAGTAGGAGTGTAACTCTCCAGGGCTTAGAGACTGCTGGATGCTTTACAGAATCCCTCAAATGGAGCAGAGGCCAAGAAGACCAGGGTCTTTGTGGGGATAGTGCAGTCACCAGGGCATAGGGAGAACAATACTTATGATATAGACATTTCATGCTGTCAAGAAGATGTGGCAGATGAGGTGTAAGTGTGCGGATGTACAAGATGGTCAGAGATATTTGCCTTGGGCTGAAAGGCTACAAAAATTTCTGATTTTTCTCACTATCCTTGGCAAAGTTTTGTTCTTATTAAAGAGACTTATACCTAAACTCTTTACCTAGAATCTCAGAATTTTATCATGTGATAGACAGGCCTCAAAGCTTTCCAAAATGAAGCACAAGATCATATGACTACTTCTTAAAAGAGGGATTCTGCAGTCAACCCCTTAATCAGAGAGGATACACATGAAGTCCCATAGGTACAAAGAAAAATATGAGGATCTGTAGCAATATATTTATTCTGCTACATTGTATTTGCAGAGGATCTCAGTGATTATGCAGTAGAAGAGGAGCTGGGAGAAGAAGAGAGGAAGGGGGGGGGAAAGAAGGGGAGGGAAGAAAGAGAGGAAGGGGAGGAGATAAAGGAGGCTATGAACCATGGAAGAAGACAAAATGGGTCCAAAGCTGTCCTGGGTAGCAACTTCTATCAAAAGGTTATATATTGGGTAACAATTCTAATTGTGTGGTTGTCTTGTTATTTGAGAATTTCCAAATATATAAATCTTTAGATAATCATTAAGCTTTAAGAGTCTCATTTCTGCCAGGTACTGCAAGGTTGGCAGATATTGTCTGGGGGTTCAGCCAAGCTTTGTGATGCATCGTGGTGGATTGGCAGAGTCATCCTCCATGCTGGCATCTCATGGGTGCCAGGGCCTGCACATCTAGCTAGCTGGAGCCTGGTCAGAGCTGAGGAGCAGCAGGAACATGGTGGCTGCCAGGGATCAAGCCGTACCAGGTGCCATTTTTAAAATATCTCCCCCTTGAAGAGCTCCAAACTCGAGACCCTTCCTCAAGTCTTAGGACATTGCAGCCACCCAAAAATCATAAGAAACCATACCTGGATGCAATCAGCAGAGGTTTATTAGGGGAGGAGCTGGCGGTCAAGAACGACAAGCTCTTTAGCTCCAAGAGCAGGGTTTTTGGCCCTGTGTGGTGGGATAAAGGGTCTTTATAGCATGGGGGGGGGAAGGAAGGCATTTTCACAGCGCTTACACATGATTGGTTGTTTTACAAATTTTGAACATAGCACTGGGAAGACCAAGGGAGGGGTAACCAAGAACAGTGGAACATTTCAGAGAATCTAGCCCAAATGATCTAGAGTCATGTGAGATCACTCTGCACACTCATTCTTCTCAAAAATTGTGGTTTTACCATGCTATTGTGTCCTATCCTGCCATTTCAGATTACTATCTTTACTTTTTCCGGCTATAGGGGTATGGCCCCACCTAGGTGGTAGCATCTTTATCTGGAGTCAGGAATGCCTTCCTGCCTTGGGCGAGGCTTGGGGAATGTAATCCAGCAAGTGTCCTTCACCTGGAATGTGAAGGCCTGAAATCTTATTTTCAGTTCCGAGTTCTGTAAGGCGAAAAATCTACACATATTTCATAAAATGGCCTTTATAATTTTTCACGTCTACACCCTATAAGGATCCCTTAGCTACAAGGCCAGTTTGTGAGCCCATGGATTCAGAGGAGCTTATGAAAAACTCACTGGAGAGAAGACTAGGACTGAATTCAACTTTTAAAAAGTGTATAGTCATTGGTAGTTTATAACACTAAGGGGAGCGTTAGCTATTTTGGGCCAGACAAGGAAAATTTGAGGCCACAATATAGAAGTTGCTTACCCATTCTTCTTTGCTCCCATATCTCAGAAAATACCAGATTTTCCTCATACAACCAAGGAGGACTCAGAGCTATTCCTCATACACAGGTAAGCAGCAGACCTTCATTCTCTAGTCAGGAAGAGGGTGTGTGTGTGAAGCCCCCTTCAAGTAAGAGGATTATCTAAGCTTCTCCTGAGTAGAAGGGGAAGGCCTGAAAGCGTTTATTTGGGGCTTGCTTAAATTTTCAGAGGTTTAGTTTCTTCTCATCATGATAGGGAACATAGTGGCACACAGGCAGACATGGTAGCTGACAGTTCAACATACAGATCCACAGGCATCACAAAGCGAAAAACTCTGGACTTGGAATGGGGCTTTTGAAACCTAAAAGCCCAACCCCAGTGACACACTTCCTCTAATAAGGCCACACCTTCTAATCCTTTCAATAGTATCATTCCTTGGTGACTAAGTATTCAAATTATGATCCTATGGGGGACATTCTCATTTAAACCACCACAATCAGCATGCCCTGAACACTACAGCATTTTCCTAACACAACCTATGGTGTTTCCCTTTTCTGCTGCCTCAATAGGATTACCTCAAGTGGTAACTGAGCATTGCAGCATCAGGATGTCCTTGGACAGTGACCAAGCTAGTCCTGGTAGCTTGGATCACAAACTGGAACAAACGGTTGGAATCCACTCTGAGCCAATTTACATGACTCTAGTTCTGATATGTGTTCAATACCCTCACCAAAGAATGTCTGGTTGCTTCTGTTCATTTATGTTTCTAATATGGAAGAATGGAGACATAGATCCATTTGTTTCTTTAGTATTTGAATAGGACTAAGTATTTTGCAAATGAAAGCTGTTTGAAAACTTTATATGTACTGACACATTTTAAAATTAATGAAAATAAAAATACAGGAAATATTTTTCATTACAAATTATTGTGTGTATGACCTGTATGTGTAGAGGCTTGCTGACAATTGCTAGTGCATGAGTTCCAGAAATAACTTAATTGTGTGTATTCTCTTCTTTTTGACCTCTTGTAGAATCTGGTTGTCAGATTGTGGTCTTGGACTAAATTGACTTTACATCTTTCAGAGTCAAGAACATCTTGCAAAAATGACATCTACCATGTCATTTGCAAAGTTTTAGCCTATTCAGTCTAATGAAGTAGTACTTGCTTTTTTTATTTTTTAATACCTATTAAGATTTATAATTTGCTGTTAGTTTCATAATGATGACCAGTGTGATGTCTATTATTGGTTTTCAACTTAACTACATCTATAATTATTGAAACCAAAGTGGTCGGTACAACTTAAAGGAATTTTCTTAATTAAATCATTTAAGTGGGAAGACCTATTCTAACACCAAGACCTTTAGAGATGGAAAGATCCACCTTAAGTATGAGCCACACCTTCTGGTGGCATTCTTCATGAGGACACAGAAGAAGGGCAGGACATCTTTGCTCTTTGCCTGCTTGCCCTTACTCTTCCTGGCAAGTTCATTCCTGCACTGGTATTAGAATATACTTCTTCAGGAATTTTGAAATATACTAAGACCAGATGAAACATCTAGCCCTCAAAAATGAAGTTGATTATAATAAAGGAAGACAGTTTACTTGTGCCTCCACAGTTATATGTGCATACATCTCTCTTTCTCTCTCTGTCTGTCCTCTCTCTCTTTCTCTCTCACATACGTACACACACACACACACATCACATCACAGACAATTTTTAATTCTTAAACAAGATTCTGGGCTTTAAATTTCCCTGTGAAGAATCACTTGGAGTGTGGTAGTCCTAGAAGTAGGGAGAATGGAATTTTTTGCAGCAATAAAGATGATAAATGACGTCAGGGTGAATTCTGAACATTACAGTAACATAGAAAAATAGATGAATTCTGCAGTATTTAGAAACTATGCTACGTAGCTTTATTTATAATAGCCAGAAGCTGGAAAGAACCCAGATGTCCTTCAACAGAGGAATGGATAAAAAAAAAAAAATTGTGGTACATTTACACAATGGAGTACTACTCAGCTATTAAAAATAATGAATTTGAGAAATTCTTAGGTAAATGGATGGAACTAGAAAATATCATCCTGAGTGAGGTAACTCAATCACAAAAGAACACACATGGTATTTACTCACTGATAAATGGATGTTAGCCCAAAAGCTTGAAATAGCCAAGATTCAACTAACTGACCACATGAAGCTCATGAAGAAGGAAGACCAAGTGGGGATGCCTCGGTCCTTCTTGGAAGGAGTGACAGAATGCTCAAGAGAGCAAATATGGTGACAAAGTGTGGGACAGAAAGTCAAGGAGGGGCCATTGAGAGACCACTCTACCTTGATATCTGTCCCATGTGCAGTCACCAAAGATAGACGCTGATATGGATCTCAGGAAGTGCATGCGGACAGGATCGTGATGCAGCTGTTGCCTCGAAGGTCTGACGAAGGGAGTCTGACATATCCAGAGGCAGATGCTTGCAGCAACCAATTGATCTATCAAGGGTTCCCAATGGAGAAGTTAGAGGACTGAAGGAGATGAAAGGGTTGGTGGCCCCATGAGGAGAACAACAGTGCCAGCCAACCAGAGCTCCCCAGGGTTTAAACCACCAGCCTGGGAGCACAGAGGCACCTATGACTTCAGCTGTATACTTAGAGGAGGGTGGCCTTGTCAGGCATGGTTGGGAGAAGAGATCCTTGGTCCCATGAAAGCTGAACACCGAGTAGGGAGGAATTCGAGGGGGGAGGGGGGGAGTTGGGGGTAGGTGGGGGCACACCCTTGTGGGGGCAAGAGGGGGGGGATGGAATAGGGGGTTCCTGGGTGGTGGGGGGAATGGGGTAAGGGGATAAAATCTGAAATGTAAACATAACATCCAATAAAAAATATGAAAAAAAGAAAGTACGCTACATAAATTGTTGTACTTGAGGTTGCAGAAGACAGAAGGGTCATGAATGGCATCTAATTTTCCTAAACATACAATCACCATTTAAAATTGTAATTACTCTAAGTGGTTACCTAAAGCAAATGCATCAAAATTCTTAAGACTTTCTTCTTATTTAGATAGTTTAGAATATATATATATATATATATATATGTATATATATATATATATATATGTGTGTGTGTGTGTGTGTTTATATAGTGTGTGTGTTGTATAGTGCATGTTATATATGCACTAAATGTATAGAGCTTATCAAAAACTTAGCCTGAAAATTCTGATAGACTATTCTTAAGTGTTTGTAATACATGTAAATAATATTTGTAATATATGCTGTTTTGTCTTGTTTATTACTTTAAACAGAGTGTATCTAAGGTTGTCACTGAGAGTAGCTGCTACATGGTGATAGTATATTGCCTTTTGAAGATAATAAAATACCTTTTATTCTGCTTTGTAGGATTTTTCTACTTATTCATAATTGATCCTGGATTCTATGTGACATTTTCAATTGCACACACTAGTTAAGTTTATTTTTAAATTTTCTTGTTCCTGTGTTCAGTTCCATTGACATATTCAGTTGTTAAGATGTCCTGGCATTCACACTATCAAGGAGCTCTTTTTTTAATGATTGTTTTCAAAACCACAACTTCTTGAGTAAATTGTTTTTCTTGTTACAATCTTTATAACCACTTAAAAAGAAGTTGCTCTGATTTTATTGACTTTATTTGCTCTATACATAGATATTTCAAGACAAATGGTTATATTAACATTTAGTCATAGAACATCTTTTAATAAATCTTCATTTTCTAAACCAATTTCTTAAACTTATGGTATTTTGTATTTTGCATAGTATTTACAGTTTTTCCCCTTTAATTATGTTCTTAATTTCTTATAATCTTCAGTCTTTATGTTTTGGCCAATCTACACAGATATTAATCTATCATATTAATCTTTTCAGAGATACAAGTATTGTTACCATGGACTCACTCTCTGAACTGTAAGAATCAAATCAAATGTTAATTTTAGTAAGTTCTCTTGGTCATAGTATCTCTTCAAAGCAGTACAAGAATAACTAAAACATTATCCTTAGCAATTAGTAAAAATGCTAAGTAAAAATACCAAACTTGAAGATTCCATTTCACCTCAGTCAGAAAGATCAACAAAACAACTGACCACAAATGCTGGTGAGGTTATAGACAAAGAGGAATCCTCATTCACTGCTGATAAGAATGCAAATTTTGGCAGCTACTTTGGAAATAACTGTAAAGAATGCTTAAAAACAAAACAAAACAAAACAAAACACTCACCACAGTGAAATCTTCTATATTCTCCAGCTATGCCCCTGCCACCTGTGTCTGCTTTTCTCCTCACCTAGGCACCTTGCTTACTGGTCTAGACTGGACAGAATGAAGCTTAGCCAGGCAGCTGATTTAGACAGGATCTTCTTGCTCAGCATGAGTGCAGGAGAAATAGCCTTCTCCAGAGAAGGTTTTCAGTGAATATCTCTCTCTCTCTCTCTCTCTCTCTCTCTCTCTCTCTCTCTCTCTCTCTCTCTCTCTCTCTCTCTTGAGGATGAACAGGGCTATTTAAAGCTTGACAAGTGAGTAAGGATTTTCGGGGTGAGTGTACAGTATTAGCTGGAGCTGAGGTGCTTAGAATACTTCATTTTCATGAAGAGGTACTAACTGGACTTGTCCTTACAAGGAGAAGGGAAGTTTGACCTGAAACCTGGCCACCAGGCTAAATGACCAAGGCAGGGTCGAGGCTGGTAAGGTTTAAGTGAAGTGGAACATCTAGGCCCAGAGCAAGGAGGAAGCAGTCCTACTCCTGCTCATCTCAAGATGACATGTTCAGGATTTGAATATGTCTTGATCTCACTCTTGCTCCAGACTCACTCCCCTGGTTGCCAGACTTTCTGGCCCCACATGCCCTTTCATTCCACAGGCAATTTTATTGCATTTCTTTAGTTGAGTTTACAATGAGTTTACACATCATCATTAATTTTCTTTGTAAAGTTCTCATACATCTGTAAATTTTCTCTACATGTACTGCTTTAACTACCAATTTTGGTATTCTGTAATAGTTCTGGACTTTTGAGAGATTTATTTGTTTTAAAACAGAATTTAGATTACCTTACCATGATTTCTTTAGCATGTTTCATATATAATCCATTTTTATTTCACATTTTCTCCTACCAATTTTTTTTTCCTTTTAGAAAACATTTTCTCCAATTTCTTTTGCTGTGTGTCCAGATGTTCATATCCCTCTCATTTATTTCTCTTCCATCGTCTCTTCTCCTGTTGCATCTTGTTCCTACTCCTCATTTTCCTTCTGAATCATAAAATTTAATGAGTGGAAAATGAGTGAAATATACATTATAGGGATCAGGTCACTCCAAGAAAAATACAAGAACAAGAAAAAATATGGGCTGTCAAGATGGCTTAGTGGGTAAAGCCACATTCCAAGAACCTTGATGACATAGCAAGTTCAATCTCCCAGACTTACATGGCAGAAGGGAATCGCTTCCTGCAAGCTTTCCACTCTACTCCCTATACACACCATACATAATGTGGCCACATATATATTCATGTGCACATTAAATAAAATCAATGGGTTTAAGAACTTTTAAATAAACCAGGATAGCCAGAGCTATGTAGTAAAACCATGTCCTGAAAAAAAAATAAGGAAAAGAGTATCAGCAAGCAAAATATAATGGCATATTGAAAGATGATATACTGATAGGACAATGGCTAAAAGATTAGGAGGATAAATCAGGAAAAGCATTATAATAGAAACGAATAAGTTCAGACTTTGCAAGATAAAGGAATTCATAAGCCCCGCACTCTGAAGACAATCAAATTTTGGGTATTGGTGGCTGGTAGCAGTGATAAGGTAATAAAATGGTAAAGATTTTTTAGTTTTTCCTGTAGGATCTTGTATTATAAGAGCTTTCCCTGTATTTTATTATTTGGTTGTCACCCAACACTTACAAGACTATTAGTGTTATTGTTCTCAGTAACAATAAACAATGTTCTTTATACTTGGATAAGAAATATAAAGACCTTGGGAGCTCTGGGGGTTCTGGTTGATTGACATTGTTGTTCTTCCCATGGGGTTGCAAACCCTTTCAGGTCCTTCAGTCCTTCCCCTAACCTGGCATCAATGGGAGAGGAGGTCCTTGGTCCTATGAAGGATTGATGCCCCCAGCATAGGGGAAGGCTACTGCAGTGGAGTGGAAGTGGGTGGGTGGGGGAGCACCCTCATAAAATCAGGAGCTATGGGGGGAGGGGATATGGGGTTTGTGGAGGGAAAACTTGGAAGGGGGATAACATCTGAAATGTAAATAAACAAAATAACCAATAAATATTAATAATTTAAATTTAAAAAGAAATATAAAGACATTCTTCTCCTTGGTCTTGATGAAATATTGAGGACAGAATAAAAAATTTTTAAAAATAAAAAAGAATAAATAAAAAAGTCAAAATGGAGATAATTGGGTGTACTTTATTATTTCTGTTACTATTTTATATAGAGAAGGTCATAGGTTTTCTAAAATAATATACAGAACTATGACACTTTATTTTTCATGTTCCCATATTATTTAAGATGATAGAAAACTTGTCAGTCTTACAAATCAAGCTATAAGTGTAGATATGGGATTAATTACATGAGAATTGGGTTCATCTTTGCATGAGAACCTTGAACAGATGGATGCAGATGCGTGCCACAGCTCATTCTGTGTTGCTATAAAATACCAGACAATGATTATTTTATAAAAAAATTTATTTCTCACCATTCTGGGGCCTGCAAAGTCTAATAACTAGGTAGCAGCGTTTTTTAAAGTATCATATATGGTGGACAGCAGGAAGACAGGAGAGAACAAATGGCAAAGAAAACAAGAGGGGCCAAAATTTGGATAATTAATGCATTTATGATGGCATTGTCCTCCTGAACTAATTACTTTTTATTATTTCCCCCATGTCTCAACAGTAATCATCATGTGTTAAGTTTTGTGCCTCAGAGGGCATATTCAGTCCAAGAAGTGTTAAAAATGAATAGCATTAATACAAGCACATCCACAGAGAAGGTGTTGAATCTGTTTTATTTGATGGTTTAGTTAGTATAGGTAAAATAAAAGTGAGATTATATGCTGAGTAGGACGAAACGTGTGGTCTAATGGGGCTAACAGAAGAATTATGCTACCTAGGGACTTCAAAGTCCTGCTAATCCCACACTATAAAGGACCTTTAAAAGTCTGGTTATTTATAAAGAGTAGACTTGTCAGTGTACTTCAGAGTTCCCTTATTTAATTCTATTTTAAAATGTAGTTAGCCTTTATTGTCTGCATAAAATAAAACTGACACAGATCATGGAGTTGTAAAAAATAACTCAGGAAAGAGAAGAGCTGATACCATATTTAGTTAGGGTGATGCCCACAATGTTTCCAAATTTGCTCCAATATAAACTGACAGGTATGGTTGTCCACATCGACTAACCTCTTTGCTATAACTGTCATTAGTGATTTTGGAATAATACTGCAAATTGTTACTAAAAATATTAAAGATTCATTTGAGAAATCCTGATGAAAGGATTATGTGCCTACAAAATGCGTTACAATTATGTGAACTTTTAGAGTACAAAAGGAATTTAAAATAAGGGAAGATTCAGAATCTTTCCCATCATGGTTTATGCATAATTGTGTGCAAACTGGGACACAGTCAAAAGTGAAAGTGAGTGCTAAATAAACCAGGTTTATGCTTAGACAACCACATTGTCAGACATATTATTGTCTGTCTTAGTTAAAGATTTACTGTTGTGAAGAGACACCATGACTAAGCAAGTCTTATTAAAGACAACATTTAATTGGGACTGGCTCACAGGTGCATAGGTTCAGCCCATTATCATCAAAGTAGAAGGTTGGCAGAATCTAGGCAGGGATAGTGCAGGCACAGCTGAGAATTCTACATCTTCATCTGAAAGCTGCTACTAGAAGACTGGCTTCCAGGCACCTAGGAAGAGGGTCTTATAGTCTGCAACCTCAGTGACACACCTACTCCAACAGGGCCACATTTTCTAATACTGCCACTCCCTGGGCCAAGCATATGTAAACTATCACACTGTCATAAATCTATTCTTTCGTGGTTTAATGTGTGTAGTATATTTACTAAGGCTGAAGGCCCCTCATAGGGAGTTCAAATAGTTATGGTAATCATCTGTAGCAATTTATGACCAAATGAGAGCAATATACAGTAAATATAGAGAGTTTATCAGTGGGGAAATTTATTATATATTACTCATTAAGTTCAAGTAGAAACCGAACATTCTAAGCCATTTACATTTTCTTTAATCTGTATTTATCTCACCATTCTTCTCAGAAGATCTTCTTTACCCTAGATATTAAAATAATACCTATCACATTCGTGGACTTATTACATCCTTTGTGTATAAAACTTGCATGTTTAGGGTCTGGCTCATATGAGTCACTTAATATTTCTGAGCTTCAAGTACCTCATGAGAGAATTCAGTTGGTATCTGAGGTTCCTAGTAACTCAAATGGTGCTAAATTTTATGGGTTTATTTTGTGTGTGTAAGAATAAACAAAATAAATCAATATACAACTTTTTTAAGTAATAAAAATCAAGACTTGGTCTAAAAAAAAAGAATGAAGAACAAAACATACGACATGTGAACTTGAATATGCCTTAGGTCAAAACCCTTCTTTTTCTCATTTCTTTTCTTTCCTTCCTTTTTTTTCATTCTTCTTTGTGAATGCATGCACAAACAGACACACACACACACACACACACACACACACACACACACACACACATTCAGGTATGCCCATGTACCATACATCAGATAGAGAAGCAACAGCAAGAAGATAAACGTAGTCAGCAGAAAATAGTGCAGCAGTGATGATATTATTATAAAAGTAAAGGGAGGGAAAGAAGCAGGAAGTCAGGTGAAACAAATAAGATACAGACAAGAGCGGTCCAATGAGCAGCCAGCATTGTCACAGAGTCACACACATATTCATAATTGCTACTCATGGCAAATGGGCCATGAAAGAAAAAAAAAAGATGTCTTTTAAAAGTCACTTTCATTTTACATTTTCAACCAGTAAGAAGTTTAGGAATATGCAATCAATCCATAATTTGCAAGATCATTAAACTCTTACAATAAAGGAAAAGATGTCATTAATTCTCACATATGTTCCTAGTGGCAAGTCTCTAATAAATTGCAATGACAGCTTGTTTCCACACACTGAGATTCCTGAAATTGTGTCCAGAAGACATTCTCATTGAGATCCTTCCAGGATTACAGATGGGATGGGCCAGTTTGAAACACAGATTTATTCATTTCAAAAATGATTTTTATTTCTTTCCCAATCTAAATCACAAGAAATAGGAAATAATATAGAATAATATGGTTTGGTCAAAAAAATGAGCTTCTTTTATTACTTGAATCTAGACTCACTCTGCATTGTCATTTGATTGGAACTTATCAGTACAGTCTCATGAGCCTTTGACTGAAAACTGAAAGGTAAAGAACTAGTTTTGTGTTGAAGCATACTCATTGTGAAGCAGGAAAGCCTAGGTAGGACAAAGTGTGGAGTAAAAAAATATAATCTTATAATTTTAACTTTAGAGTATATAACTAAAACAAGATTAGAGAAGTATGGCTTAAACTAAGTTTCAAGCTCCCTATACATTAAGGCTGATTTGTTTATTGAGTCTACATCAACTCAATGAGCACTGATTATGTGCCACACATTGGAACTCGTGTTAGGGAAAGAACAGTTAATAGTGTTTGATCAATCAGAGAATGCATGGAATAGGGTAAGAAAGGAATGAAACTCTGAAAGAATTCAACTGAAATTAATTAAATTCATTAAAATATCATAAAATTTTGGAAACCATTTAGGGAGTTAAGAGATTATCCTGAAATAAGCAGGTGGTAATCAATGATTCTATAAGGGACAATTATTGTCTCCAAGGTGACATTCTACATTTACTATTGTGTGTGTGGCAGGGAGGGGGGTCTGCATGTGCCACAGCATGTGTGAAACTCAGAAGAAACTGCTGAAGTAAGTTTTCTCCATCCACCATGTGGGTCCCAGGGATTGCTCTCAGGTCATCAGGCCATTACTTGCTATGCCATTTCATCACTCTGTGTGTGTGTGTGTGTGTGTGTGTGTGTGTGTTTGCACATGCACACATGCACACTTGAGGACAATTTTATTAGAGTTTAAAAGAACAATACCTGGGAAGGCAAGCTGAACTCTTGACCACTGCTTGGAACAAGAAGAATAGCATACAAAAGGAGAAAAAGACATACCTTTTGAGTTAAGCTAGCACAGCATGGCAGTCTGCCACATGGTGAGAACATAGTATTTACAGAAGGAGTAAGAAAGTATAAAGTGTTAAGAAAAGCATGAATCAAGCAGAAATAGAAAGAAAAAAGAAAAGGTATGTCACTTCTCTCTTCTGCTCTATGAGAGACGTGAAATCTCTAAGAACTAATTGTAGAAAGAAAACTAAAAAATTAGGACTTTAAGAATCATTCATTCTTATCACCAACCTAAACAAGGCTCCCACACCGAAAAATAATCTCTGTAACATAATAATGACATTAAGGCAAAGCTAATATATTGGCAGAAAAGCAATAACATATAAACTATTGCAATGTATTCCTAAGTATTTTGTACTTTACTGATTTATATAGCATATCTGCAAGATAAACACTGCTGCCTATATTTTAGAGAATAAACAAATCAAAGTTTTATTGAACATGTAAAGTGTTACTTTATGGGATAGGAAGATATTGAAAGTAGATTTCTGTAGTTTCAGATTTTTGTACAAAGTAGAAATATACCCCAAGAAAGTACATTCTAACTCTTTCCATCTCTGACTTTTATACATATGTGCTGGAAAGAAGGCCTAGGTTGAGCCCATGTATGTTCTTTGGTTGATGCTCTCTGGAAGCCCCCAGTGTCCAAGTACAACCTCCGTATCTTAAAATCCACTTATCTTTCCTTCTAGTTTTATTATCTCATCAGTCATAGTCAAATTTTCTTTTGTTATTGGATATTTTCTTTATTTACATTTCAAATGTTATTGCCTTTCCCAGTTACCTCCCTCCAGAAACCCCCATCACATCCTCCCTTTCCTTGCTTCTATGAGGGTGTTCCCCTACCCACCCACACCCGCCTCCCTGCCCTCACATTCCCCTACAATGGGGAATAGAACCTTCACAGGACAAAGGGCCTCTTCTCCTTTTGATGCCTGACAAGGCCATCCTCTGCTACATATGCAGCTGGAGCCATGGGTCCCTCCATGTGTACTCCTTGGTTGGTGGTTTAGTCCCTGGGAGCTCTGGAGGTCTGCTTGGTTAATATATTGCTTTTCTCCCTATGGGGTTGCATCTTCATCCCCTTCAGTCCTTTCTCTAACTCCTCCATTGGGATCCCCGTGCTTAGTCCAATGTTTGGCTGTGAACATCCACCTCTCTATTTGTCAGGCTCTGGCATAGCCTCTCGGGAGACAGATATATCAGGCTCCTGTGAGCATGCACTTCTTGGCATCCACAATAGTGTCTGGGTTTGGTGACTGTATCTGGGCTAGATCCCCAGGTGGGGCAGTCTCTGAATGGCCTTTCTTTCAGTCTGTGCTCCACACATTATTTCTGTATTTCCTCCCATGAGTATGTTGTTCCCCCTTCTAAGAAGGGCTGAAGCATCCTTTTTTTAAGATACGGAGGTTGTACTTGGACACTGGGGGCTTCCAGAGAGCATCAACCAAAGAACATACATGGGCTCAACCTAGGCCTTCTTTCCAGCACATATGTATAAAAGTCAGAGATGGAAAGAGTTAGAATGTACTTTCTTGGGGCATATTTCTACTTTGTACAAAAAGACTTTGGTCTGCCTTCTTGAGCTTTATGTGGTCTGTGAATTTTATCTTGGATATTTTGAGCTTTTGGGTTAATATCCACTTACCTTGGTGTGACTCTACCCAGCAAGTGAAAGATTTGTATGACAACAACTTCAAGTCTCTGAAGAAAGAAATCCAAGATCTCAGAAGATGGAAAGATCTCTCATGCTCATGGATTGGCAGGATGAATATTGTAAAAATGGTTATCTTGCAGAAAGCAAACTACATATCCAATGCAATCCTCATCAAAATTCCAACCCAATTCTCTATAGAGTTAGAAAGAGCAATTTGCAAATTTATTTGGAATAACAAAAAACCCAGAATAGAGAAAACTACTCTCAATAATAAACGAACTTCTGGGGGAGTTACCATCCCTGACCTCAAGCTGTATTACAGAGCAATGGTGATTAAAAAAAAACTGTGTGGTATTAGTATAGAGACAGGCTGGAAGATCAATGGAATAGAACTGAAGAATCAGAAATGAACCCACACACCTATGGTCACTTGAAGTCATCATTCTTAATAGCTGAGTAGTATTCCAATTGTGTAAATGTACCACATTTTCTTTATCCATTCCTCTGCTGAGGACCATCTGGGTTCTTTCCAGCTTCTGGGTATTATGAATGAAGCTGCTAGTCAAATTTTCTAATGAAATAATTAAAGCCAATTGAAAATTTCATATTTTCCTACAGTAGGCCTCTTCATATTTTCATACCAAACTGCTCTCTTCTAAGATCACATTGGTTGATAATCTCATAAAAATAGGCATGTGCAATTGCAAAGGTCCAATCTTCCAAAGCTTTCTAACACTGAGGGTGATTTGCTTTCTTCAGATCATACTTTGCATGCATTCAAGACTCATTTCCTTTTTCCAACCATGCTTTTGTTTTGCAAGTCCCTTCCTAAAAATGCCTGTGCCAAGTTTGTCTCTGCATTAAAACCAATGGTTTATATACAGAAAGAGGCACAATAGAAAGCCATCAAATATGCCCTGTAGCAGCATCTAGACATAAATTATGTGGAATATATATACTGACTAATAATTTCTTGAATGCATCCATCACATGTTAACACACATAATATGACTTTTACTTATGTTCTTTTGCATCCTTTCAAGTATGCACCACCACATATGGTGTGCTGGGGATGGACCCAAGGCTAAACGTATGCTAGGCAAGCACTTTATCTACTGAGCCATACCCCTTACCTATGTATTTTTCATTTAATTATGAGGGCTCAGAATAATAACAATAACAAAATGGTCAATGTCAATTCTGTCTTGTCATTAGTCTGCTAAAAATTTCCTCCCCATAATTTTGTAACAAATATCTGAAGGGATTTTAATCTGCCTGATTTGAAAACTACCCTCCCACATGGGTGGATAAGATCTGAAATCATTTTGCAGTGTATGTGATAAAAGGTGGGCACAGGACAATGCAATCAATTTATCTCCCTTGTGTTTGAAAAATTGATGTTCTGGTGCATAGCCAATTGGTTGAGCAGGCACTACAGTACTTTGAAAACAGTGGTTTTGATTATCTCCTTCAGGTAAATGGATACAAAGTAAGTCTGCAAAGAAAACATGTAAGAGCATCAGGAAGGGACACAAACAGGATGCATAGCAAGATGGTTCAAAAGAAAAAGTGGGCTGAGAGTGAGGCGATCTTGATTCTTGATTTCCTGATGTTTTTGGTTTCTATTTCTCACAAGGCCAAGGAGTATTTGTGACTCTGGTTCCTTTTAATAATGTCCTTTATGTTTACTGGAACTACTGTGAATTAGCTTCTGTCACTTGAGAATAAAAAACTGTTTGCTCAAGAAAATGCATCCACTGGAGCTACAATCATACAACAATGTGACTTCAAATGAATGATTCCAAGGACTTCATATTTCAAAGGCAGAACAAAAGGAATTGATTTCAGATCTGTCATTTCTTCCCAACCTAATTGCTTTTCACATTATGTCACTTTATACTGTGTGATTAACAGTTGTCTTTAGTAGTTTCTCCTTTCGACTTGTTAAAGAAAAGGATTGATATGGATTATTTAACATATAAATACTCATCTTCCTGGGTGTCTAGTGAGAAACAAAAACGTAACTAGATAGATTTTTTTTTACATCCATTTTCCTAAAGAAAATGCAAAAGCTCTACTAAAATCTACCAAGACTCGACTTCATTTATTCATGAACCTCATCAGGAAAAATGGGGTTTGGAGCTCAAAAGTACAGTGTTTGTACAGCAGCTATGACAACCTGGGTTCAGGTGTCAGAACTGCAAAATTAAAGTGAATTCTAATGTGGCTGCAGTGTCTATGACACCAATTCTGTATATGTGAACTATTTGCCTAAGTCTGTGACTTAATTTGCTTAAGCCTATTGAAAACCAAAAGATTTTTTTCCCTCAAGTAAGATTCTGACTGAAATACTTCTTTACACTTTCAAAATTCGTTTTTTGTTCTGCTTTATGATAACTGGGCTCTCAATAAGCTTATTTCTATTCCTTGTCATGAAACAGACATTTTATCTGTATATGTATCTTCCTTCTGTATGAAACAGTAATGAAATAAAAAATTTTTTAAATGTCTGACATAAAAATGTGGAATGAAAAGTAATAAAATATACTATATCCCAATGGTAAAATTCACTCTGGACTTATTGCCCTTCAAATCTTTTTCATCCCTATGTGGCTATCTTGAATATAGATGCCATTAATCAGACATGAACAACTGAATACCTGGGACTCTGATTTTGCCACCAATCCAGACATAATGCATTGTGTCTTATACTGACTGATTTGTGTATTTACGCACTGTATGTTAGAAAATACTGAGGTCAGGCTAACTGGGTGACATGTGTTAACCCAGTGAAATTAGCAGTGAACAATGACTTCCTGGACTCCCTCTTTAAGAAACCTTCCAATAGTCACAGAAGATAAAAATTGAAATAATTCAGAGCATCCAGAGGATGAGGGGGATGAAATAACTAACATCTGTAGGATGCCACCTTGTTCATTTCAGAGTGTTTGACAAGTGTTATAACCAAACGTGTAATATAATAATTCACTGTAGCCATCTATTTGCACTTCAGTGAGATATTATCCTGTTTGTGGTGTCCCAAGACCTTAATTTCTCCAGTCACATCCTTCAGTCATGTACTTATTGTCACATTTTATTCTAAGAGGCACATATAGTAGACTTCCTGTCTAGCATAACTCCCTCCACTCCACTCAATAGTGTTGATTGTTACCATTCTGAACTGTTCCGAATGTCATTTACTTTACAATTGTATTTTCCTAAATATACTTCAATAAAATCTTCTTATGTAAGAGGCAGAAGTAGTCCTCAGGCCCAATCCATGATAATGTATCTGCAATTGAAGGTACTTAGGGGGTAGGTGCTCTACGATGCCCTAGTGTTTACTGAGAAGTTCATGGAAGTTGAAGCTACTGTGGGGGAAGTGATCTGCAAGGCCTGTCACTTACTGAGGGGTTAATGGTAGTTGATGCCTTTTGGGGGAACGTGATCTGCAGGCTTCATTACATACTGAGGAGAGAGTGGCAATTGATGCTACTTTGGGAGAAGTGAGTGATCTGCAGCCCCTATCATGTTAACTCCCCAACACTGAGCAGTTAGTGGCAGTTGAAGATGCCATGTGTGTGGTGCTCCACAGGCCCTATCCCCTACTAAGAAGAGGTTGGCGGTTGAAGCTGCTATGAAGAAGAGCTCTTCTTGTCCCATTAATTACTGTGGATTGATTGGCAGTTGAAGCTGAGGTGTGGGGTGGTGCTCCACCTGGGCTTAACCTTTACTGAAGCTGCTATGAGGACCTATTCTCTTGGCCCTATCCAGTACTTAGATGTTGGCAGTTGAAGCTACCAGGAATGTGATCTTTAGGTTCTAGCCCTTATAGAAGTGCTGCTGAAAATTAACCTGTCCTGGAGGAGGTGACTTACAGGCCCCATCCCACACTGGATAGCTGTGTGCAGTTGAAGATGCTGTGGGCAGAGCTCCCCAAGCCATATTCCGTATTGAGGAGATACAGGAGATAAACGTCTAATGAAGTGAGATGCCTTCCTGGCCCCATCTCTCACTTAGGTGATATTGCTAATAAAACATGCTATGAAATGCTCTACAGATAATATTCCATACTGAGGATCTAATGTCAGATGAAACTGCTATGAAGAAAATGATTTACCAGGCTCTATCCCATACTAACAAGCTGCTGGCAATACAAGCTGTCATGAGCATGTGCTCCATCATGAGCTTTCCCTTACTGGGGCACTGAGGGCAGTAGAATCTTCTATGCTTAAGGTTACTGCAGTTTCTGAGCCTTACTGTTAGTTGTTAGCTCAGATGTCCAAGCGCAGCAAACAGACCATTCCAGACCACATGGTTCCGGGGGAGGGGGGCGATTATTCAGGAGAAAGGGCAAAGGTGGGGGGGGGAAGAAGATGGAAGGATAAGAGAGCAAGGTCAAGTGGTTCTTCCTGTTTTATATGGGTGGTATCTACCAGGTAAAAGTGAAGTAGCCAGGTGGATTCTGGGAGTGTATAGCGGTTGCCTTGACAACAATGTGGGGGTTACCTAGATGTGATGTCACTGGGTTCGGAGCCTGACATCAACATACCTCCCTTTTTCTTATTATAAAGAGAAGAAGAAAAGTGGAGGAGAAGCCGATGGTATGGTGAAAGGGGAATTGGGGCACAATGTCTCTTAAACTACTTCCTACTGTGTAGGGGCATTGTGGGGAATAGCTGACATTCACCATAGGGGTCCACTCAGTAGATATGTGTATCAGGTTCCTCTGTGGACAGTGGCTGGTAATCCTGTAACAGGAACTGATTAATAGTTTGATTAGAAATAATAACACCAGGAGGAAGACAAAAAGGGGTGTTATAAAAAAGAGTATCTGTTTTTATATGGGATTTTAAAAAAAAATCTCAGAACTGGAGGTCTCATGTTCCTTAAAAACAGCATTCTTCTTGGAGGAACCGGTGAAGACCATTTTCTTTAGCTGTCAGGACATCTGGCCCCTGTCTGTTCTGAAGCTGGAATCCCACGGATCTTGTATGTAGAAAAGAGTGTCTTGTGGTGTTGGTAGAAGTGGTTGGTCTATGATCTAGCATATATATCTGACAAGACCAATATGGGCAGCCCCCATAATCGTCTGGCCAGTTTCTACAATAATCTTCTATCTGGTCAAAGAGAAAGCAAGTATAGAGAACATAATATTTAGATGAGATAACAGATATAGAGATGATAGCAATTTGGACTGGTTCTTGGCATCCGCCTATGGAGTAGTTTTCTGACCCTGTTTGGAAAGACTGTTATCTGTGGGGTCTCTTGACTCTTGAACCTCCAGATGTAAGGCCTGACTTGGATAGAAACAAGCAGCAGGGGGAGGGCAAGAAACCCATGTCTAGTCCAGTGAGGTCGAGCTCGGCTGCCGGAGTAGAGTCTTGTGTTCTGGGATTGAGGACAAGGTGGGTGACTTTGAAGTCCTAAGGAGCTTAATAGAGCACAGTCCTGTTAGGGTTGATATGTATGAAGAGTCAATTTTAGGTGGGGGGATGAAAGCCTTGAGGTGAGACAAGTGGACCCAATGAGGGAGTCCCTCAAGTTTAGCAGCTTTAGGGGTCACAAGAATTGCCTTAAAAGGATCCTGCCATTTGGGAGAGAGGGGTGAGGGCTGATGATCTGGTGGGGAGAGAAGGACTTGGTCTCCAATGTTGACAGGCAGTGAACAGGAAACAGTGTGTGGTTGAGGTAGATGGCGGTCAGCAAAGTTCCACAAGAGAGAACGGAGGTGGCAAAGTAATGGGGTGAGTCTGGGAGGGGAGAGCATTTAGGTGAAAGACCAGGATTTAGGACTGGACACCCATACATGAGTTCAAAGGGTGAGATGAGGAGAGGCCGCTTGGGGAGAGCTCATAGCCTGAAAAGAGCCAGAGGTAAAAGTTTTACCCAGTCAAGATGAAGTTACTGTGACAGCTTAACAAGGGTGGTTTTTAAAGAGCGGTTAGTTCTTTCTACCTTACCTGAAGATTGAGAGTGGTAGGGAATGTGAAAATGCCAGGGGATGTCTAGGGCCTTAGAATTTGAGAAACCTAGGAAGTAAATTCAGGACCACTGTCTGACTGGAGAAAGGCTGAGACACCAAATCAGGGGATGATCTCTCGGAGGAGAAGATCAGAGACAGTCTGAGCCCTTTTGTTAGTTGTAGGAAAAGCCTCTACCCACCCCGAGAAGGTGTCCACCAAGACCAGGAGGTACTTGACACGTTTGACAGCAGGCATGTCAGTAAAGTCAAGTTGCCAGTCAGTTCCAGGAAGGGAACCTTTAGCCTGGTGGTTAGGAAAAGGGGTGCTATGATACCTGGAGTTGGGATCTGACATCTGACAGATTATGCAAGAAGCAGTGATAGATTTTAAGAAACTTAAGTCATCAGGAGTAGGCTGTAGGTGAGTCTTAACAAAATAAGACAATGCATGGCTCTTAGGATAAAAGAGTTGATAAAGATAGGACAGAGTTTGACGAGTGTCAGGGGGTGTAGGTGGGGATGTGGGTTGCAGTGTAAGAATGTCCTGGGGAGGGTGAGATGAGTCTAGACCCCTAAGGGCCGCAGCTCTAACTGCCTCATCAGCTAGGTTGTTTCCCTTGGAGAAAATAGAGTCATCTTTCCGGTGGTATCTGCAGTGGACAATCCCAATAGCTGTGGGGAGATGGGAGGCCTTTAGCATGGCCATAATTTGGTTTGCATTAGTTACTGATCCTCTTTTTGTGGTAAGTAACCCGCACTCCTTCCAGATAGCAGCATGGGACAGGAGGATATGGAAAGCATATTTGGAATCTGTGTCAATGTTGAGGGATTGTCCCTCTGCCCACTGGAAGGCACGAGTGAGGGCTATTAGTTCAGCCTGTTGGTTGGTGGTATGAGCAGGAAGGGCCTGTGCCTCCACCACCTTGGTGTCTGACACTATGGCATAGCCAGCTTTCCCGGCTCCTTCATGTAGAAAGGAGCTTCCATTTGTATAGCAGGTATAAATGGCTTGAGGCAATGTGCCCTCCTGTATGTGTGAAGGATGAGGTAGTAGTTCCTCTAAAGTTTCAGTGCAAGAGTGAGATAGGGAGTAGTTAGTATTAGGTCGAGGAAGAAGATTGGAAATATTAGGAGGTGGGCATGATTGAAAATTGAGGGTGGAGTCTTCTATTAGAGCTACCTGAAGAGAAAGAACCCTGGAGGGAGGTAGGGTCTGTAAGCCTTTATAAGTTAGGAGCTGTGACAGGTTGTGAGAAGAGAGGACAGTTATGGGTGATCCCAAGGTTAGTTTCTTTGACTCTCGAATAATGAGTAGACAGTTGGACTTTAGAAGGTGAGACCCTGTAGCCCCAACTGGAAAGGAAATTTAGAAGAGCAGCTGGGTCAGCTTGGCTAATCTCTAGAGAGGGGCTACAGAGAAGGACATCATCTACATAAAGTATAATCTTAGATCTAGGAAGAGCAAGTCAGAAGCCAGAGCCTGGCCAAATAAGTGTGGGCTGTCCCAGAATCCCTGAGGTAGAACAGTCCAGGTAAGTTGAGTAGAAAGGTGGGTGTCAGGATCTGTCCAGGTAAAGGCAAATATGTCCTGTGATTGGGCATCTAGAGAGATAGAGAAGAATGTGTCCTTGAGATCTAGGACTGGAAAATGAGAAGTCCCTGAGGGGATAGTAGAAAGAAGTGTGTAAGGATTAGCCACAACAGGATGGAGGGGAACCACTGCAGAATTAATGTGTCTGAGGTCTTGAACCAGGCGATAGGTACCATTAGGTTTCTTAACTGCTAGTATAGGGGTGTTAAAGGGGAAAGAGGTAGTGTGAAGGAGTTTTTTTCTTAAGAGATCAGAAATGATAGGCTTAAGTCTCCTGAGGCTCTGGAGAGAGAGGGGGTATTGAGAGGGTACCTGGTAGAGTCCAGTAACTGGATGACAACAGAATGATGTTTAGCAACAGAGGGGTTCTGGATGTCCCAAACTCGGGGGTCCATCTGAGAAGCTGGTAAGGGAAATAACATGTTAGTGTTAGTAGGTTGACTGGCTAGAAGAAGGAGCAGAGGAACTGCTGGCGAGCTTGGGTTTAGGTGAATTGGGGGAGCAAAGGAAATAAAGGCTCCCAACTTAGCTGAAATATCCCTTCCTAATAAGGGGACAGGACATATAGGCACTACCAAAAAGGAATGGGTGAGAGGTACTCCCCTAAAAATGCAAATAAGTGGGGGAGTCTGGTGAGGAAGGTAAGGTTGTCCTTCTACCCCAATAATAGGAAAATGCGAAGGTGAGATGGGTCTCCGCCAAGACTGAGTAAGTGGCCCCAGTGTCCAAGAGGAAAGAGATGGGTCTTCTACATACCATAATATCTACCTGAGGCTCCCTGCTAGTGATAGGCATGGTCGGGTCAAGAGAGCTTGGGCCCAGTCAGTCCTCCATAGCCAATCCAAGAAGGTCAACTGAAGGGTTTTCTGGGAGTGATGTCCCTCTGTTCTGAGTGACATAAGGGCCATCAATACGCCAATGTCCCTTCTGATGGCACCTGGGACACAGTCCACGTGGCTTGCTGGGGTTGGGGCAAGCCTTTGCCCAATGACCATGTTGACCACATTTATAGCAGGAGCCTGGTGGTCCCTGAGCCTTCAAAGACCAGGAGTCTGGGATAGCGGCTGAGGTTGGTCGGATAGCCTTTGCCAACATGTGGTATTTCTGTTTTCGGGCTTTCTCATCTCTCTCATGGTACACCTTGAAGGCCAGCGCCAGGACTTCTGCCTGTGGAGTTAGGGGCCCCCTTTCCAATCACCTAAGTTTAGCTTTTATGTTGGGGTAGCTCTGGGGAAAAAAAGTAGGTCATCAGAAGTTGCTTACCTTCCAGGTTTTCAGGGTCCAGATTAGTATACTGCAATAAAGCTTTTGTAGGGTGTTCTAAAAACTGAGATGGGTTTTCCTGTTTGTCCTGGACAACCTCTTGAAGTTTCTCAAAGTTTACTGGCTTTAAGGCTGCCTTTCTTAGGCCTGCCAAAGGCATGTTATAAATCTATCTCTAGCTGAGATACCACCTGTGGAATTGTAATCCCATCGAGGATCCTGGTCAGGAACCGCCTCAGATCTGATTGGATATGTTCCGTCTGTCTGATGAATCTGATCTGCATGTGTTTTTGCCTCTTCGCAAACTCGCCTGCATTCATCAGAAAGTAAATTGTTAGTGAGAATCATATGAATATCATGGAAAGTCAAGCTATAAGAGTGAGTGATGTACTGGAACTCTTTAATAAAGGCAGAGGAGTTAGAAGTATAGGAACCCAGTCTGCTTTCTATTTGAGAGAATTCACTTAGTGAGAAAGGAACATGTACTCTAACAAGGCCATCTACTCCAGCCACTTCCCTCAGGGGAAGGACAGATGCTGGTTTAGGTGTCCCTGGAGGAGGAGGAATTGGACGTTTGGCTGTGGCCTTAGAACTTGTGATAGGAGGGATAAAGGTCAGAGTCAACACAGGGTGATTAGCATGACCTGCAGCTGACACAGAAGGAGGGGTCTGGAAAGGTTGAGTTAGTAGACTCTTGAGGTATCTTGGTGAGAAGAAACTGAGGCAGCAGTTTGGGTTTTCAGCAGCATAAAAACAGGTCTGTGACAGAAGGGGGGTGGTTCATCAGCTGGATCTAAGGGTGTTGTGTCATCTAATGAGGGTTGAGTAGGTTCCATGGCTAAAAGGACCTGGGGTGGGGAACAGTCAGAACACATGGAGGGATTAGAGCGGAGGTAGATAAATGATTGGATATAGGGAACCTCGTTCCATTTACCAGACTGCTGTATGTATGTATGAAGACCCTTTAAAATGATTGGGTCTAGTGTGCCATTAGGTGGCCATTTTAAACCATTATCTAGAGGATACCGAATCCAGACTTTATTGCAGAGATGTATCAATTTGGAAGGCCACAAATCAGGCTTTAATTTTAACAACCTGAGATTTTTAAGGAGACAACACAGTGGGGTGTCTGTGGGTGCAGCCGAAGACAATGTAGCGTCCATTGGGTGACTGGGGGGGGGAGGGGGGAGCTTACCGAGCTATTCATATTGGCGTCCCAATAGAAAAGTCAGTAATAAATCAGGCAACTGCCTAGATAATCAGGTTGTTAAGAGATTACCTAGGGTCCTTCTCGAACTCCTGGAGATCACCAAAAGCAGTGTAACCTGGTACCAGGATTTCCAGCAGCTGCAAGAGCTCGGGGGGGGGGGGGGGGAGACTGTAAACTGCTTTCGAGGGTGGGGGAGTCACCCAGCAGCCAATGTCCTAAGTAGTAGTTCAGCTAGGAGACCAGTCATATGGACTGGGGCAGTCAAATGCCAACACCTCTCAGCTTAGGGAAGGCTGGCTAGGCCTTATCTGGGCATCTAGGGTCCCTCGCACCAATTGAAATCTCCTTACCAATCAATATGCCGGTGTGTGTTTGCAGGCTTATGCAGTCTGGTATCAAGAAAATGGAACTGTGAGGTCTGTGTGGGCCTGTCTGGCTGCCTAACCCACATGGCCAAGTATCACGTGGTGGGCCCCGGCTGGAGTTAGTCTGTAGCAGCGGTGGAAATTTATGTGGTTGGTGATGGCAGGTGGCAGCGATGGAGTCCACATGGCATAGAGGCAATGGCAGCAGAGGCAATGGCAGCAGCGGTAGAGGCCACGTGGCGTCGGTACTGCCTAGTTAGCAGCACAGCGGTTCCCAAAGTTTTTGATCTTGGTCCAATGCACAAGTGTTAGTTGTTAGCTCAGATGTCTGCCCGCAGCAAACAGACCACTCCAGATCATACGATTCTGGTGGGGGGGGGGGGAATTATTCAGGAGATAGGGCAAAGGTGGGGGGAAGAAGATGGAAGGATAAGACAGCGAGGTCAGGGGGTCCTGCCTGTTTTATATGGGCATGATGTAGTATCTCTCAGGTAAAGGTGAAGTAGCCAGGTAGATTCTGGGAGTGTATGGCGGTTGCCTTGGCAACGATGTGGGGGTTGCCTAGATGTGATGTCACTGGGCTCAGAGCCTGATACCAACACTTTGAACAATTGGCATTGCATCTGTCATAGACAGGTTCCCTTAGGATACTATCCTTTGCTAAACAGTTACTGGTATTTGAAGATGTCATGGAGAAGATGCTTTCTTTTTTTCATTTTTTTATTGGATATTTTAGTTACACTTCAGATGCCATCTCCTTTCCCCATTCCACCCCCTTAGAAAACCCCTATCCCATGCCCCCTTTTCCTTTTTTCACTTATACATTTTTTTAAAAAATGTTAATCAAAGGCTTTATAAGTTTGGTATTGCTCAATCAGAGGTGTAACCCACTACCCAACCTAGATATAAAAACTATCTTTGACTGGTGGAGACACGTGAACATCTGCCTCCCTGTCTCCCCCCCTTTCTCTCTCTCATCACCTAGCTTCTCCTCTCCTTCTTCTCCTCCTCTCCTTACTCCTTCTCTTCCTCTCAGTACTCCTCCCACCTTAGCTCCTTCTACATATCACCCTTCCTGTTAAAATAAAACTTTTCTCTCAAAATACAATTAGAGCATAATTATGCCAATTTGTACCAGTGAGGTACAAGATAGTCCTAATACCCAGTCCATCATTTTGTTGACCAACCAGAACCTCTGTCATCTCTCCTAACTAAAACACTTAGTTCTGGACCTGGCTTTTTCCTTGGCTTTAGAATGAGTGTCAGCTGAAGACCATCCACTCAAATCTTTTCTCTCAAGGTAAATAGCCAGGATTTGCTATGAGGCTATAAGTTTTCAACCCCGTCAGAAATCCAGGATGACTGAGTTAACTATAATTGTGGGAAGCACAAAGCATAGCTTCTAAAACTTAGCCAATTTATAGAGACCTCTGAACACCTGGACACTCCCTCTACTACAAAACGTTGGAGCATCTGTTCTTCCACTGAGAAGATGCTTTCTTGGCCTCACCTTTACTTAGGAGTTAGTGCCAGTTGAAGATGCCTTTCAGGAGGTGTCCACATTGCCATATACCTTACTGAGATGATTTTAGTAGAATTTGCTATGGGAAATGCTATCCAAATTCCATCACTGACTAAGGAGCTACTGTCAAATATGAATCTTTCATGGGGAGAAGTGACTTTCAGGCCCTATCTCAGAGTTTTGTTGATAAATACCACAACCAACATCAACGTAGGGAACAAAAAGTTGATTTAATCTTATAGCTTGCAGTCCATCATCCATGGAAGTCAGTTTAGACACTCCAGCTAGTTCTTGAAGACACAAACTGAAGCAGAGACCATAGAGGAACATTGTTTACTGGCTTGCAGCCAATAGCATGCTCAGCTTGCTATCTTATTTCACTCAGGTCCAAATGCAATAGGGAATACTTCCCAAAATGAGCTGAGCCTTCGCACATTAATGATCCATCAATAAAATCTGTTGTGGGTTAACTCCAGGGCCTAACCCCTTACTGAGGAGTTGCTGGCAGTCAAAGCTGCCATGAATGTGGTGAGCTCCGTGTATTTTTTCTTACTAAGGAGTTGCTGGAGGAGACTTTACTATGAGCATGTTTTTCTCCAGGTTTCCCCCCTTATTTATGTGCTATTGGTAGTTAAAACTCCAATGAGGAAAGGCATAGTCTCCAGGATGTCCCTTACTAATCTCCTATTTTCAATTCACTCTTAGGAAGGTACCCCCTTCAGTACCTGTCCGTTCTTGAGGAGCTGGTGGATAAAGCTGTCATGAGGGGTGGTGACCTTCCAACCCTACCACTTACTTAGGAGATGCTATTAGTTTAAATAGCCATGAGGAGCAGTTCTCCAATCTTGATCCCTAAGCCAAAAGTTTCTCCAGTTGGAGTGGCCTCACATGAGATGATCTCTAAGCCCTATCCCTTTGGAGCATCTATTATCCATTGAAACTGACAGCAGATATGCTCTCCTGGCCTTATCACATACTGAAGTTCTAATGGCAATTGAGGTTGTAATGTAGGAGGTGCTTTATAGGCTCTGATCCTTACTGAAGTGCTATGGGCAATTATGCAGTGAGAGAGGTGGAGGCCTATAAGCTCTGTATCTTAGGAGATTTTGACAGTTGAAGTTGCCATGAGGAGATGCTTTCAAGGCCCTATCCCTTACTGAGTACCTGTTGACTGTGGAAGCTGTAATAGGGAAGATGCTTCTTAGGCCTTATCCCTTACTTCTATGAGTGGAAGTTGAAGATGTTCGGGAGGAGGCTCCCACAATGCCATATAGCAATATACTAAGGAGATACTGACAATTGAAGCTGCTATAAAAAATGTTCTCCAATTTCAATCCATCCACTGAGGAACCACTAGCATATGAATTGTCCATTTCGTGAGGTGACTTTCAGGCCCTATATTACTTATGGTTTTCATTGCTTGGATAAACAATAAGACAAAAATAAGTTGGGAAATTATTTATTTCATTAGTTATGAAATCATGGGAGGAACGTAGGGACAGGAACTGAAACAGAGACCATAAAGGAATTTTGCTTACTAGTTGTTGGCCATGGTTTAACCATCCTGTTTTTTTATGGTACCCAGGACTACCTTGCCAGAAGTGGTATCTAAGACCAAGAGCTAGGAGCTCCCATACTAATCCAAGAAAATGCCCCCAGGAGTTGGCTTCAACTCAGTCATCAGATGGTATTTTCTGTATTGAGTTTCCTGCTTCTCAGATGATGTTAACTTGTGTCAAGTTGACACCACCACCACCAACAACAACAACAAAAACAAACAAACAACAAATACAAACCCTTACCACTTATTGCAGAGCTGTAAGCAGTTGATGCTGTCATGCAGGATGGGCTGTCCAGCCCCTTACTAAGCAGCTACTGACAACTGAAGCTTTCATAGGGAAGGTGCACTCCAGGAAATATCTTTTACCAAGCAACTATTGACAGTTACAGCAGCCGTGGAGGAGGTGCTCTCTGATCTCCTTCTGTGATGCCTTTTTTACTACATCTGGAATTAAGTAAAACACAAATGGCTAGGCAGGCATGTGAGGAATTTTTTTTTTTCAAATCATTTGACGTGAGAATACCCACTTTTAATTCAGGTCTTTTGAGGTGGGATCACACACCTTTAATCTAGTTCTTTTGAGGGGAGAAGGTCCATTTTCATCTGGGCCACCCCTTCTGCTGACAGCCTATAGAGTACATGGAAGAAGGAAGCATGCTCTTTCTGCCTACTTGCCCTCATCTTCTCTGACAATTCCGTTCCTTAGCTGGCATTAGGACCCCCTTCTTTGGTATTCTGGTGTATACTGAAGACCAGCTGAGACATCCAGCCTCATAGACTGAGAAACTACTGGATTCATGGACCTTCTGTTGGTAGACAATAATTGTAGAACTAGCTGCCTTGTAAGAGTTGCTCCTCAGGCCTCACAGCTTACTGAGGACTTAGTGCCAATTGAATATTCCATGAGTGAGGTGTCATATCCCTTACTGAGGAGACATTAATAGAATCTGTTAGGAAATGTTCTCCAAGTTCCATTCCTGACTGTCGAGCAGCAGTTACCTGCTAGTGCATTTACATTTTCCATTGGGAGAGGTGATCTTCGTGTCCTATCTTGGACTTTCAAAAGTCTATGGCCAAAATCAACTAGTGGAGAACAGGGTTTATTTCATCTACATTAATCATCAGTTAAGAAAATTTCCTACAAGGTACATACAGGCCAATTTGATGGAGGTGATTTCTCAGTTGATATTTCTTCCTCTCAGATAAATCTTAGTTGTGTCAAGTTGACAAAACACTTGCCAGAATATTTCCTGCCCCTTATTGGAGAATTATTGACAGTTGAAGCTGCAATGAATGTGGTTTTCTCCATTCCTATCCTTTCCCTAAGGAGACATTGGCAGCTAAAGCTTACATAGGGGGTGGGCATGCTTTCCAGGCAATATCCCGAGTTGAGGAGATATTGATGGTTAAAGATGTCATGACAATATCTACCAGGCACCACACCTTCTCCTGAAGAGTTACTGACAGTAAACTCTTCTATTGGGAAGTTTAATGCAGGTTCTACCTCTTAGTTTTAAGTTACTGTCAGTTGAAACAGCCATGGGGAGATACTTTCTGGGCACAATTCCTCACACTCTTTTGGCACTTGAAGATGCCACTGGAGATGTGCTCTCTAGGCACTTCTACCTTACTGAGTAGCTACTGGGAGGTGAATCTCTTGGGAAGTGTCTTTCCATCCCTATACTTTACTTCACCCCTCTAGATTTTAGCATAACCCTAAACACATACAAAAAAATTAGGACTTTGATGGATAAAATTCCTGACTCTCATGATGGTATCAAATCCCAGAAAATTTTAAATGAGTTCAGAGTTGTATACCAGTCTCTGTGAATGGCAATTAAAAATGTTTTTTTAAGTTATACTCAGTAGAAAATTTAAGGATTATTTTTAAATTAATAAGAAGTTTGATTAAAATTTGAAAGTCAAATAAGACCTAGATATTATACAATAAAGGACTAAGGACCCAAGAGTATAATTCTAACTTGTAATATCTCAGGAAATTCTCAAAGTAATCATTATTTATAAAGATTAACTGTAACTGAAATTTCTATTCATCAATAATTAGAACAAGGGGCTGAAGAGATAGATTAACAGAAAAAAATACTTTTTCTCACAACTTCAGTTTTCAGAACCCACACGGCAGTTCACAACCATCTGTTTGTTATTCAGGTCCTGGGACTCCTGGCTTCCTTAGGCTCCTTCATACTTGTGCTATAAATACAGTCACACAAAATACACATATACATATAAAAACAATAAACATAACAAATACATCTTCTAGAAATCAAAAATAATTAATTCAAAAATATTATTATAGCATTCCTGGATTTGATACCAGTTTGTTCTATATAAGAGTCAAGCCAGCTTGCATTTTTACAACATTTTTCTAAGAGAATATTTTTATTTTACATTTTTATATACACATGTCAGCAGGGGAAAGGGAAGAAAAGAAAACAAACACATTATGTGACTTTGCTACATTTAAGGTTATAACCATAAATTTATACTATGTGAAGTAAAAGTTATTACTGTGATTTTTCACAGATTTTTCTGTCTCAACCCAATGCCTAAAAATGAATATGAGTCTTAATACCTTCCCTTTCCCCACTCAAATAACATTAATTCAACGTTGCTGAATAAATTTTATAATTTATCTTTCATTACATTTTTATTCATTTGAAGGGCTTGTATTAGGGAATACATGTGGCAGTCAGAAAACAACCTGCAAGAGTCTATTTTCTTCTCCAATTTTGGGATCCAAGTGATGGAACTTGGGTTGTAAGGGTTGGCGACAAGCAAATATACCCAAGGAGTCCTCTCACTAGCTCAATTTCTTAGTGTTTTTTTTAAATGGAGGCTTTAGAAAGAAGGAAAATAAAAGACTTATATCTACTAGTATAGCTGGACTTTAGAAGTAATAGGTATAACGATTGCGATTTGATTTTAAGTGTGTAGGACAGAAAATTGAAAAACATTAAGATACATTCTTGGAGAGTATCTGTCCACTTCATAAGACTCAGAAACTGTAAGTAAACATTGATTATTTTGAAGTTACTCTAGGCTGAATAGGCCATGTCCCATATGAACTATCATACCATGTATGATTTGCCTGTATGACTTGAAATGATGTTTCATACTATAAACCAAAAAATAATTCTTTTTGTTTTTTCATATTAAGTATATCATGGAAGGAGACTCATTATCCACCAGAAATTCAGTAAAATATAATAAATTCTTACTGTTTTCTACTGCTAAAATATGATAAGACATTTTGTATTAAAATGGCTGTTTAATTATAGAGTCAAAGCAGAGAAAAATGGAGGCATATTGAGGAGAAAATCAATAAACTTTCACTGAAGGTTAGAGTAAATACAAATATTTGATAAAACACTAGTTTACCTCTTGCTATAAAATCAGAAGATTTTTCATATACCAGATTGTTTTCTACAATATAAATGTGTTTAGTCCAATCACAGTAGCATCCTTAAATTCATCAACTTTTTTTCTGATTTACTAGCACATGACTATGTCCTTCAAGTTCACAATTACTAGACTCATTAGAAATATATATGTTGTTGTAATTATTTAAATTGGCCACCAGTCAAGCCGACTATCTATGCTGCAGCAGCTCTGCTGAGCTCAGCCGCCATGTTGTGTGGCCAGAGGCCATGTGTGCAATGCAACAAGAAACGGCCAGTTAGAGACACCAGCCTTGCCACCCACAAGACATCAGTGTGGGAGATGGCTCTGCCAATCTTCCACGCTGTCTCTGCAAGGCTGGGCAGTGTCTGGACCATCCTGCCAACCATAGGGACTTGGTACAGATGAGACTCTAATGCTTAGATTATCCAAAGGCATATATATATATATATGAAAACTAACTTTAGTCCCACTTCAAAAGTCCCCATAGTCTATAGCAATCTCAACAATGTTAAAAGTCCGAAGTTCGAAATCTTTTCTGAGATTTAGCCAATCACTTAAATGCAGTCCTCTGTAAAATCAAAATCTAAAAGCAGATCACATAACTCCAATATTACAAGATATACATTACCATTCTACAATGTCATAGTCAGGAAAAACTTGATCAAAGCAAGACCAAAAACCAGCTGGGCAAACTACAAACTCTGCATCTCCATATCCAATGTCAAAGCACTCTTGTGACGTCCAGCTCCTTTCATCCTTGTTGACTGCAACATACTTTGTTTTCTTGGGCTGGTGCCACTCCTGGTTAACAGCTTTCTGTGGCAGGTATCCCACATGGGATCTACACATGATGTTCTGGGATCCTCCAAATTGCTTGGTTCATTTCTCCATTTCTGCCCTCTGTAGCACTTCAGGGTCTGACTGACTCCACTCCACTGCTTCTGTTCTTGATAGTCATCCCATGGTACTAGCATCTCCAATGTGTTGGGGTCTTCTACTACAACTAGGCACTCTAGCCTCTCATAGGATCTCTTCATGATGCCAAGCCTCAACTTCTTGAAATGACCCCTTCAATCCTGGGCTATCAACTGCAACTAATGCTGCACCTTCACCAGTGGACTTCCCTGGCTTCTCACAGTACCAGACCTCAGCTTCTCTCCATGAACCCTCCAGTGTCTTCAAAAACTGTACCACCTCATCGATCCTTACATGTTATCAAGTCTAGCTGCAGCATGAAGTATAACCTTGGTTATCTGTGGAACACTGCTTCTTTGTGGTCTCGGAAAATACTTCACAGAAGATTTCACCTCAGTGATGTTGGTCTGTTCTTAATCAGCACTAATTTCTTAGCTCCAGCTAACCAGCATCAGTTTTTTTATTAACCCCTTTTTTCTTGACTCTAATGCCAGATCCACATGGCTGAAGCTGCTCAATTCTTCTGCTTGCTGAGGCTGGAACATCTCCCCCACCCCTTGTTCTATTGCATTTTTCACTGCCTAAATTGACTATCCTGGAATGTTCTCTGTAAACTGACCTTGAACTGAGAGATCTGCATACCTTTGTCTCCTGTGTTCTTGGATTAAGGCAGTGTACCACCACACCTAGATATAAGCTTTCCTGTACTTGGAACATACTCTTATACCAGCTGTCCTTGAACTCAGAGATATGATTCCCTTTGTCTCCTTGGATGAAAGTCATGCAGCAACATTTCTGGACCTAAGTTTTTCATAACCACTCTTCCTCAAGATCCAGATAAAAAACCTGTGTCTTCCAGCTTCAAGATCTGGATCACAGGTATGCTGCCCCTACCCCCCCCCCCAATTTCTGAAATGTACTTCATTTCAGATTAAAAATCAAAATGCAAAATGAATACAACAACTGGGTAATAATAACACCCAAGATGATATAGATATAGCTTGTTCAACTGCAAACAAATAAACAACAAGCTTAGTTGGATGGGATCTTTCTCTAAGGTCACTACTCCCTTTATTTAGCTCTTTGAACATAGGATTCATCTCCATTCTACTTCCTAGTTCTTTATTACTTGGAATATATATATATATATATATATATATATATATATATATATTATAAGCTTTCTATAATTGGTCAAAATGATCTTCATGAGAGAAAACCTCAGGACAAAGTCTATGGTAGGCTTTTTTGAGACTTCCATTGTCAATACAATTAATCTGAATCTCTTCACGTTAGCCTCAGGAAGACTCTTCAGATAAAGGCAAAAGGAGGCACATTCTTCACCAAAACATTGTAAAAAGCAAACTCCAGGCAAAATAATATAAAATTCCTCTCCTCTGCAACCTCTAGAGCAATGGAGTCACCCTCAGTATCAATGTCTTTCATATTCCTACTGCAATTGTCCATTAAGCCCCACTTAAAGCATTTCACTGCTTTCCAATTGCAAAATTCCAAAATCCACATTCCTCCAAACAAAAACCTGCTCAAGTCTATTACAACAATGCCATATTCCTGGTACCAGCTTCTGTCTTGGGGTTTTATTGCTGTAAAGAGAATGACACCATGCCCAAGGCAACCATTATAAAGTCAAACTTTAATTGAGGTTGGCTTAGAGTTTCAGTGGTTCAGCCCATTATCATCATGGCAGGAAACATGACACAGTTTAGGCAGATATGGTGCTGGAGAAGTAACTGAGAATTCTACATCTTGATCCAAAGGCAGCCAGAAAAAGACTGTGTCTCTTCTTCACTGAACAGAGCTAGAGCATAGGACCTCAAAAGCCCACCCCCACAGTGACACAGTTCTTGCAACAAAGCCACATATTCTAACAAGGACATACCTTCTAATAGCGTCACTCCCTACGGGCCAAGCATTCAAATACATGAATCTATATGGAGACCAAAGCTTTTCAAACCATTATAGCATGAGAGGGCTGGAAGTGAGCATGGAAATTCGTGTGGGGGCATCTTTGGAACTAGCTGGAGGCCTGGCATGGGAATAGGAAGAATATAGGGAATCTATAGAGGTTATCCTAGCTGAGATTCCTACCAAAGGGGCACATAGAAGTGGCCACCCACTATAGTCTGGTAGGACTTCCAGTGGAGGTTGTGGATATCAACCCAACCACAAAACTTTCAATCCAAAATTTGTCTTGTTTATAAGATTCACAGGGATAAAGATGGAGCAAAGATTGAAGGACTGACCAACCAATGACTGGCCCAACTTGAGACAAATCTGATGTAAGAGAGCCAATCCTAACACTATTAATGATATGCTGCTATGCTTGCAGACAGGAGCCTAGCATAACTACGTCCTAAGATGTTTCATCCAGCAGTGGTGAATGGAAACAGAAGCAGACACTCACAGCCAAACATCAGGTGGTGCTCGGGCAGTCTTGTGGTCTTATGGAAGAGTTGAGGATAGAATAGATTGAACCAGAGGGGTCAAGGACACTAAAAAAAGACCTACAGAGTCAAATAAGCTGGGCCCATGGGGACTCACAATGGCTGAACCACCAATGAAAGAATATTCAGGAGCTGGACATAGGCCCCGTACACATTTGGAACAGATGTGTAGCTTGGTCTTCATGTGGATCTCCCAAAAATTGGAGTGTAGCCTGTCTCTGACTCTATTGCCTGGCATTGGATCCCTTTTCATTAACTAAACTGCCTGATTGAGCCTCAGTGGGAGAGAATGTCCTTAATCCTAATGCATCTGGATGTCCCAGGGTAGGGTGGTACCAAGGTACCAATGGGGAGCTCCTCTTTTCTGAGGAGGAGAAAAGGTAATGGGAGAGAGATTTGTAAGGGTGGGACTGGGAGAAGATGGGGGGCACAGTCAGGGTACAAAGTGAATACATTAATTAATTAATAAAATATTATTTTATTTAAAATATTCATCAATTTTATTTCTTGGAATATAAAATTACAACAAAAGCTGATAGTTCAATATCCCAACTCCTCTTTTCCTAATTGATCTAGTATGGTGTGTAACACAGAGTAAGAGATAAATATTATTAGAGTATATTAGTATACTAATAAGAAATGATGCTTAAATATATGTGTCAGATTAAGTAGTCATGGCAATTAGATATTTGAAAAAACACTACTCTAGCTCTTGCTATAAGATTAACATTTAAATCAGGAGACTTTGAAATACAAGATTCATATCTACAATATATGTGAGTTTAGTCCAAACATAGTAGCAACCTTAAATGATAAAAGACTAATACTCCTCAAAGAAGAGAGACCTCTGCTTTTGAGCTGCATCTACATTTTTCTGACTTGCTACATGACCAATATGTCCTTCAGCTTCAGTTAGACTCATTAGAGATAGATCTATACATAAAACCTATAATTGATAACCTATAATCTATAATCCATAATCAATATTATATGATCAATAATCAATATTATGTGATCAATAATCAATATTCTATAGTCTATAATCAATAATCGATAATCAATAATTAATAATCAATAAACAATGGTCAATGATATAGGGTGTATGTAATTATTGTATAATATATAATGTATGATATATAACATATAATATGTAACATGTAATGTGTAACATGCTATGTAACATGTAATGTGTACTGTGTAACATGTTACAAGTAGCGTGTAATGTGTAGTGTGTAATATTTAACATGTAACATGTAAGATGCAATGTGCAATCTGTAACATAATATATTATATATATTATTGACATGACATGTGGAATATGATATGTAACATATAGCATGTAACATGCAGCATATAACATAATATATTAATTATATAATTATATATTAATATGATATAGCTATATGATGTATTACAATATAATATATCAGTCATAGAACTATATAATTGCAAATGATTGTATAATAATATAATATATAACAGGTAATATGCAATATAATTTGTGCTATAAAATATGTAGCATATGATATATAACATATGATATATGATATGATGCATAATATATAACATATTATATAACATAATATATTTATATTCCAGAGTCATGCAAATATATACCCATAAATAATCATTTATGTGTACATTCACACTTATACCTATTTTTTTCTCAAAAACTTCTATGAGTCAGGTGATTTAAAAGAGATAGGAGCAATTCTTTCCATTGATAATAACCAATATAAAATAAATTTTATAATTATTCACAAGGAGTTACACAAATTGTGATTCCTCCATAGTGTAGTTGGCAAGAGACTCTGATTAGGAATTCTTTACCATAGTTTTTTAAGCCCCAGGCTGAAACCACTTAGTAATAAGTCACTGCTCTAGGCCATAAGAAACAAGTGACTTTTAGTGATAAATCTAGGTCCCCAATATCTATCTATACATAATTTCATAACTTAGTATGAAGTCAGTTCAAGTTATTAAAGTACACCACACATTCACTGTTTTATACTAGTGTGTTTATGAAAGTGGAGTATAGTATTGTTATACTTGAATTTCTGCATCATACTTTCCTATTCTTTTTGTAATTTTGCCTTTAGAAACTATAGAGGTTTATCCTGGACTGACTATTGCCATCTGCCAGAATCTTCTCAGACTATTGTTTTTCTTGGCCATGTGTCTTCCTGAAGTCTATTTCTGGTCTCATGTGATATAAGATACTCCCAAATACACACTTCTTTGCTTCATATGTCTTAATTTGATTGACTCATCTACTTTCAGATGTGTAATATCTTTCTGCCACTGTTGAGCATGCACCATACCACAATTCGGGGATGAACATGATTGCTGCAATTCTAGAAGTTGCCACCAGGTGGGAGGCTGTAGAAATGCTATGGAGTGAGAGTGGCTCAGATTCCATGATTTAGTCAAGTGGGAAGTGGCAGAAAAAAATTAATTCACTTGAGTTTAGTGTTTTCAGATACATGATCTGTGTTATCATAAATTTTAATGCACAATTTTCATTGTCTAATTATCACAATTCACTGAAGGATAGAAGCTGAACATAAGTGCTTCATTGGGTTGGAAAAACCAGAAGATTAATCTCAAAAACATAGACTAGACAAAAGTAAAATACATCAGTTCTACAATACATTGTATTGTATAAAAGTGCACCCATACGGTAACTAAATCAAAGCTACTGGTTCAAGATACTAAGATAATAACATTACAATTCCAATATTTATCTGTATAGTTCTTTCATATAAGGCTGTATTTAAAATGACTGAACATTATGACTATAGAATATAACTTGTAAAGGAGACTGAAGGAGTGACTGAAAGGTTTAAAGTTTTTCAGCGAGTTAGGGTGTTCACTAAAAAATGTTGAGCTCTAAAATTTGTGCTGAAGCAACACAGTACTGTGGTGAGTTGCTGTCTGTTAAAACTGTTGCTGTCTGATGCTCAGCCTCATATTTTCTTATTTATGCTTGCTTTAAGTATTATGCATAAAATTTTTCCTTTATAAAAATTCCATTCTAAATTCCTCGATATAATTTAAAAAATGAACATAAATGAAAATAAAGAAATGATAAAGTGTGCCACAGTTTCCTAGCATAAGTCCCACACCATGTACAGTACATACTATGCCTCCCACATATGGTATATGCAGTACATATTTTGGGTCTATGGATGGTACCTGAATCAATTTATATACTAAATTTTGATAAACTTTGGAAGGCATTGTTTTTTAGGTAAAGAAACCTATTTTTTTCTTTAAATGACTAGCACACAAGTAAATAATCTTGTGCACTCCCTAGAAATCAAATGTCCAGTTTTAAGATAGTGGATTTAGAGCAGGGATTTGTTTGGGCAAGACTTGGTTTCAACCTGTGTTCTATTATTCTAACTATATAACATTAGGGAAGACATAAGCTCCCTGAGATGCCTTTTTGCTATGTATATAATGGAAGTAATAACTTGCTTATCACCTGATATCAGAGAATTAAGTTAGAAAACGCATGTGTTTCTGAAGGGGTAGCTCATTCATAGCGTATATGCCTGGCATGTGCTAAGGCATGGGTTTAATATCAAGCACTGACAAGAAATAATACAATAGAATAAATACTGCTATTATTAATATTTCAATTGTTAACAATAGTGTGTGCAATAGTGTCACATACTATTTTCTCCATTTTTTAGCAGAATTATTTTCCTACCACTAACTACTCTCCCCAAAAGTCCAGGGTGGAATATAAAACTGATTGAAAATGAAGAAGTAGGGGCTAGAGAGATGACACAATACCCGAAAGCTCACAACTATCTCCAGTAGCAGGGCATGTGACACCCCCTTCCGGCCTCTGCAGGCACTGCACATCCATGTACATAAAAAGAGAGAGTAGGAGAAAAAAATAAAGGAAAAATACTAACTGTATGTTAGGTTCATCAGCAGAAGACAGCCAGTTGGAAAGATTCCCTGGGACTCATTCCCAAACTAGCCATGCTTAAGGAAATAAATGAGCTCATGGTAAATAAATTCATTGGTACGAGGACAGAATATTTTCTTTACAGTTTAATTTTCTAGCTTATGTGCCTCACTCATTTGAGTATTGCCTACCTGGTTTGTACATCTCAGAGAAGTTAATTCATACCTCCTTGCTTGATATTGTTCTTTATCTATACTTCTATGCTTCATAGCAAAGATTTGTTGAAAATGGGTGAGAACTATGATATTAAGTATATTTTAGTATAGTTTTTCTAGAAGTTATAATTGATTCCACATCTTTTCTTATAAACTTTTGCATCATACTGTTCACTAACATGCCACATTAAAGAAACTCATGTTGACTTTGAAAAATTGTTTTTAATGATTGATACTTATATTGCCTACCGACTACTTTACCTCATGGGTTCCAACAAGGATAAACCGCATGGAAGAAGCATAAAGCATAGAATTTCCTCATTAAATATTCTTCCAGCAACTGATCATTGACAAATCTTACATTTACTTTGTTTTCCTCTTACATTTTGATTGAATTTAAGTAAAAGAGTGAACAACTTTCTCACATGGTGAATTTGACCATCAGTTCATGCGTTAGTTTTCTACCTTGAAATATGACCCTACAAATGATGGTTGTTATTTCCCTCTGCCTTATCTGTGCTAACAATGATGTCACCACCAATGCAGACTTAAGCGTGCCTATCATGAGCCCCATTTTTTCCTAATTAGGTTGAGTATGTTCTTACACATTAACAAATTGAAACCTGTTAATCAGTGATATTTTTGTACTAATAAAAATTGTGTTTAAATAATTTAACCATCTATGCTAACAGTTCAGGATAGTTTATAAGTGTTCATAAGAGACTCTTACAGCACAATGTTTTCTGCTGAATCCTAGGATGTAAAATAATTTGTCTGAAAAGAAAGCATGACAATTATATTTGAGAGATATAGAACAAAATCAATTTGGATCCTCTAGCACTTTAAGAAATCAGTAATTCCTGCTTAGAATGCCACAGTGGTAGGTAGAGGGGAATACTGGGGATCTTACATGACATTTTTGTAACCTTGAGAAAGGTGCTGGTATAGGCCCCCAAATAAAGCCCTGCCTTTCTTGTACTGTAAACCTAGTCGACTAATGGCTGCTGAAGCCATGGACCATAGAGCAAAACCTGCCACTTTTCTAAACCAGCATTATATAATATTGTAATACTGCACTCTTAAAAACTTATCCTTATATCCACAGTTAATTTCAGTTTCATCCCTGTTCAAATAAGGTCTTCTCTGCAGCAGATGGAGGATATTCCAGATATGGATAACTAGATGAACTCTAAAGAACAATGGACTGTAGGCTACCTGTCCTCAGTTAATAGATCTACAAGACAGCTCCTACAACTAAGGCTCGGGAAACATCACAAAAGAAGAAAAGAAAAGATTGTGAGCCAAAGGAAGACGATATCTAGTGTGACACATTGTCTTCTAGAAAAGCAAACCCATGAAATTTCAACAGTATGGTTGATTAAACCAGATCTGCCAAACAACTCTAGTTGACATTCCAAAATGAATGTGTGAAATTTCACAGTGCTCCAACCCTAAAGAGTTACTGAAAATTAATGGCTTCTGAGAGAAGGAAACTGAGTCTCTCTGGGGGTGAGTCCCCAATTAGGTAATCTAAATCCAGGTGATCGGCCACAAATACATATCCATTATTCATATGAGTAACACTAAAGAGACTCAGCAGGATATAGATAGATAGATAGATAGATAGATAGATAGATAGATAGATAGATAGATAGATATAGATATAGAGATGTATATACATTCATACATACATACATATTCATGAATTTAAAAGGTAGTTGGTGAATAACATGACAGAAATTGAAGGAAAGAGATGTGAATTTATCTAAACACAATAGCATATATGAAATTCTGTCAAAAATTAAAACTTTTATTCTACCCTGTATAGAGAATGATTTTTTATTTCCCCACCCTTTTGCTTTATAATCCTAAAACCAAGGATCCAGGCTATTTAGCATTGTTTTCTTGCCTTACACTTTAACCTGTGCCCTTGCTTTGAAAATACACTATAAATTCTAAGCAATTCAATTACAAAGAAAGACTGAAGCACCTATGCCTTCTGAGATTGAAGTTTACCTCAGTAATTTTATCCTGATCTGTTCTGAGAAAGCATAAGTATACCTGTCATTGCCATCATGAAAGTGAATATTTAGGATTGCTTTATCTGTAAAAATGGGGAAAAGCCACATTACAGTAAAATGGTTCTAGTTTCTGCCTACTGCAACTGTCCAAGCAGTATATGTGGAGCAGTGGGATAGTCTATTTAAACATCCTGTCCACTTGCTTCAAAGTCTGTCTTGTTCTTTTTCTAATGATTATAACTTGACCAGAAGATGGAATCTGACCTCATTCTGGGGACAACAAGCTAAGAAAGTTCTGCTGAGAGCTTTGGTGGTGTATATAATTTTGATGTCTGAGGTAAAATAGAAAAATAAATTGGTCCCCAAAAGAGCGATATTAAGTGCATGCTAAAAAGAGCCCTCACTGCCTCATTCCCATCAAATTCCAAGCGAGTCTGGAATAAAAATGACTGATTTGTATTCCCTCGGATCCTCATTCTTTATTCTCCCTTCTCACTCAGACCATCTGCTAGGTTTCTGCAGACAATGCCCTGCACAGTGACTGTGAAAGGATTATTGCCTTTTGGGAAAGGAAATCAATTATCAGTTCTGTTTTCTCTTTCTGTTATAGTGAAGATGGCACTGCACCATTAAAGAAAGCTTCTGGTGGAAGGTGTTGTAACCTCCATTACATTCAGCATTTTATAAGCCTTAACCTATAATACCCCATCCTCTTCCTGTTCTATTTTCCTTTTATTTCTTTGGTACACTGATGTGCAATATTTCTGTAGCATTTTAGATTCTTCCCAGATCTCTTTTTTGGGGGAGGGCAGTCAGGAAGCACTAAATTTCAGGTTAACATTTTTACAAATATTTTTTGAGAATTTCCTATGTGAATTCTGTATTTCTCTCATTTCTATTCCTCTTCTTTCTCTCTCCAACTGTTCTTGTGTCTTCCCTACTCCATCTTATAGTAATAAATCTCTTTTTCTTAAATTATAATTACTAGGTATATATTCATACATACATACATACTGAGTCCATTTAGTATTGCTTATATGAACATGTATTTAAGACTATTTGGGATTGAGTAACCCTGGAGAAAACTAGTCCTCTCTCAAAAGCCACCGCTTGCCTATAGCTTCTCACATAAAAGTGGGTCTTGTGAAATTTCCCCCATTCACATATGCTTTTCAATTGGAGTTGTAATTACACAGGCCTTATTTAAGCAACCATATTGTTAAGGCTTCATAAGTGAGCTTCTCTGCCAATTCTAGCAGACAGTATCTCCCAGAAGACTTTCTGGTCCTTGAATTCTGCAACCTTTCTGCCCATCTTCTATGAGATTCCCTGAGCCTTAGATATAAAGGTCACATTGTAGATGTATCAAGAGGCTTATCTTCAAGTTTTATAAGATAACCAAGGGTAATGTGAAGTGCCTTAGATTCCTTGATCAACACCTCAGCAGCAGGATTCTCATGCCAGGCAGTGGGGTTTGTATAAGATAGTTTATTATTCTTAGAGGGAGCATTAATCACTCCATAAACATAGGTGTGTGTGTGTGTGTGTGTGTGTGTGTGTGTGTGTGTACACATCTAATGCATATTTAAAGTAAACATAAAATAATGTAGTTCTTTAAGGAGTTTTTCTTTGAGAGAGAAGCTGTGAGACTGGACAGTGGTGATCACTGAATGATTTTGTGATTTAATTAAATGCCCCAGAATTATCTAATTTAAAACAGTTACAATGGTGAAATTCTTGTTACACATGTTCATGGTTACATAAAAAGAACCTGGAGAAAATGAAACAAAATACAGATCACACCAAGTTTTCTTTGGTGGCCTCCAAACAGCCTTTTCTTATCCCCATGACAAGTCTGAGTTTCTTTTCAGATATATGAGGATTCTCACTGGGTCTACACAAAGCTACCTTTTTCAATCTATTTTAAATGTACAGTGCTGCATATCTTTCAAAGTATAAATTTACCACCTCTTCTATCTTACCAATAATCATATAATTGGAACAAACCCATCATTTGAACTACAAGTTACCTTTCCTAAACTGGCTCTCTATTCCCTAAAAAGGTGTCAGTATGGAACACTGTATTGAAAATTATAAAAGTTGGAGAATTATAAGAGAAGACCCTGATATACCAGAGGCCAAGCTGGTATTAGGAACCCCAGAGACTAAGCCCATAGCTGGACCCATAGAGACCACACAGGTACCTAGAACACCAGAAACTACACAGGTATCCATAAACCTAGATGTCATGCCAGTTCTCAGAACCCCAGTGCACCCAAAACCTCAAAGTTCACACAGGCTGCCAAAACCCCAGTGGAGAGACTCTACTGAAGTGTTCAGCAAGTCCTGAAGACTTGCCGGTCAGTAGAATCACAGACCAGTCAGGCTAGAGATCAGAGAGGAAACAAAAAGCAAGAGAAAAAACATCCATCCAACAGATAAACTCAGAAATTGGCATATAAACCAATATAATAACCCCAAACCCAGATGACTAAGAGCCACCATAGGAACACAATCAAGAAAAGCCAAGGCAATATAAGCATCATCAGAGCCCATCTATTCTACTATGGCAAGCTCTGGGATGCTACAACAGAGTTGAAGCATGCAACACACACATACACACACACACACAGAGAGAGAGAGAGAGAGAGAGAGAGAGAGAGAGAGAGAGAGAGAGAGAGAGAGAGAGGAGAGAGAGAGATTAAATTCAATCTTAGAAGACTATAAATGCCCTCAAAGAGTAGATGAATAAATCCCTTAAAGAAATCCAGGAAAAAATACATCAAACAGGAAATGAATAAAACTGTTTAAGATCTGAAACTGGAAATAGAAGCAATAAAAGAGACAAGTTGAGGGAATCCTGGAGACTGGAAAATCAGGGCAAGCAAACAGGAACTCCAATGTAAGCATTAAGAACAAAATAGAAGAGATGGAAGGAAGAATTTCAGATATAAAAGATACAATAGAATAAATTGATACATCAGACAAAGAAAATGTTAAACCTAAAAATTCCCTAACACAAAATACCCAGGAAATATGAGACACTATGAAAAGACACAAGAACAGTAGAAATAAACATAAGCATAAACATAGAAAATAAAAATAAGAATAATAACGAAATAAAAGAAAAAGATTCCTAGCTCAAAATTAAGAATATATTTTCAACAAAATCAGAGAAGAAAATTTTCCTACCCTAAAGAAAGTGATGCCTATAAATGTACATGAAGCTTACAGAACACCAAGTAGTTCTGACCAAAAATGAAATTCCCTCCACCACATAATAATCAAAATGTTAAACATGCAGAACAAAGAAAGAATATTAAATCTACAAGGGAAAAAAGGCCAAGTAACATATGAACACAGACCTATTAGAATTACATTCAACTTCTCAGTGTAGACCCTAAAAACATAGAGCCTGGGCAGATGCCTTGCAGTCCCAAAGAGACCACAGATGCCAGCCCAGACTTTTATGCTGAGCAAAGCTTTCAATCATTATAGATGGAGAAAACAAAATATTCCATGACAATGTTGAATTTAAATAAATAATACCTATTTACAAATCCAGCTCTACAAAAGATACTAGAAGGAAAACTCCAACCCAAGGAGGTTAACTATACCCAAGAAAACACAGAAAATCATTTCACAACTGCAAGACGAAAAGGGAAGCACATACACACACACCACCACCACCCCTGCAGCCAACAACAACTACAACACAATAGCAGCAATTAGCAATCGTTGGTCATTATATCTCTCATTATTAATGAACTCAACTCCCCAATAAAAGACACAGGCTAAGACTGTGGATGCCAAAAAAGGATCCATCCTTCTGCTGCTTCCAAGAAACACTCCTCAGCATGAAAGATAGACATTACCTCAGAGTAAAAGATTCAAAAACGATTGTCCAAGCAAATAGACCCAAGAAGCAAGCTACTGTAACCATTTTAATATCTAACAAAATACATTCCAAACAAACAAAATATATCAACAAAATAAATGGGGAAGGACAATTCATACTCATCAAAGGAAAAATTCACCAAGATGATATCTCAGTTCTGAACATCTATGGCCCCAAAGCCAAGGGCATCCACATTTCTAAAAGATATTAACAAAATTCACAGAAATGATAATTAGTATGAAATTCTACCTAGAATGCACTACAAGAAAAGATACCTGGTATAATAAAACTACATAACAAGGATATTTAACATAAAGCCAGGTGTGTCACAGAAAGCATGTATCAGGCATTTTCTTCATAAAGAGAAACAGAAGAGCTTTGCTTACTTTTTGAAGTTTTATGTTGGATTTATGGTAGTCTTGGTCCATTCAGTCAGCTAAATTTTAATTACATAATTGTCATTAATATAGCCTTATTCCTAGGTTTCTCGTGTCTTCTATCAATTACTACATTCTATCTTTCAGAGCAATATGTGTGCACCTTGGATTCTCTTTTCCATTGCTTTTATTGCTATCCACAGTTATTTTTTGTTTTGGTTTGTTTTGGTTTTGTTTTTAGAGATGGGGTTTCTCTGTATAGCCCTGGATGTCCTGGAACTCACTCTGTAGACCAGGCTAGCCTCGAACTCAGAAATCTGCCTCTGCCCCACAAGTGCTGGGATTAAAGGTGTGTGCCACCACTGCCCAGCTGCTATCCACAGTTATAATCTGTTGCTTCCCACTTGGTAATTCTGTTCCTTTTTATACCTTAACATTCTTCTAGCACTTCAGCTCACTCAGGTCAAGATTATCTTTCTTAAGTTACTTTGATGTTTACCTTTGCAATTCTTACCTTATTCCATGGTTGTAAAATCACAGAAACCCCACCAAAAAAAAACACAAAATAAGAAACCATATTATATACACAACAAACATGTAGGATAAGAAATGAAAAAAGGAGGAAATGCTTAGACAAAGAATTATGAGACAAAGGACAAAGGACTCTCCAACATTACCAGTGAGTTCATTTAGTGTTGACCATCTACTGCTTAGCATTGGGGCCTGGCATTAAGAGTAGTTTGCATATCCAATGAGACTCCCTTGGAGAAAAATTAATTTTCATTTGTGGGTAAATAGAAGTTGGAAATAGCCTCTGGGTTAAGGATGTGGGCTTTCTCCATTCTCAATTCTAGGACCCCATGAGGCTCAGACCTCTGCATGCCCTATGCATGCTGCAACAACCTCTGTACGTTTATATGTAGATCTCCCACTGTATTTAGAAGACCTTGTTTTCTTTGTGCTCTGTATCCTCTCTTGCTCTTACAATCTTTCCACTCCTGTTTTGCAGGGGGCAGAATTAATATAGGCATCCCATTAAGACCAAGGGCTCCAAGTTTTCTCACTCTCTACATATTTTCTGTCGATGACTCTCTGTATTTATTCCCACCTATTGCAAAAGGAAACCTGTAATGATGGCTGAACCATATACTGATATTGGAGTATAAAAAAAATTATTAGAGGTTATTTTGCTACTTCATTCCATTTAGTAGAATTTGGTTTTGCCCTAGGTCTCTGGTCTAATTACCCTCAGGTTCTTGGCCACATGAGCAGGGTTGAGGATGGGTTCAATCTCATGAAGAGGGCTTTAAATTTAGTCAGATATTGGTTAATCTCACTGTTAGTATTCTGTCTAAACTCCACCTCCACAGTTACCTGGCAACAGCCAGGTATGTTCCTCCCCACAGTTACCTGGCAACCGCCAGGTAGGCCTGGTCCACTATAAAAGGGGCTGCTTGTCCCCTCCTCACTCTCTTAATCTCTTAATCTCTTACCCTCTCCCTTTCTCTTACTCTCTAGCCTCTTTGTCCCCTCCCCCCCTTTTCCTCTCTCTCCATGTGGTCATGGCCGGCCTCTACTTCTCTACTCCTGCTTCTCTGCTTCTCTCTCTCTCACATGGGATGGATGCCCCCCCCCAGTGGTGGTGAGCAACCTCTCAGAAGCAAGGGGGAGGAGGAATGGGATTAGGAACTGGGGGGAAGGGCACAAGAGAGGGAGCAATGACTGGAATGTAAATAAATATTTTCTAAAAAGTTTTTAAAATAATAAAATAAAATACATCTATTAAAATAAACAGCATAAAATCATATTCATTGGTCATTAAAATTGAATTTAAGATTCAGACATAAATCCACACACCTATAGACAACAAATGTTCAACAAATGGTGCTGGGCAAACTGACAGGTTGCATGTAAAAGAATGCAAAATAGATCCAAACTTACCACCCTGCACAAACTCAATTCCAAATGGATCAAAGGCTTTAACATAAGGAGAGATACATTGAGTATGATAGAAGAGAAGGTGGGGAATAGTTAGCACAGGCACTAAAAACAGCAATTAATAAGCAGGACCTCATGAAACTGAAAAGCTTTGTTATGATAAAGAACACTATCATTCAGATAAAGTAGCAGGTTACAGAATGGGATAAGATTTTTATGAACCACACATCTAACACAGGACTAATTTCTAAAATATAGAAATAACTTTTAAAAAACCCTGGACATCAAGAAAGCATCCTAATTAAAAATGGGATACAGATCTAAACAGTGTATTCTCATTAGAAGAACTTCAAATGGCTAAGAAGCACATTAAGAAATGTGCAACATCCTTAGCCATCAGGGAAATACAAATCAAAACCACTTTGAGATTCCATTTTACACCTGTCAGAATGGCCAAGATCAAAACCACAAAGGACAGTTTATGCTGGCTAGGATATGGAGTAAGGGGAATACTCATCCATTGATGGTTGGAGTGCAAACTTGGACAGCAACTATGGAAATCAATGTGGCGGCTCCTCGGGAATATAAGAATCGATCTACCCCAAGTTCCAGCTGCACTACTTTTGTGCATATACCCAAAAAACTCTATATCCTACTACAAAGACACTTGCTTATTTATGTTCATTGAACATAGAAGACAGAACCCCATCTGGACATCTCTCACTGCCAAATGAAAACTCCAGTTCTGGGAATGGGTAACATCTAATTGAGTTGTTGATCAAGTACTTTTAATAACCATGTCCTCAAAGCTAATTTGTATTTAGGAATATGGCTTTTATGCAAGAATGCATTCTAGATTTATATACTAGAAATGATAAGATGTTTTATGTTTGGTATAACAATGTACCAACATGTAAATTTGCTCATGGTTATAGTGCCTCTGGGAAGTTTTACTAGCTGAGAAGAGATTGTTTGTTTTTAAATGATAATGTCTTAATTAAAAATGAAAAGTAGTTCCCATGAATTGATGCTAAACAGCCCACTCACTCTCTGTCTTCGTTTGCTTTATTTCTTTTGATTATCAAATCTGTCTGCCATATAGGACATACTTCCTCAGAATTATGAAATGAATTTCATGCCCCTTCTTCTGGCTCTTCTCTTTGTTTATCTGCTCACATCTGAGCGTGTGACACCCTTGAATTGTAGTAGTCTCATCTGCCCTGACTTGAACCACATTATGATATCCAAAGGAATCTTTGTTCTTCCATACGCACTTAGATGAATGTGTTTTGCAGCTTAATGTACATATGACTCATTTGGCATCTTGACGGAACACATATTCTAAGGTTGTTGTATGCTTAGTCTTCTGCATTTCTAATCTGCTCCCTGAATATATTCAGTTCTAGTAGTTTGAATGCCTGCACTCTAAATAGCAAGTTTTAGGGTACAGAAAAATAAATCCATTCAACTTAAGTTTTATTACATGGTAAAGAATTTCAAAGTATCCGTTCTATTTAGAAAGACATGTTCAATAATTCACATCACAAAATATGAAAACATTAAGTACTGTAATAATAGCCAGGTAAGAAATAATTGAAAAATGGTAAGTATTGAGTTCTTCAAACCAGAGAAAAAAGAAAACAGACTCATTATTTATGAAAAGGGCCAAGTTTAGAGAAAGTAGGAAGTATATATCAAATCTTCTACTTTGTGAACTAGGAAGGTTGTTAGGAAAATAAATAACTGATCAGAGGTTTCAATTATAATTTAAACAAGAATTATGTGAATACATGTTTGTAACTAAAATCTAGATTTTCATACAACATTACTGTCTCCATGGTAGCAACAGAGCTACAGAAATATATTGGCATTGTAGGTAGACAAAAAAATCCTCTGGAGGCTTTAAAAGTCTTTGATGGAGTTATTTAGTTAGTTTGTTTGTTAGTTAGCTGTGTGTGTGTGTGTGTGTGTGTGTGTGTGTGTGTGTGTGTGTTTTGCCTCCATAAATGTATGTATACCACTTTGTGACTAGTGCTCTCTCAGGATAGAATAGGGTGTTGGATCCCCTGGATCTAGGGTTCTGGATAGTCATAAACCACCACATGGGTGTTGAGAATTAAGCCCCAGTCATCAGACACCAACAAACAACAAACAAGTGGTCTGAACTGCATAGCCACAAGTTAAAAAATTTAAGTCTAAACTATAAGGCAAATGCAACTGGATTCTGGGGGAGAAAAATATCACTTGTTAAAATGATTTGTTAAAACATTTTATAATAATACATGAAATACAGAACCTACATCATTCTAAATGAAGAAAAAGTCAAAGCATTTCTCCTAAAATCAGGAATAATACAAGGATGTCAATCCTTTCTACCCCTCTTCAGTGTAGTGCTTGAAGATTTGTCTACAACACTAAGATAGATGGAAGAGGCAAGAGAATACAAAAAGGAAAGGAAAAAGTCAAAGTAGCCTTATTTCAAGATGATATGATTCTGTACATAAGAGATCCAAATGACTGCACTAGAAAAAAAAACCACAGCTGATATATTTTCTAACAATAGAAAATTTATAGAAAAATAAAAGTAGTCTGCCTGTATATAAAAAATAAATATATTGAGAAAGAGATCACAGCAACATCCCATTCACTTCAACCTCAACTTTAAAAATAAAATAAAGTATCTTGAAACAAATCTAATCAAGGAATTGAAAGACTTGTACAATAAAAGTGTTAATACACTGATGAAGAATAATTAAGAGGAGACCGGAAGATAGAAAGATCTCCATCTCCATGTTAATCTATTGGTAGGAATCATGAAAGTGGCCATCCTACCAAAAATAATATACAGATTTATGTTGTGGATTGCCCAGGCCTTGTATTTTGATACTAACTCCCCTTTCCTGTGAAGGTCTGCAGAGGAGGTGAATTCACACAGGTGAATTCTAGTGAACCTTTTGCCCATGTTAATTTGTAAAATAAAGGCTGGAGCCAGTGATTGGGCAGAAGGGGAGGTGGAGAAATAAAGGTTGGTGGAAGAGAGCAGAGGGGAAGACTAGAGGAAGATAATAGAGGAGGGAGACAAGAGGACGACTGGGAAGCAGGAGGTAGAAGGACAGACGCAGGGTCTGGAAAATCCTTAAGTTATAAGGGTCTCATAGCTGGGGAACACAGTAGTGTAGGGGTATCTGCCCAATCTCGGCTGACAGAATATATTCATAATTATTGAGTTGTGTTTTCATTGACTGGTCATATTCGGGTTGGAGATTTAAATATCACCCACTAGAGATTTATTATAATCTCAGTCAAAATTTTAGTACAGTTCTTCACGGAAATTGAAAAGGCAACTTAAAAGTTCATATATAAAGACAAAAGGCCCAGGATAGCCAAAACAATCCCAAACTATAAAACACCAAAAGAGTTATCACCATCCCTAATTTCAAGTTATGTTGTAGAACATTAACAGAAATAAAACCAAACAAACAAAAAAAACAGGCACCATGATCAATTGAACAGAACTGAAGATGTAAATATAAGTCCATGCACCTACATCCACTTGCAATTTGACAAAGTAGACGAAAATATATATTGAAGAAAAGATACCATCTTCAACAAATAATTTGGTTTGATTTGGATTGCTACATGGAGAAGAGTGAAAATAGATAATCTTTCACCCTTCACAAAACTTCAATCCAAAGTAATCATGGACTTTGACATAGTACCCAATGCCTCAATTTTGTTAGAGGAGAAAGTAAGGGATATGCTACAACTTACATAGGTATAGGATAGGACTTTCTGAAGAGGGATTCAGTAACACAAGCATTAATACCAATAACTGATAAATGGAAACTCATGAAACTAAAATGTGTCTGTATAGCAAAGGATTCCATCATTCAAGTGAAGAGACAACATACAAAATAGGAAACATATCTTTACCAGATACACATCTGACAGGGTATTATTAAATATACAATAACTCAGTAAACCAAACACCAAAAACACCAACCCAATTAACAACTTCGGCATGGAACCTAACAGAGTACTAAAAAAAAATAGTCTATATATATGAAATATATATTTTTTAAATTTTCTACTCCCTTGGCCTGAAATATAATGTAAATTAAAAATACTTTGAGATTTCATATTACTGTAGTTAGAATGGCTAGGATAAATAAACAAATAAAAACAAATTCTGGTATTGGTTGTGGGGAAAGGGGAACACTTATTCACTACTGGTTGGAGTGAAAACTGTTAGAACTAGAATGGAAATCAGTGTGAATGATCCTCAAAAAGCTATAACTAGATCTACTATATGCCCTAGCTATGGTTATCCAGAACATGTACCCGAAGGACTGTATATTCTACTATAGAAATACTTGTCCAGCCATATTCCTTGCTGCACTATTTATGAAAGTTAGAAAATGGAAATAACTTAAATGTCCATCAGTTAAGGAATAGCTAATGAACATGTGACATAGTTACAAAATGAAATTTTCTTTAAGAAAAATGAAGTTGTGAAATACACAGGTCAATGATGCGGCTGAAATAATCATTTTGAGTGAATTAGCCAAGAACAATAAAGAAAATGTCACAGGTATGATTTATATATGGATGTTAGCTTTGAATCTTAAATATGTTTGTTTAAATTGTAGTACCTACAGAGGTCATGAAAACAGTAAGGCAACAGGCTTCTAAGAGAGAGGAAAGATAATGCCAATAGTATGAAGGAAGAATAAGGAAGTGTGGTACCAACGGGTTAGGTAAGGTGGGGGAAGGACAGGGTAGATGAGGGGTTATGGAGGATAACTAACACTGAAGGCTTCTGAAAAAGTCAAATACAAGCCTAGCCATGTAGAATCTTTTCATAATATCTACATATACATAAACAAGTTCACTCTATCATCAAGGAAACTCTTCTTTGCAACAGACAGAGAATGTTGAAGAAAATTCCAACCTATTAAAATGCAGTGTTGTAGAACCCTGACCCAAAGATACATCTACAAAACAATCCCTCACACAAAGTTTAGGAAACACTGTGGAAGGGGGTGGGGCAGCAAGATTGAAGAACCAGGAAGTCAGGGGTTTTGTTGTGAGATTGTGTCTGCTAGTTATTTCAGAAGCTACACCCATAAAGGCTCACCAGTTTGACTGCCTACACATGAACTGAACAAGGATGACACCAGCAGACATGTCAAATTGGACAGGGAAGAGCCCATGAGACCTCCTCCCTACACAAAGAACTACAGGCAACCAAGTAATGCTGACAGCAGAAGAATTAGTCTTCCCCAGGGAGAGTACACCAATAGTTTATCTAATACCAAATGTTAAGTTCTGAATATATATGAACAAATATCATGAAATTAGCAAATTATACTTAAGTACTTAGGAATATACATATGAATATGATATAATTCATATACTTATAATTAGGTGATACAACTTTAGTATTATCTCACAAACTAAAAAAAAATTTTTGAAAAGATAGCAATGAAAACTCAAAATGCATCTGTGAATTTAAATGAATAACTGATTTAAAAGACAGTTTTATTACTATTTGGGAGTTCTTTGGATTGTTATCCAGCATTAAACTTCTCTCAATCTTATTAGCACTTTGTAAAACTTCACTAATTGTTCTATCTAGACTATTTTATGAGTAATGTTTAACATACACTGTATTGACTTATTATGGTATAGTTTAGTGTAAGATTCAAGTAACAATAAGAACAGCATGATTCAAGCTACTATACACAGATGTTAAAATATAGACTACTAGTCAACATTATCAGCTGTGAGATCAACAGAGACCAAAAAAATATATGAGTATATAATGGGAAAGGAGTTGGATAGCTCTTATTGTGGTATAGTCATTTTCTGAAGGTAAACAAATACAACAAAACATAAAAGCTAGCATCTCAAAACATGCAAAATTCAGCAAAAATTAGAAGGAAGTTTTTATTGAAATGACTCCTATTTGGATGAAAGAACTTTTCTCTAAGTCAAAATGCCCGGAGATATAAACGGCCAATAATGATGATGATGACGACGACGACGACGATGATGATGATGATACCCATAGTTTTGTATTGGAAGGAGGTAAACACAGAAATCATCAGGCATACTTTTAGCTAAATGGGAGCTAGACACAAAAAAAAAATGCATTGCCTAAATTTGAGGACTGATGCAAAGTAAACCATAGGTTATTTTAACTAAACAATCATAAACATGTTGCCATTTGTCTATTATGAAGAAGTATGCTCAAATCACCAATACCAAGAAGATTATCAGTTTCTTAAAAGGTAGAAAATTTGTTCCTTTTAGAGCTTTGTAATTGGTCATACATCTGTATATTTATTTGCTTGAGATTGAGTCAGAGAGGGTCTTTCCTTCGGTGAAAATACATTTCCAAGGATAATGACCATAAAAGCACACTGAAAAGCTTATCCACCACACTTTTACAGTATTCAAAGTAATTTCTATAATATTTCCATCAGCATGACAAACTGGTCCACCACCAAACACCGTTGAAAGGACATAGTAATGATGAATGAAATGCGACAATTTAAATAATCATGATAAATCTCAAAAGCAAAATTCCTAGTTGCCATAATATATGAGGAACTTGAACCCTGAGTGCTAAGCACATTAGCAACTACTATGGTTATCTAAGTGCGATTTTAATTGCTTGTAGGCATTGACAGTAATGGGCTATGCTGTCAAACGCCTTTTCAGGGAAGAGGATCATGACCTTGTACCTGCGTAAGGAAGAAAGCTATAAATGGAGCCATAAACATGATAAGCTATATCCTGAGAGTAGAGAACTAGAAGAAATACTTCTGTTCAGTAGCCCGGGGAAGCTTCAAGGAAACATTTCTGACCTGCTTACTGGGTGAAAAACAACTCGAAAAGTCTACAAAAGGAAATGAAAGCCTCTATTTCATGAAAAATTGCCCTAATAAAGTCTGAATTTGTACTACGTACAGGGTGAACACATACAAAGTAAAATTAACATTGAAAGCTGCTTCCTGGTGGATTAAATCTCAGCTGCCTCTAGCACAAATCTGTACAGGAATTACTCTGTAGGGACAACTTTGCAAAACAGAATACCAGCGACTTCCAAAAGGAAAAGGAGAAGACAAATGGAAGGGAGAAAGCAAAGAGTAACTAAACGGTATACATATGCTCAAATAATAAACATAGAATATAGGGTATACACATGTAATCTAGAATAAAAAGGTTCTGATACATAGTAATTTTAAATTAAAAGTATTCCACAAATCTTTCAGTAATAAAAATAGTCACTAAATTAAAAACAAAACCGATGTATGGTTAAGATACAAATGATTAAGAAGCCATTTAAAGATGTAATTATGGATGGGAGAAACTGTAACATGCATATAGGAATTATTCCTACTGATGACAAGAAAAATACAAAGAAGAAATAATGAAAGGCTTGCTTTTCCACAAGTAAGTAAGATACAAGTACTCAGACTTCAAGAATAAAGATGTGATCGAAATAAGTAAAATTAAGTTCATATGTTAAAACCAAGGTAGAAAAACTACCTGGTAAAAAGACAAAACAAAAACAGAGAGGATATTTTATCGCTAATGAAATGAGAATCATATTCACAATGGAAGTTGGATCAAGAATACAGGATGATGGCCAATGAGATGGCTCACTTTGGATGACTGGAACCTATATGATGGAAGGAGAGAACAGAATCCTGCAAACTCTCCTTTGACTTCCACATGCACAACACAGCACATGTGCATCTATAACATACATATAGAATAAATACAATAAAAGTTAAAATAATACAGGATAAAAAAAAAGCCTTTCATCTAACAGCTCACAGCTAAAAGAAAGATAACTGTTCACCTAGGATTCTACAGGCAGATAAGTATTCAAGTGTAAATGTGACTACAGACATTTTCAGATAAACACTAAAGGAACTTAACATTGCAAGCACGAAAGTATACTATAATAAAGTAATGGGCTAAACCTGAAGCAACGAAATGAATGATATTGTGAATAATGTTTATTAGGAATATTGTTCAAAATAACTTGGATGTACTACAAACTTATCTTGGAGTTTCACACCCAAGAATCAACAGTAGATGTGTGATGGATTTCCCTATTTCTTCAGCTCTCTGCTAAACATGGATGAAAATTCTGATTAATCATGCATGCTTTTTTTTTTTAAAAGAAACTTATTCCAACTAGCTGAGGACCATGAAATGAGAAATTGGTAACATAGAAAGTGAACTGTGGTTTGACCCAGTGGGCAGCCCAACATCCACTTTTATAAAGCCATAGCAATGCTCTCTCACACCTAAAATTGCAGGGTTTCATAGGTAGCCAGGTTTACAGGAGGACTTTTTATTTTCATACCCACCACCCAGTAACTAACATTATCTACTCACAGTCAGTGGCCATCACATGGGAGAGTTTGAGTTTAGCTCCCTAGCAACTACTGAAGGACTGCCTCCCTTCTCTTTTGAAGTTGTGTCAGAGAATAATTTCTAATGTCTTGCTGAGACTCAGTAATTTTCATTTGCTTTGAGCGAGTTTCTCACCCATTTAAAGAATACAGATGCTTTGAAGTGTATCAGATGTTTCAAACATCTCACTCCAGCTTGTGAGATGGCGTTTGTAATCCCTGGTATAAGTGAAGACCACATGGAGAATAGAAACTAGTAGGTATTAGCAAAGAAAGAGAATACATGAAAGAATAAGATGTGGTGATAGAGAGATGTCTCAGGAGTTTAGTAATTTCTACTCCTGCAGAGAATCCAAGTTCAATTCCAAGCACCCTCATGGTCACCACCATTCAAAATTCCAGTTCAAAAGGATCCAACACTCTCATCTGCTCTCCCTGGACACCAGACATGCATGTTGTGCATATACATAACATCCACACACATAAATTAAAATGCATCTAAAATAACACTTTAATAGAATAAGATTGAAATTTTAGAACTTAGAAGTACAAAAACTAAATTAAAAGACACTGTGGATGGGCTACACAACACAAACAAAACAGGAGAAAGAATCAGTAAACTGAAAGACAAATTAGAAATTATACAATATTAACAATACAATTAAGAATTAAGTGGCTATTTATAGGAGCCAGTGGGGAAGAATGATATCAAGGAAACAATGCCTTTTAGACTCAACAAGAGTGACGTGCATATAAACTCACAGAGACTGTAAAACCTGGTTAAAACCTAAGCCATATGGGGCCCACTGCTGACAGGGAAAGCAGACATGAGGTCCCATTCCTAAGCCAGAGGCTATCTCCAATTAATAGCTATTCACAAAGAAAAAATAGTTTTCTTCAATGGAGTCTCATTGAGTATACAAACCACACTTCAGGACATCTCCCGTGCTCAGGAGAAGATAGCCAGCACAATACAAACTCACTGGTAATTTTGGAGTGTTTTTGTTTTTTCCATCTCATAGTGCTTTGTCTGATTTGTTTTTGTTGTTGTTTTGTTTTTAATTTTACAAGTCCTTTCCATATATATTATGGTGTCCAGTTTTGCATTTTATGATATTCCTCTGTCTGTGATCAGTTATTGTTAGTTTTTAGATGTCAGTTTGTTTATATTCTAATGAGAGAGTGAAAGGGTGTGGATTTGGACTGGTGGAGAAGTGGGAAGAAGCTAGGAGCAGCTAGGAAAGGGAAAACCATAATCAGAGTCCACTATATGAAAAAAATAAATTTTCAATTAAAAAAATAAAAATTATTTTTATTGAGCAAAAAAACAAGAGGCTAGAGAGAGAGAGCTCAGCAGTGATGAGTAGGTACTGCTCTTGCAAAGAACTCAAGGTCAGTTTCCAACATCTGTGTCAGGTGGCTCACAACCACCTGTAACTCCACTTTCAGGGAATCTGATGCCCTCTTCTGGACAATATGGGTACTTGCACAAGCACAGACAGAATTCAAAAGTAAATACCTTTTTAAAAATTAAGTCTTGTTTTGTGACCGATTATATAGTCAATTTTGGGGAAGGTCAGGAGCTGAGAATCAAGGACTTTCAGAAGTATAATGAAAGAATGAACTGTTTGTTGTGTCATTGGAGTTACAGGAGAGAAAATGTTGGGGTGAAAAAGCACTCAAGTAAAGTGGATGCAAATTTCTCAGAACTCCCTCCAAAACGTAAAGTTATATATTCAATAAGTCCAGTGAATTCGTGGCATCTGAATAGAAACTAATATTAGAAAGACATTAAAAGGTTAAGGAATTAAGAGAGCGTGATGTACATACATATACATACAAATACATGAAGGAAACAATTAATTTGTAAACAATTTGTTTAACTACACATCATCAAGTAAAGCCAAATAAGCCAGCCTTCTCCCCGGGAAGTTAAGGCTTGCCTGTGGTTTCCCATATATGGAATCTAGAGAAAAGATAAAGACAGTAATCTATAAAGAAAGACAATTAAGAAAGGAGAGGGGCTGCAGGGAGGAAGTAGAGGAATAAGAGGGGATAACAAGAAAATAAATATAACCAAAGCAGCATGGCTGGCCAGATAGGAAATTGTCCAGGTAATTGGTAGTATTTTTTTTCCAGTGGACCCCAAACAGAATAAACTAAAAAAATTGTACCTGTGTACATCTAAGTTTTGGGAAAAATATCTTAAATTGGAAAACATTTTAATGACAGTCTCTCATCCATGAAGGACAAAAAGAGGTGCCACAGTGTTTTTGTTTGTTTAGTTGGTTGGTTTTGGTTGGTTGTTTGTTTTAAATTCCCAGCTGTATATACAGCAAAAGGAAGTTTCAAAGGTGAAAAAGGAAAAGCAGGCCTCTGCTGAAAGGAAAAACAATTTGTTGACAGAAATGTATTTGAAATAACAAGCAAAGCAAGCTCTGCAAGCAAACAAAAAACTAGCAAATGATCATTTACTATCAACTATTTCAGCAAGCAAAAACATGGATAAATACTATGGGTTCTTCTTTTCCTATGAGGGTTCCTAATTATGTTTTGTGATTGATCAAAGATTCTAACAATGATATGTTTCTAAATTGAAGATAAATATTTAAGGTAATAATATCGCGAAAGGGGGCACATAAAGGAACCTAAACTGATATAAGATTCTTATCATTCATGTAATATGACAAAATTAAAACAACAGTACACTGTGAAATGACCCAAATACCCTTCATTGTCTATATTTAGATAAACTAGCACAACCATGCTATGGAGAACTGCTTAGGATTAAAAAGGAATGTACCATTCCTAAAAGCAACAATTCCCTAAGAATTATGCTTATGTGAAAATTCAGAAATCTTCACTAAGTACTTAAATTAGTCACCATAGTCCTAATGATATTCATGGTTTTAAGGTCTAATATATTAATACTAACTCTTTTTATCTAGATTAGGACTACTGACTGACACAGTCAATCTCTAAATGATACACATCATTTCCTTAAGTGATATTCTTGAAATAACAGAAGTATAGAATTGAGCAGATTATAAATTGTCAAGGACTTTGGATAGGGTTAACAGATTGGGCTAGCAGGAAAATTCCTTGGTGTGATATAATGGTTAAACATCATGACTGCTATGTATCAGGGCCATGTCCTGGTTGTTAACACTATTGTATGGTTTATCAATATGTTTCCATGAGCAAAGGTAAGTTAAGAATACATTTATCCATTTTATTATTTATTAGACATGCATACAAATTTCAATTTTATCAGCAACATGTAATCAAAGAATATTCACAAATGCCAGAAATAGTGGTCTACAAGATGACATCCAGCGTCCCTCAGAAGGATAATGGTGTTAATTTTCATCTTTACACCGAATACCTGTGTTTAATTTGAAGAGACAACACTAAATGAATGGTTTATGAAACTAAATGAATGAAGTGTTTATAAAGCATGGTAAACCCAGAGAATGATTGTAAAATAGGACCAACTATGTTGCCATTTTCAACACATACTATAAGATTTAATTTGCTCATTACGATAGATTTCAGATTAGGAAACCTCAAAATACTGCCATGTTTCTTTAAAAACACAATGCCATTGGATGCTTAAAATCAACTGACTTAAATAGCTTCAGGGAAATACTAATATGGTGTAGATAAAGCCATATTGACATAAAACCAAGCTGAAAAGCAATGGGCATTACTGGAATTTTAATGAATAGTACTCTAAAGAGATTTCTTTTATCAATTTACTTTATCTGCAATATTATCTACTAGCTTTGGATAAATGCCTTCACCTCAAATAACTGTTTTTCTCTGAACCTTATTTCCTGGACATTACACACCATTTATGCTTAGTGGTACATTTAGCAAATGATTCACACAGAGGTACAAAATCTAACTCTTGTGCCTCAAGAAAAATAATCTGAATATAATTTATTTTCCAAAGCTTCATTTTGTTTTGAGGTTGAATTCATATCCCCTCTTATCTATGCCCTATTTTCTAACTGATACATCTACCAGACAACTCCAGTACATTAAGCTCAGAGAACACTGTAGTCAAGGAACAAGGAAAATTGCAAGAGCCAGAGCATCAGGAAGTCTGCTGAGAGACTGGGTCTTTTACATATAAAAGAGAAACTACACCCCAGACCTAAACAATATGGCTGCCTAAATAAGATCTGAACAATGACAACAGCAGTTGACATGACAACATGGGTATGACATGACAACATGGGTATGACATGACAACATGGGTATGACATGGCAACATGGAGAGGGGAAACTACACAAGGGCCCCATGTATAAATGAAGAGCTACAGGCAATTAACCACTTCTGAAACATAAAGAATCTAGTCTTTCACAGGGATAAGTACCCTATTTTTTTAATGCAATGCCACGTGATCAGTCCTAAATATGTGTGTGTGAGTGTGTGTGTGTGTGTGTGTGTGTGTGTGTGTGCAGCAGGTTGCAATCATGTATATATGTAAATATATGAGTATGTAACACTAACAAATAAAAGTAGGTCATGAATATGGGAGGGAGCAGGAGGTTTGGGGAAGAATGCATGGGAGGAGTTTGAGGGAGAAGAAGGAGGGGAAATGATGTAAATACAGTATATATATGAAAAAATTTTAAAAATTATTTAATAAAATTTATTTAATAAAAACATGAAATAAATAAAAATTTAATAGTAAAAATTGATAAAAGTGCTAGACTAACTTACAAGTAATTCCTTTAAATTTTAGAGTATTGTACTCAAATCCCTTTATATGAAGGTAATAAGTATGATAGATTCACTATTCTAATACATGATTATGATTAAGGTAATCTAAGTGTAGAATATATTTGAATTGTCTTCAATATTTTTGTAATTCTCTGTATACATATGTACATATATATACATGTAGATATATATGTAGATGTGTGTTTTAAAATAATAGATTTACTTAAAATTTGCTAAAGTGAAGAGATTTTATTAGCTAAGGGAATAACTCTATTTAAGCTGACTCTTTGAACACAAAGCAATAGTAAAACAATATGAAAGATTATAACAACTGATTTCAGAGGTTATAAAAATGAATTAAATCTAGAAGTTAAAAAGAAAATTATATTGTATGAAAGGAAAATTTATAAAAATGAAGGAAAGCAAATGGAATCAACTTTTTATTGGGGACTTAAAAGAGATATTAGGAAGCAAATAATTATATACTTGTAACTGAATAAAAAGTATAGCATATAAACATCTTATAGACATACTTAAAACACCATGACATTATCCAAAGGAATGATCAGACTAATGAGGCTCAATGAAGTCTACAAATATAATTAAACATGTACTGCAACTTTGTATACAATGGAAATGACATTAAAATTAATAAAGAGAATTAAAGTTTTCCACTGAATTGAGGTGGAAGAATTGAACATATACAAAGAAAATAAAAGTGAAAATAAAACATGGTAGAAAAAAAATCAACAGCAGGAAGATTTAAAAATCTAAGTGAGAAAGCCCAAACATTTTCATATAGAAAAAAATAGTATAACTTTCTTCGGAGTGTCATTGACATGGTAATACAAAAATATGAAGCTGATATTATAAAATAAATGATGCCGGGCAGTGGTGGCGCACGCCTTTAATCCCAGCACTTGGGAGGCAGAGGCAGGCGGATTTCTAAGTTTGAAGCCAGCCTGGTCTACAAAGTGAGTTCCAGGGCAGCCAGGACTACACAGAGAAACCCTGTCTCGAAAAATCAAAATAAATAAAATAAATAAATAAATAAATAAATAAATAAATAATGAAGATTTTGGCAGTGTAATCATTTAAATTATTTTGAAGATAAAGGCAAGTTGAGAGACCTGGAATGATGGCACACACCTTTGTTCTCAGCACTAAGGAGGCCTGTTAATATTTGTGAGTTCCAGGCCAGCCTAGTCTACACAGTTCTAGGCCATCCAAAGCTGCATGGTGATATCCTGTCTCAAAAGAAACAAACAAGTAAATAATATGTATAAAGGCTGGTGAGATGGCTTATCAAGTAGATTGAAGACCTAAGTTCAATCAACAGGTTTCACATGGTAGAATCAGAAAAACTTATCGCCTCGTTGTAGTAACCACCCGAACATTGCCTCACGTGTCCTTTTTCGAGGGCGAAGGGGACTCGGATGGGCTCGGAACATCTGATGCCGAAACCCGGGAATTTCAAGGCACCACGGAGAGACCCCCCAAGTTTTGGGGCGGGTTAAAAGACTACAGGATCGAGATATGTCTCTGGAAGATATGCCTGGGGTGGAAGCGTTTGTTGCGAGCGGACTTTCACTCACCGCTAACCGCGGCTTCCTACACTTATCCCCATAAATTATTCTCTTACTTCTACTTATATACCTTGGCATGCATACCCACATGTACACACACACACATACACACACACACATAGGAAGACTGAATAAATAATAAATCAGTGTACTAAAATTGTTAAAAATCAAGTTGGAATTAGAAGATACAACATATAGGAACCAAGCTGGTGATCAAGAATGCGTAATGAGCTTACAAATTTGCTTAAAAATAGTTAAAGATTGGATAAAGGGTACAGGCAAATAGTACATTGAAAAGAAATATGAAATGATCAATGTTCAAGTTTTCTAATAAAAAGAAAAATACAAATTTAAAGAATAGATATTTCATACCTCACAAACTGTCTGGAATGGAGTTGAATAACAGTTTAGTAAGTGCCTTTTAAAGCTGAAAGTATGTGTGTTCTACAACCCAACAATTCCACCTCTCAGTTCATGCTCCTAACAAAAACCAACATGTGTACAATGGAGCATGTATGCATATAGTTATTGTAGCATTGTAATATAAATCTGAAAATAACATACCTATTCATAATAGTTATCTTTATGATGAGAATTGAAGTAAATTCAGGACAAATTACTTCAGTTGCATATTTATGAAACAGAGCTTACTGCACAAGCAACAAGCAGGAGGGCATGAGTTCATTCCTTAGCACCCACATAAAATATTGGAATAATGGCCTTCATCTGCAACCCCAATGCAAGGGAGACAAACAGGAACCAACTCTTGGAGCTCACTGGCAGTGCCAGGTCCCAGTGAAAGACCCTGTCTCAAAATCATTGTAGATAGCTTCTAAGGAATGATAAGAGAGAAAAGAGATGAGAGGGGAAAGTGGGAAGGAAAGTAGAGCAAATATACCAAAATCATAACATCTGTAAAGTGGGTGATGGGTTCTAGAGTGCTAATTATTAGTTAGAACATAAAATCCTTCCTGGAAATATCATCGAAAACTTCCAGTTGTAAACCTCAGTGGAATTGTCCAGTTTCTAGTCTTTCCTCTCATGTTCTTAGTCTCCTGTAGGCACCCTGATATTGTGTGTGTTTGGATGTTTTGTAAACTTGAGTCCAATGGTTCACATACAAAATTGCAGCACAATATCTAGTGAGCATTTGAGTGTATGTTAAATAATCTCTAAAATATATGTGCAGTAGTTAGACATTTTCTTGTTGATATGCATACTCACTTCAGTACTTGCCAACTTTACACTGCTGAAATGAACAGGAAATAGTGTCTTCTTGTGTGCACCTTTAGCTTCTCAGCATTTTCTTACAATATCTTTCTGGTTTAGAATTTCTAGAATGTGAAGATTTCAAAGCTCATACCTTATCTCTTCCTGAATTGATCTGAAGACCATTTGATAGATAGTGAGATGGCTGAATTCAGGCAACCAGTCCTTGTTAGCTCATCTGCCAAGAAGCAAAGCAACAGAAGAAAGGAACAGTGTAAGCTGAGGTGAGCAGTCCTGGGAGAACCCTGAAATTTGACAGGAGGAGAATGGACACCTCAAAACAACTGTCCTTTACAGCACAGTAAAAGAAATAAAATGTTTTAGGCACTTCCGATGTAAAGTCCTAGTAAGTTTAGCCAGTATGAATATACACAATCGGAACTATAGAAAAGTTGTGCAACTATTTCAGACTTGTAGACAGGGATAAACAATTTAAAATATACACAGGAACCAGGTTTAGGAAAAGGAATTCACAACATCCCTGACCTAACCCTCAGGGGGCTGTAGCCAGAAACCTGTTTGATAATGGCCCTGTCATTTGACTATGAACTGAACTATGTGCAAAATCCAGTCTCAGAGATCCAATCCACATTCCCCTGCACTGGCTCAGTAGGCAGCTTCAGTGTTGTGGAGAGGTATTAGGAAACAAATGTGAGTGTAGGGCACTCCAATAACTCCTGTTCTCTGAGACTAGGGACATGGGCAGTCAAGCATGGGCAACTTCACTTCAGGTCCCAGGCAGTAACCAATATAACACAGGCCACCCCTTCCCCTCACCACTGGACTTAAGTGCCTGTCACACTATCAAGGAAAAAATTCTTTATTACCACCTCCTACCCACAGGCATGCTGAGGCTGTATTGAGCAATGCCTCCACCTTGCCTGTTGCCCTGCCCCACCCCTGGGGCTGCAGCTATCAAGGTCAACAGGGAAACTTTGCCTGTTGTCAGCTACCTTCAGCTCTTTCTAGTTCCCCTAAGCGCTTCATCTGGGCGGAATTTTCTCCTCTTAACTGTGACCCATTTCTGTTGATTACTGCTGGGTTTGGAAAGAGAAAAGACAAAGACACTGAAAGCCACATAGATAGTAGAGGGAATGTGGGACACTGTCCTGGGAAGGCATGCCCATTCACAATAACAGAGAGAACATGGCACTTACTGTTGTCACCACACCTACATCATCCCACAGTTGGTTGCTTCTGCTTTGTCAGACTCCTAATCACACATTGCTGGCAAGACTGGGTTTGACTACCAAATAAGGGTGGCTGTGGTTCCCACCACCACCTTTCACCCTGGAGAACCATGGTCTTCACCAGTGTCTAGACAGAGGATGAGTAAGTGTTCAGGACCCTCACAGTTACTAGAGTGTCTGCTACTGAGACTTTTTCAAACAACACAGCCAACATCAATATTCATTAGGAAATCTCCATCATCTGATAGAGGTCACCACTCCCACTGTAGGTGTAGCCTACATGCTGCAACTGACATAGTCTATTGTATATACCAGACCTACCACCTACTTCAATTGCTAGTGTCCCCTTCATGTGACTTGCAGAGTCAATAGTCCTTTCCAAAACAAATACTACATGTACTGTTCCCTTGAATAGTCACAGCCAAGAAACAGAGACAGGGGGTCGGGGGTCAGGAAGATGACTCACTGAGGACAGAGTTTCCCATCAAGCCTGATGATTTTAGTTCAATACTGGGAATCCATATGGTAGAAGGAGAGAACTGACTTTTGCAGGTTGTCTTCTGTTATCTCTTTGTTACTGGGACAGGTATATACCCACTCACATACACACACAGAATAAATACATGTAAAATATTTAAAGACACAGGGAAAATATAGTACAGTGTCTATTCAAAAATAAATTCCATATTGCCTAAAACATTGATACTACAAGATACATCTTCAAAAAATGCTATTTATTAGAAAGATCATTCCACAAAATTGTAGGGATATCTATTATAGAAGATGTACAAGTATAAATAGGGGAACACAAGAAATAGGAAAGGACATAGCAGTATGACAGCCACTAAAAATTCATAAATTTCTAGTACCAAATTACAAACACATCAAAATGGATGAAATGACTGAAGACAAATTCAAGAGAATGAGTTTTAGAAATACTGAAGAAATACAATGAAGAAAATACACAATACAGGCTATTAATAAGAAATTTAGTGAAGGAATAAATATTTTGAAAAATAAAAAGAACTAAATGTGAATCTTAGAAATCAGTAGCCCAATAGAAAATTTACTTTAGAATGGCAAGAAAAGGCTAGGTAAGAAAAAGAAAGAAAGTGGGAGCTTAAAGACAGATCTTCTGAAACTACAAGAACATAAAATGTTAAAGCAGATGGCAGGGACCATCTGAGGTCCATAACAACCAGGCAACATCCTACAACCTCTTCTTCCCCATAAGTCAGTGTCATAGAACACGGAGATGGAAGCTGAAGCCAAGGGCTCCCACTCACAACTTCCCCACACACATTAGACAAAAGCAAGAAAAACTAAAGTAAGGAAAGTTGGACATGGTAATACATGTCTATAATCTCAATGATCAGTAGGCTGAGGCAGGAGCATTGCCATGAAGTTGTGGCCAGCCTAGGCTACACAGCAATTACCAAGCCAGTCAGTGCTAAATAACAAGATCTAGTTATTTGTTGGTTGGTAAAGCAAACAAGAAACAAATGAAAGAAGCCTTTGAATTGGAGAAAATGATAAAACATCTATTTTTCTGGTCTATCTAAAGCAGCTGAAGTAGTGATTAAGGACACAGTCAATCTGTGCTATGAAACACTAGGAGAAAACATGATCTGAGGGACACCTCGTGCAGGAAAGCATGCAGGAAGCACTATGAATCCATGGCTGTATGCACCAAGCTGTCTCTCTCTGTAAGCTTCACAGAGACCAGACAAAGCAAGCTGCCCTTGTAGCTGTGGTGGAATCTGCTATGAAAACGCTTTTTCCTCTCACATACCAACACTACAAGAACATAAAATGTTAAAGCAGATGGCAGGGACCAGCTGAGGTCCATAATAACAACCAGGCAACATCCTACAACCTCTTCTTCCCCATAAGTCAGTGTCATAGAACACGGAGATGGAAGCTGAAGCCAAGGGTTCCCACTCACAACTTCCCCACACAGCACTGATCTGCCAAGACAGGGCAAGGCAAACTGAGAGAACACTAAGGAGAGATCTGAGAACCACACTAATTAACTCAGTGCAGGTTTACCAGAAACTCATGCCAAAAGTTATTGAACTTAAAGGTACCACTGTTGTTAGCTGACTAATAATGACATTTGCATAATGGTTATATCCAGCAGCTGTGGCTTTCCCCAAAGTAAATATTCTACTGTGGAAGTAATACAGAGATTGCACCAGGCACCCTAAGCTCCTGGACTGAAAATATAACTTCTAATGTATGTACCTCCATGCTACCACAACCTAGACACACTTGAACACTAAAAATACTTCAACCTAAAGAACACAGCTGTTAAAAACTCCAAACAATGAAGCAAGCACAGATGTATACATCTCAGCACAGTAATGTAAGACACATGAAAATCCAGGGGACCACAACTTCTCCACAAACTACTAATCCCACAGTAATGGTTCCAGTGAGAGTGAATTAGATGAAATCCCAAAGACCTCAAAAGAATGTTTGTAAGTATATTCAAAGAAAAAAAACAGCCAGGTGGTGGTGGCGCACACCTTTAATCCCAGCACTTGGGAGGCAGAGGCAGGCAGATTTTTGAGTTCGAGGCCGGCCTGGTCTACAGAGTGAGTTCCAGGACAGCCAGGGATACACAGAGAAACCCTGTCTCGAAAAACCAAAAAAGAAGAAGAAGAAGAAGAAGAAGAAGAAGAAGAAGAAGAAGAAGAAGAAGAAGAAGAAGAAGAAGAAGAAGAAGAAGAAGAAGAAGAAGAAAACAAACTCATGAATGAATCCCAAGAGAATATAAACAATACTAAAAAGATGGAATAACATAAGGAAGGTGAAACAAGATATTAAAGAGGAATTCACCAAAGAAGTACAAACAATAAAGAAAAATCAAACTAAAATACTAGAAAGAGAAAACCCCACAATCCAAAGAAAGGGTTCCATGGAAACTCTCTCCAGTATAATGGTTATATATATAACCAAGGAAAAGACAGAATATCTGAGATTGAAGACAGGATGGACAAATGAGAACATTGCAACAAAGACAGAAGAAAATTACTAAAGAATTAATGATCTGTTCATGGTATTATGTATCATGTAAAAATACAAAATCTAACAATTAAATAGCTCCAATAATATAGAAAATATTCTCAACAAATTCACATTAGAAATTGTCCCAACATATCACCCACCCTTCCTGTTAAAATAAAACTTTTCTCTCAAAATACAATCAGAGCATAATTACACCAATTTGTACCAGTGAGGTATAAGATAGTCCTAGTACCCAGGCCATCATTTTGTTGACTAACCAGAACCTCTGTAATCTCTCCTAACTAAAGCACTTAGTTTTAATCCTGGCTTTTTTTTTGGCTTTGCTGAAAACCATCCACTCAGATCTTTTCTCTCAAAGTAAATAGCCAGGATTGGCTATGAGACTATAGGTGTTCAACCCCATCAGAAATCCAGAATGACAGAGTTAACTGAATTTATGGGAAGCACTAAGCATAGCTCCTAAAACTTAGCCAATTTATAGAGACCTCTGAACACCTGGAAAGCCCCTATACTACCAAATGTTGGAGCATCTGATCTTCAGCCTTCTGGCCCAGGATCATCTGACAGACCTTAGTGATGCAGAATTATTAAGGGCTGATTATTCTGTCTAGGCAGATATAATCAGTCGACTATTCTGCAAGTGTGTCCTTTTCTGGACAGTAATTTGTCTGTAGATGGAAAGAGGCAATTCTTGCCTAGTGGCTGTCTCACCACAACTGGAGTAACTCCAAAGATGCTCAATTTCTTCTTAGAATCCAAGACAGGAAGCTGTCAGGAGCAGATAGGTCTCTAATCAAAATGAACATTGATACAGAAAGGAGTAAGGAGAGGAGGAGAAGAAGGAGAGGAGAAGCTAGGTGATGAGAGAGAGAAAGAGAGGGGGGGACATGGAGGCAGATTTTCACGTGTCTCTACCAGTCAAAGATATTTGATATATCTAGGTTGGGTATTGGGCTACACTTCTGATTGAGTATTACCAAATTATAAAGCCTTTGATTAAAATTTTTAAAAAATTATATAAAAGGAAAAGGGGGAATGGGATAGGGAGTTTTCTAGGGAGGGGAATTGGGGAAAGAGGATAGCATCTGAAATGTAAATAATCCAATAAAAAAGAATAAAAACAATAAAAGAAATTGTCCCAAAATTAGTGAGATGGGAGGCATAGAGAACATCACAGAAACAAGACATAATAAAACCACAGAACATACACAGTACTTTGAAAATAGCAAGAGAAAATTACAAGGTCACATGTGATCCTAGGCCAATCAGAATGGCTCCAGCTTTCTCAACAGAAAATTTAAATGCCAGGGGAGTTTGGAATGATGTATTTCAAGTTCCGAAACACAACAACTGACAGCACAGACTCTGATACTGAGCAAAGCTATTTGTCACAATAGATAAAAAAAATTCCCACTGGTTAAAAAAAAACTAAAGGAATTCATACCCACTAAGACAGCTCAGCTGTACAGAAAGCACTTGAAGGAATCCATCAGAACACAAAGATAGACACACCCATGAGGTCATAGGAAAGAATAAGCTATGTTTGAATAATGGTTAAGCAAGAGAGGAATTAGAAAGCACAAAATATTGCAAAACCTCAAGAGGCAAAGGGTGGCAGATTTCTGTGAGTTCAAGATAAGCCTGGTTTACATAGTGATTTCAAGGACAGCTAGGGCTATGTAGAGAAACCCTGTCTCAAGAAACAAAAGCAAAATACAAACAATGTAAACCCCTCTGAATAAAAATAGTCTCCCAACCAAAAGACACAGAGAAGCAAAATGTATTAAGAGGAGAAATTGATCTATTTGTTGTCTTTGAGAAATGGGTCTCAACTAAAAGGGCAGATGCAGCTTTAGAGTGGATAAAATGGTCTTCCACATAAATAGACAGAAGCAGGAAGCAGATATAACAGTATCTGAGAGAGGACATTTCAAACAAAAAGTAGTTAGAAGAGATATATAGACTTCATACTAATTAAGGAAACAATCCTTTAAGAGAACATTATAACTCTACACATATACTCACTGAACAGAAGTACATTCAATTTCATAAACTAAACACTGCTAGATATAAATTTACAGACTACCTTTACATATTAAAGTTAGAGATTAACTAGAACAATAATAGTAAATGTTTTTAGTACTCCACACTCACCAATTGGTGGAGCACCCCCAACATCAACAAAAAGAACAAATATCAGACTTAAATGGCAATAAATGCAGTTAAATAGGTACTTATAGAGCATCATTCAAACACTACAGAATACATATGCTTCTCAGCAGTCTATGGTACTTTATGTAATGTAGATTCTATGTTTGAACACAAATCAAGTTTTAACAAATACAGAAAATTGAAGCATCTCCTTGTATTCTATCTAAACCACAGTGGAATAAAATTACAAATCCATACTAAGGGAAAATATAAAATATACATAAACCCATGGAGATTAAATAATACACAGTGGAGCAATAAATTTGTCATTGAAGAAACCAAGAAGGAAAAAAAATCATTCCTAGATTTGAATGAATATTAATACATATCAGACAAAAGCCTTTGAGATACAATGAAAGCAGTTGTAAAAGGCAGAAAATAAAGAAATAAGAGTTAAATGTAAGAAAATAAAGGGATGTCAAATAAATAACTTAAGGCCTTGAAAAAAATAGGTCCAACTAAAATCACTGGGGAGAGTGAAATAATTAAGATAAAAGAAAAAGTTAATGAAAATAAAGTACAAAGAATCAATGAAATAAAGATGAATAAGATTAGTTAACCCTTTCACCAAATGAATCCAAGGGAAGAAAAAAACAATGAGAATCACCAGAGAAATTCAGAAATTCATTAAGACATAAATTAAACTATCTTTTCCAGTAAATTGGAAAATCTAAAAGAAGTGTTTGAATTTCTAAATACCTATAACCAATCAAATTTAAACAAAGAATGAATGAATAAACAGATTCACAGAAAACAAAGGCTATGAAGAGAAGACATGGCATTGGAAGGGAAACATGGCTGGGAAGACATCTAGTAGGAGCTGGAAGGTGGGATGAAGGTTTGATATAATCAAAACACATTGTGAATGCATGGGAAATTCTCAAACAGTAGTACATTTTAAAAAAATCTCACGCTGGGGGGAAAATACCTAGGTGAGTTTACTGTTAATTTTTTCTAGACCTTCAAATAATTACCTTCAATGGCAAGTTTACTTCAATCCAATGATTCAAGGATGAATCACAGGTCTAGATGTATATGTTTAAATTGGAATATCTGGTAAGTTCTGGAGGCTAGAAAGGAGGCAGGCCTTAGCAGATATGGAAATAGTAAAAAACATGAAATATGAATACTGGGCTTGGCTAGATTTATCCAACATAGATGAGGTAAAAAGACAAGGAATAGAAGTGGGTGAGAAAAGGTTCAATCAAAACTAAGATATATGAAGAAGCCACACGGAAAATTACTGTTGCATAAGCCAATTAAAAAAATATAACTGTACAAATTCAACAAAGGTACCCTGCATGGGTGGGTAATGTTGATTTCAGAATTCATAGGTTATTAAACAAAATTTATTTCTGAAGATACCATATACTTTTATTGCAGGTCATAGATAGCTCAAGCTAATTAATAACCACTTACAAATGAAATTTTCGTTTTCTCCAGGGAGACATACTGAGGAAACAAACCACTCTTAAGAGTAAACTGCATGTGAAGAAGTAGATGGTCCATAGAAAACAAACATGATGACATCTTTGGAAGTTGCTTGTCTCACAATGTCCTGTCATTGTGTTTTCTTTTTTTAAAAATATCTTTTTATTATTTTTATTCTTTATTTTTCTCTATTTTTATCCTACAGGTCCTTTAGTATATATTATACTTTCAGTTTTATGTTTTATGGGGTTCCTGAGTGTCTGTCCAGACAAGTGGGTCTCTGAATCTATATTTGTTTCCCATGCCTTTTCTTGACCTCCTTCACTTTTTTTGTTTGTTTCCCCTCTTATGATGTGTTTCTCTATTTTATTTTATTATTATGCCTTGGAAGCCTGCTTTTTTTCTAATGAGAGACAGAAAGAGGATGGATCTGGATAGGAGGTGGATGGGGAGGAACTCTGAGGAGTAGAGGAAAGGGAATCAAGAATCAAGAACAAAACATTTTTATTAAGGGGAAATTTTAAATCATAAACATAAAACAAAAGAAGAAAGGAAAAAATCTGAGCAAGCCATGGGCCACAAGCCAGTAAGAAATGTCCCTCTGTAGCTTCTACTGTAGTTCCTACTCCAAACTACTGTCTTAAGTTCCTGCACCAAATTTCATAGATGATGAGCTACAAGTTGTAAGATACAATAAATAAATAAATAAATAAATAAATAAATAAATAAATAAGCTTTTCTCGTCGAGTTGATTTGGGGCATGATGTTTATGCAAAAAATAGAAATTCTATAAGACAGGGAGTCATGGAAGTTTCATATAATAGTTGTTCCTTATTCAGAGATGAATCTTGTAAGGAATCTCCCTGTAGTCACTTCAACTTGCATTGTGGGTACCTCCCCCATGGCAGTTTCAACTGCCACTAACTACTTAGTAAAGAATAAGCCCTGTTTAGCACCCCCCCCCCATGGAAGCTTCAACTGCCACTAACTCCAGAGTATGGGCTAGGCTCTAGAGAGTACCTTATCACCATAGCTTCAGTTGCCATAGCAACTCAGTGAGGCTTATAAAGTGCTTATAAAGTACTTATAAAGCACCTCATCTATGACAGTGTCATTTGCCAAATTTCCTCAGGGATAGGGCCTGAAGAGCACATTTGATGGCAATTTCAATTGCTAATAATTCTCCAATGAGGAGTAGTACCTAGATAGTACCTTGCCTATGGCAACATCAACTGGAAAAAATCTCCAGGTGTAGGGATGGAGCCTGTAGTGGTTTAAGTTTTGCCAAATCAACACAAGCTAGAGTCATCTGAGAAGGAAACCAATTTTACAAATACCTCCATAAGACTGATGTGTAGGCAACCCATGGGGTCATTTCTTGATTGAAAATTAATGTGGGAATATTCAGGTCATTGTGGAAGATGAGACTCTGGGCATTTGTTCCTGTGTGCACTAAGAAATCAAGCTAAGCAAGCTAGTCAGAGCAAACCATAAAACATCATTCTTCCATGATTCCTGCTTCAGTTTTGCCTCCAAGTTCTAGCCTTGAATTTCTGTAATGACGTCAATGACAAATGGACTACAAGCTATGAGATAAAATAAACTCTGTTCTCCACTAGTTGATTTTAGTCGTGCTGTTTATGGAAGAAACTGAAAGTCTAAGATAGGGCATGAAGATCACCTCTCCCAATGGAAGATTCACCTGCTCCTCAGTCAGAAATGGAACTTGGAGAGCATTTCCATAACAGATTCTACTAACGTCTCCTCAGAAAGGGATATGACACCTCTTCCATGGCATCTTCAATTGGCACTAAGTCCTCAGTAAGCTATGAGGCCTGAGGAGCAGCTTTCACAGGGCAGCAGCTCCTGATGAGTAAGCTAGAGGGCCTGGACAACATCTGACTAAGATGGATTAAATTGCCAATAACTCCACAGTAAGGGAAAGATGCCCTGGAGAGCATCACTCTTGACAGCTTCAATTGTGAAAACTCCCCAGTAAGGACCAAGTCCTGCAGATAACTTTCTTGTTGGCAGTCTCTACTGCAATAATCTTCTAAGCAAAGGCGAGGCCCAGAAGGTCCCCTGTCCTAGGAAAGCTTCACCTATCAGCAGCTCCTTAGTAAGGGCTATTTTCTGGAGAGTACTTCCTCCATGAAAATTTTAACTACCAATAACAAATTAATAAGGGATAAGTCCTGGAGAGTGCTTTTCCACGATAGATTCTACAGCCAATAACTACTCAGTAAGGATAGGACACTGGGATTTTCTAGAGGAATGGAACTTGGAGAGTGAGTCATATCCATGGAAAGGGGATTCATTACAATAAGTAAATAAATACCACTAAGTAAATAAATCAGCTTTATTTATTTAAATATTTAATTTAATTTAGTAAATAATATTTATTAGAATAAATAAGTTTTTTTATTTATTAGAAGGCTTACAGGCTGTGGTCCAGCTAGTCCTACAATTGTTGTCTACCAATGGAAGGTCCATGAATCCAGTAGTTGCTCAGTCTATGAGGCTGGATGTCTCATCTGGTCTTCAGTATACACCAGAATACCAAAGAAGGGGGTCCTAATGCCAGCTAAGAAACGGAATTGTCAGAGAAGATGAGGGCAAGTAGGCAGAAAGAGCATGCTTCCTTCTTCCATGTACTCTATAGGCTGTCAGCAGAAGGGGTGGCCCAGATGAAAATGGATCTACCACATCAAAAGAGCTAGAATAAAGGTTTATGATCCCACCTCAAAAGACCTGAATTAAAAGTGGGTATTCTCACGTCAAATGATTTGAAAAAAAAATTCCTCACATGCCTGCCTAGCCATTTGTGTTTTACTTAATTCCAGATGTAGTAAAAAAAGGCATCACAGAAGGAGATCAGAGAGTACCTCCTCCACGGCTGCTGTAACTGTCAATAGTTGCTTGGTAAAAGATATTTCCTGGAGTGCACCTTCCCTATGAAAGCTTCAGTTGTCAGTAGCTGCTTAGTAAGGGGCTGGAGAACCCATCCTGCATGACAGCATCAACTGCTTACAGCTCTGCAATAAGTGGTAACTTATTTGTTTAAACAAGTACAAACCCTTATCACTGATTTGATTTTGTTGATGATGATGATGTTGTCAACTTGACACAAGCTAGAGTCATCTGAGAAGCAGGAAACTCAATGCGGAAAATACCATCTGAAGACTAAGTTGAAGCCAACTCCTGGGGGCGGGCATTTTCTTGATTGAAGATTACTGTGGGAGGGCCTTAGCTCACTGTGGGAAGTGCTAGAAAACATATAAGACTAGAAATGTTAAGTAAATTATGCCAGACACAGATGAATATTATATTTTCACTTAAATATGCAATTTAGTTTTAAAGACATAAATAATTTGAATATAACTCATTGCTAGAGAACTTACTTAGCATTCATGAGATACTGGGGTTTTGTGAAATTCTCCTGAATTTCAAAACAAAGGTCATGAAGAAACACGTGTGCTAGCATGTGACTTTAATCCCAGTATTTAGGAGGTAGAGGCAGGCAGGTCTTTGTGAGTTTGAGGTTAGCCTGGTCTAGATAACAAGTTCCAGGGTTACATAGAGATATCCTCTATGATTGAGTGTAAGACTCACTCCATGAGATTTAACCCATGCCTATGTGGCCAAGACCCTGAGAATAGATAGGCTGTGGGCTAAGAAGAAAAACAATTACTATTGTTCTGTTAAAGGAACACAGTGATAAATGTTATTAGTGTATTCCTAATAACATTCAGCTATACCTGTAAATCGGTACCTTAGTTATCATTTTAAAAAGTCCTCTTGTAAGGAATGGTTAGGAACTAACACAGAGACCCACAACTGGACAATATAGACAGATAGAGAAATATTTTAAAACACTCAGTCCTAAATGTATGTATTCATCAAATTCCTCCCCTCAGGGCTCAAGAAACTATGTGGAAGAGGAGACAGAAAGATTGGAAAAGACAGAGGGGATGGATGAGAGCCCTTGGTGTGACATCTAGGCACTATAGGACTAATGTTCACATGAACACACAGAGACTGTGGTGGCTTTCGTAAAGCCTGCACAGTCTCAAGCCAGATGGGGGCCCTTCATTGAGAGGGAAGTGGACAAGGGCTCCCCTCTCTAACTAAGAAACTCACCAACTGACAAAGGAAAGTTTAATCCTCTCCAATAGTATTTCTCTGGGTATATTAAATACCTGTAAGGGCATAAGGGTAGGCCCCATGCCAAACAGTAGATAGAAACACAAAATAAACTTAATGGTATTTTTTGTCTCATTTTTCTTCATTTGGGATTTTTTGTTTTAGTAGCCTTTCACTTGTATAGTATGGTGTTCAAGTTTGTATTTTTATGGATGAGAGAGAGAGAGAGAGAGAGAGAGAGAGAGAGAGAGAGAGAGAGAGAGAGAGAGCTCTGGTTTTTGGTTTGTTTGTTTGTTTTGTTTTGTTTTGTTTTGTGGTTTGGTCTCTGAAGAGAGAAAGGGTGCATGGACTTGAATGAGTAGGGATGTGAGTACGATGTGGAAGAAGATGGGGGTGGGGAAACTGTGATCAGAACTATTATATGAAGCAGGTATAGTGACATGCACCTTTAATCCCAGCACTTTGGATACTGTGAGTTCCAGGCCAGATTGGTCTACACAGTGAGCTCCAGGAGTGTCAGAGTTGTATACTGAGACTCTGTGTTGGAACAAAGTCAAACAAACAAACAACAAAAGTGAACATATCACATGAAAATATTTCTCAATTAGAAACTAAGAAACAGGAAAAGAAAACAGAATTATGTCTTGGAGGGACTATCTAGTGGAATGGGAGAGGAGAACGAGAGACAAGAAAGGAGAATTAGGTAGGTAAATGTGACCAATGTACATTATATACATTTATGAAATATCATAGCAAAACAATTAGCACACTTTATGAATGTAAATAAGCATATGTAAGGCAATGAACCATAACCATGACAAATTTTTAAATAAAATAAAATACAAATTATAAAATTATAAAAACTAAGGGATGAAGAGACAACTCAGCAGTTAAGAATGTTTGTTCTTCCAGAGGACCTGACTGTAGTTCCATTACTCACTTTAGGCAGCCTACAACCTTCTATAACTCCAGCTTCAAAGGATCTGACTCTGTCTTCTGGCCTCTGTGAGTACTTTCACACATGTGGCAAACTCACTTACACACACACACACAGGTACACGTAATGCATATTTTAAAGAATAAAAAGTGAAGACTATATCAAACAACCTCCAAGGTTGAAATGAAGTTGGTAAACTAACAAAATCCAAAATCAATATATTAGCTTTCTATACACCAATAAAAAATTGCTAAGAAAGAAATTATGATAGCAATTTGGAAATTAAAAAAAAATCTAAGGAATACATTTAAAGCAATAAAAGACCTATACTATAAAAGTTATAAAAACAAGTAAAGAGATGTATAAGAACACTCAAAGTGAACTAAGCCACTTATGTTCATGGAGTTTTAATATGATAATATTTCCATACATTTCAAAGTGAGCTACATATTCAATGAAATACCCATCCATATACCAATGATGGTGTTCACAGAACCACAAAAAGTATTCTAAAATTTATATAGATGCACAAAAGATTCAAAAGAACCAATCTTGAACAAAAGCAAATCTGAAGGTAATACAATACCTTCAGATTTTTAAATTTATTTTTTTGAGAATTTCATACTAGATAATGCATTTATATCATTTCAACCAATTGCTCTCCCTACCAAACTCTCTCATATCCCCCAAATGCCTCTCACATTCGTCATCTCTTTCTTAGTTATTGCTATAGAGATAGATAGATAGATAGATAGATAGATAGATAGATAGATAGATAGATTAAACAGACAGATATAATTTGAATGAAATTATGTTACTGGGGTAATAATGTTCCCCTCAAGTGTCAGAGATTAACAAAAACCAGAGTTCCAAGTGTGGGAAACCTCTCTTCAAGTTGTTACTAAGGATAAAAGAAACTCCTCAAATAATATAGGTTACTGCCAATGCCTCCAAGAACTTGAAGGTAAAACTTCATCACCAAAGCTAACACTCATTTAAAGCATAGGAATCAGTCTGGAACTAACCTAGAAGCTTTCTTCCTAAAGACTAGCCGTCATAGTATTAGAAGACACTATGAAGCTGCTGATGGAAAAAAAGCAATCAGTAGTCCTACCTGGCTGTCAGCCTATGAACCAACCACAACAATGATCAGCATATCATGATGTCTCCAAGGATTCAATAGTGCCACTTATATCTTACAGGCAACCACCGTTGTTTAATAGGAATTAAGACCTACTCAATAGAAAGAAAGTATACTTGACATGCAAAGCTAGCCAACTATCCACAGCTAGTAAGTCCATGAACCCTAAAAGAGACCTTTCTACTACTAATTTCCCAAACCAGATTTTTGTTTTTGTTTTGTTTGGTTTGATTTTTCTATACAGGATTTCTTTGTGCATTTCTGGATAGCAGAAATGGGACTCCTCATGTAGACCTGGCTGACCTCAAACTCAGAGACCTGTCTGCTTCTCTATCTTGGGTGCTAGGATTAAAAGCATACATCATCATACCTGGATATACACCTAAATTTCTAAGTGCATTTTAGATACTTACCCTATATCCACAAATAAGTGTATCCCTCACCTCTCATCAAAGAAGGTTCTATTTTTCAGAAATGAAAGCCATTACAGTAATACACAACAAGTGAAAATGAAGAGAACAACTGACCATAAAGTGCCCTATCCCAGACCATTCATCTACACTAATACCTGATTTTAATACATAATGTAGGTCCACAGTAGCCCAAACAAAATTATATATGTATAAAAACAGACACATGAACACAACTTTTAAAATAGAGAGTCCAGAGATACTGCAGGCATCATCTTCAGACATAACTAACCCAAATATGCCTGATACCAGAAGCTAAGCAGGGTCAGACCTGTTCTGTATGTGGATGGGAGACCAAAAATCTCCCCTACATCTATATACTGCTGTTTATACACAGAATTTCCAAAAAAGTATGTACACTAGAAAGCAGTCAGTTTCTTCTACAAATGTTACCAACAAAACTATATCCTCATGTAATATAATTGAAAGTTTTCTTTCCCTCATCTTTCACATTGTACAAAATAAATGTACAAAATAAATGTATTATTGAACAAAGACCTAAACATAAAACCTCAATTTCTGAAGCTATTAGAAAAATAGAAGTAATATTTCATGATATTGTTGTAAGAAATAGTTTTCTGGATAGGTCTCCAAAAGAATAAAACAAACAAACAACAACAACAACAAAAAAAAAAAACCCGAGCATTACACCAAAGTAAAAAGGCTCATGGCAAAGAAATGGCCAACAGAGTAAAACAATTATCAGAATGTGAGAAAAATTTTTCAGGTTACCCACTAAACTGATTAATGTCCTGAATACATTAAAAATAAAGGACCTTAATCATCTTAACCCAAATGATCCAACTTCAAAATAGGTAAATAATCTCAACAAATATTTCTGAAAAATAAAATTTCAAATGTTCAATAAATATTAAAAAACTGCTCAATATCACTAGCCATCTAGAAAATATGAATAAAACTTAAGTTGAAATACCATTTCATTATATTTAGAATAGCTATAATTGAAAGAAAAACAATTTCTACTGAGAATGTGATTAAAAGTGAATTCTCATGTACTGTTGGTGGGAATAAAAGGTAGTATGGAGCCAACCCAAAGCAAAGCTAGCTTATGATCTTGGGCATATTAATAAAATGAATCAATGTATAAAAGATATGCCAACATGCCTATGTTCATTGGAGTATTATTCATATTAAGTTTGTGTCAGCCTAGATACCCATCAACAAATAAATGCCTAGAGAAAAATATAAGATATCTACAATGTAGATGAGTATTATTTATTCACCCATGAATAATGAATCATGTCACTTATAGCAAAATGAATGTAATTATAGGACATGACCCTAAGTAAAAGTATGCTAATGATGAAAATAAATCTCACATATTCTCTTTCAAATGTGAAAAAAATTAATAAAAATGTTGATCTGTAAGTAGGATAAAAATTCTTGTGAACTGGAAAGATGTCAGGGATTGAGGGTGTTCTGGTTTGGTTTCTGTCACTATAATAAACACCATGTCCAAAATCAACTTGTTGAAGGAAGTGTTTATTTGAGTTTAGAGTTTATAGTCCATAACAAATGGAAGTCAAGTCAGGAACTCAAGGCAGGAACTGAAGCAAAAGCCATGGAGGAATGAATTTACAGCTTGCTCTTCATGGCCTTCTTTGCTAACTTCCTTATGCAAATCAGGATTACAAGATCGGAGATAGCATTAATCACAGTAGACTAGGCACTCCCACATCAAATAAGCAACTAAGAAAATATCTTCCTGACACACCCACACAGCAATCTTATCAACGCAAAACTGAGGCTCCCTCAATTGAGGCTTATTGTTTGACTCTGTATATTTTGTATATTAAGTTGTCATTGAAATTAGGTTCTTTGTTTCCTCCTGTATTTGCCAATTGATGATTATTAATATATAAGATTTTTATTTTTGCTGGTGCCACATTACTAAAGACTTCCTCATTAATTCCCAGATTTTTTTTTTTTTTTTGGTTTTTCGAGACAGGGTTTCTCTGTGTAGCCCTGGCTGTCCTGGAACTCACTCTGTAGACCAGGCTGGCCTCGAACTCAGAAATCTGCCTGCCTCTGCCTCCCAAGTGCTGGGATTAAAGGTGCGCGCCACCACCACCCGGCTGTTTTATTTTTTATTAACCATTTTATTTGTTTACATTTCAAATATTATCCCCTTTCTCAGTCTCCATGAACCCAACCACCTTATCCCCCTCCTCTTTGTCTCTAAGAGGGAGTTCCCCCACCCACCTACCCACCTCTGCCTTTCTAATAGGATATTTATCTTTAGTCTGTTTCAGTCTTTTTCCACATCTGTATAGTCCTGTAACAACACCACAGATTTTTTTTAAAAAAGAACTTTTCTTTAATACATTTTACTGAAAGCAAGTATCTTCCCTATTACTTGTTTTTTTTTTTTAGTTCTTGGCTTTCTCACTTTTAAAAACTTCCAGATGAATGTTAAAATTCTTTCTCAACTTTCAAAAATCCTGTAGGGATTTCAGTCTGAATAACAGTAAGCTTACATCTGAGTTTTGGAAAATTTGGCATGTTTATTATGTTTAGTCTTCCTATCCAGGAACATGTTATTCTTTTACATAAATTTACATAAATGTTATCTCTTTTCCAGCACAGTTTTGTAACTCTGTGCAGCTCATTTTTATGGTTTGATTCTGAGTATTTTGTATACTATGTGATCACTGCAAGACGGTCCTTTGTTTCCTCCTGTATTTGCCAATTAATGATTATTAATATATAAGATTTTTAGTTTTTTACTTGCCGTTTTTCTAAAAACTTGATTTCTATGTGAATATTTCTTCCTGCATTCACTGTGATATTACAAATAGTATTAAACTAATGTATCGATAAATCATGCACTTTTTGATTTCTGATTAGAGTGTCTCTAGTGTATCATTGTTAAAGATGACATTAGTTATCATTCTTATCTGAATGTCATCGTTTTAAGGATATATGCTTTCATACCCAGGACTTTTAAATAAGCATGTACTGCACTTAAGAGCATCTGATTTTCTTTCAGAGGACCCAGCTTTTGTTAGCAGCATCCATATGGTGGCTCATAATCATCCCTTAACCTTATCCAGTGAATCCGAGGCCTTCTTCTGACTTTCTTGTGCACCAAGCCCTTATGCTTTGTATATTCATGGAAATAAAGTACTGATACATGTAAAATAAATAAATATTAAATTTGGGGTTTTTTGTTTGGGAGTTTTGTTGTTGTAGTTGTTGTTGTATTAACTTTGTCTGTTCTGGAACTCATTCTGTATACCAGAATGGCCTTGAACCACACAAAGAGCTGCCTGCCTCTGTCTCCAGAGTGCTGAGAATAACAGTGTGTGCCACCAATGCCTAGAAAAATTGTTAAATATTTTAAAAAGCATGTGCTTTACATTGTTAATTTAAAATGTCTGTCAAAATTCAACATATTCCTATTGTGAAAAATGGTATAGTCTTAGAATACAAATTTTAGTTGGTCATATCATCAGGTTAATATTGTCTTTTATGTGATTTGCCTTGGCATTTTATTTTGGAATGCTAGTCTCATTTTCAACATACACATTTTTAACTCTCTTGTGCTGTATATGGCAAGATTTTATGTCAGGGCTTTTTAATGTTAAAAACATACTATGAAAATATTGTTATCAAATGCAATATGATATTTCTTGAAATTACTAGATACTTATAAATTCCTCATAAACATAAAAACACCATAAATAATGTCAGTTTGAGAATTTGCATTTTTTTCATCAGAACTCTACTAGTGGAATGATTTTTGGGTGTTTTATTCAGAGTTGTAAATATAGCATCTCTCATAGTACTACAACAAAGGAGAAATTTAGTAAATTCCCACTGAGTAAATGTGGAATAATAACTACCCAGACCATTTTGAAGTATGTTTGTAAATGATTTTCAACTTATGTCACATTTATCTCTATAAAGTTCTTTTAGGGCAACACACAAACAAGTAAAAATGAAATACTTTTTAATTGAGATAGAACTTTTTTTTCTTATTCTCTTAGTAAAAGCAGAAAATTCTTCAAGTGCCTTAATATGATCCAGACCAAAAGGTCACTAACAATGAACTTTAAATGTCACTATTTAGGTTATATAAGCTATTCCCTTTAATCATATAGTAAACTGTTTTTTTTTTTTTAGCTTCATGTGCTCATCTTTATATACTTTTTTTAAAAATTGTTAATCAAAGGCTTTATAAGTTTGGTAATGCTCAATCAGAAGTGTAACCCAATACCCAACCTAGATATATCAACTATCTTTGACTGGTGGAGACATGTGAACATCTACCTCCATGTCCCCTCCTCTCTTTCTCTCATCACCTAGCTTCTCCTCTCCTTCTTCTCCTCCTCTTCTTACTCCGTCTTTTCCTCTCAGTACTCCTTCCCCCTTAGCTCCTGCTACATATCACCCTTCCTGTTAAAATAAAACTTTTCTCTCACAATACAATAAGAGCATAATTATGCCAATTTGTACCCATGAGGTACAAGATAGTCCTAATACCCAGTCCATCATTTTGTTGACTAACCAGAACCTCTGTCATCGCTCCTAACTAAAACACTTAGTTCTGAACCTGGCTTTTTTCTAGGCTTTAGAATGAATGTCAGCTGAAAACCATCCACTCAGATCTTTTCTCTCAAGGTAAATAGCCAGGATTGGCTATGAGACTATAAGTCTTCAACCCCGTCAGTATTCCAGAATGACTGAGTTAACTATAATTGTGGGAAGCACAAAGCATAGCTTCTAAATCTTAGCCAATTTATAGAGACCACTGAACACCTGGAAAGCCCCTATACTACCAAATCAAAGCTAAAGATAGATACTAATTCTTCTCCATCCCTGTTTCTATCTATTCTCTGTGCTTGCTTCTCCACAAAGACAATCTGAGCTTCCTCCTACATCACCATCTCCTCCTGTCTTTTAGCATAAAAGAGAAGGATTGTTATGAACTTACTGAAGATAAAACCTAAATGTACAAGAGATCCTTATGCTAGCTATGTTCTTTAAACAAAACATTAACTAGAAACTTTGCTTATGGGGTTTCTCAACCTATACAGAACTCTCTTAGGTCAAAACTAAATAAGAACATCTTCCTGACTTATAAAAAATGGTTTGCTGACTTATATAAATTACTAGTTATTGGCTTCAGAAAACAATGCTTAGGAGTGGCTCCATTTAGGAAGTTGGAGAAAGATCCTAAATACTTTAACAAAATAATAATTAATGACAAAACTGCCTACACGTGTTAAGATGAGATACTCTGAATTCAAAAATATTTCCAGAAACTATGCCTAAAACTTGAAAGACAGTGTGAGATAAGGTCAAGTGAAACTGTAACTGACTTCCAGATATCTTGATGATTTTATGTGCATTGGTCTTTTGCCTGAATGTATATCTGTGCACTATGCACATACCTGGAGCTGGCAAAATGGCATAAGGTCAGAAAAGGACTTCTGACACTCTGGGACTGAAGTTAGAGATAATTGGGAGCCACTATGTGGTTGCTGAGAATTTAAGCTTCATCCTCTATAAGAGCAGCCAGTGCCCCTAACAGCTGAACCATCTCTCCGTCCCCTAGTTCAGACTTTAAAGTATTTAAATCAAGCCAGTGTGTAAAAGTACCTGCTACCAAGCATAACTGGAGCACAATTTCTGGAACTCAAATAATGGGTAGAGCAAATCAACTGGCATAAACACATGCATGCACACAGTAGATAAAATAATAAATAATAATAAAATATTCAAACACCACCCAAGAATGCTTCCCAAGAATTTTGAGGATGGCAGAAGTGATACAGCTCTTCATTTACAAAAGGGCTAGGAGAGGTACTGGCCACTTTGGTTAAAGGAAACAACACACCATTAGTTACATTTGTATTAAATAACCTCAGTAGCTTAGCAGGAAATTTTTAAGAAACTAATATACTTTTAAAAACAGTCAAACCAGCTAAACTCTCAGGCAAAGGAACCTACTGTTGCCTTTCATCCTGAGTTATTTATTCAAGAAAGACTTATGAAACTTAAATAGGTGCTGTTCCTAAATGAACAATGGACCTGTGACCAAAAATCTAAGTGAAAGTAAAGGACAAAATGTGGCCACTCGGAAGTAATTCATGGGTTATTTTCTTTCCTTCTTAATATGATATTAGGAGAGATAGTCATTAAGCACAACCTCACCTGAGCAAGGTTTTAGGTTCGATCCCCAGCACTACAAGGAACAAAAATATCCAATCATAAGCATAAGGATCACCTTCCAGACTAGTCTTGACTTAGCTGTGAGAACACCTCTTAAAGTAGCAAAAATCAATCTTCCCATGCTTAAAAAAAATTATCCAAATAAAAGATAAGTTCAAATAACGGGAAGTTCTATTTGCCCACAGCTAACTTTATAAGAACCCACGTAATATTGCAATTTTGTGGAACTAGAATGTCATATCTCTCTAACTGTATATAATACCCTATAGCTATTGAAGAGTGACATTTTGGAAGTCTGCTTAATTGCTTTTTCAAAATATATAAATAAGAACTGAAATGATGCTCAGTGATTAAGAACACTGGATGTTCTTCTAGAGGAACCAGTCATTAAGAACACTGGATGTTCTTCTAGAGGAACCAAGTTCAATACCAAGCACCCACATAAGGGCTCACAACTACCTATACCTCTAGTCCCAGGGGATCAGACACCGTTCTGGCCTCCATGGGTACCAGGTACACATGAGGTACACATATATGCAGGCAAAACACTCAAATACATACTTTTTAAAAACAATCAAGATGGTCTATACTAGGAGATACTCAATATCTACAACCAGAAATAGATTCATTGCCTTCTATAAAGGAGTTAAAAATGATATCACAGTGAAATATCAAGTTTTCTTTCACCACTATGAGATATATGAGCAAAATCCATTGATCTCTAAGTCTATTGTTATGCTATTCCATCATTCTGTTTTAATCATGATACTTTTATATTATAAGTCAAAACCTGTGTGAGTCTTTCTGTTTTTCCCCAGTCTCAAGATTACTATGAATATCTGGGCTCTTCTCTGACTTCATGTGAACTTTAGGGTTGTTTTTTACTTTTCTATGAAAAATGTTCTTGGAACATATTTACTCTATGGATTGCTTGTGGAACATGGGTATTTTTACAATACAAAGTCTTCTATTCCATGAATATAAAATATATTCCCCATTGTGTGTGTGTGTGTGTGTGTGTGTGTGTGTGTGTGTGTAAATGGTACAGATCCATCCCTTCTGCATTTTCTCTAACTTGTTCTCTTTTTAACATCTACAATATCAGACATAACATATTATATTTTTAAATTTATACATATTATAATTTTTTATTTATTTTATGTGTATGAATATTTGCATGCATGGATTATATGTACCAATTGGGTACCTGGTGCCCATGGAGGCCACAAGACAGTGTGGTATTCTCTGGAATTTGAAATTAAAAGTTGTGAGCCACCATGTAGGCATTGGGAACTGAACCTGGGTCCTATGCAAAGAGTAGCCAGTGTTCCTCACCACTGAGACATCTCTCCAGTTCTTGGGAATTCCATGCATGCATATATGATATGTGATCTAACTCTAATTTTCCCTTTCTAACTCCTCAGGTTTCTCCAACACAATCCACTCCCAATTTCATGCCCTCTCTTTATAATCCTTTAATTACAGTTAGTGCTGCTTATATGTGTATGGGTATGTGGCCATGCACTTGATTATGAGAATACTATCAATGACCATGATTTTGTTTGTTTGTTTGTTTATAAAAATGGAATATTCACCCACCAGTTCAACTGGCCACCAGTTCAACTGCCAACAGTTCCTCAGTAGAGGATAAGGACTGGAAAGCCCCTCCCCTATAACAGCTTCAACTGTCAACAGCTCCTCCCTCATATCAGTTTGAACTGCCAACAGCTCTTCGATAAGGAACAGGGCTCAGGGAACTCCTCCCCCGGTGCAGTTTCAACTGCCAATAACCACCTGATAAAGAATTGGGCCCAGGGGGCTCCTCCTCCATCTTTGCTCAAGTTTGGAATAGACCAATCTAGTGCATAGCTCTTTAGAGTTCAAGAGTCTAACACAAATGTCCTGTCCAGCAATTTGCACCTCTTACATTTATTCTGTCTTCTCTTCCATTGTGTTCTCTGAGTCTTGGTTGAAAAAGATGTCACATTTAGAGCTGAACAGTTATCCACTTCAGCACTGACCACTGCTGACTGCAAAAAGATGTTTTTAAAAATACTATCTTATTTATATGTATTGATGTTTTGCCTCCTTCTGTGACTGTGCATGTTCACAGAGGCCAGAAAAGGCTATCATATTCCATGGAACCTGAGTTACTGATGGTTGTGTACAATTAGAATAACCGAGAGATGTCTACATCAACACACATTACAATAAAGGTTTGAAAACAAAGTACAGAGAATTGTAGATGTATCAAGCATTCTATGGAAAAACCTCAGTAAGTTTATGAATGGATTTCTCAGGTGGTACCTCAAAGACTAGAAAATACTTGGATAATATATTTAAATTGGCAAAAGACCCAATCCATTGAAAACTATGTATTAAGAAAAAAATATTATGTAAATTAAAGAGTGCCAAGTATGGGGACACATGCCTTTAATTCCAGCACTTGGGAGATAGGGGCAGGGCAATTTTCTGTGCATTCAAGGTCAGGCTGGTCTACATAGTGATTTCCAGGCTAACCAGAGCTACATAGTGAGACCTAATGTGAAAAATAAAATGAAAAAAATTTTTAAATAAAGTAAAACATTTTCAGATTAAGAAAATTCATTACCACCAAACCTATCTCACATGAAATACTAAAGGGAATCCTCTGAGCTGAAAGCAAAGGCCCCTATCTAGTAATTTACAGCATGAAAACAAAGTAATTTCACAAAAGTAAATAGATGAACAATTATAAAAACACAAATTTTAGTTTGTACATCTATTTGCTTAGTACCATAGTATTTTAAAGATACTGCACAAATTGTATTTATGTTAGGTATATAATATATAAGCACTTATTTATGGCATTAACAAAGTAAAGTAAAGTGAGGTTAAAAGGCCCTAAATTAATCAAATTATTTTTTTTACTAACATGTAATGGAGTTAGAGAGATGGCTCAGTGGTTGCTTGCCTGAGTTCACCTCCCTGCAACCAGATTGGTTAGTTTACTACCACCCAGAACTTCGTGTGTGTGTGTGTGTGTGTGTGTGTGTGTGTGTGTGTGTGTCTTGATGAAATGTCTTGACCTAGACAAAATTCATTTTATTTGTTTTTATTTTTGATACTATGTCTCTTTCTCCATATACATGTACATGTATATGTATGTGTGTGTTATATAAAATATTTATATATAAAGTAAAATATTTAACTGATTTTTTTAAAATTTAAAATGTAATGGAAGCATGCCATATTTTCTTCTACTGGGAAACGGATAATAAAACATGCTAAATATGCACAATAAAATTTTATTCATCTGTAGTGAAAAATGAAATTAAGAAATGGATGAAACTGGAGGCAAAAAAACCCCACAACATATTGTGCAAGGTAATCCATACCCAAAGACAAATACTATGTGTTCTCAGTCATATGTTGATCCTAACTTTGACTCTTTGGTTCTGGTTGTTTAACACAAAGTGCTTGTCACAGTCAGAAAACTAGGAAAGAGATATGAGCAGATTGCCTTAAGGAAAAGGCTATAGTAAAACAAAAGAGAAGAGAGAGAATAGTTTGAGCTGTAAGGTTAAGCAGAAAGGGAGATAGAAGGAGTAAGAAGAAAAGTCTGCAAATGGAAGGAAGACTAGCAAAGGCTAAAGAGTGTATAAAGAAGCCAAGAGGAAGTCTACTGTCTTGTAACCCAAATAAAGAATATAAAAGAGGGATTGAAAACAGTTGTGCAGCATAAATAGATGGCAACGATTCTAGATAATATGGATTACTGAACTTAGTTCCCAGTCCCAGATATCGTATTACCTCCCCAGCAGTGGGTCAAGGTAGCCACAGAAGTTTCCAAAACAATACAAGCTCTTGTCAATTCTCCTGGCTGCCCACCAGAACTAATGATCAGATTATAATATGGAAGAGACCACATATCTTGGTGTAAGATACAGAGAAAACAGACTGGAGCTGAGCAATAAACTTCCTCCATGTTGGCTAGCATTCAAACCACCTGAGGGTGTGGAGTGGGAAGCTGGTGGGGGGGATTACCATTAGTTTTGATGAGCTGTCAACCCTTTGAACCAGAATTCCAACCTGCTGGGCAAAATATGCCCAGCTGCATGAGAGGATTCATTGTAGTGGGTATAACCAACTGCCTTCTGATTGGATTCCAGACCTGCTCCAGTAGTAGGGAGTAGGGAAGGCACCAAGTGTCTGATCCTGTGAGCCCTTGTAATAATCCTGGCCTAGGCAGGTTTTAGGCCTAGGAAAGAAAATTATTATTGATGTTTAACAAAGTTGAGAAAAGTGCTTTTTCCCTTCTAGTTATTTTTCTCTCATACAATACATCACTACCACAGCCTCCCCTCCACTATTCCCACTCCTCTGTTTTCCCTCTTCTCCAGATCCCCTGCTCCTCCAATTCCCTTCAGAAAAGAGCCTACCAAAGGCAACACACTTCTACAGTTTTTAAGAGGACAGAAAATCACTCAATGTGATCTATGTGCATATCATTACTTTGATACAAAATTCAGAAATAGTGCTATAAAAAACATGCATTCAGATTTTCAAGAGACCTGTCTGTATCTTTTACAAAATTGTGTATAAAAAGCATTAACAAAATGTTAAGAAATTAAAACTGTTCAAGGGTTTGACCTCTACTTTGGCATATGAAGAAGATTGGAAGTTATCATTCCATATTTATATGGCTTTGAGCAGCACTACAAACAACAGCTTTTATCAGATCTGTGAGAAAAGAAGGCCATAAAACAAATGATCATCCACTACATTTCAAAGGCAATAGGCAAATACAGAAAAATCACAACTTAGCAATGTAGAAGCCCATAGGCAAAAACCTACATGGGACCCATTTCCAGTGTAGGAAAATCTGAACTAACTGAGAAATGACTGGAGACTCATTATAGACATCACTGATCACCAAGCTCTGAGCTGTAGGGACAGTCCTAGGGAGAACTCAACACTTTGGTGAGTTGCTATCCCTGGAATATCATCATGTTTTGATAGTTAATATTGCAGATAAATGCTCTCAAAACAATGTGGCACTGACTTTAAAAAAAAAAGGATAAATGAGATAATAGAATGGGAACAAGACCTCTGACCTTAATCTTCTTAAGTGTGGCCAACTAATTTTTAAGATGTACGCCAAGGCCATTGCTGCAAAAGCCGTTGTCTTTTTAAGGAATACTGTAAGGAAAATTGGATAGCCTCATGCAGCAGGTGAAAGCACTCACCTTTCACCATATATAAAAATTAACTCAAAATACTCAAAACAGGGTGAACTTGTAAAAACTTTTAGAAGAAAAGTTATGGAAATATGTGGTGACTTTGAGTTTGGCAGCAATCCGTGAGATAGGACACCAAAAGTAAATTCCCAAAAGATAAAAGAGATAAATGGAATTTCACCTTTACTTTAAGGCCTAAAGTTTAGGTACTATGTCACTGGGAAAATCTGAATCTGTCTCTTTGGGCCATGCTCACTCATATGTGGCTGGTAATAAGTAGTCTCTCTGGGTTGAGATTTTTGTTTTATATGCACACTGTCCCTTTTGGTTTAGTCCCCAATCCATTAGTTTATTATTAATAAGTTGCTGGCTTATTGATTATCAGGATTTTGAAAGCGCATGGGAATCAGAGCATATATTAATTCAGGTGGGTTTCTTTTGCTTTTTTGTATTTGTTTGCTTGTTTTGTCAACTTGACATGTTAAAGCCATCAGGTAAGAGGAAATATCAACTGAGAAAATGTATCCATTAGACGGAATTCTAGATAAGTCTACGGGAAATTTTCTTGATTGTACTGTATTAATGTCATTATACCACTGTGGGTGGTGCCCAGGCCTGGGAAGGTGGTCTTTGGAGCTATAAGGAAGACAGCTGAACATAAGTCTGAGGAACAAGCCAGTAAACAGCATTCCTCTATGACTTTTGCTTCAGCTACTACTTCTAGGACCTGTCTTCAACTCTTGAACTCATTTCTTTCAAAGATGAATCAAGGCATGGAAATGTAAAGAAACCCCTTCATCACCAACTTGCTTTTGATTATAGTACTTGTCACAGCGCTAGAAAGCAAACTAAGACACAGCATATGTAATAGAGTATTTGTAAAAAGCCTTCATGTTTGTGCACACTACAGTTAACATAGGGCATTTCTTCCACCTCTCAATTTCAGCTAATGTTCATAGTCAGATGCCTAACAATTTTATGTCTTCATTGTCTACCTATAATAAATTATTTTGTATCTCAATGTGCTTGATATTCAACATATCCAAGATTTAATTTATTGATGTCAAATCACACACTTACTCAATTCTCCATACACAATTTAAGCAAACCACAAAGGAAAGATCTTCACTCTCCTTTGCATCCCATATGTCACCAGCATCTGGGAAGACACCAAGAACTCTGTTTTTATTTGCTTCAGCACTGTTAAATTCACTTCTATAAATATTTGATAAATGTCTACCCCACAGTCAAGAGAGCCCACAGTAGGTAGAGTCAATTCTTGCATATAATCCTACTTTGTGAATGACAGAACTCTCAGTACACAGGTGTTTCACAAACATAATATTGATAATATTGGAAGCCTTGCACTCATCCTTAGGAAACTATATGATAAAAAGGAAGTTAAAGGAATAACTTCTCTTTATATGCTTATGCACATGAGAGTTGAGTTATTTCTCAAGAAGATTAGGGATCACACGTTGATATGTACTTGTGATTTCTCTTGCTATTGTCTCAGTTTGGGGTCTTGAGTTTAACATCACCATTTATGTTTAACTGAGTTTTTTCAACGTCTCTAACTTGTGTAGTTTAACATCACCATTTATGTTTAACTGAGTTTTTTCAACGTCTCTAACTTGTGTAGTACCATGATTCCTCTACCTGTTGCCTCTGATTATTATGAATTCAATGCACTGCAATTCTTTGGTTGGGAAATAGAAAAGACTTGGTGCTCATGAAGCAGAGTGGAGGTGGAGATGAAAGGATATGGGTGAGGGTATGGGAATGGAAGCAAGTAACTCAGAGCTACAATTTCCTGTGTATTAAATGTCTGAATCTATCTCCATACTTACAAAAACACCCAGAAATCAGCATTCTTAGTGAACAAATTTATAGTGATGGTTGTAGGAAGAAACATCTCTAAAATTACTTTTTCAACTTAAAATAAAATGGTATGAATATACATAGCATCTCTGGGGGGTAGGGTTGGAGAATAGCCTAAAGAAGCCTTGGGAAGTGGAGAAGGTTCTTCTGATCAGAACTCTGATTCTGCAGGGTTGGTCAACATTTGGCTTCCCACAGTGTTTCTGATTTTTGCTTATTTTTGTTCTTTTCAAATCACATTTTCTGTGTTTTATCATTTTCTTTTTATTGAAAATTTATTTGTACAATATGCTCTGATTAGAGTTTCCCCTTCTACCCCTCACAGCTCCTCCCCACCTCCCCTTCCTTCTGCATCCATTCCCTTTCTAACTTTAGAAGAAAAAAAAAACAGGCTTTCAAGAGGTAACAACCAAACATGACAAAACAAAATATAATATAAAGCAAAAGCTATCTTGTTGAAGTTGGACACAGCAACCCAATAGGAAAAACAGTTCCAAGGAACAGGGTCAAGAATCAGAGATCCATTTATTCTCACAGTCAGGAATTCTATAAAAACACTAAGCTAATAGCTATAATAGATAGGCAAAGGAGCAGGTATAGACCCTGTATGCCCTGTGCTTGCTGTTTCAGTCTCTCCGCTCATATGCGCCTTGCTTAGTTGATTCACCCTTGTTCTCTTGATGTCCTCCATCCCCTCTGGCTTTTACACTGTTTCTGCCTCCTCTCTTCCATGGAATCTATGAAGGAGACCCTATGAGGACTCCTGATAACGGGGGATACCCAGTCTCAATTGGTCATTTTGTTACCAGATTAGCCTTCAAGTGGTAGGTCTAGTTTATATTCAATTGAGTTGTCAGCCGAGAGAGTCCCATGAAAATCCCCCAAACAACCCAGACTACTGTTAAATTATTGGTGTGATCTCCTCAAACTTAGAGTGGAACCCCATTTCTGACAACACCACCACACAACTCATTGAACCTGGAGTGTTTCTGTTTGTGTTTCTGTTTCTGTGTTTCGTTTCTGTTCTTTCTGTTTCTGTTTCTGTTTTCTGTTTCTGTTTGTTTCTGTTTCTGTTTGTTTCTGTTTCTGTTTCTGTGTTTCTGTGTTTCTTTTCTTTCTTTTTTTTAACGTTCTTCAAGTGAGTAATGGAGGTTGTAACAAAGACCAGTACCTTTAAGGAACAAAGGGGGGGGCAAATCCTTTTTAAATCGCACATTGGTGGGTCTATTTATAGTCCATGTTTTTTGCAGCATCGTTCTTATGAAATCCCACCCCACCCCTCAATTCTTTTTCTCCATCCTAATGACCTGGTCCTACATCCAGTCAGGCAGTGACCAGGGCACACTTGTCTTCCTGCTATCCAGGATGGTCCTGCCAGAGGGAGGACCCTAATTATGAGGTTGCACTTGTGTAGACAATGAGGAGCCGTGACTTCATCTGTAGTACATAAGGCAGGGCGCAAGGCAGTTCATGCCAGTTATAACCAGGCACTGTAGGGAAGGGAGTACTTTTCTTGAAACCGGAATCTCAGCCGACTAGATCTGGCTGCTGCTACTAATCTACCTTCTTCCTACTAAACAGACATCAGTAACAACCATGATAAGCATTAACGTCGTAATCCTTCTAGTGACCGGTTCTCTTCTTATTTTAATTGTGTCATTACTGAAACTACTACATCAGGTAAGTTGCCTAAAACTAACTGAATATGGGGATGGGCTTCTCGTTGTAAGAACACAGAGGGGAAAGGAACCAAGAGAGAGGAAAGGAATCAAGGGAAGAGCATCAAATGACACTGCCCTCAACAAAATCTGGACATTTGATGTCTCTCCCATATGGGCTCTAAGTAGCTTTCACCACTGTAGTCAATAGTTGTGGTCAGTTAGAAGATAGACATAGGTCACTAATGATTTGATTGGCAATCCAGCAAACCTCTCACAAACAACATGAAAAGAGAAGAGCTGAAAGCTGCTGTCCCCCACCATCAATATCTCGTGTTAAATATCGGTCCTGCCTCTCCTCTCCCCTCCCCTCCCCTCCCCTCCCCTCCCCTCCCCTCCCCTCCCCTTCTCTCTCCTCTCCTCTCCTCTCCCTCTCCCTCTCCCTCTCCCTCTCCCTCTCCCTCTCCCTCCTCCCTCCTTTCTCCCTCCTCCCTGTCCCTCTCCCTCCTCCCTCCTCCCTCTCCCTTCTCCCTCTCCCTCCTCCCTCTCCTCCCTCCTCCCTCCTTTCTCTCCCTCTCCCTCTCCCTCCTCCCTCTCCCTCTCCCTCTCCCTCCTCCCTCCTTTCTCTCCCTCTCCTTCTCCCTCCTCCCTCCTTTCTCTCCCTCTCCCTCTCCCTCCTCCCTCTCCCTCTCCCTCTCCTTCCTCCCTCTCCCTGTCCCTCCTCCCTCCTTTCTCTCCCTCTCCTTCTCCCTCCTCCCTCTCCCTCTCCCTCTCCCTCTCCCTCTCCCTCTCCCTCTCCCTCTCCCTCTCCCTCTCCCTCTCCCTCTCCTCCCTCCTCCCTCCTCCCTCTCCCTCTCCCTCTCCCTCTCCCTCTCCCTCTCCCTCTCCCTCTCCCTCTCCTTCCTCCCTCTCCCTCTCCCTCCTCCCTCCTTTCTCTCCCTCTCCTTCTCCCTCCTCCCTCCTTTCTCTCCCTCTCCCTCTCCCTCCTCCCTCTCCCTCTCCCTCTCCTTCCTCCCTCTCCCTGTCCCTCCTCCCTCCTTTCTCTCCCTCTCCTTCTCCCTCCTCCCTCTCCCTCTCCCTCTTCCTCTCCCTCTCCCTCTCCCTCTCCCTCTCCTCCCTCCTCCCTCCTCCCTCTCCCTCTCCCTCTCCCTCCTCCCTCTCCCTCTCCCTCTCCTTCCCCCCTCTCCCCTCCCTCCTCCCTCCTTTCTCTCCCTCTCCTTCTCCCTCCTCCCTCCTTTCTCTCCCTCTCCCTCTCCCTCTCCCTCTCCCTCTCCCTCCTCCCTCTCCCTCTCCCTCTCCTTCCTCCCTCTCCCTCTCCCTCCTCCCTCCTTTCTCTCCCTCCTTTCTCTCCCTCTCCTCCCTCCTCCCTCCTTTCCCTCCTTTCTCTCCCTCTCCCTCTCCCTCTTCCCTCCTTTTTCTCCCTCCTCCCTCTCCCTCTCCTCCCTCCTCCCTCCTTTCTCTCCCTCTCCCTCCTCCCTCTCCCTCCTCCCTCTCCCTCCTCCCTCTCCCTCCTCCCTCTCCCTCCTCCCTCCTCCCTCCTTTTTCTCCCTCCTCCCTGTCCCTCTCCCTCCTCCCTCTCCCTTCTCCCTCTCCCTCCTCCCTCTCCTCCCTCCTCCCTCCTTTCTCTCCCTCTCCCTCCTTTTTCTCCCTCTCCCTCTCCTTCCTCCCTCTCCCTCTCCCTCCTCCCTCCTTTCCCTCCTTTTCCTCCTTTCTCTCCCTCTCCCTCTCCCTCTCCCTCTCCTCCCTCCTCCCTCTCCCTCTCTTTCTCCCTCCTCCCTCCTTTCTCTCCCTCTCCCTCTCCCTCCTCCCTCTCCCTCTCCCTCTCCCTCCTCCCTCTCCCTCTCCCTCTCCCTCCTCCCTCCTTTCTCTCCCTCTCCCTCTCCCTCCTCCCTCTCCCTCTCCTTCTCCCTCCTCCCTCCTTTCTCTCCCTCCTCCCTCTCCCTCCTTTCTCTCCCTCCTCCCTCCTTTCTCTCCCTCTCCCTCTCCCTCTCCCTCTCCCTCCCTCTCCTCTCCTCCCTCTTCCCTCCTTTCTCTTCCTCCTCCCTCTCCCTCTCCTCCCTCCTCCCTCTCCCTCCTCCCTCTCCCTCCTCCCTCTCCCTCCTTCCCCTCCCTCCTCCCTCCTTTTTCTCCCTCCTCCCTCTCCCTCTCCCTCTCCCTCCTCCCTCCTCCCTCCTTTTTCTCCCTCCTCCCTCTCCCTCTCCCTCTCCCTCTCCCTCCTCCCTCTCCCTTCTCCCTCCTTTTTCTCCCTCCTCCCTCTCCCTCTCCCTCTCCCTCTCCCTCCTCCCTCTCCTCCCTCCTCCCTCCTTTCTCTCCCTCTCCCTCCTCTCCCTCCTCTCCCTCTCCCTCTCCCTCTCCCTCTCCTTCTCCCTCTCCCTCTCCTCCCTCCTCCCTCTCCCTTTCTTTCTCCCTCCTCCCTCCTTTCTCTCCCTCTCCCTCTCCCTTTCTTTCTCCCTCCTCCCTCCTTTCTCTCCCTCTCCCTCTCCCTCCTCCCTCCTCCCTCTCTTCCCTCCTCCATCCTTTCTCTCCCTCTCCCTCTCCCTCCTTTCTCTCCCTCCTCCCTCCTTTCTCTCCCTCCTCCCTGTCCCTCTCCCTCCTCCCTCTCCCTCTCCCTCTCCTCCCTCCTCCCTCTCCCTCCTCCCTCTCCCTCTGTCTCTCCCTCCTCCCTCTCCCTCTTCCCTCTCCCCTCTCTCCTCCCTCCTCCCTCTCCTCCTTCCTCTCCCTCTCCCTCCTCCCTCTCCCTCCTTTCTCTCCCTCTCCTCCCTCCTCCCTCTCCTCCTTCCTCTCCCTCTCCCTCCTCCCTCTCCCTCCCTCTCCCTCTCTCTCCTCCCTCCTCCCTCTCCTCCTTCCTCTCCCTCTCCCTCCTCCCTCTCCTTCCTTTCTCTCCCTCTCCTCCCTCCTCCCTCACCCTCCTCCCTCACCCTCCTTTCTCTCCTTCCTCCCTCTCCCTCCTCCCTCCTCCCTCCTCCCTCCTTTCTCTCCCTCTCCCTCCTCCCTCTCCCTCCTCCCCCTCCCTCTCCCTCCCCCTCTCCTTCCTCCCTCTCTCTCCTCACTCTCCCTCCTCCCTCTCCTTCCTCCCTCTCCCTCCTCCCTCCTCCCTCTCCATCCTTCCTCTCCCTCCTCCCTCTCCATCCTCCCTCTCACTCCTCCCTCTCCTTCTTTCTCCCTCTTCTCTCCTCCCTCTCTCCTCCCTTCCCCTCCTCCCACCTTTCCCTCCTTTCTCTCCCTCTCCCTCTCCCTCCTCCGTCTCCTCCCTCCTCTCCCTCTTTCTCCCTCCTCCCTCCTTTCTCTCCCTCTCCCTCTCCCTCTCCTCCCTCCTCCCTCCTTTCTCTCCCTCCTCAATCTCCCTCCTCCCTCCTTTCTCTCCCTCCTCCCTCCTTTCTCTCCCTCCTCCCTGTCCCTCTCCCTCCTCCCTCCTTTCTCTCCCTCCTCCCTCTCCTCTCCTCCCTCCTCCCTCCCTTCTCCCTCCCTCCTCCCTCTCCCTCTCCCTCCCTCTCCTCTCCTCCCTCTTCCCTCCTTTCTCTGCCTCCTCCCTCTCCCTCTTTTCCCTCCTCCCTCACCCTCCTCCCTCTCCATCCTCCCTCTCCCTCCTCCCTCTCCTTCTTCCTCCCTCCTCCCTTCTTTCTCTCTCCTCCCTTCCCCTCCTCCCTCCTCCCTCTCCCTCTCCCTCCTCCCTCTCCTTCCTCCCTCTCCCTCTGCCTTTCCCGCCTCCCTCCTCCCTCCTCCCTCCTCCCTCCTCCCTCTCCCTCCTCCCTCTCCCTCCTCCTTCCTCCCTCTCCCTCCTCCTTCCTCCCTCTCCCTCCTCCCTCTTCCTCTCCCTCTTCCCTCCTCCTCTCTCCCTCTTCTCTCCTCCTCTCCCTCTCTCTCCTCACTCTCCCTCCTCCCTCTCATTCCTCCCTCTTCCTCCCCCTCTCCCTCCACCGTCTCCTTCCTCCCTCTCCTTCCTCCCTCTTCCTTACTCCTTCTGCCTATCCCTCCTCCCTCTCCCTCTCCCTCCTCCCTCCTCCTCTCCCTCTCCCTCTTCTCTCCTCCCTCTCCTCTCCCTCTTCCCTCTCCTTCCTCCCTCTCCCTCTGTCTCTCCCTCCTCCCTCTCCCTCTTCCCTCTCCCCTCTCCTCCCTCCTCCCTCCCTCCTCTCTTCCCCTCTCCTAACCCTTCTCCTCCCCTTCCCTTTTTTCCTTCCCCCTCCCACTTTTCCGTCCCTTTCCTTTCTCTTTCTCTCCTCCCCCTCCCCTCCCTTTTCATTCCCCCTCTCCTCTTGTATTTCTTCTCCCCTCCCTTTCCCCTTCCCCTTACCACCTCCCCTCTTCCCTCCCTTCCCCTTCCCTCCTCCTTCTGCCATTGCACCCTGCACCATCCTACTGGGAACTCTATAGAGAGTCACAATTATTTCTTCTCTTAGTTTGAGTGTCCTGGTGTTTCCAAGGGGTTTTTACATGGGATTTGTGAGTATGATTGAGGTACTACCATACTTCCAAGCAAAAACAAGGTACTTTGGCTTTCGAAGTAACCCACATAATTTCCCTGGAATCTGCACCTGCACAAAGGCCACTTGTGAATCAGTGTTTCCTTTCATCTTATTTTTAATCTCTGGGTCTTAGGGGAATCAGAGAATTTGTCATAAGCAGGATTTGGAACTATCCTACTTATAGTAAACAATTTAGGTATAATTTTCTTTACAGAAACCCCTATGGGCCTTTTTATTTTTTTATATCAGCACATAAAATATTGGGTATCATTATAGTATTTTCAAACAAAGCATGGTATAGTTCATTGGTTCTCCTCTCTCCTGATCAACCCTATCCCCCTCTCTTCCCTGCTTACCCCTCCTTGCATGCCTTGAAGCTTTCCTCCACCCACACCATCCAATCTATATATAAGTAAAATACACTTGTGAATTAGTGTCACCCTTAGAAACATTCCTAATCTCTAGCTCTTAGCATCAATCAATTGGGTTTTATAACTAAATTGGAGTGAGATTGGATCTGGGAATTACCAGGCTCTGATAAATCACAACTATATTCTATTTACAGTTAATCATGGAAAAAAGACCATCCAAGCCGTTGTATCCAGGGAAAAGAGTAACTATTGCAATGCGAAACCACATTCCCTTCGTTCCACTTAGCATCAACCGCAAACTTTTAGCCAGTGGTGTCCGACCCGCTCCTGGTAAACAGCAAGCATCGACCAACATGACTTCATTTAACAACAAGGTGCACAGACTAGAGCAGTTCATGTTGATGAAAGGCTTGTCTGATTGCGTGAAAATCATCAAAAAACCCACTCGAAAGCCTGTCAAGGATTCTGACAGCGATAGCAACAATTAAAACACTGATGATATTCAGTTGTTTGAGGCAACTAAAAAATGACGCATTAAAAGAAAGCAGGTGTCAAATCCAGACTACAGAGGTTTATTGTTTCGCTGGCATTTTATTTATTTTTTTTATTAGATCTTTCATTTACACTTCAGATACCATCCCCTTTCCCCATTCCCCCCCCTTAGAAAACCCCTATCCCATGCCCCCTTTTCATTTTGCATTTATACATTTTTTTTAAGAAATGTTAATCTTAGGCTTTATAAGTTTGGTATTGTTCAATCAGAGGTGTAACCCACTACCCAACCTAGATATATCAACTATCATTGACTGGTGGAGATACATGAACATCTGCTTCCCTGTCTCCCCCCTCTATCTCTCTTTCATCACCTAGCTTCTCCTCTCCTTCTTCTTCTCCTCTTCTTACTCCTTTTCTTCCTCTCAGTACTCCTCCCACCTTAGCTCCTCCTACACATCACCCTTCCTGTTAAAAGGAAACTTTTCTCTCAAAATACAATTAGAGCATAATTATGCCTATTTGTACCAGTGAGGTACAAGATAGTCCTAATACCCAGTCCATCCTTTTGTTGACTAACCAGCACCTCTGTCATCTATCCTAACTAAAACACTTAGTTCTGAACCTGGCTTTTTCCTTGGCTTTAGGATGAATGTCAGCTGATGACCATCCACTCAAATCTTTTCTCTCAAGGTAAACAGCCAGAATAGCTATAAGTTTTCAACCCCATCAGAAATCCAGAATGACTGAGTTGACTATAATTGTGGGAAGCACAAAGCATAGCTTCTAAAACTTAGCCAATTTAGTAGAGACCTCTGAACACCTGGACACTCGCTCTACTTCAAAACGTTGGAGCATCTGTTCTTCTGCCTTCTGGCCCAGGATCATCTGACAGACCTTAGTGCTGCAGAATTATTAAGGGCTGATTACTCTGTCTAGGCAGATATAATCAGTCGACTATTCTGCAAGTGTGTCCTTTTCTGGACAGTAATTTGTCTGTAGAAGGAAAGTGGCAATTCTTGCCTAGTGGCTGTCTCACCACAACTGGAGTAACTCCAAGGATGCTCAATTTCTTCTTAGAATTTAACATAGGAAGCTGTCCAGAGCAGACAGGTCTCTAATGAAAATGAACATTAATACTGAAATGTTTGTCATGTCAATTCTAAGGATTTCTGATGTTTTGAAAACCAGCTATCCATGTAAGGTAATCTGGACTGTTGCCTGTTAACTCCACTCAGCTATTTCTAAATAAAACATAGAGAACACCCTTATAATAAACTCCAAGTCATGAATTTGCTATAGTCCCTTAACTCACAGGCTGACCATCTCAAATCAGTTAAAAAAGTTAAAGAAGGACTGGGTCTAAGCTTTGTATTCCTAAGTGTGTTATACTGGTACAATGCCTATGAGAGTAACAATATTCATCTCACTCTTATATCACTAAGAAGCTCATGCCAATGAAAACCTTAAAATTTGTAAACAAAGTAAATTGGTGCCATTTAAGAATTTATATCTTCATCTTGATATTAATTATACAGATTTCTACTAATAGGTTATGGCTATGCAATAAACCCTAGCTAATCCTCTCTATTCCGACAAAACCACTACTTTTCCCTAGGGAGACAGCCCAACATTTACCACCTTAGTCCCCATGCCCAGGGAATAGGGGCGCTGACTCATCATTAGCTTCTTCAAGCTGATTATGGGCGTTGAGATATAGAAGAGGAGTGGGGGGGGAGAGCAAGTTGACAATCCTCTGATGCTGTGTCTTCGCTGCCTCCAGATGGAATTCCCGGACCTCAGAGGTTTGAGCAGGTCTGCCCAGCTTGCTTGTTGAGTAGATACACCAAGGCTGATCATTCTGCAATATACAATTCTCAAAACAAATTTTAGTATCAAGATAGTTTTTTTTTTTAAAGAGGGCTGACATTTTATTAAGAATGTTGGTTCTAACCGCTTTTCTATTTTTCCCCTCTTTTATTGGATATAATATTTACATTTCAAATTTTATCCCTTACCATATTTCCCCCACCACCCAGGAACCCCTTATCCCATCCCCCCTCCTCCTGCCTCTATGAAGGTGTTACCCACCTACCCCCAGCCTCCCTCCCCACCCTCAGATTCCCCCCCCCTCAGTGCTCAGCCTTCAGGGTACCAATGATCTTGTCTCCCACCTATGCCCAACAGGGCCATCCTCCCCTACATATACAGCTGGAGTCATGTGTCTCTCCCTATGTGCTCCTGGGCTGGTGGTTTAGACCCTGGGGAGCTCTGGCTGGTTGGTATTGTTGCTCTCCTCACAGGGCCACCAGCCCTTACTGGTTCACGGGTTCCTTCAATTTACTCTCTAACTCCTCCATTGGGAACTTTGATCAGATTAATGGATAGCTGTGGGTATCTGTCTCTGGGTATGTCCTGACTCTGAGAGACCTCTAAGGAGACAGCCTTATCAGGCTGCTGTCAGCTTTCCCTATCCTGACATCCCTATCAGCGTCTATTTTTGGTGACTGCCTATGGAATGAATACCCAGACACAATGGTCTCCCTAACAACCCCCCCTTCAGATTCTGACCCACACTTTGTCTCCAGTATTTGCTCCCTTGGTTATTTAGTTACTCCTTCTAAGAAAGACCTAGGCATCCTCACTTGTTCTTTCTTCTTCATGAGCTTCGTGTCGTCTGGTAGTTGAATCTTTGTTGTTTCAAACTTTTGGGCTAATCTCCGCTTATCAGTGAGTAAATACCATGTGTGTTCTTTTGTGATTGGGTTACCTCACTCAGGATGATATTGTCTAGATCCATCCATTTACCTAAGAATTTCTCGAATTCATTATTTTTAATAGCTGAGTAATATTCCATTGTGTAAATGTACCACATTTTTTGTATCCATTCCTCTGTTCAAGGACATCTGGGTTCTTTCCAGCTTCTGGCTATTATAAATAGGGCTGCTATGAACATAGTGGAGCATATGTCTTTGTTATTTGTTGAGGCATTTTCTGGGTATATACCCAGAAGTGGTATAGCTGGGTCCTCAGGTAGTGCTATGTCCAATTTTCTGAGGAACCGCCAGACTGACTTCCAAAGTGGTTGTACCAGCTTGCAACCCCACCAACAATGGCAGGAGTGTTCCTCTTTCTTCACATCCTCGCCAGCATCTACTATCACCTGAGTTTTTGATCTTAGCCATTCTGACTGGTGTGAGGTGGTATCTCTAGTGTTGTTTTGATTTGCATTTCCCTGATGACTAAGGATGTTGAGCATTTTCTTAAGGTGCTTCTCGGCCATTCGAGTTTCCTCAGTTGAGAATTCTTTGTTTAGCTCTGTACCCCATTTTTAATGGGGTTATTTTGTTGTTTGGCGTCTAATTTCTTGAGTTCTTTGTAAATATTAGATATTAGCCCCCTATCAGATGTAGGATTGGTAATGATCTTTTCCCAATCTGTTGGTTGCCGTTTTGTCTATGTTGACAGTGTCCTTTGCCTTACAGAAGCTTTGCAATTTGATGAGGTCCCATTTGTCGATTCTTGATCTTAGAGCATAAGCCATTGATGTTCTGTTCAGGAACTTTTCCCCTGTGCCTAGGTATTCGAGGGTCTTCCCCAACTTCTCTTCTAATATTTTCAGTGTACCTGGCTTTATGTGAAGGTCCTTTATCCACTTGGAGTTGAGCTTTGTGCAAGGAGATAAGAATGGATTAATTTGCATTCTTCTACATGTTGACCTCCAGTTGAGCCAGCACCACTTGTTGAAAATGCTGTCCTTTTTCCACTGGATGAATTTAGCTCCCTTGTCAAATATCAAGTGACCATAGGTATGCGGGTTCATTTCTGGGTCTTCAATTCTGTTCCATTGATCGTCCTTTCTGTCTCTGTACCAATACCAAGCAGTTTTTATCACTACTGCTCTGTAGTACAGTTTGAGGTCCGGAATGGTGATTCCCCCAGAGGTTCTTTTATTGTTGAGAATAGTTCTCGCTATCCTAGGTTTTTTGTTATTCCAAATGAATTTGTAAATTGCTCTTTCTATCTCTATGAAGAATTGATTTGGAATTTTGATGGGTGTTGCATTGAATCTGTAGATTGCTTTTGGCAGGATAGCCATTTTTACTAAATTAATCCTGCCAATCCAGGAGCATGGGAGATCTTTCCATCTTCTGAGATGTTCTTCAATTTCTTTCTTCAGAGACTTGAAGTTCTTGTCATACAGATCTTTCACTTGCTTTGTTAGATTCACTCCAAGATAATTTATTTTATTCGTGGCTATTGTGAAGGGTGTCATTTCCCTGATTTCTTTCTCTGCCTGTTTATCCTTTGAATAAAGGAAGGCTACTGATGTGTTTGAGTTGAATTTTATATCCAGCCACATTGCTAAAGTTGTTTATCAGGTTTAGGAGTTCTCTGGTGGAAGTTTTAGGTTCACTTAAGTATACTATCATATCATCTGCAAATAGTGAAATTTTGACTTCTTCCTTTCCTATCTGTATCCCTTTGACTTCCTTTTGTTGTCTAATTGCTCTAGCTAAGACTTCCAGTACTATATTGAATAGGTAAGGTGAGAGTGGGCAGCCTTGCCTAGTCCCTGATCTTAGTGGGATTGCTTCAAGTTTCTCTCCATTTAGTTTGATGTTGGCTACTGGCTTGCTGTATATTGCTTTTACTATGTTTAGATATGGGCCTTGTATTCCTGATCTTTCCAAGACTTTTAACATGCAGGGATGGTTCAATATTGTCAAATGCTTTCTCAGCATCTAGTGAGATGACCATGTGGTTTTTCTCTTTGAGTTTATTTATGTAGTGGATTACATTGATGGATTTCCGAATATTGAAACCATCCCTGCATTCCTGGATAAAGCCTACTTGATCTTGATGGATAATTGTTTTGATGTGTTGTTGGATTCGGTTTGCGAGAATTTTTATTGAGTATTTTTGCATCAATATTCATAAGAGAGATTGGTCTGTAGTTCTCTTTCTTTGTTGGGTCTTTCTGTGGTTTAGGTATGAGTGTAATGGTAGCTTCATAGAATGAATTGGGTAGTGTTCCTTCTGTTTCTATTCGATGGAATAACTTGAAGAGGATTGGTATTAGGTCTTCCTTGAAGGTCTGAAAGAATTCTGCACTGAAACCATCTGGCCCCGGACATTTTTTGGTGGGAAGATTTTTAATGACTGTGTCTATTTCTTAGGCGATTATGGGACTGTTTAGGTGGTTTATCTGCCTCCTCGTTTAAACTTTGGTACCTGGTATCTATCTAGAAAATTGTCCATTTCCTCCAGATTTTCCAATTTTGTTGAGTATAGGCCTTTGTAGTAGGATCTGATAATTTTTTTAATTTCCTCTGTTTCTGTTGTTATGTCTCCCTTTTCAGTTCTGATTTTATTAATTTGAATGCTGTCTCTGCTGCCCTTTGGTTAGTCTGGCTAAGGGTTGTCTATCTTGTTGATTTTCTCAAAGAACCAGCTCCTGGTTTTGTTGATATTTTGTATAGTTCTTTTTGTTTCGACTTGGTTGATTTCAGCCTGAGTTTGACTATTTCCTGCCTTCTATTCCTCTTGGGTATACTAGCTTCTTTTTGTTCTAATGCTTTCAGGTTTGCTGTCAAGTTGTTGATGTATGCTCCTTTCCACTTTCTTTTTGTGAGCACTTAGAGCTATGATTTTTCCTCTTAGTACTGCTTTCAATGAGTCCCACATGTTTTGATATGATGTGTCCTCATTTTCATTTAAATCTAAAACGTCTTAATTTCTTTCTTAATTTCTTCACCTGACTCAAGTTATCATTGAGTAGAGCATTGTTCAGTTGCCAAGTGTATGTTGTTTTCTGATGTTTTTTGTCCATGTCAAAGAAAGTCTTAATCCAGGTGGTCTGATAGGTGCTGGGGATTATTTCAATCTTTTTTGTATCTGTGAGGCCTGTTTTGTGACCAATTATATGGTCTATTTGCGAGAAGGTACCATGAGGTCTGAGAAGAAGGTGTATTTCTTTTGTTTTTAGGATGAAATGTTCTATAGATGTCAGTTAAGTTTCCCCCAATTGGTTCATACTCTGTTGTTTCATTGTGTCTCCGATTGTAGTTTCTGTTTCCCATGAAAATCTGTCCATAGCTGAGAGTGGGGTGTTGAAATCTTCCACTATTATTGTGTAGGGTGCAATGTATGCTTTAAGTTTATAAATTGTCTTTTTGATGTGGGTGCACTTACACATTTGGGGCATAGATGTTGAGATTTGCAAGTTCCCTCCTCTTGTACATTTTTTCTTTCATGAATATGAAGTGTCCTTCTTTATCTTTTTTGATTACTTTCTGGGTGAAACTGATTTTATTTGATGATTAGAATCGCTAGCTACTCCA